>NC_136660.1:19019920-20272004 GCF_903797595.1 Erithacus rubecula | reverse complement strand
GGGGAAAAAAAAAAAAAGCTTTCAGCTGGACTCACAGATATCAATCACCTCATCTCAAACCCCAGTGAGATATAGCTTGATCCCCTCATTGAGGATTGTCCCGGGGGAGGAGAAATAAGTTAAAACCCTCTCAATAAAACATTCCCCAATAAGAGAATTTCTTTGATCCATAGCTCCCTTCTCTAGCAAGCTCCATTGCAAGTTTAAAAAGTGCCTGATCTGAATCATACACACAGCACTTTCCCACATGGAAATGCAGCTGTGCTTAGGCAGCACATTCCAGCAAACAGCATCTTGGGAGGACTGAAAGTTATACAAGATATTTCTCTGAAATTCCCAAGCCATTAGACCCTAGCCATTTCTACATGCACAAGTCAAGGTTTCAATACTCTGCTTTGCAAAAAAAGGGAGCAAGCAAGAATCAAACCCTTGCAACAAAGAAGCATAGCTACCTCCCACTCCTTACTTAAAAAGTGTGAGAAGAGATAAGGAAATGTCCCTACTCCTGGTAGTCATTGATATGCAGTGGCAATTTGGTGAGTCACCACTGCAGCTGATGAAGCCAAAGGAGCCCAGATGGGCCTGTATGGCAATCATACAGCCCAATACAGGTTTAAATTTCCTCAGGAATTTGGTGATTTCTAGCTGTTGGATCATCTGCTAATTATCATACCCACTACATGTAGATATGCAGCTGCTTTCTATTGCAGTATAATTACAGGCTAAGTATTAAATGTAGGGGCTTCTCTACTATCTGAAATGGCATATTTTCACAACAAATATGTCAAAGAAATGCAAAGATTCACTGGAATTTAAATATAGACTGATGAAATATGTTTTCTCTGAGAATGTATATGATCTCCACCTGATATTCTCTCATACACTTAGTGTCTCTCCATTTGTATGCCTGATACAAACCCATCTATCATGCTGATGAGATGGTGAGAGAAAAGGCAAAATAGGTTGGTTTGGGACTGATGGCTGGAACATTATCCAGAATGGTGAGAGAAAAGGCAAAATAGGTTGGTTTGGGACTGATGGCTGGAACATTATCCAGAAAAAAACAGATAGACCTGGGAAAACATCAGTCATGCTACAGTGAACTCATATCACTGAGTTCACTGGAAAGTATCTATTGCAGAGATTTTACATCCACTATAGGTATGCCTAGGAAGTGTCAGGAAATAAATTAATTTGCCCTTCTCAACACAAAAATAGATGGAAGGTTATATTAAATGGACATGTTTTCAGCATGACCTATCCTCTGCTGAAACTTATGCTGAAAAAGGGGGCATTTTAGAATTAGACGGTTTCTGGACTGAAAACATGCAATCACAAACTTTGGTCCTGGTACAATCCAGAGACTTCACTTCTTGGTCTTCATAATCCAGAAATTTTGCACTGAAGGAAACCCCATAAATTAAAAAAAAAAAAAAAAAAAAAAAAAAAAAAAAAAAAAAAAAAAAAGGTTTAATTTAGACTAATTTAAAACTCTGACTTAAGAAGTTTGACTGTGAGAGGCGCATTAGCTTGAACATCAAAAGTAGTGCATGAAGTCCTTGTTCACATTGAGGTGAAAGGTATATAGAGCTACACAAACTACTGAAATAATTTGGTGAAACTGTTTCCAGTACCTGAATTAGCTTGTTCAGCACTAGAACGGGCACTTTATGTGCCAAGGTAGAACACTACAAATCCTATTTCTTTTTCATCACCAGGTTTTCATGGGTTGAGAAGTCATGCAGAACTTTAGAACAAGAACAAACCAAACATGAGGTTAATAATATCCCAGCCATTGTTAAAGTATCTTCCACTCAGCCATTGTTATACTAATCTGCTGATTTGAGGGAAAAAATGCAAAGAAATTCTGTGGTGAAGAGACCATATTAAATGGCTTGCTTATCACTTCTTGAATGATTCATTAACCAGCCTAATTTAATCTGCCACATGCCCGGTAAAATTCCAGTTTAGCAATGCAGTGTGTGCTACCAGCTTTCTACAAATGTTAAAACAGGCCAATAACAAAAAGTTAAGCATTAACTAAGATGACACAAAACTAAACACTGTTTTTTCAGGTCTTTCCCTCATTCACTTTTTTAAATGTCACGTACTTCACTTCATGAATTGCTCTTGATTAAAATGATCTCCATGTAAACTCTAAAACCTGTTTTCTCTCTTTTCAGAATGCATCAGATTATGAGCTGAGCAGATTCAAAACAATGCACCAGCCGTGAGTGTCTCATTATTTTCCGTTTCCCCACTGAATGACAAATGCACCTGTACTCTGACAGTTGCTCTGTTAATAAATCAGGAAAATGAGAATTTAAACCTCCTGTTTATGTGAACTTTAACATTAATTGATGGGGATGGGAATTCCTCAGGATTAGGATCCTGGAATTTTTACAAGAGTTGTGGCTGAGATCAGCTGGCAGGAAAGTCTTCTGCAACAGATGCTGGCTGTTATTCTTCCTCAGAATAGAAAGGGACAACCATAATATTGGTAAAAGTATAAGTTCAACATATTCCAGAGTATAAAGGCTCTTTGATTGTACTATATTTGAGGTCAAGTTTTCAGAATTGGTTTATCAGCTACTTAGGGATTAATTTAAGTGATCAGTTTAACAAAGTGCTATGTTGAAAGTAATTTACATAGAATTTAAATTAAGAACTGAATAAGCAAATATATATATAACAGTTGAGAAATGCCTTCATATAACTTGTGACAAATCAAGTTCATTCCAAAGGATATCCTTAATGTTCAAATATATTATTTCTCTTGTAGTACTACAGAGAAATAATATTAGAGAATTTTCTCGATAAGGCAATGAAAGCAAGAAGATTTCAGTAGTGTGTTGCTGTGCTTCAACTAATGGTTATTATTATTCTATGTATTATTCCATGTAGCTTTCCCCTCCCCCACTAGCTGGGAAACCATTGATCTATTTACAAATTGTTTTCTGAATTCCACTCTATTGGTAAGAAAATGGATAAACTTGAAGGCATTTTTACCCAATAAATTCCTGTTCCTATTGATAGGAATTAATTGAGAGCATAGGTAAATATTTTCCTGGGTTTAATTTAATAATTAACTAGATTAGTAAAAAAATCAAAGGACTTTCTTGCAAAACACTTTAGTCTATCAGGATATCATTTTGAGAGAAAATGTAGAGAGAATTAATATAAAGTCAACCAAGGATACATTTTCTGTTTCTCACATATATGGATCTGATCTACTACAATATTGGGACAAACAGAAATATATGGAACTGAGGCCAAGAGTTGCATTCTACTGATGTGAGCATTCAAGCTTTGAATCCTCCGATCATATATTGGAATAACAAAAGTGTTTTGCCATATGAATTCTGTTGTCCATAACATTAAAATTCCATAAATTCACAGTGTGGATGTCATATTCTTAGTACAAATTTCCAATCTAAAATCTGTTACTCTTACATTGTACTACTTGCTATTGCAAAAACTGCCCCAGTTTCTACCACTCACAATATAACTGGAGATAGTCTACATTGACCCACGTAAGACAGAACTGGCCTGCTCAAGCATGTTCATGCAGCAGGTAAATCCCAATGGACAAAAACACTAAGCACAGATAAACAGAAAATGGATAATTGCCTGACACGGTGAGACTGAAATACTGTGTTTCTCCTGGCAGTGGCCAGGGTTTCAGGTCTCTGTCTTTATGAAAGTTTCCTTGTGAGGCTTCTTCAGGCAGGAGTTAAGTTCTTTAACCACCAGCAAAAGCTCTTTGCCACTCCCATTCTAGTTCAACACCTGGTATTCCTGTTTTCCACGAGATTTTGAGTCTACAAGGCTGTAAGTGCTCTTTGAGCTAAAACACAGTTATTCCCCCATTCTGCTGGGACATCTCATGACAGGGGTACCAGGAGCAATCTGCAGCCATGCTTGGGCGTGCCTCCCTGCCCTCTGCATCAAACACTTCCATAATTTAGTGCAAGACTCTTTTCCCTCCAGCCAGTACCATGCTTGTTCTCTAAGGGGAAAAAATTACCTGAGAGAAAAGACAAAATGGTTTATCTGGAAGAGTTCATAATAGTAATTCTGTTTTGATATCCTTAAGTAAACCTTTTTTTGCACTTCCCTTCTCATGAAGTCTCTTACTATATTCTCTTGGGTTTATAATGTCAATGTTGGCTTTGACAACCTAATGACAGCCCTATATAAACCAGTTCCCACCTACACTTAAAGCCACAGGTCTACTCAGATTGTTTCTGAGCAACTACTGGATATTAAGTTGAAATTACCAAGGTGCAGTCTCTACTAGTGTCTTGACCTACCCCTGAAATGCAATAATGAAAGATTTTCTTCCCCATTTGCTAAACAATATCAGAAGATAGATGCTGCTTTAAAACACAGGACAGCAGAGTACTGAGTCATAGTCCAAACCCTCTCTAGAGCTGCCAGGGTTGTGCAACAAACTGCTCTCACAGGTTTACATGTTTTCAGCAATCCCAACAGCATGTTGAAATCTCAAGCCTTGCTTAAAGCCTTTCCTCCTGCACAAGCACCATTGTATTTTTCCCTCCACACAGCATTCTCAGTTGATAAACTCTGACCCTGAAAGCCTGAGATTACCCAAAACACTGAACTAGTTCACTCTCAAGAATGCCAGTACAACTACACTTTCCAGATACTTCCCATGAGAGCAGTTTCAAACATCCCACTGACAGTCATGGGCTCGTTCACACTGTGCTAACATTTCTGCCAGGGAGAACACTATATAGAAAAACCTCATGTTACATTCAGGAGCACTTTTTAAGAGAGTGCAGGTAGCATAATCAACTTCATACCACAGATGTACAAGAATACTGGAACTTAAGGCCTTTCCAAAAATGCTGTCTTGCTGTGCAAATAAGATTGGTATTTATAACTGTATATAGCAAAACCCAGCATATAGGCTATAACTCAATTACAAACATCCAAACTTTGGAAGCATATCTCAAGAAAGAAATGTAATTACAGCTCCATCACCTCAATGTAGATATTCCAAGACTTACAGTATCAGATGTTTATGCAGAAGGTTTTTCATCAATGCTTTCAGCTTACCCAAGTTTCATTTTCCCAGGGACTGTGAAATTAAGAGGCTGCCTTCATAGCTAATGTGATTAGAAATTCATCCCAGATCAAACTCAGAATAAATTTTGCTCTCAGCTTGGGAGCTCTGGGGACTACTTTACAAAATCAGGACTGAAATCTTTCATCACAAAATCAGTACTTTCTATCACATGCAAATTCAGAAGCCTGTTCTGACTGTGACAGATTGCCAGGTAAACAAGAAATCCTCACCTGTGAATCAGGTCTGAGATGTCAAGTCTTGAGTTTACCATTTGTATATAGCAACACACAGTTATGGAAGATCCTGGGTAATAAGTGAGCTGAGCTGCAGAACACATAATTACAAGTTCTGTTTAATTATGGTGTGGGCAGCATTTGATCTCCTTTGATTGAAATAAATATCTATCAATTTTCACTGCTGTGAAAATGTTATTACTTTATTCCACCAGGAATTTACAGCATATGCAGAAAAATTAGCTATTCTTAAATCAAGTAAGTATTCATTAATTATGAGTGATTTCTAGATTACTTTCTAACATCTTTTTTATTTGATTAGATCATAATTTTTAAGAACTCCGAACTGAAATTTTCCATCCTTGCCTTCCAAGAATAGGAAATGTCTTTTCCTGAATCATATGAATAAATTCTCAGTTTGTAAGAGCTGTTACATACCAGGAAAGTACCTTTGTAATGCTGAGGTGCTCCACTTGAGACGTCTGAACTTGCATAGTTCAAACTGCAAGAGCTAGAAATGTTACACATTAACACTTTTTTTGTTTTCCCCTCTCCACTCCCTTTTATTTCTTTATTAGGAAGGTAAACAACTTAATGTGGAAAATTCGCTTTTGGGCTTTTACACAGACATCAACACTTTCATACACTTCAATTCATAATAAAAATACTAATAAAATTAATGAGATTTCTATGACAACCAGGCTGTTCCTTTAAAAAAATAATAAAGACAAAGAGCTTTTGCTGTCTCTTTAAGCAAGATCCAGTAGTACAGAAATCTTGTCTTGTTCAGATAATCTGCATTTAGACTTTCCCCACTCCATAGAAAGCTTTGGGCTGAAAAACAAAGGCAGTAGATGACTTCTATTCTATTAGTAAGCAGGAAAGATTTTTCCCCTATTCTTGGAATATACCATAATATTTTCTTATTGCCCTATATCCTTTAAATACCAGTCCTGATTCAGGCTGGATGTTTTATGTCTAAATATGTAGACTTGGTTCCTTGCTTTCCTTAGGTTTTGTTGTAGCTTAAATGTCCCTAAAAAAACTCCACTTATTCCCAAAACTGCAGAAGCCTATGGCTGGAAATACCTCTTTATACAGTGAGACCCTCCAATAAAAAATGATATCTATAAGAGACCAGAACAGGTTTCCAGTGCATAACTCTAGTGTTATAGAAACATACTATAGGACACTATAAATATTCCAAAGGGAAAAAAAAAAAAAAAAGGTATCTGAATTTTACCTCAAATCCCATTTTTATGCATTATATAATAATTTTTAGCATAGAAAGTCTACCCAGACATCAAATACTTACAGAGGCATCCATTGCCTGAAGATTAGAATGAATTCTGGATATTATCCTGTTCACAGGAGGATCTAGGAAATTTTTGTTCAGCAAAGCAATGCCATCTTTTACAGCAGCAGAAAATATTACACTTCTGCAGCAGAAAGGAGGCAATGGACACTTGCATTGCAGCAGTGCCTCTTCCATCCTGCCATGAGCAATGGAGACCTTTGCAATGACATCAGTTACTCAAGGATGAGGAGAGGCCCCCTCGTAACTAAGGAGTGTAAAGATGTAGCTAGAAATTACATTTGACAGAATATGCCAAATAGAGAGAAAACATATCTGTATACAAGAATCATTGGAATACACTGGAGAATGTAGTTCAGTCTTTGAAAAAGATTCTAGAAATAGTAGCAAAACAGTTCCCTTGAAAGTTTAAAGTATACAAAAATGCACAATATATATAAGTTTGTATTCTCTGGTGAAGTCCTGACATGCAGATATTTGCTGGGGTATTCCTACTTTTCAAAGAGCAGAGGAGGCAGTTCAGTTGTTACTGAGCTACAGTACTGCAGGTGTGGTTAAAGTGGGAACTAACTTGGCAGCACTTAATTCCTGTGGTTCTGTGTACTATATTCCTGCCCCTGGGCTGAGCAGAAAGAATATTAAAAAAAAGGTTTTATTTATGCACATACCACTGTTAAACTGAGTTATCACTATTGTAATTTTGAGGAAGGCCTCAGGGTTAAGATATATTGTCAGTGTTGGAGGGAATTTTTCCATTTTCTTGAAAATTGCATCAGGAAACTCCAATAAAATAAATTAATTTTTCCCTTCTTATTGAAAATAATCCCATCCTCAAACAGATTAAACACCAGCTGGATATTATCTGGAGGTCACCAAAGAACTGATGAAGTATGAAAATATCAGAGAAAATCCTAAATTATCTCCCAAACACCATTGATGCCATGATGAAAACCAGTTTCAAGCTGTCTGAATATCTTCTAGGCACATTTTGTCCTCCCTATTCCAGTTAGGAAATGACAAAGCCACAGATGTTGCAGCTTCAGATGGATTATATGCACATATATATATATATATATATATATATATATATATATATATATATATAACATATAAATCAGTATAAGCCTACAAGTCTCCAGAGTCTTCTTCAGCCCCATGATTCTCCATTACACATTAGCATTAATGTTCATTAATGCTCAGGAAAATTTATAAATTAAAAAATTGTACTTTTACCAATCACTTTTCATGCTACCCTACCATGCTCAGCCATCTATGGAATGTCATTAGACAGGGTGGAGTAACAGTTATAAGTGTTTCTTTAATATTGAAACTATGCTTATTTTTAGGGACCTTCAGCAAGATAGATCAGAGATGCTTTTTAATAACAGTGAGACCGAGTAGAGATCTATCAGCCCTCTTTGAAGAGCAAGAGTGGATCAGCCTCTGAGAATGAAACCCATGCTTTTCCAGGTGGAGGGGCTGCATCATTCAGCTTCATCTCACCAAGTTTTTGTGAAAGTAGAAATCTTTCCCTTTGTTAGTAACCTAGACCTGCCTAAATAGCAGTGAAATATCTGCCATATAGCAACTCAATTTGGGAACCAAAAATCAAAGAAATGGGTCATCTGCTTGGGACACATATGCAAATGACCTGTTTAGGTTTCTACATAAAGCCAGAAATGAAGACCAGAAATGGAAGCTGTTGCCCAAATCACAAACCACTTCTTCACCAACATCTTATTTCTGGACAGAATCCTTTTCCTCCACCCTGTCAGTTGATGTGCTTTCCTTTTCTCTATTACATGTCTGTACTCAGACCACAGAGAAGAGGTTGTTGCAGTTTCAAATCACTTGTCCTTCTTCCCTTTTAGAGAATCGTATTTGTTAGTCAGAAAGTGCTGCACCTGGGACTCAAAACCAGAAGAAAATAACTTCTGGCTCATTCAAGCAATGAAGTGTGAAGGGCTATTAATTTATAATCTCATTTTAGCAGAATTCCACATGTGCCCCAGCTCAAGTACATACTGGGCAGAAAACAAAACAGATGTCCATGCTCATTTTTCTCTAAGTGCCCAAACAGGAGTCCTCTCAGTTTTTAGAAGAAATACAATATTTATTTTACAGTGTGTTATCAACATATATTTGTGCTCTCTGCAGGAGAGACATTTCATTCTAGCCTCTGTGAAATGAGTGAAAACACAACCACTTTTTGCTCTTGTGGAGAGCTTCATTCATTAGTTCATATGTTTATGCTGTGATGTCAGGTGGTCTATGCACTGTTTCCAAGATAGTGGAGGAAAATATTAAACCAAATCATGTAAACTTTATTCAGTTCAGAAATAAGAATAGAACAAGTTGAGATTATACTAAACAATGAAAACTGCAGTACTTAAAAATGGGGTCATCAAGACAAGCAAAGTAGAGCAGTTACAAGACGAGCTGCAAGGAGAAGTTAAGGGACCATAGCAGGAGGGTCAGATGCAGCTGCAAGCCAGACAGTTGAGGCTGCAGCAACCAGACACTTGAAACAGCTTCAGAGGAGCTGCTCAGTGCAGCTGGGCTGGAAAAGGTGAAGTGCACTTCGTAGGAATGCCACAGCAGCCCCTTGTGCAACAGAATTCAAGACCTGAAACCCAACTGTCTGAAACCAATAGAATGACCAACTTTGCCAAAAATATGTATTTCAAAGATTTACCCCATGCATAAATTGTGTTCATCATGCAAATAAATACCTTTTTACTAGCACCTTCCTTATGAAGTCCCTTTCCAAGAGCAAGCAATGGGAGGAATGTAGGATTACCTTGCAGCACTTGTGCATAACTGCATGCAGATGCATTGACACTCATCAACACATGACTCAGGGCATCAGAGAGCCTCTCTGGATAGATCATCTGTAACCACCTAAGTACAGACAGTACCATCATGTACATATTTATCAAATTATGAGTCACAAGCATCTTCATGCTGGCCTTCTCATTTTCAGTGCCTCAGAGCACCTGTGTGCTTGCAGTGGTTGCAGTATAGGGGCTGAGCAGTTACCACCAAGCACAGGAGCTGCTCAGCTGCCAGAAGCAGGAGCACTGCTCTGATGGATGCTGCACATGACCAGAAATTTCTTGTTTCAAGGTATAGCTCTGCTACGTTTTGTTCCAGAGACTGCTCTGTTGTCACCAGCTCCAGCACCATGCTCCCCTCAAATACAGTATAAACACTGTATTTACAGTCTTAATGTTTGTAATTGTTAGAAATAAAATTCAGATATAGTCTGAATTCTTGAAGAAGGCAACTCTTTTCAGGCCAGACTATGGTGAGTCTTCTGCCACACTAACAGCAGCTTTCTTGCAGGATGTTACAGTTTAGGACAACTCAGACCACACCTTGCAGGTTATTTTATCAAGCTCCTGGAGGACAAAGGGATTAAAGAATATTCCCCATAGTAGGAAGGCAATTCAGTCTCCCTGTCCAAATCTGTTTTGATCTGGACTGAGACTACTACTAAAAATTATAATGGAACAGTATTACCTAATCCATCTTTAAAAATATTTTATTTTATTCTTCTATAAGGCATGCCTGATTTTTCAAACCCTGACAATCTCCTTCTATTTCTAATGGCCAAGAATTCTGGGAAGAAAAGGAAAAGGAGATTTTGCGTATTTTATAGTTCTTATACTAGCTTTTCTGCTTTCCATTTTCCTCTACCAAACTAACATTGCACATTTTTAGGTACTCTCCAATGATATCCTTGACAGAGCATTAGGTCTCAGTTTCTTCTTCACAATTCTGGCACTGAGTTTGACAGACACCTGCTACCACAGCTTTGTCATTTCTCCTATTTAGTTCCTCACTGCACAGTTTCATGGCTTTTTATTATTTTACCAAGCTCCCAGAATACAGACTATATGCTAAAAATATGTTACCATTTCAATTAACACAGATGCACAAAGTATAATCAATCCTTTCCTAAATCACTGATCTGGCTGGATAATTAATTACCTTTTTCAGTATATTAGTTCCTCATTTCATTCCTCTGGCTCAGGGAATAATCTGAAGAAATACATGAGAATATTAGACATATTCATACTGTTACTTTAAATAATAGATACTACAGTTCAAGAATACAGAAGTAAGAGAATTCTTTGTATTGCTTGGAATGTCAACATTAATAAGCACATATATTCCTTTTATATTACTGGTACAAATATTGTTCATATATAGGCCACAAATAGATAGAATTAAATACACTCTGAAAAAGAGTTCCAAAGTCAATTATTTCTAAGCATTGTATTTTACTTTTAAAGAAATAGAAGTATGATTCACATGTGTAGTCTTAGAGGTGTTCTCTGTTAGATTGTCCCTTTCTAGGGATTTATTCAAAATTACAGATAAACCAACAAATTTCAATAATTTCAGCTTTTAACCAAAAGCAGTATTAATTATGTATCATATACCTCCATGCATTGGTATTTTATTGGGCTTTCCCTTAAAAACAAAAAAGGCAGCTAAGTAAACAAAATAACAAATGTAGCTAATTCCTGATCACAGACCTTACAGATGATGTCTTTCCAGCAAAACTTTTCTACCATCATCATGATGACTGTAGCTTCAGATCCTCTGTTAATCATGATGAACAATGGCAATAAATTCATCAGGATTAAAGATGTAAATGCTCCCAAACAAGCCTAAGACAAAACCAACATATCTGTATACATCTATACCTGTCATGTACCTTGCAGAGTCCACAGGATGGAGCACCCGTTTCTGGGAAAACGCCACTTCTGGACAGATCTGAAGTGCTGTTCATTCACAGCCAGTGCTCCAAGAACATTTTGAAACACAGCCCCACGGCACAGCTCCAGCAGACACCCAGGCTTAGCCTTAGAACTCCCTCTATACCAAGCTCAAAACGTCATTCCTCTACCATGGCATTTCTTTCTACTCTGACATCCTTGTGCATCAGCTTTCTTAAAGCAAAGCAATTCTGGGTCAGCTCAAAGGTCTGTGTCAGGTGACATTTGTGACAGCAGCCTGCACCCGATGCTCAGGGAAGAGAAGAATGAGTGAATGGGTACGGGTGGGTGCCTCCACACACGTGTGTGAGCAGAACATCACTGCTGGGCTGGAGTAACACCCACAGACCACCTGAAACAAATGAAATCACATGGTGCAATCCAACTCAGGCAGTATCAGCTCCACCAGGAATAACAGGAATCCATAATTTCTTTAGAAATTATGATACTCTGAGTAGTTGTTTGTTTTTTTTTAAAGAGAGCAATTCTCCCGTGAACAGAATGACAGTTAACCGACCTCAAGGAAAGGTTAAGCTTGAAAGAAATCACAATGTTTAACAAAAAGATACCTTAAAAACCAATAACTTCTCCCTGGAAGACTCTACTGCATCAATATTGTATTCCTATTTGCTAACTAATATGAACATTTTATAGCAAAAGCTATACAAATAACATACACCTTGTGAGTAGTTTCAAATTACAGACAGTGCATAACAAACTAGTCAGCACTCATCAGTCTGTTTATAAACATAATCCTGACTCAACATCATTGTGATGAAACAAACAGGACTGTTTCAAATGTACCACATAAGCCCAGACAGATAGCTGCAATACAGAGAAAGGTGTTAAATATCTAAATCCATGCTGCAGTTGTTGGTAAAATTCACTAATAACCAGAAATTAAAAATCTTTTACATCTATCACTTATGCATATTATTTCTAAACAGTCAGAAAGTTTCTTCAATCACAAAATATTTTAGATTGTAAATTCTTCACAAGAGTGACCCTCTTGTTACGAATTAGACTATATTAAAAAAGGGAAGATTGTTTATAAATAATACAATGGAGTATAATGGATGTTCAAATTTATATATATGTGTTTCTTTACATGTAGACTTTTGTTGTATTTTCTTTCTTCTTTCATTTCTGAGTTTTGTCAGAATTTTTGTATTTTAAATCTGAAGGGAAGTTATTCTGAAATTCAGTGTTTGATACTAAATATAAACTTTTTCTCCCAATATTTCTGAGGGTGGAAAGATGCAGGATCATATGACCACAACTTGTAAAGTAACTCTTTTAAATTATGTACTAAAGCAATAAATGCTTCATATTAGGATCTATAAAAATAATAACCCTCTCTGATACAGAGTTTAACTCCAATTCATCTGCTACAGTTTTGTGGTCTTAATGCAATTAAAGTTACAAACTGTGTAAACATATCCTTAGTAACAATCCATAAAATTTGCAGCTGTAGACAACAAAAAAATTTCATGGCTGCAGTTACAAGTCTGAACAATTTTTCTCAACAGAAGAGAGGATTCCATTAAAGTGTTCATCCTTGGTCATAAAATGTTCCCTTGATATTATTTCAAATAGTAGTTTGATACTTATTAAGATAATAATTTCTTTCTTTAGAAAATCTCCCATCTCCCTGATTATTTTACTGGGTTGGGTTTGTTTGCTTGTTTGGGTTTGGTGGTATTGTTGTGGTTTTGTTGGTTTTGGGGGTTTTTTGGGAGGAAGGTGGTATTTCAAATCCACTGTATTTTTATGTAAAAAAGACTTTTGAAACTTTTCCTGTTCAGTGACATCTCTGCTCCCAGAACACAGTCAGGCAATTCCAGTCATCCAGGAAATAGGAGAGAGCAGTTTTAAGCAGATAGAAACACATGAAAATAGAAACGACTATAGACTAAATTATTTTTCCCATTCTTAGGCAGGAATAGGAAAATGCTCAGACAGCATAATTATGGTCAGGGTCAGTGAAGTGCAGATTACCAAACCATGCCAGACAATACACCCACCAACCCTTTCCCTTTGGCTGTATGTGTTACAGGCCAGTGCAGGAAAGAAGTGGTTTTAAAAATTGTTCATTTTTCAGCATTTTACAGATACTGAAGGCCTTGTAGCATGTGTTACAGCACCATACAAAAATAACCTTATTTCAAGACAATTCCTTCACTTTGAAATTTTAAAAGTTTGTGCAGCCTTTTGTCTGTGTGAGCAATTTCATCAGCAGGAACACAAACGTATTTAGACCATTCATCCATGCCTGGATGCTGACTGATGCTTCTGCTTAAAGGAAGGACACAAACCACTGCTTCCCTCTGATCCTTCCCTCATTTTCAGTGCCAGGGCCCAAAACCCCAAGCTGCTCCCACAAAAGCCTCCTGGGTACCCACCAAGTTAAATCCAAACTCAAAAATGTGTTTGTAAATCCAAACAGGAGGGTGGATGGGAAAGCAGACTTGTATAATTTAATCCTACTGCAACAAGTGGGAGGAGGGAGAGCAGGGTATACAAACTCTGCAGAAAAGTCAGAAACAAGCGTGGTTTGCCAGGCTGCAAAGAGGCCTGTGCTCCTACACCCTTCCTTCCATGGTTAGGCTCAGAGCAGGACTAAGCTGGCCACTCAGGGCCACCTCCACTGCAGTCATTCTTGACTGGTGGAAGGGGATCAGGTTTGCAGCACAAGCAGAGCTCTTCCCAAGAGTTGCTGTGGGTATCAGCTGGCTCCAACACAGGTCACTGCCTCTGAGGCAATCTGATCTCAAATGCTTTGAGTCTGACATTAAATAATTAGTGTGTCTGTAGGAGCAAATTTTGTATTTCTGTATGCACACGAAACAGATGACAGCAAAACTGAAAAGCAGAAGTGCAGCTTTTTGCACAGTCCCCAGAGAAAGAAAACACACATTCTCAGCAGGTGCTAAAATGTGTTTGCTCGGAAGACTTTTCATGAGAAAATCCTACTAAATTTACTGTTTTCACATCTCTGCCTGCAGTACATGCCTACAGGTATGGCCTGTTTCCTCCAGTGAGCCTAATGACAAACCCAAATCCCATTCAATAAATTTAGAGTTGCATTTTCAAATGCATCTCCTATTACTGTAAGACCAGTTTTGAGTATGCCATTTGGTATCCAAAATGATAAAGGATTACAATTTTAAGATTTCTAGGGCAGTTGATAGGAGTCCTCCAAAACCAACCCATTTGGGGTTGAGCCAAACCCATTGAGCCATTTGACCCACAGTGAGAAGACCAGAACTTCTGAAAATGAGTATTATATAAAAATACTTGGGTCAGAAATGTACCCTCTTCCCATCTGGTAAGACATAGCTACAGGCCACATGTAACTTTCCCTGTACAAGAAGTGTTCCCTAGTTTAAAATAGCATATAAGCATCCTGGGAAAGGAAAAAAAAATCATTGAAATAGATTAGTTGGAAAAAAACAGCGACATATTATTTTAAATAAAAAGCAGAACTGTTTCACCCATTTGTATCAACCAGCAAGTAGCAAACATAGAGAATATCATGAGAAATCATGTTCCATAAACTCATGCTTTCCAAATACCAGCTATGGGACACTGAATAGTAAGTTACATGGGCAGTGTGTCACCAAAATAGAAATTGAGGGGGCAAAAAACTATGTTTAAATTGACGTAGTTTTAAACAATGGAGTTTAAGTGCATTTCTGGCCTGGTATAAAGTACCACAAATTTGCATTCAGATCCATATGATCAAGCACAAAACCCTCATAGGAAGCATGTGACAGTCTACTGCTAATTTTCTGTTTCCCCTCCACTCTTCACTGCTACAGCCCATTGCATATCTTCCTACGGATATTCTGAAAGCAGAAGAAATCAAATACTATCAAACAGCACGTTCTGTTAGGAAAAAAATTGAGCTTGAAACACAAGGACAGATTCCAGTTCAGATTCACACGGTTTGCACTCGGGCTGTCCTCCATTGCAGCTGTAGATGGTACCAGTCTGGGCTATTTTCACTCCACAGTTGTGAAAAAGAGAACTGTGGCAATCATTTCCTAACCTTCATGTGAATGCAGACTGATCAAGCCAAATTCCTGTTACTGACCAGTTATCTCTATACTCACATTACAGTGCTCACATGGCTGGAGCTCTCTCTTTAGTGTTAATCCAGTAACACAGAGCTCAAGCAGTAGATGTATCTTTTAAATATAGTTCTTCATATTTGAATACATACTGTCTTTGAATTAATTATCAAACTGAGATTAAAGACAGCCTGTAGATATGGGCAGGGAGAAGTACTTCTGGGCTAGGTGAAATACTGTGACCTCAGGACAGTAAAATCAGACAGGTATTTTGAAGCGAATTATCAATTATTTTATGTATTACTCAGGAGAGCTTATAGTGTTGCTCTATTGCCAGGATTTTCTGAAAAAAAAAAAGCCAAGCAAAAGCTCACAAACTTGTCTTTTAAAGAGCAAATTGTGCAATATCCTGTGATTCTCCACATTACCCAAAAGTAGGGAAGTCAAAATCAAAGAACACACTTGGCAAAAGAAGGTTGTACATTAAATTATCTCAAATGATTCTTTCCTATAAAAAACAGTTGCATCCTTCACTCCTGAGTACTTCTAAGAAAAAAATTGGCCCAATCACCTCTAATAATGTTGGAGAGAAAATTTTGTTAATAGAGAAGGGGCTAAGAATTGAGTTTCCTAACGTGACTGAGAGAAAAAGTTTTACATGGTCATGTCATGAATAAAAATGAAACCTGGTAATCAAACTGATTGCTTACTGCAAATCAGATTTCTTGGCAGTTTTATATACATTAAAGGCACTAGACTGTATCTATGAGCATTAATGTAATCTGTAAAAAGTAGTTTCCTCTTGAATAGTCATGCAGAGATTGAGATCCTTTGATGCAGCACTGTCTCCTCAAAGCATCAAAAAGAAACATTAAAGAGATTTACTGTAAATAATTTTAATCTATTGCAGTTCTTTTTATTCAGCTTCTCATTGGTAAATGTTTGTGCTATATGACAGAGTTTGAAAATCTGCTCTTTTTTCAACTGTGTGAAACCCTAGAGGCTTAGAAATGAGAGCCAAGGCTTTACCTGTACCTGGCTTGGACTTTCCACACTCTTTCCTGCAGCTAGATTGCCCATCTGTCCTGTGTGCCAGACCTCCTGCCTGGAAAATGTTCCTAGGATTTCTTGCCATGCAGAGGAGGCTAAGGATAGATCCTGCTGTACCACTGAGCCTCACCCCACCTGCAGTCAGGATGTGGCTTCCAGCATCAACCCAGATCAGGAACTCAAACCAGCCCCTGGGTTCCCTACACTAATATGTCACAGAACATAATCTGTAAGTCGCATTAAGAAAATGGCAAAAATTATCTCCATAGAAAGCTGTTAGCAACAAAACTTGCCAATCTTGAAGGAAGAGAGGCACAGCTGATATATTATATTGAAATTTAGTAGCTTAGCAGGGGCCGGACCCGCTCACAGTCACCTGCCCAGCCCCGGTGACTTTGCCGGCTGCAGGGAGAGATGCAGGCGCCTGGTTCCCCTCCTCCTCCCCGCTCCTCTGCACTCCTGGTGAATCTGTGCCAGGTGGGAACATGCTGTGTGGGAGCTTTTCCTTTCCCGAGGTTCCCCAGTAAAAGTAGAGAAAACCATCCTCTTATCCCCATTCTTTTGAAAGTAACGAAAAAAAGGTTCTTACCCTATTATTAAACTAAGGCAGGAGGAAACCCTGATGCTTACAGAGACATAGCAAGGCTGTTCCTACCCAAGATGCAGGCAGCTCACTGTGTTTTATGGCTCTGATATCTCTAAGCCGGGGACTTTTTGCTCAGTCCTAAGCTCAGCCACTTTTTCCTCTATAAAGATGAACTTTGGAGGCAGCCAGTTACTTCTGAGGGGCAGTGTGGGCAGTTGTTCACATCCAGCCTTTATCCTGAAGAGCTGATTCATTTGAATTCTGCACCTTTGGAGGATGACTCCTGTTGCTCCCCTTCTGCATCTTTGGCCTCTCTGCAGCTTAGTTTATAACCTAAGGCTGTTCTAGAGGAGAAACCTACTGTCTTTTTTAAAAGTGTACATCTGCATCATGTTAATATGATTTGATAAGTACAATGTGTTTTGGGGACACACTAAGGTATTTCTTGGTGAGATTCTCATTGCCGCTTGGCGAGGTTTTCACATGGAATTCTTCTCCCCAGATTGCACTGGCTAAAGTTTTTTCTTGTGAAAACTGAAGGAGCAAAATAGACCTCCCTGGTTAGTGCAGGTGTGTCTGGGGAAATAGCCTGCCATGAGGTTTTTGTCTTTGATAGCAGTGTCAGTGGGGTCTTGGCAGGCTGGTGTTTTTCTCTCTGAGCTTTCAGCGTAGGAATCACTTGATGTTTGAATACAGTATTTTCTAGGCCGGGCTGATAGTGTACAAATCGCTTTTTTTGGGCTTTAAGGAATAATAAAATGTCGAATGTCATGTAATAAACAAATCTGGAATTCCACATTGCACTGTATCTGTTTGTGGACTGGCCAACTTTACAATTTTACTCCCTGAAAGTTATTTTGAAAGTCAAATTAATTTTTAATTAGTTTAAATTCACACTGAAAATGTGAAGATGTAGATATGAATAAACTACTGTGTCACTTTTGCTTATATAATCTTTCCACTTATCTGAACACATACTACATATATTGTAGAATATAATGTATTCTATATACTATATATATGAAGAACACATACTATACTATGTAGAATAAGAGATTTGCTCAGTAAGCTCCTGCATTGGTTTTCCTTACACAACAACTGCCTCTTGCCTGGCTGTCGCAGAAATCCCAGGCTGTTTCCCTTTGGGATCTTTGGGAACTGTCATCTGCAATACTACTGTTTTCACCTTGTTTCCTCCTGACTCAACCAAAGCTACAGGTTTAAAGCTGCAGTGCCCAGTGCAGAGGTTTTCTCGCCTGTCCTTGCAGTGCTGTCACCTCCCTGATCCCAGGAAGGGATGGCTGCTGATGTGTCACACTCAGGGCAGTCCCTGAGTGCTCAGGGCTTGGTGACACTTTAACTCACACAGGATTTCTCATCCCAGTCATCTGCCAGCCCCTGTGTTTGTGTAGCTGTACGTGGACTGGGGAAGGAGTCCACTACAAACAATCTAGCAAAAAAGTCACAAAAAAAGGGGTTGTTAACTGCATCAGTTCTTTGGTTTGATTTGGTGCACCGATGTTTGTGGAGGGTGCAGCACAGGGTGAGCAGAATAGGGCATGTGACTTCTTAGCTGCCAAGAAGCTACTCCTAAAAAACTCTTCATTACACAAGACTTGTTCATGAGATTTTATGGTACCTGCTTAGCTCTTTCTGGTCTGCCTCCAAGTCAGCCTATCTGGCCATCTGCCCCAGTGCTGAGAAATCTGATTTGAGTGCGACAACATAGGAAAACCACTGGAGAAAAGCCTTAAAGAAGGGCATGGCTGAGCCTCTCCAAACCTAGATCTCTCCTTTTTTTCCCAGCAGGATTTTGCAGAGCCTGAACTGGCCCATGTTGGGACTGATTCTGTCTCTGGTCAAGTGGACTTGTACAGCCCATATGGACAGGGACACACTACAGTGTCCAGCTGGCAGGGTGGCTCTGCGGACCTGCACCAGGGACAGGGCAAGGAGCAGGTGTTTCTCCATCCCTCCAACCTTACTTATCACCCCAAAATAGTGTCTCTGGGGGCCCAGGCTGGAGGTAGGGGCAGGGCCTGACTGGCTCACTGCAGGAAACCCTGCCTTCCTCTTCAGGAGCCCTGGGAGAGCCTGGAGGCGGTGGTAGGTTTGAGCCACACAGCAAAGATAATGTCATGCTATTTCTGTAGCTGTAACCCCAGCAACTCTCCCTCTTTGACATAATATGCTCATTTGGATAAGGCCAAAGAGGAACTGGGATTTTTCTTACCACGTGGGTGGCATCTTGACCATAGTGATGGTTAACAAGCAACTCTCCTCCCCAGCCACATGGGCTGTTTTAGGTAGATGGGGATTCGTTTGAGGGATGCCTGTGTCACCTCCCTGCTCCCTGGCACATCTGGGGCCAGTGGGGATTGTGCTGCTGTCTGCTGAGACATGGCCTGGAAGCCTGGGCCAGCCTGCCCAGCTGAGGGACAGGGCCCGGGCTGTGGGGCATAATGGTGTCCCAGAACAATGTATCTTGAAGTCTTGGATCAGGCCATTTGCAGAGGTGTTCCCACAATACTGGCTCTCTGGAGCAACACTACTGAAAGCCTTTGACCTACATTGTATTTTCTTATCTAATGGTTTAAGAACTTCCATCCACGCTGACTGGCACTTTCATGATTATGTAGATAAGCACTAACTTTATTTTCCTTTATAGGGCTGCAAAGGATAGGGGATGAATTCCTGGCACTATTACCTAATGCAGGTATGCAGGATTTGCCAGTAAAGTCCTTTGAGAGCATGGCTTACAGAATATACATGCATTTCTATTTCAAATTTTTGATGCTCAAAATGCCATTGTAATTTTGAAAAAGGCCTTCTAAATGTTTGAATAGATTTTCTAAATGCCAATGTCTGTTGCAACACAACCTTCTCTTCAAGTGCTGTGGCTCAGTCTAGGTTGGTGTCTCTCATCCTCTCCCACTATAATTCTCCATTTATGCTCACAAACAGATTTTTAAAAGCAACTTCTTTATCATTTGATAAAGAATGTTGATAAAGATGTTCAGAAATGGAACCTCTATTTTTCTGTCCATTAAATACGTCTAATAAATAATAAATACCTCTGTTATTTTCTGCTGTTTGTTTCCCACCAACTCTTTCCTTCCACATGCTGCTTTATTCTGGGCCATGTTCTGGTTTGTGTCAGAGCTGGGAGGCCATTGAGGCATGGTCAAAACCAGACTTGCTGAAACAAACTCTGTCACAAAGACTGTGAGCATCCTATCCTCATTTGCTCAAAATTTGCTGTGAATTGCAAGGTATGTCCTGTTTCAGGGCTCCAGTTCTCTATATCCTATTGTTAGGATACTTTTTTTGGCTTGACTTTGAATTGCTGAGTAGATAAAGCACTCCTGTAGCATAGAAACAAAGATGACTTGTCTGAAGCATTTCAGTTCTTGTTAAATGATGCCCCTAGATCAGAACAAACATCTTCACACAGAGCCAGTTGTAGAGAAATAATTAAGCAAAATTCAGGCTTTGGCTGCTATCACTCACAAGGTAGGTGTATTTTCTCGCCGGAAGGGTTTTCTATGACTTCTCTGATGACCGCCTTTTCTTATTTCCACTGGAATTAATGCTCCCTAGTTTAATAACTTCCATTACATGGTTTGTATGATGATTTTGGGTTTGCGCGGCCGGGCCCGAGCCGCCCTCAGCCCCCCGAGACACCCTCAGCCCTCCGAGCCGCCCTCAGCCCCCGAGCCGCCCTCAGCCCCCTGAGCCCCCCGAGCCCCCCGAGCCCGCGCGTCCCGGCGGGAGGCCCGGCTCGGCTCGGCTCGGCTCGGCTCGGCTCAGTCCGGCTCGGCTCGGCCCGGCTCAGCTCAGCTCGGCTCGGCTCGGCTCGGCTCAGCTCGGCCCGCGCCGCCGCTCCCAAAGGCTCCTCCCGCCTCCGCGGCCACCTGTGCGCCCCGGGCGGGGCGGGGCCGGGCCGAGCGCCGGGTCCCTCCCCTGCCGGTGCCTGCGGCCGGACGGGACGGGGAGAGGCTCCAGCGGCGCGGCGCGACCGCGGCGGGACCCGGTGGAGAGAGAGCCCAGCCCAGCCCAGCCCGGGGAAGCGTCGGCACGGCAGGTGCCCAGCCGAGGGCAGCGCGTCCCGGCGGGGCAGCGCTCACGGGCATGGACAAGCTCAACAGGCTGACGGTGCCGGCGGGGGAGAAGTTCAGGTAGGGGCTGCTCCGCTGCCGGTGCCCTCCGGGAACTGCTGGACGAGCGGAGTGCGGGGGGATTGGGAGAGCCGAGGCACGGGGAAGTTGGCAGAAGTTTTAGAGCCAAACGGAGTTTTTCCCGGTTTTACCCAATGCCAGGGCGCTGCAGGGAGTGCGGAAAGTAAACACGGGTCTGGAGTGGATAACGCTGATTTCAAAGCAAACTGTGTGTCGGTTTCATCTGCAGAGCAAAGAGGAATATTTTCAAAGTGTCTATTTTTAAAGCTGTGAGGAAATAGTGTGACTCATTATGATGTATGAGTCTTATGCAAATTAGAAAAGCTTAATTAATTGCTTGATGCTTTAATGTCCTACGAAGATGGCTTTTGCAGTTAAGTTCTGTAATATTTCCTAATCTTCGAAAGAACTGGTGGAATAGAGGGAACTGGAAAACGGGAAATGTTCCTAAGTGAAGGAGAACAATGTTAAATACAGGGTTGGAGAGGAAAAAAGCAGAAGCTGGCCATTACTGAAGTATTTTTAGTGTGTCTCGATTCATGTGCTGGTACAGTTGGCACCTCAAGGCTCTTTCATCATTACTTCTTGAATTTCTGAATAGTTAAAAGAAGTTCTGTTTCAAGTTAAAGTAATATGAAAATCTTTCCCTCCTCTGAAAAAAATAAGAATGAAATACTGAAAAATATATTTTCCTAAAATAAGTCCTACTTAAGCACTCAATACTAACTTCTAGACCTTCTCAAGTCTCTCTCCCTCTCCCCAGAAACCTTAATGCAAACTGGGATAATCCCTTGTAAAGCTAATTTTGATGGAATGCAGTTTATTGATAGCTACTCTTTCCATATTGTTTAAGTACTGTTGTGGGGGGTGTGTACTTGCAGAGCTGCAGTGACTCCTATGCAGGCAGACCTGATGAAAGCCAGGTCTAAACCTAAACATCCTAAGCCCAGGCAAAAGCTCTGTGGATGCTCAATGGACAGGGGAAGAACACAGGGAATTTCCTCATGGTCTGCAATTTACCACCTGAAGTAGTCTAAACTGGTTTAAATGGTGTCAGGGATGAATGTTGGTCTGAACTGTCTTTAAATAACAAGTTGAGAAACAAGATGGAAAGTTTGATTCCATCCATTACAGGTACATAAAAAAAATAAAGTACACACCCTCTGCTGTCATAAAATTGTGGCTGGGATTCATCTTCCACACTTTTTGCTAGCAATTAAAGCAGGGTTGCCTTCAAATATCTAAAGTGGGTCGTTGTGTGAGGGTTATAACAGCCCACAACGTTTTGGGTTGTGGTGAATCAGTTGGTGCAGCGATCCAAAAGCTCTGAACCTGAAAGGCAGCACCACACCTCTGCTGCATCTTCACATAGGTGGCACTCTCCATCTCGTCTGAGGTTTTAATATTGCTGTGAAATAGGGAAGAAAAAGAAGTAGCTCTGCTTTCCTGTATTAACCTGAAGAGTTTCAAGTTTCTTTTTCTCTGCTCCTCATGGCCAGTTCAGCCTATTTGTGCAGGGACTGTAGGAGCACCCCTTTCTCAAGCCTGTGAGTGTTCTCACCACACACAGTGGACACACATGCATCGACTGGAGCATGTTGAAATACTCCTTAGAAACCTGGATATGTGACTACAAAATCTTACTGTGCTGTCAGAATTATAAACCCTGAAGCAGAACTTTCCATGAGTAGATATTCATGGGATAAATTTGAGAGATATGCATATACAGGAGGAGATTGGCATAACGTGGCAGCAGCCTTTTCCTCCTTTGAAACACCTGGACACCCCCTCGTGCTCTGTGACTGGTGACAGTGCAGTTGGCTTCCTAATACCACATCTGGCTGCATGGAACACACATAGGTGGTTCAGACTTTGTACTGAATGTTACATGATCTAAATGGTTATGTCACAAACATACTTTTCTGCATAGGCTAAGATGCTATGCCAAGAAATGTTTCTGCCAAACATAGTTTCAATGTATGTGATTATAGTTTTCAGTTTTAAAGACAACTTTCTTAAAATTTCTGCTTTGTAGCAGCAAAAGTTTAAAAAGCACTACTGTTGAGTCAGTGTCTGAGAGAGGATCTTTTGATTTTTTAAAATGTAGACCTAAAAAACTAGATATTATGTGGTTTTGCTAAGCTCAACTATTTTCCTTGGGTATAATTGAGCCTGCCAGACCTAGCTTTTTGTTGCATTAGCAAATCTTATGTCAGATCTGAATTCTTAACCTGTTCCATTAGTTAAGTTTATTGCAACAATAAGAACTGTAAGTGTTCTGCCTAACATATTGTGGTATGTACATTGTTTGCAGTTAAGCCACTCAACTAACTTTAGTAATAGTTGGACAGGAATGCTGGAACTTCATGGAATTCCACTGTTAATTTCTATATAAAATTTCTTATAAGGCATGGACAGTATTATACAAATGTTCCCTCAGAGTACATTGTGTGTTCTAACTGCTTCTATATAGCCAGGAAAAATTAATTCAAAGGCTTGTTTTTATTTATAGTGAGAGAAACTAATCTGTGGTGCATACAAGTAATTTGGTACTTTGAATTGTTTCCCAAAGAGTGGAGTGAATACATGAGCAATGGCTATGCTGCCATGGCAAGCTCTTGTGTGCCTGGATTTCAGACTGAACTTCAGGGAAAAATACTGTGCTGCAAACATACAGAAATACTGCACTCATGATCAGGGACAGTAGGCAGCATGGGTAATGGGAAGTTAGCAGCTCAAAAGAAAACTCTGCACTAACCTTGCAGACTCTTTTGTGGTTTAACTTCCCTAGATTATAAGCCTATGATTCCTGGTATTTAAATAATATCTAGCTACTATATGTGACTGTCACAGCATCTCTTCAGACTTGCTGCATTTTTTTATGATGACCACAAACCTTAATGATGACTCTATGCCCGTGGCTGGCTTTGCTGTGTAACACCAAGTCCTTTTCAAAGGCATCATCACCACCGTGGTGATGGGACAAATCAGTGTGCCACATGCTTTCACTTGCCTAAGGTCATGCAGCCAGCAAGTTCCAGTTTGCAAACAGCCTTTTCCAAGAGCACGGAGTCATGTTAATTTCATCTGACTTCATTAATTTGCAGCAGTCTGTCTCTGCCCCCAGCAAAAACAAAGGCTTAAAATCCCTATCTTCAATCATAATGCCCATTTGATAGGAAGTGGAAATAAACTGGCAATTTACTTTTCTCAGGTTGAATAAGTGTCTGGGGCTTTTGCAGGATTTTGCATTGGTCCCCCTTTTAAACAGAAGGGTTTAAGTCCTAATTCTATGAAAATCAAGAGGAGTTTCCTTAAGGCCTGAATGTCTGTTGTCGATCAAACTTGGAGGTGTTCATGGTCTTCACTAACTTTCTCCTGGTAGCTTGGCTGTAACTGCTAGGCCTTTTTCTTCAACAGAGGATCTTCTGACAATGTGCCTTCTTAAAAGTGTATAGTAAACAATTAATTCATTTGGGATTTAAATATTTAGCTGTTTACTGACACCTCCTATGTATAGCATGCTTTACCATTGGGAGCATTTACTTTTGGAGAAAATGTTTGGGGAATATGTGAATACTAGTTTTATGCTGTAAGAAAATATTTCATTATAGGTAGTTGTACTCATTCCTCTTAGTGACAGCAAGCAGACTTCATCTGTTTTCTCAAGGAAAATTTTAACTTCGTTTATTGCCCTCAAGGACTTGAACAGGACAAAAGAACAAAAACAAATTCAAGCAAGAAATAAACTGGAGTTTCAAAATAACCTAGAGAATGTTCCCCATGACAGAATTAGGCATTGAAGCCAACATCCAACTTCAACATCTCTACCTCTTATTGGTTACATAGTCCAGAGGAAAGGCCATGCAAATGATAGAATCATTCAGTGGTTTGGATTGAAAGGGACCATCCTGTTCCCATCCTTCTGCCATGGGCAGGGAAACCTTCCACTAGATCAGGCTGCTCAAAGCAACATGCCTTGAACACTTCAGGGATGGGAGAGCCACAGGCTCTCAAGCCAACCTGTTCCAGTGCCTCACCACCTTCACAGTAAAGGATTTCTTCTAATATCCAAACTGCTTTCAGTTTGATGCCATTTCCTCTTGTCCTGTTACTACATACTCTTGTACAAATCACTTCCTCTCCAGCTTTCTTGTAGACCCCCTTCAGTTACTAAAAGCCTGCAATAAGATCACCCTGAGCTTTGCCTTTTCCAGGCTGAACAGTCCCAGTTCTCTCAGTCTAATCTGCCCTAAGACATACCAATTGTGAAGGTCCCATTGCTGCCCACAGCCACCTCCTGTCTCAGCTTCCAGTGTCTCCTGACAACCTTCCACTGCACAGTATCACTCTGTGGTGACAGCAGCTTTTGTGGCACACCCATCTTTTAGCCCACCAAAATGTAGGCTGAACGTAAGGTCACGTGAAATCACAGTTCAGTGATTTGCAGTCTTCAAACTTGAGTTTCACAGGCACAGGGAAAAAAGGTCACTGGCTACATTTGCTGTGCTGATGAGCACAAACAAAAGTTTTTCTGTAGGTTAGTTACACCCTGTTTGTCATACAGAGCACAGGATTTTGATTAAAAGATAAAGTTTTATAATCTCTATTTCCTCTAGTTTTCTGTCAGCTTAAATAGTTCATTAATCTCTCTCTCTCATCTCTAGACTTTGGAATGAAATGAGATAGGAAATGCAGACTTCCCCAAATACCACTGTAAAAATCCATTCTTTCACTCAGTGTGACTTCTCCAGTCAAATCCTCTTGCTTCTCCCTCTGACCTTCCTTCAGCACAGCATAGCATCCATCCCATCTATATTTGTCCTTCTTTATTCCCTTCTCTCTGCACAACTGCTTCATTCTGTCAATCCCTTTAAAGCTTCTTTTCTTCTTTCCTGCTAGGTCATCCAAACTGGACCAATCCCCAGGCTAAAAAACCAACCAACCAAAACAACCAAACCTGAAACATGCTAATTTTTACAAGACAAAAAACAAACAAACAAAAAAAAACCCCAAACAAACAAAAAAATCTGTAAACTGAAGGGAGGGAAAAAACCAAACTAAACCACCACATAGGATTTATTTTCACATACAATTTCCTGCCAGTAATGTTGTTTATAGAAAAGTATGTTTCCATGTGGCTGTGGTGTATATGTGTTTTAAACAAAAATATGATAATGTGGACAAAATGATGCAGTATAATACTGAAATTATCAAGAGATGCCTCTTTAGTCTTTGCAGGTAGACAGCAGTGTAAGGGTGCAATCTGTTCACAAGATCAGCTATGCTTGCATAGCACCTATAGCTTCATTCTACTTGTCCTGGCAAAATTATGAAGTCATTGTCACAGCTTATTCTACCACTGCTTCATATGCACACTGTTCCAAATAAAATAAGGGCTTGTAGTGACACTGTAGTTCTGCCAAAATAACTGTCCAGAGTTAGGAGCATTTGTCAACCACAGCAATCATAAATGACACTGTCCTTTGGCCTCCAACTGTCAGTTATGCAGCAGAAGTGAATAATTTATATTTGATCTAATGACATAGGATTTTGGGGGGTTTTTTAGTAAAATAATAAATTATTAAGAGCCAAGCAAATAACCCAATAAATTAATTTTATGGCCATGGGAGAAAACCAACATTGTGGCAAAACTATTTTTTACCATTAGTTTATAAATGTACCCCATACAGCTGTGTAGAGTGCTAGATATTAAATCATAATATGATATTGCAGGTACCCAGTGATATGTTGATTCCAGAACAAAACAGTTTTGTGTTTTACAGAATCCTGCAAAACCTACATGCTGCACAGGACATTAATATGTGATAGATGCTTTGCTTTTGGAAGGCAAATATGACAATCATAAATCATTGTAGAAAAGCCCCCCTGGAAGACCATATTAGTTTATATGCTCAGCAGACAAAAGAATTGAAAAATTGATGGTAAACAGTGGCTAAAAGGGACACTATTTTCCCATTTGGCTCTAGGGCATCATCTTAGATTTTTGGTAAACTGCAAGAGGATGTAATGTAAATATGTTTGGTTTGTGCCAGCCATAATAAATTACTGAGGAGTAACAGAAGCTTGAAAATTCTGTTAACATCTTTATCCTAATTGGTTAGTATATCCATTTTGAACAAGTTTATTTTCCAGACATAAGCAAAGCCCAGTGTGCAATGCTACAAGTTTATGACCTCAAAATAAATTACTACACAGCAAATACTTTAGAAAGATTTGAAATAATGCATCCTGAGGCAATAATGTTAAAAATGAGTATATGTTTTTCAAGCTTAATTCAAGGAGAAACTGGGTGAAGTAAGCTGTTAATACAAGAACCATGTGGCTAAAAGTTTCCTTCCTATCTTAAAATGTGGATGCTGTAGGCATCTCTGCAAGAAGCACAGAGGCAACAAAGTGCTACTGAAGCTGTGACTACATGGCTCAGTTGAAGTCTGAGCTGCTGCCAAAAGGGCAGGTCCCTTTCTTCCACCCTCCCAATGCCCTGCTCACCCTGCCCCTCTCTCCCCTCTCACTGGCACTGAGGTTCCAATGACCACCTGACAGAGCTGCATCTGATCCTGCTCATATCTAAATTGGCAAAAGAAAAAAGAAGTTAGTTTCCCAGCTGGAAGTCCCGTGATTCATCAAAGCAGGGGAAGCACCAAGGGCAGAGAAGAGTGGAATCTCCCCTTTCAATGGCAGCCCATGTGGGCTCCATTAAAGTGACATAGGGACCAGCTAGGGAATTTCTCCAGTTTTAACAAAATTTGATTGGCTTCAGAACAAAATAAACAAAAGTGATCCATGAGTAGCCTCCATTAGGTGCTGTCAGTGCCACCCCATGCCTATGATGGGTATAATGCTTCTGTAGCTTGAGCAAGAACTCTTTCTGCCCAAGTACAGCAATGTTTGTCAGTGATAATATTCTGGGTCCATACTAGATCCTGTCTTTATTCATTTCTCTTCATGTTGAAATATAAAAGTCACTTAATTCTTTTAAATTTCTGCCCTTGATCTCCTTCAGTGACCAGGCTGTAGGGTGCTAATCCTTCAGGAAGGTACAGCACTCACTTAGTTTTAACTGGAACTGTATTTTAGAGTAGCCTAATGTGTTGAGCTTCCTCCTGGTGCTTGAAAACCTTCCAGAAAAGTGGAATAAGTCTTGTGAATGTGGCTTCAGGGGGGAGGGGGGGTGGTGTTTTTGTTTTGTTATGCATTAACTTATATTCAGAGAGCTGGTCCAAAAAAAGAGATTAGTAAACCAAGAAAAAGACTAAAAACAGAGAAGGTCAGTTACAGAACAGGAAACATACTTTACTTTTTTATGTCAATAAGTGACTGTAATAGTTACTTCCATATCATAGTACCTAATTATTTTCTGTATTTGTTATGGTGTCACTGTTACTCCGTTGGGATAAAAGGGAGAGCAGCCTGCCTAACAGGGAGAAGGTGTCCAAAGCTTGAAGTCTTTGTTTCCAGGCAAATTCAAATGCTTAGCTCTGGAAACCTAGAATGGGCTCTTTCAATATACAGAACTCCCAATCACCCCAAAGTACTTACACTGTTTACTTTCACATTAGGCATGATTTCTGTTAAGGATGCATTATCCCTTTACATGCTGCATTTTTTATTTACTCAGTGAATATTGGTACTTACCAGTACAAGGAGGACTGACAGCTTTTTTGTGAAGATTGCACAGAGGACAAATGAAGATGAAAAATATAATCCTTATTTAGTCTTTCTGTCCTTCTGTGTGTACCTTGTAAACACACACCTGCTCTAACTATGGGGGTTGTTTTTAGGTAAAATAGTGGATGATTCAAAAGTCAGAAGAATAGGATGATTCTGAGACTTGAAAAAATCAACAGTCTTGTCAAAATGAATATAAACTCTTGTCATTTCCCCTGTGCATCTCCCAAACACGGGTGAGAACAATTCCTTGTTCCTCCTTCCTCTCAGATAGGTAGCTGTAATTGGCTTCTCCAGATAAGCAAACCTCTTTGAACTTTTCTTCACAAAGCTATCTTTGAGATAGCTTTACAGATGAAGATCAAAGGCTCAGTGCCTTGAATGGATGGTTTGGTGCCACAGGTTACCAGCTCCAGCTCCAAGCTTCCTCTTCTCCCACCAAGAAAGCCATTGCAGGGGGTGGATAAAACCCAAGTGGATGAAGTGGTTTGTCTGACTGCACCTCAAGGATTCAGCTGTCTCACACATTTTTATGCATTTTACACATACCACAGCCATTGAAAACACCAGCTCTGACCCAGGTGGCTGCTTCCACCTGGCATTTCTTTGCAAAGGCAAAGGTGTATTCCAGGATACAAAGGTGTGTGCATGTATTGTCTAGAGCACCTGAAGGAGGTCTAATGAGGAATTAGATGCTTTCTATACTTGTATTTCTTTTTGCTTTCTAGTGAGGAATTAGACATGAAGTGGAAGAGAGTAGAATTGTTTTATAACATTTAATTGCATTGTCTTTGAGGCACAAAACTGACAGGTAATATGAAAATACATCTTAGAAAGACACCCATTTCACCAAAATCCACATTCCTCCACAAAGACCATAACAGAAGCATTACTTTCATGGAAGCTTGGCATAGGAAAGATAGTACTTTTCAAGTTTGTTCATTCAGTTTGAGAAGATATTTCAACATAAGAGCTTCATGCTTTTCAAAATATCAGGTGGTGCTTTTATAAATCCCCTTCTAGGTAATCAGGTTCTACCCCCAAAAATAAGCAAGAGTCTTCCCCTTTGTCCAGAAACAATAACTTACTTTGTTGATTTGGTCACCTGCATAGCTGTTTATAAAACTGAAGGATAATAGAAACACAAAGCAAAGAGCAGGTGGGGAGAAGGTGTTGGAATAATTGTGCTGTGAGAAGCCATAAAGGAGTGGTCTGGACATGCTGCTCAATCTTTATTTCATATTTTAATGTTTTTTTGTTTTCATTAATAGAGGTAGCTGTAACAATTTTTAGTTTTCTGCTCTGAGTTTTGGTTTTGATCTTCTAATAACTTAGCTTTTACTCTCCAAATTTCATTATGCTCATCCTTGCTTTCTGTTTTGTGGTTCTCGTAAAATTTCATAGCTGAGGCAAGTGGGTATTTTTGGAGATTTTTTGCTTTAAGTCTAAATTTGCACTTACTAAATCCCGTTCTAGGTTTCTAATGCTAATTATGTAAATTTGCCTGAAAAAGAGAGCTGACAAACCAACAAAAACTCTAGAAAACAACAATTTTTTTGTTGTAATGTGATCTTTCTTAAGCCAAAAGTGACTGCTGCACCTACCCAAAATCTTACTTCAAGTAAGAAAATATGACTTTCTAGGCACAGAACTACAGATTGTCCTGCCAGTGAGAAACGATGTACCCAAAAAGCTAGAAGAGCTGCAATTGACATGCACATTGTCTGATTTACAGTGTGTTTGTTTTGAAAATTATTTTTACTATTTTGCAACCAATTCAGCTTCATCAGTTAAAGACCTAAATGATGTGAGGAGGAGAAGGAACATACAGGTCCTTTAATGCTGAGTGTGTTAATATTGTTTGTAAAGCTGCCCTAGCAAGCCTGCCAATATATCATGTTCAAAATTCTGCTCTTCTTTAACTAAAGAAACTGGTTTGTAAGTACTGATGGGTATTTTTCAAGAGGCAAAACAGGTAGTTCAGACAGTCCTGTAAACACCAGAAATGTAAGAAGGTATAATTTTCATCCCCCAGATAAACAGAAATAGGTATTCTTATAATATAGAAAATTTCCTGTAAATAATTTTAAATTAGTTTTTGTTTTGCTACCACTCCTCAGTGATGCTGCAGTCAGCCTTGCTTCCAAAAACTCTGTCAGGATCCCTCTCAGCTACAGGTGCTCACAGCCAGACACTCTGAAGCAATTGTGTCCCTCTGCCCATTCCAGAGACCCTGCAGAATTCTCTTGCCACGGGCTGTCACTGCCCAGGTGACCCAGGCACAGATAACAGCCTGACAGCCAGGTGAGCACTGAGGGTGCAAAGGGTTCACTGGGCACAAGTGGGTGAATTGTGCTGCCCGTGCACATGGGAGATCCCTCCCTGTTTCCAGGAGCAGGGATGGTCATGACCACTGGGGAGCCACTCATGCTGGCTGCTCTGAGCCTTAACACACTTATCTACAGGATACATATTGGTAAATGTCTTCACAGGTTTATAATACTCATAAATACAATTTCTCAAAATCTAGTGTAAATGGTGGGGGAATTCCATCTTGCACAAATCTGTCTGAAGTTAAGACAGACTTCTTTCGCAAGTCTCTGTACCTCATCTCACATCCAAGTTGAAAACTTGTTACACACTTTATTCTTCTTCATTTTTCTCTTTAAAAGCTATTTCAACTTGGGAAAGCTTTTGTAGAATAGTGTGTATGCAAAAGAGCCAAAGGCTCCCAGTTGATGTTTGAAGGTGGGGATGTCACAGGCCAGGTTTGCCCATCATCCTCACTTCATCATCACTTATTCCTCATAAGATGACTGTGACCAGATCAAAGAGAGGGTGGGTTTGTTTCATTTGGTTTTATTTTGAGGCAGCTCTGCCAGTCCTTGAGTGCAGCAAGGTATTTTTTCACACATCAAATCCTTCTTTCAGGATGTATGGTATTTACAATGGTAAAACTTTCCACCTTCCTTCACATATGTATCACAGCGAGTGACCCCTTTGTCAGTAGATCTGATAATTCTGAATTACTGGAGTTTTTAGCTACAAAAATAGCAACACACAGCTAAAAAGTGTTTTGCTTTAGGTTTCTGTCTTTTTTTCCTTCCAACATGAGGAATTTCTAATGTATTTGTAACAAACCTAAAATTTTTTAGAAGTACCTACAGCCAAGACTTCCAAACTTATTATCTGCAGAACTTTGAAAATCTATTGTGTACCATGAGATCCTGATCAAAGGGTCCCATACAAGTTACAATTAAAAGGGATATAAAAATATCTATTGCTGAAATGTGTTTTCAAAGATTAGCAGTAACACAGACTGTACCTTTATCTGCAAACCTGATTTTGCATAAAAACATTCCAAACAGGTTTAATGAAGAGTTGGAGCTTGTAGTTAAAGAAACAACTTTAAGTTTTACGTCTTGATTATCTTTAATTATGTGCAACGCAAAGTAAGACAAGCATTACTCATTATTTTTATTTACAGTACTAGCTGATGGAGGTCCTTGAGTATTTCTAGTATCTGCTCACCCCAAGAGAACACTGGAGGATAAACATTAGCTGGTAATGAGCGCCTGACTCAGCCGTGTTGTGAAGGAGGAGGTTGTAGTTATTACCTGACCAAGGGCTGCCTGCTCTGGGCCATTGGAGCCCTCAGCTCTGCCTGCTCTGGGGCTGCTGCTCTGGCAAGGTCCTCTCACAACTCCCTTTGCTTGGAGTGCAATCTCATGTATTAGAGAGCCATACAAGTATTTTAGTGCTAGTCAGATATGTAGATTCAGTCAAAACTTTAGGTGTATAAATGCCCTTCTGTGCTTCACTTTGCTCATTGCTCTGGAATTTGAGTTTGGGATTGAGTGATTTAAGATTTGGAGACTCCTCTTGCCATAGACTTTTCTATGTGGCTCTCATCTTTTCTTCTGTCTCTCTAAGATGGCTAATCAAAAAGACAGCTCTTTCTAAAGCTTTTCAGTTGTTGCTTTTTATATGGCCTGGCACTTCAAGAAATTTCAGCCTCTGCTAACTGGACAGACTGGTTTTTGCAGCTCATTCAACCCTGTGGGTCAAGGGGATTCCACTTGAACTGGAGATCAGCTGTGCTTGATGACTTCCTGCACTCCCCACTTAGTGCACTGGTTTATCTGTTTATCTCACAGGCCTCAAAAATGTTGAATTCTCCAGGGACAACAAACAAGTATGTTAACAACTCCTCTAAGAGCTATGTAACTTTAAAAACTGAAAAAAGTCACAGTAATGCATATTAGGTACTTTCTAATTTATCAAAGTTGTAATTAGAAATCTAAATGCCTCAAGAAAAGGAATATGGAATAAGAGACACAGATTTTTAAGAAATTTGACTACTCAGAAAATGGGAATGTGTTCATTTCAGTCCATCCGCTTAGAAAAAAAAAAATCATAATAGCACCAGTGCATGTGATTTCCTAATTTAAATGCATCCTTTTTTAATATAAATATATAATAAAATTATCTTTTAAACTATAGCCTTATTCAAGACTCATGTTACATCCAAATATGGTCAAATGAAAAGCAAATTCAGGTACTTAGGAATTTTGTGCTGGATCTTATTTGCATGTATGTGTGAAGATTTTTAGCAAATAAATGACAATATAGAATAAAACCAGTAATGTGAAAAAGCCCACCTAATTATTACCTAATAAAGTAATATTTTGCTAATGTAATGATATTAGTGTCAGTGATGAGCAATAAGCAATATCCACATAGAAATCTACAATTAGATTTTGTTGGTGATCCTATCTCTGACAAACAACAAAAGAAATGTAACTGATGCTGACATCCATCCCTAATTGAAGTCTGGCAAACCTTTTTGGAAGAAACACACTTACAACCATTCTCCCCAAACTAGAACTAAACCATTTAGATCTCCTCTCATTGTTTTCATTCCTCATTACTTTTCATTTATAGACAGTGCCAGGTGCCAGCTGGGGCACAACACAGAAACAGCAAACTGCAGATGATGGCTATTTCTGATGTTTCAAGCAGAACCAGAAGCTGAATCTGTTAAGAAAAAAACCCCAACAAATACAACAGAAAAGCAAAGTTCTTCTGAGGTTTTCACCTCAGATTTAATGTTTCTGGTTAGCTTAGATAATAATCCAAGCTACTCTTATAGGTATAGTACATTGTTGTTGGAAATTTTGGAGCATTTTGCTGTACACTTGTTTATCACAACTATAAGTAATTAATTTATTTTTAATAGCAAGTAACACTATTATTTTGCTGTAAATTAACAGTTTGGGTTTTCAGCAGGAGTTAAAGATGTGCTTGCTTGTGAATTATTTGTCCATTATTCTCATGTTATTTAGGTGTCCCATGTATGGTCAGAAATCAGAGGGCATCACCATTACAGCTTTGCAGTGTTATAAAACTACTTATAGATAAATGTTAACATTTAAATATTCTAAACTATAAATTTAGACAAGGACTTCTTTTTTCCTGATGCACTTACTCTTAAATTGATTGTTTATACTGTACTTAATTGTATTTAGAAGAAAGATAACACAAATAATGCTGAAGAGCTCTTAAAAAGGAAGGAAAGCTTCATGCACAAATGATTTAACTTCTTAAATTAACTACTTATTGAAGATATGTTGAGCTCATTTTTCTTAATTTTTCTTAATTTTATATTTTTCTTAATTTATATTAATGCTCAAGCACTTGGTAATTTAATGCTGGCTTTGTTTAATATCTTACAGAAAGCTTCAAAAGATGGTGCATGACATCAAGAAAAATGAAAGTGGGATAATAAACAAGTTCAAAAAGTAAGTTTGCAATGCTGATCCCTAGTTTTATCAATGTGGGGAAGTCTGGGCTATGAGAATAGTGGTGTGTAGTGCTTTAGTGATGGGACCGTGTCATTCCAGAGGGATGTACTTCAGTGTATGCAAAGAGCTTTGGTTCAGACTGCAACCTGCAGAATTGTCATCAGTATCAAGACTATAATAAAGGAGTTGCAGAACTGGAGTCCAATGATAGGTTGTGTTTGTAGGCTTGAAAAAAAACACTATTTGAGAGCCTTTTTTTTTTAATGTTTACTGGGATTGGTCATTGTTTATTGTTTGTATGTGTGCCTTTCTCCTTAGGCAACTGTTTAGGCTTCCTGCTGCAATTAAGTTGAATCTGAGCTCCACCTTGAACGAACTGGTCAGACATCATACTTAAAATTCCCATAAAAATGCTAAGTCCTCCTGTGTTTCAGTGTCATAAAGCAAAATCCAGCATTACCTAACACCCCTATTCTACTAAGATGTGCTGAACAACTTGCAGATTGTGTCACGTGCATGAAAGTATCATAAAATATTCATATGTATTTGTACATAGAAATCCCACTAATTTTGCATCCTTGTCAAATGAATACACTATTCACTGTTTCCAGTCAAACATCTATTTGAAGCAATTAGCTATTTAGCACACTTTTCTTAATGCAGCAGCTCATTTGCATTGAATTTCCATTTGGATGCAATTTTCTCATTCAGATGTGTTTCTTTACATGGGTCATTGGCAACAAAAGTATTAAGTACTTTTAGAAGTTAATTATGACACCCTATCTGCAGTGTTTCCAGGACAACCATATTAAATTCCAAAAATACAGCTCTTGTACATAAAAGACATGTGGAAGCATTATATTAAATTGTTTTTAAAGAGGGACCGCGATGGCTGAGTTCAAGGGAAACAGCTAATTCTCATATATAGGAAGCAATCAGTCAGCTGTTGGCAGGAGCTGTAGGGCCCTGCCTGTTTTAGCTGTGCAAGAGCTCAGGAGAGCCAGGCTGGCTCAGCCAGGCAGGGCTGGTGTTTGTGGGGCAGCTGCTGGACCTGCCAGAGGAGGGGACACACTCCTAGGAGCAGCAGGACTGAGGCTCCCCTGTTCCCCAGGCAGGAGGAGTAATCTTGGTTCTCCTTTGTGCCTTATTTCCACAGCTGTGTTTCTTCCCACAGACCTTGAGCAGGCTCCGATGGTAAAACACCATATATATCATATTTTTGAGATAATTTTTCCTTTACTCATTCTTGTTCACTCTCAGATTTCTGCAGTTCACAGTAATCCCAGTAATTTTCTATACTTGTTTCCATGCAAGCACAAAAGGAGATTTTGCCATTAAATGGCCCTCTTTCAATACGTGAGGTTTTAATTTGTGTTTTTGTTTTTAACACAGTGACCACTGTGTTTACCCCCCATCTACAAAAATCCCATTTTCACCTGGGACCTGCTCACAGGGAAGAGCTGCTAGGCTGTCCAAGGTTTTTGGTGGGGTTTTGGAGGGGAGAGGGTAAAAGAGGGTTTCTTACAGTTGTTGCTTTTTAATAAAGGGTGGCTTCCTACTTCACAACAGTTGTTTAACTTTATTAATAATGTTCCAGTGGACTCAGTTCAAAAGCCTCAGAGAGGAAAGATAACAGAAACCACAGAAGCATCTGAGGTTTATCATTTGAGGCTGCAAAGTGTCTCCCATAGTTACCTGAGCATGAATTCTGTTGTTAATGAGTTGGTCTCATTGTGTGCTCTTTCTAGAGAGTAAGAGGGGAAGAACAGAAAAGGGAGAAGTAACATGAACTAATTGTAGCAGAAACTGGGAAGGTCATCCTTAAGTATCAAAGATTGCTGCTATAGCACTGCAATTCTTTGATTCACTCAAGACTAAAAAAAAAATATATATATATATATATATATATAAAAGAGCAGACTCATAAAAACTCAAAGTATGACTGCAGCACAAAGCTCACACGTCAACTCTCCCATTCATAAGAACACACACCAAGGTATAAAAGCATAATAATCTTTCTGATGTTACTGTGGTTCATCTGAGTCATAATAATATTTTTTACAGTTATGAAGATCAGAAATTTATTTTTTAAAGATTGAAGAATTTCTAATATTTGCACATGACTTCAGTGTTTGTCTTGAACCCAGCATATAATGAGACTTGCAATAAAGGCATGCATTGATAACACTGATATGTGCAAGAGGTGCTAAGCTTTACAGAATTAAGAGCTGGCTGTTCCTCATTATGCAATCTTTGGGGGCTTTTTGTTTGACTGTAGATGCTTTCTCTAAAACATGGTTATCCATTTGATCACTACTTCCATTTCAGTTAAAGGATTATTTTATTAAATGCCAAGGTTCTAAACATGACTGAAGCAGGAAAAATTTTATTTAAAATGTGCTTTGTGTAGCATAGATTCATCCATATGCTGGGAAAGAAAATAAAAATCAAGCCTATTACAAGTAGAAATAATTTTAGAGAATTCAAATAGTTTACTTGCTTATCTGAAATCTAAAGTTATTACTCAGATGTATGCTGTAAGCCTCTGCTACACAAATTGAAATAATTATATTTGTGAAGTACATTGGACTATTATACTATTATCAGTATTGTTAAAACACTTCTAAAATTTGGATTGGCTCTTTTGTTTTGGCAGAATTGTAAAAGTCTTGCATCAAGACTTTTGCTAGTCAGTGTAGTTCATCTGTGGGCTGCAGGTGGGGAGGAATTAATCTACTATCCATGTGTGTCTTAAAGCTCTGTGGAAAGCAGGCTGAACAGTCCTGGTAACAGGAAAGAAATAGACAGTTGTTTTTTCATTGCTTAAAATTCCTGTTTGTTCCCCATTCTGACTCAAGGTTTTCTGTCAGTAAAAATATCAGCCACCACAGGATAGCTGTCACCTGCTTGCCCTTAATCACCTGCAAAACTGTTTACAGCCCAGAGTCCCAGCTGCTGTGCAGATCAGTGTCAAGGGGGATTATGTACTCAGGTGTAGAAGCAATGAGCATAGCCAGCATTGTATAAACAGCAAGAGCTGGGGACATTTTTTTCATATTCATGTCCTTGGTACTACAGAACAGGGAAGCAGAGAAATCATAGGTTTCATGGTGTAGGATGGTTGCCTATGCTTCAAACACGCTGTAAAGACATAACACTCATCTGTACATCATAAACTTTAAGCCTCTAGGCTTTGTTCAGTGGAATCCTGGCTCCACTGAACTTGGCATTAAAGTCACACTGTGTCTACAGCAAAGTCAGGACTTCACCTATAGTTTTGGTATATGCTGACCTACTGTGTTGAATAAGAAACAAGAAGTTCCATTTATTCACCTTGTTGTAATATCACATCCTTCACAAAGCCATCAAAAATCATGCACTTGTACTCATGTTTCTGACTGCACGCTGTCCAAATATGTTCATTTCTTAAACATTTGCCATGTGACCTGAAAAATTGAACAAAAATGCTTTACCCAGCTTTTTAGTTGGGTAAGTCTTTGCTTCATATTTGTGTGGTCCATTTTTCTATACAATTTATAATTTGGGCAGTAACTTTAGGTAGAAAAATAGTTGTTGTCTCACTGAATGTCTCTTTAATCTGCATAGCTCCAACCAAAAGACATTTGTGATCAAACCCTTGGTGGAGGGAAAAGAGATAGTTTATGAACCAAGCAGTGAGAGAAAGTACCAAAATCACACTGTACCACACTTAGAAAAAGAAAACAGGAAAAAGTATAACACTTAATTTTAACTGTTATGCTGAAGAAACATGAAAATTACTGTGTAGCTGAATAGAATGTTTTAAGCATCATGATTTTTATTATTATAACTGCCATAGCACATATTAGAGTAATAATAACACGTCAAAAAAAATCACTTTCAGTTTAATTTTATCTTGTACAATTGCTGCATAATTCCAAATCTGTAACAAACTATTCCACTAGGTCATGAGAACACAGTTCAGGAAAAGTTTCTGTTTGCATCAGATCTTTTGGACCTCTGAAACTGTTTCTGGCAAAGTTCAATTAATTTATTGTGTAATCACAAGTGTGATGAGCTAGAGCATGTAAAGCTTATACATACTATAAATATTCAGAAAAGATATCACTATAATTTTCGTAAAACTTTTATGTTAAAATGATTCCTAAGAAGGGAGTAGACTTTGTATAGACCTAGCAATACAAAAAGCAAAGGACTTTTGAAAACAAAGAGTTTTCAGGCATCTCTTAAATGCTGGGGAGTGAACAGAAACTAGTAGGGAAATGCACCTGTGGGAAATTTAAGTGCTACATGTGAAGGTCTACTAATATGTATATTTGGTTATTTTTCTTGGTGTAGCTTGTAAAATTAAGTGTTGCTAGAGCAAAACACCCAGACCTCTGCTGCAGTTTCTTTTAAAATTCTTCACTTAATGCAGGAAAATGTGCTACAAATTCGAAAGACTCAATATTTGCAGTTCCTACAGGGCCATATATGTTAGAAAAGTTAAGTTCATGACTAAATGTTTTGTTGGATCAAGCTCAGCATATTATGGGGGAAATCTTGGAATTGCTTAAAAATGGAATAATTTATTCTCCTAAAAGTTATTCTGAATTTTCATACCCTGCATTCTATTCTTGTGTGCAAAGCATCTATAACCCATTATGTGAAATGTCTCAAGTGCTACCTGGTTATTCTTTGTAGCTCCAATATATGTACTAGGAATAAATACATTTAACTATGCATGCTCAGTTGGATGGCATTTGATTCTTCCAGTCCCTTCTCATTAACTTCAGGGACAGGACAGAGTCAATTGCTATTCTGCAGGGATCTGTGTGGACAATGAGGTCAGAGTCTGCTGGGTAACTGCTGGGGTAGCACTGTGTCTTGTGTTGTGGTTTGCACACTGGGTACAGTTCTGGCTTCTGTAAAGTAAAGCTCCAGCTGACTTCAGAAGAGCCTGGATTCCAATTCTGGCACTCAGAAAATCATACCAGTACTGTGCAAACTACTTTTTAAGTGGATTTGACTTTTAGAATAAATAACATATTTCAAAAGATTCCAACAAATATAGATGTGGCTGTGAACTGTTTCAGCTTTGTGACAGAAACATTATTTCTTTTCTTCTATTGATATTCAGGTTCCAAAATGAACAAGTGGCCTTAATTTGCAAAACTGGGAAAGATACTTGGGATCGGTATGCTATTCCATAGCTGCACCATAGCATGATAGGCTGCTTAGACACAGACCTCTGTTCTGTACCTTGTGTGCTTTTGTTATAACATATTTACATTTTCTGCCAGGGCCACTGCCAGGATTTACAGGGCCTGGGACCAAGTGTGGAAGATTTCTGCTTAGCAGCTTAGAAATGTGTGATATTGCTTAAGCCATCTACTTTATACCATGACCCAGACAGCCTCTTACTCTTGCCTCAGTTCTACTATTTTCCAAGTCTCCACCATTTCTAAAAAACTCATGGTAGACATGTTGCAAAATGCCTCAAGAGATCTTGGTTTTCCCTTCCTAAGATGTGAGATGAGCCTGGCAGTGGCCCTGGGATTTTCTTTCTAACATGGCTGTGCTAACCTGGACAGAAGACCAGAGCAGAGCTGTTGAGAATGCTTTTGAATTTACTATTTGTACAGTGAAGTTATGTTATGCTTCAGGAAGTTGAAGCCTCTGAAGAAACATCTATCCATCATTAGGGTTGTTAGCCATGAACAAAGCAGGTTAACATTGCAAAAATAATCTTCTTGGTTTGATTTTCGTTTGGTTTGGGGAGGTTGGGGTTTTTGAGTTTTAGCAATGCCTGCACCATTTTATTGATTCATGCATGTGCATGGGGTGTTTTTGGTGACTATCTGAACAGCAGAATTCCATTAATTCAACTCAGAAGTAGCCAAAGCATTTCTCAAGGTGGACAGGAAAATTTGTAAGTTAATGTGGTAGTGCCAGCATGCCACCACCCTGAGTAAAAGTGGTACCTGAACAATGATACCTAGGCAGCAAGCTCAGGACCTAAATACTGAGTGTCAAATTCTTGTGGTAAAGCAGCATTTGTAAACACTATTGCTCAGAGATCCTGAAAAAAAAAAAAAAAACATTTTAAATTCTTTGGGTTTGGGTTTTTTTGGTTTTTTTTTTAATTATTTGCTTATTTTTGCAAATGAATTTGTTACAACCTGACTGAAGAATGAGTGAAGTCATCAGTTTAGTGGACAAAGCTTCAGGTCTATGATGAGATCTCATCAGTGCTACAAGGAAGCTGTCAGACAGTGTTCAAAAGTCACTTTAAAGAACAATTTTAATTTCATTAATTATATTAATGTTTTATCTGGCTACTAAACACAAAGAGTTGTTGTTTTTTCCCTCTACAGAGGCCTGTGATGTCACACATGCAGTGTTCAACTTGACTTTAAACCCAAATTCTTCTCTTTCATTACAGGGTAGTGAAATAATTCAACTAACTTTAATTCAAGTCTTCTTTGGACAGCTGCAAATTAGTAAGGAGGAGTATACATGAGTACATATACACATATATATATGTGTGTGTGTGTTTACATATGTGTACTTCTGCTTGCTATATATATATACACATGCACATACATATAAACCTGCCTGTATTGCCAAAAATATTCTTCCAGTATTTCTACAAATTATCTTTTGATTCACTTGGTATGTGATGCAATTGTAACAGTTTTCACCAAAAAGAGGCATAACATCATAAAATAATCATAAAAAAGTAGAATCTTTCACTGAGAGACCTGGTATACATTTAAATATTAATTATCAAATAAAGTGCATGTAAAATTATCGTTCTAAAAATACAAATGGAGAGTGCTACACCACTTCCTTGTGCTGTAGTCTTAATAAAGCCTCTGTGAACCTGAACAGATTTTCATCTTCCGCTACATCAGAATTTATCTCTGCCCCCCTATCTTCTCTCTTTCTGGAAATGAAGAAGAGGGGGTGAGCAAGAAAGCTGTCCTTTCAACATATGTTCTTAGTGGAAAAAAAAAAAATTAAAATCTCAGATTCTATTTTATTGTTTTATCAGTTTCTAGCTTTTCAAAGCATTCTTCTACAGCTATTTTCTAAGCATCTGTGATGGTAATCTGTATTTCTTTAGCTGCAGGTATCTTTTGTTATCAGCTTTTTTTATGTGTCTGGCTAATGTTCCCTTACAGTGAATGTTACTTATGAGATCATAAATGTAATAATTATAATTTACAGGCTTAAAAAAAAGCCACCGCCAAGTCTACCACAAAGGGATTATGCTTCAGGTAAGGCTGAATTAATGTAAATTTAAACTGCATGTCTGTGTTAATTTGCTATCTATATGCCTAACAGTATTTCAGTTATACATTGCCTCATAATTTGTTTTTAATGAGAGAACAGGATACCATTATCAACAACTCTGAAGGCAGTTCACACCTCTGAAATGAGAGGCAAGAAAAAAATATGAATTGTGCCAACATGAAGACTAACAAGTAACCACTCTTTCAAATCAGTCTTAATCAGAGTTCTGTATCTAGGCTGCTGTAAAAATAGAGGAGAATTTGCATCTGGTCCCTCCTTATAGAAACTGTGAAAGTAAATACAGAAGAAATTGAACAAATGCATCACTACAGATTTAAAATCTGAATACTATTAATATAATGATGATATAATGACTTATCTTAAAGGTAGATCTCTATTTGCCTGTCATACAGCACTGCTCACAAACTAGCTCATGGCTATTTTTACAAGTTAACAGCCATCTTGTTAAGATAAGAATAGAAGAAAACAGGAGTTTGGAAGTTATCAGGTAACTGTTCCCTGTTTAACATAAACACTTGTAATTAGTGTGCTGTCTTGGCACTTTAACCAACAAGAAGGTATAGGGCTCAGAGGTCTGCAAGAATTCCATTATCTAGAAACTGTCACCTCTACTTGAAAATGAGATGAATTAGTGTTTTATTGTGGTTTTTTGGTGGTTAAAGTGCATGTTCTGCTGTTCAGACCATGCACAGTATGTCATTTTCTAATGCTTTTCCAACAGTTCTGAAATAATTTGTCAAAAATAAGCAAGAAGGCATTTAATTTTGTATTCTGTCCAAACCAGATGTGTTGCTCAGAACTTTCTGGAAATTTTCCTTACTCTATTTAACTGAATGTGATAAGTATAGATAGAAAAACCAATCTGAGATAAACATTTGCATTCACTATTCCATCTCCTTAAATAACTCTAATGTTTGGTTTAGAACATGCAGACAATGAAGAGGATCAATGGTCAGATGATTTTGTAAGTACTTATTTTGGGCTAGTGAGAGGTTACGGTGGCAAGAAGTTAGCACAAGAAATAATAATACAAGTTTCCTTTTAAGTCATCTACTTGTGGTTGAACTAAATACTATTGAAATGGGGGGTTTTTTTGCATCAGTTTAATTCACAGTTAGCCACTGATTTTTCAGCTGCCTCAATTTTTTTTTATATTAAACTTAGAAGTACTTTCAGAAGCACAGTCAATGGTCACCATGAATGCTAAGGTTTTTTTATAAGTAAGCACATGGTATTGATTTGAGGGACTTCCTAAACTGAACTATGATTTCAGAAATCAGTAAGAGGTTTTATGTGGGGCAGGAAGGGTGGGAGGGGTGAGGAGAAGAAAGCCACTTCTTACTCAAAATGAAAACTGCTAAGATTTTAGAAAACATTAGAATGAAGCAATTCATGGCTGTCAGCCATGTAAAGTAACAGTGCAACTGCCAGCCTGAAGTGACCAGTTTCCTTCTGGAGTCAGATCTTGAGTAGCCTTTTAACAGGAAAGGGAGAGGAAGTGACAACACACATCAAGAGTCACAGCTGGATCTAGAAAGGAGCTGTCCTGGGAAGGGAAACAAGCTATTGGTCCATGATTTGAAGACTGAGCTCTTGAGGTGAAAGGACTCCTTGGAGAAAGCAAGAAGATGGGGAGCTCCTGGGAGGAGCAGAAGGGGAGGAGGCCCTAAAAGGGAATATGATGTGGCCATTCAAGGGTATATTGTTGTAATTTTGTTATCATGCTCTTGCAAGGATATTTTTGTTAGAGATTGCTATGAGATGAGAAATGGGAAGTTCTGTCTTTCTAGGACAGTGATTATGAAAATCCAGATGACCACTCTGACTCTGAGATGTATGTGGTCCCCAGTGAAGAGAATCCTGATGACAGCTATGAGCCACCTCCAAGTGAGAAGGAGAAAAAGAAGATTCCCTCTGCATTCCCTATTTCTAGGGGTGAATATGCAGGTAGTTATAGAATAGTTAACTATGTTACCTTGATAATTGCTTTTTGATCAGTACCAGAAGAGGAGGCCTCAAATGCACTAATCTGTCCTTTCCTCAAGAGTTTGCTATTAATTCTGATATTCAGCTCTTAAGCCTTCAGGAGTATGATTTTTTTGTCGTTTTTTGGTTTTTGGTGGGTTTTTTTTTTTTTGTATTACAGCATGAAACAGGTTAGTAATGCCAGTAGGAATGTTTATAATTTTAATGTAATGTGTCCTAGAGACTTTAATAGACATCTACTAATGACAAAATTCAAACAAAGGTATGGGAGATACTATTAACTTGGGCCTACAAATTAATTCACATGTATTAATGCAGGAATTCCTATTAAAGATGAGGCACATAAGACTAGACAGGTCCCTTCTTAATCTTCTCTGTTTTTCCAATCATTATTTCCAAAGCAGTAAAACAGTAGCCCAAATATTCACTCGTTATTTTTCTTCAAAATTAGTACTAAGGATAGTAAATATCCTGAAAAACAGAACAGGATTGAGATTTTATTTACATCAGTCCAATATAAAGGGATTTTTTTCTTTCTGATTTGATTCTTTTCAACCATGGATAGGTTGCATTGAAGTGAATGAAAGTTAGCTTCAGTTAGATAATGATTCTAGATGTGGAGAAAAGAAATATTGACATATGATGCCTGCTTTCATTTTTATATCATACATACCAGACTGTCACTGGTTGTAGAATATTCATCAAAGTGTTAAAATAAATATGTACTCATAGAAGTTTGAACTCATAGAAGTTTATAAGCTCTTCACTTGTGTGTCCTTTGAAAAGGGAAGGGCTTGTTAAAATGACACCCCAGAGAACCTGGCATAACTCATGTTCTAGTCCCACCCAGTGTGTTTTTCTCATGTCTCATGTGCACTACACCCCCCAGCCCCCACCTTTTCCCAAGGAGTTGGACAGTTGTCCATACAACAGTCAGTGTCTGGGTCCCCTCTGCAGACTGATACAGAGGGCTAGGCTGCTGTCCTGTGCAGTGGAATAGGACATGTTTACACACAAGTTCCAACATCAAGTCCAGCTGTGCCATTTGACCTGTGCTGCAGCCACAGCAAAGACTTTTGCACAACATAGGAGAAAGTGCGGAGACTAATGTGTAATTTTTACTAAAATTGTTGTTTTCTACCAAATTAAAAGACAATCGCAGCGGTAACGCGCAGCTTCCTCCCATCAACAAACCTCTCCCAAGTACACCCAGTCCAGCCACGTCCAGACCAAAGAAACCATGTGTGCCATCCATGCCATTGCCATCTCCTGCTGCAAAACCAAAAGTGCCACCAAAGCCTAAGGAGTGCAGTGATGATGAGGTAAAGTTTGCAGATATACTTGATTTAACTGTGTAAATGTCATAGCAATGTCATGGTCTGGTCTCTTTCTTAGCCTCTGCAGTACAAATCACTTGGTACACCACTAACAGTGACCTGCAGGTACCATACTGATTCCTAGGGGATAAATGCCTGCTCTGAGTATCAAGGAGGCTGTTAAGACCATGGAATAGCTCCTGATCATCCATAACAAGCTGCAGGCAATGGGGAGAGACTCACCTCAATGGCTACTCCAGGACCAGAGGGAAGGGAGGGCTTCCAAACACCAGTGGAATAAATTCACAAAGGGTTTTCAATCTCTGGTATTCTCTTCCACATAGGATGATAAATGTTTGAAATAGGAGACACTGTGAAATGGCAACTATTGTAAACTACTGCCAGGGCTTCAGTCCCAAGAGGTTGTTGACATGATGTGATGGATTTTTGTTCTGCATTTCTCATAGGATAATAACTACATTGTGCCAGTGGACAATGATGATAACTATATTGAACCCACAGAAAGCAGCATGTCACTACCTACAAGATGTGAGTTTTAGTCATTTAAGCTTATAATTATTGCTTTATTAGGAATAATAGTGAAAAAAATGGGTCAAATTAATGTCTGTTTCTAGGAGTCAGAGTGTGGAGATGCAGCAATTAAAGTGATCACAGTCTGCAAAAAGGCAGTTGGCTCCTTTGGCTTATAACAAGGCCAAAATTATTTTTAACTTTATTGGAAGACACATTTAATTTCTGCCTCTCTCACTCAGCTATTTCCAAGTCCAGCCCTTGTGCAACCAGGAGGCTTTTTATGACATATGACCTGCCTTCTCTTCCAAGGGAGCAGTAGCATTAAAATTCTATGTTTGCTGAAGTGTTTCAGGGAAAGAATAAGCATTTTGAGATTTAGTAGATAAAGACAGACTTTGCTTTTATTTTTGTATTTTTTTAAATTGCATTATATATATATATATATATATATATTTAGCTAGAGAATGAAACTATTACAGCCCAGAGGTGAAAAGTAAACAGAGAAGGGTATGTAGTTCTGCTCTCTGACATTACTGACAGTATCAAACCTCTTCACAAAGGCTGGAAAACTGAATAATATTTGTTTTTTAAAATGAGAGCTGCTTTCTGACTCAGTTGATTTATTCAAGGTCACACAAAAGATTGTCATTTGGACCTATTTAATATTCATTATAATTGTATAAATGTTACATTGTTAGTTTGTTAACAGATGTGTGTATATATATATGTGTATATATACACGTGCACAAATATATATATGTACATTAATAAAATATGTTTTTAGCACCTGTGAACAGATTTATGAAGACAACAAAGCCAGCCCCCCCTATTTCTCCAAAGCCTTCTCTTACTTCTAATATGCAAGGTATGTGGAACTTTCAGTGCTGTTAGAATAAAATATGTAAGACTGTGGAATACTAAATCATGCCTGATGTATTCACACCACTAACCCTGTGACATACTAAAGTAAAACAAAAATATGTTCCCCTTTAGCTTTTCTGTGTTGTAGCAGTTGCTTTGTCTGGCTTGAATAGTAAATAGTAAAACAGTAAATTTTAAGCTAGAACGAGTTACTTGCCCCAATTAATTTATTTTTAGTCTTTTGCTCTAGTGGAGGAACACAAATGGATCAATACAGCAAAAACAATTGTAGGACTCAGTATGTCAGTAATCTCATATCACCATAAGAATCAAGATCCAATACTTTTAGACCATTAGACTTAGGCATGTAGAAATTCTGTACAGACTGATTTCTTGTATGGCTTTTAATAAGTGTGTTCCCATTGAGGTTCTGTAAAGAGCATTTTATTTGGAAAAAGAAACAAAAGCAGAAGCAAATAAGAGGTATCCTATTTGCTTTTGTAAGTTCAGATATTCTTGTTTAATCTCTCTCTGCCAACTTAGAGTTGTTTTGCATCCTCACTATCTCACTAATTGCTTGGATATAACCTTTCAGACATGATCCAGGTTCTTTAAAAAGCTTTGCATATTCATTAGCAATGTGTTTAGCTTTAAAGTCACAAACTACACCTGTAAACTAACATTTTTTATTAATTACTGAAGATTTTGTGAGTCATTTTCCACACATTATAAAATGCCCTTTTCAGTTTCAGCCTTTCTGTAAATCAGTGTTGAGTAACAACCAGCTCCTGACTGATGCTACTAAAAAATAAAACATCTCCCCCTGGTGGGAGCTGAGACACTTGGGAGCAGTAAAGTGGTGAAACCTGACGTGAAATTCACTAAAATAGGATTCTGTTTTCATTGAAGAACTGGGCGTAAATAAAGATGCTGGTATTTTTTTCTTTTAAGATTTCTGATTTAAAATATACTTACGTGTCAGAACTCAGGTGGCCATAGAAATGAGCCAGCTTGCATTTATGACTGATCTGATTTCTTCCTCCTTGAGTCAAGGAAAGGCTAAATGATAGTACAGGTGTGATAAAGCATTTTTTCCAAACTGATCCAGGTGCTTGCAAGGGGGGAGAGAAGAAGAAGAAAAACAAAACAATAAAAAGCTTTTTCAGTGAGAGGAAACTTGATTAATGTAGTGACTGTATATCACAATTCCTGTGACTTCACCTGAAGTTCCAGCTAGAAGACAGGGAGTGTTGCTGGTCTAAGATTTTGGTGGCAGATTCAAATTCTGAGCAGTTTCTCCAAGTTATTTTTCCAGAGTCAGAAATCAAATCAGTCAAATTCAGATCAGCTTTTATGGTAACATGCAGTATGTTTATGCTACACTAAAGAATCTTTTCATTTCTTCCCTGTCCTATAGAAGTCTACGAGGTTCCTGAAGAAGAGGTGAGGCCTTTCAACAGTATGACTCCCATTGCCCTCAGGCAGGGTACAAATGTGATTGTGAGAAAAGATTATCAGTCTTTCAAAAGGGAAAAGGGAACAAATCTCTTCCTGCACTTAAAGCTTTCTGACACTCCCTTTTCAGAAAAGTTGGCAAACCATTTCAAAAGAGTAAATGGGAAGGAGAAAGTTTCCCAGTCCTCTGTGATAGTGATCCAATCTGTGAAGCAGCAGCCTAAGGGAATGTTTTACAGAAGCAGAACTGCAGCAGAGGAGCAGTGACAGTTCTGACACAGTAATTTTTTTCCCATTTGCTGGTACTGACATAGCATATGGCCAAAGCAGATTTACTGATGTTGAGTTCTTGCCTCTCCCATCCTAATATAGATTACCAGACAAAGCTCTGGTAGAAATCTGTATCACAATGCAAAAGTAATATCTTGATGTGGTGACATAAATAGGATCATACAAATTTATTTTATGGAATCAAAAAGTGACAAAAAAAATTAAGTGCATTTTCTCTTACAGGAAAAACCATCACCACCACCAGTAACCAGGTAACCCATTGCTATGAATTCTAAGTTATTTTAAACTGTCAGAAAATATATTTTCTCATCTAGATAATACATGTCTGATAATTCTTTCACTAGAAGAAATACAGTAACAGAAGAAATACATATAGTAAATATATTTTCAGATTATCTACACAAATATTACCTACCATTTCTATGATCATTTCAATAGCCCAAATGTAATACATATCAAAAAGAAATACTCTTAAGGTGGCTTTTTAGAATTTTGAGGGGGAAGGGGAGAAAAAAATTGTTTTCCTTATATTCACTGTTGTTAAATATAATTTTCCTTCGTTAATTCATATTTCATTGCTAGGTTCACTAAGCCACTCATGTTTATGCCTGCTCAGAATACAGAGCACTCCCACATGCACAGTGTGACCAGAGAGCCACCTAAGCAGGATACTTCCAGGTAAGTTAACAGCACCTTAGATCAATAGGAAATATTAGCAGAGAAAAAAAACTCTTCTCTCTAATATATAGACTTCAGACAATAGACAGTTGTCAGGACACTCAAATTCTAGGGATGTTAGGACAATGTGAGAATCAAAAGCTCTCATTCCTTTGTGAACTTCTGTATTCAAGCCAGTTTGCCAAATGGATAGGATTTTCTGAAATAACCCTTTAGGGATCTGGTACAGGGATAAAATATCTCTACAAGCAAGTTTAAGGTCCTATTAGCCATCTCTGTACCCTTGCAAATTAGATGTTTTTGCAATTGCACAGGATTGCTTGTAAAGAAATTGGGTGCAGTAAATCCATGGTTTATATCCCAAGTCTCTGGAGGAAAAGGGAAAAATCATACTTGAGTGTGCAGCATACTTCACCACTGTGTCCCCAGAAGCATAGAAAGCTGCTTCATAACCCCTGCCTCATCTCGAGGTCATTATTTTGCAAAATATGTTATGTGCCCCCAGAAGGAGGCATTCAGAATACTCTGTGTGTGAGGGTGTTTGGTGAGGTCCTGTGCAGTCACAGGGGACTCAAAGTCTAGGACAAAAGCTCTTCTAGTTCCACACCAAGAGCACAGCATCACCACAACCACTGTCTGTGCAGAGCTGAAAACTAATCCATTTACTGCAGACCTCCTTCCCTCTAGATCTTAAGTCTATCTGAGCCAATTAAATATATAAATCCTATTCATCATAACTTACTGTGTGTATTTTTCAGAAATATTTTGCCTCTCCCCAGAAGTCGTCTTCATCCAAAAACAGTGAGTAATTAATGGGCCACTCTAAAAGAATGTGTTAAATTTAGTCCTTTTTTTATATATAAGTAGATGGATCATCTATTTATTACCTGGATGAAATAACAGAAACAGATGACCAAATGTCAGATTCATCTAATGTTGTGATTGTTGCCATTAATCTTTTGGACAAAAGAGCACTGAACATCTGTATTGATCCAAGAAAAAGTTCAAATGTTTTAAGGGATATGTCTCAGTCCACAAAAACAATTTCTTGTACTAAAAAATACGAGTTGTACTTCAGGAACCTTAAGTAGCAAAGGATGATTTTGCGCAATCAGAAGTATTTTTCCTTCAGCCTCATTCCTCTCAGATGATAAATGATTAATGCTTTCTGAAAGTGGAAACCTTCTGAAATGTCAGACTGGGTACTCTGAGTAATCCATATCACTACAAAATGCAGTCCTTGAAGGACTAATTACCAGCCTTGGGTCCTAAGGCTGTGTTTCAGCCTGTCCTCTTCTCCCTCTGCTTTTGTCCCTAGTCTTTCCCTTCCACTCTGCTGGTTTTTTTGAAGCAAACTATTTGGAAACTTATCCAACTGCAGAAATGAGCAAAAGCAAAATGTAAAAGATTATTTTTCAGACAGATTAACTCCATAAATTGGTCTGCATCATAGCTCTACTCACAGCTGTGCCAGCTTGAGAGGGACTGCATGAGAAGCCAACTATCAAGAACAGAGCAATGTAACTGTGTCAGCATCTGTGCCAAAAGCTACATGCTCAGACCTTGTCCCAGCCCTATGCTCAGAATTGTCCCCAAGAAATAATCAGTCTACCAATAACTATATAGAGAAATTAGACACTTAAAACTAGGAATTTGGGGTCATATAATAGGATCAGATGTTATGGTAACACAGTGCAGGTGGTATATGAGCACCTTATAATCTTACTTCAGTCTTTAAATTTCTAGATGTACCAAGCAGTTCATACATACAACAGCATCAGCATTTTAGTTTCCTTTCCACCTCATCACAAAGTTCTTCCCATTTAGATCTCTATCTTGTGGGATTCTGAACAATTCCTAAGCAGTGCCATATTTGGGATTTCTCTTTTATGAAATAGTTTGATTTCTCAGCTTTTCTTAGCAATACGAGAAAATAAAAAAAATCTTGAGTCTGAAGGGAGAGTTTTGGACAGAAATTCCACTACCTGATCAGCACTAAGAATATTCCTGCTTCAGAACAGACTCAAGTGCCACATTGCAGCTGAAACCTCTCCATTAGTGCATTTTCAGAGCTTACATGTGAGATGGATATCATCCTAGCTTTTCAGAGAATTAAAAGAGACTATCCTTTAGCTGGAGCCACACACTGAGTGAGTTACAGCTCCAGGATGAAGCTCCAGTTCATTTATACCTCGGTGCTTGCAGTTCACCAGTTTGTCACAAGAGTCAGCCTAGGAAAGAGTTATCCAGTGCAGTCCAAATTTGGGGGTGTTTGCTTGTAAGTTCCTTAACAATTTTAAGCAAACACATGGTGATGAGCATGATGTTTATCTAGTGCTCTGTTGTTTCTTTCCATCCCTGGCTACAGCACACTGACAAAAGCCAAACAATAACCGAAACATCTGTTAACTGTTCCCATTCAATCTGTTATCAGCACTAACCAACACTGATCATGTGCACAAAACTGTAACCCTTGTTCTTCTCAAAGGTCTGAGCTGACTGGGAGAAAAATTTTGCCATGTTTCATTTCCTCAACTGCTGGGTGATGGATTACATCTCTTCAGCCAGAGAATGGATGCATTTGTCACTAACAGTAGTGAAAAAGCCATTAGCTGGGTAGATGAAGACAGATAAATTAATGACTGGTGCCTCCTTGAAAGATACTGATAGATAGATAGATAGATAGATAGATAGATAGATAGATAGATAGATAGATAGATAGATAGATAGATAGATAGATAGATAGATAGATAGATAGATAGATAGATAGATAGATGGGAGCCTTGATTCCCTAAAAGTCAAGGAATGGGAGCCAAAATTAAGCATCTCCAAAAGAAGCCAGGAAATTAGGTGGATTGCTTCAATTCTAGCATGGTGACAAGAGAGTCTACTCAGTTTCCTCCATTCAGTGGAAGATGTGTTTTTAGTACAGTCAACTCTCCTGCAAAATTTCTGTCTTCCAGGTCAGAAATTAAACAAGAACCTAAAAGGTCTCACTGCAAAACTAAGGCCAAATTTTCTCAATACTTATGACAAGCAATCTCAAGATTATTAGAAAGTTCAAAATTTGATGGTTGTTAAAAATTTTCAGTTGACATCATTAAAGTATTCTGGATACTATATACCTTCTATACAAATATTTCTTTAAAAATTACTATAAATACCACAACCATATTGATTATTTATGCAGTTCTCATTTAATAATCAAAGAATCATTCAGGCTGAGAAAAACCTCTAAGATCAAGCTCCAGCTGTTAATCCAGCACCACTGTGTTCACCACTAAACCATGGCAGTAAGTCCACATGGCTTTTGAACACTTCCAAGGATGGTGGTTCTACCACTGCCCTGGACAGCCCATTCCATGCCTGATCACCCTTTCAGTGAAAAAAATTTTTCTTAATATCTAATCTAAACCTCTCCTGGTGCAGCATAAGGCTATTTCCTCTTGTCCTGTCACTTGTTAGCTGGGAGAAAAGAGAAACTTGTTACCCTCCTTTCAGGTACTTGTACAAAGCAATAAGGCACCCCTGAGCCTCTTTTTCACCAGGCAAAGCACCCCCAGCTCCTTCAGCCACATAAGACTTGTACTTCAGTTCCTTTGCTAACCTTGTCGCCCTTCTCTGCTCCATGTCCTTCTGCTAGTGAAGGACTTCAAACTGAACACAATAATTCCTTTTTTAATTCCTTCATATCAAATTTAACCTATTTTTCTATTACAGGACCATGAAGCAAACAATAATGATGAAAGTAAGTATTCAGATGAAAACACAGCAATATGAGAGGGACTAAAATGCCACCAGTTATCAATACAGCATGCAGTATGGTGTGTCAGTGTATATTTTATCTGTACAGTCAGCAATAAGAAAGAAGTGTTACTGAGCTCTTCTCATGTATAATTAGACTGAAAACATGTTAAGAAAAAAATATCCTTTGGTTTAATTTCTGACTTTATTACATTAACAGTAGAATGGCATTGAGGAAAATCCACTGTTCAGATGCAGCTCACATTGCATACTAAATATTCTTGCATCTCTAGGTCAGAGGTTCAATAACACACAAGAATCCAGATTTCCCACAGGAGCAGCTCCATCTCCATTACCAAGGGGCCTGTGAGTAAAAAATACTTCTTTGGTGGAGATGGATTTAATAGGTTCATTAGGAGCTAACTCCTATTCTTGCCAATAGCAATTAGAATTCAGAAATAATATTTATTCCTGTTTGTGAAAGATATCCTGACTAGGTAAAGGCAAGCTGTTATTTTGTTATTATTGGAGGAATACTGTTTGTATGCCAAGAGGCCTTGCCCTTCACTTCCTGCCACGGATGGCAGATGCTGGCTGCCTTGTCTGATTCTGTCCCATACTGCAGCACTGGCACATGCAAGCCTAGAAGTGCAGAAAGCTTTCACTAAGTTCCTGCCCCACCCAAATCACGTTAAGTATTGGACAGAGTTGCAGCCTCCTTGTGTAAGTACCTTTACTGAGTGGTCATATTGCATCTGATACCCTTGTTCCTTATTTATTCTTGTTTGTTGCTAACTGCTACAAGTGTACAGTGAATCCCATCTTAGACAGAAATACCCTGAGAACCAATGAAACTGATGCTTCTTTGCTAAATTAATCCATGTATCTGCTAAGTAACCAAATTCTTTGTTTTTCTTTTTGTTTCATACTTCAGCAAGAAAACTTCTAATGCAGTAATTTCACCAGTAAGTTGACTTGTAATTGTATAATCAACCAAAAATTTTATTAGATTTTTAATTTATTGTAAACTTAATTTTGTTGTGGGTTTGGGTACAAGATAAATGCCAAAAATATTAGGGGAAAGAGTTATAAAGACAGGAAATATTTGGGTGCTATTACAGGAATGAAGATCAGTGATCTTTCTGCTCAAGCAGAAAAATATTGTGATCAAAACCATGTTTGAATTCAGTGCTCTAGGATGTAACAATATCACAGTGCATTAACTGAATAAATGAGAAATAAACAGGAAAACATGCAATTCAGAAGTATTCCCAGAATGTACAGGGCTGCCTGTGAGGAACATGAATTCACTGCAAGTAATAGCTCAAGAAATATATCAGAATTTGTCTGAGGTTTTTCAGTAAGCATTTCTTCATTCAAAAAATATCCCAAAAACTTCTTGTGGCAGAAAATAAAAGGACTGGTTGAAATTTTCAAAGAAAGTAATTTGAGAAATGTTTCAAAACTGGCAGTTTATTATCATTGTTTCAAAATGAAAACAAAAAAAATTAAAACTGGAAGATTGGTTCCAGTTTTACTGTGAGCTAAACTGACAGTTTAACTTACAGTAAACAGAAATGTGTTGAGATATTTCTGTGTATAGCTCAGTAGGGTGAAAATCAAATTTTGATTTGCAAGTATTTGGAGATAAGAATGAACCATGTAGAGTTTACTTTTTCTCCATCTATTTATACCCACAAACTGGGCTTCTTTCCAAATCTCCTTTGCAAAATGCCAAACTTCAGGGTCATACAACTAGAGGCCCTTCACAGAATGGCTATTGGCTATGTCCCTGCCTCCTAATTCTTCCAGGATGTTGTCAATTCTAAGTTATTTCACAAAATGTATACATGATAAACACTTGCTGTACAAGTTGCCAGTTAATACTTGGTTGTCTTTCTCTTTTACTGTAGAAACCGTGTTTACCTTCCAGAGAGACCTTAACTGCAAGTGAAGGTAAATTACAGCTACTACTGTGAAAAAGTTGAAAAATGTATATGATTTTTTTTTTTTTTTTACTAAGAACACAAAACAACACCACATTCAACTTACTGTAGGTTTTTGAGGGGTGTTTGGTTTTAGCAGTTTCAAACTGGATCTGAGCAGCCTTAGTTGCACTGAGTGTCATTGTTCTCTGAAAGCAGCCTCAGTAAAACTGCCAAGGTTACTGGGTAATGTAGGACAGTGATGGACCAGCAGCGTGCCCATGTAGCCCTGGAAGTGGAGAAGGGGGAAGGGAGGGATGGGTTCTGTGCTCAGCCAGAACCATCTCTCATGAAACCAACTCCTGGCAAGAGCCCATCCCTGGCACAGGCAGGAAATCCATCCTGTCCTGTCTCTGTGTCTGTGTGAGACGGCAGCTCCTCCAGGCAGGGCTCAGCAGGAGCTGCTGCCGTGCTCCAGGCTGGGATGCTCCTGCCAGCCCAGGCCATCCCAGCTCCTGCCAGCCCAGCCCAGGCCATCCCAGCCCCTGCAGGCAGCCAGTCCCAGCTCCCTCCTTCCGTGTCACAGAGTCTCACCAAGCCCTGCAGGCATCCATAGCAGATATACCTGCCTAGAATTAGCTAACAAAAAAAGCAGCATGATGGCAGGCTGCCATGTAAGGAAAAAACCCCAAATTTATAGCAAAGAAACCCTCCTTCACCTACTGGGACACCCTAATCTGGGATGTATATTTCTGAAGAAATCTTGACTCTACTGTTTGTTTTCCCAAACTCCAGAAAAACCTACGGCACCAGAACGACGGCGCAATTCCAACCAGGGACTTCCACTTCCCCCCCTTCCAAGTGGTACCCAAAAGTAAGATCCCTTTGCATCCTCTTTTGACTATCTCAGTGCACCAGCTGTGAGAGGCTCAAAGGAGAGCACTCTTTCCACTGGAGCCTCCTTGTTACTTTTTCAGAGCTGAGATTCCTGAAGCTTCACACTAGCAAAAAAATAAAGCGTGGCAAATTATTTCATACAAATACTATAACCATCACCAAAAAGCATGAGGGTATATAATCTGTAATAAAGTGATGGAGATTTAATTCCTACTAGTGGGATATAATTTTTTTTAATACCTGTATCAGACCCATGTTTCTCAATGAACAGATGGGTGGGATGGAACACACTCTACTCCTGCATGCTTCAAATACTCAATTTTCATATTATCAGGACTGGGTACATCCTCTCAGACCTTTCTGTAATCTCTCAACATTTATTTCAGGCCTCTGCTCCAAAAGTCCTCAATTCTGCCAAGTAAGTACAAATCAGTTTTTGAATTAAAATGTGATTTAAGTGTAATTTCAAAATAATCTTTGAATTAAAATTATTTCAAAATACCTTGCATATTAATTAATTTGGAGTTAATGTATCCATAATGCATACAAAGAGGAGGTCAAGTATCCAGGATCTTAGCTGAGCTAGTAAAATTAAGAGTGTATCTCAGAATTATTGATGGAAAATGGGTGCTTCATTTACATTTATGAATACTGAAAATTTCTAGTACAGGCAGTTTGGGTCATTTCCCATCATAATAAAGATTCCATCAATCTTCCTTGTCACAGAAGAATCTTAAATAATACATTTCTGGGCTGCTCCAGGCTTTTGTTGCCTAGAAGACAGATTATTATTGCATTAAATTTATTCTTATTCTATGGAAGAAAAAAGAAGGTACTTTAATAATAGCAATGCCAAATCTCTTCTCTAAATACTGCTTTCCAAGATGGACTTTGTTTCAGTTCACAGCTAAAAACAAATTAGGTAATATATGTATAAACCCTCTTTGTACAGAAGTGTAAATTAAATATAACATTTTTCTAGTTGCTTGCTGGCAGACACTTGTCTGAACTTCCTGTAAGCCCTTCACTGTACCTATTCAGAACTTACATGCTGTTCTTAGTGTATCTCTTTCCTGTAAACATTTGCTTGATGCATGTTGCAATTATATCTCCTGTGCTGAGGAAGGTTCACATTAATGCTCCTGACTGATGCACTCAAGTTTGTCTGCTCCTGTCACACAATTGATGTGTTTCAACTTGAAGCATAAATTCCTACTACTCCCAGAACTGTAACTATTCTTCAGCACCATGTGGTGCTAAATGATGTTCTGATTAGTAAACTTCCTTTAGCATAATCCTGTTCTGTGCCAGGTCCAATAACAACTTTATAACATATACCACTAGTCCCATAATCACTAATGTCCCTTCAGCATAACCTGCCATCTCCTCTTTGTCCCCAAATAGGCCTAGAGCTAACTTCCATCTTTGTCATTAAAAGTATTTATTTCCCCTATGGCACAATGCCAAATGCTCCTCTGAAGTCCAGATCAAGTACAGTGCCACATTCCCTCTTTGTAGAACTCTGTTATTTTATGAAAGAGCTGTAACATTTTATCTGCTTGGCTAAGATTTGAATTTTCTCTTGCTAGTTATATCTTTACTTCCAAATCTTGATGTTATTTCCTTTATATTCTCTCCTAGGGCCTTGTGTTCTGTGGAATCAGACAAAAAGCCCTGTAGATGCTCAAGTCACTTTTTCCACTTTAGGTATAGCAATTATATTTGGTATTCTTTAATAATTTGGTACCATCCTGACTAGAATATTACACAAAATAACTTTCAGCACCCCTGAATTTCATGTGCCAGTTTTTAAAATTTCCCAGGTAAAGATTATCTGAGCCCATCAGTTCAATTGTACTGAAGTTATTTAAGCTCCACTTCCAATTTGAATGTGGAAATTTCCATTTCTCTGCCAGAACTACTATTTGTTTAGCACCTAGATTATCTTTAAAATTAATAAAATTCTTACTGCAGAAAGCCCCATCTCTCTTTACTTCTTTACATACAACCAAGGCATCTTTCATTACTTATTTTAATATCCATTTGTCAAGTCTAATTCGTTAATCTGACTGACTCCTGTCAGTTCTTGCTTTTTCATACAATCTACTTTCAGCTGTAGCTTTAACAGCCAGTCAGTCAAAATTTTACAGAAAAAACAAAATCCATAGTATTGAACAGCCTTCAGGTGATTATTAATTCATTGAGAGCTGGAACTTCTCCCTACAATGTCTCCCCTCCCCTTGGGATGCAGCTTCCAGGCAGTAGCATCTCTGCTACAAAAGAAGTTCTAAATGTACTTCACACAGTTGTCTTTGAGCTCTCTAGTCCAACTGAATTTTTTATTCTGATCACTGTATGGTCTTGTCTATAATATTCTTACTGCTTTCTAAACCAATATGTAAATCAGAATTTTATTAGTGTAGATTTGTCAATGCAGTCTGCAGAGCACCGTATCCAGAAATGGTAGCATTTGTTTCCTCAATAAGTAAAACACAAGAAAAAAAGCCTCCCATAATAACAAAATAAATATCACACAACTTTCTTCAATGATCTGCTCCAGTATATTAATTTGCATCCAGCTGTGTTCACAAATATCTGTAGCAAACACCTTTATTCTTGGGCCAGATTCTGTTCTACGAGAAAGCAATTATCCATACTGATTTCCATCATATCATTACTATGCAACACTACTCAAACATTTTGCTTCTGATTTCTTAAACTCTTAAATCTGTATTTCAGCCCTAGTAACTATTTTTAACTATGCTTTGCTATTCCAATTATAATTAAGCATCATAATGTTTTTTATTAATTCGGCTTCTCCATTTAGCTGCTTGAATTTCTTGTATGTGCATACAAACAATTCAAGTAGTCTAAATTGGTAAATAATTATCTCTGAAGTACATTCATTTTCCTGACTCTCTCATTGGTAAGGCTGCTTGTCACCCTGGATTGAGCATTATTTACACTGTGTTCCTGCATTTTCTTATCTGTTGCTACATTCATTCACTTTGCTGGTGGAAGAGTTTTTTTTTCCTGTATTCTGAGTCTAGTATCAATTTCTTAAATCCTGACATTACATATGTCAATAAATATATTTTGAAAACTTACATATGTTGTTCGTTCTCTTTTCCAGAAGTGCCAGAAGCTGCAAACCGTTCTTTGGGTGCTTCCCCTCCCAGCAGCACTTCACCTATTTCAAGTTCTGCAGACCAGGTACAATATTAGCTAAATTCATATTATAGAAATCTCCTTATCCTTTATTATAAAATAGTATTTCCACTCCTACCCCCTTTCAAAAGAAAATGACACTCCTTTTGTTGGAGGGCTTCTATGCCCCCTTTTGCAATGAGGCTTTTCTGTAGCACAAATAATCTCAATGTTAGCTTTCATTAAAATATGTTCACAACATACAGCATAGGAGAGGTTTAACAAATTGCAGAAAAATATGTAAATAGTATTATATTGTATCTTGGCACTCTACACAACAAAAAGATTTAGTTTCAAGTCTTCCTGACTCTCCAGTTGATACTTTCAACATCATTGAAACAAGGAAATCTGTGGTGCTGTATTTAAGTCCAGTCTTTGATATAGATGGCTATGAGGAGTTTTTAATCGCCTCCTTTGTTCTAACTTACAGTTGTACCAATTGTGTACAAGAAAAGGAAAGTACAGTAAGCAAACACAATGATGCTGCAATGCCTCCCCTACGCATTTTAGTCTCTCCCAAGTCCAACTCCTTCCTGTTCCTTTAGACAGATCTCTTCTCATTACAGTTAATGCTGTTAGTTTTATGGCCAGTTCTTTTTTTTATATGTGTTTTGTTGCAACATTAAGCTTTGAATGATCTAAGCAAATGCAAGGTTATTTTCATTTCAGTGTTATTCCCCTTACTCTCATTTTGGATGAAGGGAGACTACAAAACACAAAAAGCCATTCTTATAAGCCTAGTAGTCACAAACAAGATAAAAATAGTTCTGTTGAGTGTAAAACAAAGACTCCATCATGCAGAGTCAGTAACAGTAAGTGTTCTAAAGTCTGACATGACAAAGATAATACAACAATGAAGAACACAAAGGATTTGAAGTTCTTGAAATATTTTAACTGTATGTCATAGTAGATACTTATTATAAAAATTACCTTCAAATAAGCAATCCAGAAGACTATATAATCAGTTTGTTGCAATTACATTTGCAATTTTTATGTAACAGCCATGGGCAGAAGCAGAACTTAACAAAAGATCCGTTTTGTTAAAAAAATTTTAGCTGTTAGTGTTATTTTCCCAGCATATATACAGTGGTGTCATTTGCTGTAGTATCCTGCACAATACAGGTGCTCACAGATGTCATTCATTCCCATGACATTCACTCTGCTTAGTTCTCATCCAAACGTTGGCAGCAGCTGTCTGCTTCCACCTTATAAGCCACAGATAGTGTTAAAAGAAAGGTCTGGGGCCCACTGATTCCTTCTTTTGTTTGAACAAAGGTTTGCTCACTGGACTCATTCTCTATGTGGGCAAGTACCTTTCATATTTGCAATTCCTCTCACCCTTTCTTTTTCCAATGAGTAGTCTGGCTGGAGAAATACATGGGAAATTTTTGAAGGTAAAATTACATGTTATGGCTTCAGCCAGTCTAAGAATTCAGTGCAATGCCATCAAAATTGAGGCTCTGCTCTCTCCTCACAGTCAGCTCTCTTCCCAGCTTCTCTGGTGTTCCTTCCTGATCAGGCAGTGGGTTAAGCCAAATCAATAAACTGACAGAAAACTAGTTTGGCAGTCAAAAATTAAAAAAGGCAAAACAAAAAAGGAAAGTTGTTTTGGTTTTTTTTTTCCCCTGAAAGATTAATAAAATGAATTATCTCACTGTGGGATCAGATGAGCAACAAAATGAGCACAAAGGAGAAGCCAAGACATTCCCTTTCTGGCAGCACTAAGTCAGCTAGACCAACTCAGTTATAAAGTGGAACTTTTAATCTGTTTTGTACAGAGGTTACAAGCCTATGTAAAAATTAATTTTATCATTAAGCTTGTTATTGTAAAGCTGGAGCAAAAACTTACCCAATCTTCATGCTTGTCCAGATGGAGACTATCACAACTGTGTTCACAAATAGCATTAAGTATATGGGAAACTTAGACACAAGCAAATCCAAACACTTCAGGCCCACAACGGAGCAGCATTTAAATTGTTAATGGTCTATTTATTCCTCAACATTTGTTCCTCTTTAAATTCTATTGGAATAGCTTCTATCTATCTATCTTTAAAACACTTGAACCTGACTGCTTTCCTCTCCTAGAGGCATCTCTCTTCTATCATTTATCAACCTTCTATCACAAATCTGTTACCACTGTTTTGACACTCCAGTTTTCCTTTGTCCTACCTCTATCCAAGCAAAACTGTGAACTCCTGGCAAAGACTTTTTAAACTCTGTGTTTTCTGAATTCTAGTTCTCCATAGCTGTCATTATTTTATAGTAACTCCCCTACAGGCCATATTCTTTATTATCATCATTATTATTTTACAGGTGAAACACTGTTCCTCTCTTTTTAGGATGCTGGTGTTCACAGTAAAGCATGGTATGCTGCTACATGTGATAGGAAAATGGCAGAAGATGCATTGTACCGATCAAACAAGGTAGGTCACTTTTAAAGAATGTCTATATTATGGGGGGGGGGAAAAACCAAAATTTAAAAAAAAATTAAAAGACAACCAGAAGAATTCAAAGAGCATCAGTTGGTTTGTGAACAGGTCAGAACTACTGTGTTATGCAAGTACTGTCAAACCTGCAATTACTGTGGTGACATTAGTTAATGCTGGCTTTCATTGCAACACAAAGTTGCATTAGTGTAACTCAGACCAACGCACTGCAGAGAAAGCTATTACAGACTGGAGAGCTGAGGAACATCTTCTAGCTCATGCACACCCCCTTAAAAGAAGTGCAAAGCCCAGTGGTGGTCTCTACCACTGTCCAATGGCTCATGTGAAAACAGCTATTTGGAAAGCCTGGTGTTGCTGTGCATTTTTAAATGGTAACACTGTGCATTTAGGTGCTTGGAGAATTTTAATTGTCTGAGCTATTCTTTGTACAAAATCCAGTGTCACAGGAGGGAAGAGGAGCAGGTAGAGTTGCATCCTCAGCATGAAGTACATTTCCACTCTTGCCTAAGTCCACAGAGCAGGATAAAGGGGCAGAGCATGGGGGCTATCACCAGGTGAAGGCTGCTGTGGGTTAGTGAGCACAGGGCTTCATGGTCAGGAGTGCAGGTGCTTGACTCTGTGGTGAGCTCCTTATCTCCACCTCTCCCTGCTTTCTTGCCTACTGCCACTGATAGCAATTATTCTCTAACAACCTGTGGACCCCAACAGATGGCTGCCACTGTGTATTTATTTCTTCATTTTCTCTCTGGTTGAGAGAACAGGGAGCAGCAAAGTTGATTCTTAAATGATACCTTTGCAAGCTACTGTTTGCAGGAATACATGCTACTTCTCATCTACTGCTATTGTTTTTCTAATGAGAGAGAAGGGTTTAATGATAATATATATCAAAATATTAAGCCAAAACCAAACAAAGTTGTTGGAAAGAAATGAGCCAAATACACTGACTACTTTTCTCTCTGTAGGATGGATCTTTTCTAATACGGAAGAGTTCTGGACAGGACTCACGGCAACCATATACACTGGTTGTGTTTTACAACAGGAGAGTGTACAACGTTCCTATACGATTTATTGAATCAACAAGACAATATGCACTGGGCAGAGAAAAAAGTGGTGAAGAGGTGAGATGATGTGGGGGTATTTTTCCTAACAGTTTTCAATTATATACCTTTAAAAAGCAAGGACTAAGATATACTGCACTATGACCAAAAAGATTCTTCATGTATGAAGATAAAAATATACCCTTTATAATGAATGTGTTATAACAGCTCCTGTACACTGTCACTAAAAGCACAGATCAAATTTAAAACATAGAGCTGTTTAAATGAAGTTAACAGGATAAGAGCTGCTAGATAAATTTTCTGTTTATGGTCCTCCATTTACCTTCTCTCTAAGAGTCTAGTTATATTTCTTGGAAAATTGCAAAGGAACAACAGCCATGCTCAAAAAAAAAAAAAAAAAAAAAAACAAACCCCCCAATACTATCAAAAATGAGAATGATACTGTTAATACTGTTTTCACATTAAACTTCAGCTTGGAGTGAAAAGATCACTGGTTATCTACTCTGCCACAGAGATAACTACTCTGATAGCAAAACAAACTTGGAAATACCAATAAAAACAGTTTATCACTGCATAGAGCAGGCTTTTCAGCAATGTGAAAGTAAGCTTGACATAGACTAATTATCTGCCTCCCAGGCATCAGTTTTGAGATCAGAGAAGGTGTAATAGCCTGGAGCACACCTGGTCTTCAGCATAGGGTGAAAGATGATCTCAGGATATATAGATAGTCCAAAAGGAAAAGAAAGACCTAGCAGATTCTGGATACTAATTTACAGTAGCAAACATTAAAACTGCGCAGCTAGAACAGTTCTAGAGATGGCTGCCTGTTACTCCTGGTCACAGCCTTCCCTCTGAGGTGGCTGAACCACATCTGCCACAGCTTCTGAGCAGCCAGTCTGCAACCCACTATAGCTTAAGGTAAAATGAAATGTCAGTTCACTATGGCCCACAGCAAAATCACTGGTTCAGTTGGCAATCACAAATGAAAAGGATGAGACAGCTGGTGCCTGCAATATCTTCTATTGTCTAAATCTATTCTGTTTATGACTAAAATCAGATGTAAAAGGACCAGTGCTCTCACTAAAAGGTGCAAAGCATCTAACTTGGTAACAAGTAGTTTAATTCTCTTCAATGATGTGATAAGCAAAGATAAAAAGATGCAGTGATTACTGTCAATATTATAGCATTAAAGGAAGCCAGCACTAATTATTTTGTTTTCTTTATCCAGCGCTTTGACAGTGTTGCTGAAATAGTAGAGAATCATCAACGCACCTCCCTGGTTCTAATTGACAGCCAAAACAACACAAAAGACTCAACAAAACTGAAACATATTGTAAGAGTTTGTTAATTAAACTGAACTGCTAAAATGAAGACCTCTTTAATCATTTCTTTCAACATACCAAGACATGGACAAGGTATTAAAAGAAGAAAATCCAAAATTATGGGAAACACTCTTCAAGAACACCTACAGAGTAGTAAGAAATGCATTTCACAGAGCTCAACCCCACGTCACTTTTCTAACATTTAACACAGGAAGCCAAAGCCGATACACTGTCATCTGTGACAATACAGGTGTCCGAAGTCAAGGGAAGAAAACTGCATACCACAGCCTGCTCCTCTGACTTCTAGCTGAAGATAGATCTCTTAAAGGACATTTTTGTTTTACAAATAAGAATACCCACAGTGATCTACTCTTTCAATTTATGTTTACCACATATCACTGCTTTCAGCAATTTCTTTGTAAAGTGCACAGCCCCAGAAATTAGAGCAACTTGACTTAATGTACCTGTGCACAAGTTGAAAATAGGACTGTACTTTGTGATTGTGGCAATAAATCCACCTGAATGTTTTAGATTTAGGGATATGTGTTGTACTTTCCCTCAGCTTCACCCTGTTTCACTGATGTTTTTGTTTGTATTTTCAAATGTACAAATAAAATTTAAACATCCTGTAAGGTCAACAAATGCTGGACTGCATTTCTTAGCACCCTTCCAGCAAGAAAGAACAATTCACTAGTATTGATGTTTTAATGTATATATTTTTGTATGTGCTCCTTCACAATTTATGAACAGTAACACTTTTTACAGCTTTATCTCATATATATATATATATACACACACACACATAATTTGACTTAATAACTCTCAAATCTTTTGTCTTCAAGTTACTTAATGTTTGTGACCCAGGTGCACTGCATCATTGCTAAAGTAATGACCCACTCAGATTTTGCTGAATTACTGTTTATGGAGACACACACAGGAAAAAAACCCCACTTTTTTATGTGATAGCCTGTTCTATCACAATGGCTTACTTACTGTATTATTAAGAACCAAAGCTTCCACAAATGTTCAAGTGGTGAAAATTAATTTGATAATTGTATAAATTGCATCAATGAAAAACTTCTGGAAGCAATTGTTAATTAGTTTGAGCAGTGTTTGATTTCACTGGACCTGACGACTCATCCATCCTAAAGGTATTTTCCAAAACTGACACTTTATACACACCTAGTTTGTTATTTTTCTTCCAAATTAGGCAGTGTTCTCCAGGACTATATTCAAGACATTAAAAGCAAGACTGAGTCAAGACCTACAAAGTCTCAGCAAGTCACTTTGGGCCACAGTGTAGCAGTATTCTGCAACTACCTTCCTGTGCTTTTGATCAGTTGCTTCTAAAAGTCATGCACCTGTCTTCTAGGAAGAACTGTACACCAGTGCAGTGCTTAGCACATGGCTACCTATGTACCTTGAGGCATCTCAGCTCCTTCTCTGCAAAACAGGCAATACTTATCCAAATGTAATGTGGTAAGACACTGGAAATAAGAAACAATGCATTCAGACTTCACACAAGCCTACCTACAACAGGCCATTTACAGTACAACATAAGGGCTATGTATAGTATATTGCTCAGTTGATATTGTTTCATATTATTACTATGTTTAGTACTACTGAAATGTTTAGAACACTAAAATTGCCATGTCAAGGTGTCAAAATTAACTAAAAGTTAGTAGTGTATGCAATCTTAATTTATTCCTCCTATAGGCATACTTTTATATTATTTAGCTACTTTAAGCATCACTTTAGAAGCTATTTCAAGCAATTTTCACAATGGAAGAACTCTGTGAAAAAGTAGCCAGAGAATATTTAACTTCCTTTGCATTCATGCAGTCCTTGCCTTTTTCTCATGTACTGAATAGTATTTAAACCTGGTGCTAACAGTCTGCCTGCTAACCTTTCTGTGTTGCTCCTCAAAATCTGTGGTTCTTCAAACATTCTTTCCAAGTTAAGTGTGTAGTATCTCCATCATTCTAGAACTGGGTGGAAAAAAAAACAGTATGAACAAGGGAAGTTCGAGTGTATTCTATACAAGAGAGTAGGTATCACTTTTTTGAAAGAGTAACTAGGACTGAGCACTCTTCTAAAGCACTGCTGTTCCTGCTCCTCAGCTCCAAGTGCTCAGAACTACATGTAATACTGTGAGTGATGTACAAATAACAAATATTCTCTAGGTTAACGGGCCAGTTACCTTCACTCTCAAACCTTACTTTACTTTTTTATCCATAATTACAGGACTACCTTATTGTTTTGACAACAAAACAAGGCGGGGAGCTGATGAGGCAACACAACCTTCCACAAAATAATCCAATCAGCCTGAAATGAGAACTTCATAGGCACAAAGTAAGGCTCCATGGGGGAACAAACCCCAGCCCCCCAAAAACACAGACACAAACACCAATACGTTATCACCCACTTTACTACACTTGGTGTTTTGTACAGGAGCAAAGGAAGCAGACTAGTTACTCTGCTTTCCACATCCAAGCTAGACCTGTTATAGCTTGGTAGGACTAGGGTGCAGACATGTTTGGAAACACAGTTTTAGTTGGAGAAGGTTTAAGCAAGTTTCAGGTATAGGATTGTACCAAGTTACCATTTCCTCCATTCTGGACATAAAATAAACTGGTACTCAGGATGAAGCCTGCTGTGTTAAAAATCCCAGTGCTGTGGACTGAAAAGCCATTACAGATTGTAGGAAATGGTGACTTGATGTGGCTGTTGCCCTGGCAGAAGTCATTTTAATGCCACCACGTGTATGCATCAGGTAACAGGTATATCAAGTCTGACCTGACAGACACAGCAACTCACCTCTCCCCTCATCTTTCTTTGATATTGTGATATTGTTAGTTGTTTTCCTTTCCATATAATTGTCATTCACTGAATAGCTAAAACAAAACAAAACAAGAACAAAAAACCCCCCACACACAGAAAAAAACAACAAAACTAATTCTTTGTCCAAGAACTCAAGACAAAGTGTTGTTTTTAATAATGTACAAAGGAGAACTGTTGTCTGCCTACCTGATACAGAGTAAAATGAGCACTACATATTATTCCTGACAATATTGCTCCATGAAAGGAGTAAGAACTCGCCTTCTTAAAAATCCAAGCATTCAGACACACAAGTTATAAAACTACATTCTTCAATCAAAAGCATCAGCAACAGAGAATATAAGGAAGTATTATTAATTTTTAAAAATAATATAAAAATAATAAAAGTCTCACATACCAACAGCTCTGTAAGAAATTTCTGTTAAAGCACTGGAATTTCTGAGGAAGGGCACCGTGACTTGCTGATGAATACACATCTTACCAAGAATATATAATGGGAAAGATTTTAGGCATCTTCAAGGTCGAACACAGATATTGTACACACAACTGATGACCTTGTACTTGCACTTATCTTTGTATGTCCCAAAACAATATAATCAATTTCAGGTTTATCTTGGTATGTTCAATGTTACAAGCTATAGTAAAATGTTACGGTTACCAAATCAAGCACTCAAAATCGAGATACTTCAAGTTACCTGTGCAACCTTGTCACATCAGCTATATCCATTACAATACAAGCATTAAATATATAATCACTGAATATTTTTCCGTATGGACTTATGTGTTTCACTTGGTTCATGCAATACTTCAGAGGTAAATTGCGGCTGTGTAATGAAAAACTCTGGTTTGTAGGATATCTGTAAGATACCTTTCCCCATTTACTGAAAATGCTGAGAAATGCACTAATATTGCAGGAGTTGGCCAGTAAAAAGGTGCTTCATACAGTTAAAGAGCTGAACATTTCACTGAAGAACTGAACATATTGTCCCTCCATCTTCTACTGCACCATCTACTGTGACACAGGTCAGATCAAACCAAATTTTCTCCTGATGGTAATTAATTGTGATCTTAATTTCGAGTGAAGTCCCACTTGAGATTTTCTGAAACCTGATCTGCAGAAATGCTGAACTCTAAGGACCTCAAACAACAAACTACAGAAAAGGTGGTAACAATAAAATTATATATTTAGACCAGTAATTGAGCAACCTACTCTAAGACGAGGACCTAATTAAGAGTGGGGAAACAAAATATTGAACCACTACCCAGGAAGGAACAGTAATCCTCTGCACTGAATGAGATGGATGTCCATGGAAAAATGACACATGACAATTAATATCATATAAAGCAACCTTATTGCAACATTTCCTAGCTTTACAATGTTTTCACAGTAGCATTTAAGGTCAATTAATACGAAAACAAATGAGTTAGAAAAAAATTCCAGTGACAGTTGTGAGTTTTGTGATTAACCAATACAGAGAAAACCCTCGAATGCTACAGGAGAACTTCCACCTCAGTGCTAAGTAAATGGTAATAAAAACTGGTCATCCTTGCTGAAATTGCACCAAGTAGGGTTAGAAACAAACTTCACATACATTTTTTCCAAAGGCAAAGGCAATGTCCAAAATTCACGGGTTCAATTTCACAGTTTACAGAATAGCAAGCTGAGGCAGACAGTAGATCCTTCTAGTCAAAGAAGCTTAACATGTTTTTGTCTTTTCCTAACGCTGTTTCTTTCCAACCTGCTTCCTCACCACTACACTGGTTTTCTTCAAAGTTCCTAGCCAAATTAAGATCAGAGCTCAAGCCCATTGTGCAGCACAAAATGATCCAGTTTAGATACACAACACATATCAACTGTATATTTATTCACCCAAACTACGCTGCCTTGACTGCTTCACTTGACTTCCATACATAACTCACCAGCTGCAAGGCTAGTGTGCATCTCTCTGCCAACACACATATCAAGAAAATTTATCTAATCACAGAGGCAACTGTTTTTAAGTAATTTTAACACTTTTTAAAACATAAGTTGAATTCAGGTTAGTGGCAACATGCCTGTGACATCCATGACTTCTTACTGTTTCACTGGTAGCAATCTTCATTTTCACCTTAAGGAACCAGTAACAGAAAACTACCTGGGCTTGCATACAATTTAAAAACCCCAAGATTTAAATGTCCCAGTCCTCTCCAAGCCTACTGTTTTATTTTGATATTGTTTTTCCATCAATACTTTGGGAAGCTGGCATACACCTTCATACTTGGGCAAAAGGTGCCAGCCATATGGTAAGAGCAATCCCACCTAAGACTGAAACTTCCAGCAGACAGAGATTCATAAAGAATCCAGAGGACAAAGACTTGAGACATAATTACTGTGGGTAATAAGGACCTTCACCTGCATACCCTCAGTCACTATGGTTACGAGGTCTTTTGTTTACATGTCCTCATATAAAGAACTAAAAACTGTAAATCATAGTCTCTCTTCATTATCCCTAAAATTGAAAGTAGAAAGTAAGCAGGCTCCTAAGAACATTACCCTACTGGCTGGTGAAGTAAGTGAAAAATAACTCAAGCCTTGGTTTTGTCAAACCCCTGGTGCCCCAAAAGGCAGTATATCTGAATAAGCAATACTAGAAAACATTAAATCATTACAGGGACAAATCACATCCACCTGAAATAGAGATATGATGCAATTACAAGCCTACTATGGTGCTCTGCACCTCCCCATATCATAACCTTCCTACAGGGCTTATGGCAAGACATAAATATTTTCTATAAATGCTCAAAGTCATAAACTGTAAACACAAGTTATAGCAAATTTAATAATGACAAAATCAATACAGATTAGGAATGTTCACCATTCTTAAACACCATATACATTATGAATATATATACTGTATATTTTCAATCGATTTAATTCTGACTCACTGTATTAACACAATCATAATACATTTTATTAATTTATATGAAAAATACTTCACTAAGAAAGTAGACAAACTGCACAGAAATAGTACAAGTGTCATGTGCATAGCAATATAGCTTAAAGCATTCACATATGGCTTTGTTTAAATGAAACTGTTGGGGGAAATGGCCCTATACGGACCCATGGTTACACAGTCAACATAATGTAAACTGCTTCACATCTTTGAGGCACTTGCTAATAATAGTGTTCAATCCCTGAAAAACAAAATCAAGAGCTAATAAGTGAAAATAACAAAAATCTCAGGATAACAGCTGTGTGTATTCAAAAAGATTTTTAAAATTGGTTTTAGTAGTGCATGCACAGAACTGAAAAATTGGGGGGAGGATGTAATTTCTGTGCAAGAATTATACCAAGTAACTGAAAAGTATAAAAATATTTACATGTTTAGGGATTTAAGTATGTACAGAACAAAAGCCCTGAAGACTCATTCTACAGAATAAAAATATAGCACAATAGCAGTAATAAAAATAATATATATTTTTATGGAATTGTATTTGCAGTTAGTTACAAGTTATTTAAAACACAAAGTTCTTTGATCTTTCTCAAATCTGATGGCAATAGAGAATACACTCTTTAAAACACAAGCACTTTGCATACTTTTTCAACCTCAGAATACTGACATAGAAAACAGAATGACTTGTGTATCATAATCCAACTGATTTTCTTTTTTTAAATTTTTATGAATGATAGTTATTTTCTTCGCTGGTAATCACTGCTTTAATGAATTCCAATCTTGAGTAGCCTCCATCAGATGCCTCTGTCCATGACCTACCCACTTATCCTGATTGTCAAATATTCTACCACAAAACCAGCAGCTAAACTTAGCTTTCAAGGTATTATTAGAGGTAGTTTTCACAATCTGGTAATTGTTTTTGCTAGTCTTTTTCAGTGTCAATTTTAAGACAAATCTTTCTTTTACAGGGCTAATGGGTTTTATTGTCCTGTATCTTTTTTGAGAAAAATCATCAGTAGTTACATCTGAAGGATCGCAGAAGTCTGGCTGCAGAAGAGCTTCAACAGTTCTTTTTGACAATAAAACCTTAAGAACATGTCCCTTAAATTTAGCAATAGTTTTCATTACATTTACAACTTCTGGAGCATCTGCATCAGGATGATTAAGCACAACAACTGGTTGATTTCTCCGGGGGCATTTTACAAGCTGGTTAGAATTAAAAGGGATTAATTTCAAAGTCCTCACAGTTTTTTTTGATGCCCTTGGTTTGTAAGGGCTACCTGATGCATTAACAATTTCAGCCCGATTCTTTTCCTTACACTTTCTGTGCAACACTGCTTTCTTTCTAGGAGGTTCTGGGCAACTAGCCTTCCTTTTACGTTTGAAATTCTTGTTTCTTTGCCCACCTGAACTTCTAGACCCAGGTTGTTTTAAACTAGATTTTACTTTTGCAGTTCTGTTTTGGGTGCTCCATGTGGACTTCTGACAACCAGAGTTATTCCTCTTGGTAGCAGTTACTACTTGCATACTCTCAGTAGAACATTTTTGCAACTGCATCCCTGCAGATTTAGCAGAATAAACAGGTTCTACAGGAGGAACACAACATGCTGGATTAGAGCTTGCCAAAGAGGCATTTGCTGGTATTAACCCACCTGGTAAGTTTAAGGCATCATTAAAACTAAGATTAGTTTGTTTCTGTGCTAGTGCAGGAGTAAGGAACTGCAAGTTATCCACCTGTAGTGAGGGCACCGAGTTGCTTACTGACTGAGTGCTATCAGACAGTATATCTGAAGTAGGAGTCTTAATTTTCAGCAAAAGCTGTTGTTGCATGGCTCCAGTTTTCTTTGGTTGACAATTTTGATGAGCATTATCCTGAAAAAGAATTGGTTTATGAACTACAGGCTTGTTTGGTGTCATACATTTCAGAAAATCTCCCTGCTGTCCATCTGGTGAAAGTGCATAAACATGTTCTTCCTGTTTAATTTTCTGTTGTTTTACTGACTCCAAAGAACCAAAGACAGCATCCTGGTGCTCTGATAACACCTTCACAGAAGAAGCTGCTTTCACAGACGACTCTGAGGAGTTTGTAATTACAAGAGGTGCTTCAAATGGCATACTATTCAACGAGTCATTTACTGTACCATATACTTCCCCATTACAGGAACTTCTTACATTTCTAAAACTGCCAGTTTTCCTCTTCACTTCTGAAGCTGATATGGTTATTTTCCCAAATTCTCTGGATGAAATTCCCCCTAAAACCTGAGAACTATCATTAGCGGCATTTGCAACTGTTCCAACTGTCCCACTAAAAGTCAAAATCATTCCAGGTCCTTTATTTGAAACAAAAGATGCAGGTACACCTTTAGTACCATGCCCATCTGATGAACCGGTTGACGGAAGAGGTTTTCCTGAAACCACCTGTTGTCTAGACTGGTTGGAAAGGTGGAAAGGAACAAAAAATCGTGACGGAAGGGACTGAACAAAAAGGGCTTTCTTCTGTTCCTGAAGAACAGGCAAAACTGGTGAAAAGCTGCTAGGATTTTGAGCTGCAGACAGTACTTTATCTTTTATTAACTGCTGTGTAAACTCATCTGTAGGACTTTTTAGCAACGTACCAACACCTGGAGTTCTGGATAATTTGTCCACGTCCTGTGAATCAAGTGACGTTTTAGGTGTCTGTCTTTCTCTCCTGTAACATGTACCTTCATTTGTGCTACATCTTGTGTTCAACTCTCTTTTACATAAAGGGAAGGGTAAATTAGGAGGCCTCTGAAAACCACATGCAGTTGCAGAGCTTTTTAAACGCATACAGGCTGCATTCCCAGTCTCAGGACCAGAAAGCAGCTTATCAGAATGGAGTTTGACACAGTTATTCATCTTGCTGTGGAACTCTTGCTGAGAAGTTGTTTTTACTTTTAACACATCTTGCAGTAACTGGTTTATCTCAGGAGATAAATAATTAGCTGCCTGTTCACTTTGCAATGAGAAAACAGATGTGATTTTAGGCATTAAGAAAGAGTTAACACAATCAGAGGCATTTTCCTGGAATTTCTCAGCTATGTTCTGAAAGCCTTGGTCTATGTTAGTGTCCAAATACTGTTGGCCATTATGCTTGTCCTCTGTAAAACACTCGCTGTCAACACCACATTTAGACTGGCTTTTAAAAGACACAAAGTTATTCTTAGTGTTTATGTGTTTGCAAGTTTTATTAATATTTGATTCGGCTGACACAACTTTCTCTGCTTTTAAACCTGCCATCGATTCTGAATGCGAAGATGCAGGCTCAGTTCTACTGTTTTGAAAAGAACCTCTTGTGCTAAATTCTTTGTATCTGCCATCTGTTGATGTCCAAATGCTACATGGATTTTCCAAAGAGTCTGTTTTGGAATAGTTGTGAAAAGACAACAACCCTTCATTAGATGAATCCACCGAGGTTGAATAATAGAGATTATTAGTTCCATTACTATTATTCAGGCCACCATTTTGCATTCTCAGTTCAGGAAAGAAGGGTGTTTCCATAGGGTCATAATGAAGGGCATTGGTAATAGCGGGTGGTAATACCTGAGCTTGACCTGAAGGACGAAAGCTTTCCCATGAGATACTAGTCTGAGTGCCAACGTCTGTTACCTCTTCATGTGGAGGTGCAGTTGAGTCCAGCTTCATTGGCAAATAATTTGGACTTTTTCCTACAGCTATATTAGAAGGTGCTACAGTTTCAGAAACACTCCTACCATACAATACGGAGTTATTTTGTTTTTCCACTTTTGCATTTCCTGAATGAGGCGCAGGACAAGAAAACAGAGGGGAGGTTAACGGATGAACACAATTGTTCTTCAAGGCAGACTGATCAGTTTCATGTGGTATAGCACCTGAAGACAAGCCACGGGGATCAACAGTCTGTAGCAAAGGAGTTGCAGAACCATCTTTAACAGGATCAACTTTCTGACCCAAAAAATATTCATTTTGCTTACTTGTAGGTAGTAATTTTATAACAATATGTTGTTTTCCATCTACCATTTTAAAGCCCATAAATTTAGCACTGTAATTTGCTGGAACAGATATTTTATTGTTTTTAACCATCAATACTGTTGGCCCATGAACAGCGTTTTTCAATAATCCCAGGCCATAACTTGTGCCATCATCTGCCTTATTGTATTGTGCAGTAGTAGCAGAGAGCATTCCACCCATGAAATGATGCTTTTCTGCGTATTTAGTTTGATCTTTCTCTTCATTTGTTTCCATGTCTCTCATACACTGGTTCAGCTCCTCAGCATTTGTCTGAATTTTATTCACACTTCTTAGCACTTGTGTATTTTCTTCTCCAGCACTGTCACTTCCACTGCTTATCTTCTTCCGTCTCCAGAGTATTTTTTTTGATGCTCCCATTTTATACCTTCTTAACACAAGTTTCAGTCCTGCTGGAGTCTTTACTACTCGTTTTTCATATTTATCCTTTTCCAGTTTTTCTTTTGCAATGAAGTGGTCTCTGTGTAAAGCTATGATGTGTTTTAAAAGATAATCTTTCCGTGATGTGCTGTAACTGCAATAAGGACAACCAAAAGAAAACATACTGGTATGAACAAGAAGATGATTTCGGAGCTCCTCTTCTGTAAAGTTTTCTTGATGACATTTTCCACATTTATAGGGAATCTCTTTATGTTTGTGAATGTGCTGAACAAACGTACCCACATCATAGGTAGAAAATCCACATTTTTCACACTGAAAGTGTCCATTTATACAATGCTTTGATATGAAGTGTTTTGTCAAAGCCAACAAAGTGTATATCTGTTCATCATTACAGAGCTCACATTTTACTAAAGTGCTACGATGGATGCGTCTGTGCTGTTTAAATGACTGAAAGTCATTAGCTGAGAAGCTGCACATCTCACAAGGATACAAAGGCAACTCACCATAGTGCAACAGCTGAAAATGTTTCTGTAGGTCATTCGGGCTGTATCTGATGTTATCCTTACACTTTGTACAAGTGAAATTCAGTATCTTTGCTGCAGCTTTCAACCCTTTTTCAAATTGCACTTCTGGTTTAATTTGCAAGTGGCCTCCTTCTGAACAACTGAGATTGCTTCCGCTAATTTTCTCAAGACTTAAGGACTTCCTTGCAGTTTGCTGCTTACACTGAAAGAGTTTTCTAAACCTATCAACTTCATGTTTCATTAATACTTCATTTGGAATGTTCACCTTGGGCAATTCAATTTTCACATTTTTTAGTCCATAAGTGAGATTGATATCTAAAATTGCTGGTTGAATCGTCATACTTAAAGGATCACTCACCAGTTCTTTTTTCAAAGTAATGTCTGTAGAAAAATTCTTCATAGCATTGTGTTTTAAGAAACTGATTTGCTTTGTGTCACAAAAAAAGTGTTCCTGTTCAGATGACATGATTTTAGGTTTTACTTTTCTTTATGTGAATTCTTGAGATTTAGTTTTACTTCCGGCAGCAAATGAGACAACTGTGCCAAGTTATTCTCAAAGCTCTACAGCTTCCCCATTTCATTCTCCTGAAATTAAACAAGCAAAGCAAATAATTACTATTAAAACTAATGCAATTAGAACACCTATTTCAATTCACTAAAAAAATACCTGCCAATCTTTGAAGCTGTTAGCTTTTACAATATTACTTGGGGGGTTAAAAAAAAAAAAGGATGAGGCAAAAAAAAAAAGCTATTAAACTGTAATCTTTGGTTGTTTGTGTTGGAGGTGTTTGTTGGTTTGTTCCAAAAAATATACATATATAAAACTTGAAAAATATGTTTTAAAGAATATCTACTGAAAGATACATGTCATCAAATTTTGGGTTTCTTCCACCCTCTAAGCAATAAAGAAATCCGAAGACCTACTTTTTTAAGTGAAGCCTGTGTTTATTACTCATTTGAGATTCCACACAAATAAAAACTCTTCTTTGTGACACAGGTCACTAAATGAACCTAACTGAAGTACTAAAAACAAGTACAAATCTACAGAATTTGGTATTTTTATTACTCAAGTACTAAATAGCATTGAAGTGCTACTCTATTAGTAACTATTGTGCACGGAAAGGAAAGAAAGTAAAACCAGAATCTGACAAAATATCTACTTCACTAATGGAGACATGACCTTTACCAACACCTAAAAACCAATCACACTGACCTACAACGAATTTTTCACATGCCTACCTTTAGTACCACACATGTCTGAAGCAGTCAACAGATAAAAGTTCTCAGGTTTCTTACTGCATGTTTCTAGGTACATGTTAATATTTTCAGTGCATGACTGACTACAGTACCCCTCTATGGATTAAAAGGCTCAAACAGTTATGGTCAGCATCACTGTCTCGCTACAGATTCCATGTCAGTGTTTCCATAACAGGCTGCATCAACAATTTATAGCAGTTCAAGTCTATGCTTGAACAAGAATAGAATCCTGCACAGAATGTTGTCACAGAATCAGTAGAATTGGAAACAGCAGCAAAATTAATTTAAATTCTGAAAAAGCAGTGCTGGTAAGGAAGAGCTGTTTGTTCACTAGTATAACACTTTTTACTAAGCAACTTTTTCCATAGTACAAGTCACAAAGTTACTTTCTTCTTTCCTAACAAAAGTGAGTAAATTGTTAGCTGAAATCTGATTAGATTCTCTCTCTGTGCTCCCCCTGAAGCAACACAGACTGGAACTCTTTAGGTCATCTTATCTATTCACGGTCAAACTGAAAGAATGATCAGATCCTCTCCCTCACTTCACTAAGTGCAAGGGCTGCTTCTAGATCTCCAAGCCATCATCAGCATTAGCCCTAAAGTCCTTTCAAATATTTTCCCACAGTCCTGGGAGAAGGAAGTATCTAGCATTAGACATGCAAATACCTGGCAAAGAAAATGGAGACCGAAAAATTTTCAAGTCCATGTTCTTGTATCATGCAGCAAGAAAAGCAAAACACTTTCTTTTTTAAGCACATGCTTTAATGCATTCCTTAGGAGAAAATACTAGCACTTCTGTACAATTCTTGAAAATAATAAACACAACAGACTTCAACATTATACACAGACTCTAACATCAAGTTAATTCACTTAAGTGTGCTCTCCAGATACAAGACCTGCAGGACTTCAACTATATAACTGACATCCAAAAAAAGAACCACCCCAAAAAAACAAACCACAGAGACATACACTCCCTCCTCAGAATCTCTCCAAATGGAAACACTTTTATTTTTCTTGTAACTCAATGACAAATTCCCCATCTTCCACACAAAAGATTAATACGTGGGATATTACCCTACTTTGAGCCTTGAGAACTCATGTGCATTTACATTCCATTTCCACCACAAGTGTACTGCATTAAAATGCATTATCTTGTCTCTTATTTGAATAGAAGCAAGCTGAACTTCCACATAAAGAATAAGTAACTAAAAATTATTTGGATTTGTTTGCTTTAACAACTTCTTTAATACACAGGTGCAACACCAAGATTATAGGTTGCATGATGCAATATATCATCTTGATGATTAAAAGGTTATACTGCCAGACACTGAAACCTAATGTTTACAATTAAAGCTATAGAAATCAGAAGTGGAAAAAGTACTGCAGAGAACAAGGCTCAGGCTTTCAACAACAAGCCAATGTGGTCCTCAACTGGGCAACATTTACATTTGGCAAAGAGTCTCAATCCAAGATCTCCTTTAATTAATTAACATAATAACTTAAAACTTAACTTTGTTATTTTTGGGCAGCATGTAACTATCAACAAGCTCCTACAGCATGACAAATAAAAATGCTTACTTGAAACAACCATTTAAAAAGTGGGTTTTTTTTAATGCCAGGGATCTTTAAACGTACATTTTCAAAGAAAACTGACTTACACATTAAGAAAATAGTTGACTTCAATTCTTCAACAGCTGGTTTTTTTCCACACACACAGAAGAGGTAAGTATGCAAGACTCAGAAAAGGCCACAGTCAGGAGAAATACTAAAAAAAGTTCTGGAAACAAAAGGAAAGGTATTTTAAATTGTGTAAATACAAGCATAACTGAAAGAATAAGCTGAAAAGCACAAATCTCTCACAAATTTACATTATGTAGATTTTTTAATACATTGAAGACAAAAATATATACCAACTTTTCTCACTCCCAAAGAATAACATCAAATTCAATACCAATACTGCATATATACACAATATAATGATGTCTATTATATCTTAGCTTTGCCACTACATCTCAGGCATTCATAGCTGGAAGCATAAACACATGATAACTTTAAAACAGCATAGAAACAAGCGACTGGTATCTCTGTTCATCGAATTTTAACTTGAACTCAAAAGACACTTATCTTTTCTAAACCAGAAGTTTTAGTGGCAAAGACCTAATTGTAAGTTGCTGTAAAGGTGCACAAAAGATTGGGAAGGAGGCACAATATTACATTCACAGTATCTAAAACAAGTAAGTACATTTAAATGCAGATATAATGAGTACAAACATTGAAAATATCTAAGCATTTGCCACAGTAAACTCTCACTCAAAAAAATCTCCAAACCACTAAGAACAAGCGTAAGTAACCACTTGAGGCTCTCAGCCACAATTTTCTTCCCCTAAAAATGCTGCAATATATCCATATTTTGTTTAAAGAAAGTACAGAGAGAAGGCTTTAGCTATATACTTTGATCTAGTGAAAAATTACAGACAGGAGTTAGACGCTGCTAAATTAGGTAACTTTTACAGTTTTTCCACATTGAATTACATTCAAAATAGGTATCCTAGCAAGCAATATCGTCAAGATTTCTGGAAAAAAAAAATGTAGACTTATTTAAATTTTATTAAATAAATAAATAAAATTATACTGAAGCATACCCCAGGTCCAATCCCATTCTATGTGCTTACAAATCTAGAGTGGTGCCTTAATCTCTCCCAAGACCAGGACATGCAAGAACTTTAAAAACTAGATCTTAAGAAACCCTTAGGGCTGGAGCAGTCAGACACAACCTGACCAGCACAACGCTGCTTTAGTAAAAATAAAATGGAATTTAAAAAAACACCGAAGCCCTCTCAGAGCTCACACACAGACTGCCCGCGCCACAGGGCGAACCTGACATGGACAAACTCAGCAGCTGAACGCGGCGGCGACACGCGGCCACCTGCGGGCTGACACTGCCTGCGCCCGCCCGGGCCGCGGAGCCGGGGCTGCGGCCGCCGGCAAGCGCCGGGACAAAGCGCGGGGCGGCCGGCGAGGCGGTGGCAGCTCCGTCTGACCGCGGGCACAGCAGCGGGCGCTGGCGACACCGAGCGAGGCGCGTCCGTCCCCGGCTCCGCGTCGGGAGCCCCGCGGCAGCGCCGCCCCCGCCCGCCTGGGGCGCCCGCACGGCCCGGGCGGCCGCGGCTCTGGGCGCGCAGCCCGGCGGAGGGATACGGTCGCACGGCCGGCGCGGCAGGGCGGCGCGCGAGGCCATTTCTACCCGGTGCCGCCGCCCCGGGACGCCCCGCGGTCCCGCCCGCCCCGGCCCCGCTGCCCCGCGACCCTCCCTCGCCCGGCGGCCGCGGACTACTTAATGTCTCAGCCGCACCACAGGGCACCGTTCCGCCCCGCCGCGGCCGCTCGCGCCCCCTGCCCGCTCCGCTCCGCTGCGAGCCGCGCCGGGCCGTCCCTCCCGCACCGCGCGGGGCCTCCCCGCTCCCCGCCCGACGCCCCCCGCGCAGTTACCTCGGGTACCGCCACCGCCGGGCGAGGCGCCGCCGGCCGCCATCACAGTTTCCATCCGGGGACTGCCGAGTGCGAGCCCGGCCGAGGGGCGGCCGCGGCGGAGGGATACGTGTTCACCTGAGGGATGGGCGGACGGCGGCCGACGAGGCCCAATGGGGGGAGGGGGCGGGGCGGCGCCGGCAGGTCCGGCGCCTTCGTGTTCCTCGTCCGTGTCCCGTTCGCCTTGCTCTTCCTTGGGCGTGGGCCTTGGGCACATGGCGCCCGTCCTTGCGTTGAGTGGCTCTGTGCTTCTGTGAGCCACAGGGCGTGTTTGGGCCAATGGCCGCCAATGGCAGTGGCAGGGCGAGCTGCTGCCCCTCGCAAAACGCTCCCAAACCAAGGCCTGGCCTGCCATGTGTGTGCCGCGCTGCAGACATGGGCTCGCTCCCCTGCACTGGCCCGTTATATAAAGGGCTGGCTCTTGGAGATGTCAGCAGTTAAAGCGTCTATGCAGTTAATTTGTTTTAACATGCTCAAAATAACACAAAAATCCTTACAAAGTGTTTGTCTTATTAGGGACATAGTACCATTTCTGTTCAGGAGTGGCACCAACGGAGCTTAGTGGTATGAGCATGTTCTTCATGTTTGTGGCGAGTTTTAATGCACGTGGGTGACCCCTGAAAGTAAGGTCACCAAAAAGTACAAAGTAGGAGTGAGAAGTAGGAAATTGAGCTGCTCCATGGCCAGAAAACAGCGAATGTCCATGACAGAAATAGACTGTAAAGATGAATTGTGAATGAAGAGGTCACTGAAAAGGAAATCCTTTCTCCACTTAGGGAACTGATCAAAGATCAAAAGCGAGGAGGAGAAAGCTTGAGCTTTTTACTTTGGGAAACCTAACTAGTGAACAATTTAGCTGAGCAATTCAACTAAACTTTTCTCCACAAATATTGTGACATCTTATTAGTTGAAACGAAGTTTAATAAGTGCAGTATATACTCATGTTTAAATATAAGAACAAGGAGGAGTGTTGATGTCTTTGAGTGTGTATGCATATACCAAGGGTACGTTAAACATGAACATATTTTTAATTTCCTGTTCCAATTGACATCACTTGTTTTCCTTTTGTCCTAGACTGTAGAAGAATATTAATAGAAACCATTTCGGGGTGGATTCCTTGGCACTAAGAAATATCTTTAAGGAAATAATTATATAATTGATGGTTCTAGGACACCTAAATGAATCAATCTGTGCCAAAAGCAAGCAAAGAAAAGTATTCTTCTGGTTCCTAATTCATTACATTTTTCTAAGTAGAAAGGGGGAGTTGTACATATCCATAGTGTTTTAGAGGATCTGAAAACTTAACTACAACTGAAGAAAGAGAAACAGCATAGTTCTGACTGAAATCCTAAAGTCAAAAAAAATAACAGAAAAGAATGATCCATGAAAATCATTAGTCTAACAAGCAGCTACATTATCAAATTGATGTTAGAATGCCAGTATTCCTAATGTAAAATTTAAATATAGATCATATTGTCAGCTATTTATCCCAATGAATTTACATGTCAGGTGGGAACAAATATTATATCTACATTTTATTAATTTGTAATTCAAATTTAGAGTACATATGAGTGCCAAACACAAGACAGAAAAAAAAACTTATGTGAAATAACACCAACAGGAGACAAGAAAGGAAGAAGAAAGGCTAATGCCTAATTTATCATATCTGTTGAGATTCTTCATTGATCAAGGAATCAAAAAAGATTACATGAAAACACACCATTTAATAAAATTCTACTGTTAGAAATATATGGGAGAAAAAAGGTGGCAATCCAGTGAAAAACCTCAGCAATGGGCAACCCCACCAAAAATGTTGACATTGTATTGTAGCTTCTCCCAAAAATTGTGAAAGAGCCCATTTGTCATGAAAGTAATCATCTGCAAAAATGCTCCCAAAAATTTCTCAGTAATAACAATAATCTACAACCTTCCCATGTGCTGGAATACCAGGAGGATCCCCTTATAAACTATGACATAAGAGGCTCCTTACTACTGAAGAGAGGAGCAAAGAAGACAGAAAAGTGACTTTTTACCAAGCTCAGGGCAGAGACTAAACTGAAAGCCATCAAGAAAATCCAAGGAACACCAAAGTTTTCCCAAGGCATCCAGAAATTACCCTGATGCTGGCAGTTGAACCTCATGTGGCATGAATTGTGACATGAGATCCACATAATATTCTAGTCCTTCACTCTTTTTCAGAAGCTAAATTGAATTTGGTCCACTTTTCTTTGTGACATCCTGTGAAAATGATGTTCAACTACAAGACAGTTTGTGTTGTGTAAAACACAATATCCCACAACAGTTTTTACTTTTCACAAAAAAAAAAATTGCTCTGACATCTGCAGTCAAGTTTTGGATTTGGTGAGTTTTGGGTTTGTTGGTGTTTGTTTTGTGGACTTTTTTTGCTGAGCATTGGTTATTGTGTCCAAAAACATATGTAGGCTGTGTAGTATTTTGGAAGCTTTAAAGGTATTTGTACTGTCCCAGTGTGCATTACATCAGATTACTCTGTGCATCTGAACTAGAAACAATGGCAGGGCTTCCCACTCATTAGCATTAGTCAGTTATAAATTTGTAGGGTATTTAGTTGCAAGTAAGTAACCTTTATAATGTGATTTTTATTATTGTTGCTATTAGTTCTGTATTTGTAATGTATATGGGTGTTTCACAAACAGCAGTACTACATCCATGATTTTCTTTAGATATTCAACTTACTTATGGGTAGAAGGATGAATTTGAACAATTTATTTCATCATCTGCTGGACTATCAGAAATAATTTCTATAAAATAATTTAGACTGATGGATATATTTCCTCAGAAACACTGAAGGGAAAAAATTGTCTTTTCAAAAGTTTATGCTGAGGCAAACACCCAACCGTGAATAATCAAATCATTGTATGAACCAATTGTCTAAGAAAAACCACTTCTTTTTGAAGTGAAGTTGCTTATGCATTTGCCTGAAATCACTGAATTCAGTCACAAAAGGGAAAGAGCTTCTTCCTCAGTTAGAAATAATAAAGTGTTGCTAGAGTGTTCCATATTTGAATTACAAAGAAGTGGAAATACCTGACTTAAGATGAAAACATTGGCTCTCACATTTTTGTTCAATATAACATGATTTTAAGCTAATAAAGTTTACAAAAGCTATACAATAAAAGAAGATATTCATGCATTCTGTGCTTTTTTTAGTGTTTCTATGACTGCTCTGTAAGGACATAAGAATTAATAGTAAATAGCTCTTTCATTTGACTCATAAATCCTATAAAAAATTGGTGTCCCATATGCTGCCTTCAATTCTTTGACTTAAAACATCACTTTTAACTAAAAAAATTACATCTCAGACATAATCATGCAACTACCTCATTCTTTATTGCACTAAAGCTCTTAGTTGTGATCATACTGGCTTTGCTACTGTTAATTGTGTTCAAAAATCCTTTCTACTGGTAATTTGAGACAATTTGTGAGTCTTTTGCACATATTTCATAAAGAAGAGTTGGAATGCAGAAACCTCTACAAGTCTGTTCATACAGATACAAATTAATTTTGGTTTTCCTCCAGTGGTTTGAAATTCTGAGTGCTCATCTATTGGCTGTACAGGTTTTCTGGAAGATTTCCTGTTTCTGATAGTTTTCTTACAATGTGGACTAAATAATTCCATAATTACAGCAGATAAAATTCTGAATCACTTTGAGGCTTTTAGTGACAGTAAATAAAGTTTATTCTCATACATTTTTCTATGTCATTATTTATAAATATATTAAATATATACTTTATAAAATAGAATTAATTGGTATTTCTTTCCTGGCTTGTGTGTAATGAGATTATAAACCATATTCTTATGTACTGCTTGGCAGCTAGAGCTGCTACTCAGTGTTGCCAGAATATCTATAATGATCATGTTTCTCCAGAAGACAGCAAGTTCTGAACATGTTCATGAAAAGTATGTGAAAAATATGCCTGTCTTCATGGTAGAACTGAGTGGGCAATATTACAGGTAGCAGAGGCTGGAAATTCATGGAGGAAGGAACCTGGGGCTAAACAAACTCAAATGTAGGAAAATTATGTTTAGGAATTGACAGGTCTTATTTAACCTTGTAGGCAGCAGGACAGTCTTTGAGTGATTGGAAAGAAGGAATTAAGATTCTATTTATTTTCGAGAATATCAGGTTCATAGGAGTTAAAAAATATCTGTTGTGGTAATAACAATAAGTCTGAGTCATCTTACTGCTAGATGGTTGTTTCAAATTCTTGTAATGACTATAAATAGAAAGTGTAATCTTGCAGGTAAACAGCGCAGTACAAATGGAGGGTTCAAAGAAAATACATCCATTCTTTCCTGTTCCATGCCACTTCACTCTTGAAAGGTGCTAACTTGACTTTCAGTATTAAACATTTTACTGGTGAATTCTTACATAAAAGCCTTTTGGTGGGGCCTTTGAGTTCATTCTTCAAGTCTAGTGCTTTATATTGATCTGCTTACAAAAATCTCCAAAATATGCTTGTCACTTAAATAAATAATGCATTGGCTAGACAGAGCTCATTTCTTTCACAAAGTACAGTGTACTTCAAACAATGCTTATATAAATAAACTGTAGGGCTGTAAGAGAAGCTCCATATTTCTAAGATGAAACATCAGTACACAGTGAAAATAAGAAAACTGCCTTTTCAAGCAGTTCGTAATACACTACATTATTGATTTTGATGATGAAGTATTTAGCAATGTATGGTTGACTGTATGTCACTGTCAATGACATATGTCACATTTTGACTCTGTGTTTCTTATGATAAATAGTCTACTTTTGTTTAGGGCAGAACAGCTGGAAAGCATAATGCTAAAGCTTCCTTTTCTAGATATATTATATTATAACAGTAACAGCCTTAATGATGACAGCTAAAGGTGTCATTATTAGTATCAGAATATCTATGAACCCTTTTCATGTCTTCACCTGTATGTCTAAAGCAGTATTGCAACAATGAAGGAAGTCAACAATTTTGTTTTCTTTGTGGATTTCATGGCACAACTCAGTCTTGGAGCTATCCGAATCATAATTGTTAAAACTTCAGGAATAAAGTTTGAACGAAAACAACAGCAGCATTCAATCTAACAAGAATTTAAATTAATTTGTCTTTCTACAGGAAGAAGGATGAAATAGAACCATGCCAAAATTTGATGACAGTAAGTTTCTCAAGCCAGCTTGGGAAATAGCAGCATTTGCCATCATCTTCTACAGCTCTGTTGGAATCTGCTTTTGGCCAAATGAGGCTCTGCTAAATAGACCCCGTACATCAGTTCCCTCTGTTAATTATTTTAATACAGCCACCAGATGGACACATCCAGTTAAGAGGCCCAGTTATAATGAATATCCTTATTCATACTCTTAATCTCAGCATAGCTTTTTAAGTACAATTTCTGATCACTTGCATACAAAGAGTCTGTTGTACAAGTGAGAAAACATTCTTAAGAACTTATTGAATCTTCTTTGGAATCTTGTGCAAAAAGCATCTCTCTGCCTTCACAGTATGTGAAATGAATAAGAGACTTTTTTATTGTTAATTTGTGAATGAGGAAGTGTTGCCAAACTGCAAAAGGAGTATAAAACAAAATGTGTAAATGAAATTTTTTTTTAAAGTTTATCTGTATTATAGTTTATCACTGTATTTATGGTTCTACCACATGTGAATCAATTATTGATAATCTGCTGAAAGATGTGATTCACCTCCATGACTAGCTTGAACTAGAATTTCTACAGATCTTATTTCTTGATTAGACTATGACTGTCGAATCACTGTCACTGTCCTTGGAAAATGTTTTAATCTCATGAAAACTAAAGTTTGCATGGTTAAGTGAAGATCCCATTTGGTTCATTATCATTTTAGTCTCAATATTTGCAAGTGTCTTCAGCATCATGAGCAGTTTCATGCTGAAACAAGTTCAGACAAGCTAATTTAAAGCAGAAACTGGAGCTGGAAAAGCAAGAGGCAAGACCTAGGAACAAAGGCTGAACAGATGAAGGGCAGATTAGGATCTAGCACTCAGTAGGAGAAACTAGGACAAGATCTAGAAAGCAGGAAATTGGGTCAGGATTTTAGACAAGAAGTAACACTCATGAGTAAGATTCTAGAGCACAATTGCAGCCAAAAGGTATTAAGGTATTCACAGAGTATCTGGCCCTATTTCTCATACACTGAGACAGGCTATACCATCCTCTCAGAGATGAGGCCACTACTCTTTGGAAAACTAGTTATGGTTACTAAAGAGGTGCCTGAGCTAAGTGTGAGAGATATCTTGACTTCACAATTTTCAGTGACAGCTGAGCAAGCAGGATGTCTTGAGTGATATGAGCATCTTCCTCATCGTCAGACGGTCATGACCCCAACACTTTTTGGCAGTCAATAACATGAGCAGTGAGCTGGGTCATGATTGCCCAGATGGGACAAGAGAGACTGGCAAACCAAGGAAAGTTTGAATCAAAGCAAACTGCAATAAAGTTAATGTACATAAATGCTAAGAAAGTGAGATTAACCTCAAGCCTTTCTCAAAATGGGGAAGATTTTACTCTTGGTAGCAAACAAACTAGAAACCACACACCATTGCACATACTGTCCTGATGCAACATTGCAAAACACATCCTGGATACTGGGCTGGTGTTCTTTAGCAAGGCGGGTACTCATTTCCCCTTTGGAAGGTGCAGCTAAACGGAAATATCTAAACCAACAAGTTGCTGTTCTATGCCATAAGACATGGCATTATACATGGCATTATATATTTTATAACACTATAATTTCTGTCCATTTTTGCATTTCTAATAATTATGAATGTCTGTCAGTAAAGCCCTCTCATGAGTTTTGACCATCTAGATGCACATGTCCACACCTGCACACTTCAGGTCAGGCTGTTTGCCCTTTCTGCTTCAGTGTATCCATCAGTTGGAGTGAAGGTGTGCACTCCTAAAGAATTATTATAAGTTATTATAAGATTATTTTGTTTTTCTGAATAGACCAATGGCTTTGTAAATTCTTTGATATCAGTTAGGAAATTCTTGAGTTTCTTTTTCAAGAACTAGGTAACATCAACATATTTTACTCATGAGTATTGACAAGACTTCCTGCATTTTAACCAGAGATACACACATACACTTCATACCAAATTAAAAGGGGAGAAGTAAACGACATTCAGGTATGAAAGTTTGCTTCCTGTTAAATTCTGTGGAAATTGCAGAAGCATCTCCAAGCATAATAGCACAGGACTTGTTTATCCTCTGGTCCTTGAAGAATAACTTCCATTCCAGTCACTGCTGATAAACCTCTCCTAATAAAATACATACCAACTTTAAATATAATGGGAAACTAAATTCCTTTGTTTTCCTCACATACCTTTGTACTTTTTGTACCTTTGTTATATCACATGTTGAATTTCATCTAGATCTTCTAGAAATTGCTTTGAAAACTCATCATAGTATCAAGTTAGATATTGGCAGAAATCTTTCCCAGTTTATCCAATTTTCATCTGTTTCATTGGCTCCCTACAAGGTTTCAATTTGATTTTTAAGTATTATTCTTAGCCTAAAATCTAGCAATCTGTTTGTTTAATATAGTTTTAAATTCTGAAATTTTGTGTCATCTTGCATCTTGAATCTTAGGCTAGCAGATCCTCTGCTGCACACTGGGTCTGACAAAGGCAACAGCACAACACAAGAGAGTTTCTCTGCATAGCCCCACAACTATGTAATTGCATTTAATAATCTGTAATTGTACTGCAAATAAGTCCCACCTCCATATTCATTCATCTTTGGCACTTTTGTACTAATATCAAGTAGTAACTTTTGGAGAGTGGAGATAGAGATAGAACTGCCTTTATGTAAGAGTCCAGGCTATATAGTACTGATCTAAGTTTGAAGTAGGAACCTACCATGGATAATCCTTCATGTAGCATCCTCAACCCCTTGATGAGCTGCATATTCTCTTTCTACCTATTTCAAAAGGTGTATTGGAGACTGCAGGTGTCAGGTTGCCTTTTAATTGTGCTCCATGGCTTTGGATTTCACTGCCTAATGGCAGGAGATCAGTTACACTGTCATGAGGTAGTTTAGCAACAGGCTAAAAAAAGCCATTTTTGTTTTTCTAGCTCCTTAAAACATGTGTTGGCTATTATTTTAGTTCTTGTTCCCCACAAGGCTTTCCAAGCAGTTCTCCAGACTTGTACATTGTACCCATTCCTATTTACAGAAACAGGCAGACTGCTGGTATGAACATGTTCATTGGTTTGTAATGAAATGACTTTGTGTTGGAGAAACTAAGCCTTTAATTAAAACCAGCTGGCACTATGAACTGTTCCATGCTCCATAATACTGACCATGGGTTTCAGTTAGAGATAGAAAAAATCAGGGGGTTTCTTCATCCTACCTAAAAACTCCGGTTGCTGATTTTCCTCTTAGAGTACTCCATCCCACACAAAAGATGAGTAAAACAACTGCATTTAACAGTTTTGTACTCAAAATGCTGCAGCATTTGCATCGCAGGGAGTTTTACAAAAGGCAAATAAACTATGTGACAACCACCTTGCTACTGTTTCTGCATTTCCAGTAAGCCAATTTCCTTGAGTTACAATAAAGATAAATAAATGCAGAGTCCAAAACTTTCAGCAAACATCGTGCTCTCAATAGCATACATACTGACAGTTGATAAGGGAGAGTGGCCAGATGTGCACAGTTTTAAAACATAAGAGATCCAGAAGAGAAGTACAACACAGCCATTACAACAATACCTCCCAGAAGCAAACTCCAGTCCTATTTGTTTTCTGTTTCAGTTAGCTTTGCTAATGCTATTTCGTTATTTCCCTCCTCATGAAATCTACTCCTCCAAATTAAGTGAGTTTGTCCTCAATGTTTTGTTGGTGCAACTACAAAGATGAACCTGTTCAGTATTTGCAGGAAGAGACTACAGTGATTAATTAGGCTGAAGATTAGGAGCAAAGCCAATCTGGGTCCTAATCCCAGCTGAGCCATTTATGTGTAACCTTGGGGAAGTTACTTGACCTTCATATTTCTCACAAACTCTGCTGGAAATTTGATACCAGCTGGACCTCAGAGAATACCAGACATGTCTGCTCAACTCCTCCCAATTAGCTCTGTTAGAATAATGCTGAGGAGGCTTGCACTATTATTGTGGAGTACTATGCACATAAATACAGCCAAGGATTAATAACCTTCTTTCCCTTTCCTGGCAGGGATAAACTAATATTAAGAGGTGGTCTATGAGCTAGATATCCTGGTCAATTGTTGGCTGTATCATACATTAAAATAAGAGTGATTGTGAGGCAATTAGCCTTTAAAAGAATTCCAATTCTTACCTTGCAACCAGCATTTTTCTGCACTTCCAGAAAGGACATTTATCAGATTAACTGATTAGAAAGATTAGATTTATAGGCCCAGACTCTTAGCTGCATCCAGGATGAACTATGTGCAGTTCTTTAATATTCCAGTTCTATGCCACTGGAAAAGACAAGTCCAAGAGTTCCTAATCCCTTAGGTGAAGTACCATCTTGGCCACATTTACCCCAAACCAACCTGCCAATGATCCTATGCCAGTGACTTTATATCATCAAGGAAATTCCTCTTGCCAGATGTATCCCAAAGTCTTTTCATGCAACTTGGTTATTTTCCTGATCTGAGCCTAAATTTTCTTCTGTTTATTTTTGTTCTATTATTAAATTTAGGGGGAAAAAAAAGGAAAATAAGTGAAAGGAACCAAAAAAGAAAATAAAAAGGAAAAAGCAAAAATAAAGGGAATGGTGAAGAAATGCTTTGTGACTTTGGCAATAAAATGGTAAGAGTCCCACATAACCTCATTAAAGGCTTTGATGATGGGCAGAGTGCCCCAAACCCTCAGCAAGTTTGCCAGCCATACTTGGGATAAGTGGTAGAACCAGTTGGTTGTTCTGCCATTCAGAGACACCCAGACAGGCTGGAGAAATGGGCAGACAGGATTCTCAAGAACTTCAGCTTGACAAAATCTTTGGAGTAGATGATCTCCAGGGCTCCCTTCCAATCTCACCAATACAGCGATTTTATGAGTTTGAATGAAGTAAAAAAAAATTAAAAATAAAAAATTCAAGGATAATCCTGTTGCCTTCTTGGTCAATAGTTCTGCAAGACTTAACAATCCATAAATTTATGCAATATCTATTTTTATATATTCTCCATGGGATTTTGTTAGAGATTAATAGCTAAAATGTCAAAGATAGTTATGCTTGAGCAGAATTAAACTTCCTTGCAGCTACAGATAAAAATAGTTGAGCATACCTCTTTTCACCTCTTTCTCAGATGATCTTACAGATTTTCACTCCATGGATAGCAAAAAGCCTTCTAATTTCAACTCCAATTTTGTTCATAATGAATTATAACGTTTCCCTCTTACAGTGATACCACAATTTGGCATCTTGTTTAGCTTTATAAATTGAAGGTTAAATGAAAATAAAGATTGTATCAATTTTTTTGAGAAGTAGGTGTCAAACTGGAAGCAGGTTCAGGATCAAGGGTGAATTGAGAAAGACACAAAAGAAGAAAGACTGTCAAAAGCCACTTGGATTTAGTTTATCTGTGCCACCAGTAGCTCCTAACAAAGACTGGGGATTGTTGGGGAATGCAGGAGGGGAACCACGAGCCATAGGTACAAAAGAGCTTTGTGTGATGGGGCATTGTGCCCTGCAAATTACTTAGGCAAAGCTACTGAGACAAGAGAACTCCATTGAGGAATGTGTGAAACAGAGGTAAACTCACTGATTAGGAGCCTGAGGGTGGAGACACAACTGGAATGGGTATTGTGAACAAACTGGGGGGCAAGTCTGAGACACAGGGAAGAGTTTGTGTGTGAGACTGACACTACAAACTGATGCCATAACTGAGTCAATATGTTGCAATCCGATAGAATCATTCATCTACGGGATATTTAATAAAGCTAGGAAATTATGTTTATAAAAGTGACTTAGTCAAAATTAAAACTAAGTAGAAAATTTAAAGAATAACAGACCTAAGACTTTTATTTCATCCATCTCAACAAAAATCTGTTTATTATAAGAGATTTTTTTAAAATTAAATACTGGCAGTTTAAACAGCAGTTGAATACAAGCTACTAACAATCCCAGTGAGCAGAAGCACTCTGGAGAACACTGTCAATATGCACAGTGAAATATCATGCTGAATTCTCTGAAGGGTTACCTTCCAGTTTTCTTAAATCAGGCACTCTACATGAATTTCATTTTGATTCTCCTCATTACTTAGATCCACTTCTATACGAGGAAGACAACCCTTTCCTCAAAGAGATATTGTGAAGATCACTGTCAATTAAGAGACCCATGAAAAAGCTCAAATTGATTTTTTGAAAAGTCTAACTAAACTGCAGTGAATAGAGGCAGGAATCCTACAGGAAAAAGAAGAAAAGGAAAAAAAAAAAAAAAAAAAAAAAAAGAAGAAAAGGCAAATTTTTGGGATGTGTGGTCTGTCCTGCTCCAGGCCCCAGTGATGAGGTTGGGCTGCTCAACAGGGACCTTGCCACAGCCCAATCTGATTATTTTATATCCTTTCCCCACATGCATCTCAAATAAGCAACCAACCCTGTTTTACTCTTTCCCCACTGGTTTCCATTTTGCTGCCTATATCCTCACTTGAGAGTTTCAGCCTCATTCTACACATCCCGCTGTTCTCCTTGAGAATTTACACCCACAGGGAGTTCCTGGCCCTCCCTCTTCACATCCTTAGTCTGCCGCCGCTGTTGTTCCTCAGTTGCTGGTTTAGCCTTGGCTTGGCCCCTCCTGTCCCTTTCCCCTTCCTGCCGTGCCAGCAGTTTCTGGCACTCCCAGCCCGTGTTCCAGGGACCGGTGGGGACAGCCCAGCCCCAGGCGCTGCTGCTGCCAGCCCCAGCTCTACAGGCTGACCATTGCACCAGGGATTGTCCCTCCTGCTGGCACACTCCCGGGATTGCTGTGGTGTCTTCCCAGCTGACCCCTCCACCAATGCACCCAACCATGCCCTATAAACCACAGGAAAAATTCTCATATTGCACAGGAGCCATGTTCTGTTTCACAAAACAATAAAACTGACTTAGTGGGAATTTTTGCTTCAGCAGTGTAACTCTTGGAGGGATCAAAGCCTTTTTGGTGTCATTCCCACCTGGCATTCTCTTACTGTGTTGTAAATGGGAAAGGAAAAGCATGTGTTACTGCTTGGGGATGTGTCCACAGCTGCTTTTAGGACCTATGGAAATTTGATGTTGTCCCCTGATATTAAATCGACCCTCAAACCTGGAAAACAGACTTTTTAATTACAACTAATATTATCTTCTTATTCTGGGGACTTTGTCATCCAGACACACAAGCCCCTAGAGTTTCTCAACCAGACAGTAGTTTACTTCTTCCATTTTTACCCCCAATGTAATGAATCCACTTTCAAGTTTTGACTACTGTCTTGAGCACAATTGTTAAAAGGGGGTGGGGGGGGGGGGGGGGGAAGAGGAAGAAAAAAAGAGAAAAAAGAAGAAGAGAGAAGGGGAAAAGCTGATCCAGGAACCTAAGTAAAGTTTGGGGTTTGCAGGCAGCAGATGGAAAACAAGTACAGACCACTAGCAACAATGTGGAAAAAGGGTCAGCAGGAAAGTCAATGTAGCTTCCTCTATGGAAAATAAATTTGCATTGATTTCATTAGCTTTGTTGAAGAGAAAAGGCAAGGTTTAGGCTGCAGAGTTTTTTCATTTCCCTTGAAAGTTTGCAAATGCAGATTTAAGGCATTTCATAACTATATCATTTAAATAAATGACAAACAAATGGAAAACTAAATGTACTATAACTCTTCAAAGCCCCTTCTCAAGCATGTATCTATACAATATCCAGCATAATGACATCCTTGTCTGTGACTGGGCATAGCTTCCCATGGCACCCCTCTGTCACAAACAGCAAATAACAAAATAGAAAAGTGACTTGTGAATATTTCCAAAATCTAAATTTAAAAAGTGGGGTGAGATTTTACAGTGCAAACAAGTGTCTCAGGAATGTAAGAGTTGATTTGAAGTATTTGATCCATCCCTTGCTCCCTCTGGGTTACTGTCCATGTGGCTGAACCATGACCTGCCCACTGGCAATCATTTGTGTTAATGCAATTTGGCATTTCAATTCTGGAGGTGAAACCCTCCAGGGAAGAAGTATTAACCATGGATTTACAGCAGTGAAAGAGGGTGTGTCTATTAATGATATTAATATTAATTATTTTCAGAATGTTTTAGACTGTGACCCATTTATTTTACTGGAAATAAACATTTCCATATAGGTTTTAGCACCCAGTCTACTTTTGTATACTGGACAAAAATGAACTTGAAATTATGTTCCTTCTCTAAATTTTCTGGTTTTGTGAAAAGGAAAACCAGCAAATCATAACATAATCTAGTACTAGGCAGGCATTTGCTTTATAGTATAATAAACATACAAACAGACAAAACAAAAGCCACCAGAAGCACTTGAAGAACTTGAAAGTACAGGAAAAATAAGTGAACCATTAAAAAATAAAATAAAATAAAATAAGAGAACAAAAGAGAGATAAGGCAAAGACCTACATTCATTAAGGATACCCTAATCCCTCTAAGAGGTCTGTGTACCCAGAGAAGAGCAGCAGAAGCATTAAAGATGGAAGATCAATATAAAATAGTCAGTTCTTGTAAGCAGTGACTTCAGCATTTGAAAGTTCAGAGATCGCTGGGGGGAAATTAACCTCTATGCAGTGTTCTGTAACAAGGAAATTTTTTTAAAAATTAGTCTGGGCACACTGCCTGAGAAAATTACAAGACTGTAACATGAAATATGAAAGTAAATAAAATTCAAAACAGTCAGAAATGCCTACATGTTTTTCCTTCACAACAGCAACGAGAAATAGCCTCTTGTGAGCATGTAACTGATATAGAAAGTAATTCTGCAGATGCTTCCAAGAGTGTAGAAGCTGACTCATGCAAGTAAAAGCTTGCATGAGTTGTGTGTTCAGCAACGCAGGTAACAAATTCAGTGCATGATAATGAAGACTTCAAACCTGTTGGGCAGTAGAACAGGTTATTTTGGCATCCCTAACACCCATTTCATTTTGATATGCTGCCAAGAATGGATTTACAACAGCTCTCTGAAACTACTGGTTGTGATACCCACATTGCTGCCACCTAAGTGAGGGTAATAATGTCCCTTGGTTTAAAAATAGGTGGAACATTTGAAAACCACCAGGCCCTGAAGAGGTTCAGGGAAAATGGACAGTAATGCTGTTGGGGTTTTCCAAGGGTCTGATAAAGGTGGGAGAGGTAGAAGACTGGTTTATATTGCAGGATTAGTAAGAGATTAAAAGCAGAGAAATGCCCAAGGAACACTCCAAGAGAACAGCAAAGCCATTACACAGGGTTGTCCCTGGAATTTTTCTGCTACTTTCCTTTTGCATAATCTTCAGAAAAGAGACGGCAGAATACCATGGTTGCTATGAAACTGCTTCCTGCTCTTTGGTTACTTTCTATCTACAGGATGCAAGAACAGGATGGCAGAAAAATTAAAGAAAAAAAACAAACCAAACAATCCCAAAAAAAACAACAACAAAAAAAATCCAACAACAAAACCCAGCCACCTTCATCACCACTGTGTTCTCCTGAGAGTGACAACCTGCAACACCCTGACTATAATGGTAGCTGTAGGAAGATGAAAAGGTAGCATGGGAAAAGGGTGAAGCTGTTTTCAAGAAAGAAAACATTGGGCTGTTCTTATAATTTAGCAGCAGGAAAACTGTAGATTGAAGAAAGAAGTCCCTTGAGCACCATGATCTGAAAAAATAAGTAAACGTTGATTATTTCATGGAAACAATTAACCAATTTCCAAGTTTCCATGGAAAATTAAACTCATTCCATGACATTCATTGCTGGAAAGCAGAAGCAATCCCCCAGCCATGCAGAAAAGACAAGTTGCATCACCAGTTGGAAGCAGCACGACAGACCACGAGGATGGCCTATATTATGTGGAACAATTTCACCAGAAAAAGGGAAAAATCAAAAAAGAGCTTTGGTCAGCCAACTCTCTCCTGCAGCTACAGCCATCCCTTTACTTTGTTTAATGGTCCCTTCACTTCCTCTTTACCTCTTTCCACTGGAGAAGAGGTGAGAAGTGTCTCATCAAGCCCCAGGAAAACACAGCTCATTCACCTAAAAGACCTCCCAAAACAGGCTTTTCCCAGGGAATGACTCAAACCAGTGAAACAATACGAACTTCACTGCCTACACCCACAGATGTTGGAGCACCTGTTGGTCTTTGTTACTCGCACAACAAAATCTATGGCTGGGAAGTCTCCTGAATTTTGCAGTTGGTTTCTTTCTGATCATTTATTTTGCAACCACCAAGTGGTAACTTGGTCCTTGCAGTCAGCTGCTCACTTGCTACATTAGGCTGTTGCTTCACAAACTCAGACATCCAGTAATGTCTAAGTGTGAATACAAACCCACTGGAAAGTCTGCTTCCCTCCAGTCCTTTGGAAGCAGAGCAGAAGCATCCACAGCAAAGCAGGGATGAACAGTGAGTGCAGCAATGCCCAGCATGTTCCACCAACTCAGGGTTTAGCAGTGCTCAGAGCTCCACAAAGCATTAGACAATCGGTACTCTGAAAGCTTGCCTAAGTAGACAGCAGAAAATAAGTAGTATTATTCTGATTGCAGTGATGACAAATGGAGCTTCAGAGAGATTGAACGACCCGCCCATGGTCAGATAAGTGGTATCTTGCAAAGCTAACTTGTAAATCCAAATAATCAAATCACCAGTCTAACATCTTAATAACCAAGTCACTTTTCTTCAGTTTTTTCAGGAGTTTGTCACTGAAGGTGTGTAGAACCCTAGAAGTTTTCTCTGATATTTCGTCCCTCAGTCTTTTGCAGTCTGATGCAGAGAGGCGACAGGCATCGCACTATGTGCGGGCTCGCAGATGCTGAGGAATGGGCTCGGAGCAGGTAGCTGGGTGATGCAGGTGACCAGAGGGTGATGACAGGATCCTTCTCTTTGCATCACAAAGGGTCTGGGGACCTGTGGTCCCCGCCAGGGGACCGGACACTCCGACACAGCAGGAGCCGTCAGCCCCAGACTTCCACGTGCATAGATTTTAAGGGAATACAAACTCCAGGATTTCCTTTGTGCAGCCTCCTCGAAAGCTCAATTTCGAGCTGTTATTCTGTTGTCGAGCCAAGATTAAATTATTTTAAGGATTCGGACGCCTGAGGCTCTGCTATGGGAAGCCTGGTCTGAGTGTGGCGAGCGCAGGGAGTCAGGCGGAGCTCAGGAAAGCTCCCGGCGCTCCCGCTGGGAAGCGGCCTCGGCCCCAGCTCAGACTGCGACTGCCAGAGCCGCTCCTGCGGTCGGATGGAAAGTTCCCTTAACACAGATACGTATTTCAGTGAGATGCTTAGGCCAGGCTTTCCATATGAAGAGCAAACCGAGTTTTCAACTCCCCAAATATCAGTAAATTCAACACCAATTCATCTTAGGTAGAGCACAACTATGTCAATAGTCAGGATGGAGCAACATAATTTTAAAAATGTGCTTTGTGTGGTCGTCCAGCCACAGCCCAGAGCTTTGAGCTGAAGAGGAATGACTCTGCCTATCGGAAATTTCATTCTGCTAATTCTTTTAACTGGCTACAGTGTTTTCTATGTATCTACATAACAACATTTATGTGCCTAAAGCTCCCTATTTATGGAGGTTTAAGATCAAAAAGCTGAAAATGTAGTCAAAGCATTTCAGCTGCATGTAGGTAGTTATCAAAAGTAGGTAAATCAAAGATCATGGAGATACATTTGGCAAAGAGTATGAGGAAACCGTTCAGAATTTTGCTTGAAAGAGTCATGCTGAAGAGCAAGTTCAGACTAGTTTGGAGAGACAGTAACAAGGAAATCATGTTCATCTTGTTCTATTCTGAATCAGAGGCCAATGAGTGATCTCTCATTTTTTGTGGAAGTGCTATTTTCTATCCTAACTGATCCTACCAGAAATTTCACAGTGTAAATGCTTAATGCAGACACAAAAATACTGCAGACACATCCACACATCACATAACCATCACACACAATCATCTGAGGGCTCCTCCTGCCCTGACAGTGGTGGCAGAGGTCAGACTGGAGAAAAACACTGGTTTAAAGTTGTTTGAACTGCAAATACAGATGATAGAAAGCAGTAATACTGCCTACATGAAGCATGGATGCAATTGTCTGCCTATGCTGGCCTCTGTCTCACAGGGAGGAAGAAGAGGGGACAGAGCAGGAGACATTCAAAGCCTATTGGAAGGGATTTCTCACCACCCTAAACACTACACATTGGCCAGTGCCATTCCTGCAAGCATTTTGCTTCCCCTGATTCTTCTCCTTTCAGGATTTTGTTGTTACTGTTCTGGAGAAGCCTGGGGTGCTGTGTCCTGAGGAGAAGGAGGAGAAGGAGGGGAAGGAGGGGAAGGAGGGGAAGGAGGGGAAGGAGGGGAAGGAGGGGAAGGAGGGGAAGGAGGGGAAGGAGGGGAAGGAGGGGAAGGAGGGGAAGGAGGGGAAGGAGGGGAAGGAGGGGAAGGAGGGGAAGGAGGAGAAGGAGGAGAAGGAGGAGAAGGAGGAGAAGGAGGAGAAGGAAAGGAGTAGCTGCGCTGCCGCCCGCGTGTGGCAGAGCCTCATCTCCGGTCCTGGGCGTCCCTCTAGAGGTGAAACAGCAGCCTTGTCTCCAAATCTGCTTATTCACAGATATCCGTGCCGGGCTGGCAGAGATGGGAGGGTGAGTTCTGAGAAGTTGGCACGTATCCGAGCAGATCTCACTGAGCTGCTACAAACCACCAGGTTGTTGCAGGAATCGAGTGGCACTGCCATAACCTCACCCAGGAGCTGAGCAGGGGCTCTGCTGCTGCCCTGGCCCTGCTCACCCCAGCTCCTAAAACCCCAAGACTGAAGATTTCAATGTAGTAAGTAAGAGTGATTATGCTTGATGGGCTATTTCTTTTTCTGCACATTCATCCCTGTCCCCTGAAGCATTCATGTCCAAACAAAGGAAAAATAAAATCACTTAAAGGAGGACTGTTATGTGAATAAACAAAACTGCATTCATAGTATTTGTTGACTTTTTTATATCATCTGACCTGTTTAATTATGGTCAGGAAAAATATCCAAGTATTTCTAATAATATATATATATATACACACGTGTGCACATATTCATATTAATATATAAGAAATAGTAGATCTTTTGCTTCTTTCTCACAGTGATTACATATTGATGATAAAAAGCTCCTCAAGATAAGAGAGAGCAACAAAAGCTCTTTGTCTGATTGCTCTGCTGCCAGTTGACTGTGTTTCACAGTCTGGATGCCAAATTTCACACACACACACACACACACAAATACATTTGCCTCTGCTCTGTAGTCACACACAGTCAGTGGAGCTCTAAACCACCAGCTTGTCACTTACTGTTACTAATGAACTGTGCATTTCAAATCAGCAAGGCACCCAAGGGAGTTGCAAAGGATTTTGTCATTGCGTTTCAGGGGAACTGAGCTGGATCCTTGGTGAAGATTACAGAAAAAAATGAGCATGTACAAACCTGGACGCCACAGCTGCTGCCAGCCTGAGACCAGTGCCTTGCACTGTGCCTACCTAGGCTGTGGCAATCTATCTGGGAGTGCAGCTACTTAGTCACAGGCTGCACTGCTCCAAACCTGAGTCTGCTATCAGCACCAGTTTCTCACCACAGCCCTTCACTAGATCCCAACAAATCTTAAGCAGGATATATGTTCTGGAGCCAGACATCCATACCAGCCTTTTCAAACCAATGCACGATTCATTATCTAGCAAAATCAAACATTTGTGCACAGGTACCTACTAGACAGATTAATAAAAAAAGCTGAAAATTCTCCAGCACCCTTTAGCTGAAGTGACTAAACCCAATGGCACATGCAAGATAGCCACAAATGTACAGTTCTGTACCTAGAATAACAGGAAATTCAAGAATCTACCAATTCACTTATATATGAAGATGATGCTATAACTAAGACACTCCCATGCATTCTCAGAGTTGGAATTACTTTCAACTTGTGAACACAATCATTTCTGTTTCTTTTACAATAGCACCATGTATATTGCAATCCTGTTTTAAGTGAGGTACTTCAAAATACTTTGCACACAAACCTGACAGGCTTCCTTGCAGCATCCACCTGGCTAAGTTTTTGTCCACAGAACATAGAAGACACCTGGCTTTTCTTTTACACCTGGGCAAGCAGTTTTAAATCACCCTGCATTATCAAGAGCCTGTAAATGACCTGTAATCTGTCATAGCTTCCTATTAAGTAACTCTAAACTGAGTCTTGGAATTTAAATCCCTAAAAAAAATATACAAAAAATTGTGGATCTACATCAAATTACTGTGAAGTAAAAGTTGCATGCTGCTCTCTCCTTATTCTCATTACAAAAGTCATTCATTACTGAGTGACTTTGGTTTCTGCATGCAACACCTTCATTTATTGGAAACTAATACATGTACATATTAATTTACCCAGCTACTTTTGCTAACAACATTCAATGCCTTCTTTTTAAATATGTGAATGGGGTTAATTCTAGATATACACCTCAAAACGTTCTGCTAGTAGGAACAAAGCTACAGCAATGGATAAAGAGAGTTAGGAAGAAGACTTGAGTTTTGTTTGTTGCTTTTAATAAATTGTTTCCTTCTGTATGAAACAGGACATAATGTGAATACTCCTGAAAGAACAGCATCATTAGATACTATTGGAGAATTAGAAAGTAAGTGGCAGTGCTAGATCTGACAGCTCCATAAACAGAAACATTGAATTATCAGGAAAAGGGCCATGGCAAGTTCAGCAAATTTCAGCCCAGAGCCTTCATCATTCTCAGCCAGGGTTTCACAAATAGGAGTCACAACAGTTCTCACAAATGTCCTTGTCTGTGCTCTTCCTAAATACTGATCCTCAAAATATCCCTGATATTCTCTGGAATCCATTTGATTCATATTGCAAAAAGCCTGCAGGCAGTTACAGTGACAGAGTCTGGGAATATACTGAGGATGGAAGATGCACTAAAGCCACAAGCCACACTAACACAAATAACATCCTCAGGGTTTCTATGTAACTGCTCTTTCTGTGTCAGTTGAGACACCCTTAGTGATCTGGTAATTGATGTAGTCTCTAAACCTTTTAAATGGCATGCATACAAAATTATTCAATATTCTGTTTCTAAAATATTTATTTTCCTCAATTATATCATTAATATCCCAGGTAAATAGGCACTGTGAGAGAGAGTGCCACACTCAGATTACAGCTATTCCTACAACTGGGAGCAGGAATGGTACCAGAATTATTTCTGCTGCATGTAGCACTGAAAGTAATAAATTATTTAGTAAAAACTCTACAGGTCTGACAACTTAAGAAAAAAATTTTCTCAATATCAAAACTTCAATTGACTTCAGTGGGAACAGAACCAAACTGTTGCAGTAATTAGAATCAGTTCCAAAAACTGGATTATGAGTAGCCCTCAATTAAACCTTGGTGATGATATGCTTATGACATGTGCAAATTATGCCAATACAGCCTTTGAATGTTTTATCAATTCCACTGAGCAACCTGGCTGTTTCCCAGCTGGTTGGAAGCAGGTCAAAATTAGGCAATGCTTCTAAGGAAGGCTCCTGCCAGACATAAGTAATTACCCTGGAATCTTACTCCTGAGAACTCTTTCTAAATGATGTGAAAAATAGCCTATGTTAAACTACCATACCAGGCTCTTAGTTAAGTAGTTCAGCTGTTCATAGGAAAACCCAGGCTGCAATTGTACCATTTATTCCTCTGTATCAGAAAGTAGCTAAAAACAGGAAGACAAGACAAATGCTATGTTCCTCTAAAACGCTGCTCAGCTCATTTTGCTGCTCCTCCTGATACAGCTAAATAAAAGTTATGATTCAATGACACTATAAAATTAATCTTGATACATTTATATAGACTGGTGTTGCAAATAATCCAAATTTGAAAGTGGTTGAAAACAGATGCGTGCACTGCATATCGACTTTTCCTGCTGTGGAGATTTATTTGATCATATGTTGCTGGCTTGCTCCCTCATTTTCTCTGCCTAAAATATGTCTTAAGAAGTGAAATGTGCATTACCATTATTAAATTCTACATCATGACCTCAGTAGTTTCATGAGAAACACACAATCCCAATCAAAGGGAATGAGGACAGTGAAATAATGTTTCTTCTGTTGTGAGGAGAATGCTGTAGCTATGCTGAAGAGCTCTGTCAATTCACTTTGTGTTCTGCAACCTCAAGAGCATTTAATTGCTTGTCCTTGTTAAATTGCAGACCATTCATCAGTCAAAAATGTATATTTTGGCTTTGGAAAATAATCAAAAACCACTAGACAAAGGCCATGAAGTAATATTCAGTATGACCTAATCTGAACTCAGAAGCAAACCCAGTAGATTCTTTTATCACTTCTCTTGTGTTTTTTCTTTGAATTCAGTTAATCTGTATAAAAGACTCACAAAGCTGATCAATAAGGATGAAATGTTAACTTTTAAAAGTAATTTCAGTTTTCAATCTTCTCTGTTAATAGTAAAAAAATATATATATATATATATAAGCCTTCATTGTCTTTTTGCTTCTAGTAACTACATTAATAGTTCCTCTATCTCATGTATTCTGCCACCTCATGTTATTAGATCTCAATTTAGCATTTAGGCAAGTGTGATTTAAGGGATTATTTGCATCCAGTAATTGTATGGCATAATGTCACTCAGTTACTTGGGGCACAGCTAACAGTTTTTACAGAACAAGGAAGTGAAACTCAAATACCCTGGATGCAAATGTTCTTATCCATAGCTAAGGCCAGGCTTCCACAGGCACTACCACAAATCTACAGCTGCTGGATCAGTCAGCAGCAGAAATTTGAATAATAGAAGGATCCACACAGACCACATTTAGATGTGATAGAAGTAGTAAGAATATAAATTACAGAGCTTATACTGGCTTTATATTTTTACATGAGCTTTCAGGGTCTGTCAGAGGACAGGTGATTCCTCTTCTTTAATGTAAGTGTCACACTAAGAGACAACTGTTGACATAAACAGAACAAGAACAACCCAGTGTTTTAAACAAAGCTGAACTATCAGAGAAACTTAATGCCCGATCAAAGTTTTGAGTTTCTACAGCAGAACATTTTTAAACTGCTTGTACAAATTCAAAAGTTGAACTTAATATTTTGTTAAACCCTTACCCAAATTGGTTCTAGCATCTGTGACTTCATGTCTGCAGCATTATACCTTTGATTTTCATAAGTAATGTGGGTGGGTTTCTTAATTTCACTTCTAGTTTATCACCATGGAAGTACTTATCTGAAACCTAAAATAAACATCATTAGGCAGTAAAACCTAAAGGTTGGAAAAGTCAGTCTAATCTGACATGCTTCTTTTCCTCCACATTTAGCTCCTGTGATCTAACAGACATGTTGATCTGGCAATGAATACCTGAAGTTGTTTGAACCACCATGATGACCCCAAGCAAGCACAATATCAATGTCTGAGCATTGCTTTGAATATCATTCTCTAAGGATTTACCAGTTCATGGTCAATCCTATTAATCATCTGTTTTTGCTCTTCTCCAGCTCCATTCCACCACATGTCCCCATCCCAATCATCTGCAGTCACATATTCACACCAACATCACTGAGGTGCATTTCCCTTCACCTTCTGCAGCCCTGAGCTCTTCCTCTCTTACAACATCATGGAGACACAAAAATCCAGTTTTGAGCAGTAAACATACTAATGCATGCTCAGGGTATCTTTAAAAGGCACTGTTTATGTTCATGAAACCTTTAAAGGAAGACCAAAACTCAATTAAATTCTGATGATTATTTACAAAAAACAACAGTGGCCCAACAATAACATCACTTGGCTTTTACAGCTAAGTAACATGGGAATTTACAAACTGCAGATGTAGTTTCAAGTGGCAAACTCCAAAGAATTCTACAGACATTTTCAAGCAAAGAGCAATTTACAAATTACAGAAACAAACATCCACAAAACAAACACCCAGCAGTATCAATCAGATTATTTCTTACAAGCAATACCTACTCTAATCACAGTCACATACTAGGCAAAATCATGATTCAAACACGAAGATTGACTTTTACCATCTGTTCTGAAATTGTTGGACCACCACTTAAAGAAAAAACACAAGCTGGCATTTCATAAGACTGCAGCCACTAGTGAGAAGAGAAACATGAAGTGCTAGTTTGTTTTCTTGCCAAAGAGAATCTTGTACAAATATAAGATATGGTAGTGTATGAATGTTTCACAGATATTGTTTATTTACCATACTGATATCTCTAATTCCAGTCTGAGATTTATATCATGTTTTCATATGCAGTGTTTTGCATTCAAAACACTAAGTAAACATGACTCCACTTTGCAAGCAGCACAAAAGAGATGGTTCCCACACATTGTCTTTCAAGTAATTCTGAATGGGACAGGAAAACAAATATATGAGCACCTTTGATATTGTTCTCATGATCACAGCAATGTTCAAAGCAACTAATAGAACCCACAGATGCACACTGACTCTTGACAGCACTTTTCCCCCAAGTCTGAGGTTGATTAAAGTGCAAAATGTACAATGCCTCACCAGTTCCTCCCTGTGTTCCTTACACAGCAGCTGTGGAGATAGGTTCTGCTCTAAGAGGAGAAGGGCAATCTTAAAACTGTCTGCTATTGTCAGAGAACCAGTCCGTGCTGACTAATCTCAACAGAAAAAAACACTTTATTCTGAGCCCTTCCTCCCTCGGGTCGCTAACTACTTGTTAAAGGCATTGCTTCTCTGCATGTGTTCATCAAACACATGAGCCAAATAGACTCTAATTCAAAATGGGGGTCACAATTTCAGATGGGAGTACCACTGGAAACGAGCTGTGAAACCAGACATTTTAGGTTAATTTTACCCTTCTATCCAGAGATCCTTTCAAATGGATTGATCATTTAACATACTTGTCAAACCAGTTATCACAGTGCTTTTAGCAATATCCAAATGGAATTAGGTTTCTGCCTTTTTAATAATGCAGTGGGTGTGATGAGTCACAATGAAATGAGTGAAAATAAAGAGTACTGACTCATGTCTATTAAAACGTGTCTTGACTAGAGGTGTTGTGACTTGGTGATTATACACTAAATAGCATGAAGATACTAGGAAGCAGAAGTGAAGGTCTGCTTGTCCATAAACCTCAAGAAAGGTAGATCCACCCTATCTAGATATGATCTTGTTAATCAGCTCCTTCAACACATGAACATGTGCCTTACAGTAAAATGTGTCCCAGACATATAAAAATCTCAAATTCTTTCAGCACAGTGAGATGCTAAGATTACATTAGGAGCCCCTGGGCTCTGGCTGTCAGAAGCAGAAGTGGCCACATGCATTGGACACTGGTGCAGAACGAGATGGCAAATCTCATTGTCATCTATAATCATGTTGGGAATCACTCTTCCTATTTACTGCAACCCCAAACCTCAGGCTCATCCCTCACAACACAACTGATTGAGCTGCAGTACTCCCAAATAATGGATCAAGGAGCACAACACTTTGAACACACATAAACCCTGTGACATTTGGCAGGATTTACCCCAGCCCCAAATCTGCTGAAATTTACCATTCTTCATATTTGGCCAGGATTTTTTGTTTGTTTGCTTTGTGAACACAAAGTAAGCCATGCTGTGACCCTGGCAAGAATCCTGGAGGGAGCACAACACAGGCCAGCCAGAACTTCAGGGAAGCTGAAGGCTCCTACAGCAGCAAGATGAACAATAGTCAGCAATATGCTCTGGCACTGAAGGAGGCTGACAGCATTTGGCCTGTGTTAACAGAGCCATAGCAAAAGAAGCTTTTTTTACCATTTAATTATTATTTGTTGAACCATATCTAGAATACTGCAACCAGTTTTGGGACACAATCCTCCCCCCAGTACAAGCACAACATTGACTAACTGGAGCAAATCCATCAGAGGGTCACCAAGATGGTTAGAGACTGCAGCATTTGCCCTTTGAAGAGAAGCTGAGTGGTCTGGACTTGTTCAGCCCAGAGAAGATACAGCTCCAAATGACTTTGGAGTAGCCTCCCTTACCTTAAAATAAATGCCACTCTCTTCACATCTGTGCTCTACCTCTGTGCACATAAATCCCCACAGATCAAACTAGTTTATCAACTAGTTTCTGAACAGAGACAATAATTTTAGTTACTTTTACTTGCAGCAATTGGCTGTTCACTAGGAAGAAACTGGAAGTGTGAAGTTTTCTACGGGTGCTGCTACCAAAATGGAACCCCACTAGTTAAGTACTTGAACAAGAAGCACCACAATGACAAGTGCCCCTGTCCCACGTCTGGAGGCAGTTCTCCTCCTGGGCCACCTTTAGCTGAAAAAAAACATTAATTTGTGGTGCTCTGGCTGCTCCTAATTTGGCATATAGATATTATATTTAAAAATAAGTAAATTCTGTGATAGACCTTAAGTTTGAAATGAAAAGGAATAGGCAAGCATGCCCTAATTAAATTTGACAGGAACAACTGCATATTCCTAACAGCTCTCCCTCCACCCCTGAGAAAACTGCAGGAAAACAACCTTTACTAAATTCCAGTCAAATGACCTGAAACCCTCCAAGCAGGAAGTACATTTGCTTTGGATGCAAAATTCCTCCCATCTTTTTAGTTACTGACAACCATGAGTGCAACTTACAGAAAAGAACAACCCTCCAGTACAACTTACATCCACCAACACCCTTCCACTTACATGAATGTTTCCTTCATCCAACACATTATCAAACACATATACATTTATCCTAATGCCAAATAAAACATTAATGGTGCACATTTTTATAATAGCTTTCCAGAAGATGGGAAAATGCTGAAAGCCAAATTGTTCATTAAAATGCTTCATGAAAAGTATATATCGCTCAGGCCTGAGCATTCTCAGATGTTTTCTGTCTTAAAAGCCATATTAACAACTAAAGTCAACAGTTCCAAAGGATATTTACCAGCTCAGATCAAATCTATTAATCACATTTCAGTAGCTATTCTGGGAATTCAAATCCCCAGACAACTTTGAAAATCCTACCCACAGAGTACCTTTAGCATTCAATGCAGGATTTACGAATACAACCCCAGAGTATTTTCTGTAGGAGACTTCCTTCATTAATCCTTCTGAAGTGTTAAGACTTTTTACCAACATGGCACATTTCATCTACCACCATGCTGCAAAAGAGCTCTGTGAGCAATTACAGTCTTGTCTTCAGGGTGATTCATTCCCTTTAATTAAATGCCCTTGAAATATTACTGCTATGAATGTCATCAGATGCAGCCTTTGTTTGAAAATAAGATCAAGAAGGACAGAACAAAAGCAGAGCTAGCTTTCTCAGCCCCAAGAAACTCAGGAACTAGGTTTGGACTTTTTGTCTTTAAGTAATTTTCAATTCTACAAAATTAGGATTCCCTCACATTTTTATTCCAAAAACTAAATCCTTCAAAAATGCCTTTTAAGGAATTATGTCTTTATTCAGATGAGAATGACCAAGGAACAACAAAACAAAAGCAAGAACCAATAAACAAAACCGACAATTAACATAGCAATTGAACCATTATTTAAACGTTTCCTTCAGTGTTATGTCACCCCAGAATTTAGTTTCCATCCTGGTTGATGATTGTGTGTTGATTCATCTTTCTGCCAGTCAAGATAAGTCCAAACTTCAGAGATGTATCTTATGACAAGGGGCACAAAAGTAGAACAGCATCAGTCTTTAGAAACTCGTTGTCTGTGGCTGATGTACCATTAAAACTAAGAACAGTACACCAGAAACAGATCCCTTTATACTGGGAGGGGTAAATGGGTTCTACTGTGGTTTGCAGGATCACAGCATTTGCTGTACTTGGCAATTACTTCCAAGTTCTTAATTTGTATTTTAAAAGTCACATTTCTTTTTTCACAGGCCAAGAAGAACCATCAGAAGAAAACTAGAGGAGGAAAAAGCAGCTTAAACACATAAATACATGCATCAACTCCTGAGATACAGATCTAACCTCCCAGTAACTACAAAGAGAAGCCAGCTCACCCACCATGTCTGAAACCCTGTTAGGACTATAACCTGTGAATTACAGGTCCATAAATTGTAAGGCTTCTGCAGCATCCTCTTCAGAAGATTCCACAAAAATGTTACAGGGATTTTTAGTTAAGATTTCACAGGTTACATTTTAGCCTATTTTGGATGTAGTTCAGGGTAATAATTTTCCTTGGCGAGTTCCAAGAATAACGGTTTTTCTTGCTACTTGGCACCTTTTCAAAGCACAGACAGCAGCTCTCACAGCCAATTTCATTCCCCCCTTGAGACACACATATTTGCTTAGGTGATCCAGGGTCATTTACAGAAAGAGGACACCAATTTCAAAATGGCTCCATAACATTTAATTCTGCCGTTTTCTCAGGTTCTGTATACTACACATACTTTATGATTTCAGTTTCTTGATAAGAAAATGCAACTACTGCCACTGAAAGTCATGTTTAATATGCTCTGTTTATTCTAAGGACTCACTGAGCTGGTTTTTGTTCTACCCTGGTTTACATAAAGTGGACTAAAAGAACTGTACTCAACCTTGACCATTAAAAATAGATGAAATCTGGACTGGTTAAAAAAAAACTCCACTGGTTAGTACACTTAGGATTGATTATAAGGCATGCAGAGAAGCTGCATTAACCTATTCTCATTACAGTTGTGCTACTCCCATTCCCATTCAAATCTCAAAATTGTGATCTTGCAAACTCTGAAAACAACCAGCCTCAGTTCAGCACTCCAAGGTTGTTCTCAAGTCTTCCAGCTGGGGCTAAGGCATAAACTGAGGTCATAGAATACCAAGTAAGAAGGGGAGCTCCAGCATCATCTTGTCCAAACCTTCTTGGCAAAAGCAAGATGCCCCAACACCCTATCCCAATGAATCTTAAAACGTGTCCAACGCCGGGGAATCCACCAGGTCCCTGAGGATATTATTCCAATGGCTGATTGTTAACAGCTGATAGGATGTAAGCTTCCTGCAGACAACAGGCTGTACTTAAGTGCTCTGGCTTTTTCAATAGGATGATTTCTGAATGTCTCCAAGATTAGAAAAATGCATGCCAGGAGCAATCCTGGCCTTGGGCAGGATGATGAAGCTCTTTCCAAACCGATGTTTTCACTGCCTGAAGGGCAGACAGATGTAACTCCTCACAAGACCAACAATTCAATTAGCTTAGATCATAATGGGAAAAAGAATCTGAAATAGGGAGTTCCACAGCGGCACTCCACTTCTAAGGGGCAAGTAACAATAACACCATTTTCCTCGATTATATATAAATTAAATAGTTCTCAGAGTGGATACCTTTATGAGGATGGTGTTTCCAATCCAAGTCAATTAAACATACCTTAGAAATAAGCCAGCAAGCATCAGTATTTTTTCCCTGCTTAACATTTCAGCACCAGACTAACCCAGAGAGTGTTTAAAAGCTCTAGGGGGAGGCAGCACTGCTAACAGCAAGAAGAGAAGGAACACCACTTCCCTGTTTGAGCCCATTGTAACAGGTTTTAGCATGTGGGTGTTTATTAGCCTTCTCTTCATGCAGGCAACACATTTTTGAAGGCAATAAAGATGTTATAAAAGACAGTGTCTCCATTCGGAATCTGGTTTTGAGACTTGAAACATACAGTTTGGTATTAACATTCTTCAGAGATAAACAATTTAAAAACAATGCATTTGCAAATATAAAAACTAGCTTGAGCATGCATTTGCCTATTAAATAATGTACAGAAATGAGACGCAAAGCCATCGGACAAGGAAAATACTTGTTTCTCAACAGCTCATAGATCTCAGATAGCTAATCTAAATAGTTAAAATATTTTTGCAGTTATGCAGAGAAAAAAACGGGTTTTTTTTCCTTCAGAAAACTATGTAGCATTTTATAACAATATCTGTCATAAACGGAAACGGTCCAAAAATGTGTCCTTAAAAACAAAAGCTTCCACCCATGAGCACACCTCTTCAGATGAAAGGGACCACTGCAGTCTGTAGGATTACCCATTAGACACAAAGGAACAAGCTTCTATGGTTCCCACTACAGTCATTAAACTGGTTATGTCAAAAAGTTGGTTTCTATTTTCTTAATTAAAAGGAAAAAAATCATGTCTGAGCAAAGAAAAAATGAGGAACAAGAAATTAAACTCCCTCGACATAAATTGCACCCGAAGAATTTCTTCTCCATCACTTTGCATCACCTTGTACCAGGTTTTATATTCTCATTAACTAGTTGTTCCTATATTTACAAATTCAAATATGCAAAGGGTTACAAAGCACTAAGTTTAATTTCGTAAGGTGTCTGTAGCGGAGGGCTAACCGGAGAGTAGAAAACAGCAAGGGAAAGGCGCAGTGAGGACAGGGCAGGTGCAGAGCATCTCCTGCTAAACCAGGGGCACGAGTGGCAGCTCTGTCACCAGCGCAGGACACGGAGCCCTGCGCTCAGGTGAGACGCGTGCTCCTGCAAACCTCCCGCGATTTAACCTGCAGGGAACCAAATCAATGCGATTCTGGAGCCTCACAGCTCCAGGTGCGGGCGCGCCCCGCACGGCTACGGGACAAGGCGCGGGCAGCGCGGCAGCTGAGCGAGGCGCTGCCACCGCCCCGTGCGGAAACCTCGGGAATGAGAGGAGAGGGAAAAAACAAAACAAAACAAAAATCCAAGAAAAACACCAAAACAAACAGAAAAGCAAAAGAAAAAGTGCTATCCGGAACTCATGGGGACCCAAAGACCGCTGTGCTGCGGCCGTCTGAGCCCAACCAGCCCGGCTCTGCCGAGCCCCGGCTAAGGGACGCCGGCCCGGCCCCTCCCGCACCCTCCCCGCGCCCAGAAGCCCCCGCCTCCGGCCCGCGACCGCCGCGCCTTGATTGGCGCCCGGGTGGCGCTGTAAAGAGGTCGGCGATTGGCGGCCGTGAGGGCCGCGCTGTAAGGCGGCCGGCGATTGGCGGGCGGGCGGGCGCGTGCGGGCGCTGCCCGGCTTTGTACACGCGCGGCCCTTTAACAATGGGCGCGGCGCGCGGCGCCGCGTGATGGCGGCGGAGCCCCGGGGCCGCCGCGCCGCGCTCGGGTGTCCCGGGCCGCGCCCCGCCGCCTCCCCCGCGGCCGCCGCCACCTCCGCGACCCCCTCGCCCGCCCGTGCCCCGCGGCGGGAGGGGGCGGCTTAACGAGCCGCACTTGTGCCCCGCATGGCGGCCAGCTGGGCCGGGGGGCCGGGGACGCCCCGCGGCAGCTGATCGCGGTTAACCGGGGTCGAGCCAGAAAGGGGCGAGGGTGGCGCTGCCCGTCCCGCACTCAGCGAGTGCCGCTTCCTCCCCGGTGCCCGGGCCCGGGCGCCGAGCCGCGCCGCCGATGGAGCTGGAGGCGCAGTGGTGGACAGGACAGCTGGCGGCCGATATCCACCAAGCGCTTCGATATAAGGTAGCCCGGGGGGGACCGGGCCGGGGGCGGCCCCGGCGCCTTTGTGAGGCTCCGGCCATCGGAGCCGCCGCGGGGCAGCGGGCGCAGGGCTGTGTGGGGCGGCCCCGCTCGGCCGCCGGGGCTCGGCGGAGTTGGCTTTTGTGGGCTCAGAACAAGCCGTGTGTTCCCTCCGTGTGCGCTGGGGCCGTCTGTCCGCGGCCGTGACAGCTGATCCGAGCGGCCGGACTGCGCTCCCGCTGCTCTCCGGGCCGGGGAAGGGATCGCGGTGCCCCGGGGCTGCTCTGGAGACGTTTGTGTGGGTCCAGCTTTAAACTGGGTAGAAAGCGTTGTGGTGTTATTGGAACAAAAACACCCGACCAGCCGAACAAAAACCCCGTGAAAGAAACGCTGGGTGCACTAAGAATAGTAGAGGGTTTAGGCAATTGCTTAGAAGTTGCTTCGGCAGTTTCAGAGTTGTTCTTCGGGACTGTTTTAACAAAGCGTATCTTAACATCAAGGCTGAAAGACAATTTACAGTGACTGAACCTACTAAAAACATGCTTTTGTTGCCTAATGATACTTGATGAGCGGATTACTTTTCCCGGAGTCGTGACTGCTTTACTCTTTTCCGGTGATGGAGGGAAATAAGGGAAGGACAGGATCATTTATTTGCTACCAAAGTTATCTTTCCTAAAGCTAGGTTAGTGCTGTGAAAGGTGAATTATAAAGCTTAGTAGGTGGGAAGTTTGTTTGTGGTGTTTTGTTTTACTTCAATACCACGTTTCAAAACTTTGAGTTTAGATTAAAACTTTGAAAAAATCGTGTGACTCTATTCCAACTTGATGTCATTAAGTTAAATGAATCAAGTTAATTTTCGCTGGAGAGGTAATTGTACTCAGAATTCTGCTTGAACACAGCGTGTGTCTGCACAGTCTACCTCAAATTTATTCATAGTAAGAGAGGACAGCACTGCTGTTCTGCTGCATACAAGAGGAGGTACTAGGCAGGATTCTGGAGGGTTGTTTATTTTTTTTACAGTTCTAATTTTGTATTCAAAATAGATCATGGCGCAGCTTTTCCTGAATGTGTTGTTTCTAGGAGCTTTGTTTTGAGGGGTCCTCCCCCCAAATCTGAGACTGTGTGACCTTCGAGCACACTGTAATCAGTGTCAGTGTGACATCAATCAGGTCGGGGGAGTGTTTTAACATACACATGAGGTTAATGTTGGTTCATGCACACCCCATTCTTTTCCTAAGGTTCAGCTGGCTGTTAAGGGTCTTTTCCTGGAGGCATCAGCAGGAGATTTGGCAGCTCTAGAGCATAAAAACACTTAAGTACAAAGTCTGGTTGCTCAGATTGAGCTGTAGCAAGAAGGGGTTGAGTTAAACTATTGAACTTTGCATTGAAGCAGCTGAGGAATACTTGCATGCCCTTGCTGTACAGCCTTTGCAGCAGAGGTAATATAACAGACATGGTAAAAGCTGAAGTCACTCTGGCTGATTGCCTGAATAAAGGTTGTTAAATTTTAAGTTGTTAATGTTATGTAGAAAAAAAACCCCTATTTTTTCGTTGTTCTGTAATACAGGAAACAGATTTTGTTCACTGAAAAGGGATTCTAAAATGATGGGAACAGAAGGAAGAAGGGAGAAATCCTTTGAAATGAACTTAGAAATCCTTAGAAACCAACTAAATTAAGGTTCTAATAAAATTCCCTGCTGCTGCCCATCTAGGAGCTGAAGCTGCCCTCTTACAAAGGCCAGTCTCCCCAGCTACACCTGAGAAGATACTTTGCAGACCTGATTGCCATTGTGAGCAACAGGTTCAGACTCTGTCCTGCTGCACGACATCTGGCTGTGTATCTGCTGGACCTCTTCATGGACCGCTATGACATATCCACGCAGCAACTGCACGTGGTTGCTCTTTCCTGTTTACTTTTAGCAAGTAAGTATGTAGCACCAAACTTTAACTAGCCTAATAGAGTCTACTGCCAAATGCAAGGCATGTCTTGGTGGGATAGAGCAAGTGGTGGAAAAAAAGTGGTTATAAAGGACAAGCAGTGCACATCAGTTTGGCCCAATTGGTAGAGCATTTCTTTAGACTTGTTTTGATTTCTGTTGGCACCTGATGAAACTGAGGGTGGGAAAAAGCAAACTGTGATTAAAGACTAATGTTTATATTTGTAAACAAATTATTCTGATGTGAACTTTAAGAACTGTATTGTAGGAACAGAAAGACTGTCTTTTCTAGGAGTGTCTCAAAATAGGTACATCCTGTGCTGGGAATGAGACATTTGCATATCTGTGATAAAGAAAAAAATTAAATCATGAATGCACTGCACTCTGCTGATGGTTCTAGAATACTCCAGATTTTGTAAATGGCAATGTTATTTAAGCAAGCTAATGCTAACATAAATCCTGTATTGTCACATATAAAATGTAATGCAAGTAAAATACATTGGTGAATGCACAGTACTCTGAAGACAGAATTAATTACAAACACTCATTATGAACAGTGTTGCTTTTATTGGCCTCAGCTAGATTCTTGTGGCATGTATCCATCTTTCAACATTTGTCCACCCCTTTTCAATATTTCTGAAAATTATATGGGCACAATTTGCTGGGAAACCTGCTGGCACATTCTCTTAAACCAATAGATTCAGAGAAACTGGTCCTGACAGCAGAACTAACTGTTGGTTTGGTTTCTGCTGATCTGTTTCTCTGAATCTATTCTCATTTCCTCCAATAAGGGCTCTAGGGCCTCTTTGCTACAAAACTGGAGTGCAGTGGTGTTGGACAGTTTTAATCTTTTCACTGCATCCCATGTCCACCACTACAGCTATTCAGCAGAGCAGTTAAACCAGAAAAGGGTTATTTCAGATGCTTCTGAGGGTAGACTTTGACTAGGTGCCACCAGTTAGTAATCTTCTCTTGGCAAAGAATGTCGTGCTGAGTATGAAAACGTTGCCTCAGAAACCACTGTAATCCATTTAGGAAAATGGATTGGCTTTGAACTAATGCCGGATTTTCAAATTAAATTCATGTTCTGAAGAGAATTTTTTTTTCTTTTTGTTTTAAATGAACTTCTGCCATTGTTCATGGCAAGCTGCAAGTAGAGATCTGAAAGCCCTGAGTGTGCTTGCTCTTCTGGGAAACAGTGTATGGGTTGGTTCAGAGAGAAGCAAAATGCCATTTTAAACTTTTGCCCTGTGTGGCTTAAGCAAGCAGTTCAATCAGTGGTGTATTAAGTTATTACACTCTGATATATCTGATCAGGTTAAAAAAGTAATATGAGAAATTATTATGTGACTCCTGAAGTTCTTATTTCTGTAATTACTGGAGTATGGGGAACAAAACCTGATGGACTGGCACTGGTATTGGATTAAGTCCTATATAAGTACCTCAGCTGCTGAAGAAAGTAAATGTTCACGTATGTTCAGTGCTGCAAAACTCAAAGAATGTGCATTTACAACCTATCATGTAGTATTGAGTAGAGAGTGTAAGATGGAAAGAATTTGCAATGAAATTGAAATAGCACAACCATATGGCAAACTGTATGGAAATGTGACACTTGTTTCTCTTATTAATGGGTTTTCTACATACACAATTTTGCTTTAGGCTAAAAACATACAAGCCTAAAGAGTTAAAAGTCCAAGGAAGGTTGCAACAGTGTATGTGGCAGAGGGGGTTTTCAGAAGCATGTTGCTGAAATCCACTTGTTTGCCAGATCTCAAATATAAAACTGCACCTACCATAGCAGGCATTAAAAACAGCCAGGTTGGCTGGAGCTGTAGCTATGCTTTAATGAGTTTTAGATGCAAAAAGGGTGTGTGGGGGCGGGAGGGTGATTAAAGCCAAATGCTCTTGTGGTTTGCCAAGTCACATCAAAGTGGTATTTCATTGATGATGGGGACACATTATACAATAATTTGGTGACAAAAACTTGCATATGCAATGTCAGTGATGTCCTGATATTCTGCTCTTGGCAGCTGGCTTCTGTGCGCCGGCATGGGAAAACCAACAGGAAACATGGCACTGCACAGTATCCTACACAGTGTTTGACATTATCTGCTGAAATTCAGCTTATTTTAGTGCATACCCTTTTTTGTCTCTAATGACAAAATAGTCCATTTGAGCTTTGCATCTGCAGGAATGTCTCAAGCTTGTTTGACGTAGGAGAATTGAAATATGACCAACAAGACATTAGCTACAATCCATTTTATAGTTCATTTGTGCTGAACCTTTTTTTTCCCTCCTTTTTCTGTTCACCTGAAGGTAAATTTGAAGAAAAGGAAGACAGTGTTCCCAAACTTGAACAGTTGAACAGCTTGGGTTGTATGACTAACATGAATTTGGTACTAACAAAACAGAATTTGCTTCATATGGAGTTGTTGTTGCTAGAAACATTTCAGTGGAATTTGTGCCTCCCAACTGCTGCTCATTTCATCGACTATTATCTTTCTATTGCTGTCCATGAGACTGATCTTCATGATGGCTGGCCAATGGTTTGCTTAGAGAAGACTAAGTTATATATGGCAAAATATGCTGATTACTTTCTGGAAGTATCATTGCAAGGTGAGTTACAGATTTCAGATGATGACTTTTGTTGTCTTGACAGACAGTGTCAAACTTAAATGAATTTTTTCTCATTCCTTCTTTCTAGATCATGAATTTTTAAATTATGCCCCTTCTTTAGTTGCTACTGCATGTGTAGCTTCTTCAAGGATTATCTTGCGTCTTTCACCCACGTGGCCCACGCGGCTGCATCACCTCACTGCCTACTCCTGGGACTTCCTGGTGCCCTGCATTGAGCGACTCTTAATGTGAGTTAACACCAGGAGCTTTTTAAAAGCCGCTTTCTGCATCTATTGTTGTTTAATTGCTGCCAACAGTGCAGTTACATTTCTTTATAAATTTCTGTTCCTCTGTTCTAAAAGTACTGTATGTATTGGGAAACATGTAAGTTTGGTAGATACATATTGTTAGGTAATAACTGGTTTTGCTCTTTCCAAAAGAGCAGACTGTATCAGATCTGATCTCTTTCCAGATCTTTCAACAAATAAACTTCAACAAATAAACAAATAAACTGCTTTGCATTTCCACTGAACATCTGGGATGCTTTGAGCATCTTCAATAGCATGTTCCCAATCTCTCTAATCTGCTCTGGGAGCAAAGAGATAGTGAAGGCATAGGAGCTTCTATAGGGAAGGCTATATTTCTTGAAGTTCAAGGCATACTCCAAAGAGATGATGGATCAAACGTGCTGACTGTTTGAGTGGCCAGCTTTGGCGGGAGGAAATGACCAGGAGTTTGTGTCTATTTTTGCTGTATGCATTTTTTGCACTACAGCTGACATGAGATAAAAATGCCAAGTGAACCTTCCTGGGAAAGCATGTTACACAATCTGCTTTCCCTCTACAGAAATTTGCTCTTGCCAAGTCTAACGTAGTAGAAGCTCAGCTGTATCTGGAAGAACCACATCAGCCTTAGAAATGTGACATTATCACTCTTGATGGCCTCTGTTGGCTCCACTCGTGTGTAATGAAAGGAGTAGTACCTAAAGCATGCAAGTTCTGTGGCAGAAGTGTCTTCAGTATTGCTTTGGAACAGAGGGAGGGCACCATCAAAAAGTTAGGAATGAAATGTGTAGGTGGCACCTGCTTAACCTCAGCATAGAATTGAGTGTGTGTCTAGAAATGTTTCAGACAGTTGTAAGTCAGAGGGAATTCAGATAAGCTGTGCTGCATAGGCTAGCAAAAAAGTGAGAGGAAGAAGAAAAAAGGTGTTTTGAACAGGATCCAATATGAAAATGTATACAATCTTAAAGTAATGTAATGTAGATATTACAAACCTTTCTGGTATCTTGTCTTTAGAAACCTTATGCTGTTTAATTTAAATGAGGTAGAAGCAACAAGTAATCTGGCAATTTATTGGGCTACTAAAGTACAGTAGCAAACTTTATTGCACTGTAATTCTAGATCCTGCTTTATTACCTGTATTGTACTTGGCTTTTATCTTTATTTATTGCTATACAATAAAGTGAAATGCCGAAAAGAGAGACTGTACCCTGACCAAATTTTGAAACCTTAGGTGATTGTAAAGGGTAGCTAAAACTATTTTTTTTTAAGCTTTGGAAGCTGTCAGATATTTGCACCATGTTTAGAGTGCATCTATTTTGATGCATTTTGTCTTTTCAATTTGTCGTAGTGCGCACGATAACGACGTGAAGGAAGCAAACAAGCAGAAAGGACAGCAGGCTCAGTCTGCCCAGCACGCTGTGTTTCAGCCCCCAGCTCCAAGTGCCCAGCAGGCCAGCGCTCAGCAGCACGTTCCACACTATCTGCAGGCTCATCAGTCTTCGTTGCAGTACCACCACCCAGCATCCCAGCAGCAAGGCTGCCAGCAGATATTATCATCCACTCACACAGCCTCTTACCCTCTCCAGACTTGCCCTGCTGCCTTACAGAGCAGTGCTCAGGCTCGAGGCCACGTCCAGAGCGGCGCTGCCGTGCCGCTGGAGGTGAAGCCGTGTATCAGCGTCTCCTACAACCGCACCTACCAAGTGAACGGACGATATTCCTGTGTTACCCCCTGCTTTGAGAGGTGATAATTACAAAACGGTTTTGTGCCTGTTTGTTTGGGGTGGTTAGAGTTGTGTGGAAAAAATGGTTTCATTGTTGTGTTAAACCTCAAAAAAGTTTAAGGGCAAAAAGTTGAATAAAAAAAGGTGTCTTCCCAGAAAAAAAATAAAGCAGCTGGATTGGCAACTGCTACCACAGCTCAAATAACAGCCTGCAAAATGTTAACACACAGACCATCCTCTGAAAAACAATCTGTATGCTTGGGGATAATACATTCTGACTCTGACACTCAGAATATTCTGCTTCTACTGTGTGTCTGTGAAATACTACTCAAAAGAAGAACAGCTGTGGACTAACTACAGACTTACCTTTTAATGAAGGAGATATGCAGTATTATTTTGAAGATATTTGTCATCCCACCGTACAGTATTAACACTTTATGCTTACTGAAACTTAAGACTCCATTGAATGCCAGACTTCTACAGGTACATGGAGAGCACAGGAAGAAACATATCTCATGTGGCTAACTCCATATTCTTGCTGTTTTTTCACTACTTGTGTTGGTTTTTGCTTTAGGCTAACGCACATGACTGGTATTTTGGCTAGTTTTTTAAGTTTTGTACCTTACAAGACAGACAATATATTTTTGCCTCTTTTATCTTCCCTATCTTTTTTTTTGTGTTTAAAGTAACTCTTTCATACTAACTCAGGGACTTTTCTACTCATTACTCTTGCTGCTGGTTTGTAATGGGGTATAACTCGGGGAAGAAAGACAGAGGGGGAAGAGACTATACAAAGTGGAGTGGCTTTTCTTCAGGGCATCTATGCAGAGTACCAAAGGGATATCTTAGTGTTCACAGAATGTAGATGTGAACTACTGCCCAGCAGTGTGATAATTGAAGAAAAGAGAAGGTTTCAGCTGAATTTGTACTGTACCAGAACTACTACAGTGGCTGTGAATCCTCTGTGTACACATACACAAACATACAAATATTAACCAACAGAAAGCATCCTCCAGTTGTACTGACAGTATCATTCCTACAGAAATAGTACAGTTAAATGCTGACAGAAATCCAGTTCTGTCATGCTTACAGTGGAGGGAAATTCTCAGGTAATAAAGGGGCAACTTTGTCTTCTACTATTTGGGAGTTCCAGAAGAAGATACAGAAATTTGCTCTTCCAAAGTGGGTGGATCAAAAATATTTTGCAGAGTCCACTGCTTCATCACAAGTAAGGTGCTAATTATATAACTTCATGTAATTACACCATCTCCTGTGGAGTGGATAGTCTGAGGGTAGAAAGCTTCACTCATCCACCTCTGGAAAATTATAGTAGAGATATTAATGGAGATGGTTTTTGGGGTTCTTTGTGTGTTTGTTGGGGGTTTGGGCAGGGGGGTGTTTGCTTTTTTAAATTTTGTTCGGGTTTTTGTTGTTTAAGTACAAGAAGATATCAGACTTTCTCCTGTGGTAGAAGTGGGTATGAATGACAGGATTCTTACTACTTTAAAATATCTTTGTACTATAGGGGCTTAAGGCTTTTGTTTTTGGTAGTTTCATTTGTTCTTTTACCATCTTCTTCCCTGTCTTAGTGGCAGCACTTAAAATCATATACCATCAAATGATACTGAACTAGTGTAAGTCTTACAGAAACTATTTTGAAAGCAGGGGCAATTACATTATCAATATGAAGATGAAGGCTTTATCACCATAATGTACAGAAGGGACGGAGGACAGCTGTGTTCATTCTTTCTGGGGCTAAATTATAACATGCTACAACAACCTATTTATTGTTGAGGAGAAGAAATCCTGTTTCTCTTGTTTTGTCTTTTAAATCCTAATTTTTGTTATGGGCTTTTGTAGCATAGATGTGCAAGTCAAGAAGAATAGGAGGGTGAATGGAAAAGATTACACTCTCCCTTTTATCCTAGAGAATCAACTTTGAAATAGGCATAGTGGTCAATTCCTTATTAAAATGCAAGTTGGTTTGGTTTTTTTTCCCTCTCTTTTCTTCATGTCTTAATGACTATTTCCCCACCTCACAAGATGCCATGCTTTTTACTCAGCACTGTTACCCATTTTAGAGGGAAATGGACTGCTTTCTGCTGGTTTCATTTTGTTGCAATGCTGTATCCACGTCCTCAGTGCTCTAACTACCTCTGATGCTATGAATGTACAGTCTTGTAATAGACCATGACTTGAAATAACAGCAGATGCCTGTAGCAATTTTTTTCTGTAAAATCTTTAAGTCAGCTAACTTGTCATCTTTTTTTTTGTGACACAGCAGTATAGGCTCTTCTTTTTGGGGGTATTAGTAAGTTTATCCCATAGGCATTCAATATATAAAAATTTAACTAATACTTAACACTGGAATTATAATGGGTGGGGGGCATATTCAGTTAGTTAATACCACAGATTTACATTTAATAGGGTATTTTCTATTTGACTATTTTAAGACATTAGGTCAGTTGTAAAAAGATCCACTACATGCTGTTTGTTTTTAATTTATTACTTAGTCTGAGTTTTTTTCTGACACTACAGCTGCATCATGACTACAGAGAAAATGTACACTGAACAGTTTCAATCTGTATTATTTAAAAGGGCTTTATCAGTGTACATTAGAAATACACTGTTCTTACTATTAGAACCAAAATGTGTTTTTTATGGCATAAATAAGAATGGTGCTTCTAAATGCAAATGTCCAAAACAATGGAATCTTTGTGAGTGCTATGCATTCAACTTATTTTTTAAAATAAAACTAGTTTTGAGTAAGAAGGCTCTGGTGTGTATTATGCTTTGTATTATGTTTTTTTAAAATATGTAAACTGTCTTGCCCTGTGTATGGGCTGAAGCTGTAGAGACTTCTTTTTCTCCCTCCCCCTTTGTTTTCTGTGATATATCATAAGCTTCAGAAACACTCAGACTTCACAATTGAAAAAAAATTAGGAAGGAAATCACTCAGGAAGGGGCTTTAAAACTAATTGCAACCACAGCATATGCTAAGTATTGTACACTTCAACAATGAGTCTAGTACACAGCTGTACCAAAGAAATAAAGCACAAAAGAACTTGAGTTCAAGAGCCAGTGAGTGAATTAATTTTGTTCTCATACATAACAGCAACCATCAATACTGGCAATGTCAGATTTCTAATACTAGAAATAATTTAGGAGATGTGGGAATAGCCTCTTGTCAAGAGCTACAAGCACTTGTGTTACTTACAACAGCTGTGAAGGCTGTCATGCTGCAGGCAGAATAGAATCACATGATGCATTCTAGCACAAATATTTTTGATTGTTTTGAACTTCTGATAACTGTTGCTTACTAGAAGAGGTTCTGTTTCCTCCTAAAACTGTACACTTAATGTTTGTAGCAAGGCTATGATAATGGCCTGAGTCACAAAATTTAATAAGCTTGCTTAAAATTTAGTTTGTCTTAAGTTAGAAAATGAAATTGTGAGGCCTCTTAGCTATCACCCATCCATTTAGGAATAGACCACTGATAGTGAAAACCTTTTTTTGGAGGACCTAGGGCTAGAGGGAGAGCAAGCTGTTCTCCATCCCTGTAAGGAACAGGGCAGTGCTCTAGTGTAACAACAGCATGCATAATACATGGATGCTTTGATCTGGAAATTTTGTCCTCACTCTTAAGGCAGCAAAAGTCAAGTCTGTCTAGACAGTGGCCTTGAAATCTCAATTTTTTATATTTCACTGTAATTACAAAATAGGAACTACCCATGATATATATGTCTCTCCTAACAACTATAAGGACTGCCAAATACTTTTCAACATTTCAGTAGAAGTCTCGGCTCCAAATTTGAAATTGCAAGTCTGAAGCTATTTTTGTGTTTGTGCAGAACAAGAACACCCTTATCTCTGCTTCCCATGACCCAGGTTCATTATTTACTTTAAATGTGAGGATATTTATGGCCTTCCAGCACAGCAAATTTAGCTTAAAATATAAAATTTAAAGTCAACGTTTTAGTGACTGACACATCACCATAAATACAAACTTTTTGCAACTCTAATATTGTGGTTAAAATATATATAAGCCAGAAAGTAATGTAGCATCTTCCTTTAATAATTCATTAACTCCACATTCTGAATACTTACAGGAACAGGCGTCTTGTGAGTAGATAAAGCCTTATCTGAGTGAGTGCAAGTGCCCAGTTGGTCATCCTGTATGAAAAGGCTGTCAACAGCAATTTTTCAAAACACCAAGTAAAGCAACAATAACAAAATACACACTGCTATTTTTAGTGTCTGTCCCAGTGGTATTTTAGAATAGGGCACAAGTACAGTTGTAAAGCTTACATTAGACTGTTTGCTCTTTCCTGGAATTAAATATAATGTAAGAAATTTCTGTAACTTCAATAAACAAGGCATGCATTCTGACAGAGGAAAGCATTTGCTACTGAACCTTGAAAAAAAAAACCCAAAAGCAGTGTGTAACTGAATAGTTATTTTCTCCTTAAACACCTTTTTCTATGCACCTTCAGGTATTTTATTTAGGTATCTTTATCATATTTAAGAAAATAAAGAATATATGTAAAGCATTGCTTAGAAACTTTTAGAAAATTGAAACATAAAATTGAATGGAAGGAATTGAAAACTATTGTATGCACAGTCAGACTATGGATGTTTTGATACTCAAGCTCACCAGATTGGGCACTTTAACACTTGCCCACCCTTCAGTCTGACCTATGGATTTATCAGTGAGACTCCATGCAGAAGAGGAGGACAGATTGTCAATCTGCCTGTCGTTAACAGGATGTCATGAAAGACTTTGACAAATGGTGTTCTGCTTTCCCCTTCCCAACCACTATCAACAATGTTACTCAGAGTTCTCTGTTTTGTCTGTTTTAAGAATACTAACCAGCAGCAAGGCTTTGCTAAGTGCTGCTGTGTGCTTGGATGGAGAGATTTTGCAGGGGGCTGGATGACACTCCAGCCAGCACTGCTGCAGATCTCCAGAGGTGGAGAAATTCTTCAGAAATACCACAGAGCCTGAGTTTCCAGGGAAAGTGCCTGTATTTTGGAGAGCAGTTCTGTGCTTCTGACCTTGTGTCCCACCTCAGTGACCATGTGTTGTCTTAGCTCCTGTTTGCTGTGGTGAAATAAGGACATTCTCCAAGGACTTGGATATTCCATTCCCTTTAGCAGAGGTTATGAATACCTTGAAGACTATCTGCACTGACAGATGAGGAGTGGCCACACATCCAAAAGACTGCTGAAAGACAAATGTGAAAATTGGATAAGGCCCTGCTGGGCAACAGGTTCTGTAGTAAGAAAGTCCCCTTTAGACTTCTATACCTGGGTTTAGGTTATGTGCCCTAAAGGGATCCTCCCACAGCACCAAGGTGGTTGTAAGTCTCTTTGGGGAATTTTTTGTAAAGCATCCTAAGACTTGAGAGAACTAATTGCTGAAAAGGTAGTAAGCATGCAGTAGTACCCTACAAGAGACCATCAAGAATTTTTTCCACCTCCTCCATCAACCAGACTGTGAGAACACAAAACTAGCTTGGAAGCACTTCCATTGCCCCTTTCTCTTGGAAAAAACTTGTTTTGTTTGTTTCCATAAGCCATCCCTGTTTATATATTCCTGTTTATACTTGATGTTAGTACATGCCTTGGGTTTTTTTTAACAGGAAACCCTCCTATCTTTTCCACATACTTAAATTCTCCCCATTCACAAAGCAGTCAGTATTCTGGAGATGATACAGAAATATCAAACTGCTTATAATGTATCCTCTTGAAATATAGCCCCAGATTCCAAAAGAATTTTTCTAGGGATAATACAAATGCCATTTTCCCTCCTATATATATATAAAAAAATGGATAACAGAAATTATGTGTACTTCCATTAGAAAAGAAAGTAAAAACACTATTTAGCTTCCTTACATACCTGCAATAATATAAAACAGATTTAAAGCAGCACTTTCTTCTGCAAACTTTTGCAAGTTGCTCTCTTTCCTTTGGAAAAAAAGTGCAGGACAACTCTGAATAAATCTAAGTCTTTCATATGTCAAAATAATTATTACACAAAAATCACAGCTGTCTCAAATACTACTGTATGTTGAAAAAACAGGATAAAAGCCATCAGCTTCCGTAACTATTTAATTTTTCCTCACTTACAATTGCAGTGACTGCACTGAGAGCCTGGATAAAATAGTATTGTTTAAAAGAAGATTCCAAGATCAAGCAGCAGAGGGATACAAAATAATGAGATGGAGGGGAAAATGGTGTTCTTATTCATCTCACCATTATCTAAAAAAAAAGAAAAAAAGAAGAAAAAAAAAAAAAAAGCAAGGACCATTAAGTAGAACTGAAAAGCTATATATTTAAATCAAAATTAACTAGAACAAATTATCACAGCTTTCAATGAGGGCAAGAGCTTAGTAGGATTTTCAAGAGATTAAGCCCTTACATAGCTAATGAAATCATTCAGAATTTAAGCCAAATACAAATGGAGGTAAGGAAGAAATATCTCTTAATGCAAATTAGTCAATAGTGTCTATGATGGGATTTCTTGCACCTTCCACTCAGTGAATCTGATTAAATGCAGAAAGCAGAGGACTTTCCTAGACTTGAAACAGTTACTTTACAAAACAATTTTTTGGTATAATAGATGTGTGTATTCAGTTCTGCTGAGCACTGCATATGCAGTGTACTTTCCTAGGCACAGAAGTAAAGATGTGCAAATATTTCTTGAATTAAAGATGTACTTCTAAAACAGCCACTCCCAAAAGCACACATTCTTTAAAATGCATCTTTAGGAATTACAATAAAAATTACATTTTACTGGTTCAGCTTCCACAGCCACTACTAGCAAGTTGTTACAGTATTAAACTGTCAGTCAAAGAGTGGTGGGACTTGATGATCCTTGTGGGTTCCTTCCAACTCACAATGTTTGGTGAATCTGTGAAATTCACAAATTCTGCTTTTTTTACTGGGTGCTAAAATAACTTATTTAAGTTTGGACCCACATTCAACAGCTCTTTTCACATTCAGCACTTTTAATAGAGTTCATTACTAAAACTCTTTTCCCTCCATTGTTAAACCACAAGTTATTATTTATTCTATTTGGAAATTGTGCTTTACATTTCTTTTAGAAATACATGCTCTTTGAAGAACTATTTCCTTTAGTATCCTATAAACTAGAACAGACAAATTACTTTGATTTATAACTTCAAAGCCTGACTACAGAGGAAAATTATGTAGGTAAATATGTGCTCCAAGGCATTAGGAAATAAATGTCTAATTCAAGGTGTATCCAAGTAAAACTTGTGGTATAGTCATGTGCAATCCACTACAATTAATGTATTTTTGCTAACAGGTCTGTATTACATAAAATAATTTTAATATAGTGTAAGAGATGGTGTTTAAGGTATTAAATCCATTTGATTCATATTATGTCACGTGAAATAAATGGAAATTTTAATTATTTATATCTTCCTCAAAGGATTCTACCTCCTTCTGTAAAAGGACACCAGCACTTGACAAGAAGAACAGTAGTGGACTTTTCCTAGGAAGACATGTCCTGGACAAACTATCTTGGGAAACCCTCTTCTAGTCTCAGAGAAGCAGAATAGGTATCTTGGAATAATGCACTTAAACACTGACAATCTAAGGAACTCTTAAAATTAAATGGACTTGGCAGTCTTTTCCAACTACATGATTCTATGGTTCTATCCTATCATGTTAAGACATCTAGTATTCTGCAATTGACTTGCCATGACCCTATTCAAATTGAAAAAATTAAAAGATATTTAAAACTTATTTCAAGAAAAGGACTCTAAAACAGCCTATTAAACCTTTTTTTTGCAAACAGCCATATTTTAAATATCCCTTAATTTAATTTTTTCTTCCAAACTTCCTACTGTGTATATGCTCAAGATAGTAATCAGCCATTGTTGAACACAGAGTCTGGAGCTTGAATAGAATAGAATCCAAATACTGTGACTGAACTTTCTATTCTTCTTGGAATTCTTTGTGTTGCTCAGACAAACCTCATTTCAATTTCTCCTTGAGGCTTCTGTGCTCTCCTCACCATGAGAGAAACACACCAGCACCTTTCATTGTAGTCACAAACTGTACAAAGAAGTGCTTCCTAAAAAAGCTTTAGGAAAAGCCTTTTTTTAATCATGCTGCAAAAGTGGGGAGCTGTCCTCATATCAGCTCCAAGACATCCAGAGACACCAAGAGTTCTCACAAACAATAATACCCACTGGAGTTGTTGTTAAAACATGTACAATGAGACATTGTGGAATGTCATCACTATGAAAACCTTATTACTTTACTTTTACAACAACAAAAGCTCCTACAGAGTTTTGCAAATACCATAGAAATGTATTTAATTTTGCATGAATTTCAATTGCTCCAGAGGAGCTGAGAACAATGAGAATAAATGATCCAAGCCATTCCTGCATGAATGGCCAATGTGAAACTTAAGCATCCTATCAAAAGCAAAGATGATATAACTGTGAACACAAAGCTAAAACTATTTTTTGGCAGATTGAACAGGAAGCAGCAGTGTTGCTGGTAGAGACACCAGAACTGGTTCCTCATGTGTTAGCTTGGCTCTAGCTAGTTTTCTTAGCTCAAGATGCAGCATAGAGTTGATGCAGACATACAATTTCCAAAGCCCACAGAAATCAGACATGATTTTCATATATTATTGTACTTTGAAGTAAGCACTGCTGAATCCAAAATGATGCTGTGTAGATCAAAGACTCAAGAGTCCTAAGCTCAGCATTCACCTTTTCAAACTGATACAAAAATGACATCTAGCAAAAAAAACCCAAAAAAACCCTTAAAAACACAGAAGATAAAAATAACTATTCCAAATTATAGTTGCACTATCCTAGAGCAACTTTGGTATCAGTTGAAGGGTCCTCAGTGTTGTGAACACTTTCTCATTTCACCACCCCTCAAACTTCCCTTCACATCAAAGCATCTGGAAAGTTCCCTCTGATGACAGATTTGAACTATCTGGAGAACAGCAATAAAGCACTATATGAAAAGGTTGTTATAATTGAAAACATGGAAACAGAAGTCTTGTAAAGAGGTCTGGAGCTCAGCACAGAGAAAGATGGAAACTTTAAAATATCATGAAGGCAGAGATGTCAGGTTCTGGTTACACAGGTAAAGCTACAATACTGGTGGTTTTCTGCCACCTACTGATACCTTCCAACTCCCTTTCTACCTGGCAGTTTACTCATAAGACATTCTATAGATGAATAGTTGACTCAGCTGCTTCTATATGCTCATGCAATTATAAATTTATTTGGAAGCACTAGAATTTTTTATTCTACACCTTTTCAAATGTGAATAGCCCCGTGCACAGCTGACACTGACAGGGCAGCACTCACGTGGATACAGATGTTTACAAGAAAGGTATAAAATAATTTTATATTATCTATAAAGATAACAACTGCATAATTAGTCAGGAAGGGATTTTTTTTCAAGATCACCATGCTACAAAGGGTTTGAGAATTGAGATAGTAGATACCTCAAACTAACAGTCTATGTGTCAGTTGTTTATATCAATCATCACAGATTTTATTTCCATTTATGTTCTCTGTATGATTTGGAACCCACACCATTTTTTCTGGCCTCATCTGCAACTATCAAGAAAAGCATAAACATTGGCAGGAAACTATAAAAATCTCAATTTAAATGGAACTCAAAACTAGTAACTCCCAGAATACACCCATTTTTTGCATGAAAGAGTTTAAAACCCATTAATCTCATAGCTAATCTTGCCATAAAGAATGAGCACTACGAAAATATTGATTACAAAAAAAATCCCTAATTTAATAGTTCAATGGCTGGGAAAGTTTCAGAAAGAGTTGCAAAAAACATTTACAAGAAAACTTGCATTCCAGAGACAGAGTGAAGAAAGCCAATTTAATTTCATAAACACAGAGTGCCACCAAGAGCCTATCAGCCTCTGCACAAGAAGAAAAAATCCAGTATGGGATGCTGAACTAGAAGATATGGGCACACCACAAAAGAGTCCAGGAAGCTGACTCTTGATAAATTTAAACTGGTTCTAAATGACAGAAATAAAGCATTGTGATATCTAAGTATTAGGACAACTCTTCTACTAGGGGTGTGATAGATATTTCCTCATGATATTCAGTTTTTGAAACAACTAACTGAAAGAGGAGCTGAAAGACTTTTTAGTGAAGGAAAAGACAGAAATTCATATCAGTCAATTTTTTGAAAAAACAATTCCAGAGTTTCCACTGCAAAAGTATTTCACAGGATGTCAGTTTCCTTTGGAAGCTTCTAAATGTAGCTGAAGAGTTCACACTTTAGAGAACCCAGAATTTTTCCCGAACCAGAAACATTTAAAAGGAATAGTGTCCATACTGCTGTAGTGCCACTGCCTTTGGTGACTCTTGCTCTGCCTGGAAGCTCCAGCTCAGTGGCAGCTCAGCGTGAGGGTTCACAAAGTTTCACAGAAAATACCATCCCATTGATCAAGAATGTGAAGTATTGCAGTCAACAAAAATCAGCATGCTAGATGCAGTATCTAATCAAAACCTTGGTTTTTAGCTATATTTTAAAGTTTTTACCCAGAGCTTCATTTTGTGAATATTTGAGAGAAAATGTGTTAGTTCTGTTCAAAGGACCATAAAATCTAGATAGGTACTTAATACCTGTAAGTAAAATTTTGCAAGCCATATTAAAATTCTTTTGGGGTTTATATCACATAATTTGTACTGTTAACTAATATATCTAATGTGCTTCTAATTACAGTTAATCCAAATGTGTTGAAAGTACAGCGAGATCTAACTTGGCATTTAGGTTGAAAATGAACAAAATTCTCTGCTTCATAAACACATAAAAGAACAGGATGGATGGATTTAGAAAATATATAAAAAAAAAGTCAGAGATTAAATGTAACACAACTTATCAAATACAAGTTTAAAACATATCTGAATGTATCTGAAACACCAAATTCCTGAAATACTGAATGTTGTATCTCCCTATAAACAGAAGTTTTACTGCTGCAACAGCTGGAAGCATTTACAATTTTTAATATCTTCTTCAGTAACAAAGTTAAATTCTTCTTGCAGCTGTTCAAAAGTGTTTTGGAATGGTTTGTTCCCTGGATCCTGCACACTGTGAAAGAATGTAAGGGCAAGGCTGGAGGATTTTACAAATTGCCTCAATTTCAAAATAATCTTTTTCTTAATTAACCTTTACAGAATTTACAGAAACTTCTTCAAGACTTCTGATAAATCTTTCTGACTAGCACCAGTAGCATAAGCATATGCTAGTACATGGCTTATAGGAGCCAAATTATTTATCAGGTCTAATTGCCATGTCTTTTAGTTATAAACAAATTAATACTTTTTTTTTTTTTTACTGAAGTGAATTTTTGAGAAGTAGAAAAATATGTGTATTTTTACTTTAAATTGTACATAAATATTTTCTGCATTACAAAAACTTTTAAAATGTCCTTTTCTAAGAAGCAGTATTGCAAATTAAAGATGTTTCTAACAAAATGCTTTGATTCGTTTTTTCTCTTTTCTCTGGATTATCAGATATTACTGATAATAACCCGTTAGTCACAGGATGCCTCAGACACGTGGAGCACGAGCAGGTGAGTGCACAGGACACACACAGATCCAGCACAGCCCTCTCTCTGCACCAGTGCAGCCTGAGCTCCCCAGGGTTAATCTGAGCTCACACAATAAACCCAGAGAGTTCAGAACATCCCAGAGCCCCGAGTGCCCACAGGACACCTGCGTGTCCTGGAGAGGACAGGACCTTATCCCAGCACAGCAGTGACCTCTGTGCAACTGCAGCACCAGATAGAGCTTCCTCCCTTTGGCTATTCTGGTACAAGACCTAATCTCGGGCAACAGTTCTGCCCTGGGGTTTTAAATAACTCTGATAACCACTTCAGTTTGTTCCCATGCTTTGCTTTTATCTATTAAACTTTTTAAAAACATAACGAGCCTTGACTCGGTCTCTGTTATTTGTAATCTTGAAGCCAAAGAATTTGCATGAAAAATATTAGAACTATCTACAATTACAATTAATACAGTACTAACAATATGTGTTTTCTTCTAAAAAAACATGTCAAGATACACTATCAAAATCTGCTAAACATTGCCATAATCAATTCCATCATATTTGAATACCCTCACACACATGAACACTTAGGATATTTGGGATCATACTCAACTGCTTTAGACCATTTGTCTGAGCCATCAAATTCCAGTAGCTATTTCTGCATCGATATTTCTTGGCACATTAAAATAAAGCCATCGAGTATTAATTCCAGAACATTTAAAGTTAAGAACATTTTAATTTAAGAACATTTTTAAAAAGTTTAAAAAGTTTGTTGCAAAAGAAATTTCTTATAATGTAGGCAAATTTTGGAATACATTTCAAATTCTGACAGATTAATCAGGTAATCTGGTTTAAAATTATACCTATTTTAAAAAATCAACTAGGAAACACTAAGAAACCCTAAACCAACTTAGAAACAGTTCCCACAGATCTGAACATGAAATTCTAAGAGATGAAAACACTGATAAAACTTAAAAATATACAATTCATCACCACCTGCATCCAGCAGAATTTATCAGCTGTGAAACAGGTGCTACAGGAAAGCACATCCTTCATCAGGTGCCCGTGATAAAACATGCATGAGTTTTCCTGACATCAAAGCATATAGTGTTTCTTTTGTCTAGAAAGAAAGATACATCTAAATCAAAATTTGTTGACAGAATAGAAAAAGGCATTCCATAAGACTGTATATATATATATATATATTAATATATTTGAAAAGTCACCCCCTCCACCCCTCCAAATTAAGTGAAACTTCCACTTTATTTTAATGGACCATAGAAATTATGTGGCTTTCAAACAAAATTTACACTTTGCTACTTCACAGCCATAGCAACTCATCTGCATCTTAACATCTGAATTGCTGATGAGCTTCTATTTTCCTGAAGGATGATGCTTTCTTGAATTTGGAGTTAATGGAGGAGAAAAAATGAATTCTCTAAAACCTTCAGTAGACATGCTTCACAAACAAATACTTGACAAAGCAGTTAGAGGTCAATATTGACAGCCTGTCAGATCAGAGTTCAGAGAGGACTCTTTTTTGTGAGGAAACATCATATTCCTTGGTGTCTCCTTTCAGGATGAGGACATGGTGTTCAGAACCCAGCCCAGACTTCATCTGTTTTTTTTGAGCTGTCACTTACTGTAGCTGTAACAGAATTTACTACAAAAAGGGTACAGGCAGGGACTCGGGCACTTTTAGTACAAAGCATGCTACTTTCACTTCAAATCATTTTACAAGCTGTAAAAAAAACCAGAAAGTGAACAGGCCCACCTTGACTGGTGTAATTTTAAAACCACCTGAGCACCTCACAACCTTTCCTGTGGCTGTCCCAGTAACACTTCACCAGTTAATGAAGTGCCATTCAGCCACTTCAGTACAAAAGAGCAGAAAGATGTGCCTATAAAAGCATTGGCCACTTTTATCCAGGCATTAGTCATTTGACTTATAAATTATTTTCAAAGTGACTATGAAGGACAGTTGTATTTTGTAGACATACCCCCCATTTTTTTAAGTAGCAATGCCTTTTTAATGGTTACAAATGCAAATTTTCAAAACTGAGTCATGAAGAGATCTGCGCCCACTATGTATGAGCCTCTATCCAGCAGCAGACTTTCCTCAGCAATTATTTTAGATCATTTTCAGATAAGTGGGAAGAAAAATACTCAAATTTCAGATTATTAAAAGTAATGAGCTGTGGATTCCCCAATCCTGGAAGTGTTCAAGGCCAGGTTGGATGGGGCTCTGAATAATCTGATCTAGTGGAAGGTGTCCCTGTGCAAGGCAGGGGCTTTGGAACTGTATCATCTTTAAGGTCCCTTCAAACTCAAACCATTCTATGACTCTATGATTATATGATTCAGACTTACTACTGATTTCACAAAAAGTGCTTCTGTGTGATAACAATTTATCCATCTGGTGACAGTTATATTAATGTCTAACTTTAATCCAAATTTTCACACATTTAATGTATGATTACTGATACTACACATGATAATTCTTCCTGAACTATTATCTGATACTAACACATTAGTATATTAAAAGACATTTAATTACATTTATCAGCTAGGTTTTAAATTATTTTTAAAGTAAGATTTGTATCAGCTGAATCATCATATTCTGTCATTTAGTCATTGATATCCTCTTATCCTCCAACAAGCAATAGTATTTCTCTGAAACATTACTTCAGGACAATACAAAGCAGAGATATTCACAGTGTGAGTAAATTAGATAGCTTTATTTTAGAATTAAGATCAATTTGGTACCCAAATGCTAAGTATCTGATGAATATCTCATACTCATCAGATAGCACTTTAAAAACTAAAGAAGATACTAATGTACTGAGGACATGCTTATGATTTGAAAATATTTTTATAAAATACTTGTAGTATTTCCAGTTTATTTGTGTTCCAGCATGTGGTTTACAATCCACATGAACTAGAGAAGAAGACAAGAGGAAGAGATTTAGTCAGGAAACAGAAACAAATCACGACAAGGTGAATAAAGAATGTCTGAGCAGAGGGGAAGTAAATCAACTGGAAATTGCAGAAGACTGAATTTAGTACTGGTCCCAGCTTTCAGGTTGGATACCTGGCAGGCAGATGTGCCTAACCTGACCTGGGTAAAAAAAGCACAGTTGCTATTGTAGGCACTGTCATTCTGGATTTGCTCCAAGAGCTAAGGGATTGTGAAGAGAGGTTGTTTAGAGAAACTTAAATGGGGTCACAGGCTCCAGCAGGAGCAGGACATCAGGTTGTCCCAGCAAATTCTACAAACTTCCTCCAACTACTAACACAATACAAGTGAGCAATCATTTGTATACTTTTTTCTTCTCATAATATGTACAGTAATATACCTAAATATATATACAAGTTTCCTTACTTATTTCAGTAAAATTCTTCCATGTCTTAAGGAAGACTTGTTCTACCACATGCTTCATTCAGAGTGGTACCATTAAATACACAGCTAGGTACAGAACTGTCAACCTAAATGCACATCATATATGCTAGACCAGATTTTCCAGTTAATATTAGTGCATTTGTTTTTTGACACAGCAGAGAAGCTGAGGAAAAAAAACAAACAAACAAACAAACAAACAAAAAGAAGTAATGGGTCAGATTACAGGTCTGTCTAGGCACTATTCAAAAGTGAAAGTATTTGCAGAGGTTTGGGAGCATCCCTTCTCAACAGTAAGACCTTCATCTGGAGTTAGTACTGCTGCTGCTAAACTAAATTCAGAAATCTCTACCTTAAACCATGGGAAATGCCACCAAGTTCAATGGGACTATTCAATATAAGCATGTAAAAACAAAATTAATACATTGCTAACTGACTAGTTAAGTTCAGCTACACAATAGCAGGAAATAGGTAAATAAGTATTTTTATTATACTACCTTCCTGCAGGTTCTGATTTACAAGTCATTCTATTTGTCATCTACCAACATCCTCAGTTTCTCCAGCAAGCCATGGAAAAATCAGGACAGGCTTCCAGCGGAGCATAAACCCCATATAATTTTCCCTACACGCTGACTGATTGGCCAGCTGCTGTCCCGTTTTCACAGGCGGGTGCAGATTTTAGCGAGCTGAAGGCTCAGCGCTCCTGCCCGGTGATGCCGAACGCGCGGTGCCCGTGTCCCCGCGGTGCCCGTGTGTGCCCGCTCGGTGCCGTGTCCCCGCGGTGCCCGTGTGTCCCCGCTCGGTGCCCGTGTGTGCCCGCTCGGTGCCGTGTCCCCGCGGTGCCCGTGTGTCCCCGCGGTGCCCGTGTGTGCCCGCTCGGTGCCCGTGTGTGCCCGCCCGGTGCCCGTGTGTGCCCGCTCGGTGCCGTGTCCCCGTGGTGCCCATGTGTCCCCGTGGTGCCCGTGTGTCCCCGCGGTGCCCGTGCGTGTCCCCGCTCGGTGCCCGTGTGTGCCCGCTCAGTGCCCGTGTGTGTCCCCGCTCAGTTCCCGTGTGTGCCCGCTCGGTGCCGTGTCCCCGCGGTGCCCGTGTGTGCCCGCTCGGTGCCCGTGTGTGCCCGCTCGGTGCCGTGTCCCCGCGGTGCCCGTGTGTGCCCGCTCAGTGCCCGTGTGTGCCCGCTCGGTGCCGTGTCCCCGCGGTGCCCGTGTGTGCCCGCTCGGTGCCCGTGTGTGCCCGCTCAGTTCCCGTGTGTGCCCGCTCGGTGCCGTGTCCCCGCGGTGCCCGTGTGTGCCCGCTCGGTGCCCGTGTGTGCCCGCTCGGTGCCGTGTCCCCCGCGGTGCCCGTGTGTGTCCCCGCTCAGTTCCCGTGTGTGTCCCCGTGGTGCCCGTGTGTCCCCGCTCGGTGCCCGTGTGTCCCCGCGGTGCCCGTGTGTGCCCGCTCGGTGCCGCGTCCCCCGCGGGGCCGCGCCCAGCGCCCGTCCCGCCGCCCCCGCAGTGCCCCCTGGCGGTGGCGGGCAGAGCTGCGCCTCGCTCAGACTCGCGCTCACCCAACGGAAATGAAAATAATTTCTTTCTTTTAATCTATATTGCTCCCGGCTATTTTTGCGTTCTTTCAAAGATCAGCGTAAAGTGAAGGTTTCGGTGAAATGCTATAAAGAACTTTTCACATTCAAATCAATATTTAACATTTCTTGGATCAGAAGTACTGAGCAGTGTCACCCTGTACTGCTGAATACAGAACATAGGTGTAGTTCAGAGAGTTCTTTTAGCTTTTTTTCTGAAAGTCAAGGTCACCTTTCCCAAATCTTTGGTTTACAACACGGCTCAGCCATGATTACGTCGTCTTCCTTCAACCTATCAACATAATCAAACTACAAGCAACTACAAGCATCCCTCAAAAATGCCCAAATATTTATTTGTAAAATGTCCAAGCCAAATCACTCTGATGTTAGTTTTCGCTTTTCAAAAGGGACTCTAATCCACATTCAAAACCAAGAGCTATTACTGATCCATACCAGCATTGTTATTAAAAAAATGTTGTCTTGTGTCGTTTGCAGTTTCTACTGATAGCCCAGCGACTCAGATTAAAATGAACTTCAATGAATTACTCAATAAAAAATATAAGTGCTGATGTTAGTAATTATGCAGGAATTTTTTTTAAAAAGTGAAATAATGCTAAAAGAAATATGCAAAAACGAAGAGGTATCATCTATCAGTTTGTACTGAGCACCAAGAGGACTCATCCAACATGGAATGCATCACAAGCAGTATATGGAAAGGGGATTTGATTTGCAAGTTCCATAAATGAGGCACAGCAAAACTGGTGCCCCAAAGCACTCAATGAAGGAAAAGATCGAAGAAAGTCTTTGAGAGAAAAAGGATACCACAGAGCAAAGAAAATCATAGCCTATATATATACACATATATATATGCTTAGAATATTTAATGCACTTGCTCCATGAGCCGTGTTAAATACTGTACCAAGTAGAAATAAAAACGTATCAACAAATTATGACGACCAACATTACAACAGCTGTTTTCATTATGGTTTAACTTTTCCGGACGTGCTTCTGACAATCATGCTGGCTGCCTTCCCTGACACCAACTCAGAACAAGAGTAGTGTCAGGAGTGCACAGGAATAATAAATTCCCAGAACTTTTAAAACGAACATAAATCGGCTTAAGCAGGAGAGACGATTAGGTGGTTTGTACATCTACATCACTCGCACATCCCTGACTACCGGAGCGGGTCTGTTCCGAGACATCCAGCAGGACAATAACCGGCCGGGAGCACCAGCGGGACAATAACCGGCCGGGAGCAGCCCCGAGCCGCGGCACCGCCCGCTCCCCGCCCGGCCCCGCCCCGCGCACGCGCGGAGCCACCGCCCCTCGCGCCATTGGCCGCGCTCCCCGCGCTCCGCTCCGCGCCCCGCCCGCCGCCGCCGCGCAGGCGCAGTCGCGGCCCTTTCGGGAAGGTTCTGTGTCGCACCAGCCTTTCCTTCCTCCGCCAGGGAAATCCTGTCCGGGTACGGGCCGCCCGCAGCCCCGCTCCTCCCCGCCCCGCCCCGCCGCCGAACGGGCTCTTCCCTGTCACCGTCTGCAGCCCGCGCCCTTCCCCTCACAGCCCGCCCGCCTCCTTCGACAGCCGCCTGCCCGCCCCCCGCAGCCGGGCCGCGACCTCCCCCGCCCCGGTCTGTTTGTCCCTGCCCGAGCTCAGCCGCTGTCGGGCCCTGGCCGGCCCCTCAGCCCCGGGGCCCCGCGGCTGTGAGGGGCAGCCTCATCAGCGTTATCCGTGCAGCGGGGCCATGGGGGCCGCACACCCCGCCCGGGCCCCCCAAGGTCGGCGGGCTCCCGGCGGGATCCAGCGGGATCGCACCCGTCTGGGATAGGGGGAGCAGGTTATGCTCCTTCATTGCTGAGGTGCCGGCCTCGCCTCTTGCAGCTGCCCGGAGGTTCTGCTCGTTGAGACGGGTTCTAACTGGGAGCGCAAGGGCGGAATAGACGGCTCCGAGCCGCAGAAGTGGGACAGAAGGGACTGCCAGGAAGATCTTCGTGCCCGCAGCGTTGCTGCCAGTTAGAGAGAAACCTGCCGCCTCTCCTCTCTCTTGTGATCACCTGGAGAGGAGAGGTGAGTTGTCTTTCCCTCTTGTCATGCTGTAGCAGTGGAGGAATAGGCTAGCTTGCAAGGTGCAGAACTTGTTCAGGACGGCTTCAAGCCCCAGCCGGCTGATTGGTTTGTTTTATTTGAGACTCAGCCCTGTGCAAAGGCCCACTGATGGAGACAGAGATTAGCACCGTGTTAACCGCGCGGTTCTCTCTCCTTTGCTGCAGTGCCCACTTTCACCGCTGCCTCCTGCTCTGCCTGCTCCTGCTTTCAGCATGGTAAAGAAGAATACTATCCCTGATGGGTAAGTATCCCTCACACTAAGCGAGAGGCAGGAGCGGGCATCCCACAGAGAGGGGCACTGACTGCCCCGGGCGCTTTCTTGCCTCAAGCATCTTCACCACCTACAGTCAGGTAAGGTAGGTATCTTCTCCAAGACAGGAGCAGCACAGCCATTCAGCCCCCAGGTGAGTATAATGCTCCAACCTGTCTGTGAACACTTCTCCTTCATCGGCCACACACAGTTCCTTCTTCCTAATCTTTTTACCCCCAAGTGTATGTTTACTGGGGAAATGGGAGAGTAGTCCATACTCCTGACTAGTTTGCTGCTAGGAATGACGGAAGAGTTGATAAAATGGGAGCAGGTGGTTGCATGCATAAGATCAAGCAATATTTTTGTGAATTCAGATCCAGAAACATCCCGTGTTTTTGTTCTAACAAGAAGACGACAGAAATGTTGTATCAGCAAAAATAATCCCAAATTAACCCAAATGCACTATACAGGCTTTCTGATGATTTGATTGGGAGTGCATATGTGGACTGCAGAACGACATCATGTGAAACAGATACAGTTCTATTTTTAAGCTCTAATAAAGCACAAAAAAGAAGTCAAAGTTAAGCATTTTAACCCATTTGTTCTTGATTACATCAACACAAACTCTGGATAGGAGGGCATGCTGAGATATAAGGGCACACTGTAATGGGGCAATAACTTGTGGTTTATACATTATTTGAGAGAAGAATTACATTATGCTGGTTTCAGGGAGAGGGTTAAGTTGGTTTATTAAGAGCATTCTTAGAAGGAGCAGTAAGATAGAAAAAAACACACGTTCCTATAATATTTGTTGGTCTAAAAGGAGTAAACGGAAACAAAATATGAACAGAATTTAAAAAATAAAGAAGCTGATTTTTTTTCATGGCTGGCAAACTCAGGTATTAAAATTACAATAAACTTTAAGAAAAGCTGTTTGAGCATGTCTTTCACTCAAAATCTTTATGGGATTACATGTTGGATAAAAGTGAGCTAAAGTGGGTTAGTTTTTTAAGAAGTGGTTCAGAAATCTGAAAACAGTTGTTGTTTTCTTCGTCCTTGGAAATTGCTACTATAAGTTTGAATATCAGGTACTCATTTCTCCATTCATAATCCCCCTTGCATTAGAAGTAGAGAAGCTTTCAGGTTACATGGATTTCTTAAGTGTGGAATAATCAGTGGACTGTACTTTTGACTTCCACAGTTGGAAACTAATACCTTTCAGGGGGAGAAACAACTACTGTCAAGTATTTGGTTATAAAGTTAGTATTAATTTCTGACTTCTGATACTGAAGTACTTTCAGCTTCCTTAGATAGTTTTTATACTGCTAAGAAATGCAGCTAGACATCCACAGTGATGGGTTTGGCAGAAAAGAAGTTGAAGGCCTTGTCAGCCCCTCAGTCTCATACAGCAGGGTATGGATGTCATGCTTGTGCTAGCACAGCATGTTGTTCTTCAGTGTCAATTCAGTAAGCCAGGAGGACATAGAAGTGAATCCCAGAAGGGACTTAAGAAAGCTAATTTGAGTCTAGGTGGTCCTGCACATGCAGTTTACTGGCCCCAGAAACAGGTGTTGGCAGAAGTGAGATTGTGGTACCCTGCAGCATAAGGACAATCCAGGTGCTGCACACTCTGGAAGTACAACCTCAATTGCCATGTTGTAGTAGCAATAGTCCAACAGTAACTCTTTTGGTTTAATGGTACTGCAAGAGATGAGGAAAGTAACACTACATACCAACACCTTTGAAGTTTGTCTTCCTGTTAGTGCCTCAATTCTGAACACTTCTAATCCAAATTTTATTATGCTAATTCAAGCAATACAATAAATTGGAGGTTTTGTTAAGGTAAGTAGGAATAATGCAACTAAACAAGAAACAATAAACCTCTTTAGCTCAAGGAGTAATGACTTTAAAGATGAAGAGGTTTACATCAGATGTAAGGAAGAAATTTTTCACTATAAGGATGGTGATGCACCGGAATGGGTTGTCCAGAGAAGTTTTGGGTGCTCTTCCCTGCCACTGTTTTCAAGGTTGGTTGGATGGGTCTTTGAGCAACCTGGTCTAATGGAAGGTGTCCCTGCCTGTGTCAGGAGAGTTGGAACTAGATGATGCTTAAGGCTTACTACAACCCAAGCCATTCTATGAGAAAGTATTTCTCCTTTTTACCAGTAATGTCTTGGAGCAGGGCTATGGTGTAGTGTCCATTGCAGTCTCAAACCTACAGAGTAGTGCTGGTGAAGTACTTCTGTAGCAAAATGAGACATCAGAGGAAAAGAGGGGTTCAAGTGACTCCTTGCACTGCAGTTTCCACATGCAGTCAAGAATTGGTTCTTCACAATGTCTGAAACGGTTTTACCCTTCAGTAGTTGAACACTATGATGTTTCAGTGGAGAACCAAACAGTTTAAGCTGCATAACAAGTCATAAAAAGCCATGATTTTTTACAGATTTATACTGATTTGTGCTTCAGCATCCAAAATCCTGCTGTGGGTATAATTACATAAACTCCAGTTCAGTTCTGAAGAGCATCTGCAGAAATGTCACCTTCTGGCGTGTTTCTCTTGAATAATATAAAATATACTGAGTGAGATCTTTTTAATAGAAGGGCAAAGCTGAATTACTTTTGCCGATGCACTATAGACGCGCTTCTTTAACTGTATTTTTCTTGTCCAGACTTGAAGCATCAGCATTTTCATTTGGACAGGAATATTAAATACTGTGGCATAATGGATTGTGCATGTTCAACAGTGAGTGAGAGAGAAGGATGACATTTTACTTGTAAACATGTTCGCTCTCATCAATTCTGAATCTGGTGTCTATAGAGATATGGAAGTCACATGGAAAAATGAGGTTGTATGTATTTCATGCAGTATCAGTAGCCAAAAAAAAAAAAAAAAGGAAAAGAGGTTCCATTTTTTAAATGGTCTTGCTAGAGGTGACAGTATTTCAGTAGTTGTTAAAGTAAGTCTTACTATGAACCCATTCTAAACCAGAAAATTTTACTGGAATTTAAAGCTTCCATATGACCTTAAAAATGTTAATGTCAAAATAAATTTTAAAAAAACCGTTTGTTCCACATCTGGCTCTATTAAAACTTTTAAACCAAAGCAGATAAAATATGTAGCTGGATATCATCAGTTTCTTCATGTCCACTTGTTTTTCATTGAAACCTCTGTAGCTCTTAGTCACTGGTACAGGGATGCTGATGCCAAGTCTTGTGATAACACCTCTGACTCCTGCCTTTCTTCTTTCCACTCACATTCAAGCAGGATACAAATCACATGTCAAAAATTTCATTCAAACTTGCTGAAATGGTCGGTAAAGTCTTTCCTCCTGTAATTCCTGTTTATGTGACTACCTGCTGCTCATCTTTGATCATTTCTGCCTTTACGTATACTTGTTCTGTAATAGTTTGACTTTTTTAGTCCAGGCCATTTTTAATTCCCAGCCACATTCCTTTGTTGACAACAGAACAAATGTGAATTTATTTCCTTAGCTGATCTTTGGGTAATTTCAATCTGCTGGTTTTATTTTTACTTCTGCAGCAGTATGCTGCAATTTCACTTTAAAATACCATTTTAAAGATAACATGGGAAACATACCCTTTATATTTTTGATGAAAAGTGCCCTCTGCTCATTTTCTACTATAGAGCTGTCAGCAGCTTTTGAGTTTCTTGCTGATTGTGCAGATTTTTTTTTTCTGGGAGGATTTAAATGGCTTTAAATACAAGAGAATAAAACCCCAAGTTTATTAAGGTCTGACAAAAAACTGGGTAATCCTGGGGTATTGTTCTGTAAATCCCCTAATATGAAAAAACTTCAGAATTTTTACAAAGCCTTTTTTACATTGTTAATTAAAGAAAATAAGATTTTAAAGCCCTTTTTTGATACTTTCTTTTTGACTTCTAAATGCTTCTATCTATGATAATGATAGTTTATTTCCACTCACAGATTTCCAAGAGAAAGCAGGTTAAAACAGCACTGAACTTCTCATCTTAATTGATTCATGTACAATTTACATCTCTTCAACAGGAGTAAATGGAACATAGCTTCAGATTTTTGTTTTCATACTTGACAGCAAGCGTAAAGCTACCAGACTTCAGAGTTTACAAACTTGATAATTCACTTAGGAAGACTTACCCTGCAAAAAAATTTAGAATTTAGTAAATTGTTTTATTTGAAACAGCCCTCAGTGATCTCATCTCTAGCTTGCCCTTACATTTTCTCACTTTGTATGTCTTCTACAGACCAGCTGTTTGCAACAGCCTTCCTAATGATGAGTTGTTATTACTGCTTTGTTGCTTCATTTGTTGTCCAATAAATAATGTCTGCACTGTGAGCCTTGATCTGTTCTTTGCCTCATGATGAAGATTACAGACAGAAGTTAGTGCTAAAGGAGGCTGTAGGAAATTGTTATATGATTGATTAATATCAAATACACTTTGTGTTTCCTTTGTTACTTCCAAGCATCTCTGAATGGTGATGTTATTTATATACTATGAGAAAAATTATTACAGAAATTTCATTGAGAATTTATTCCAGCCAACTTCTAGTTTTTTTATGGTCCGATGTGGGAACTGGGAACAAAGCCAAGTACTCAGTGGTTAGAATATTTTAAAATTAAGTATGCAGTTTATTTCATTTAATGGTGTAGTTTTATGAACATCAGAATCTAGAAGCTGTTGGATGCTCCCTTCAGAGGGACAGATTAATTTAAGTATTAATTCATAAAATTGCAAGGGAATGGATACATCTTAAAGAATCTAGTGGAAATGTTTTATGTGTTAATAGTTGAGGTATTGGCCAAAATGCAAAAAGCCTGTGTAGATTTTAAGTCATCATTGTTAGGTTATACAGTTAATTTGCACTTGCAAAGAAGAAATAACAGTTCTAAATTTAGTAAGTTACCTCTTTGAAGGTAAAATTGATCTGCTGATTAACTTGTTTTCCTCTTCAGATAATTTTCTTCATCCTTCTTTAAAACTTGAAATCTTTGAAAAATTATATATTGAGAGCATTTTCAGTACAATGTGGAACTTGTACATACCAGTTCTTTGTGGTTTTGGAATTACATGTGTTTTGAGTGTTGTAACAAGTCTTACTCCTGATTTGTGGGAGGTTTTGGTGTGATGGAATATCCTCTCTATTTTTAAAAATGATGAGAGAAAGTTCAATCAAGAGTGTTTCTTTGAAAAAGAAGCGTATTACAAAGGAAAAGTTTTTAGAACATCCAGATAATTTGTATTGTTAATGAAAGTAAACTTTGCATTTCATTGTCAATTAAATGACTGAAGTGTGCTTGTTGCAACTCTAATGTGTTTGATTCAGTCAGGTTGAAAAATGTCCACCAACTGCAACAATACATTTTATTTTGAACCTTGCACATCTGCTTTGCTTCATATTGGTGCTACTTGTTTGTAAATCTTATCCTGCCATTTTGAGGAGAGGAATTTCATGAAGTTGAAGAAGAAGGAAAGAAAAAGTATTTTCAAATGTCCTGGTGATACTTTGAAGCTGCTTCATGAAATAATTGCAGATTTGGTGACCTAATTGTACTTTATGATAACAGCAATTTTTATGTGTTTTGAGCTGCAGGTGTCTTCTGTTGAATCATGCAACTTGAAAATATTTAAAAATCAATGTTTCTTTCCCTACAGATGGCGGAGTTTGACACCAGTTGGACAGCCTATACCAGGAACAAGATTTATTGCATTCAAAGTACCTTTAAAAGGGGTATGTATAAAAGTAACTGCAAATTGGTTGTATTAGATAAACTGCAAAGTAATGAAGAATAGGATGACTATTCATGCAAATTTCAAGGAAGTTTTTTAAAAAATTATTTATTCAGATTTAGGCCTTTCGGCCATTTGGCTTCTTAAAATAATACTCTCTATTGTTTCTTATTTTTCTTTATATCTGATGTTACTCTTCTTATTTATCTTTTAAAAATAATCAAGCTTCTAAATCAGTCAGCATAATTCATTTGATCACTATTAAGTGGCCTAAATTAATAATCTTATTTAATATCTTTTCATGGCTATTTTAAGAAAATCATATGGAAGAGCTTATAATATGAATAACAATCCAGGCAATGTAAGCCAAAGTATAATTTTATGGAAATTAAGCACTCATTGAAGGATACCAGCCACTGCAAAACTTTGAAAATAGATCCAGTTTGACAATTTCATAAGCAAAAATCTTCAGTGATCTAGTGGAATGTATTACAGCTAAAAAAAAGTCTTCAAAATTTTCTTCTATTTTACTAATTATTAATTAAAAAGTACTTTTGTTATTATTTCCTTTAGAATCTTACTAACATGAAGTGTCATCCTAAGCTATTAAATACACTGAGTTAAATCTTTAAATTCTTTGATTTTAAAATATGTGGAAGTTGTCTTGTTGAGACTGTTCAGTGCTTTCATGCCTATACTTTTTGGAGGCATAGGGCAAATTAGTGTTAATTTATACAGAAAGGCAAATAGGACAAGTGCTGCATAAATTAACTTTTACAAGTCCTTACTTTAGATATAGAGGAAGTAAAAGTTTCTAAGCACTTTAAAGAACGTACAGTGGCCTGACATAACTGTAGCAGTTAAAGAGAAATGTTGTATCTAAGCTTTTGTCTAGAGATTACTCTCTAGTATTCATACACAAAAATTCTGGTTATACCCATTATGTTTTCAGTCATCATTCAGTTCAGTCTTACTAAGAATGACTGAACTGAAATGCAGGATTTGCTTCCCACAGCTGCTTTTACAGCTTTAGGATGATGGTTTGGTTCCTTGGACACCAAGGATCTCATGCTTAACATGTCATGTTCTCCAAGATGTGGATGGATTGTACAGCAGTTGTGTGATTTTTCCACCAAGACTGCCAGTCAACAAATCAAGCTGTGAATGTAAAGTCCAGTAGAGTTACAATTGGCTTCTTTGCTTTTGCCACAAGGACCACTCCACATCAGCGTGTTACTCATTTCCTGTCCTCCTGATCTCACTGGGGCGTAGATCTCTGTTCTGGGAAATTGTCTTGGCCAGACATAAAGTCTGGTACCCAAGGATGCAAAATCTGTAACATTTCTGTCCCTTCAGTTTGCTCAATCTCAACTATACAAGACAGAAATGACAAGTCTGCCAGAGGCCGTGTGCTTGAAGATCATGAAGTTTGTGACAGAATACATATAAAATGTGCAGCTGGCTAGATTGTGATGTCTTTGCAGAGGTGGTCAGTAAACCCATCTGAAAATGCTAATGAAGACCTGATTGGTTATAGTTTATCAAAAGTACTTTTATTTGATAAATTGGTGGAACAGACCTCTTAAATATGCAGCAGTTTGCTTCTTTGCTATGTATTAGGAAATTGATGATTGGTGATTGTGCCCAAAGGAAGACAATGTATTTTCAATATTTGAAGATACAGGGTTGTTGTCTTAGAAGATGTTAGTAAAGTAGGTGTTAGTAAAGATCATGTGTTCACTTGGAAGGAGTTTTGTCCTTCCTTTCAGATCACCATTATAATGGCAGCAGTAATATTGTAGTGTAGTAAGAACTGGGCAAGTTCTTTCCCATGCCATTAGGAGGGTTTTTAGAATTGGTTTGGATTTCTCACATTCTGAAAGCTCTATTAAACACCTGAACTACTGAACACTCAGCAGGAGTTTTTCAGAATATTCCAGCATATTTCAAAACATAGTTTTTTGTAACACATTTAACTGTCTACTCAATCAATATGTTTGGAGATACCTTATTTTTGTAAATTACGTTCCTCCTCAGTTTGTATCATGTCACATAGTAAAAATTTTTTAATGTTCTACCATAGACCTTTTGCAGATTCACCTTTGTCACCTCAAAGTTAAGTTCAGTTTCAGATTGTACTAAGAGTCACTGCTGAGTAGCAGTGACATAACTGACTCATTTCATTTTGTTTAAACTTCTACAACCTCCACTTTTTTCAGCAGTGCACTGGTGTCTGAAATACATAGGACTGAATACTTTATTACATCCTTTCTATCCTCCTCCTTTCAGCTGAAGCTTCCTATCACATAGCAGCTTTGACATGACTGCCCTGCTGTTTATTCTTTACTTGGTTTTCCTGTTGATGTTTTCAGACTCGAGACAAGTGCTTGCTAGCATTTTGCATTAGAATCTGTACAGTCAGAACAAGGAATGGTTAGTTACCCTATAGCATCTGTGGTTCTGAGAAGTATGTGGTCTGTGGCTGCCTTCCTTTCCAATAGTTCTGAGTCCAGTCTGCTTGAATTTCTTGTTGACAAAGGAACTGACAGGTGGTTGAGGCTGCTGCATCTTTTGCCACTGTCTTTATTGGTTCTGGCTGAGCCTCTGTCAAAAGGCTCTCACAATGGACAAGTGCACTGTTCAGAGAAAATCCAGTCTTGAGTATATGAGGCATTTTCATACCTAAAGTGAAGAACACATTTCAAAAAACACAGCTACAGTAGGGTGAGTAAACGTTTTTCTCACTGTTTGTCAAATGAAATGAATTATTCATTATCCACCAACACACAGCTTTCTTAGTCACGATATTTAGTCCTATTTAATATTCCCCAGTGCTAAATGACATGCAAGTACACTCTGTCAAGAGATGGAGGAGATATAAAAATGTGAGATATAAAAATTCCCACCTTTGTGGGAAGAAAGTTAAACCTTTAGAAATGAACTCTTGTATCAGAATTTATGTTTTATGTGAAATACACTTTTAGTTTTGAGTTACTGTGCAGGACAAAATTTGTTTGGGGGAAGTAGATTGTAGTGTTTTGCTTTTTAGTGTGTATTTAATTACATAAAAATCAATATATACATGCTGCATTTTTCAGGATTTGTGTGTCTATCAAATTAGAGGTAATTTTAATAATGTTTGTTAACACTATACAAGCAGAAATGCTCATGTTGTCTTACATTTTCATCTAAATAGGAATACATAAATTTTTGCTTTCTTTTTGGTTCCGCTTACCTGTATAATACATGGATGTGGTTCTGATAATTAAACACTCTCTTCTAAATGTTGATGTTTTCTAGTACTAATTAAACAGCTGAATATTGCAAATGTCTTGTTATTAGAAAGTAAAAAGAAAATATTTCTTTTCCATTTTCTTTGTAGGCAATTAACCAGAGGCTTACCCCAACCCAGAAATTTACACCAAAAGATTTAATTGCTGCAATGAAAGCCCTAAATGTGGAGCTTGGATTAATTATTGATTTAACATATACCACACGATACTATGAAGTTAAGGTAACAAAAGCCTAATAAAAATGCAAAATAGTTACTGCAGCTTTTGTTTTAAAGTATTTACACATTTACTTACCTTGAATAGGAGTAGACAAGCCATCCAGACTAATTGTATGTCTCCAACAGAAATGTTTTATCAGAGAGGAAATAGTTAATTCTCCCAGCTACTTGCATTTATGGCTTATTACCATTATGGTAACTCAGTAGTAGATGAAGACTTCAGTGCCAGGCACTGCACAAAAAGTGCAGAAGAGTTATAACCTGTGTCCAGAAGATATTCTCATTTATATCTAGGTGGTTCTTTTTACTGATTCTCTCTTAGTGGAATCCAATAAGAAGGTGTAAGTTTTTAAACTACTTTATAAATTTAAAAGTTTTTACCTGTATGGTTCAAAAAATTGTGTTTAATCAGCCTCCTGTTGAAAAGGAGAATAAATAGCAATGTTATAACAGAATGCAAATCTTTGAATGCACATGGGCTCTGGGAATTAAGGCAGTGAATTTGTGAGTATGTATATGATTGTGGGTATGAGGGACAAATAGTGCTAATAATTGTAAAATGGGTTAGAATGGAATGCCAAGAATCTGCTTCCTTAGTTAATGTGCAGCCTTATTAGCAGGGATAAATAAATCTTGTGTAGGAAATGTTCCTTGTCTGAGATGGTCTTTAATGTAGAAATGTTACTGGTAGTTTCTGAGAGTGTATCTCTATACAATTGTGTCAAGATTGTTTTCAGTTTGTGTTCAGGATTTGAACAACTGGTTTACATTGTCATTATGTTAGATACTGCTTAAGGTTTCTCATTGTTGCAAGACTTCAGTAATTTTTACCATTTGCTTTTTTCTTTTGTTGTTAGGATTTACCTAAAAGTGTGCAGTATAAGAAACTTTATACTGTTGGACTTGAAGTCCCTGATAATGCTACTATCCTACAGTTCAAAAAGTGGGTCAGAAAATTCCTTTGGGAAAATGCAGGAAATGGTAAATATCAGCATCCTATGCTGTAAAAAAATATCACCAACATTTTATTTCAGTACTAATTGTGTCCTTTACTAATTTTAATATTCAGTAAAATTTATGACACCAGGATCTCAGGCTTTCTACAGCACTTTCTGCTTCATTATCATAATAAGATCCATTATGCAAACCAGCACATATCTTTTTTTTAAATCAAAACATGTTTTTCTCGAAAATGGCCGGTAACTTAAATGCCCTTCCTAATAGTGTTACATTTGTGTTATGTGTCAAAGTAAGTGCAGCAAGGCCTTCCTCTGCCTATCTCAAATTGTTTGCCATCAGCTGAGTGTTGTAGCTGCCAGCCCTTGATGGATGTTTTAAATAGCACCAGGTACTGATATGTGTGAGCAGCTTCAGTCCATTTTGTCTGATGCAGTTTTTCTTTGACTTATGAGTCTCCATTATTGCCCTCAGATGTGAACAGTTCTTGAAAATCTGATTACAGACCCTGTGTCAGTATTTCCACAGTGTGGCTGTGCTGCTGTTTCAGTGTTTATGCAACAGGACAGTTCTTGCTGAGATTGGATAAGGTGCTTTTTGTGTATTAGTGTGTATTTTGCCACAGTGTATGTGTAGCTTTAAACTTCTCACTTCTTTTGGTAGTGATTCTTTGTTGGCAGATTTTACCTTTTTGTTTGTCCAGTAATGGTGGATCAGTCTTTCAAGTCTTTTCATTATATTTGGTGTGGTTCCTTTGGCATTCTCTTTGAGAAAGTAGAAATATTAAGTGCCCTAGTTCATACAGTTTTTACTGTAAAGCATAACCAGGTGTAGGTGATAAACTGTTTTGTGAAAAAGTTCTGACCTAAATTTCAGGTATGAGAGCCTGAATTAGAACTAATGGGAAAATGAAGAAATATGAGAAAAATACTTTGTCCTTGCTCAGGAAGTTAGTTTGTACATTCTTCCTTTGCTCTATTTTGGCTTAAGGAAATTACCTGGTGATTATTAGTTTTCTTTTGGTTTGGATCTAGTGTGCTTTTTTGTGTGACAAAGACTAGTCTGTGTCTGAATCTTTTCATGAGAGAATCAATTCATGTTTTGTTACTGCATGTTGACCTGCAGTTACAGCCCATGGGGGCATTTTGGCAGCGCTTCTGTGACTTCTGACTTGGGAGAACTTCACTGCTCGAAGTTTGGCCTCTGTTTTAGATAATCCCTAAAATATCTCAGGATTCTTTTTACAAATACTTCCTGAGAAACTGGGGCTTTTTTAGTGTTTGAGTTGTTTGGATGTCAACTTGTAATGAACTTAGGTGGCAATTCGGCTGTTGTGATCTGTGGCAACACTTGTATTTTGTCTCAGTTATATTTTATGTCATTCAAAATTTTATCAATGTCCTGTTTCAGAGACCATCTGTCAGTACTGCCTCTGCCAGAACTTTGTTCTTCTGATGATGATAATTTTTCTTCTAAAATCTAGCCTAAAACTCTTACTCAGTTGCACATTCATTCTTACAGAGCTTTGCCCTTTAAGTGTCATTCTCCTCTGTCCCCACTATTATATTCAGTATCTCAGATTTGATTTTACAGACTGAGACGAACTTCCTTCTTTTCTGGCCATTATAATAGACTTTTCTATATATATTGAACTTGTTTTCTTTACATTTCAATATGAATATAAATAGTCTGGATGGGGTTTTACCAGTGCCTTGCATGATGGTATTAGAATTTCCCTATTTCTGTTGAAAGTCTCTCAATTGAAACACCTTAGCAATAGTAAGTTATTCTGCTTTTTAGTCTTTGGCCAATTAGTATAATCTTTTTTTTAAAAGAAAAGATTTCTGTAGAGTTTACTGGTCTGTTTTTTTCTCCATATATTTTATAATCCTAAGCATTTCATACTTTCAGGTGAATTATGTTTAAGTTCCTCAGTTCTACATTTACTTGTTGAGATTTGCTTTCAAACCCATATTTTACTCTTTTTCTCCTCTTACTGCAGTGGCTGAGGCTAAGTGCTTTACCTGCCATCACTCTTTTCTTTTTTATGCATTCTTCAGGGTCAGTCTCAGCCATCACAGTTTTGGTAGTGAGCTAACAGCTGCTAGAGATCCAGTATGAAGAGGTCATGTGTCCTATCTGGATGTGTCTCTTGTATTACAGGCGTGGCAGTAGAATTTGGAAATAGCAAGCATTATTTATCATTACTCTGTTAGAAAAGCAGAGATTTTTTTTTTTTTTTTTGTATTGTGCTAGCTTTCTGTTAATTTCACTTTCTGAACTACTAAAGATTCTTTCCTTTTTTGATAGAGAAACTCATTGGCGTGCACTGTACTAATGGAATTAATAGAACTGGCTACCTTATATGTAGGTAAGGCTGTATGAAAGCAGAAATTGTTCTTCACAAAAAGCAGCATCCTTATATTACTCTGTATTCCCTTTGGGACAATAACACAGTCCTGTTTTTCTTCAGGTATCTTATAGATGTTGAAGGCTGGGATCCAGAGGCAGCAATTCAGGGTAGGTATAAAGAACTAAGGCACATGTCGGGTTGTATTTCACAATTACTAAAATCTCATAAATACTGCAATTCTATTTTAGTATCTTTTCAGTAATTTCATGTGCTGGCTTATATATAAGATTTTATAGCTGACTGTTGGTTCCATTCCAGGCAGGACTTGAGCAATAGCAAATTGACAGCATAGGAGTATGCTTTAGCTGCTTAATTTTTTTTTTTTTTTTACTTGAAAGAGTTGTCATAGTTTGCTACCACTACTAGTTTCAGGGGGTTTTGAAAAATGCTGCAATGATGCCAGCTTGAAATATTTAATACCAAGTTAGAATTGTTTCAAATTCTGCATCTCATGGGGAAAAAACTTGCCTTTCAAATTTTCATGTCTCAGTTTGGCCACATTTCATTAGGCAGTGTTTTTTTCCTTTAGCTTTTGGCGATGCCAGAGGTCATCGCATGGATGGCCTCGTGTATCTCACAGATCTCAGGACACAGCCGATGCGAAGGTAAACAAAAGCTTTTTGTTGTGTGCTTAAGATTTTCCAAAATGTCTCCTAGTGGTTTTAAAAGTTTTGTTCTAGTCCTAAGTCAAAATTAATTCCCTCATAAACCTTTAATGTGAAACTACACATAGATGCAAAATACATGTGTAGTTGTTTGTGTTTTCTCAGATGAATAACATGAAGTGCAGTGTACTTTTTTCATCTTTTGAATGTACATGGTTTGAAAGATCGTTTTTAATCTGACAGCTACTACTGAACATGGTTGTGCTTTTATCATACTGTGACAAGTGTATTGAGTCTGTATTCTCTCAGAAGCTGAAAGGAGCCACTGCAAAGATGTCTTTGTAAGCTCTGTGATCTGCCTCCTGTTGTTGGCACTGTAGAACAAGATTTTTTAAAAAATAGAGCAGTTTTAAGAGTAAAAAAAATGGGAAAGTGGAATATTGTTCTTGTCCTGTCTGTTCATAGTAATTATAATTCTGAAGTTTAAGAATGTTAAGCTTATCATCTTCTAAGAACAGCCAACCTTTACATCTTCCTAAGGTGTTTGTGCCAATGACGCCTTGTAGCAGTAAACTGATTTTAAAATTAATTACCTGAGTGATTTCTTTCTTTTTAGATTAATTTAAGATTCTTTGTTTTTCTCCTGTTGTTCCATAGTCTGTGCAGGATTAAGTTGCAATCAAGTCTGATTTTTGAAGTAAATTTACAAGATTCATATTTTCTAAGTTTAATATAAATTTTACTTAACATAAAATTTCTGTCATTCAAAACTGAAGAATATTATGGGAGTGATTTTTTTCTCTGTCAGTAGTATGCTTTAAAAATGGAAGCTTATGTGAGATTTTTTTCCCTCTTAGTAACCTTGGAATGGATGTATGGGATGCAGATGAAGATATTATCCCACCACCACATGCCATGGAAGGATCTGTAGAACGGTTCCCAAATGAAGATTTTCAGGGGTAATGGGCAAAAGAAAAAACCAACCAACCAACAAAAAAAAACAAAAACCAAAAACAAAACAGAAAACAATTGTTTCTTATTGCAAATACTATAGATACTCAAAAGAGATGATGTTATTATTATAGCCTACTCATGTAAAATGTATTTACAGAACTTGACAAAACAGCAACAAGATAAGGGTAAGAAAGGGAATGTATGCTGTTAGAAGTATATAAGTAATTAATTCACTTGGGAAAATTCAGTTTTACTTTGCCTGTCCTTCATTATTCTGCAATAATCTGCAGTTATTTTTAATGTATTTTGAATCACTGTTTTTGGCTGTTTAACAACTGCTGTAGAATTACAGTTGAATGTTTGTCACAGTTTCTGCTTTAGCACTGAAGGTTTTATAATCTTACATACAGTTTGGATTATTAGTAATTTTGATAGCTTCATATTTGCAATGTCTTTCATGTAAATTCTTGGTTAAAAAGGAATTGTTTTCATTAATGACTTGTAGCACTTTTAAATATGATATTCAATACTTCTCAACAGGTCTGGGAAAAGATTAAGAATTTATGATGACCACTCTTACAATGATTTGCAAGGACAGATGCAGTTGCGAGATTTTGACTTCATTAGTAAGGGGCCTGGACACAGACGAAGACCATTTCATGACCATCAAACTCAGGATGAACTAAGAGGATCAGTGCAGATGAGAAATTGGGACTACAACAGGGGACCAGAACAAAGACAAAGAGCCTTTTCTGATCACCAATTTTATGATGATTATCAAGAAGACACACAGCTGAAGGACCTAGAGTTCAGTAACAAGGGACATGGACAGAGTTTGAGACCTTTTCATGGTCAGCAGTATCATGATGATTTGCAAGCAGACAAACAGTCTTTTGACTTCAACAGAGGCCGGGAACAAAGGCAGAGATCTTTTCCTGATCATTCATCTGCTAATGATTTGCAGGAAGATAGGCAGTCAAAGGATTTTGATTTTGGTGGCAGGGGCCGTGGCCAGAGGCGAAAACTCTTCCATGACCACCAATCCCGGGATGAATTTCAGACTCAAATGCAGTTAAAAGAATTGGATTCTGCCAGTAGAGGTCCTGGCCAAAGACTAAGATCCTTCCATGACTACGAGTCACATGATGACTTGCAGACACAGGTGCAATTGGGAGATTTTGAATTTGTTAAGAGGGGTCGTGGGCAGAGGTTGAGACCTTTCAATGATCACAAGCCTCGCAATGACTTAAAAACAGAGATGCAACTGAAAGATTATGATAATAAAGGTCCTGGACAAAGGTGCAGACCTTTTCATGACCCTCAGCCTTATGATGGCTTACAGGAACAGACTCAATCAAAAGATTTTGATTATGGTAATAAAGGGCACGGAAAAAGGCCAAGGCCTTTCCACAATCATTTAGGTCGCAATGACTTGCCACGTGAATGGTGTTCAGACAGGTAAAGCATCCTTGAGCTGTAAGAATAACAGAATAAAAGTGTAAGCCTCAGCAGTTTTAACTTAAATTCAAATTAAGTATTTTTTTAAATAAACTATTTTAAAATCAATCATCCTTTTAATATATAAATGATCAGTTCATTAACTTCTCTTGTTTTGACTTACAGAAGGGTTTGATGTAAGCTGGTGTGTTACAGCTTCAAAAGCCAGGGTCTCCTTAAGTAGAAGGTTGTGCTTATTTAAAATTTGTGTTTCCTTTACCTTTTTGTCATCTTGAAACAAAACTCTTGTCCCACTTTCTACAGAAACTTATACTTAAAAAGAAGTCCTCTGGACAGAAGAGGGTATAAAATTTTATTTATGCCCTCACCCAAACGCAGATAAACAGGAATGCTATAAGAAAGTTTGATTTGCCTTTGTTTATTCCATGAGTTAATAATTTGTTAGAAATCTGCTTCAGAATTTGCATTATATTCCCACAAATACATATGTTACTTACTAGTAAACCTATTGGGTTCTGACATATTTCAAAATACCTTTAATATTGCAGAATGTATATCAGATTTATTGGAGTAGTTAAGTTTGATTTAATTTGTGATCTTGTCAGAGTGAAGCATATGATTTTGAGGTATTAAATTAATACAGTTATTATAGTTTTTATTAAAATTTTAAATAATCTTTATTAATAAAAAGAAGAAATACTTTATTTCATTTTATGTGTATTTTTTTTCCAAATCTTAGAACTGTTGGCAGTCTTCTTAACATGCAATTCTTTTGATTATTTGCAGAAGTCAGTCCTTTTCTTCCCATGAAAATGTGCCAGAATCTCATTTCTCCTCATCTCCTTCACTTCACAGGGATTACGGGTCTGATAATGATGACTTTAACAGAAATTACAGGTAAATATCAGATATACATTGTTTTCTGACTTACCTTTGTAGTGTTACTCCCCCTCTTTCCCAGCTAAAAAATACAAATTAACTGCACAGTGTAAAAAAATTGTTTTTTGCTTAAATGCAGTTTAACTCATTGGATCTGAGCACTGAGCAAATAATGTGACTAATTTGTGGTCCACTGATACTGACTTTTGAGTGTGATTATTGCATGAATCACTGACATAATCATTGACATGACAGTTCAAGCTACTGAACTATATAATATGAAAATCAAGTATCAGTAAGCAAAAAGGCAAAATACAGATGCTGTATTTAACTCTTAAGTGCTGTGTACAATGAGCTAAGGAATTTTACTGTGTGGGATGGTCAGACACTGAGCTGGGCTGCCATCCCACATCCTTTAAGAATGGACATAGCCCCTGTACAAACTTACCTAATGAGACTTAATTTGACATGACTCTAGGACTTCTAGAGATCCTTTCCAGACTAAGTGGATCTATGGTTCAGTAAGGGAGAAGATACTAAAATTTTAAAGACTGTTTTTTATTTGCTTTGTACACCACTTAGTTTATCACTTTACCAAGTAAGGAAGGTATTTGAGAGCAAAGAGAATTGAAACCTGTATGTGTGTGTGTGTGTATATATATATATATATATATATATATATATATATATATATATATATGTATTTTTTAGGAAAGTGAGTCTTCTGTTGCAGAAGAATTAATAATTAAAATATTTTCCTAAATATATTATAGCCTGTTGAGACTATGTACTAGAGAGTTATTGTTACATATTGTACATGAAAATGAAAACACAGACTTGGGAGTAAAACATCCCCTAGGTAAAGATATCCTCTGTAAACAGGTAATTTTAATTGTAAACAGCACTTGAAACAAAACTTCCTCTAGTAGAATTACTTACTGTAAAGAGCTCAATCACTGGAATTGGCAAATTAATAAAAACTAGTTTGCAATATCCATAGAGAGGATTTTAATATCGGGGGTAAAAACAAGAATATGAGTTTGAATTGTTCTTTCAGAGTTAGACACTGTTAATTTGTAGTGGTGGTCATCAACAGTAAATCAACTGGTTTATTTCTAAGAATTTCACTGTTCATATTTGTTTTTGTAGTAATCGACCACATTGTCCTGAAGACAATAGGAGACTGCACCCCTCAGAGGAATTTAATAGAGGAAAAAACAGATTTGCACCATACTCTTCACGAACAATGCACCCATCTTCATCCCTGCACCAAGAAGATAGTTCAATAGACTATGAAAGAAAGCCTTTTCAGGGTGAAACTACCAGAAGCATGGAACAAAGTAAAAGATTGCCAGTTGTAACAGTTGATTACAATTATGGTCTGCCACTAGATTGTGGACCTGAAGAGGAAGAGAGATCACACTATGATTTGCCACCCAGAGACCACTACAACTGGAACTGAATAAAAAGGACGATGTTTGCTCTGCTTAGAATTGTTTCACCCATTTTATTTTGTATGTGGACCAATTTTTTTTTTTTCAAAGCAAATTAGTTAAATGAAAATTTCAGTAGTAAAGAACCCGTCTCTATTGTAAGATTAGCTACTGATGTTTGGTTCTTTAAATTTATTAGTCTGTATTTGTTAAGTGTCATTGGAGACAATATCTCTGTACACATGCAACTAAACCAGTCCTTCCTTTTAGTGAAATTGCAACCCTGAAACAAACAACCCTTTAAAACAACTTTTTGAGTGATTGTGTTTGTTTTTTGTTTTACAGTTCTTTAAAATATATGTGATTTCCAGATGCATAATAAAACATTGCACTATCAGGTAGACTAGCATTGAAATTATAGGGAATATACTTAAAAATGAATGAAGCCAAGTTATGTCCATTTCATTCTTTAATTTGAAAACAGAAGTTTGAATTATTGTTAGCAATCACTGCAGCATCACAATTTACTTCCATATTATCTGTAGCATCCACTGAACTGACATAGTTGCATGCTATTTCATAGCACAATTTTTCCCAGATTGCTAAGAACATGTAAGCAAGTGAAGTTTGAATATTCTAAATGTCAGACTTGCTTTTCAGTAATTGGAATATCTAATCCTGATTGTGTATTTTTTCCTGATCCCTTAGGTTACCTATGTTTCAGAATAGCCTACTGCAGGTAAATTTCACCAGTTTCTCAGCAACAAATGCTAAGGAAGGTAGGTCATGTACGTCACCTTAGCTGTCTCGACTGGCCAAGGGCACTGGTGCCAATGTACTTACACCTCCTCATTTGTCAGTCATATCTGTCCTACTCCACAGTTCTGTTTTTTCAGTAGTTTCTTCTTACAGCAGAGTAATCAGAGCAGAAGAGTTACTTCTTCAGGTGAGCTCCTTTTAAGTCACATATTGAACAGTCTCCTGAGCTGCCTGTGGCTCTCACAAGGGTAGTGCAACAAACAGTAACTGAATTTATGCCAGCAGCTGCACAGAAGCACTTACCAAAAGCTCCTACTATGGATAAAGAAATCATTCAATGGGATGGAAAACAGTATTGCTATAATATTTAGATAAATTAAAATACCTATATTTTTCATAATTATTACATTTTAATGAAGTAATGCTTTAAAAGGCATTACAATAAATAAGGATACAGGTAGACCATTATATTAAAATAAACAATTGAATGCAAGCTACTTAAGTCGTACAGTTAAGACACTGCCTTAAAAGCAAAGTTTTAAAGCATCAAGCAAGTGGGTGTAGGTATACACTAGAAAACTGGAAAAAGGCATTCATAGCCAAAATCCAGAAAGTTTTTTTTTGTCTTTTAGTGACTGCATAAAACCCAGATTTCTGAATTTGTGGTTCTGGACTAAAAAGAAATTAGATTGGAGTATCTTGTAACTCTTGTTTTGTAACACATGCAAACAGTTCCCTAGTGAAAGGACTCTGTGGATATAAATTCATACTGCAAAGCTTCATTGCCTGTGCAACTGGTAGAACAACTTTGGCTTTGTTCATTGTGCAAAGTAAATAGTTTTCTCATTTTCACAGCAGCTTTGTATTTCCCATTAAATAGTATTTGCCATGAAATCTGATGGTGAGCTTCATTCATGTGGTCTCAGGAATGAAGCTCTGTCTATATAAACTGATTGTGGAACTGAACACTAAATGTTAAGGCATTTGTTCCTTGGCTTTTTTTTTTATTATTTTTTTTAATTGAGCTGTAAGATGAGAATCTTTATCTAGACTTCTTTATTTGGAAGCAAGAAAGATCTGCAGCATGGGCTACTATAGTACTAGATCCTTTTTAAAATCAACAAAAAAACACCCTGCCATTCTCCAACAGGGGTCCAAGAATTACAGACTGATATTACAAGCATTTATTTGAGGGTTTTTTCTATTGTGTATGCAGTATTCATAAAGTGAAAAAAGAGCAGCAACCATTTGCCCTTTGTATTTTTGTATTGGAGTTTGTTATTTAGGATTGCAGTGACCCTACAGTCAGTCCTTTGCTGCTTCAGTCTGGAGAGCTGACAAGCTGGAGCACTGGAAAGCTCAGTGAAGAAGATACATGGCATAAGAAGTTAGGATGAGCAGGAGCTCTTACCAGCCCTTGTCAGTTCCTGCAGGACCCCTTGAGGGTCCAGATGCAAACAACCAGGTGGTGCAATTCCTGTTATCTGACAAAATATTTGTCACTTTCCTACCTCTGTTGAATGTTTCACTTCAGGGAATATTGTTAGACATCATGTTTCCACAAGTGGTTTTCAGAGGACTGTATGGAAGTAGACATAGATTTGTTTGTTTGTTTATAATTTAGGATAAGGCTTTCCACTGTATTGTTCCTAATGGAATTAGGCAGAACTAAGCTCACATAATACATTATGAACTCCAGCTGACATTTACTTCAAATTCCACAGTTGATTCATCACTGTATATTCACATCTGTACTATTTGATTGCTAATTAAATTCACAGGGTAAAGAATGAAATCAAATGTTTCTTGTTTTTTAAGGGAATATTGTATTACAGCAGCACTCATAAATAAAACACAGTACTTTTATTTATTTCACAGTTGTACAAAAAAGGTCATAAAATTTAGCTGGTCTCTTTTGTGTGTGTTCTCAACAAATCTAGAACTAGCTGTTCTTGTATCACAGAGCATAAAAAGCCAAATAGTGTTGGTTTCCCTGAGTGTGAAATTTTGAAGCAAATAACAAGAATACAGAACATCCAGATTGAGCACAAAATTATTTAATATAGTTCTAATGTGTATGTGTCGAACTCAAGTCTCAGAAAACTTACTTTGTTGCTTTCCTGAAGTCATGTTTTCATTAGATTTTTATCAGATGGTGAAGCTTTCATGCCAGCTTGACCTGAGCTATGATCATCCTGAGTTAGGAAGTATTCAGGTTATTCCTGGAAAACACTGAAAGTTCAGGTGAGCTCTGTGCAGAAGGCTGATTCCCAAGAATGGCTTGGGAAAAGGAGAGGTCAACTCCAACAGAAAACCAGAACACAAGGATACAACTAAATTTATATGTAGAAATCTGCAATGTACAGTGTTTCATTTCCTGTGTGAAGAACAAAATCACCTATAACAGGGCCAGAAAGATTTGCATGTTTTTCTCTTATTTAAGATAACCCAACGAAGTAGGAGCCTAAGAGCTCCAGAGTTGGTGCTTTAGAGCACCGGAGGTTTAAGAACCTCACACTTGGCCACTCTGAAGAGCAGTTTATTTAAAATGTGTGTACAAGCAAAAATCAATAGCTTCCATGCTGTCACCAACCACTAGAGCTTGTTTTCTCTCCAGGCTGACTCTTACTTGCTCCAGTTGTCAGCAGACTGTGCTTTACTGGTTCCAGTGGACAGCAATTACCAAAGCAGCAGCTCCCTTTCTTCCTCTCGTGGGAAGCCAGAAAAACAAGATGACAAAAAGGGACCAGGTGAGAAAGCAACTTGATTCTTTGTCCTCCCAAGATGAGAAGACAATGCAGAGGTGCAAGGGAAGGACAAGAAAAGATATGTTTTTAAAAAATAAAATTAAGGAGGAAGGAAAATGAAAATTGAGGTGTCAGGGGGAGAGAGTCACCAGTGTGAGGAAAGAAACGTGCAAAAGGTGCATGTGTAAAAAGCTGATGAAAGATTACTGGGTATAAAAAGAGGGCACATGCTGGAGGAGGAGATCCTGGCAACTTCTTATCTGGGTCTTTTAAGCTGTGCCTGTGGCTCTGCGTGAGCTGATGTAAATAACAGTTATCAAAAAATACAGGAGCACTCAGACCTCTAATCCTACAGTAAAGTCATGTGGGATCTTAAAACTAATTAAGGCTTCTCTCTAAGCTTTAAATCTAGTCTATGTGTAGTATTATATCCTGACTGTATTCCCTGTAGAATTCAGTGAGAATTTCAGACAGTCAAGTAAGAAACTACTCCAGAAACCTATTGCACATTGAAAACAAGCTCAGTTTTTACTGAGTATCAGGAATCGCATCATTTGAGGAATCCGAGAATAAAATTCAGTTTGTCTATTACAGTTTGTCTATTATGTCTTATCTCACATTCAGGACAGCATCAAAACACACTATAATGTTGCTATTACTGCACCCATCACACAAAACTTACAGTTATAAATTAGTTAAAGTATAACAAACAAATCTGAAGTAACTCTAAGAAGTACAACAAGCAAGACAACACAATGCATACTCAAAGCAGGAGACATTTATTTCTTTATGAGGAACACTCTGGACTGAATGTTCCACGAAGGAAGATGAAAGAACCCTCAACATAGATAAACCTGATAAAGTTGTTACAGATGAGGATGTTCCCCATGTAGTTCTTCAAAGGGCCTCTACTAACATAAACAGAAAGAAGTTTTTTCTTTCAGTGTTATACTATCAAAGAAAAACAAAATTAACTCTTTTAGGAGAAGAAAATAGAATTTAAACTACTGTTAATATCTGTTAATCTCAGTCCATCTTTGAGATGAACAAAGTAAATTTTAAAAAAGTATAAACTGCTAAGGGTCATTGATCCTTGTCAGTTCACTTCAGATGAAAAAATGGGACTATCACATCCTGCTATCAACATAATGTTGTAGATATTCAATAGCAATTCTGGTATACAGTAAATGGTAAATTCTGATATTTACACTACATGCTGGAAATCTTTCATAGGCCTAAAGTATATTCTGAGAAACAATATTTGCAAATTAAAGTAAAAGAAAAACAGTTATTGTTTTCTATCACATAAATATAGGAGTTAAAATATATAGAGAGCAAAGGGTACGTGCACCAGACTTGTTTTTAAATCTAATTTAAACTCATTAACTGCTGTAGAACTTGTGATGATGGCCACAGATTAGCTTTCTTTTTTATCTTTGAAAAGCAACAGCTTTTGGAAAGAGCTGGACTGGATGTGAAACCTCTGGCCTTGTTTATTCAGCATTATAGTGTGCTTCTGAATCCTTATGTCCCTGATGACAGAGGTGCTTTTCTATTTATGCTCTTTGTATTCAGTTTGTGCACACTGGAATTATATGCACTTTTTTTTTTTTTTTTTAACTGCACAGACTAATGTCCCTCTTGCATTAGGTCATGAAAAAATAAAGAACAATCAGACTACTGAAATTAAAATTTTTAAAAAGCCCTTAAAATCACACAACTTTGGATTACAGAAAAACTTAGTAAGAGGTCTCTAGTTGTTTCTCTCATGTTATTTTCATGTTGCATTTTTCCACAGGTTGTAGAAAGACTTGCAGACTTATAGGAAGAGTTTGATCTCATTATTTTCAGTTCTCTTTGTCTCTGACTGGCTCCTTTGTGTCTGTTACCTTGACCCAAACCAGCCTAATTAGATACTTGACATGAGCTTTTCTCCCCTTCAGTTTTCTTTCTGGATATGGAATATTAAATTCATTTTAATATATGTATGTATATCTATGTATAAATGTAGGTATATGTGCATTATAAACATATATACATACATATATATGTACTTCTGTGTATAAATGGAGATCTCTGTTTCCTACATGTCAGTGAGAAAACAGGTATAAAGATGCAATTCTCCATGGAAGCTATTACTGTTAATCCCTTAATATTTCAGTATTAAGTTTATTTCCTGAATGTAAATTTACTTCAGTTACTTTCTTGAAACAGGAAGTGATGTAGTTCCATGCACAGAGAGGTCAAAAGAAGGAGGCTTTAAATGTAAACATAACAGTTTGTTTGAAAAAAAAGACCAGCTGTATGAAATGGATAGGTAATACCATTTCCTAAAAAACATGCCACAGGAGCAATAAACTACCCAAACTATAAAATATTTATTTAGCTTAGGATAGCATGGATAACTGCTAGACAAAACTAAGAAACTTACAGTTTTTGTACATAAAAGGCTTCTGAAGGATATCAGTAATTTATGGGTTTTGTGTTATAAGATAGGGTAGAAAGTAGAGCTGAGTTAGAAAACAGAAAGTTCAGGATCATGGAACTAAATGCTGAAGAAATTAGAGTCCATGGCTAACAAAAGCAAGGTGGTTGTACAATCTTGTAAAACAAGGTTGATCAGTTGTACAGAATATTTGTTTAAAATGGAGATGGGTAAGAAGCAACACTTCTGAACAAGTCTGTGCCATCTCATGAGATAAAATCCCTGAGAGCAGAAAATCACAAGAAGAGAATCACAAGTTTTCCCTCTCTATTTGTCATATCACAAGCCTCTCATTCAGGAAAATTGTCTCAAATTGACAATGTTTAATGTGATCAGAGGTAATGAAATCTAATGAGATAATTACACAGCTCTGATGACATTGGGAATCTTTTAGATGTTCGTGATTTTCACTCTTGGTGAAACCTATTGGTTATTGCAATCCTGATTGATGCTGAGAAATTGAAGCCATCAAACATTTTTTCAGAAATGTTGCTGCTGAATGTTATGGGTGGCAATGCTTTGCCCTGATTTCTCTCTCAGAATCCAGTACTTCATTGATACCTCTGAGGTGTTTTCAACTATGAGAGCTATCAGTCAGCCTCCAGCCACCAGCACTTGTTGTGAAGAACTTAAAAGGAAGGCCATGAACAAAGTTGACTTTTTATTAAAAGGCTTTCGAGAAGGTTGTGCAGCTGCTAAAAAACCTCCAGGGAGTAAAAATAAGACAATTAAAAGCCATGAGAGTTGGCATGGAAACTAGTGAAAAAATAAATACACCTTCAAATAAAAATCAAGCAGAATAGCCAGAGACAAGTATTAGTTAGCAAGAATTACTCAAGAGATTACTCAAGAAAAAATAATACTTCAGCAATCAGAACTCTGATTTTAACAATACTAGTAAAGAGGGGCCTAACCTACAGAGATAAAATATCAAATAAAAACAAGGAAGATTAAATAATACTTGAAAAAGAGACAGTGAAATACATAAAAACAAATAAGAATTTTAAAATTTAAATATAAGCAAGTCTACAAAATATCTAGTTCGTTTGCAGACCTCACAACAGAAAGCATTATACAGAAATACACGTTGCAAAGAACCTGCATGGTTTACCTGCATAAATTTATACTGCATAAATGTATGTCAGAGAAATGTTTCAGATTATCAAAATAATGATAGTGATTAAGACACCAGCAGAGAAGCTATCTAAGCAATCTGCTAAGCAGGGGCAAGCTTCTAAGACTAGCTTGTCTTCAGAAAAGATTTCCAAGAGAATTTGGAAATCAAATAACATAGACACTAAAATACATGCAAGCTATTATGAAAATAATCTTTTTTTTATCAGACTAGAAGGCAGCAAACGTTATACCTACCACTAGAGAGAGGCTGGTGTCATCCTGAGCTACAAATCTACAAACCTTCAGGACACAAAAAACTAACTGGGAGTTAGTCTTCTAAAAGCCCAGAACATGTAAAATATTATGTTATGTCAGGCCTAATCAGGAAGGATTCCACCTGAAAAACCGTGCCTCTGTCATCTGCTATTTGCACAGCTGGAGCACTTGGAGGCTGCTCCACTTTTTGCCTGGGCTCTGGCAGCCGACAGGGCACGTACCCGAGCTGCTGTTGCTGTGAATCTGCAGCCCAAGCAATAAGAGTTCACAGGTGAACACAGCTGGCACCAGGAAGAATGCAAAGTAAAAAACAGTTGAGATGAATGCAGGAAGTACTGATTAAAACATACCAAAGGAGTGGAATTATTGAGTTTTATTTAATTTAGGAGCAGGTTGGAGAGAGTATACTGGTGTACAACAGATTTTCAGGGGGGATTCTTTTAACAAAAGAAAGAAGAAAATGTAGAGGTACTTCTTGAAAAATAGGTCAAAAATAAATATGCAAACAAAATTGGTGTGACTTACAGAGGCACTGAACAGATGCATGGACAAAGAATAATTAGTTTTCATAGGGTGTAGGAAAAGGGTGGAGCAGAAGATACAAGTGAAAAGTTAAGTAATGACATGCTTTACATAAATGTCACATCAAAATACAAATATATATGGCGTGTTACTTGAATGAATTGTGTTTGAGTCCAGAATGCCTGCTGTAACAGACCATTCTTTCTGTCTTTTGCAGATTGTTTTTCTGGAAGTGCAGTTTATCATAATTTCAGCAAGTACTCAGTGCATATGACCTACCACCAATGTTTTCCCTGCACTTATTTTTATCAGGTAGGAGCTGTTCAAAACTAATTTTATTGCATGTTTGATGTGCCCTCTGCCTTGACTGCTATTAAAACCGTTGTTAAGGAACCTAAGAGGAAATAGGATGTTAGAATTGGAAATATCACTTGAGGATCATTTTAATAATGCCCACAGCAGGACAGGATGGCTGCTGATTCCTGGCTAAACAAACACGGAAATACCATCAGGGATGTTTGCTATACATCCATGTCAACAGCATCAAACATAAAAGAAAAGTATCTCCACCCTCAACCTGCTCCTTGCTGCTCCCTACCCTCCCCAGACACGGATAATTCAAACACACACAGGACAGGGGTGGGCATGTGCTTGGGATCATGGTCAGGGACCCAGGCAGGTGCACCTGCAACACGAGGGCATGGGATGGCTGAGAGGAAAGCGTGGGGGATTTTTTGAGTACTCTGGTAATAGGCTCTTGGGCTCCAGGAAAACCCACTGTAGTTTTTATGTGTATTCAGCTACAGAAGGTATATTGAGTTATTTAAAGGTAGTTACTGCATCAAGGCCATGACATGCAAAGGGTTGTAGAGTGCAGCACAGTGACAAAATCCATATCTACCACTGAAAAACAGGTCTCTGGCCACACTCTGTGCTCAGAGGCCTCGGGCTGAGTCACACTGTCAGTGTTAGGGGCCACTCTAATGCCAGCTTCCAGTTGCAACAGTGCTCTCACCAAAGGACTGAAGAGACAGGCAGGAAAGCGGTATCCCAGGCATACTTTGAGAGGCTGAAATATAGGCTGGACCTGCATGGAAAAGGACAGATTGAAGCATTATATCCCAGTGTCTTTACAGAGCTGTCAAAGGACAGTGATAATGCAGACAGCATTAGAATGTTTGTTTGGAATTTGTGCTCGTGGGGATGCAATGAGTGAGCCCATACATGAAGAGTTAACTCCCTGGGGAAAGAGAGACCAACAGAAAGGCTGGGGCAAGCAGAAATCCCTCCAGAGGGCTGGCTACGAAACACTCACACTACAATGGGCTTCAGAGGAAACTATCATACAGCGTTATGCAAATTCACGCGTTCATCCAAGTTTATGCCATCACAGGAAAGTCAATTATTTTGTTTCCAACTTATCACATGAAAGGTTACGTACGTCAGCTAACTTTGTGTGCCAGTCTGGGACCATTAATTTAAGTGATTAATCTGGATCTTAATCTGGATCTGATGGAAGCTGATAGCGAGCACTTGGGAGGCTGGTGAGCCTGCCCGGAGCAGAGGCACTGCCGGGCTGGACTCCAGGGATCTGTCAGCATCGCCGGGGCCCGCGGGGCTGCGGGGACGGGCCGCTCTCCCACCGGGGCGACGGCAGAGAGCGGGAAAGAACGTGGCCCCTCACGGAGGCGCCGTGACCGGGCCGGACCAGCCGCCCCGCCGCTGTCGGGCATGGCTGGCGATTATTATAAACCCTCGCGTATTTCTCCCCTCGTGTGCCATGACCCCTCTGCGGTACCACCCCGAGTGTTACAACCACCCCTCACTGCGGGCGCCCCAGTGCTGCGCTCGCCCACAAGGACGGCGGAGCGGCCGGCTCGGCACGGCGGCACATGGAGCATGCTGGGAGTTGTAGTCCCACGGGCAGAGGCTTCGCGCCGCAGCACCGGGCAAGGCCGATGGGCGGCGGACCTCGGCAAGAGGGGGGTGCGGCGTTGGTTCGGCGAATACCGTCCGCCCTCTCCCACCGTGCTGGCGGAGCAGAAGGGCCACCACCCAGTGGACATGGAAAGGACAGCGTTTACTCCGCGTCCTCTTGTCCCTCTTCTCCTCTCGGGGTGCGCGATCGGGGTGCTCTCCTTTGAGTTCTCCCCCCTCATCGCCCTGCAGATGGAACGCCCCGGCAGAGGCCGCCGCCCCCCCAGCGGGCCCGGCGGGCTCCATGGCCGATCCTGCTCAGTGCGGGCGCTGCGCGCTCCCGCCCTCCTTGCTCTTAGAAGCGCTCCCGCCATTGGCTGCGGCTGGGCGCTCTTGCCAATCAGGAAGCGGCTCTCATGGAGGAAGGGAATAAATACAAGATGGCTGCTCATATAAAACCAGGCATTGGGCTTCGCCCCGGTGATGGGGGAATCGAGGCTTTAACCCGCGCTCCGAGGGTCCTTCGCCGCTCCCGCCCACGCCGCCGCCGCCCCGCCTGGAGAAGCGACACTCCGACCGCCGCCGGCCTCTGCCGCGCTCAGCCGCTGCCCGCGGATCGCCGGCGGGGCCGAGGCCGGGTGCGGCGCCCCAGGCCCGAGCGAGGCCCAGCGCCCTCCGCCCGGGCAGCGCCCCGGCCCCCCCGTCCCGCCGCCCGCCGTCAGCCAGGCCCGGCTCCGGGCGGCCATGGCCGTCTCCAGGTCGGTGAGAGCTGGGAAGAATGGGGGAAGTAGGGCCGACAGCGGCGCCCCAGCGCTCCCGGCTCTCCGTGTGGCCTGGGTGCGGGGGGGGAGGAGGGGTGCCCGCTTTCCAGCTCCTTTTGCTTCGGGAGCGTGCGGAGACCGCTCCGCTGGGGTCTGGGGGTCGCTGCCTGCGCTGGCGCCTGGCTCTGCTCCCTGGCCTGGGCTGACTGCCGTGCCCCCTCCCTTCCTCGGGCCGCGGGGGCTCTGCCCGGGCCGTCTCGGGCTTTCTCCTGAATTCGACACCTCCGTTTTGTTGGCCAGGCTTTCCTGGGGTGGTTAAACTCCTAGGGACGAGGAAATTATGATATTGAGCCCCAAAAACTGTCGAGAAACCGTTTGTGAATTTCAGAGCGCTTAGTTGTAAAGTAACCAAAATAAAACAGGCTTGCATGGAGAAAAGTGATCAGTGTATTCTGGCTCTGCCTCAAAATGTTGGGCAGTATCTGCTTGCACACATGTGCTCTGGGGTGTGCCAGCGTTTAAAGCATTCGCAGATACAGAGGTGTGTCTTAATAGAGCTGTTTTATGAAAAATGCTGAGCACAAATTCCTGCTGCCTTTTTTTGCCTTTTTTTTTTTTTTTCCCCTTTTTGGTGTGTGTGTGAAATGGGCGGGTTAAGCTTCCTAACAGGATAATTGAAAGGAAACCATAAATCCAAATTAAGCTTGTGATAGATTAGCTCCAAGTCACGTGTTGGTAGTATCTCTACTTCCAAAGTGCTATCTCAAAAGTAAATTCTGTTTCAGTAGCTCTGCGTAAAAATACAATTTTATGTAGCAAAGTAAAGGTGTGCACATTTGTAATGGAAATCCATTCTTCATCAAAATTAGTGGCAGCACTATGCCTTTTAAGACTTCTAGTAGCAGGTGTTTTATTTTGAGCTTATTTTAAGCAAAGCATCCTTTTGTTTTATTCTGGTTTTTAATCGACTTGTTGTATGTTATATATTGTGTCTTTTTCTCATCCCCCAAATCTGTCCAGAGGAACATGGAAGTAGTAAGGATTGCTGTAACAAGATTACCGTGTACATAAAAATAAGTCCTCATGTAGAGGAGAAGAGTCGTCTAATTACACTAGGTCTGGTCAGTCTGCTCGACCAACTTTGCTAATGTACATGTGATATGGGGGCTAACTGGAATGTCAAGATGGAGCTTTTCAGCTGAGGCTGTGTCTGCTCCAAAGGCTGGTTTCTATTTCATTTACCCAGATTGCTTTAGTGGAAAGCAGCAGTACAAAGATTTACTTAGCAGCTTTTTGGGAACTGAAAGGAAAGCTAGATATTATGGCTCATTCTGAGATTCAATGTGCAGTGTTAAAAGTTGGTATGTTAACTTTGCTTCAGTAAGGATGCTGTAATGCTGGTGAGTTAGTACAGAGTTGTTACAGCTTCACATGTAACTTAGGTAAAAGAATACACATTTTGGAGTACTCTAACATCTCGACTATTCCTGGTGAACACCAATGTTTCTATAACTGTAAGAAGTGATAATGTGTAAATTTGGCTTTGTGCTTGTTTTTGATAAAGCAAAGCCTGTCTATGTCCGTTTGAAGTTGGACAACGATGCCTGATAAATGGAGTTTGCTTTCTGCTGCTGGACCATAGGAGCAGTGATAGTGTCAGTGCTGCTTCTGTAAATAAAGATACCTTTCTTTACAACATTGAACTTCAAAAGTCCTTTCTTTTCTGACATAATACAAGTAATTGTTTGTGCACTTGTGTATATAGCCACGTAGCCATTTTTTTTTGTAAAGGTTTAGTTGGTTCAGCTTCTGTTCCAATTCCCCTTTTCTTCTAGATAGTTACAGTTACTTTTTTTTACCATAATATTTCATTGTTGAATGCCTCTTACCTATACAAGTTTGGAGAGTGAGGAAGAGCTGACTCAATCTTTCTTCAAAGGCCACAGTCCTTGTGGAGGATACACCAAGCATTAATTATTAGCAATAATTTCATTGGGGTATCTCTTTATTGGAACAATTATTTTAAAAGAATTTTTGAGGGTGAGCTGACTTGTTTTGGAAGTGAGGGCTGGAGTAGTTTTAAGTTTTCCGAGTAATAAATTATTGGGTGGTTGTTTTGCCAGGAAAGTTTAATTTCTACTCTTTGGCCAATTGAAAACCTTTCTCAAAACCCTCATCTGTTCAGGGAGAGCCAAACAAACACAGGGAAAGCTTTGAAATACCTCCAAATTAGATTGAGAATTTGCAGCTTTGCTATTTGTAAGGTCACCTTAAAAGTAATTTGAAGTAGTTGTTACATGTTGACAAAAAGGTCGGATATTTAATTCTGCATTTTATGTTACATTGAACACTACCTTCTATAAAGCATTTCTGTGTTGATGCTCTAGAGAACAGACATAAAGCAAAACAGTAGATACCTCATACCAAAAGATATTGCAGAATATTTGCACTGTGTATGCTCTTCTCTTTGGTAGTTTTATGCCAAAGAAACTAATGAATGCTGTCCTCCAGAAGTAGGGATAGGTGTATGGAAAGGTTGATATCACTTCTGTGATTTGGTAGACCTTAGCTTCTGTCACCAGTCTTAGAAGTATAGATGAGGTAATATAATGTTTACATGGCTAATTTAAAAATCCCAGTGTTTTTGATAGTGCAGCTGAGAAGGAAAAAAGGAAGTGAAAAGTTTTGGTTTAGCTTCGTGCCTACAAAGTGCATGATCCAAGTGAACAGTTACAGTGGCTTGCTAGTGATCTTTTGAGATACTTTAGGAGGAAAAGTATTGCTTCCAAGATGATGGCAACTCATAGATTACTCAGGATGGTAGAGTTTCAGTAGGTAATAAAATGATGATAGTCCTTCAGGATCTAATAAAACTTTTTCCAGTTTCTTTAATGTTTAAAAAGGCACCTCATGTGTTATTCTAACACCAAGGTGTTAATGCCTTTCTCCTGTTTTTGAGTGCCTTTGCAGTACGAAGGAAAACCAATGTACTTTTAAAACGTAACAAAATTAGGAAGCTGGTAAGGTGCATTAAGAGTAAACAATTTTATTTTGGTTGGTATATCCTTTAAGTTCTCCTTGAAGTACCTTAAAGACACCCTTTTCAGGGTATGTTCAAGACAGTTCCTTACAGAAATATAAAGAGCATAATTTGCTGCTCTTGCAACTCATTCTTCATTTGATCTGTGTAAGATTTTTCTGGAATTTCCAGTGGTTTTGTTTGCTTGAATTTGTGTATGACTGGTAGTATGCAGATTAGGTACCTAGTTTTTATTTTAAAATAAATAATGTCAAAAAGCTGTGAGACTAAAGCTCCTGTGAACTAAGCAGGCCTCATGCATTGCTCCCAGCTCTTGAAGTGTAGGGCTGTGACTTCCCAAGAACAAGTGGCTGCACTGGCTGGAATCATTACTTATGTAACATTTCAAATTGAATACTGCATCAAAAATCTCTTGTGTGCACTGTATATCTTTTAGAAATATTTGAGGTTATCATACTTTCTCTATAAAGAATTCAGCTTTTAGATTCTGTGGAAGCTCTTACTTCGTGGCTGCTCTTGCATAAAAAGCAGGAGTTAACCTGAGCAAGTATGTGTTCACTACTACTTAAAGGCCTATGCCCAAAGCATTAGAATAGATGTTGTATAACCAATGTGCTTATGGGAGTTCAGACTCTGAAGTGGGGGAAAGAATAATGTAACTCTTCCCTTGTCGATGGGGATTAACTTGCAGACCAGAACAGTGGACTGCCTTCTGTGCTGCTCTTAGTGGGAGGGCTGATACAGTCATGGGAAGGGGGGAAGCAGAGCTAGCATGTGCACTGCTGTCCAAATGAGATAGAGCTCTCTGACACGCTTTTCTAATGGACTGAAGTGGAAATTGAAAGTTAGGATTGCATGTCAGAAATGCCAACCTGCCCCAGCAGATGGAATTTGAATAGTCACCGAGGTGCTCACTTTGTAACTTACTGATACACATCTTGTATTAGTCTGTCCTGACAGCTGCTTCAACTTGCAGTTCTCTCACAGATTTTGTAGTGTAATTGGTTACATTTTGAGGTGCATTGTGAGTTGTAGATACATATGTAATAGTTTACAAGTAAGGCTTCTATAGCATTAAGTTGTAGATTATACATGAAACATACAGTCCATATGGAATTAATTATACTGATTTTGGCTTTTGGTTGGCTTCCATATGCAGTGTATAATAGTGTGACCTGGTGTGGTTATGGAGCTGTTGTTTCATTCCAGATGTTCCTTCAGCTGCTGGGTAGGAAACTAGATTACTTCCTTTTCCAGAGTCCCACCTTCATAACTGTTTACACATTTAGGTGAAATAAAATCACAATCCATTCTTTGTGTATCATTGCACTTCTGGGTTTTGTTCTGAATTCTGTTGAGTGGGGTTTTTTTCCTCTTATGTCTGATTGTATATTTGAAAGTTGCTTATTTGGTTACTTAATCGTTCATGGGAATGAGTGTTTAGAGCTGACCAAGCTGAGATTTGACCAAATGATGAAGCAACAGCAGAGGACTATCAGGTCAACAAGAAAAGCTCAGACACCATTAGAACTTAAGCTAAATTTCACAAGTTTAGTTTAGGGATGTTTTCAAGGTGTCTGGGCTATTTCTGTATTAAGAAATAGTGCCTGGGAGAAAGTTGTCTGGATGTTCAAAATACCAGCTCCTAAGAGGATTCCCTTGCCTTCTGCTGGGTGCTAGCTAGCAGCTTTTCAAAGAGCTCTAGGCAGAGCTTGACATGACTATTCCAGGGACTGTGCCACTGAGGACTTTTTGTAGAGTCACACAATTCTGATGGGTTGGAGGATATGCTAAGGCAGTTACAAGGTGTTCATGTCAGATGGCCTTTACTATTAGAGATTGCTCTCAGGACAGTTTAATATGCTGGGGCACAGGGATGTAACGTCCAAACAGGTCATTTCATGGACAGCAGTGGTCAGTTTGCTGTCTTCACTGTCCCTTCCAAGCCTCCATTCATTGAAAGCTGCAAATTGGGAGTTTCATCATCTGAAGTCCTCCGGGGACCCAGCCCAGTTGGAACCCTTAAACTGGGACTGTTGGGATCTTTATACAGTGCAGCTGCACATGTGTTCTTTTGCAAACATTTTGAAGAGACTGTTACTTACACCTGTATCTTGACATTATTATCCTTTTACTAGCTTCCTAATGCCTCTGGAGCTGAGGGGTTTTCTTTGTCCTGTTTCCACAGGAGTGCCATAAGATTCACTTTAAATAGCAGGACAATTGTCCCTCTGCTTGGGGGCAGCAGCAAAGAACTGCAGGTTAGCACGAAGAACAGAACAGGTCATTTGTTACAGCATTTGCTTCCTGTGCCTGGGTGAGGGTCGTGTCTAACTTAGTTTAGTGCTGAATGTGCAGAACTGATGACCAGAGATGGTATCACTGTGGTACCTGGAGAGTGCCACCACTTAGTTGTGGTGGCTCTTCTGAAGGTGAACATCTCAAATGCTGCTGGATGCCTGGTCTTAAGCACCTGCATTGATGTTGTGTCAGAAACATTTCTAGTGGACGTTGTGTCAGTGTAAAAAGTGTTTCTTAGAAGGAAATAATGGAGTAGAGTGCTGATCATAAGAACTTTGAATTTTTGCTCTCATTTGTGTCTTTTTGGTATACTTCAACAGGGACTAGAAAAATTGTAAGTTTCTAAAACAAGAGGAGGAAATTTTCTTTTTGAGCAAGGTAGTGCTTTATGCTGAGCTTATACAACATGAGTTCATATCAAAGTCATGTATGGTTGATGAGATGTAGTTGACATGGGATTGGAAGATAACAGAAGGCTCTAAACTATTGTTTATGATTTAAAAATGAAGACTTTTGTATTTTTAAGTTCTTATTGCAGCAGTTAAGTGCAGAAGTAGTTTTAGAGATGTATTTAATTTTTTAGCAAGCATTTTTAAATTTTCATAGTAATTTAAAATTATTTTTTCATAATAATTTATCAACCTTAGTTTCAATATTTTTCTTTCCCAAAATATTCTTTGTATTTGTTATTTGCATGTGTCTTCTCTTGGCTTAGAACAGAGTTGAAGTATTTAATAAGATAATTAAAAAAATTTATCTGCATTGTGGAGTATCTCACTCTACCACAGTGCTTCACACGTCTGGGAATGATGTGAGGCATGTGGTGCTCTGCCTACAGCACTGTCCAGCAGGAGAAGCAGAGAACACATCTCGCTAGAAAACTTAGTTCTCTTTGGCTTTAATAACTTTAGAGGCTGCTAGTTTGTTCTGAAAAGGAAAACCTGTCAAAACTTAGGAAACTTTTTTTTTTTTTTTTTTTTTAACTGCAGGTACCCAAAACTAATTTGTTAGGAATTTTTAGTGGCTTTTTTTGTTCTTAATGAAACTCAGACTGAAAGCTTTAATGTAAAAAAACAAACCAGCTGGCAATGCTGATCATACACAACTTTTTCAGTGCTACCCTTCCAACTCATGCAGAATTCAGACTCTGCCATACTCTGCTGCAGCAACACCAACACTTAATTTGAAAACCTTAATAGTTTATTATTATCAGTTTGGGAATTTTACATCTTCCTACAGGAGGAAAAGAAAATGGTTAGTGTGACCAGGACTACTGTTAGTCAGATGTTGTTCACTGCATTTGTTAATCCTGTTCCCATGTATTTTGCTGGAGTTGAAAGCTGAAACCTTCCTGTAGTATCAGACAAATGAAAGTTTTCTTTTTGTTTGGTTTGCAGTTGTGTGTAAGTTAAGCAGCTTACAATTTAAAATAACAAATTCCAAACCAAGCACATTGTAGGTTTAAAAAACCCCAAACAAACAGTATTTTGTGGGTAACACGGCTTCAGAAAGTTGTGGGTTTTAGGAGTGAAGATGTAGTGTTGTAATTAAGTCTGGAATTCAAGTTGAGTTTTTGAGGGTAAGTTGACTTAGTGGTTTCCTCCTGTTTTGACTCATGAGTTTTAACTAAGGAAGTGGTCAAAGTTAAACATTATGCTTGACTTTGAGATGAAAAAAGATAATTTCATAGTTAAAGGAGCATGTGGTACTAGATGGCAAACTTGAGTATGGAACACTGAAGTTTCACAGACAACTGAAGAATAAAAGGGGTGAGAACAAGCAAGTTGGAGCAAACAGTGGTTCTTCTGAAAGCCACCATGTTTTGTATTGAATAATAGTGACTGCTGCAAATCAGTTTGGGTTGTTATTGTCAAAAGTGCTGAAGGAAAAATACTGGCAACTAATGAGGTACCTGGAGTGTTTCTCCTGACTAGTCCACTATCAGGGGTTCAGAATGTTGGATCTGTAAAGCTTTTTTCTCCTTGATTACACACACAAAACTGCTGGATTAGATAGGTCTGGGGTTTAATTTTTGTGACTTTAAAAGAACTTACTAACTAGAAATCATAGCAATTAAAACTCTAGTTTTATCTACGGAAATTGAAATAAGCTCACATATTTTATAGTAGGAAGATTGTTATTTCTAGGATGGCAGCAGAATTGTCTAAAAAGGTAAAATTATTTTAAATACTTTGAGCTAGAATTTTTAAAGTCTAATGAATACTTAATCTAATACCTCCAGTTATGGGAGTATGTGGGTTTTGGTATTGCCTTAGCCCTGCACTGCAATTCCTATTGTATTATGACTTAAGGTCTAGTCAGATTAAGTGCAGTTTAAGCATGCCAAAGAAAATACAAAATCCAGTGATGTTGCAAAGAGGTTTTGGTGTTTTTTTCCTTTTCTTTTTAAATTACTGGAACTAATATCAAAGGCAACTTATGTGAAATGTAATTAGTAGCAACAGACTCATAAGGCATTTGTCCTTTCAAACCAAGGATGTGTGTATATAAAGAGAAGTTGTTCAGGATACCAGTATCTTTATTCTGCCAAGATGATCTAGGTGAGCTTCACTGTGGTGTAAGGTCTGGTTTTGTATTGTTGCAGTTTTTGGAGGAGTATTTTTATTATGAGGCTGGAAGGAACAATTTTGATTGCACTGTGTAAACAGATTCTAGATTCATAATCAGTAATAACCTCATACTGCCCAATAACTAATGCATAAACTTGGCACTCATTAGACAGCTCTGATCAACCCACTGATAGTGAAGGGAATAATGAACAACTGTGACTTCAGCCATACATTTCAGTATCTAAATATATATTAATATATATATGAATATATATGTAAAGACAAATTTTTCTCATTCAGTAACTAAAGAAAGAAAATGAATTGTTCTGCATATAGGTGGTTGGAGTCTTTCACTAAATACAGTTACTGTGGAAACAGATCTGCTGGTTAAGTCCCTGTATTTTGAGAGAAGGGCAGAGGAATCAGATGATTTCCAAACTGTAAATACATCAAGAGGTTTGAATTTATGTATTCCAGGTAGTTAGGGGGGAAAAGATGGTGAAAAGTAAAACTCTGTCATCCTGGAGAAGCAGTTTGGTGTTACAGATAACAGGCTGCATTGTCAATAGAAGTGATAATGCACAATAGGAGCAGCTGAGCCCTCTGCTTTTTCTATCAAATAGAATTTGATGATCACTTAAAACATATTTGTTTCAAGAATGAAAATGTTCTATCACAGAACAAAGACAAGAATGATTAATTTTTTCTTCTAACTGTAGATTTTTTTAAACTAGCATTTCTTACAATTATGCTTTTTTTGTTACCAAATTAAATGTGCTTTTAGAACAGCTATGCTTACTACTAGAAAATAAGTACATTATTCACCCTGCCAACTGACAGTCTTCAGGCAAACATCTTTTCTCTTTGAGTTATATAAACTGAAAAATGTGGGGGAATATTAATAGCAATGGGCTGTGAGCTATGAATAGCATAACTTTTCGGTTTTTGTCAATCACATTTAGGCTCGATCGTCTCTTTATTTTACTGGACACCGGTACAACACCAGTAACAAGAAAAGCAGCTGCACAACAACTTGGGGAAGTAGTGAAACTGCATCCTCATGAACTGAATAATCTCTTATCTAAAGTAAGCATATTTTTTCCCTAGTTTAAAGGGGCATGCTTCTGTGGGAAGGAGAAAATGCAATGTGGTCTTGTGTTTTTCAAAAGTAAGAGAATGAAGAAAATTAAGGGCTGCTTCTGTTAAAGGTGCTGTTCTGTCAGGTTCTTAAATTATTACATAAGTGAGGTTTCATTTAGCATTCAATATTGATATTCAGCATTTGCTGTAAGTTCAGACTTTCTTCTATAAAGAGAAGCTCTACTGTCTTATAAAGATTTCTGTTCTTGCCTTCAAAGATTATTACTTGTGTGATAAAGTGTTTAAAGTGTTGGAGGCTGCATGTCTTCAAAAGGGATGGAAATTGGGAAGAGTTTTCCATTACTGTGATACTTCAATCTGACCAAGTCTAGTAAAACCACCAAACATAGTCTGCATCTGACAGGTGAAGATGGCTCAGTGACCTCAGTTCTGTTCTTACCGAACCAGATACTATCATAGAGAGGCCAAGGAATCAGGAATATCAAACTGCTTTCAGAGAAAGAAATAGTTTTTTCCAGATGTGTGACAGTGATATATTAGCTTAGAAGAGCATATATTGCTTCAAGTGACCCATGTTTTATCTCTTCTTGGGTTAAATGACTTCAGGGTTTTAAGGTCTGTTAATCAATTTTGAATGCTTTCTTTTAGAAAAAAAAAGTCAGCAACAAACCAACCAACCAAAAAATTAAAAATGTGTCTCAAGCTTTGTTCAGTACCTGGAAGAAATCAAACTTCAGCCTAACTGGTTGGATTACATATATCTTACAAAGTCTTAGGTCTGATTCTGACAAGTCTTCTGCTATAGAGAAGGCTGCTGGCATTTCTGGGGGTTTTTTTTGTTTTGAATGTTGTATTAATTCATTGCATTAAAGTAATTGTGTTTTAATAGAGCATAACAACTGATTTTTTTTTTTTTTAAGTACCTTTCAGGCAAATACTTATTTACCTATTGATCTCTCCTTAAAGGTGTTAGTGTATTTAAGAAGTACCAACTGGGATACTCGCATTGCGGCTGGCCAGGCTGTCGAGGCAATAGTGAAAAATGTACCTGAATGGAATCCAACTCCAAGATCAAAACAAGGTGCTCCTTAAATAAGTTGTGTATAACTCATCGTGTATCTTACTCAGATTGTCTGTGATATGAGACTTTTCAAGCCATCTATGTCATTTGGTTTTTTATGAGTGTAGACTTTTATTTGCATGTAAGTTGTTTGGAACAGGGTGCTAATAACACCAAGGTCGTGGGTTCAGTCCCTGTATGGGCCACTCACTTAAGAGCTGCACTTGATGATCCTTCTGGGTCCCTTCCAACTTAGAGTATTCTGTGAAGTAGGACTGTAAATAAACCTATTTGGCTTTAGATGTTCTGACCTTTATTTCTTCCAGAATTCCTGTGCTTGTGCTTTGTACTTTTATAAAGAAAGTGAAATGGTAAAATGTTTAACCAATCAACTTTGTCATGATAGTTTGCAGAAACTCTTTTCTTCCCCTCTTCCCTTAATCCAAGCACCTTTCTGAGGGAGGTGAAAGGGCAGCTTACTCAAGTCTGTTCTGTTTCTTTAAATCTGAAATTATCATGTTTGGGATGTTAGTTTCCTTAATTGTTGAGTAATGGACTAAGTGATTTTGTCCAAATCTGGTAGTGTCTATATTCACAATTTTGTGGCACAGGCCACAGAAATTCACTGACTTGTTTAAAAACACACACACTCCCTAAAATAGCAACAATGAAACTAACATCTGTTTGAGATGATCTCATTTTTTTTTTCACTTGGTGCCTCCCAGTTCTGTTGGCTTTGAATTTGACAAGCAAATTCTGCATTTTCTTTGTCCATTGTCTTTATTTTTGTAAACCATATTTACTCTCCTCCAACAACTTCTCTTCATATTGAAGATTGCAGTCTCTGCAGTCTTTCCTCACAGGACAGCTGTTTTGTCTTTTAAAAAACTGTTTTTCTTTGTGCTTTCTCTTCTCTTACTTGTGTCCTCCTTGAGATGCACAGAACTCCACACAGTCTACCTACATCTCTAGAGTACTGAAATTTACACCTAGTGACAAAATTATGTGCTTTGTGCTGTCAAAACTGTCCTTTCTGGTGAGACCCAGTGCTTCATTGTCTGCTGCCTTTCACTGCTTAATAAACAGACAAATACAGAAAGCTGTCAGAAATGCCTCCAGGATTTTTGTTGAATGCAGTGTTGTGTAGGCATGGTTTAGGTTATTCATTTTTATACCTCATGTACTTCTTTGCCCATTAGTCTGTTCTGAGAGTCCTCCTTGGATTCCTTAGTGCCATGGGCTACCCGAAAGAGTTTAGTGTGACCTGTGTGCCTGGAGAAGACTGCATTAGTGAATGTGTTTTCCATTGATTGAAGAATTGATACCAGCACTGATCCCCAAAGGACTCCACAACTGACTTCTAGCTTTCAGTTTGTAAAAGGATGTTCTCCCAAGCTCTCTGCTAACCTGGTTCTTTTGATTTATTCTTTCATATGAATCCTTGCCAAAAGCTTTTAAGTGTATTATGTTCACTGAATGCCCTCTATCCACATCCTCTATCCACTGTTGCAGCTCTTTAAGGACATTGATAATCAGGTTACTGAAAGGTGTTTTTTTTCAGAGCAATTCTTTCCCAGTAAATCATATTTATCTATATGCTTAATAATTTAGTTACAGAATCACAGAATAGTTTGGATTGGATGAACTCTCCTGTTGTATACTCTATTTTACCTAGGATAGAAGTTCATTTCACTTGTCTAGTTCAAGGATTACTTCTGGCATGCCTTTTGTACATGGAAATTGGGTAACCTGCTAGTCTTAGAGTACACCACCTTTTAAAATGCATTTTCCAGTTCTTGCACATCTGCCTATCAGATTGTTAATGAAATGGAAAAAAAATTGTGTGTTTGAGAAAATGGTACTGTTTGAGAAGTGCTCACAGCTAGGTGTCAGCAGCCCTTTCTCCCACACCTGTTTAGATCACTCTCTAGCTTCCCTACTTAGGATGCTTCGCCTGGTAGGGATATGCAGCATTGTTGGATTGCTTGTGATATGGCTCACAAATAGTATTTAGTTCAAAACTGTAAGCTGGCCTTGTGTGTATAGAGAAGGCCTGGTGGTAGGTCAGTGTCCAAGATTTAAAAAAGCTGCATTTTTTAAGGGAAAAACACTTTTTTTTTCTATTCAGATATATTTAGTGACCTAATTTCAGTCTGTCTTTGTGAAAATGGAGCCTTTATAATTTGTGAATCAAAATGCTGTATGTCTGATGATTCTTTGGAGGAGAGATATTATCTCTTGCTTTTCCTTAATCTTCTGCCAGAATTTTGAACAAAAATTTAATCACATTGTCCTTAATATTATTTTTATTTCCTACCTAGAACCAGGCTCAGAAAGTCCTAACGAAGATTCGCCTTCAACAGATCGGTTGCGTTTTGACAGATTTGATATATGTCGGTTGTTGAAACATGGTGCATCTCTTCTTGGGTCTGCTGGTGCAGAATTTGAAGTCCAGGATGATAAATCAGGTATCTATATTTCACTTGCAGACAAGAAAACTTACTGATATCAAAAGTTTGTTGTGGCAGCATTATGCATCTAATCATCCAGGGATTCTCAGAATGTTGAGAAAATATTCCCCAGCATAAGTGGTTTGTATTTTCATCCTCAAGTAACACAATTTTATGGTGTGAGGGGGATATTGTTTATTTGGGTTCTTGCCATAGTAGTATTACCATGTGTACAGTGGGGAAGAAGGGGTGGAAACCTGAAAAAGCATCAAAGATTTCCGTAGCATTTTTTAAAAGGGTCAGGCACTATCACTGCTTGTTCTTCATCTAAACAGTGTTCCCACATAGAGAAGTAGGATGTGGCTGATTTAAAGCTTGAAGGTTTAAAGTATAGAAAGATTGCATGAAAAGTACTGTGGTAAGACTGCCAAAGCTGGGAGATCAAATACCAGTGCCTGTGTCATGTTTTTTGTTTCAAGTGGCTTGTCTAATTTTTTTGTAGTATTTTTAGCTGAGAGTTGGTTTGTCAGCATAATGGTGCTGGATTATTTTAATCTGAGGTATTTTTTTTGCTATTGCTGTACTTCCCTGTTCTTAATCCCAGACCATCTACCAGTTTCTGCACCAAATTATGTGATGCTATTAATAAGAATCTGATTTATAAGAATCTGTAGCCCTGATTCCTTTGTTCCCAGTTTGTGATGGATTCTGTGTGGGGTACACAGAAGATCAGTAGCTCAGCAAGGAGCAGAACCTGTGGCTGCTGAAACTTGAGCAGTGTTCTGTCTTTTCAGCCTAGTTGCTAATTTATTGCTTGCCATCTTTTAAGCTAGATTAATAAAGTGGTGTACGTGTTTCACCTTGTCTAACAAAACCCAACACTTCAGCTCACAGAAGCCTGGTATTTATCCCAGTGTCATGTGATTTCACATAAAAAAAAATCAAGAGTGAAAATAAATAAGAAATAAAATATCAAAAAATAAGAGAATGAAGCCAAAATCTTTACTTCCTGGATTTTTTTTAACTCATGGGAAAATGTACAAAAGCTTTCTCTTCTGTATTTCATAGCAGCTTCCCTTTTCAAGTAAGTAGACAACATGAATGGACATAATGCAACTTAAAAAATCTTTAGAATTAGCAGTCTTGGACAATTATTGCTGACATGTTAGAAAGGAAAAATATTTTATAAAGAGTGGAAGTTACTTGTATTTGCTTGTCAGTACAATGCAGTTTAAAAAAACATACTGGTATAGATAATATTAATTACCTGTTACTACTCAACCTGGTGTACCTGAAATTGTGCCTATGTTGGTCATCTGCTTGAAAGTTTGTGCTAATAATTGAAAAAGACCCAACAAACTACCACAACACCAACAAACCTTAACAGTGAAAAACCACCCCCTCCTGCCTGGTTTCTGTACTGTGCATGTAAAAAGTGAAATCTGACAGCCCTACCAGCTACAAGTTTTGGGTTTTTTGGAGGGTTTATTCTACTTGGGTGCTAAAATCTTTTCTTTATGTAAATACAGGTGCTCCCAAAGTCTAGGTGTTCTATAGTTGGTATTGAAACATCACACATTCTTGAGGTGGCATCTGTTCATTTCCAAAATGAACCTTTTTTGATTACAGTTGAAGTACTTGTGTAATTACAGTAGCAGAAAGTCTTCCTGGGTATCAGGGTGATTTGTTTTACAAGATTGTATTAGCCAAGTACAATTTAATCCTGTAAATTTTGGCTTTATGTACATTGAAAGCATCATCTGTAAAATACCTGGTTGGAAATTTCATGCATCTTCTTTTGAAACCCCTTTTTAAGGTGAAATTGATCCTAAAGAGAGGATAGCACGACAGAGGAAACTGCTGCAGAAGAAACTTGGCTTGGATATGGGTGCTGCAATTGGAATGAATACTGAGGAGCTGTTCAATGATGAAGATTTGGACTATTCTCCTTCTTCAGTTTTACTAGTAAACAAACAACCTGTAGGTAAAACCTTGGGCTATTTCACTGCAAGGAATAATACAGTGGGTTTGCTTTCTTTGAGCTTCTGTGGTTTTAATATTTATGTTTTAAATAAGGTGATTGGCATCTAATGTGGTATGCTTTAGCCTCCTGAGTACTTAAATCCCATAGTTGCTTGTTAGTATTACTTGATATCAAACTGCTGAAATGTTTGAAATGGAGGGTTGGGGAAATTGGGAGTGTTGTGGGTTTGAGAATTTTTTTAGGACTTATTGTAAAAAGAATTGACAATGAGTGACTTTTCTTTCAGACTCTTCAGGCTGCTGAGTTAATTGACTCAGAATTTCGAGCTGGTATGAGCAGTAGACAAAAGAATAAAGCTAAAAGAATGGCTAAGCTATTTGCAAAGCAAAGATCCAGAGATGCAGTGGAAACTAATGAGAAGAGGTATAATAGTGAACTGGTTTCCTTTTATTTCAGTTAAGCTGGGATTGTGATTTGATTTATCTCTTGAGAAACTTCCTACAGTCCTTGCATCTTAAATCTCTTATGTGCTAATTGTGCTGATGGTGGAAAGTTTGCATGCAGTGCTTGTTCTCAGGAGAGCTTTGTTGAGGACCCAGCTTCAGAGGCATCTTGACATAATGGGATGCTACAGCTGAAATGTGTGATTTGTCCCTGTTATTAAATATGACTTGAGAATAATGCATGAAAACAGGGGATTTTAACAAGATGAATAACTAAAAATTTAGGATACAGTTTTCTGATGTGTGCTGTGTTCTTCACTGTAGTTTATAGCAGCCTGTTATTGTCTGCTGTGTTCTAGTGGTTAACAAAGTTCTTGATCTTGTTTAGGAATTGCTGGGTTTCTTGGGAAAAATCTGAGACTGACTGTAAATATGGGACAGCATTCTGCTGTCTACTCACTGCATGTTTTGTTTTTACATGGAAACTTACCTATCTTGCATATTTCAGTGTTAATCCTCTTTATTTTGTATTCTTGCCATACTTTATGGTAGCTGAAGACTTGTAGATGTAATTACTTCGCTTAAAGCATACTTTCAGTTCATGAACATGTACTTGCTCCTTCTCAGCAATGATAGCACTGATGGGGAACCGGAAGAAAAGAGAAGAAAAGTTGCAAATGTTGTTATCAACCAGCCTGCCACAGACTCAAAAACATTGATAGAAAATACTCAGGAAGAGGTATGATGTATTGTTCTGCTGTTAGCAAGAATGACTGTTCAGTTTTGTAGCTAAGTAATTTGAAACAAAACTTCTTCATATGCCCAAATTCTTTAGTCATCTTAGCATTCAGGGAAATGCAATGAAGAATGTCATGGCCAGCTTAATTTTATACATAATGAAGCAAGTGTTACAGTATTGAGGAAGAAAACACATTTAATCCTTTGGTAGCAGTTTGTGACCCAAATTAACACAAGTAGGTGGCTACAGGTGTCAGACCTGGGTATTAAACTGGCAAACTGTGCTAAACACTTACATGGTAGGATTACAGCGAGCCACAAATAATTTGATCCAAATGCTTATTTAATCTTTATTTAATCTTTGCTGTACTTTAATTAGGCTTAATTTAGAATTAAATTTTATCTTTAATAGTTGAAGAGTAAAACAATTAACCTTAGTCCTTAGAAAAACTGCATTTGTTTTAAAAGACTGAGAAGCTAAAAATTAAGAAATGGTAAATAGAATATAAATGGTGCATGAAGCTTATTTGAGAAGACTTTATCTAGATAAGTCTGTATCCTACAAAAATAGTCTTCCAGTCGTAGTTCAGTAATTAAATTTTTATTTGCATAAAAATGACTGGAAAACTAATCTGAAATATTAATAACTACAGGCTGAATAGCTGCTGAATGCTATCTGTCTTTCAGTTGCTCTGTGTATGTGATGATATGAACTTACTAATGGTAATAAAAATTCCTTTCCGTAGCCATGTCAGTTTCCTTGTAGGAAATTTTAGGATAGTGAATGTGCTTTGGTATCCAAAAAGTGGAATGTGTTTGGAAAAGGGTGCTGTTTATTGCTGAATTAATTGACCCAATTTCATTATGTAGTGTGTTTTCAAACTGAGACTTGTCTATTATGTTGTTTAAAGGCAAAGTTCATGAATTTAAAGGATCACTGGGTAGAGTAAGAAACTTGGCTTAATTTTCTTCCTTAGCATGATTTCTAAAGGAAAGGTGAATTCCAGAACATCAAAATTAATTTCCATAGAGAATCTTCTGTTAACAGAAACTTCATAAACTTCTTAAGAGATCCAGTGCTAATCAGTGAAGTTTCTGAGCTGGGGAAGATGTTTTTTTCGATTCTGCCCAGTAATGAAGAAAAGTACTCTTAAGCTTTTGGGGGGTTTTTATATGCCATTTAAATATGTCAAGACAGCGATGTAAGAAGTGTTCATGATTTTTTTTTTTTTTTTTTTTTTTTTTTTTTTTTTACATCTCATACTTATTTTTTATGGATTTAGGCAAATGAATGGCCTCTGGAAAGCTTTTGTGAAGAGGTGTGCAATGATCTCTTTAACCCTTCTTGGGAGGTAAGATGTGCACTATTCAAGGTAGAGCTATAAGTTTTTTAAAAAGAGCCTCAACAGAAATGCAAACACTGTATGTGTAGAACTTAAGAGAATTTTGCCAGATACCAAAACTTAAATCATTTATGCATACAGATAATGTAGCTGAGACAAATTTGCTAGGAAACGTAAATGTTTTTTAAGACTCATTTAAAGGGGAATGCAAAACAGATGTGTAAGGTATACTTGTGGAGAGTGGGAAAGATATGAAAACCCATCATTATATAAGTGAAAATTATGGGAGTAATGAAATTCAAGCAAAACAAAATCACATCAGTCTGTGGTTAAGAAAATCAAGCAATTAAAACAAACTCGAGTTCATCATGACTGAGGAATATTATATTAATCTGTTGCTGGCTGCAGTGACATGTTTGTCTAATGCTAAGCTGACTTTTGGCTTCTGGTTCCTAGCATCTTAAAACTGACTTGTTGTTTCACTTTCCTAGGTTCGACATGGTGCAGGTACTGGTCTGAGAGAGATACTTAAAGCTCATGGTAAAAGTGGTGGTAAAATGGGAGATAGCTCTTTAGAGGAGGTGAGTTTCCAATTACCTAAACTTAGTATTTTACTTAAATGAAGTTTAGAAAAGAGACTCCTTAAAATACTTTGTAATAGGTGTGTGATATGGAGGAATATAAAGACTTTCCTGCTCAGAATCATCTGGATGATATCACTGTATACACTGACAAAGCATTGTTTTAAAAGGTTTATTAGAACCCAATACTACTGGATAATTAGCCATTAATGTATTAGTTGTGTATAAAGTTATTAAACATTAGCTTCCATATTAGCATATATTGTTTTCAAGTCCTGGTAAGGCTGTGCTGAAAATTAACAAGTTGATTATGTAACTCCAGTAGTGTCTCACACCATATTAGCTCTACTTGCTTAAATACTAAGAAGACTCTCTCAACCTGCTCTCTTCATTGTGAGAAAAGGAATTAAAATAGTCTCTTTTTAAAAGGAGAACAATTTTTTAAAAATATCCTGATAGTAATAACTTGTTTACTAATAGTGGATTTTATCCAGATTCCTACTGACTCCCCTGTTGTAGAAGCAGCTGGAAGAGCTTGTGGCTTAGAGAGTTGCAGAATGAGATGTAAATCAGTGTACTTCAGCATACTTAGTAAACAGGGGAAGCAAAAACTTCTCTCCTTGCTTCCCTGTAGAATAGTACTTGTTTCATGGAGATGGCTGGATAAGAACACAATCTGCCATGATAAAATACTTTAAACCATTTCTTAAATATTCATGGAAAGTGTGTATAATTATATTTATATATATATATATTAAAAATAAAGTGTTCATAATGTAGCAACAACCAAGACATCAGTGTGGTATCACCATTATTTTTATACTGACTCCAGAACAGAGCACTGTACCAGCTACTGAGAAAAAAAAAATCAAACTGTCCCAGCTAAAAGCAGGGCACTAGCCTTTTGATAAAGGTACTGTGTTTTTAGAGAAGAAAACAACCAGGTTATGATGTTTGTAATAATCCAGATGAGTTGAATTATTGCTGACTACCTGGCCTGACTGTCTCTGAAACAGAACATTGAGTCAATGTGAACATCTGTTGTCATGTCTTTTGCAGATATTAGCTTAAGTAAGCATATCAGAAATGCTTTATGAATAAATGTAGTCAAGGTGCTCAACTTTTCTGTTGTTACAGATGATCCAGCAGCATCAGGAGTGGCTAGAAGACTTGGTTATTAGACTTCTTTGTGTGTTTGCACTAGACAGATTTGGAGACTTTGTTTCAGATGAAGTAAGTTTTAAAAAAGTTACCTTTGCTTGAACAGGTAGATGAACAGGCTTCTGCAGGAGATAACACTGCAGCAGCTTGGCTGTGCCTTGTGTGGTGCTACTGCATGTGCCTGTTATAAATGCTCCCAGATGCTTATTTAAAAAGTAGCTGATACATAAACTTCTCCTTGTTTGTATAGCAGTTTGGTCATCTGACTCTTTTAAAGTCAAATTTCATTCAGAATTATCTGCTTTGTCATTTACTTTTTCCTAGGTAGTGGCACCAGTACGTGAGACTTGTGCTCAGACTTTGGGAGTAGTATTGAAACACATGAATGAAACTGGTGTTCATAAAACTGTGGATGTTCTCCTGAAGCTGCTTACACAGGAACAATGGGAAGTGAGACATGGTGGTCTCCTAGGGATAAAGTATGCTTTGGCAGTGCGCCAGGTAATGGCCCTCATGACAAATTGTAGAGAACTTTGGATCAAAAATCTCTGCTCAAAATAGAAGATGTGTTTGAACAGTAGATAAGTGTGATAAAGCAATCTTGCTTGTACTGCAGTCCTGTGGGTTGAGATGTGTGACTGCACTTTTATATCCATGCTGCAAGTATATAATGCAAGCTGTGTTTACAGAAAATGTTGTAGAGGATGTGCCTGCCTGGTCTTGTTGATATTCTCATGTGAGGTAACAGAGAAGTTTAGGCTATGTGTGGTGGTATTCTGCAGACACTGAGCTTTGTTTTTGCCAAAACCAAGCTGACTTGCAGTTAATTAAATTTATACTCTTTGTTTGATTTCATGAATGGTGACTTAAAATATTAGGATTGCAATCTTGGACCTGTAGCATCCCTTTCGAACAGTCAGGTTTATTCACACACACAGGGTGCATCTTAGTTGATTGTATCTTTATAAGCTTTTTCAGTTTAAAAATGCTTTTGATCTTTTTGGCAGGACATGATCAACACTTTATTGCCTAAAGTATTGCCTGCAATAATTGAAGGTCTGCAAGATCTGGATGATGATGTCCGAGCTGTTGCTGCAGCATCTTTAGTACCAGTAGTGGAAAGCCTGGTCCAACTTCAATCTCAGAAGGTGACTGAACTGTTTTAAGTTCACTTTTGGTCTAAGTGAAGTAAAATGTGATACTTTAGAGGCAGCACTGGTTTTGTTGTTGGTTTTCCTTGGTGTTTTTTTTTTTTTTTTTTGTTTGTTTTGTTTTTTTTTAATTTACCCTCCTTTGCTGCTTTGTGTAGGTGCCTTTCATTCTTAATACCTTGTGGGATGCACTTCTGGAGTTGGATGACTTGACAGCTTCCACAAACAGTATCATGATCCTTCTTTCATCCCTTCTGACTTATCCTCAGGTCCGCAAATGCAGGTAACTTTTTAATTAGTATTGCTTCAGTATTACAGGTCTGACTGCCCTTTTATTGTCAAATAGGAATTACCAGTTTATTTCAATTCATGTACCAAGGAGATGATTAATTTAACTCAGTATTTTATTTCTACTCCGGTTTTTCCATAAAGTGAATGTTACAACAGTGCTTCTATTTCTATTAAGTTAGTGAAATGCAACAAAGGAATTAAGAAGTGTACTAGACGTGGTTTGTATGTGACTTTTTTTTCCCCTTCTTGGGTGTTTTAGTAAAGCATATTTGTTCCACTCACATGGTGGTCCTGCCCACAAACATCTTGTTTGTTAACAAGGAGCAGACAAATTCCAAATGAGACCAAACTGTGTATATTAAAACACATTCAAGAACCTGTAGAACTTTACTATTGGAGCAGTTCTGAAATAAGCTACAAACATAAATTCACGTTGATGGTACAACCAGTAATTCTGTGACTGGTTGATGACAGTTATGATCTCTTTGGGACTCTGACAGATTAAAGGAACTGCGTCTTAGCATGTTAAATTTTTTATAATGCACATGGTAAACTCACAGTATCTACACTTAAGGTGGGTGCTGTACACATTTGATTTTTCTCATCCTATATGATTGGCACTGCTGAAGTTGGTGGTTGCCCAAATCCAAAATAAAGAATGAAGTTTTGTTACAAATGCAGTGTTTAATTCAGCATGTACTACTTGCATCAACTGATAGTCCAGTTGTATCAATTGATATGCCAGCTCATACAAAAAAGATGCAGGCTTGTTTTTAGTTATTTGTGAATTCATAACTGCCTAATAGCAACTTCAGAAGAGAAACAGCCCCTTGTTTTTTCTGAACAGTTGAACAAAGCCTGAAGTATAATCTGGGGAAAAACATGGTAAAAACACATGCTTAAACTGACTAATTCACTATACCAATTAAAAAATCCCAAACCACTGTTTTCTGAAAAAAGATACCAACCCAAACTGTTGTAAATATATAAGCTGTAGTAAATTGATCCTTCACTTAAAATCACCAAGCTATGCAATACTTTCCCTTCTTAAAGCTTTCTTATGGATTAAATGAGCATAAATAAAATTAACTTAGCTCTTTGTGGTTTTTTTTGTGTGTTTTTTTTTTTATCCCTGACCCTGCCTCTACATCTCCCTTTCCTGTAGTATTCAGCAATCCCTGACAGTCTTGGTCCCTCGTGTGTGGCCTTTCTTGCATCACACAATATCTTCTGTGAGAAAAGCAGCACTGGAAACATTATTCACACTGTTGTCTACCCAAGACCAGGTAAGAATTAGTTATTAATGTCTTACTGTGATGGATATTGGAATATGCTTGGTCATGTGATGTCCTTGTTTCAGAGTTCTTCAACATGGCTGACTCCAATTCTGCAAGACATGTTGAGGCACATATTTCAGTTTTGTATCTTAGAAAGCAACCAGGAAATTCTGGATCTTATTCACAAGGTATTTGAATGATTTACCACATAGATGTAGTGCTTCTGTATCCTGCTCTTTCAAATCCTCTGAACTTTTATGCAGATGAAAGGTTGTGTGTTCATATTAAGTACTTTGCAATTGCCCTGTGTGATGCTTTACAGTAGAGCAAATGAGTGTTCCTGCAGTTTCTCAGCATGTGTATGATCTTATGTAGGCCCTGTACAAATTTGTAATGGTTTCTACTGTGGTTCTTTCCCAAGGTGTGGCTGGAACTGTTAAACAAGGCATCTGTACAGTATGTTGTTGCAGCTGCTTGTCCATGGATGGGAGCCTGGCTCTGCTTAATGATGCAGCCATCTCATTTGCCCATTGATTTAAACATGTTGCTAGAAGTAAAAACCAGATCCAAAGTAAGTGAAATGTGGCCTCACTAACAGTTCTGAGGAAAGTAGGAAATTGCTTGGCTGTCTGTAAAACACATTCTGAGTGTGTTAGAGGGGGGTGCTGGTGCTTTTCTGCAGTTCCAAATGTCAACTGTCTTACAAGCCTCAAGTCTGTAGAGCAAAAGGGTTCTTGTCAGGTTATCCATGACAATTAAGTTCTTCTGTGTAGTGTTCTTTATGTGGATACTTTATAAGTCTATATTTACGTAGTTCTAAAGCCATCTGTTTGCAGGACTGAGTTAAATCCAAAAGCATTGTGTTATTTCTGGAAACATGCTGAGAGAAGTTTCCTTTTTCCTTTTATTGGCTGTATGTCGAGCATTAAACTTAATATAGTGAAGGAATATAGCATACATTTCATTGGACTACAGAATGCTACTAGGGAACAGGTGATTTACAAGCATTGACTACTTTAAGAAATCTGTTTTCCAGGAAGTGCACTTAGTCCACCTTTTTAATGGTGTGGTGATTATTTGTATTGTTATGGAATATGAATTCATCTTTTCATTACAAACACGCTTTCAACCTTTCCTTTATTCCACAGGAAAAAGCAGGTGCTAAACTGCGTCAAAGTCAAACCCAGAATAAGGAAGTGATTCAGGAATACATTGCTGGGGCAGACAGCATTGCAGAAGATCCAGCAACCAGGGATTACGTTGTCATGCGTGCTCGGATGATGGCAGCCAAGTCAGTTTACTGGAAATACGAAAAAAATACTTAATAGCCATGTATTTTTTTTTTTTCATAATATATAGTGGTTTTGCCAAAATCTAATTACTGTTTTGGCACCTTCATTTTGAATCACTGATTGCAGAGTCATTATAACATTGAAGTGACTGTTCTTTTTCGTCTTGTCAGGTTGCTGGGAGCACTTTGTTGCTGTATTTGTGACCCAGGTGTAAATACTGTTACTCAAGAAATAAAGCCAGCTGAATCATTAGCTCAGCTACTGCTCTTCCACTTGAATTCTAAATCTGCCTTGCAGAGGATTAGTGTTGCATTAGTAATCTGTGAGTGGGCAGCCTTGCAAAAGGTAGGATGTTTCTACAGCAAAAATAAATTTTACTTACTATCTCAATGCACTGCTTGTTCTGTGGTACTTAGCTTGAAATAAGATTTCTGTAGGTAAGCTAAAATAGTGTTTCTACATCTAAATACCAAGATCTTCATAGTTAGACAGTGGAGGAATACAGGACTCACTAGATAAATGCCAGCTGTCAGAACTATGAATCAGTAAATATGCTCACATCTTTTCTACAAATAAATCTATTCTCAAGATGATTTTTATTTAAGGTCAGTGATTCTTTTTAAGATTACTGTCTTTTTTACTCACTGTTTTTCTAGTGGCAGACTTTTTGTTCCTAATCCTTTATCTTTAATATTCTGGGTTATGAATGTTAATAGTCCCTCTGGAAACTGGATTTTTGTAGCTAGATTGAGCTGCCCAGGACTGAACAAAAGAAATTGTGATTATTTAGAGATGCAAATTGTGTTTTTCTCTTACAGGAGTGTACAACTGTTGCTATTTGTGTTCAACCTCGTTTACTTGGGGTCCTTTCTGAACATCTCTATTACGATGAAATTGCTGTTCCTTTTACACGAATGCAAAATGAATGTAAACAACTCATCTCATTGCTAGCTGATGCACACATTGACATTGGAAACAGAGTAAACTGCAGTGTATTTACAATAGATCAAGCTAATGAGCTGGTGAGTAGAGGCATGCTTGCCTTTGTTCCAAATCTGTACTCGTCTTGAAATACACCTTCAGCATAATTATTGCATAGACAGTAACTTGCAGAAATAATGTGATGACCTTTGCATATCTCATGGAAAGGAACGTGTAAAGACTCTTATTGTTTCCCCTGAGGTGTGTTTACAGTCTGACAAAAATCAAGTGCAATGAAAGGGAGTGCAATGGGAGAATAAAACTGAGTGTTCTGATCCCAGGTGTGGATTCTCTATTGAAATCTACACACAAGAAAACAAAGCAGGCTTCAAAACCATTGTTAAAATACTTGTAAATAGATTGAATTCTAGACCTCCTCCCCCCTTGTCCCAGACCTTGTATTCGGCTTTTAATCTTTTTCCAGTGAAAGGTTTAAGCAATGGCAGTCAACCAGTTGTGAGTGGGGAAGGATCTGGAAGGTTCTGCAACTACTTTGTTGTGCTTTTTATTTAGATTTTTATCCAAGTCTCTTTCCTCAAAAGAAAATCGGCTGAGAAACAACTTGTTCATGCACAGGACCTTGCACATCCTTTCTGGATTCTTGTATTCATATTCTGCTTTGCTAATCTGTCACATGCTTACATATTTCCAGACTATCTGGGTAGAATTGACAGATAATGGGACAATCTAATTTTGCAAGAGAACATAAACTGCTCTTGTAGCTTTGAGAATCTAGACTTTAAATGTCTATGATATACCAGATTTTCTCTTTGATCTGCAGTTCAAGATTCCTATTCAGAGTATTTTGGATACATTTTGGAGTATTTAGTGTTATTTACTGGGAAAATGTAGAGGGTGATATGTGGTCAAGTGACTTGTGTTATCCATGAGGATATCCTGATTTATAGTAAATGAAACAGATTGGTAATTCTGTCTTTCCTTTCCCTTAGGTTACTTCTGTTTTCAATGAGGTGACATCATCCTTTACTTTGAATCCTAAAGTTCTGCAACAGTTGGACAGTAAAAGGCAGCAAGTCCAAATGACTGTTACAGAAACAAATCAAGAATGGCAAGTGTTGCATCTGCGTGTCCATACCTTTGCTGCATGTGCAGTTGTGAACTTGCAGCAACTTCCAGAAAAACTAAATCCTGTTATAAAACCCTTAATGGAAGCTATCAAAAAAGAAGAGAATACACTCGTACAAAACTATGTGGCTTCATGTATAGCAAAGTTACTTCAGCAGTGTACAACAAGGTCTCCTTGTCCCAACTCAAAGATTATAAAAAATCTCTGCAACTCCCTGTGTGTGGATCCACACCTTACCCCACTGGCAGCATGTCCTGCACAGCCTCAGAGTAGCCAGGAAAACTCTAAAGGTATGATATCTAAAACTGCCAGGATTCTTAATATGTCTGCTTATTTCTGAGCTGTTGAAATGAGTATTTGAATGAGGCTTGTTTTTCTTGTTTTAAAAAATGCCAGCATCTGAGTATTTATTAATAATTATTTCATTTAGGTATTTTAAACTGTATACAACTAGTGTGTGTTATTTTATATCTATATGGATCTATAAAATACTTTAATTCCAATTTCCAGGTATTGACTCTTGTTTGGTTATTATCCAGTTATGATCACATTTCACTTACAGATGTTATTGAGTAAAAATGGAAATTAGAGTAACCTGTCAAAAATGTGGCTTGTTACATTCCATAGGCTAATCATAAGATAAAAAGGTGAGGACAGTGTTCAAAATGAATAAAATAATCCTATGCATGCCATGGTCATGGATTCTTTAAATGGCTGGCTGTTATTGAAAATGTATGGATTGAATGAACAACCCAGATTAACCCAATTAAGATCTTAATACTGTCAAAGATTCTAACCTGTTTTAAGGTTTGACTGTTGTATGTTTTATTCTTTCTCAATGAATGTGCCCTCCTTTATCTCAGAATAGAATAACTTTCATATCTGATTGAAAGTGAAGCTCTTAGTATAAAATAGAAACATCAACAAATCCAAAGATACTGATGGCATTTTTTATTGTATCATGGCAGAAGCATTGAACTGTTTTAAAGGACACAGAACGTAAACTGGTTGAAACTTTAGAACATGATGTGCTTTTTATGAAATAAAATTGTGCAAATGTTTTAGATTTGATTGATGTATTACCTGTGCTTCTTGCTGAATTATAATTTCTGGCAGTTTGCACACTTTTCATTCCAAGTCTGGAATGTGTTTGTAGCACAGTAACTCTTCTCTGTACGTCGAGGGTGGAAATCTTAATGTTTTTTAAAGCACAATCAGCAGCTGACTTGTAGGTAGCTCTCACTTCCCCCTGTGTGTTAAACTGCAGCTTAAATTTTTTTTTTTCTCCCTTTTCATTTAGGGCCCAACTCTGATAAAGATGGGATGCAGCACACAGTCACTAAGCACAGGGGAATAATTACACTGTACAGACATCAGAAAGCTGCTTTTGCCATCACCAGTCGGCGAGGGCCTACTCCAAAAGCACCAAAAGCCCCCATTGCAGATCTCCCCACAGGCAGCAGTGGAAGCATTCCTACAGAGCTTGATGAGGTACATTTCAAAAGCTTGTATTTGCAACTTCACATTCACTCCTCCTTTCCATTACTTTCCTTACCATGGGATTCACTGGAGTTCATACCATTGTAGTAAGGATGGGCCAGGGTTTTGCATCACATAACAGGAGGTTCTGTGATGCAAGCAGCTTATGTTTGATGTTTTAAATGCTTGTCAGTAAGAACAATAATTCCTGAAACATTTTATTTACTTTAGAATATGAATATCAATATAAGTTAATGCAGATGAATTTCCACAGAGTGGAACAAATACAAGAGCTGTGTCCTACCCATGTTAGTGTTGGTCCATCACAATGCCTGCTGAATGCCTTTGAAGCATTAAAACCAGCAGTTGAAATGTGACTGAAATGTGTGAAACAGCATGTCTGGGTGGTTTTCATACTTGATATCCTAAACTCTCCCATTTTATTAATTTCAAACTTCAATATGTTTTAATAATTAGATTCTAGGCAGCACTGTGAACTCCTAAGCAGTGTTGTAGATTTTGTTCTTAATTATTAGGTTTTTAAATTAATTCTTCTTGCCAAAGAGGGTGGGAGCAAGAGAGGGGGATAAATAAAAAATAAAGTATTGTAAGTTTTCTAGTATAGTACTGTTCTTGGTGTCACTGTATTGGAAATACTTGAGGTTCTGGGTCTGGAACCACTTGGAAACGTCTTGTTGAAATGCACCAGTATCAGCCAAGGGCAAATCTCAAATTCATAGGCTTTGAACAATTGGCTACAAAAGATTTTTGATTTTTTACATCTACAAAGAATAGAGTAATTAACTTGGGGACAAAACCTATTGGTGGAGATGTTGTAGGTAGGTATAAACACGATCAGAATTGACTGCCCATGTAATAGGAGGTCACCTTTGGCAATAATTGTTATTAAATGTGTCTAACCTTGCTACTTCGAATTGTTTAATTCCAGGCTCAAAAACCTTATGTTGTACAGAGAAGAGGAGCTGAATTTGCCTTATCTACTATAGCTAAACATTTTGGTGCTGAAATGGCAACGGGATTGCCACATCTCTGGGATGCTATGGTTGGATCATTAAGGAACAACATTCACATAAATAATTTTGGTAATTGCACTTCTGATTTAAGTTGGGAGGGGTGGCAGGCTGCAGCCATTATGTCAGTTTTAAACTGAACACATTTTCTGATTTTGCCAGACCGAAAGTCATTACTGGAAAAAGGAGATGCTCCTGCTCAGGAGTTGGTGAATTCCTTGCAGGTTTTTGAAACAACAGCAGCTTCAATGGATACTCAGCTACATCCTCTGGTAATCACCTCTTGCATGAAACAGTTTAGTCTCTTTGTTGCTAGTGGCTTAAGTCTTTTTCTTTTTTAGATATTTTTCTGATTTGTGTGGTCAGGGTAGAGGCAAAATGATAGTAATAAAGTCAGTTTATTGCCTGGCTACTCTACCAGACTGAAGGTTGTCAGAAAGGCTGCCTGTGCAGAGAATGCAAAAATTATGGAGACCTCAGTTAATTCCCAAGTAGACCAGATTTGATAATTTAAAAAACTGTTTCTTTCTCTGAACTGTCTATTTCTACTCAGGAGAGAATCCTGCAGTTGGAATAGTTGTGTGAAAGTATCAGTAAAGTACTGGTTAAAAAAAAAAGGAAGGAACAGAACAAGAGTCATCCTTTTGTCTGCATCTAACAGAATTTACAATACTAGCCTATCTGCAGTACTCTATTTCAGAGTAAGTATAGTAGCTCTGCAAGAGACACAGAGAAGGGCAACAGGATGACAAAAATACATGACAAGGCTGCCATGCAAGGAATAAATAGGCCAGAACTCTGGAAAGGATGGGTATAATGAAGGGCTATAGAGTTCTGAGAAGATAGAGATGAATCATGTGGGATTTTTTTACCTGTTTTAATAAAATACCGAAGTGTGTTTTAGTCTATTTAGCATATGCCATGGAAAGACTTTTTTAATATGTCTATTTTATTATACATACACATAAATGTGGTATATAGTTACAGTGTAGATTGGTTTTGATGGGGCTAATACTGTATGCAGTTCAAAAAAAATGTATGGAGTGTCAAAGAGGCTGAACTTTGTTCATCAGACCTAGAATTCAGGGACTTTCACACTAGAAAAAACCTGACTGTGTTTAGGTATCCAATACAGAAGCATATCTGCACTGATGAAAAAGAAGACACATGCCTACACCAAAGACAGATGTGTGTACCCTGCTGGGGACATGCAGATTTCCTTCTGGGTTTCATCCTTGTCACACAGAATTAGTGAGATTCCCAACATGAGTAATTAATCTGCCTAAACACAAAGGGATTGAGTCTTGAACAAATTTGCTAGCTGGAATGAATTCTTAAATCTATGTATCTGTATTTAAGAAGTAATTCCTTTTTTAAAGGAAAAGTTCTGAGTGTTTAGTACTGTATTTTCAGTGTGAAACACTTCCTTGCTAACTAAGGGCTTCATTAATTTTCATTTTGACTGAAATGCTAAATATTTTGTTACTCTGAATTTTATCCGTATTGAAGTACTCAATATGTGCTAAAAGTTCCAATTGCCTTATTCTTCTGAAATTATTTTTTAGTTTTAAGCAATTGTCTTGCAAATGAGCCATTTTAAGCATTCTTAAAAGACTGTAGTTAAAAAATCACAATTTTGTTTATAATTCATATTAATCTTTACTCCCCGCATTTTTTTCTTTTATTCAGTTAATACAGCATTTGCCTCATCTTTACATGTGCCTTCAGCATCCCAGTACTGCTGTGAGACACATGGCTTCCCGTTGTGTGGGTGTTATGAGCAAAATAGCAACCATGGAAACAATGAATATCTTTTTAGAGAAAGTTCTACCCTGGCTGGGAGCAATAGATGACAACACCAAACAAGAAGGTGCTATTGAAGCACTTGCGTGTATCCTTGCTTGTGTATTCAAAAGTGCAGAAACTTCTTCGCTGTAGTTTCATTTGGGTGAACAAAAACAGTTGCCTGAAAAAAATGGGAGAGGAATGAAATAAAATAGCAAGCTGTTTTTTCTCCTGTGGAAAGAAACAGAAGAAACCTTCTTTTCTATTTGCCTTATTTTATCTACCAGCTGGCATTCTGGTGAAGGTAATTCAGTTTCTCAAACCATGCACTTTTCTGGTTGAATGTAATTGGGTAGATCAGATTTGTCTGCTTCTGCATTGCTGTGTTACTAGAAATCTCATTCACCCAAGTGTAATAATTAATGACTCTTACTTATTGAGTGTGAAATCTCCTGGGTGTGTATTTGTCAGACAAACCTCAGCGGTTAAAAACTATTTCCTTAATAACCACTCCAGGTGTAATGGAGCAGCTGGATGTTGGTATTGTTCCATACATTGTTCTTCTAGTGGTTCCAGTTCTGGGCAGAATGAGTGACCAGACAAACAGTGTACGTTTTATGGCCACTCAGTGCTTTGCCACACTGATTAGACTGATGCCTCTTGAGGTAAGCTCGAGCTGTAAGTATGTGGAGTATGTGAACTGGCCTTTCCACTCTTTCACCAGCTGCAAAGTCCAGGCTTCTGGCTTATTAAAGCTGAATGAATAACTGGTTTTATAGGTGTTGAGTCCATAGCAGATGATAGAAGATGCACCCTTTATAAGTAAAATGAACCAAATTGGACCCTGTGTTAGCAATTTTCTAATTTAATGTTAAAATAAAATTTCTCTTTATAAGAAGCTCATTTCAGCTGTATACACAATTAAATGGTAGATTTATTAATTTTGTGTGTAATGCTGCTTTTCTTAGTTTGGTTTTAAACGTTTTAGGAATTCTGTGTGCACTCTCCTTAGGTATGTGAGAAATGCACAAAAGCAGTTTTAAAAAAAAAAGCTGATTTAAAAGAAAAGCCAAAAATAACATAAATTGTGTAGGGATAAGTAGGGCCACTTATTACTAGTTCTTAAAATTAAAAAGTACCACCCTTTGTATTCAGGCAACATATTGTGTATTATGATGCAGTGGTGTTTAGTCAATACAGATCTGCTTCAGTCTCTCACTCCTGCTGCAGCTTGTATACCTCAGACAACTTTTGATGTTGTGCATCAAGGACTACAATGCCTCTAAGTAACTTAATGTGACCACCAGATGGTAATAGAAGACAGTTTAGAATTTTCACAGCAATAATGAAAAACAATTGTCAGTTTAATGGGTTTTTTATTATTTCACTTTTTAATTTAGCATTATGGAACCTTAGAATCTAATACCTAGCAATCTGCATTAACAGGAGCACTTACTTTGTATAAGTATATCTCAACTGAGATGTTGAACAAGTTGAAAGTGAGCAAAGAACAAAATTTCTAACATGTTCATTGCAGTGCTATTTGCATCAGACTCACCTTCATGCACATCTTAAACACTGTCCTGTGGAATACACATAGCTTAGGGCTTGGGGGGGTGTTTAAAGGTGTTTTTAATAAAATTCAGTGAGATTCTCTTAAAAACATACTTTACTTGTTTTATTAATTGCATGTACATGCATGATCACTTCGTATTTCTTTTCTATAGTTATGGAAGAAGTGCCTTAAAATTTCCCTTTCTGATTAAGAAAGTTCATATCAGATATTGAACTATATTTAATACATAAGCACAGAGTGAAGCAGATTAATAAAAAGAGAAAATACTTCTATTGTTATGGAACAGTATTTTATTTAACAATAAATACATGGCATTAAGTGAGTTGGGGCAACTTAACTATGCTCTGTTTCCTGCATATTTATGCTGGAATTAATTATTCCTGCAACCATAAAAATGAAAGTATGACTGAGAGAAGGATTGTAAGATAAATGGTTCAACTTAATCAAACTTGGATTGATTAGCAATCCTGCTGCAAGTTGACAGCACACTTGAACCAAATTATCTGGCATAGTGTTCATAGTGCAGATAAGTTTTTTTAAAAGGGAGTGCAGGCAGAGCATTGGGCAAGGAGGCTATGCCACATACACAGTGGAATTATTTGATAGAGGATTTTTTTGGCCAGCCTCTGTGAGTGATCAGTAAGTTGAAGTAAAGCTGGCTGAAGATGGAGGAGGCATAGAAAAATGGGATGACAGATGTGATGGTGGGAAAATAGTAGTGCCTCTGCTGGTACTGCATGCTATTGGCAAACAAGAATGAGCATATCTGGCCCCCAAATGCCTTTTTTGAGTGTCTGGCCTGGTATGGGGACTACCTAGGAAGTAAAGGTTTGCTGTTAAAACCTAGAGGGATGCAGGTTTGTTTACAGTTTCCAACTGCTGGAATTCATCCTATGGATTTTAGTATCTCTTTAGATCTAGTTCTACTCAGTAGGAGAAAAATCCATCAAACTTTGGATGGTAGCTTGTGGCTTGAAGAGTGGGTGTCATAGGATTCTATAGCCAGACAGATAAACTCTGATTAGAGATAGAACACCTCAGTCTCTGTAGAACCTTAGCAGTGTGACCAGATTTTTCCATCTTTTGTGTAATTTCTGTCAGTTATTTTCAATGTGCCCTCTTGGGGCAGGATGTCTCTTGCACCTTACAACCCAGCATGTGTTGACCTGCAAGTAATCAAACAGGTATAGCTAAATATAGAATTTAAATCCTGAGTTTAGATTCAGATATTTGAGAAGACTGCAGATCTTTAGTGTGTTTAAAATGTCTGACTATGAGGTTTCTTTTTCTTCTCTGTGTGGCAATTAAGTCCTGTAGCCCTTACATGACTGCTTTAAAAATGTTACCCTAGGCTGGTATACCAGACCCACCAAACATGTCTGAAGAATTAATCAGAATGAAGGCTAAAGAACGTCACTTTCTGGAACAATTACTGGATGGAAAGAAACTGGAAAACTATGAAATTCCAGTACCAATCAAAGCAGAGCTCAGAAAATACCAGCAGGTAACAGCTTTTATTTGGTTTTAAAAGTTCTAGTCTTTTATGATTTCATAGATTAGCAGGAGTTTTTCAGGTACTGGCATTTTTCTTGAGGATTTGAGTGTTTTTGTTTCTGTTTTGCAATGTATATCTTGAACTCTGGATAAGGAAGGACAAATGAAGTAATGCATACTACTTATACTCTTCTAATGCTATTTTTTCCCCTTCCTGGATTTTGCCTTTTTTTCTGGGAATGGGCCAGTCATCTGTGCCTTGCCAACACTGACTGTGCAGCACCACTGCAAAGCCAGGCCTTACTGTACCATTTGGGTGCTTGTTTTTCCCTTTATTCCCTCTGCTTTTAGAATGGGCTGTAGTGGATGCATTTGTGCTGGGAAACCAGCTCCTAGTTTGGTAATGCTGGTCATTGAACATACGGATGTTTGAGCTGAAGCTCAACTAGCAAAAAGCCATTTTTTACTTTAGGCACTTCCTTTTCTGATTTCAGGATGGAGTGAATTGGCTTGCATTTCTCAATAAATACAAACTTCATGGAATTCTGTGTGATGACATGGGCTTAGGAAAAACTTTACAGTCCATTTGCATTCTTGCAGGTGATCATTGCCTCAGGTAAGCTTAAACAAATAACATTCTGTCTTGGACCTTAATGCTAGGTCTTATGTGTGGTAATGAATCTGGGCATAGTCCTGGGCAACTGTGACTGTAGGTGGCTGTGCTTGGAAAGGGGGTTTGGACCAGGTGGCTTCCACAGGTCCCTTCCCACTTCTACTCTTCTGTGAAAAACAATTTTTTGAAACTCTATTTTATACCCTTAAAGGGCTCAGGAATATGCAAGAACAAAACTGGTGGACAGTGTCCCTCTTCCCTCCTTGGTGGTGTGTCCTCCTACACTCACAGGACACTGGGTGGATGAAGTGGGCAAATTTTGCTCGAAGGAATATCTTAATCCATTGCACTATACAGGACCTCCTACTGAGAGAGCAAGGTAATTTATGCATTTATAACTGGTTTAGAGTAAAGTATCACACATGGAATTTTTCAATTTACTTTACTGCTACTACTGAACCATAGTTTGTGGGCATGGAAACACTTTGGTAGTATCTTTAAAGGCTGAAATAATAATGTATAAGGAACTCTTCAATTAACTCCTCATTTTTTTTTCTTCAGATTGCAACACCAGGTGAAGAGACACAATCTCATAGTGGCTTCATATGATGTTGTAAGAAATGACATTGACTTCTTTAGGTAAGAATGGGTTTGTTTTCTGAGGTTTTTAAAAGTCATTTGAATTTTAAATGCTACTTAAGTCTGTGTTCTTCTTTTCTAGAAATATTAAGTTTAATTACTGCATTCTTGATGAAGGTCATGTAATAAAAAATGGAAAAACAAAGCTGTCAAAAGCAGTAAAACAACTGACTGCTAATTACAGGATAATTCTTTCTGGGACACCAATCCAGGTAACTGATTTCCTATTTTGGATGAGTAGAAGAAAATTGAAACAAGATAGACCTATATTACACTTGCACAGTTTATTGTACCTTTTAACAATCATCTTGTTCAAACTATACATTGTAAAACAGCTTTTCACTTCTAAATGCTCAAAACATCTTTTCCTTTTCCTGGTATAGGAGAATGAATGAAGGTTTTATGGTGTTAATGGGGTTCAAAAGGTGGCAGCAAGACTTTCTCTACCATTTCCTCTTCAAGTGTCAGGCAGGGAAGAGACCATTTCCCTATACCTCAAGTAAAATTAGCAGGAAACTCTGTTCTGAGATCTCCAGATTTTGATCTTTGTCCTAATGACTTGCCTGTGCAGTATCTGTCACACCCAGGACTATGACTACTGGTGTGTCCTGGGTTTTGTTGACCAGAAGAACTGAGTGTGGCTTAAGGTTCTGGACACAGTGGGAAGTGCATTTATACATTCAAGTGCATGCAAACGTATTTCTGTAACTCTGATGGACAAAAGAGCCACCAAACTCCAGGAGCTCAGGACTGGGTTGTAGTGTGAGGTTTGTAGGGTTTTAAATGTCTGAATTTTTTGATACTTGCAACAACTTACTACTTCTGAAAATAAATTATCGAATGTTTCTTTTATGTTCAGAACAATGTCTTGGAGTTGTGGTCGTTGTTTGACTTCCTAATGCCAGGATTCTTGGGCACTGAACGCCAGTTTGCAGCACGTTATGGCAAACCAATCCTGGCAAGCAGAGATGCACGAAGCTCCAGTCGAGAGCAAGAGGCTGGTAAGGATCACATGTTTAATCTTTGGGCTGTTGTTTTAGCCTTTTAAATGAGAACTGCTCATGAAAAGTGTGGTTAGTTCTAACATTAGAGATTGAGGGGGAGCTGAATGTTTTGAAAAACGTGTTTTTCTTCTAAAACACTGGTGCTGTTGCCCTCACTAGGGGTACTCGCAATGGAAGCCCTGCACCGCCAAGTCCTGCCATTCCTGCTAAGGAGAATGAAAGAGGATGTGCTGCAAGATCTTCCACCCAAAATTATTCAAGATTATTACTGTATTCTCAGTCCTCTACAGGTATGCTTAAAAAGTGGCTGAAAGTTTATTTTTCAGCACAGTTAACACCATAAGGGCATTAATTCTGTATTCTTGTGTCAATGTGATATCAGCTCTGACATTCTCTGCATTTACTAAAAATTTTGTAGTATGTTTAGAACACTTAATTCCAGTCCTGTAGTAATAGAGTATTTCTTGAACTTAATTTTGGGCGTTGTTCAGGAACAACATGTAGGCATCTGCAGATTGTTTGTTTTTCAATAACACTTTCCAAGTTGCAAGAAAATAAATGGCAAGAGATTCTGTTGTTAATGTTTATCTTGTGTTACATATAATACAGATTTCTTGATGTATGGTAACTCAGAATTTTAACTTGAAATTAAACTCTGAATAGGGCTGTCTATCTTCTGTCAGGAAAAAGCACACTCATTCTCTTGTCTGGTCTACAGGTTCAACTTTATGAAGATTTTGCCAAGTCTCGTGCCAAATGTGATATTGATGAAACAGTTTCTTCAATTTCAATGAATGAAGAAACTGAAAAACCAAAGCTTAAATCTACAGGTCATGTATTTCAGGTAAAATTTTTTTCAGTAGTTTTTATTACCTAGTACATATATTTTTTTGTACCTGTATATATAGATTTAGTAAATAAATGAAAACCAAAAGAGTAAACTTAGACATTTGGGGCCATATAATCTAAGTAGAGTATTTATGTCTGGAATGTGATGTATAGCTATTATGTTTAAATTATGTGTCTTATGAAGCATAACACTGCCTCTTATTTTTAATGAGATCTACTCAGTTGGTGTTCAGCTGTTTTGTGAATCTTGTAAAAACTGAGTACTTAGAGAGCAAAATCTCAGAATGAGGGAAGTAATTCTGATTGCACCAGCTGTTACACTTCAACATTAAGATTCTACAGCATGGACAAAACGTTTCCTTAAGGGTAGATCTGAATTTATGAAGGCTCACGATCTTACAGAATTGCGGATTAACTCTGGGTTAATTGGAAATAATGATTCTCAAACTGCTCCCAAACCAATTTCTGCTATTGCAGACTCAGATGAGAATGTGGGAAATAGTAATCCTTGCATCTTCCCTGAAAGAAGGGACCCAGATCACAATGAGTGTGACAGTGTTTGGATACAATTTGAAATGCAGGTTTTAAATGTGCAGTTTTGATGAAAACACAAAGTCCAGAATGTGGCTGAGTGACCCCTGTACTTACAATCAAATGTGTTAATCCTCTTTCTGTAACTGTGTTCTTGCTAATTATTTCTTTGATCTTCATTTCTTAAAAAAATTAAAGGCATTGCAGTATTTACGGAAGCTCTGCAACCATCCAGCATTAGTGCTCACAACCCAACATCCAGAATATAAGAGAATTACAGAGCAACTTGCAGCTCAGAATTCATCCCTTCGAGATATTCAACATGCACCTAAGCTGTCTGCTTTAAAACAAGTAAGTGGATGTGTGTTGTGCCTTAAATTCCCCAAATGTCTCTTTCTGCTACAGTTTAAGATGTTTTATTTAAGATTTCATCAATAGGGAAACTTTTTAAATAAAATTCAGTAGCAAATGAAAAGGAATGGAAGGATGTTTCAGGGATATGCCCTATTTTCCCTGATAATTTAAGAGGGAGGGGGAAACACCATCTTCGTGGTGATGATGTTTCTGTAACTTTTTAGAATATGAAAAACCTATTTTGTTTCCCTCTTTCTGCAGATTTTTTCATTTTTATTGCATAGGGGACTACTTCCTTGATAAAGTTAGATTGCATTGCATAGCTTTACTTACAATCAAATTTAAGTGAAGAGAATGTTTTAAGTTTTTTTATTTTTTAATGACTCAAGTTTTTCATAGTTTGACAGGGAAGCCAAACTTTGACTTCTTATACTTTAAGTGACTGTCATTTAGATACTTTCTCTGCAGTTTGTTTCTCTCATTTCTACGTTTGATAATCAACAAATGTCTATGTTTACATGACATCTACAGTCATTTCAATTACACATTTTAAATTAAAGTTCTTTTACTTAAAGCTGCTGCTAGACTGTGGTTTGGGCAATGGTGGATCTTCAGAAAGTGGTACAGAAGCTGTTGTGGCCCAGCACAGAGTGCTTATCTTCTGTCAGCTGAAGAGTATGCTGGATATAGTGGAGCACGACCTCCTCAGACCTCAGTTACCCTCAGTTACTTACTTACGACTGGACGGCAGCATCCCTGCTGGGCAGAGACATTCCATTGTTTCCCGGTATGCATGATCCCCTCAGAACCAGTATGAGGCCAGCTTTAATGAACTGTATATTTATATGGTGCAAAATTGGGGGTTTTGTCTGACTCAAAGCAGATTAAATTCAGATTCTTTATTTAAATGAAACTTACCATGCTTAACTTCTTGTATGCAGGTTTAATAATGATCCATCTATAGATGTTCTTTTGCTCACCACTCATGTTGGTGGACTGGGACTTAACTTGACAGGGGCTGACACAGTTGTATTTGTGGAACATGACTGGAACCCGATGAGGGACCTGCAAGCCATGGATCGGGCCCATCGCATTGGGCAGGTGAGAACCTCTTCATTTCTCATAAGGGTGGCTTTTCTCTTGCTGAATTTGCCTGAGAGAGTTTGTAGTGCATAACAAAGTGACATCTGTAGGTTTCTACCAAGCTTTCATTCATACTTATTTCTGGTAAATATGCCTGCTGCTGAAGTGTGTACTTCCTCATTCTGCCCCCAACTTGATAAGTCTTCTGTACTTCTGAGCTGCTGGGGAGAGGCCAGAGAATCACCCTTAGGTGGAAGAAGAGATGACAAAGAGCTGATTCAAGGAACTGAAGGGACAATCCACAGGGTTGCCTTCTCTGATGTTTGGACAGGGCAAGAATGACTGCTGGTAGTCTTCCCCTAGAGCTGCAAAAACCAGTGAATTCTTCCAGAGTACAGAGGCAACTGAAGATGCCTCTGCTGTAGAGTGGCAGAGTCTTGTGCTTTCCATCTAATGTCTGTCTCTGAGTACAGTTACTGAAAGGTAACTCAAAGCCAAACTGCTTCTAGACTGTCCATGGTAAACACTAAAAGCTTATGCTTTTCTGAATACCTGAGATTATGCTTACATTGTATCTTACCTAAGATTACACACTTTTTAACTTAAGTGTGCCTTTTTTTCTTTCAGAAACGTGTTGTTAATGTATATCGCCTGATAACCAGGGGAACTCTGGAAGAGAAGATCATGGGTCTTCAAAAGTTCAAAATGAATATTGCAAATACAGTGATCAGCCAGGAAAATGCAAGCCTGCAGAGCATGGGAACAGAGCAGCTTCTTGATCTGTTCACTCTTGACAAGGTAAAGAGACATTTTTATAAATACCTGCCAAAAATAGAGTCAGCTTAGGGAAGAGCTTTGCTTTGAAATATAGAATTTAATCACACAAATGCTTAAGTTGGACTGATGAATAGTAGACAGCTCTCTGAACAGCAGGAGGATGTGATATTTCCCCAGAAGAATTATCAGACTTGAAGAATTTTAGATTGTTGAAAACATTATTCTGTATATTAACAGAAATTATTTTTCTTTTGTGAAGGATGGCAAAACTGAAAAAGCAGATACCTCTACCTCTTCTGGGAAAGCATCAATGAAATCAGTACTCGAAAACCTTGGAGAACTATGGGATCAAGAGCAGTATGACACTGAATACAGTCTAGAAAACTTTATGCATTCATTAAAGTAACCATCACATATTTGTAATACAACTGCTGCTAGTTCACATATTTTTCTGCTGATATTCAGCAAACTTCAAAGCATATAGAGTGAACCTTTAGCTTAATGTGTAAATAGACTTACTTAAAGAAGAATCTTCAAAAGACTGGCACAAAGTAGTGTCAGCTGTTTCACTGGGAAGTTATTCTGTCTTAAACGTTTGCACTGTATAAAAACTTTAAATGTAAACATTGTGAGGTGATTCAAATTTTACTTGTTCTGAACAGCTGCAAATTCTTACTTGGTAGAAGAATTAAAACAAAGCAGGTTTTTACATTTGTTAACAAGTGTTGCTTGTGTTTGCAGTTAAGTCCACCATTATTTCTTTCTGTATCTATAATAGTTTTGTACAGTTGTTTCAGTGAGTACTTCAGGTTGTTCAGTGTACATTTTTCTTTTAAACACAACTTGCTTTTATGGTGTATTTAAAAAGCAGTTTTCAAGTTAAGCTTTCATTCAGATCATTTCAGGACTTGTATCACTAGAGGCAAAGCCTAGAAGCCTTGGAAGTGTTGAATAATGGAATGGCACTAGGCCTGTGCACCCACCTTTGTATATGGACTATAAATATATCACACTCTTCAGTCTTTTGACATCATCTTGTGAGAACAGTTGACTTGAACTTTTTAATGTAATGAGCTCTATTAAATACAGGTAATGGCCTATTTGAGGCCATGTTTGCATCCTGTTAGCAGGGGTGTACTTTTTTAATTTATCTATAAGGCTAGAATATAGCCACTTTGAGAGATGCATGTATTCCATATGTTTCAATCCTATATATTTTTTGTAACTAAAAGAAGAAATTAAATATACAGACATTTTCCAGAAGTAGATTTTACACTGTCTAGGATTCTAAAATCCATGCTAAAAGTGACTGTGTACTAAACTGATGCATGATTTAAAGCTTCTTACAGGAATAGGGAGGACTTCTTTTCTTTAGGAGAAAATATACATAGAAATACCTACATTCAGTTTGAGGTAATTGAATAGCTAAAATGGTGTAACAAAGATAGTAAAAGACTTTAATAGCAGTGAGTGAGAATAATATGGCTGTATGTTATGCAGCTTTTTATAAAAAAGGGAGGCAGTAGTAAAAGTGTGTTTCTAGATGTGCATATGTACCAGTATATGCACTTTTTATAAATATTAAATTATAGATAACTTACAGCAGTTGTCTGAACACATAGAATATATGTATAAATATAAAACCTAAGGTTTGTAGCTTGCTGTGTGCTTAAGCATCAGAGCTTAAAAACCACCAGAGACCTCAACTATTGTAAAATAAGATGGTTTTAAAACTATATAAATCAAGACAGTTCTACAGCATTGGAGACAAGGTAATGTCACATTTCAGTAGTTATGAACTGCCAGATTGTAACTAATTAGCATTCCATGAAAATAAAACAAACTGGGAATATATAAGTTGTATGTTGAGTTTGTCCATCTTTAGTTTTGTTTCTGTAAGGAAGACTTATCTGGCTGCATAAAAAACCTAATGCTTTTGGAAATTGCAGCTGGATTATGAACATTATATTGGTTAATTTCTACCTTCAGACTATTGCTGTTGTGCTTTCAGCTGATGATCCAAGCAGGGGAGACAAGATGGGGCTTGGTGGTGTTTGCAGAGAATTTACAATGCTGGAATAATGCATACTTGAAGATAACTTGGTGCAGTAATTTGGTGATAGTGCCTAGAAATAACGAGATTTTTGAATAAAGAAACTTCTTTAGTGGTAAAAATTGCATATGTTTTTCTTCAATAGTTTTATTAGGTGCAGTGGTAAGAAACTGTTTGGGTCCTGTTGGAAAAGAAATAGCATAGGACTGTTTTGAGCCAGTTATTTATCATATTGAGGTTGCTATGCAACTGTAATTTTAGTGATGGCTCTCTTGGATATCACATCAAGAAGACTTCTGCTCCTGAAAACCAAGGGAAGGCAGAAGCTAGAATAATGATTTCAATATTATTGTATATACTTACTGATCTTAAGTGTTCTGTGAATTAATGCTTTGAAATGTAACTCAACAGGAGCACTGCCCGAACTATATAAAAAATGAAGTTTTTGTTCCCTTAAATATTTAACAAAGAGCTCTTCTATGCTTTTCAAACAAGCAGAGCATTTGCAAAGATCTGGCTTGTTTGTGCAGTGTCTTCAGTGTACAAACTGGATTCACTTACAGCAAAAAAAATAGCTCTTACAATGCCTCTAACTGCATTTGATCCCTTTAATGGATCTTCAGCTGGGCCAGGCCAGGAGTGGGCTGGAATAGGAAAGTTTCTTTATTTCTAGGCTGAAATGAAACCTTCAAATAGGTCAGGTTCTCAGCACCAACCTGCTCTGCTCTGCCCCTAGTACAGGTTGTTACTTGCTAATGATAATGTACCCTAAGCCTTGACTGACTGCAGGTGGAGTCACCAGAGGCCCAAAGAAAGAGGAACTGAGTAGAATCATGCATAGGCTCAGAATGCTTTGGGTTGCAAGTGACTAAAGATGATCCAGTTCCAAAGCCCTTCCATGGGCAGGAACACCTTCCACTACACCAGACTGCTCCAAGATCTGTTCAACCTGTATTGAACACTTCCAGGGATGGGGCTTTCATAACTTTTCTGGGCAATGTGTTCCACTGCCTCATACTCAAGGCTTGATGCATTGTGTGTAATTTACACTGGATTAAACTAGTCTCTCTCATCATTTAATAGCATTGAAAAAACACTAATAATCACCAACACCCTACCTCCAAATTAATGTAGTCCCTGTTTCAGACCTTTCTGACCTATGAAAATGAAGTTCCTTTGACTGGTGACCTCATTCTGGGCTGGCAGGAATGACTTTGAAACAACTTGAAACAACTGTACACATAATGCTGCTTTTCAGCCAAACTTAAGGACTGCTTGAAAATCTATTTGAAACTAAATGGAGAACTACATTCTGCAAACATGCACCAGGTCTGCATAAACACACCTTCTGCTGTGTCTTGTACTTAATTTAACAAAGAATTCAATCTAACAAGTCTTTCTCCATGCATGTTATCTTTGGAATTCACTTAGGAAACTGCTCACTTTCTATACATTTACTTATAACTATTGCAGGTTTCTAGGTTGGTTTTTTTATCCTCCCTAATGCTTTAGGAAGTTTTTTTTCCAAGCTTGCTGAAAGCAACATTATACTGAATATCCAGGGTATACATAGTGATTTAGTTTAATGCAAATTAATTCAAGTTGAGTCTTTTGTTTTAGTCCATTAGCTTTACATATGTTTTACCTTAAGATTACCAGATTTAAAGACAAATGTGTACATTTGCCATTAGTGGTATCCCCAGCTTTCCTACTCTTACGGCTCTGCAGGTTTGTAAGGCAAAGAGCACACATTTCTTATGAAACCTCAATTCAAACAGAAGTAGGGCAACTTTTAAGCCATATTAGAAACTCTGGAAAACTTCTAAGATGAAAACATATTAACTTGCTTACAAATGGTAAATAATGTAGTGTTAAATCTGTCTTGGTGTGCAGTGTTAATAGAGCTTTGGCATAGGGCAAACTTTAAAGCTTTTAAGGATCACAGCAGTAATTGACTTGGGCTAAGTTGCTTTGTAATCAAAAGCTTGGAAGATGGAGTTCTTTCTTTAAACCAGGCAGAGAGATGCTTTAGAGTAAAAAATAATTTTTTAAATCACATTTAAGTGAATTACTTTCAAGGATAGTTTTCTGAATATAAAGATTTTTATAGAGATCATAATCCATCTAAATTCTTTCAGTGGTCTATTAAAAGACATGACCTTTGAATTTGTGCCAGAAACCCTTTAAGTTGGTTCCTTCTAGTAGCTTCAGTAGTTCTCCAGTATTCTCCTCTACAGCAGGTTTGCAAGCATCTGTTCAGTTACACTGTCTGTTTTTAAGGCCAACTCACTGTTCAGGAATCAGGATTTAGTTGATACTCTGGCAGCCAGACCAGACTCAGGGATTCTGCCCAGCAAGTGAAAGCTCCCTTTGGTGTGAGACTGACAGCACTACCCTTTCCAATACAGGAATTCCACTCCCCTCCTGGCAAGACTATATAGCAGCAGGGTAAGAGAGCTCTAACTTCACACTGACAATTCTGTCATCTTGGATGTCACTCAAAAGGAGATGCCCTTCATCTGCTGTGTGTGTGCACAGGCAGAGCTCTGCTGGTATGAACCGTGTTGGTTGGAGCAAGCATGGTACTCAAAATACCAAGTCCTCTCCATTCATAAGCCTTATGCAATAACAACAACATTTTCTTAATTTTCTTCTAACAGGTACCTTTAACATAAAGAATAGAAGGTCTGTGCCAAGCTCATCTGTATATTTTTTTCTTAGGCAACAGCTAAATACACTATACTTACACTGTACATATGCTGCAGTGGATAGACAGGAAGACAAGATAGAAAGGTGTCCTGTGCCAAGGTTAAGGTATTTTTATTAACTTCTTGTAGACACTGGGATCCAGACTTGCAACTTTATATCTCAAGCTGTACACACCAGCCTTGGATCTGGACAGACCAGCACACGTGGGTTTAGGAAATTTGTTAAGCTGTCCTTCCTTAAGGCTATCAAACCTTTAAAAAGTCATAGGTTCAAGACTTGTTCTGTTTTCTTAGCTCAGTCGTGTGAGTAGCTAACTTGGATTTGGGTGTCTGATGATTTATGAAGTAATCAAAAATCACAAACTCTTAGAGATTATGACCTTCAGTATTTTCTTTTAAAGTAAAATTCAGACCAGGATTTGCTAAGTTGTAAGAGGAATTCCACATACTAAAGGAAAACGATTACTGCTCAATTTCTCTTCAGATGAGGGAAGGAAGTTGATCCAGAGAGCAGAAACTTCAAACCCATAAATTCAGCCTCAGGTGCAAAAGCTGCAGGAATGGGGAGAAAGGAAGGATATACTGCATCCTGCCAAATGGCTGTTCCAGGGATGCAGCAGAGTGAACTACTCTGCAGTTCAGGGAGAGGCTCAGAAATAGCTGAGCTATCAGAATATGCTGGCCATGTCTCCAATACACTCCAGTTCCAGGGGCCTTTGCAGGGCTATGCTGTGCTCTCCATGCCAAGGGTGTGCCTGCCAGAGACTTCCCATATGTCAGAGTAATTGCATTTCACAGCTTATGCAGGCTGGGTGCTTAAATACTCCATTGAGAAAATGGTAATACTGCTCAGTGTAGTGGCCCAAGCAATCATGTGGTTAACTTGTGTGCTTTTTGCTGCTGTTTCAATGTTAGCTCTCTCTAAGTAAATACTGTGCTCTCCAGATACACATTTATGTATTCTGACCCTGTTTCTTGTGACTCATACTGCACTAACAGAGATTTAATTATCAGTCACAGCCCAACATCTGAGAAATAAAACCTTCAAGTAGAAATCTGTAATGGTAAGCCAAGTGAAGAGCTAGCACAGATGTTAAAATCTACTTTTGCAAGAATAGACCCTGAAAAAGTCAGTTGAATTTGTCATGATCTCTGCTGTAGCCAGAGAGGGAAGACATTAAAAGTACATCAACTCCCAGAAAACGACGCATTCCAATTCCTGCCTTTCTTCTGAATCCGAGCTGCCTCACTTAACAGCAAAACTGACTTTTGACATTGCATTACCAAAACAAGTGTGCCTTTAGGAAAATGCTGCACTGTATTTTGATCTATTTCTCCATGCTGCCCTCGCCTCCACACAGTCCAAATTATACAACACTTCTGGGACACTTGCAACTGTTCTTTCTTGGCCTCTATTTTGCAAGTATCATCACTCACAAATCACAACAATCAAACTGAATCAAACCTGTCAACTGAACTTCAGGTACTCAGGTACTATTTCATGTTCATTTGCACACATTTGGTTACCTATATAAACACAGGCAGTATTCACTTCTGGGCACAAAGTCAAAATGCAGCCCATGCTCATATTCAAGAGAATGTGTTTTCAAGAGATGGCCGAGGAAGGAATCATGCACAATAACAAAAGCAGCAGTAAGGGCCAGCCCACCAGTGTCTGTCTTCATTTATGACTAATTTAAAGCTCACCCACTTAGGCATCATATCAGTTACATTATCAGTTCATTTGCAAGCTGGAAAGGACAGCGTGGCAGAATTCAAAGTTGGTGCTTCTGCTTTCTTTGCTGCCCTGGTGAGAGCTGCAAGATGCGATCAGCATTTCAGGCTTCTCATGGCTGGCACAGTCAGCAGTAGTTAATTATTGTTTATAAAATGCAGAACTCTGTGTTCTCACAGTTAAAAGTTGCATCACTCTTTGGCTGTGCCTATTATTTATCAGCTGAAGAGCAAGGCAGCAAACAAAGCAGAGAGAGTGAAAAAACACCAAAACTCATGACAGTTTACATAGGCTGTGTAGGGGCAGGGAAAGCAAAGGAGGAGGATAGTACACGGGATGCACTTGCCATCAGCCTGTTTTCCCTGGCTCTGTTTGGTTTATTTCTCCCAGTTTCCCACTGTGCGGTATTTTTTCCTCCCAATATAGATGTGGTCACAGCTGGCAAAGCCACCACAGTACTGCTGTGGAAGAGATTAAAATGCCTTACCCCTGGGAGCCTGGGGTGTGCTGCTTCATCCTCATCCCACTTAGGCAGGAAAAGTAGCTCCGGCCACCACCACAGGAGCCTGCTGTGCCACCCCAAAGGAGAAAACAAACCAGCCAGACTCAAAGTTCAGATAAGTTTAAGAGGCAGATGGCTACGAACACCCCACAGCTTCTTGCACCTGCACAGAAACCCAGAGAGAAACAACAACCCTTCCACAGGAGCTAAGGCCCAACACAGGCCGTGAGGGTGCAGCAGCCAGCGCTGCCTTCATAGTCATAAAACCACGGAATATCCTGAATTGAAAGGGATCCACAAGGCTCATGGAGTCCCACTCCTGGCCCTGCACAGCACTGCTCTAAGAGTCACAGTGTTCCTGAAAACATTGTCTAAATAGCTCTTGAGCTCTGTCAGGGTTGGTGCTGTGACCACTGCCCTGGGGCGCCTGTTCCAGCACCCATCTACCTCCGGGGTGAAGAGCCTCGTCCCAATATCCGACCTAACCCTTCCCTGCCTTCATGCCCTCGCTATCCCTCCCTCACCAAATTGCATAGCAGAAGAAAGGGCTTCAGCACCACGAGTCTGTCTCTCCCTGCTCCTCGGGCTCCGGCCATGGCCCTCACGGGGAAGGGGCTGGAGGGACGGGCCCCTCAGAGCCCGCCGGGCGCTCTGTGGGATCGCGCAGTGCCCTCCCCGCCCCTCAGAGACCCCACTGATGGCGGCTGCCCAGCGCAAGCCGGCCCCAAATTCCGCGTGTTCCCATTTCATCCCCTCCCTGGTTTTCCACTGTTTTTCCACTGGTTTTCCACGGAACCAGCTCCAGCCTCAGGCCCGGGGCCAGGCGGGCAGGCCGGGGGTATGCGGGCCCGGCAGTGCGGCCCCGGAGGCGGCTCCAGCAGAACCTGCGCTGCTCTGGGTTCCTGCAGGTGAGGATCAGCCCGGCTTCGGGGCCGGGCTTTGCACCTTGGATTTCTCTGGTTATCCGCCCAAGGTCTCTACAGGCAAGGGGGCTCCTCTCCGTTTCGTTAGTGTGCTGCTGACCTGTCACAGAGTAAGACTTGAATTCTTAGCAGAGATGTATTCAAGGCACTAAATGGCTTTTGCAATTATTAGATGCCTTTATCAGCTTTGCTTTGGCACTTAATCAGCCGCAAAAGCTATTTATTGCCTCATAAACTCCTCTGCAGCAAGCATTATCCTTTAATTAATCCCTGAAAATTACAAAGGCTGATGAGGTAACCCCGTTTTCACACCACCCAGTTAAGCTGAGGAGAATTTGTTGCTGTTTTCCCTTTTCATTTTGTTTTTAGACGTTTGTCAGCTGTCTCAGTCAGAGGGCTTGTTAGGACAGGTAGCAGCAATTTAGCAGCATGTCCCAGGTAACAAATAGCAGCCAAATCACTGAGCTGTGAGGATTATTCACAGCTGAGAAAGTTAGGAGATGAGTAAAACTTAAGCCTTAATTTAACTCACATTAAAATAGGAAAGACTATCTGAACAGCATGTGGCTGCAGAATTAAAGGATGTTACAGACTCATTAAAAGATTGGACCGGTTGCTAATTAGGATTTTTTGAAACTAAGGACACAATGGCAGAAGTAGATCTCTTACATACTGAGAGACTTCAGATGCATTCTTTCTTTGTATATCATTAACTTTTGTATATCAGCACTTAGAGGAATTCAAAGCAACCAAAAAGCATCAAGATCTCTCTATGTCTGCAACAGCTCCATACCTCAAGATTTCCACTAGAATAGTGCTTTGTAATCTGGATACAAGTTTTCTTTACAACACAGACATCAAATTTTGCTATTTCCACATACCCCAACCTATACCCCCACCAGATTCAAACATTAAAGTAAAGCAGTTCACAAAATAGCAAAAATGTTAGGCATCACTATATCAAACTTTTATCTGACCTTATGAGAACTAGAATTATAGCTGGAATTTAACTGTTCTTGTGTAAACATGTTAATTCTACTTTACAGGGGGGTGAGAAGAGCAAGAAACTTTCCCCTAAATATTTGGGAGTTGGCAATGCTGAGTCCTACCTCTTTGCTTCCCATGAATGACTGATAATTGTTGTGGAATTGTTGTTGGCTGCTTGGAAAAATGATGTCAAGAGAGAAGGTGTTTCATCCAGGTCAGTTGCTGAGTTGCAAAAAGGTGTTGGGACCATGTAATCAGCCAGTTCTCTGCAGAAAATGTATCACAAAACGTAAACTGTATTTTAGGAAGCACCTAGTGATGCAGGTAGCTAAGGTAGAAGAAATTTGGTAGGAGACTTGAAGTATAGGAAAGGAGGTTGTTCTAAAAATTATTGCAACATATTTCCCCATCAGCATTTACAGTTTCCAAAGCAAATTCTGAAAGGGAAAAATATCATTTGTGTATGAGAAATGGGAAAAGAGATGGAGAAAGCTGGGAAAAAATGTTGCCTTCCATGTCTCTTAAAGCTCTTTATTTTTCTTCATCATTGAAAGAAAAAACACAACCCAAACCCACAAAAACCTCAACCTTGTTCTAATCCTAGCTCACAGCTGCTAGGGAATTTACATTTCCTGTGGCAGGTGTTAATCACAGTGAGACTAAAGAGCAGTTCCACTTCAGTGAGTCTTTCTGTGTGTTAGTAGGTGGTAGCATAGTCAGGACTCAAATTATAAGAGATTATGTTTTCAAAGATGTGTTGAAAACCCCAACCCAGCAATTATGTTTTCCAAGGTAGTCCATTTGTTACTGCTGGAGACATCCTGCATTGGTAAGTGGTGTGTTCTTGCCACCTGAGTTTCTGAAACAGAAGTAGGGGGAGAAAAGATGAAGGAGGTGAATACTGTTAAAGCCAAACTTTGGAAGTTAGGAAGTCTGAGGCTTTGCATCCCAGGAGGAGGTGTGTTGAGGTGCAGCCTATGCAGTTTTTTGCAGTGTTAGATGGTCCAACACCATCTTGCTGCACTGCTGGGGAGTGGAGGGCAGGGCTCTGCAGCAGTTCAGTCACTACTCCAGCCCCAAGGACAGTCACACAGGCAGTGGGACACACCCCATGGTGCAGGAGCACCTCAGTACCTGGAGACCACAGCCTCTTGAAATGAAAGGAACCACAGTAAAAAAACCTGAATTCATTAGGAGCAAAAGTGGATAACTAAATTAGTTCTAATTCAAGATACTTCTCAATTATCTGTGGTAGTGAGAGCACATGCTCAGGAGCATTCAAGACTCCCAGGTCTGTATCTTGCCCTTTGGCTAAGGATAAGGCCAAAGGTTCAGGCCTGTAAGTAACCTCACCTGAGGAAATTCCAGCAGAGGTCCCTCACTGCTATAGGTTTGGTGTTTTCTATGCATATGCCTGTAACTTCCTTTCTGAGCAGTTTGGTATTTTTGTCATGCCTAAATCAAAGGATTTGGATTCAGGAATCATGTTCCTCATCCTGCTTGCATAACAGAGCACAAATACCAGCTGCTGTCCTTTTCTTTTAGAGCACAGCTGGAACACCAGGAGGAAATGGCAGTCACAGTTTTATGTGCTTCCCTGTGGAAAAGAGACTGTGGTTGTGTCTCTGCATCACAGACTGTTCATTTTATGCATGTTAAAGCAAAACTTCCTTTGGCTAAAGTGCAGAAAATAGTCCTGGTAATGTAATTGCTACCTACCTACAGCTACTTGAGAAACATTTTCTTGATTCTCTAGGGGATACAGGGAAAAAAAGAAAAAAAAAAACAAAGAGAAGGGATTTTGTTTCCCCCAAATTACATCACATCATACTATTTTCTATTAATCTTCTTTTCAGTGTAAAGAAGTGTTGTTTCAAAAAGATGGCAGCATGCTGCTCAGTGGGCCAAAGGCATGATAATAACTCTTGGACCCTTGTAAGCTCCTCTTCCAAGAATAAAGCTGAGCAAAAAGGTTAATTCAGGGTTGAATCCTTTAGAGTAATTCATCAAATGTGTTAATGAGAGCACCACTTTGTTGTAATTTCTAAAAAAGAGTGGTTGGATCAGAACAACTTGAAAAGTAGAAACAATCTCAACATATTGACTCTAGGACTTGATAAGATAAAGACTCAGAGCTGCCTGAAGATTTGTCTGCATCACTGAGCCCAGCCCTGCCCCACCAGAAAATGAAGGAGCAGGAAGCTGGAGGTGAAGTTTCTGGGAGTGTCATGGGGGTGGGGGGCATTGTCTCATACAGCTCCAGGAGCAGTGAGGTGCAAGAGGCAGACAAAGGCAGAGCTGTTACTCGTGCTTTGTTTGGTACAAACAATGCATTTTAACCTGCCTAGCAGAAACTGAGCCAGACTGAGTCAGAACTGTTGGGAACTTGGATGCCTGAGTTGTTCCTAACTCTGAGCAAACCTTTTCTTCCAAAGTCTGCCCATCTGATTTGCAATCCAAAGGGATTTGTAGAGTTAACCAAAGTGCACTGAATAGGTTTTGACTAATTCAGTCTCAGCTGGAAATGAGTGTGTATGTAATGGGATATTGCTGAGAAGCAGCTTCTTGTATTGTTCTCTTCTGAGTAAAGGTTTTGTTTCAATGCTGCCATAGTCCTTATTGGACATCACAGCCATGTCTTTGAAACACTGACCTAATAAAATCCAGTGCTGGGGATAGAGAGCCAGTGAAATGTGAAATGTTCATAACCTCTCTATCCAACACAGTCCTTTCAAACAGGGGTCAGACTTTCGACCTCAGTTCTTTACACAGTGAGAAAGAACCAGCAATTAAAGCTCCTTATATCCTTGTAGTTGTTAAGTGTAGAAATTAAATGATACCAATATGTGTTCTCTACAATGGAGATGGAGGCAGAAAGAGACCATCACATTAATTAGTTTTTTCTTTTGGAAAAAGACTGAATTTATTACAAGTATTACAAGTTCACTCCTGACTGGCTATAAGATCTCAACTAAGTAATTTCTTTTCAGTCCTTCTGTTACTTTTATGTGCTTGTTTTGTTTTTCGTGCTTAGACTGAAAGCACCTCAGGACAGAATCTTGCTCTCTCTGTCTTATGTAATACCAGGCCTAACAAAGCTCTGCTTTGCTTTGGGGCCTTTAGACACTAATGAAACATAAGTACTTACTAAGATAATTAACTACAATATCTTTGAATGGAAAGTTATAGTCTGGCCTGAGAAAGAGGAACCTTTTCTCCTCTACCATATCAGCTGATGAGTATTCTTTTGTAAAGGAGGAGACTGGAAATTTTTGTAAACATTCTAAATGTTCAAGATGCTTTCAGAGTTGTGGCTGAGTCAGAAGGAGCTGGAATGTGAGTGGTTAAATTGTGTTTTGCTGAAAATCAAATTAGCTTGATACTTGCATGTCTCACTTGCACCTAAAGTCTAGAAGAGGTTTAGTTTAAATTAAAGAACTCCTTGTCCTAAGCAGACAACTGTGATTGCTTACAAAACTTACCCATCAATTGCCTTGAGGGGCGCAGGCTTGACAGTGTGGTAATATTTAGACTGTAAAACAAAACTCAAAATAGGCTTTCTTTTGAAGAATTATATAAATTTTTCATTAATTCTTTTTTTTTTCCTATTATTTTTATCACAACAGCACCTGAGAGTCCAGTCATCATAAAGAGCAAGGCAACATACAAACCCTGCCATAAAATTCTGCTCTTTCTCCAAAGCACAGTTGGTCTTAGGGTACAGTGACAGGTACAAATTAAGTTGCTTAAGAGATACTTGGTCTGACTACATTTTATGACCTTTTCTTCTCCAGAAGTTCCTGTCATGTCAGTTCTACCAGCTGATCTACTTTATTTATTTATTTTTTTTCCAACTTGAGATTTTGAATTCTGTAATAATTAGATAGATAAGAGCTGAGATAGCTGGAACTCTGTCAGAGACATAGGATTAATGTCCAGGGAGTGGAAACTTAACCATGATTATCAGCAGAAGACACAGCAAATGACCATGCACTGATTAGATTAAGTCAGCCCTGGTGGCACAGGTGTGTGAACTAAGTGCAGGCAAAAATTCCTTCTCACTGAGTTAGTGCCAGTGGTGAAGAGCACCTGCAAAGACAGTTACTGTTGTGATTACTCTGGCCTTTAATTTATAAAGGAAGTTCCACCAAAATATATTAATAAACAGAGTGATTGATATATTCATAGGAGTACATATTTAAATATGGGTAGAGTATATACAGTTTGCTTCATCCCACTTCTGTACAAGGTGCTTTAAACATAGGAAGTGTCATTAATTACTCCACAGATGCAACACCAAAACTGTGGCCTGTGTGTTTTCCCTCAGAAGATTTGTGACTGCCAGAATGTCCTCTGTAATCAGAGAAAAAATTTCTGTCATGGGTGTGGTCCAGGTATAGATACTCTGTTGGTATCATCGTGGTGGATTATTCTAATTTGCCTTCTAGATCACTAACAAGCATTGCTAGTAATTGCAAGTTTTTGAGAAATAACACCAGGTCACTAGACCTGCTGATCCTCAAGGCAGGCTCGTAATTCACTTACTTGCAGTGCATATAGGGACAGCTAAAAATATCTCCTAAACCAGTAGGTCAGGTGCATCTTTATAGGCTGTTGGATGCCTGTTGGGTGGTTGGGGAATTCTGATGTGTGGACAGCAGCACACCTGAGATCAGGTGGGAATGTCACATGGAATTCACGCCTGTGTGTCCTTGCAGTCATCTAATTTTTTTCTTTCTTTCTTCTTTAATATGTCGTTGAAACTGAAGCTCTTCTTACAAATTGTGAAAAAAAGGTGGAGGCTTGAAGGTAGGAAGTGAAGGTGTGCAATGCAGGTCCACAAAAGCACTTGCTCTTTGGATTTTGGTACTCTTCAGGCAGCTACTATATAGTGACCTACTCGCTTGGCCAGGGCAGGTAGTTCTGGGTCTGTGCAGAGACACCTTTAGGCAACTTAGTCAGCCAGAGAGTTCAGACAGCTTCAAGGTTATGCAGCAGCTGAATAGGAGTTTTCAGAAACAGTTTTGGACTTTAATTTTTAATTGCATCTTTTTTATATTTTTTCAGTTTGGTCCTACAGTGAAATTTGATTAAGACAGTACTAAAGGTTTTTCCACATCAACAATTTCACCTTCAAAGGCATTTGCAGCTGTGACCTCAGATATTGACACTGCTTCATGTATTTCTCCTCTACTGACAGAAGGAGGAATTCATGTTCACTGTTCATAAATAGGATCATGCCAGAGAACATCCTGACTCTGTGTGCAATCTCTCTGCCTGCAGTCTGTCTGCTTGATCTGCCAACCCTGAATTTTCAGCTCTCCACCTGATTTGAAAAGGGGCAGATATTAGTTTTTCTCTGAAATGAACTGCTGAATTAACAACTCTCTCATCTAAGGGCTGCAAATAGAATTGAAGGGCTAATTCTGTGCTGTGGTGCTCAGCTCTGAATTATGTGGCAGCACTGTGAGCCATGCGTGCGATATTCTTAGAAACCATTTTGATGAGGTGTCCTTACATCAGCCAGGAGCAAATGCAGATGAAAGGCTCAACAGATAACAAACCAGAGGAATTTCCTTCAGCCTGAGGTTCATGTCCTCATTCAGAATTTGGATTTGGAATCTGTTTGTCCTGGGTGTCATCAGAGCACATTTTGAAAGCACGCACACAGCTGTCCAGAAAATCTGAGAGGATTGCTGGCCAGCTCATTTGTCTTTACAGGTTACATCTGGCTTTGATGAGCTGCACATGCTGCATATGATCTTTGTCCAGGTGGACAAATGTCTAGTTTAATGTTTAGCAATAGGTCCTTCATAGCCTTTCAGTCAAGGGCTTCAGTTACATATTAATGGCACAGGTCTTTGTGCAGGTCCAAGAGCAGGAACATTGGTACATACTGGGGTAGGGAATGTTTTGGCTCACCATATCAGATATAGCTGTTGGCCCCAATTTGGCAATTACTTCAGTGTCCATGTAATTTTAAGCACATAAGTAATTCCAGTCAGTCAGGCTTGTGTTTAAAAGTGCATTGCTGACTGGGGAATTTCTGGCTTCTATAGCTGTTCAAATCTTGGCTCCCAGGAGTCTTCCTCCAAATTTAACAACATTTCTGCTTTACTCTCTCGTGGTAGGAAACTGGTAGTATGCTTTGCTCATGTCATCAAATCTGCTTTAGCTTCCATCCTGAGAGACTGTCATTTATGCATTGGACAGATACCATAATGGGAATAAACATGGGCTGGTTTACTTGAGAGGCAATGCAATGTGGATTGCTGGAGTTGAGACTTGTTATTTAGGTTGCAACTCAGACAACTGGGAGAAGTTTTACACACACTTTTACAAAGTTGGGTGCTTGTTCCACAAAGCTGAGAAGTAGGGTAGTACAGAATAAGAGCCAGGAGATGTATTGGAAATGGAATTGCTTTTGCACCAGGACTGGGAGAGAAATTTGCAAGCTCCTTTGAACTAGTGCATGAAGCTGCATCAGCTCCATGCTATCCATGAGATAAATATTGCAGTGTGGAGAAGATATAGCTGCTTAAATCTTGAGGGAGAGGCAGGATTGTTTGGGACAATTGTAAATTAGGAAAATATATTTAAATCTAAGGTGCTATTCCTTGTCCTGATTTTTTTTTTTTAATGGAACCTTCACTGTATTGCACCATAACCTGTACAAGTGAGGGAATTTCTTCTTTCCTCTAGGCTGTGATTTTTTGTATATTTTAAAAAAATTTGCTTGTGTAAGAAATGTCTGCAGGCCATCAGCCATTTCCCCCCTGCCTGTGAAAGAATGAGCCTATAATATGAAGACTGTACTGCCCTTTCTCTTGCTTTTAAACCACATCTCTCCCTGGAAGAGCAGAGCCTGTCCAGCCTGGCCCAGGTCAAAATGGGAGAATGGCAAAAGCAGATTTTCCTGGGAAGCTTTTTTTCCGATTTACAGCTAAGTGTGTAATTTCACATCAGAATTGGTCTGGCTGAATGAGCACTTTGGACACCACCCTCCCCACTACATCCTAGCTGACTTCCTCATCTTCAGCTCTTCCTCCAGCTGGAGAAGCCACAAGTAGCTGGAAGCAGAAGAACCCCAAATATCTCCAAGGAAAGCAGCAAGTGGGGTTCAGTTTATACACACTTTCCTGGCTAGTGTAGTATAAATGGGAGCTCCTTGGGTTGCATCAGACAGCCCAGTGTGGGTTTGTTCTGTCCCTTCCTCAGCTGAGCATTTGAGGCTTCTGTTCATACTTCAGAGCAGGGATGACCTGAGGAGAGGTATGTATGAGGGTCTAGAGCATGTCTAGGACTGTGCTTGTGGGGAGAGGTGGAACTGGCAGAGGGGTGATATCAGCAGACTCTAAAGCCTCAGAAGGGATATCATGTTCTTTAGATCTGGAGAGAACCAGCGTCTTCCCTGATTGCCTTGTCTCAGTGCCAGGGTGAGGCTATTACCAGTAAATGGCTGGGTAATAGGAGGAGCTGCAAAGGGCCCCGGGAGCCCAGGCAGGTGGTGCAGCTGGTGATGACAGGCTCGGTCTGTGGGAACAGAATGTGTGCTGCAGATAGCCAGGGAGAACCCATTTTAGCAAGAGCTGGGCAGACTCACAGTCACATGGCTCTGGCTCAGCTGTACAGCCTGAGCTTTAGGAAGCTGAGAGAACCAAGTTTTCAGAATTTGCATATTGCAGTTGAGTGACTCCACTGACTCCATTTCCTGGGGTTGAAGAGTTTTTCTCACAGTCCTGTTTCTGCAAGAATCACAAAATGGATGACAATCCCCCCAAAATTCTAATCTGCTAACACATTTGGAATTGGTGTGGAAGTTGGGCAAAGATTCAGCTTGAGTATTTGATATGAAGTGTTCACTTCTGGCTAATGCTATTTCTGTTACATCCCTCCTTCAGAACATGATTTAAGAGAACTGAGAGAAGGACACTGCGACTTGCTGACCCTGCATTACCTCCTGCAGCATTTTGAATGCAGCTTAATTCCACTGTGAAAAGAACTGATACAACCAATCCCCATGAACTATTCACACTTGACAGAAACACAAGTGAAGAGGGTGATCCATAATAATCAGGAAATTGGGATCAAAAGCAGGCAGGCTTAGCCCAAATTGTTTTGCTCAGGGAGAATACTGCAGTTTATAGTACACAATTTAATTACTGAAGAACATACTTTCTGCAACTGAAGGCAGTTTCCAGAGTGGAAAGGCTGCTATAAATATAGTTCTAAATTCCACTCAAAGTAGGTTAGGAGAGCATAAGCTTGAGTAGTGTTTAAAAGAGTAAAAGGAGAATGTCATGTAGTGTTGTCCTATTTCTGGCATCACTCCTCAGTGGAAAGGCCATTGTCACCTATCTGCCCTCATATGTCATTCAGAAAAAAAGAAATCAAACACAAGACAGAAATGATGGTCCTTAAGATCCTTTTTCCAAACACAAGTGGTTGTCTTTCTTAAGGGCAGTGGCAGACATCTTCAGCTCAGGGCTGCAGATGCTCTGTCAAAAGCAGACTGAGCTGTGTGAAGTGTCCTTTTGTGTGTCACAGCTACTGTGCTAATAAAAGTCTAAACTGCAGAGGAGATTCATCCCCACACATTGCTGCTTTTCCTCTTTATATATTTACTCTTCATTCTATAGGCTCTGTTCAATGGAGCTAAAAGTCACAGGATGGAGGTAAATTTAAAATTTAAGGGTTTCTTCTAATATGCCATGTAAGAATAGTTTGATGCAAATGCAGAGGATATCACAGATCTTAGCATTTTTTTTTTTCCTTTGTCTAATACAACCCCCAGTTTCATTGAGGATTAGATGTCAACAGCCATTACACAGCAGGGAGTTAATTACAGAAGTTACTGGGTTATATAATGGTGTGAAGATTTCCAGACTCAGTAAGTTATATCTCGTCATGACCAGGTTTTTTTCTGGCCTTCTGGCTGTATAGTCTATACTAAACTTTTTTTCAGGTCAGTGATTGAAGTAGTTTTAGTGAAGGAATTCCAGCACTGATGCTCCTTGGTATCTGATGGATTTTTTCAGAACAAAACATTAGCAAGAGACAGTTACAGTTTGTCCTGTTTATATCCTATCCTGCTCTGAGGGTAGTGCTTTCATTACATGGCTATAAAGTAGTGGTACTTTTCTGCCTCTAAACTCTCTTGGCAGAAAAGTGCTAAAGCATTCTGTTTCTGGATTTGCATTTTTTGTCCTTTGTAGGATTGGAGTGAGGGGCATGGAGGGGTGTGAGAGGGTGTGATTGCATTATCAATTGTTTTATGCTTTGCCTCATAAAATGCAGGTTCTTCAGCACTTCAAGACTTCAGTGCCATTTTCCTGTGTGTGGCTGATAATTTTTTTCAGTGCTAGTTGAAGTATTTTCTGCTCTTGTCTGTTATCAATATTTAGCATATTTGAATAGAACAACCTAAGCACCTAATGTACACATCTAAAAAAAATCTGAACTGAGAAAAAGAAGTCAAGGTCTCAAAGCTGATTCTACAAATTACGCCAGTGATGTTGAATTTGAGCATCACCATGTCTAATTGTTTAGACTGTGGTAATATCATAATCCTGGTCCTTGAGTTAGGCACCTGTAAGTAAATGTGATGTAGAGATACTCAAGGTGCTTTAGGATGGGCAAATTTAGTTGCTTTTCAGGGTGGTTTATCACACAGAGTGTTTTATACTCACAATAGTAGTGCTTACTTGCATTATGCTGCTGTGACTGGAGTAAGGCTTTTGCTTTCTGTTGTTCCACTTCTGTATAAAACAAATCAAGTTTCTTTGGACTAAGAGGGTGGAGCTCACTTGGGTCACCCACTTGGGAGGAAGAGCTGTTGGTTCTGGTTTCTGCCCTGTTTCTGAGTTCAATACAATCATCAAATCCTCTTGCTTATTTCTGCCAGAGTGACTGAAATTTTTCCATTTACAAATGGTAGCATGCAGGTCCAGTCAGAAGTAAGAAAGGTGAAGGAAGATTGCTCAGCAGGGCATTTCTGGCACATGTGTCTATGCTGTGATTCTGTGGGCTCTGAGTACAACAATATGCACAAGGCACAGCTGGAGGAATTAGGTACATTGTGCCCATCTCCCAGAATTTCATGGTTGTTATTTGACTCTGACCATGTTCTGTAGTCTGACAATGGGGTTAGAGAGGTTTTTGTAACTCTGAAAGGCAAAGATTTTGGAGGACAGATAAGATAATTTATCTTTGCTATGACTTTTGGCAGTATTTTGCAGAATTATTTTGCATATGAATTGTACCAGCTCTCTCTCTCTTTCAGACTTTCACTTCATTGGTACACATTGAATCTAGCAAAGAATCAAGAAGGTGCATCAGAGGGCATGATCTTGTTATATGTAATTTTATGAACAACCTCTTTGATTATTTACTTTCATGGTGATGCTTATGGTCTTCCAGAGACCATTCTTCTTCACTTGATAGAGAGCAAAATACATATCACAAAATAGTTAAGAGAAGTTGTCACAGCTGTGAGTAAATAGCTTTAGTTCTTGCTCCATAGTGCAGGAAATTTTGAAAAAGAAAATAGTAAAACAATAAAGATATCCCCAAGTGTTTTGACCACTCAGGCTATTGGATAGAGAAGGAGAAATACACTTCTGTTCTCCAGTATGTGAAACATGATAAATACGTTTGCTATCTGTATTTACGCTGTAAGTGAAAAAAAAATACAGGGGAACACTCTGAGAATTTAAGTAGATCTCAGGTTATTAAACAATTGAGAAGTGTTATGACACAAGCAGTTTTATATATTCCAGTTCACAAAAACATAGGCCCAAGCAATGCTAGGGCAGCAGCTCAAAGGGGATTTTAGGAAGTTAATAGCAAATAAACATCACTCAAGCTCCTAAATGGAGACCTGGTTTTACTGCTTTAGCCCCAGGTGCCTCCCATGGCACTCAGGTAATGGTAGACACAGACACTGGGGAGCTGCTGTTCTCTGGGTGGGACAGCAGGAATTCTGTCTCAGCTGCTGCCAAGGGCCTGCCATATGACTCTGTACTTGCTGATAGTTTATTTCTCCTTCAAAAACAGGAAAATGGGGAGATTTCTGAACCTTTATAATGTTTCCTTCTCTAATTGCTGTATGAGCAGTTTGTCACTCAAAATAAACTGCAAGAATTTGCTTGCCCCAAGGGGGGAGAGAGGATTCATTTGAACAAGCATCATCTGTGTGTGCAGCTGGTGCATCCAGCTCTGACCTGTGTTCCTAATGGAATTGTGTGCTGTAAGCGTTTTGCAAGTAGCTTGTAACATTTTTATGAAAACAGGTTCCATAGGTTTCTTGTTTTAAACCCCATTTCTTGGTTCATCCCTGGGAGAGAATGCAGCAATTCTGCTCCTGTGCTCATGCTATTTAGCAAAAGATAAACAGAGGAAAGCAGATTATGGCTTTTAAGAGCTAAGCTTCAGCTTTTCTGCAGGTCTGTGTGAGGGGGGACACGTTGCTTTGGTGCCTCGAGTTTAGCTTGGGAGCATGCCTAAATAGGCTTAATACACTCCCATAGTCACATAGGTGACTCTTTTAGTTCAGTTTAAATTTGCCAAAAAAACACATACCAAGCAGAAGCAAAAGAGGCTGTGCAGCCTTTTGTACTTAAGTGCACTTGCTTAAGTTAAGTTAGTGCAGCCTTTTTTTAATGCAGGCAGAGTTAAATGCTGTTATCAGCTGGAGAAGGGAGTTGTCAGTATCAGTGTGCCTTGCCAGCAGCATGGCTGGCTATCAAGAAGGGAAGGACTGGGGATTAGAAGTTTCAGAGGAGCTGCACTTCTTCCCACAACTGTTCTCTTTAATTGAGGAGGGGCTAAACTCAGACTGATTTTTGTCCAGATGGGCTTGGAACATTGTACAGTGAGAGGCTACACTAAGTGATTAATTGGAAGGTGTTTTTAAGAACTCCCTTCTCAAATTTAGCTCTGAAGTAAGGAGATGCTCACAGCTTCTCATACATTCATTCTGTCCAGGAATTAATATTGCAGATCATTGCCTTGTAAAAGCACTTCTCCTGGCAGAGCAGTCAGGCCATTCTCCTGAAGGTTACAGTTATTCACTGTGTCTGAAAACGTCAGCCTGTAATTTCTAGTGCTGTTAGTTCCAGCAGGGCTCTTGAGCTGCATTTATGTAGACAGTGAACAAAAACAGTGACAGACCATGGACTATTCCTGAGGCCTTCACTTGCCCTGACATATTAAATTTGCATTTTTTCAATGAAGTGTCCTGTGGCATTCCAAACAGCTGTATTGCTGAGCTTTAAATGTCTCCTATTCTTAAAAAATCAACTTTTACAAACTTCTGTTGTAGTGCTTTTTTTCTTTTTTAACCCAATCAGTCTAATTTCTGCCTGTAACCATTGTTAAACTGCTAATAAAAGAGTGCAATATGTTAGTCAGCAACTTTTCCTTAGCTCAAAGAAAATAATTCAACAATTCCTTTTCTCAAGGCACTTGATTCTACAGAATTCTTCCCAGAATTATTTACATCATATATATTTCTGCATTTGTGTTCAGTTTAGCATAAGAAATACCTCTTTAAGGTGGCTTTTCCATTTTAGGGAGAATATGTAAGTGGACCATATACTTGCATTATAAAATAACTAGAAAAGACAGTTTGTGTGCATGTGTGTCTCTGCTTAACCTTATCTAGTAAACAGTTTTCCAGTACAAGATTTGGGGGTTTTGTATCTAGTTTACATTCCCATAATGTATGTCCCAAGATTTCCTTAGCATGTGCAAAGGATGACAAATATCAGTACTTCATACAACTATATTTAATAAGTTATTACAGAAAAAAATAAAGTCCAAACTACAAAGTTTAAGCAGTTGTAAGCAATAGCAGCATTGAGCTCCATGTTTAGTCACAGTACTGCAGTTCCATACAAGCATTAGTCCAAGCCAAAAAGGAAGAAGCCTTGTTAGAATTACTAGCAAAAACAATCTAAGAGAACATGTAATAAAAGATACAGTACATTTAAAATTAGTTGAAAAACAAGTACAGAGATCTTAGCTGTGAATGCTCTAAAAGTTATGTCCATTAGTTTGACAGTAAAATTACAAATCTCTAATACTTTATACCCCAACAGAACTACATCCAGGAAAGAAAAAAGAGCAAAAATTATCTCTTGTTAGCACCCTGGTTTTCTACTTACTGGTGAGCTTTTCGTCATGTAAATTTGAGTGTGTCAGAATTATGTGACCAATGTGATTTCTGACCAGCTACCCATTTGGGGTATAGAGTAGTCACTAACATGAATATAAAATACTCCGTGGTATGATAGAACACTATAGCAGCAGAGATTAAGAAGTTTGTCTGTTTTAAAAAAAGAAAGAAAGGAAGAAAAAGAAAAAGGGTTTAGCTGACATCATACAAACTAGCATAAAAGCAACTACATACAAGCCAGATTAAACAAAAGAGACATTTCTACAAATCTGTGACTAATCTTTCACTCATACCTTGCAAGTAGAGATGTCACAATACTGAAATATTAACATGGGAGCTTTTCCCAGTTAAGCGCCTTTTTTTCTTTTTTTTTTTCTTTTTTTTTTCTTTTTTTTACTACTCTAACAGATAGTGAAATCAGCAAAGTTATTTGCTAACTGCATATTTGCAATACAATTTGTTTTAGCCCATGCCTTGCTAGCAGGCTATAAAATACAAGCATGTCGGCAGAAATATAAGCATAAACTTTGTACCACTTAGCAGGAATTTTTTATTCCCTCTCCATTCCTTAATCTCCTTTGTTTGCAATTTGTGTACATTCCAACCAGTAGTACCTAATTTGAGTCTAAATTTTACTTCACTATTTGATCTAGTCTATACATTACTTACAGAACTGAACACACAGAGGATACACAATAGACCAACTCTGGGCACATTTCTTCCCACAAGTCACGGATGAGCCACTCTAACACTCGAGCAGAAGTTAAGTCTAAAAGGTCATCAGCAACTTGTGGAAGCGAGAGTTTTGTCTAGAGAAAGTCATTGTATGCCCTGTTTACGCAACACCAGTTTTAGTCTGGATTGTTTCAGGTGCCAGAACAGTCACTGGCTTCAGGAAGGGGTTTCTTCTGGCTGCATAGGGAAACAAAGGTGATGGAAATGGAGGTGAAAAGTGTTTTGATACTGGCCCTTGGTATTGCCAATACAAAAGAAAAAAAGGACAAAGACACAAGAGAGGCAGAGAAGAACAGAGAAAGACAAAGAAGCTGAACGGGTGTTCAGACGTGGTGGCAATATGAGTTACTGCATTGCTACCAGGGGATGGACAGAGCGTTTTCATTAACTTGGCAGCTCCCACCCACGTGGGGTGGCTGGGTTAGGAAATGCTGTGGGCATGGACAGTCTGCTCCACGCTGCCACTGAGAAACACATGCAGAGAGGGACTTGTGCGGGAAAGGGGCAATTTCTTTACATAAAAAACACGGTGGCAAAATACAATGAAGAATATATATTTTAGGAGGTTCAATCTAAGGCTATTGAAGAGAGTTTACTGAGTTCATGACAAGAAAAGCAATGAAGAATTATGCTGAATGGGCAGGGTCAAAAACCCATTGTTCAATAGATTTAGCTCCTTATAATGGCAATAGTATTTCATCAACACTGGTGGTGTATAAATCTAGACAGCGAACTGGTACTGTGACATCCCTATTATCTCCCTAAATCATTTTGATAAAGGAAAAGGCTTTTCAAAATATCACGTTTTTTCTGCTTCATTCTGTCATTTTATTGCCCAATTCTTTGTTACAATTTTCCAATCACTTTACATAACCAACCATTTTCATCATTGCCACACTATTGTAAACCACATCAGCAAGTTAATACATAAAGCTTTGCATTTCAAAAAACTAGACACTTTAGTAACAATATTACAAAGATTTTAGCTTCAAAAATAACTGAAAATGAAAAAAATAAACTTTTAAAGAATCAGCATCATAAAATTAATTTATTCCAAGTAAAAATACAAAATAATATTAATGACATTGACCAGATATGAAAGTCTCTCCCAGAAACAACTATATTAATGGTTGAGAAAGCACTCCTTAAAGAAAATACGAAATAAAAATGAAAAATATGTAAATATGTTTAATTTTTTTCTTAGCAAAAAATCTTTCTAAAAATAACAATGAAAATTTGTCTCAGTACAAAGGCTACATTACTATTGAAAAAATACCAGCATGAAGAAAAGGTACATATTTGACAGTAGAAAAATGATTTTAGTGAATCACAATGTCTAAAGTCTGCAATGAAAATAAATCTGCAATAAAGATTTATGCCTTTTTTCTTTTCATTTTTCTTTTTTTTTATACAAACAGTACAAACAGTATTGCACATAACAACAAATAGTCGAGGTTAGGTTAGCCTTCAAAAAAATCGACTAGTTCAAGTCTCACATCAGAAAAGGCCACAATAGGACCTGTTGTACCCAGGGGCTTCTTAGTCAAGTTGCAGTTCAGAACTCCATATTTTAAAAAATAACTTTTTTTGAAGGACCCTCTTTTAATATAACATATTAACAACTCAGGGGCACATTCATTTACAAAACAAAAGGGAGCATGTCATAATTTAATAAACTAAAAAAAGTTCTCTTTAAAAAAATACAAACAGAAGAACTCTCACAATTCTGGTCAGTCGTGCATAATCACACTTGATTATAAATATACAAATTAAGGGAAAATATTTTTTCACCTTCTATTCACAACTTTCAGCACCAAATGGAGTTTGTGTTTACACCTGTTCTTTATGATGATTTTGTTTCAGATTTAATCCAACATTATGGTATATTGTACATTTTCCAGCTTCTCTCGCTCTCGCTCTCTTTCTCTCTGGGAGTATTTTTCTACATGAAAGAGGGGTATTTCTTCAAAAAGGTTTACTTCTTTCACATAATTAGGTAGACTTCTGTAGGTTAGCTATGATCTTTAATATTACAGTTATAAAGCTCTAACTTCTTCATTTTCAAAAAAACTCAAATAAGCATGAAAAAAATAAAGTTACCCATCTGTTAAATCATTTTTCTTGCAGAATTAAATTAATATATATTTTTCTGAATAAACTTACTTAGAAAATATCATTTTCTTTCCTATATTTCAAAATTGAGGTATTGCAAAAGATCATGTCAGTCAGAAAGCATGCCTTTTTCTTTAAAAAAAATCATCAGCCAACTGTTGAAAACTGTCTAGATACAAAAAGTAGTGCATAACAAAATGTCTTGTACAGATGAAAAAAAACAGAAAAGACACCTGGGCTGGGAAAAGCAATATCACAAAACCGCCCAGAAGTAACTTCAAAAGGGATAATTATAATAAGCATTTTAAACCAGTAAAAAACTATTTTTTCTTTTTTTTTTTCTCCAAAAACAGAAAAAATCCTTTCAAAGCCAATACCTGCAACTAAACATTGGGAAAACCAACTTACTAAATTAGACACAAAGAAGGACATCACAACAAACAAAACCCAGAACATTTAAGTCTACTATGCGGTGTCATATCCAGTCAGATTGTCCCCAGAACTGCAAAAACAAAGGAGGAAAAAGAAAAAAAAAATAGTGTACACATTCTCACAATCATTAGTATACCAAGTGTGTTTATATTTATATGCTATCTGCAGCCCCATAGTTCATGCTAAAAAAATGTCCACTGTGTTAGCAGGTCTTAATTGTATTCAAGCTTCACAGGATACATCCAGGGATTAGAGAGATAACGCCACATCCACAGAGCAGACATCTCATGTTACTTTTATATGCAGACATTTCTTTAGCACCACTTTGTTTCCTAACTTTCTTAAATGTGCCTAGGTTATTAGTTTGACAGACTATCTAATCGGTAGTGTATGTACGCCAGCATGAGCTCTTTGGTTTCCTGGACAAGGTCTGCAGCTACGTAAATGATGCAAGCATTAGGAGAGAGATTGTAATAAGAGCTCATTTCTGTTTATGTACCTGTTATGAACTGTCAAAAATGTGTAATGTCAGATACAGAGGCTTTAACAGTTAAGTTTGATCACAGTACTAGACATAATCACTTTACTATATAAAATAAATTGCACGATATATAACAGAGCACCGCAAAGTACTTCATCTACCATCCACAAATTTTTTTTAAGAATATCCTACAGCTAGTTTTTTATATTTGTTGTAATATAGGTCATTCTGTAATGGGCTGATCCTAATTTCAGAAGCATTACATTTACTGAGGCATGCCTTCCTCCAGTCAGTAATCATTTTTTTTTTTTGTTACTGAGCATTTTGTAGCCTATGAAGATTCATAATTTGTGCATTGTGGGCAGGTTTTATATTAGACATATATAAAATTTATTGCATGCAGCAACCTGATTAAGTAAACATGCAGTCAAAAAATATTGACCTTCCTTGGAAGCTTTTCTGTATGCTATACTGATCTCCTTTCAGCAGCCATCACTATTTAAATCACATATTCATTTTTAATTGATACCCTAGCCTGAATAGAGTATTATGGTATTAGTAATACCATTTTAATAGCAGCAAAAGCTATTGCAGCATACATTTACATAACACTAAAAGACCTAACAGAACAAAACAAAAAAACTCAACAAAACAGAACAAACAAACAAAAAAAACCCCTCAGCAAAACAAAAGAAAAAAGTCTGATCCAGCTTATGAGGTATCATCCTTACAAGTCAAAATCGAGAGCAACTAAAGGCTTATTTTTCTTTAAGGGTTATTACTATTCTAAGTGACCCAAACTAATGATTGCTGAATATCTGTTTAAGTTTTTGCTACATCTGCCACCTACTTGTGAATATTACCTTTGGTAAGTCATCTGCTAGGGGCAAGTCTAAATTTCTGAAAATAAGTGCATGCTCCAGTTTAAAAATAAAAATAATTATAATTACAATAAAAAAATCTTCATCACATACACATCAGCCCAGTAAAGACTGATGAGAATGGCAGTCTACATAATGTCACTAGTGACAAGTCTTGTGTAGGAAATTAAGGTACCAAGCAGATGTTTGTGTGAATCAAAGTGCAAAATCAGTACAGTTACACTCTGCCGGTTTGTATTATACTGGACACTGAGTTCAGTAATGTGACTGTAAATAATAATAATAGTAATAAAAAGACCCATCTCTTCATTAAAGTCGAGGACGAATGCACAGATTTCCAGAACACTAAGCCCTGAGGCAGCGCTCTCTTTTCACTCAATTTTATTTACTCCAGTACTTCCTGCTGGGCGCGGCCGGGGTTCAGCTCCAGCGGAACGGGACGTGGCGGGGCCGGTCACCTCCCTCCTTTACCAGTGGTTTGTGGAACTCCCGCCCTGCACGGGAGTGTATGCTGGCCCAGCAGTATTCACAGTAATACTGCAAACAGGTAACATTGGCACAAAAGAATGGAGCAAATTTTCCACCACAGCGAGTGCCCTGGCATTCGTCACACATCTGATCATCCAGCACGTATGGCTTCACTTCCACCTGCACCAGGGACAAGAAAACAACTGTGAGAATGTTTCATACTTGTGCTGAGCATGAAGACAAACCCCAAAGTTTTAATTCTTGCTGGCTCTTCTGAAGGGTTTCAACTGATGCAGGATTAACCCAAGAGATTGGTAGTTAAATTTCCATACATGCACTTTACCTGTCAGAAAATCTCAAGAAGGAAGGGCGTGCTTTTGTAACTATCCAACATTCCTTGGGAAGTTTGGGAGTAGGAAAATGTTAAGATGGAAGTAAATAAAAAATCTCCAAGGATTTTTTCCACTAAGAAAACCTCAAGAATCTGAACTGAGTTGTTACATGGGCAGGTCATGAGAGCAGCATTTGGGAAGAAAACTTATAACAAACAAAATTATATTTCTAAACTTCAGAGATCTGGTGAGTTTCAGAGCGCTTTTTTCCACTGAAGATTTTTTTTTTTGTCTGTGATTTTCAAAATGTAGGAACAAACTAAGAGATTCAAATTAAACAAAACTAAATGCACTTGTATTAAATACTCTTCATTTTGTTGGCAACAATCACTATCTAAAGATTTTTAGCTCTTGAAGTGCAATAAAATTTCATTGTAGTTCCAACAAGGGCCTTGCCATCAATTACAAATAATCTGGAGAGCTGCTGCCTTTTGTTCTACACTCAGTTGTAAACAACTTGGGGCTGGAATGCCTTTTGTTTTTAAAGCATTTGTGCCAAACACAGCAGGACTGATGCATGATTAGGCCCTTGCAATAATGCTGTTACAGACATTGAATATGTTCCTATGAATTGTGCCTACACATTTAAATTGAGTGTTCATTCATTCCAGGGAAATCATGAGCTCATGCATGTCTAATTCTTATGGCTCTCTGATGCTATTTATAAAGTGGTTTAAGTACAGTCAACTGCACTAGAAAAGAGAAAAATTGGAAGTATACATTTATTATAAATAATTTTGCTGTAACTGAACAGTGGCAGTCTGGCACATTTTGTATATCTAGTAACAACATATATGTATATCTAGTAACAACACTCAAATACATAAAGATTTGAAGAAACATGGAATTAGATGTTAAGCTGAGAGGCAAGAAACATTCTACAAAAAAGCTTCATGCTGAATTTACTTCAGCTTATCCTGATCACACTTCATCAAATGTTTTTCCTTTGAATTAAAGCTTATATAGTGAGTTATATTTCTTTTTCTTAGCTAACGAACAGCTAGAGCTGCCAATCTTATTTTTTTAATTACACCCTGCTACTAGTATTGCATGGAACAAGTCTGAGTAACTGCCATTTTGCATATCAGATGCCATATCACTAAAATTAGAAGCATCATGTAAAATAAAACAGCACTGTCTCAAATGAAATTGGAAGAAAGCAGGTCCAATGTCCAGCACAGCTCTAGATCCCCAGCTACTCAGATTTCCCAAGCATGAATTGTGAAGGTTTCAAATAGAGTCTCTTTCTGGTTCTCTCTCTGATATCTTTTCTTGCATTGGTTACTAGTAAAATAATTGTAAGAATGTTTGCTGTACAGTTCAGCTGTTTCAATTTATTAGATTTAAAAATTAAGATTTAAGGATTAAGAGACTTCATACTTCTTCAAACTCACAAATCTATTTTAAAAACAGATAAAAGATAATTAAATAAACTTAAATTATCAGTCCAACAAGTGAAAAAAGAACAGATTGATGAAAAAATTTACTAGCTAGTGACCTTTTGTGGCTTTAGCCTAAAGTGTAGCAAGTACCCTCAGGCAAGCATGGCTGATATATAAATCTCAAAGAGTTCAATGTGTGATTACTTTTGGAGTATTAATCTCAATCTCTCTGTGAGATTTTTCAGAATCTAATGGACAAGAAATGTTTAGGAATAGCCTTGTCTTAGTTAATGTAATATGGTGTAAAGCATCATACACTAATTATTTGAGGACTTAAAATTCCATTACCTTCTCAAAACTGACAAAAAGTACAATTCAGATTGGTAAAGACAAAGTCAAAATAGTTTGAACTTTGCAGTTGTGTGTCTTTACATGCATACTGCACATAATAGACACACCCAATACCTGTTAAACTGACTTCTGAAGAAATCATTTACATCAGATTAAGGAAAAAACAAGCCATCCCTATCAGAAAAACACATAGCAGCAGTGCATGCTGTGTGTGCTTCTGAATAATTCTAAATGCAGAGCCCTCAAAAACATGAGTGTTGTTTGTATGTGTAATCAAGAGGTGAAGACAAAAGGTCTAAAGAAAGAAAAAAATAATTTTGGAAAATAAGTAATGCTTTCTTTTAATGTGTTCAAGTCAAATTTCAGTGAATACTGAAACTTCACTTCATGTTTGAAAAGCCATTTACCAATATCATACAGACTGAACAAAACAATCTCTTAGCATTTGGTTTTAGTTAAATTCTGAAGACTTTTGAGGTCAGTATTAGCTATTTTATTTACAATAAACCTGTGCTTTATGGACCTCAACTCTAGACCTACACTACTGACAGAAAATGGCTTAATAATTTCTGACACAAGAAGTCACTTCTCTGAAAGCTACTGATGCACAATGAGCAAATGTCTAAAGAAGGAAAAAGAAGCTGGGAAATGCTATGGAATTTGGAACTCAAAACAGATGCAAGGACAAATGAGCTTACAATCAACTATTTTCTGGGTTTACCACTAGAAGTTATTTAAGATATTTAAGTATTTTTTCACTCTGCTTTAAATGCTTAAATAAGGTTTTAAAACATTGACAAATGTCACCTGAAGAACAGAACTTCCAGTGTTCTCCAACACAGTGCTGATAGAGATTTTTTAAATACCTGTACATTTTGTTAAAACCATTTGGCTCCACGCTATTCGACTTACCCGTTTATCAATGTCATTGTGTTGCAGCTGGACAAAGCGAGCACTGATAGCAGCAATGTAGCTCTGCTGGTTGGAGAAAGCCACTCTGCCAGCACCTTTTGGGTACTTCAGCTCTGGGTCTGTGTCAATGCCAGCATAGCAGACACCTCCATACAAACGGTCCATAATCATTGCCAATTCAACTGCAAGAAGTCAATTGTTAAATATAAAAGATTTAACATAAATAATGGTGTTGCATTTGGATTGTTGCCTTTAAAAAGCACCATTTGCCATATCAGATGTGTCTTCCAAAGTCTAAAACTGCAAAGTGAAACACAGTTTGAATCAACCTTACATGAATTGTAGTAAAATGTAACAGCAAAACCCAGAATCTGTAAAAAGTGGATGTGGCTTAAGTGTGAAAAAAAAATGCAATTTATGCTGTTAAATAAGTATCAGGTGAATAAGAATTTACAATATTGCATATTAAAATCCTAGTACTTGGTAGGCTTTTTAATACTAGTTTACATCCAAGATCACTTAGGAATAGTCCTGTTTTTAGAATCTGGTATTTTGCCCTGGGTACCAAGGTTCAAAAGATATCCAAGATGTGCTTCACATTTGAAACAAAGATCTGTGAAACATCTGAAGTTCCTGCAGCTAAAACAAGCCTACATTGCAGGTGCAATTCAAATTAATATTTTGGTAGAATATTATCTTGCTTGTGGATCTTGTGGTTTGTTGCTTTTCATGGTTTTATGCTTTTTATTACCAATAATTCTAAAGAACTTATAAACATCATTCATAAACCAGACAGGTTGAGTGCATGGCTGAGGACACATCCAAAAGGGAAGTTAAGGGAAAGAACTAAAGGAAGTAGTAAAGAGGCTGAAGAAAGCAGGGAAGAGCCATGTAAATTATGCAAGGTTGTATGGCCACTGAGCCAAGCTCTCTGTAAAACCTCATAGGCCAACAAATCTGCCAGATGGACAGTGCAAGAACTGAGACCTGTACAGGCCCTGCCAAGTCAGCCATTTTCTAGTGCTAATATGTGAAAACACTTTCTGTAGCAAGTTACCATTTAACTACCCAAATAAAATTAGAATCATAAATGGTAAATATTTAAATTCTCACAGTTGTCACAAAATTCTCATTAGTACATTGAATAGGTGTATGTGTTTGTATAAATCTGTGTGCAGGGAAGACCATACACTAATTTGTCCATTTGCAACAATGAATGTGTGACTCATTCTACCAAATCAGGTAATATTTTGCTCCAAAGAGTAAGGAAAAACTACCAGCATAATGTAGTGATTAATAGATTCTTCTACTTTCTAATGATTTGGAATCATCACTTGGGTAGTGATCTCAAAAAGTGACAGTACAGCACAAACATCAAAAACATAATTCCAATAATAGTTCCACTAAGTCACTCTTGCCAATAGAGAAATAATATCTAGGATTCCAGGGCAAGGAAACCAGACTGTGTTCAAATATCTTTACTTCTGTATCTGATCCTTAGAGCTGCAAACAAAAAGAAATGGGAACTGTTTGTCTGTTTTGGAGAAGTTACCTATTTAAAGGCATCAGTTTCCAAGTGTAATGCATTTCAAATGTGATCTATGACAGGCCAAATGGCATACAGTTTTATAAAGGCTATCATTAGGAATAAGCTAATGTTTAATTGTTACTATTTACATAATTACCACCCTACAATTGGGCCTTATTTTAAGATGGTGAGGAAAGTGAAAGCTGCCAAGAAATCTGGAACAACAGAAATTTTGCTGTCAGCAGTGGCTGGGGGACATTGGTACAGCTTCCCAAAATATTTAACATTAGGCAAAAGCTAAAGTGAGGAGCTGAAGTTCCAGTGGGCTGGAAAGTGGCTGCTGAAGGAAATTGAGGGCTACAAGGAAAGTTTTTTCTTCCAGACCAGTGACTGAGAGGCCTTGCCTACTACAGTTTCCCAGGATTAGGATTAGGGTTGAGAGGATGAGAAAGACAAACCATGCAGCTGCCTTGGAGTGAGGATGGAAAGGGAGTATAAACAGAAGTGTGTGCTGCCAAAAGATCTAGCTTGGAGAAATGTTTTAAATTGCTTCATGACAATGAGGATTGAGCTACAATTGGGAGCAGCACTCTAATGGGGCCTTCAAAACAACACGAGGACTGGGCTGGGATAAATCTTTCCTCTGGCCAAAAGCTAGGGAGTCTTGTCTGTGGCTCTGAAATAAAAGTGAAGAAAAGAGCTAAGGGTGAAGAAAAACAATAGAGGGAAAGAAGCTACATTAGGAGTAAATCTGGAAAATGGTCTCTGATGCGAGGCCACCAAGAGACCTGGGTTGGGAGAAATGTTTCTTTGGTGCAACAGCTGAGAGGCCCAGTCCATATCTCCATGGAAGAATTCAGATAAGTGTTGAATAAAAGGGAAACAGAAATCATAGAGCTGAGGCTGGAATTGGTTTGGATGGGGTCTGGGAGAAGGGTTTGGTCTTTGTCTTAGTAAAAGGAAAGGGAAACTTGCCTGCACATCAGCAAACAAGTCAGGGTTCGGATTAAGATGGTCTACACTGCAAAAAATCAGCCAAGTTCTAGGATATTAAGCAAATTTGGGAAAAACTTTCTACTGGCAATCCTAATTACTAACCTATTTAAAAGGTAAAAAATGTTCACTGTTGATATTTTGTAAACAGGAAGATACTCCTTGTCTTAGATAGCACAGGTCCATTTTCTGGTCTTTTACAGATACTGTTTACCTTTCTTCATCTTTTCCACTTAATCTGCTATATGTCCTACATTTTCCTGCTACTCACCAGCTCGGAGAGGCCGTGGAACTCCTCCAACAAAGATTGTTTTTCTTGGATCCAAAGGCTGAGACCCATCCATCACAAAGTCACTGTCACTTAGGTTCCAAGGTCGAATTTGCACCTGTATTAAAGATCATTTTTAGCAGAGGAAAACGTGACCCCTTAATTAAAATTAAGAAAAACCTGCCAAATCTTTGTATAATTTTTTTAAAAAATTGAACTTTGCAAAAGCAGTAAGTTGGTTTTATAAGAACCAGGACAACTTGAGAACATACCTTATCTAAGTATCTGAAAGAAGGGGGACAGCTCGTTTATCACCTCTAGAGGCCAGGCTTGAGTTAAAGCTCCTCATCACAAACTCCTACGCTCATTAATTCCCTACTCCTAATCACCATCATAGGAAGAAACCTGTGAGAGGACTTTGAGAACATTTTACCATGTGTGTGCAATTACAGTTGTAGTTTGGGCTTCTGGCTCTCCTGAAATGATATACAGTGATCCACAAAATTAAAAGCACTGATAAAATTAAGAAATTAATAAAATTAATCTCTATACTTGGATACAAAAGGAAATTGTATAATATGTGAATGTCTGTTTCTATTGAACATCAAGCAACACAGCTGAGAATAAATCTTTAGATTACACAGAAAAAAACTCCTCAGAAGTTATTTTGATAAAGCTGTTCATCAATCCATTTTTTTGATCCTGGGAATCACACAAGCCCGTTCCCTGTGCTGCAATCTTGGGTTGTTCATTCATCTCTGCAAGATTTTTAATAGTACTTTTACAAGGCAGCACATTTTTAATCTTATTTGTCTGCAGTTTTCATCTCATTTGTATATTTACATAAACACAAAGAAAGACCAGCATTAAAAAATATTAGAGATGTGAGCAATAAAAACAGGCTACTGGTATGTCTGCTATTCTGCTACAGCTGTCTGAAGTAGTTGATTTTACCCCAGTGTTTCTATAAGCCAAATGAGGCCTAAATTATAAATTGATTAGCTATTGAATCAATAAAAATAATAATTAAAAAACCTCATTAAATACAGAGGATATTTGATGCTATCTGGATCTTAATTTGGCAGGGTTAAATTTCTTTACTTCATCATATAAGGCTTTCTTTTTTCTCAAATCAAAGAGATTAAAAATTACCATTCCATTATTTCACAGTTAGCACTGTAAAAGGATGCACACTCGTGAAGCATACCAGGAGTACCAAATGAAAAAGTTAATTGAACATGGCATTTATCAGAAAAAAGCAAATGTTAAAGCCATGTTATGCTGATACAGGAAGTCAATTCAATGTAACTGCAAGGTCAGAAACAGGAAATGACAAGTAATTAAGTTTATTTATTTATTTATTCACTGAAAAGAGTAACAGCAAATAGGTTAGCAACCAGCATAAGTGTCATGGCATAAGCTACTTACTGGTTTATCCTTGATTGTGGGACTTGACACACATAGGTAAAGTTTTCCATCTTCTTCCAGACAGGCATCTATCAGAGCTTGTACAGAGCTTTCTTCCTGGAACAGCAGAAAGGCATAACCTTGGAAAGGACAAGGGCACAAGAAAGAAAAGTAATAGATTACTTTACAGAGCATTTTTAAACAAGATGTTTGTTAGGATAGGTGGGTAAGATATACAAATAACTGTAAAGGTTGGTAGTTTGTTTCATAAATTAAATTCACTGAACATATCCCTTCATTACAGATCCCTACAGTACTGATTTCAGAATAGAGACAAGAGTATTTGCTGCATCTGACGATATTTATTTGGTTAATTAATGATTCTGAGCACTGGGATATAGGCTGGTGAAATAAGGGTTTCTATTATCCAACAATTGTATTGGAGCTATTTATCCCTGGTGTCTGCTGGTATCAGTGAATAACATCTCACAATGGAGGCACAACATGTCTACTTACTACATACAATTAATACATTCTAGAAGAGAGGGCTAAGAAAGTGGACAGGTAAACAGAAAAAAAAATTCTATGCATACACACTTAAACATGAAAAAAATGTTCACTAAAAACAATAATCCCAGTGAAAAAGAATAACATGCTTTGTGCTTTATTATTAATAAAAGACCTGCTATTGTTACTTAATTTAATAAAGCAGTTCAAAAGAAAGAAGGGAGTCTACTAAATTTTTTTCATGTGATTCAGAGTTTTAGGACTTTAAATTAGCCAGTAAACCTAAGTATGTAGTACTCAGAGCTCTGCTGAATGCAGCTGCCAAGAAAACTTTCTTGAGTTCTATTTAACATTGTTAAATCTGCATGAAGAGTTGACCCCAGCAGCCCATGCTTCTGCTTGCTGAGAAGTGGAAGTAGCTCAGCACTCCCTGCACTCAGCAAAGGCAGGTAACAAGAGGCTGCTGGATCACTGGAGCTGCCTGGCCGAGAGACTCCCATGGAGCAGGCACTGCTCCTCTGCTCCACAGTCACCACAGCACAGTTTTCTCAATGGGAACATGTTGGGTGTGACCTGTGTCATTTGCCACTTGTGTCTCTTTTCTCAGGAGGGTTTCTAGGCCATAGTGAGAGGTTATATCTGTGGTAATTGGAATTGACTGCCCTTTGGGGGTACAGTAAATGGAATGATCATAATTTCCCCAAACAGTTAAAATTAACCAAACATACTTCTTATTTTCCCTGGTTGCTAGATTAGAAGATTAGTACAAGTTGGTGAGGTTTCAGTTTACTAACTTGGGGCTAGTGCCTGCCATGAAGTTCAATAAGGTAAAAGTTCCTCACTTCCCTAGATCTCTGTGAATAAATCATTCTGTTGTGGGATCCACGAGGATACATGGAGGCTGTTTACAGAGCAGCACTGTGCTAACCTAGAAAAGGAGGAGGCTGGACTAGCACGACATGATGTTCAGCACTACTTCAAAACCTGGTAACTGCACATCTGTTCCAATCATTCAAGAACTTCTGGTACTGAAGAGTAATAAAAATGACACAAAAATTAAAAAAAAAGAACAGAACTTCAGATAATATAAGGATCACAGAAGTTGATATGACCAAGAAAGATACCTGCCAAAGTTGAAGGTGTTTTTACTCACTTTCTAGAAGCACATAGGGATGCAAAAACTTTAAATTCAGAAAGGTGCAGCTTTTCCCCACGAGCAATTCTAGGCATTGCTACTACTGCAGACTTACCCTCTGCATCACAATGCCACTGTTTAGAGCTGCATTCTCTTGTTCATCCAGGAAAACGTGCTTCCATGGATGCACTTCATTTGACTGGAACTATATAAGAAGATGCACTTTGAATTCTGTTCCAGTATAAAAAAAATTAATTGGAAAATATCTGTGCTGAAATTGGAAATGAGTAAAGAATTATCACACACTAGGTACAACTTTGCAGATGCTGGAAGTTGCTTCAAATTCCCCAGCATTGTGTGCTTCAGCATATTCTCCTATCTGTGCTTCACAAATACTGTATCACTTCTAAAAGTATCCATTGTTTCCCAAGAGGTAAAAAATCTGATAAACCTCAAAATTTTAATGCCCTATGGCAGAATTCTAACATAGTGTGGTAGCAGGTTACAATCAAATTTCGGCAGTGCTCCTTTCTTACCTGACCACACTCTAAGGTTTCAGGGCTCAAGGGGCTGCCCTTGACTCACATTCCATAAAGTAAAACAAAGAAGATATTTGAGGCCTCAAAACCCAGCAACCTGACTACAGCTGACTATTGTCTATCCACAGATATTTGGATTCTTGGCAGAGCAGAAACAATCCAGCTCCTCCTCTGTTGTTGGTGCAACACATCACTGCAGTGCTGCCAATAAACATTGCAATTCTCTGGGAAAAGGCAACAATGCATTTTGGTGTAAAAAAAGTCACTACAACTTTTTAAAAGGTACATCAGAGGGAGGATGAGGAGAAAAATAATTTCCCTAGTTTATGAAGCCAACCTAGGAGATCCTCGACCCTGAGCTCCAAGATTCATTATTTGATGGAAAGCAGTATAAGAACTAAGTTTCTTTGTACATGTCCTATTCTGACATCTTAACAGTGACACAATTTCCATATGAAAGGGCAATTTAGTCCAGTTGGTCTAATTTCAGTTAACTTTGCTGAGAATGAACTGGAAAATCTGGCATATACACTGTGTCCCACAAGCTTGAAACAAGTTTGCCACTTGAAATGCAGGATACACTGGGAAGTAAATAAAGTTGTTACAGTCTGGCAAAAGCTTTTTTGCCAGCCTAGACAGTGAGAAAAAAGAATAAATCCCTATTTCAATTAATACCAGCATTGGTGTATCTTCTCTAATGATGGGAACCTTTCTGTACTACTGAAAGCACAGTTTGTAAAAGGCTTCAATAACCTTTTTCTTCAAAACAATATGCTAGATGGAAAGTGTATCAAGGTGCTGATTCTGCCTTTCTAATAAAAGAAGTTCATGCTTTTATGTTAAGAACTGGCATGTTGGTATAAATTACAGGCAGTCATACTGGAGTTTTAGCTAGTAGTGCATTATGCATGTATTCTGCCCATTCTTTCTCAATGTTATTTGCTGAAAAGAACTATTTACGTACCTTTACTATGGCAGAACATGCATTGTATGCATTAGACATGTGAGAGAAAATAAACTTACTGGCTCTGTGGACATCATTCAACTTAGCAAGGCACAGCTGATAGAGTTTATGAAAAAAGACCTAAAGCAAAGTATTTCTCAAGAGTTAAAGATTCTCACTTAATGAAGTCCATAGTGGATTGAATTTAATCAAGAGTTTTTCTTTGGAATTTCAGTTAATTGTGAATTAGTTAAATTTTGTTATAATAACTGAAGGATACCATTTTATGCTCAACTTGTGAATACTCAAAGTAACTAATAATTTAAATTCTTGCATTTGAGAACAACAGCAGATAAATTGTTGTTCAAATGCATCAACCATGAGCGAATCTTCTGGTACAAAGCCAGCACTTTGGCATGCAAATGTTATATAGCCAACAGGGAAGGATTAACCTATTTCAGGTTCTTAGAATCTGGGCTCTTTTCAAACAAAGTGAAACACTGTAATGAAGAGTTATCTATAAGGTCAAAGAGTATTTGACTATCCATGTCATGTGTCTGCATACCATCTACTGATTTCACACGTATTTGATCTGAAATCTGTACTTCCCAAAATTCAGTCCACTTGCAAAATCAGATAAAGGAATCATAATCTAAGGGTCACATGTTTTCAGCTTTATAGCACTGAGGTTGGGTGGCAGAATTAGGAGAATGAAGAAAAGAACTTCCTCTTTACATTCTGTATAGCAAATCAGAAAAGCCTTAAAGCCTTTGGTTAGTCACACGCACTGATTTCACCTGCAAAAGGGAAGGACACTTATGTTTGAAACAAGCTGAACTACCTTCGAAGCACGTCTTTCATCCATTTGGACAGTATCTTTTCTGATGTTTTTATAAGCTTCAGGATTAAAATAAAATCTTACCATCAACCTCAGATTTCTTATAAAAGTATTTAAATATATAAAACTACCTCATTATGTAAAAAGAAGGATGGAGTTAAAAATGGCAAAGAAAATTAATGTTCTAGTCTAATTTCTTTAGGGTTATTTTTAGATGTTGAGATGGCTGCCTCAAAGAAAGAAGTAGATTTAAATAGACAACTTCCTCATGACATATATATATTTCACTTTCTTTTTTACAATATTTAAAAAATAGTTTTGAACTAAATTATGATTGTATTTACTAGAACTTCTAGAATAAAGTTGTTTTAAAAGCCCACAGTAAAGGAACATTTAGAAACAGTGTGAACCAAATTTCTAAATCAGTTAATGTGATGACAAGGGTCATTGCTCAAAGTCACCTTAGTAATCTTATTAGAAGATGCTTTGAACATGAATAAAACACATTTCTAAATCCAAAGATGAAACGACTATTAAAAATTAAACTGATTTTTAAAAAATAAAAATCCAAGGTGTTAAAAAACTGCAGACTTTCCTTTAAACATTACAGTGACATGACTGCATTTTCAAAAAACTTCAAAGGCTTTAAATACTTAAGAAACCTCAAAATAGAAAAGGCTGTAATCTCACTTAGCTACTGCAGAAGAGTGAAATTATGTATTAGTCAGGGCTGCAAAGATTAATTTCTTTTATTCAGTCTAATTTTATATGGCAGTGTTTGACCCTGTCAGCTGATTCTTTTCTCTAAAAAACAAAAGGTGTATAAGAAATAGGAACAGTCTAGAATCTTCAGTGACTCTTCTATTTCTGCACATTAACATTTTTACATGTTTTTCATGAATACCAGACTAAGCCTGGCTGGTGTGATATGTAAGAAATTCCTCATATGCCACATTACAGACAGGTACTGGGGAAGGGTTTGTTTGATTTTAATTAAAGGATTGAACTCCATATCCTCAGTTACATTGAAAAATAATTGGATCCTGAATCTTAATAGCAATAAAATGAAGCATACATGTCAAAAGGAAGACAGGAGACATAACAAGAACAGCCAGCAATGGAATGGATCATAGAGAAGAGCTGAATGAAAACTGAGGTTCTGTATCAGTAGCTTCTGTAAAATAAAGTGCATGTCTTCATAATTCCAGTCTTAGTACTAAATAGCCCACATCATGAGATCACCAAAAGAATTGAAACCAACACTTAACCCTTACTAATAATGATCTTACCATATCACAAATAACAGAGAAAACAGAAACCTTCTGTTTTGTCATATATATTACAGAGCATTTTTCTCCACATCTTCAGTTTAAGTGGAAGAAAAAACCCACAAAACCTCTCTTTTCTGGACATGCATTATTTGTGGGACTTGGGAAAGACACCCCAATGCTTGCTCAATACAAAGGATTTCTATAGTGCTGTAGTAAATACATACAGCTAGATTTATAAAGATTTATAAAGTCTTTTCAGTTCCAAAACATGTCAAGAAGCAGACAGGATTTTCTAGCCATCATTACTTTACTTTCACCACGTATGGGTGAAAAAAAGCCCCAAAAGAACAGTATACATATGCCATCTCAGTTTGTCCTGTAGTAAAAATACTCCCACCCACCTGCATTAAAAAAGAAAAGACTGAAATAAATGACTTGGATTTTTTTGTGGTTTTTAACCAAAAGAATGTTCTACATGCATACTAAAGCCCCTTTTGATCTGGCATTTTACTTCTAAACTAGTATAAAACATTACAACAGCAAATTTATAGCGTTGTCTCCTCTTTCAAAGGTCACAGCCATTTTCAACATCAGACTTCAGACTGCAACATGATCTATAGCAGCTATAAATCAGAATTAAAGGGTATAAAAACATAAAAGAAAAGCTCTAACATACAATTTGGTTACTGTAGTTATTTTAGCAGTCACACAAATTTCCTGTGACAAAGACTGAATATTTGATGAGGTGGAAGCTATCTTTGTGAAGTTTGCTGAGTCAGCAGCATGGAAAAAAAATCAAGCATTAACACTCATAAATATAAGAAACCCAACTAAATATAGAACTGAATTTTTTGAATTTTGATTTTCAAGGTCAATATGCAGTGGTGGCTCTGGGCAGAGCAGCTCATGGTCATCATCTGGAGGGAGTCAGGTCTGCTGCTGCTGCTGCTTTTACTCTGAACAGATGGCTCAAGAGAGATCCATTTCCAAGTCTGAGCAAAACCAGTTACTCTTCTTTGCAAAAAAATCATTTTCCAGTCCTACTCCAACCAACATTAACATGGAAAAATTCTACAGAAATATAAATGCTCTGCTTGATTTCAGCTTCTATTTCAAGCACAATATCAGCATGAGGTAAAATAAATTTTCAGAGGAAGAAAGCACCAGTCCAAAAATCCAAGCTAGCTGCATTTCAGTTATTTTAAATTAAATTTGATACTGAGTTTTAAAATAAAAATAGTTTTCACTTTAAATTGTATGTTTTTCCTAACATTTCTTTTTAGAGAAGAAAGTAAGCAGCACTTACTATGGCTGTGATACACAAAATATTTGGGACTGTTGTCAAGAACTTCAAAGTAAAGTACTTAGATCAAAAAGAAGACACCCCATGTCTTGCAAAGATGGAGCTAGTAACATATTTTCTGATTTTTGTATGATTGTAACTCTCCTGTGAGCTGTAAAATGTTTCTAAAGGCAGAATGCAGAGCTTCAGCACTAAGCTTTAACTGCCTTTCTTTTAATCAAGTAATCAATTTGTCATTTGCTGCTGTGGTGCTGCTAATAACTGGTTTGACTGTTCACTCACGTGTGGATTGTTTTCAGGTTCTGGTTTGCTCAAATTTCCTGTCTTTGTTGACAGTAAGAAAAAGATGCATCTTGAAAAAACCCTCCTTAACAACAGAATAATTTTTTTCCAGAATTGGATCATGTTGAACAATGAATTCCTCTCAAAACCAAAGAAAACCCAAAACTGCCTCTGGTGAGTAAGGGTATGCATATCACTGGAAGATCAGAATAGTATTATTAAAAAAAAAAAAAAAAAAATACTGGACTTTACAAATCCTCTAAAAGTTATGTGTTTAACTTGGTTAATGAAACTGCCCAGCCTCCACTGGCATACAGCTGACTACTCTTGGTATAATCAGTACTCAGATGTACTGTAGGTCCCAAAACCAGGTAGGATTTGCATGGTAGTAGACACAATCTGCCAAGCATGACACTGAGACAGTTGAGGAAGACAGCAGCTCTGAGCTGCTCCAAGCTTCTGAGATCAGAGAGAGGCAGATGCACTGCCTTGGGCAGAGGCACCCACAGCATATCCAGCACCTGAAATACTCACATTGCCAGTCCTAACCTCTGATTTGGGAGGACACAAGTATAATTAAGGGTATTGCCTTTGATAAATTTATGTGTGTATTCCAGTGATCTTGCATCAATTTTAGATTACTGTATCATTATTTTAGACGTAGAATCACTGAAGTGATCCTAGGAACCAAACATGTAATTTTATAAATATAATGCCTCTAGGACTTCATGAATAGAGCACAAGTTTTTAATGCATTAAATAATTACAGCTGATTGGGGGTGGAAGTAGGGAGCAACTTACTTTTTAGATGACCATCAGAACAATGAATATGCTGCAGTCCTAGTACAGAATCTGTCTCTGCAACACCACCTGCAACAACCCTTTCAGCATATTTCAATGACTTGAAAGGATAATTTGGTGCTTCATAAATTATTAGCAAAACAAGACAGCAGAAGCCACTACAAAGCACAAAATAATATTGAGTCCTCAACAGCACTATTCAAAGGACAGCTTTTATCCTGAAGTCCACAATACTTACAGATCAATTCATATATTTCTATTTATAAAAAAGGCGACATTTAATAAAAATAGTATTGAGGAGGGATGAGATGTACAACTCACAGTAAAATCTACTTGGGTTTTAGAAGATGTTAATGAGATTAAGACAAACATTTAACTCCTTCCATTTGACAAAAGTGGTCTGGCTACCTCTACAGATAAACATGGAAAGCTTTTTATGTACTTAGATATGTTCAAATTATTGAAAAAAGGTCAAATGCTTGCTAAAAATTGTGGTTTCTTCTATAGCAACCTAGCAATTCTGGAAGAAAGTAGGATCTGTTGAAAGCAACATGAAAGCTGGGAGACAATAATCCTGCAATGCTGTTTCAGAATCAGATTTGTTCTGCCTAGGCTTGGATGGCTCCAAAATACTTTAGTGTTTTGCCTTGCTGATTCTTGTTTTCCCCTAGAAAAAGAAGTTGCATAGGGCATCATTTTAGAGACAGAAATTCTATCATGTGAAGGAAGCTCCATGAATGCTTTTAGATATCTGGCACAGAGGTTTAAAGACAGACATTTAAAAATCATCATTATCAGTACACCACCAAGAATCCTTAAACATTTAGGACATGACAGGAAACAGTGTTAAGAGCTTAAAAAAGGGAGGCTCAAACAAAAGTCACCAAAAACCTCAAAGAAAATTCTCTGCAAAATCAAGCTAAAGCCACACTGCTACAAAAGAGCACACAAGTGTGTACTGCAATTTGCCACAACACATTTTGTGATTTACATTGATTTGGGATTATGCTGCCCTGCTGTGGGAAGACACAGGGACTACAAATTACAGATATGGCCTCAGATGTCAGTGGTTACGTGACTGACACTGCCCACGTGTATTGGAACATATGTAAACAACATCTAAAACCCCTCCCAGAATCACCCTTTACCATACAATTCTGGATAGGGAATGTCAGTTTCCAGTCTAACAAATATAATGATCTCTGACTTCAGTTTTTTAAATAGAAAAATTGGCTCAGCATTTCATGGTGGACTGTGGTGGTATCACATTTGATCGGTTAAGCCAAAGCAGGCAGTTTTCTAGAATAGATTGCTGTACTTGGGCAAACAAGATACCTTCTTGTGAATGGAACTAGTAAAATCAGAATTATAACTCCATACTTTCTCTTTGCAACTGTTCACTCTTGTTCCTCTGGCAGAAACTACAACTGCCACTGCAGTGGCAATGGAATTAACCAGGGAAATGGTCTTGATCCATGAAATCAAGATCAGTCAAAAGACTACAACAACAGTGTTCCCATCTAAACAGTACTTTGAAGAGAATCAGACAGGCTCACACTGTCTGTCCCACCAGTTGTTTTTAAATTAAAGCATGACAATAATTTCATGTTACTTTGTGCAACTTTGCTTACACTGTTTTGCTTTTAATGAGATCTCCCTTACTCTAGTGTCCCATATGGAGCAATAGGGACAAATGTACTTAATTTTATCAGGTAACAGGATAATGAACTGAAGAACAGGGAAAACACAAAAGGATCAGACTACTGCATCACAAGTCTAAAACAACTGTAGAACCAAAGCATTCCTACCATTCCAAACCCATCCTATCTTCAAGCTCTGCCATGCTTCATTTTTTACCTCTAATTCTCATCTCTATCCAAACATCAATGTTTCTAAATGGAAAAAAAGGGTGAAAATTTTTGCATAGTTTTTGGCATTTTAAAACACATGATGCAGTTCTTACTAAAAAAATCAAAGTTATCAAAAGGAAGAACCACTGAAGAGTCTTTTAAAAGTTGCTTTAAAGCTAGCAATCTGTTAAAGTAAAAACAACTGAAAAAAATGTTTTTGAAACAGTTGGCACCATCTGTTTAATAAAAAGACAAAAAAAGGAAAGAAAAAAATTACTGTGGTTAGCATAAGCATTGCTTAACTCAGCACACCAGCAAATAAGTAAAAACCCCATCAATTTCTATTTAAGTAAAACATGAATTATCTGGATTTTGCCAGAGATAAATAGACTGTGGCACGGTAATGTGCAGCTACTTTAGATAGCATATTTTAACACATATTTCTTTATTTTTCAGTGTCTCATAGGTACTCAAAAGATACTTAACCACAAACCACATTTAATTCCCAAACTCTGGGGTGAAAGCCAAGTAAACACATTATGAACTGGGCATCTGCTTACCCAAGACCAACACATGGCATTTATAATTTTGCCAGTTCAGTTAGTAACATATCCAAACAGATGCCAAAGGATGTAATCCAAAGACTTCTCAGGCAACAGGAAGGAATTAGCCTTATTCAGAGGCAAAGCATTAAAAACACCTCATGCATGACACAAACATGAAAACATGGTGCTAAGCTTTACAATGAACAGGAGGGGTAAAAAGAAATGTTAAGGCAACAATGCAGATGCTCAGAATTAGAAATGGGAGCCTCTTGCACACATTGTCAGCTGTTGACAGTTTCTCTTGCCCAAGTGCACAATATTCACTTTCAGTGACAAGAGCATCCCTGTTCTCTCAGCAATCTAAATATTGAACCTTGCTGTTACAATGTCCAAAACTCAAACACTGACAAAGCCAGACTGCTTTCACAAACATGTGGTCAGTGTATTCTGTGATGCCAGGCAAGATTCAGTATGGGTAACAAACCTCTAGACTATCTGGGAAAACAGAAAAACCTGGATAATACTGTCTAGCAATGATGTGCTTGGAGAATATGCTGCAGATACATCTGTGTTGCTGTGCCATCCCCCAAGGTCCAAAATGGCACTGCTGACCCCACACTGGGATAAGCCTGGTGTTGCTCACAATGCTGGAGATCCCAGCTCGGCACCATTTCACAAACATTTATGTCCAGCAGACCCAGCACAGGCAGAGTGTCTAAGCAGCCCTGTGGTGACACCATCCTGCTCAGGATGCCAAATCCAGGAAAATCTTCTTTGTTCAAGCTCAGTGCTGCAGGAATGTTTCTGGACTCCAAATGGTCCCAATGATAGATTACAATGATAGCCACTGCAGCTAAGCTAATCAACCCCACCAACTAATAAATTAGCTAATAAGGCTTGCTGGAACTGGCTGCACATCTATGGCCTGACTCCTCACTAAACTAACCAGATAAAGCCCTTGGGAAGGCTGGTGGATGATGGTGGAGGTCACTAGACTGTAAGCAACATTTTAAGCTTTCAGATTTCATGCTTGATCAGATTAGCCATGGCTAATGGTTCCTGCAGACTTCTCTTCCTAGCCCTAATATCAACAGAGTGCTCCTAATACAGGGAATTCATGTATTGCACAGCATAGCAAACATTCCAAAATTCAATAAATTATACCAACAAGCAGATACTGGAAATCTGTATTGATTCACTCAGGACTGCAGGGGATGTTGCATCACCTGGATGTAACTGAAGACAGAAAACCATGATGTGAAGTAGCTCCTGCATAAAACTTCACAGACTGTGCTGACCCATGGCATCACCTACTCATGTTGTCTGCCCCACACCTCTCAGTGAACACTCTTCAAAGCAAACAGACAAAAATCCTGAACCTTGCTGAAAGACTAGACACTGCCCAATGGTTTGACCCTCCAGTAATGGAAAAGGCCATCCATCAAAAGGACACTGAAGTCCTTCTGGAGGTGATGACATATGTTCAGAAAGAGCAGGGCTCAATTTTACTGCCTCTGGGGCACATTCAAGGAGGTGGGAGAAGCCTTGAAGGTCAGGCTTTATCCATGTGTGAATAGCCTCTGCATCATCCCCACTGCATTCCAACAATTCATTTTTCTTGTTTTCTTTCAAGATTGCTAGCATACAAATCCCAGCTCATTCTCTCCTCTATAATTTCATTTGTCCTTTGTTTCTCTGGACATGTTTTCCATTTGAAAGACTCATATTAAAAATGTTAGAGAATTTACAGACTAGCAATGCAACATGGAAGACAAAAAATGAAGGGAGAAAACATTTGAATTCATGAGTACTTGACAGCTGAATAAGTCTCACTGAATTTTGCACCAAACATAATTTCAAATATCTCTTTTTGTGTTTTTAAAGGAAATGTCCAATAATGTACCAAAACAGCTTAAAATAAAGAAGTAAAACAAACAAAAAACAATCAAAAACTAAAAAACAAATTTTAGGTCTAAAATTTCTGATCAAAACCAGAATTGGAGAAATTTCATTGTGGTACTTATGAAAATGATTCCATAATAATTTTGAAAAGTGAGTACTCTTTATTGGAAAAAAAAAAAAAACCAAACCAAAAAGTTGCGAAAAAATTAGAAGACATTCAAACTTTACCTTTTGACTTTGGAAATAAGATTCTGTCTTCTGTGTAAGTGCTGTCTGTATGGGATCATAGTAAATCAAGTACATTTGACCTAAGGAGCTCACCATGACTGTAAGTGAATGTCAGAGCCAGGCATGAAGGATGTCTGATGCTGCAGCCCTGACTGATAACTAAGAAGTCAGATATAAATAAATCTGGAACAGTTGGGATTGACTGTTGTTTAGCACTTTCAGACAAACATTCAGGGCAACTGGCTTTGAAAGCCGCTTCCTATATTAGAATCATGACAAAAATAGAAGTGAGGCTGCATTCCCTTGTCTTCTGCTAAAATAGATCTTATTCAAAAGCATTTTACAAGTTTGTCAAGGCATAACTAGTCCACAGTCAGATACAGAACAAAATCAAAACTGGAAGTCCCATGTAAATTCAACAAATAGTTACTTATTGAATTAATAAGACAAAAATATAACAAAAGGAAAAATTAGTACAATACTAAGAGATAATAAGGTCAAGGAGAACCTGGCTCTTCTACTCTTTAAAATAAAATTTTTAAGTGAAGGCACAATTAGAATTCACTAGCCAGAAAGACCCCAAGGGTCTTTAAAAATAATATTAAAAGGGAAAAGCATATATTTTACCAACTGTCCTTAGGAATATTGCAGGGGGTTGAGGTTTGAGGGGTTTTTTGCTGTTTTTTGGGGCTTTTTGATTTGTTTTAAATTGAAGAACAGATGTTGCATAACTGCTGACAGCAAAGCTGAATGGTGAGATGGAACAGGAAAGAGGAAGCATGTATGAGTTTCTCTTCTGATTTTAAGTGTCCCAAATGCTGTTCACAGGTCAAGTATTTGTCACAGTGTTATCTTGCCTCCAGCAATTAAGCTTCCAAATAAATTGAGTTGGCTTTTGTGTGTTTTTACAGTCAAAATGTATCTATCAAAATATTGCAGGATTAGCGAGTTCACTGACTGAACACACCATTGTTCTGTCAAAATAATCAGTGGCCTTGATGAGCAATTAAGAGTTTCCAGGGTCAACAAGAAATGAAAATCTTTGCATAGACCAGAAATTTTGTCTACAACTTCCTGCTACTGTTGCAGATCATGAGTGAACTCAGGAACTATCTGCATGGGAGAGAGTGGAATGACCAGGGTACAGTAAGAGCAGTTTGATTTAGCCAAGCAATCTCTCCCAACAGATTTCCCATAAATTGTTCTTTCTCACCCCAGACAGGTCTGCATAGCATTGTGCTGGCTGATAAGAGGTTGTCCCAGCTGCCCAGGCTCTGCCCACGCCCTGTGCCCTGGTGTGGAGCTCGAGGAGCTCGGCCGCTGGGTCACCGCACGCGCCGCAGTGCAAAGCACTGGGCACCCAACCCAGTGCCCAATGCAGGTGACTCCAGCTCTTACTCCCATGGCTTTTGCAATGTGCAAACCACAACAGAATCAATTAGGAAATGTTTGCAACTTGCCTCTACCTGCTGGTAGAAATTAGGGCATAATTCAAGGGTTCAAGGTGTTCTGAAGAACTACACACAGAGGAACACATTTCAATAACCAAACTGTGAACTTTTTTCCCATCATGACAATGCTGAAAATATGCTTGATGAAAGGTAGAAAATTCACCATAGTCAAAATTTTGCTTTACAGTAGATTGCTACATGGCAGATTAAATTTCCTTTTACCAGAACAGCCTTCTTAAGTGTATTTTAAACTAATTACCTTTAGGTGGAAAATATGACTTGCTTTCAGCTTTGTGAGGCCAGTCCACCACAAGAGGTCCAAACCTACGAAAACTGGCAGTGATCTCATCTACAAAAAAAACAAATGAGGCACCTTAGAGAGTACATCAAAACTGACTGTGGTAAAGTAAAAAGGTCTTCTTTAAAAAACAAAACAAAACAAGAAGAGTGAAAACTACAATAATGTCCACAGAGGATGCCTAAATATTCTTTCATCTCTGTGCTTTATATGGCTGCTTAAAAAAGTGATTTGACATTCCACTAGTGGAAGTCTGCAGCAGGATTAAATGCAAACATGATCTATCAGAAGTGAATATGCTTCAGCTGCGGTTATTTCTAATTTTAGCCACAGAGCAGGGTCAGATGCAGCCACATGGGACTGACGGAGGAGCTCCATGTCAGCACGGCTGCTCCTTGCAGCCTGCCCTAGAAAGAGCCTGCAGCAGGTCATGCCACTGTGGGCATTTCACCTTCCTCAGGCCCCTCAGGAAATCTGACTTGAATTATCAAGTTTTTTCTTCACTTTTTAAGCATCAATTTGGAACCACCATGTAACACATATCTTGAGCTAGGACAATTTTGTTTTACATGTAAATCCTTCAGAAAAAAATGTATTTTAAATTGTTTTTGAAAAAATCTTATTTTCTCAATACATTTTCACATGTACTTTAAAGAAACAGTCAGTTTAAAATTGTGTCTAATGTGATGTTAGGTAGATCAGAGTTACAAGCCATCAGGAGAAAAGGCAGTGGGGTTTTCCAGTTTCTGGATTGCTGACACACTGAGATGTGTCCAATTTCTCTGACCCCATGAATTGCACGCCAGATTTTTCAAGCATCTGGAAACAGAACATACATGTTGTGTACCTGAAGAGCTGAAGGAAAAAGGGTTACTGAAAGAGACCTCTAAGCAAAGAAGGTGACAGCTCCAGGTCACCATGTGAATTCCTCACAGGACAGGGCATGTATTTTGATTCTGAGTGACCCAGCAATGATCACATCAGTTGTCCCTACTGGGCTGCTGCTTCTTCAGCTGCAAATCCAGATTACCCACCAGACCCTGCAATGCTTGGTATGACATGGGAACTGCATTTGAAGGTGTTTGTAAACATGGACTAGGAACTCATACTATTTCTTCATTAAAACTGTACACAGTTTAGGCTTCAGATTAGTAGATTAGAGATCTCCCTCTTTTTATTATAAGGCATTCTCAAATTCCCTGTATACGTCCATTGAAGCTAGACAGTGGTAGATTCCAGCTATACTCCAGCTATGAAAAATACACCAAAAACCTGCCATGATTTTAGTTTGGGAGTAAGGGCTTGTGGGGGCACACACAAGCAGAGCAGGTAATGATTGAGAAAAACTGACCATCCTCGCTAAGCAGGTTATTTCTTTGTAACTATATTATTACTGTGCATTTATCATCTGAACCCTGCATACATGCTGGGTGTGAGAGCTGATTATTTAAAGCCCATGGTATTTTGGTAAGGACTGCATTAAGAAAGTACTTAAAGTCAACCACATCCAAGAATAGGAAAAGACTATGGAGAAGAGACAGTACCCACTAAGTTCCCTTTTTCAGCTTTCCCACTTGACAGTCGTGGGAAGACATGCAGATCAGAAGACCTGCTATGCAGCCACTTCTGCCTCCATCTCTTCTGATCTGCAGTTCACAAGAAAACCAAGTAAATTCTCAAGTGTTGCAGGGGGCAGTGTGTGTTTGTTCTAAGTAACACCACGAGGAATACAAGAGACACCTGAGAAAATCCATCTGCTTCTATGAAAATCCAACCTTTTTAATAGTAATTATCTGAAAGCAAATTTCCACATTTCAGCAATGCAAGTGATTCACAGTACCTTCATCAATGTCAGGAGGAAGACCTCCAACAAACACCTTTCTAGAATAGCGTTCCACTCTTTCCCCATTTTGACAGCGTGTTGGAGAGCTGAGACCCGAGGACAATGACTGATCACCATGGCTGTCATCTAGGAAGCCATCTTCAAAAGGGAAGAGTGAAGACCGACCTGCAACAGATTTTGTAGGATCTACAGTTAACACTATTCCCTGGAGAATTAAATACTTCAGTAAAAAACTTTTCCTTTTACTGTTTCACTTTAACAGAACTTGCATTAAAGGACCCAGGTAGGTAGTCCAGTTGTACAATTCATGTTCACTTGTATTGTTTCTATTTTTCCAAGAGTGTATTGCCCTTACAAGACAATAAACCTTATTTAGCTTTAAAACAAGCCCTTGCAAATGGATAGAAATGAAAAACAAGTTATCTGATGAGATTGTATGTCATAGCTACAGAAATAACCTTTTCAAGATTTACATTTCAAGCCAATTCTTAGAGATTTACACCTTCCACAACAGATCCTGAAGGAATGATCTCAAGATCTCTCAAGCCACTGCACTGCAGAGCAGGACAGTCCTTTGAGTGCTGTATAACAAGAGCTGACAACAAGGGCTGCAGCACTTCCACCTCCACAGAACACAGGCCCACACTGAGTAGGGGGGCAAACAGCAAAATAAACACAGAAAAGCTTTGGACTGGGGATATTACACACCAAGTGAAGAAACTTAGTGAACAAGAAAAAAAATCTTATTAAATAAACCACAAAGAACTTGAACTTGAAGGAAAACATTGTTAGCTAGAACAGCCTGTCAGCCTGTTTACTACTCAGAGTTAAAACATCCTTTCAGTAATGAATGAGCAAAATCAACACAAATGGCTGCTACTCAGTTGGTTAATGAAAAGTAAAGAATTTGTAACCATCTGATGTGATGAACTTGATGCTATTACTAACAAAGTATACACATTATCTTAAGAACAGATTTATTAACAAGGAAGATAAAAAATATTCAAAGACTGCATATAAGCAACACTTGTCAGCTTTGGAATTTAACAATTCCTTATACCTGAGCTAAAAAATATATCCTGCAATACAGAGAGACGTATAAACAGGAGCCAGACCTCAACTCTGAAAAGGTTACTTGTCCCCTCATACCATGGAGGATTGCTCCCAGGGATGGAATTATAATTGATACAAACAGTTTATAGGGGGATTGATTACAAATATAAATGTATTTATACTTTCGTAAGTGCATATAATTAAATTCAAGGGTTATGGATCACATGAAACTGACATAGCAAGACCTAAGGGTTAATATCATACTTGTATTGACAGCACAGGGAAGTGAAGGAACAGAGGCAAGGAGAAAAGCCAAGACAGAGGGACAGCAGTCAGAAAAACATATACACTGAAAATATCTGTATAGCAATATAAAAGGGCAGGTTACAAAAAGAAGCAGTAATCCTGTGTATGGAAGATGAGCTAATGAAGTCAGGAAAGATGTTCTCACTGACACACAACACCAGCCTGAGTTTTTTTTTTAACAAACATCAGGCACCAGAAAAGTGTTGATTGAAAAGAATATATTGAATGTTAAATACTGACAGAGATCACAGATACAAAAATCCACTGAAGCAAAAATCCTACCATGCATTTACACATCAACATAAAATACAGGGTAAATGCCACAATCAGGGAATGATGTAGAGATGTTACCTTTCAAAGTAGAAATTTGTCAGAAATGGTGGGTTTAGAGCATAAAACAGACTTTTGATGAATACTCCATTAATGTACAGAGGTCATGCACATGTATAAACACATGCATTTCAACATAAAAGATGACATTTGCATGAGAGAAAAAATAATTAAGAATACTACAACAGTGTAAAAATATCAAATTAGAACACTCATTGAAAAGCAGGAAATCTGAAAATATTTCAGAGATTGACATTACTGAAGAGATAAATCATCTTTTAATTCCTGCCCATCAACCTACCTTCTTGTAAAAAAGGAACCAAATAACAAATATGAGTCATTAGTAGAAGATGACATATTATCAAATTAATAACAAGGTGTGCAACTAAAGTACAGATCTGCAGAGGAGACTCAGTTCTGAAGGAAATAATAAAAATTCATAGCAACTTAGAAAGCAAGGTATCACCTCTAAGCACCATGCCAGATGCTTGGCAGTGTACAAGCACTGCACTCACCTTAAATAAATGCAAATTATGTTCTATGAGTTTATAGCTAAGTAAAGTATAGAGTTAAGTATACGAAGAATATATTTAAAATAATGGAAAGCATACAGACAAGGGAATAGGGAATGACTGCTCACAGTCTTCTCCAGTAAAGGAAAAATAAACTGCATTGAACACAATCAGTACATGCCAAGACTGAAAGCAAGGCAAACTATGGAAACCTTTGCTACAGACTTTTTGGGATGTTGAAATATTTATGTAGGCTTAGAAAAGGGAATGAGTAAGACCAGGAGAAAAATGCAATCTAATGCAATAAATATTAAAACATCACCTCAAGACACTCCCTGGGGCAAATTTCTGGGAGAACATTATGGGAAAGCATCACTAAATGCACTTATTTTGTAACATACTCCTGTACCCCTCTCTGGGCATCTCGGAGTTGTCAGTGTAGCAAAATAGTTTGGGTTGATTTCCCACAGCAGTGCTTACATCTGTACCTGAAAAACTAGTTGTAAAAGTTAAAAAACAAGGAACCAAGAACATGACTCAACAATTCTAAACATGATGCCTACAAAGAAATGCTCATTTCTTTTCTCAAAGGAAACAGAAATCAAGTAGAGAACTGAAAGTTTATGGCAAGTCTCAAGAAATATCTGACAAAACCTCTTCTCACTGAAGATGCTTAGTCTCAGTGACAGAATCAAACAATAATTAAAATACCCAAGTATAACAAACATAAAATGAGTCCTTGCACAGACTGTGGTTACTCTGCATATTATTCCAATGCAAATGAGAAAAATAATAAAGAAGGATATATGAGAATATTTCTTAACCAGCACCTTTTTTAACAGACTGTTGTAGAATTTCACACTTAAAGCTCAAAACCAACATTATAAAAGTCAAGATAATGATAAAGCATGAACATCACAGACTTTTATATGAATGAGGCAAGTAAAGATCCCTAACATTAATGAGAAGACACACACACAAATCTGCTTGTTAGTATGGAAAAGTCGGCATTTCACACAGGAAACAAGTCTTGTGGAATGAAACAAGCTTCTTGGTACTGAGAAAAAAAATCTGAACAGCCAGCACATTCAGAACTTGTTTGCCCTGTTTTGTCTTCACTAACATTTGTATAAAACAGCCTAAATTACATTCATCACAATTACTTGTGCATTATTTTATTTTGCTTCTACAAGTAAACATGAGTTGTAAACAATCTATAGTATCCTACTGATTCCTACCTCATTTCCTACTTTGGTGCCATTTGATCAATCTGGAAACACCTGTCACAATCTTAAAATTAAACAGTGTTCACCTGCACAGAGCAAATACCTTACTGTATACTCCACATATTTCCCAATTTGAGTACCAGGAAAGCACTGAAAAAGTCTAAGTATTAGAATGCTTTCAACATCTGTTAACAGTAGCCTGATCTCTGCAGGTGGGGAAAAATAGGAAGGTTAAGTTTGTGAGGAAAATCTGATTCTTTTATTTCAGATTTAGCTGTCAAATAAACACTAAAACGAGTCAGCTTGGAACAAAATCAGAGCAAATTCCTTATTACAAACTGTGTTTGTAGGCCTGTACACCCTACCACCTCAATCCATACAAATGACAAGCCCTTAGACACTATTGGTCTGTGTGATGGATACATCTAAGGTTCTTCACAAATGTGATGCCAATTCTACATTTGGAAAAGGAGGCAATGTCACCTGCATAGCTGGCAGAGAACTTCATGGAAAGGAAGACAAAATTAAGTTTAATGCTAAAGTACCCCGTGCCGATGGCATTGCCTGAATGTAATTGCTAAAAGCTGCTATTTCCACTGTTACTTTCTCAATAGTCTGAGTAAGGTACAGCACAGGACATAAATGTACACAAGCTCCATTAATGGCTTTCTCAATACAGCTGTAGGACTTACTCTTGCCCTTGTTCATTCATCTTTCAGAATAAACTCATACGCAGCAATGTACATTTATAAAATATTTTCAGTTTGCTTTTAAGGGCTGTCTACGATTAAATACTGCTATAATCTGCTCAAATACTGTATCCTTTCAAAATTATTATCAATATTTGCTGTTAAGGACAGTTACTAGTATTGGTATTCACATCTATCTGAGGCAATTCAATGTAATGAAGCCTAATATTCAGCAAAAGCTGTTTCATGTAAGAAAAAAAGTAATTTTCAAATGTTCAATGCAGCAGTTAAACATTGCACTTCTACGAAACACCAAACACAAAACCAAACCTGATCTTTTTTTGAAACACTATGCATTTCAAGTCAAAAATACGTTTTATAAGAGTCTTTACATTCAGTCATCCTCCAGTTCTCTAGCAATAGCAAGACACTTGAAGTTATCAGCTCAGGACCATCATTGCTTTAAGATGCTGTTAAAAGGGAGCTGTTTTGCAAGGGAAGAACATGAGATTGATTTATATGAAGCAATTGATCAACTAAATAATGTTAAAATTGGTAGCATCATATCACAAGAAAACTAAATATTTATTTCTCCCACTATTCAGCAAACAAAACATTTAGTAAATACTTTTACCTCTTCTCCGCCCATAGCTCCTGGCTGCATGTAAACACAGAAGAAAATTGTCGGTACAGCTGTCATTAGATTTAGCTCCAAAACCAAAGAAAATGTAGTTTCTACCTCTTCTCTTTTTCCCCTCCCACCACAAAGAAGGAAAAGACATTTAAAAGAGCAAGATGAAATTCAAACAACCCATGACAAGGAAAAAAAAAAGTTTAAGATGATATAGCCAAGGAATAAAAAAAGAAAAAGAAAAAACATACCTGCTGTGCAAGTTTTCTACATAGCAAAGGGCAAAGGTATTACAGAATTGGGCATATAGGACAGTATTATAAAATAATAATTTAGGATTATGGTTTTAAGGGGCAATAAACATCATCAACAGTAATCCTAATTAACTAATTTTGCATTTTATTAAATAGTTGGGGAGAACAGATTTTCCAAATATGAAGCAATTTAAACAATTAACCATATGTAAATACTAAAATCCTACTAAAACAATATTAAATCAATAGCCAGTAGGTTTAGATGAATAAAATTAGATTGACAAAATCCCTTCATAACTACCAGAATTCACACAGCATTTCAATGAGACATGCATCAATGGCAAATCCACAATGTTGGACGACTTTAGAACCATATTTTGTGATGCAGTACCAAATGCAGAAATCAGCATTTTTGATCTGAAATTTTAGAAAAACAGAGCATAATCTGGAGAACACATGTCTTCTACACAGGATCTCTGATCTATCACAAAAGCCATCCACCCTTCCAAGGTAATCACATGTGGAGGGCTGGGGATCAAGCAGGGTTTTTCAACAGAAGTGAGCTTATGTAAGAGGTAACAGAGCTTTGTTTTGTTTCTTTCTCTCCTCATTGTAACACTGCAGTGTTCCTGCTCCTTCCCAACCCCATCTCTTATTTCCAAAACTAACACAGTGCCATTCCAGTCCTGCCCTACACTCTCAGATGTCCCACCAGACCCCTCAGCATTCCCTGGCTACTTTTCTTTCAGCCAAGGGGCCCCGGAGATACCCAGAGCAAGGTTTGCCCTCATCAGCACAGGCACCTCTCTTCTACCCAAGCAGCTTCTTCCTCAAGCCCTGATCAAACACCCTACCCCTACATATTTTTTCTTCCACTATCAGAGAGGTCACAAAAAGTCAAGTACATGAGTATGTCATTGGGGGGATTAAAAAATTTCCAGGGCTATGAACTGCTCTGCAATTTATTTCTAACATGAAGACAGCAGGAGCTGTTTGTGTGAACAGCTACTCAGCCCCAGTGAGGTGGTTGGCAAGCCCTGAGAGAGACTCTACTTCTTGCAATAGTAAGAATTAATACCAGAGTTGGCTTTGCAGCAGGAATAAAATTAATCCTCCTGCTTTTCTAGGGCTTTCTAGTTATTGCCCTATTTTATTAGTTATTACAATGGCAAAGAATCATTGACAGATCTCTTGTAGCAAGTTGTTGTCTTGATGAATGACCATACTCCCAAAAAAGCATGTTTCAAGGTATAGTTATGGACACATTCTGAGAGTAGTTAATCTGGAAGAGGTTTCTCAGAATGTTACCAATCTAGAAATTAAATAAAGAAGCATTATTTCAGTATGAGATGAAAAGAGACTCTTTTGTTTCTTCTGAAGTTTATATGCTTAATGTGAACTTTTAGGCTCTAATCAGGATCAGTACATGATGGCAGAAATATTCCACAGGCTTCTGTACATTTTAGAATACCCTATTACTACTCATGTATTATAAAACTTATATGCAATACTGCACTGCAGAATAATACTTTTATCCTATACTTCTATTCACACAAAATCTTTATGTCCATAAAAGTTACTGAAACTCACTGAAGGTATATTTGCCTGTAAATTCCAGCAAAATAGTGCAATTCACTTAAACAGGAGGACAGGAAAGTCAGTTTTTGCTGATATGAAAACATTGCATCACATTTAAATACTCAAAGAAGCTGAAGTTTCACCATTGTTGTTTATATTTTGCATACATACACACACATAATTTTAAAATTCTCAGTTTGATCTAGTATTTACATTAAGATGTTGCTTTTCTCCAAGAAGCCAAGTTATTCAGCATGATGACTTCAGAACAACAATGCACACTTTATGATGTTGCTTTCTCACAATGTAAAGTTTGAATGTATTATTTGAAACAAGTTAATTAAAAAATACCTGTCTTGCTCACAAGTCAAAATTCACACAACAGATTAAGAAGCAGGAATAGTTCATCAGGTAAATTTCATAATGCCTATAGTTTGAGTAAATACTTTAGAAAGCAAATAATTTAGAATTTTTTCTTGAATGAAGACATTTGGGAGAAAATAAAAAGATTACTGCACTATTACAAACAATGAAATTACCAGAGCAGTATACATGAAGTTTCTTTCTCTCTTTGATAATTCCAACAGAAGATGGAAAAGCAACTGGGAGCTCCTTAAACTGTATCCCCACCAATGTATCTGCTCTCAATGTACTGGTTTTGGTGCCACATATAAATGTCCTTTTGCACAAAAAACCATCTCCTGAAATGTTTCTAAATTCTGTACAAAGATTCTTTCCTAGATCACTGCAGCATTAAGGCAAACCTAGGTGCTTTAAGAGGGGATGAGCCCATTTTCCCATGTAAAAAGTGCACTAATGGATTGTGCAGCTCGCAGCAGGATCATCCCTGCGTTGGTGTTTGTCCATCCTTAGCAACATTCTGTAACTGTGAGGTACAAAGTTACATAACTGCTGTGTCCCAAATTGCATGGCCTCAAATGCAAAGGAACAACAGATTCCTTTTCACCTGCTGATAACTCTCCTGAAACTATTAACTCAGCTCATCCCAGAAGCCAAGTGTATTTTTTTGAACATGAAACTGTATCATGAAGGACAGAACTTTATGCTTTGAACAAACCAGCAGAATAAACTCCCCAAACCTCAAATCTTGCAATGCAATCAAGGAAACTCAGTGTTAATGCTTTGGAATTCCCCAAAGCCTGCAGCTAAGATTGCCCATTGTTGAAGTAAATCAAAATTTACTCAAATGAGCTGCTCAGATTTTAACTGCATCTCAAGGCAACACAAAACTAATGAAAAAGAACTTTTCTGGGATTTTTGGACTGTTTTATTGTAATATGGGACTGAAACTGCACCTTGTATTTGTATCAAATAATTAGCAGTCCGAGGAAACAATACATTTGTGAATCCATAAAACATTAACCCAAAAGGACTAGATCTACATGCTCTCCATATCTTAACTTGAAATTAATTTGATCATGTAATTTCAAATTGAGAAACAGGCAACAACATTTATTTGTATTATCACATTTTATGCAAGACTTAATAGAAAGTATTTTGAGATTTTTAAGAACATTCTTTCTTCTGGTATTTATCTTGTTCATGCAATTATGTGCCTACAATACCAAAGATGCAAACTTCAAGAGAATCTTAAAGACACATCTTAAATCTACATAAAATAGCATTACCTCTATGAGAAAAAGAGATAACATTTCCAGACTAGAAATTTCAGAGCTATACTGGCTAAAGGAAAGTTTATGTGACAAGACTGGGAACCTCCTTGATTTATAAGGTACCAGAATCTTATTTCGAGCTTGGAACACTCATTTGTATTCTTGAAGCAGTCAGCAGTTCAGAACAATACTTGCTTTAGGACATTATGAGTTATGCAATGATTTTCTAAGATCAGAAAGAAAAATATGTCAAGCTTTTGCTTTTGAACAGAGGGTCTCTGAAGTTCTTAGGGATATGGAGGTTTACAAGTGAATTAAAATAACAGGGAAAATGCATTTATGAACTGAGGGAAGGTGATGGAATCAAGTATAATTATGCAATGTGTTTTCCCACAACAGAGGGATCACCCAGGAGAATTGCAGAGATGGACTCTCATCTACAACTTGTTCAAAAGGTAGTTCTCAACTTCCACTGATAGATGGGCTCCATGTGCAGAGGGGCACTACAGTAATTTGGTCATATGAACCTCACCAGTCACTTTTGGTCGCTTTTTTACCCAGTACTAACAATGCAAGTGTTGCAGCAATCTCCCTGCTAACATATGCTCACATACATATACAACTGAGTCCCATCACCAGAAAAACACAATCTACATGTAAGCTATATACAGCTAAGTCCCACACACTGGGCCCTCAAGCACTTGATCAAACACATGAACTGCATTCAATACCAAAACCAGCTTAGGTGTCCTTTCCTGAGGCATACAAGCAGCCAAGCAACGTGCAAGAGGGAAGGTTCATCTATTTTCATATTTTCATTTTAGTTTAAAAAATCTGTTAACAATAAAACTCACATTTTTAACAGTCAGGCTGCTTCATCTCTTCTAGCATCACATATAATGCTCTTGGAGTAGCCTGGCAAACCTTAAAATTCAGAGGAACAGATGGCACTAACCCACAATAGAGAGGATCACAAAGATGAAAGGAAAGCACATTGGTGAGGTTGTGAGGCAGGAAAAGCAGTGGGGGAAACAAACACATAAGAAGGCATTAAAGAGCTACCAAGTTGGATTAAGAGGAAGATGATTTAAAGATGATTTTTCTGCTAGAAAAAGCCTTTAGCAGCCACTGATAAGAGAGAATGCCTTCAGTAACAGCCAAATTGGATCTCTGGAAGTGCAGATGCCAATATAAAAACTCAGAGAAAGGAAGAAAGGAGAAAAGCATGTACTTACTATTGCTGCCCTGCTTCCCCCTTTTTCTTTTAAAAATTTAAATAGGTATAGAAGGGACTTAGAGATATCAGCAAGCCCACCTCACAGCCTCCAAGACAGCATCAGTACCAACTGCTTGTACAGCTGGTTCTGAAAAACCTAAAAGGTGATGTGCAAAGTGACAGTTCCCACATTCTGGGACTCCTCTGAACCTCGCTGCCTTTTCTCTCTCTCACTTCAAATCAATCATTTTCCCTCCAGTTACATCAACTCGGATCTCTTCCCAACCAAATCAGGTCTAGTTTTGCAAACCTTGTAAGTTCTCTGTGTCTTTTATTCCTTCCTGTTCTTCTATATATGCTATTAAGACAGTGACACATTAATAACCCAACCTGGCAACTGTGCAAAAGAGCTCAGCAAATTCCTACAGGCAAGAACTAAACTATTAGATGAGATTGATGCCTCTTGGAATTTAGTCTCACATTTGCCCAGAATACTATCACTACAAAAAGAAAGCTTTTATTAGCTCTTAAACTGCCAGCCCAAGATCTTGCAAGACAGAAGTAATTCAACAAGCATTCTATTTGGAGCAGTTTATTTCAAGGTATAACAGTAGCATTGGCAAAACTTTTAAATATAAAATGCTACTTCAGCAACTTTTATATCTAAATAGTATATGTGTTTGAAAACAACACATCAGGAAGATCCAACTACAATAGCTCTTAAGGAGACAAGGCAATTAAAAAAAACCAACAGAAACATGAAAATAAAAAATGAAATAGTTTTGTTGTCATTACATTTCCTGTCATGGCATGACAATGTCCCCATATAAACCAGATTAATAAAACAAAACCAAAATCTCATACAGAAATCTTAAAATCCTTTCCTTAATGTCTTTTTCAAATTATTTCATTCTGAATAAATAGAACTAAATTACACTAATGAAAAGACAGTCAGATGGAGAGCAAATAGTACCAGATCTCACAGATGACACATTTTTGTATGAGACAAGAATGAACAGTGAAAGCAGATGGAACATTCGTAGCCCAACAGGACTGCAAAGTCACTGTACAGAGGAGGTTTAAGAAAAACAAAATTCCAACATTTCACAAAGGGTTTTTTCTTATTTAACTACCTTTAGACTACATTTATTTTACAGAAGACTGTTTGGGATCCCAGCAAAACACTTCAGTGCTTAGCTGTAGAGATCACATACCTCCCTTTATTCCCATGTCCACATTTCACCTGCCACACTTCTCTCCCACTGAAGTTACTGTGGCTTTCTAGAGTTCCCAAGGCCTAAAGATAGCTCAGCACCCACCACGTAGGTGACCATGCACTCATGCTGAGCACTCAGTCCTAGCTACTCAGCTAATGAGATAGGAGCATATATATTTTGAAGAGAAGCAATGGCTGCAAATGGTATTGAGTATTAGCAAGAGAAAGGATGGAGGCCACCTTTGAGTTAAATTTATGCTACATTTCCCCTACAAATTACAGTATCAATTATTTTAACAAGGTGCTTGAGATAAAAGTTTATAAAATGTCTTGTGCTGTTCAGCTCAGTATGAATGATACTAATAAAAATTACTTTATGTCACTAATTGATCAAAACACCAAGTCAATTAGAGGAATTTAGACCTAGTACAGACAAAAGCTATACCATTTCACCTTCAAAAATGCTTCCAATCTAATATTTGCATCTTCCTTTTGTTTAGATGCTCTTTAGGATTATTCTCAGATCTCTCTGAATATTTGAACATTGCATTCCTCAACAGAAGCCTAATTCTGAACTTCAAGAGCATTTGTAATATAAACATGTTTGTACATATGTACAATTCTGTATGTACACAAGCATGATGCCACTAATGACACAAAGATATTAATAATAATTATGCATTCAAAAGTAGAATCTTTTACCCCACACATTTCATTATTTCAGAACTAGGTGCTCTAAGATGGTGATGATTTAGCCTTCCAAAATGATGAACAGAATGGTGGTAACATGCTCCTCCTGTGCTGCCAGCTAAGCTACACCTTCCCTCAAACCAAACAATGCCCTCCAACATTTACAGGCAGGCAGGAAAATCTCCAGTTTCAAAAGGCTGTAATGAGTAAAGAGGAATAACAGCTGAAATACAGTTGAAAGTGCTGCCACAGAGGATGAGGAGCTAAAGACAAACATCCCCCAGAAAACTTCCCCTCTCCCTACAGCATGTGAAGTTTTGCATTGCTGTTGGCATGACCATATGTTGTCTTCCAACTTCAAAAGATTGCCTGCATTGTCAGTGTGAAATTGAGCTTTGAGTAATAAATCTTAAAGATTATTAATATGTCTTCACAGGAAAAGAGAAAAATTGCTTATGAAGCAATGACTTTAAATAGAATGTGAAGGTTGGATTTGCAGACTCAGCAGAGAGTGTTTGGTTTCACAGAAATTAAACATAGATATGACAAGTATTATGACTAAAAGACATTACATAAGTTCTCAAAATTATTCCAAAAAATACTATGATGAAGTATCTTTTGGGAATTTTAATTCAGCTACTTTTATTTTTTTAACCCAAACCTCTGCCATTCCATCACAAAAAAGTGTATTTCTTCTTGAGCTAATTTTCCTTGGCATATTTCCCCACAACACAGAAAAGGTAATGAATGACATGGGAATGACCTAGTTATAAATTTTTCAAGTTTAGCTGCATACAAAAAAGGATTTCAATCATAGAATGTAATTTTTAAACTTATGTACTTCAATATTTGCTTTTATTCTTAGCTCTTCAAAGATTTAAAAGTAAAACCCAACAGGTTTCACAGTAAAATAATTCTAGCTTAGGGCTCTTATTGATGGCCAAAATGGTGTGGCCTTGCCTAGTAAAGAAAGGAAGGGAGAAGAGTTGCAGAAGAGGAAAAATACATGGGAATTTATTAAGACTTTGGATTTATGCTTAATCTCATTTTGCATTAATTTCATATTTATGATTCCAGCCTTATTTACGTCTTTAAACAGTTAATATTTGAATAAACCCATAATATTTTAAATAGTGCAAATGCATAAATACATATAGTTTTGTTCCCTCAGTTAGCTATGCTGATATTTTAACCATGTACCAGGACTGTTGCTTCAAAAGATTATTGTTTTTATAAACTATTAGGATATATAGATGCTGTAAAAATTTCAAGACAGGAAAAAAGATTTTTCATTATTTTCATCAAAAGGAAATCAAAATAAAACATATCATTCATTTAAGATAAAAGCAAGTTGTCCCAAAATAGTATAACTTTCTATTTCAGTTTTTCATTCCCATCTTTCAAAAACCTGTTCAACTTTGTAAGAAATACTATCTATTTCACCACAACTGTCAATTTTTAAAGGTAAAACTCAAAATTCATAGTATCCCATCTTCACAAATATATTTCTATTGCAATTAGCTTGTTGAACACTTTAGAACAACAAATTCTGAGGCCAGAATTCATGTCAAACACCTGATAATTTTACTGTGTAGACCTTATTTACACAGTGGCATGAACAGCTTCCTCTTTTAATAAAGTCTCTAAACAAATTGTTTCTCTAAGTTATTTATTTGATTTCCCATAATTTCATGTGCCATAAGAAAATGGGGTTTATATGCTCACTATGACCACAAAAACTCTCCAAAATATCACATCGCCATTAACCGTGTAATACAAAGGAGAGTATGAGCAAAGTCTTACACATTTCAAAATCTGGCCTTCAAAGCCAAATGTTAAACACCTTGCATCTTGTCCATTACAGATTTTTGGTTCTTCCCATCTATAAATTATTCTCTGCTTGGTACTACACAGAAAAAAAAAAAAAACCCAACAAAACCCTGCAGTTTTCAGCTATACATAGTCTCACTTAGATAGACAGTGCAAAGGCAAAAAATTGTAGACAAGTTCATAAATAATCCTAACATGTCTAATACAATATGAAAACCAAAGTAGACATTTCAAAACAATTAGCATTTCTGAGGATTAGACAGACAAATACTCTGCTTTGATTTGCATAGTTCAGCTCAGTATTATGCTGCTGCTGCCTGTCCCCCACCCTCCCCACATAGGAACTGTCTTCCAGAACCATTCTGCCAGGTTTTTTGTATGTTCATGACTGGACTTTTAATTTTACTTTCATTTCCTGACACAAAAAAAAGCAATAATCACTCTGTGAAGTGTAGTTTTCCCCTCATTATTTTGATGTCTAAACATTCTCCCAATTCCTGTCTACATCATGGAAACCAACAAAGCAAATGCCATCAGTCCATGTAATTGTATGCAAAACTTGTAACAGCTCATCCCAACAGGAAGAAATATGTCTGGAGAAATATCAGAAATTAAAGTTATAGCTTTAACACACATACACACCTACAGAAAAGGGAAGAAGAGAGTGTTCTGTAATATTTTCTATAGCAGGCATTATGAAGCTTCCAGTGAAACACACAAAGCCATTACAAAGCTAATATAAAGAACCAGAGATGATTGATTTATGAAAAACATTTTCATAGAGTCAACATGAATTTCTATGAAAACATTACACATATTTATGTCTGACTGTGCAGCTACACACACAATAGATGTAAGAAATAATATTCAACATGACAATATAAATCACCAGACATCTACTTACTATTAAGAGCCATAATATTGTCTGTTCCTGGATGATGGAAGTTTATTCCCATACGCCCTGCAATGTAAGCAAAACCTATTTTCAATGTTTTTATTTCAAAACTGAATTAAATTCATTAATATAAAAATTTCTAAAGGGAATGAACAATCAGTGTAGCTGAATCTTCCACCTATTGAAGACAACTTCCCAAGAATACACATCTAAAATATTTAACACCACAGTACCTTCAGTATTACGTACTTAAAATACAGAAAATCACAAAATAAACAAGGAAACAATTATATCAATAAATTCCTTTACTTTGCACTAAGAAAGCATTATGCTTACCCTTTCAAAACAAGGCCTCATGTTCAACCTTGTTGCAGTTATGCCATTTATAGTTGGCTTCCAGTAATAAGTACAGCATTACAAAACTGCATTTAATTGGCAAAAATTAAATCACTATTTTTCTACTAATATTTTTTATACTACATGCAGCATCAGAAGCTTTCAAGTTAACAGATAGTTGGAGAGAGAGTTCTTAGACTGGTTTTGCATTCTTCCCTAAGAATCTCCCATCACCTACCATTTGAGGTAAGACACTGGGTTGGAAGGAATATTGCTCTCAAGCAGTACATTCATATGTATTTTGAAAAACAGATATTCTTGACCTAAATGAGACTTAGTCCAGAGAAACCTACTCTTACTGCTAAAGCAAGAAATGAGCCAACAACAGCAGTGCTGTTCAGATTAGTTTTGGAGACTTTAAACTGAGCTGAAGTATGAAACCTTACCCTGAAGGCACTTTGTCACAGGACTTTTTAAATTAAATCACCCAAGAAAATCTGCAAGTTGTGATTTGTATTAGTCCTTACTTAGGAAAAGATACAAAAAGATAATTAAAATAAATTTTTGCATGACTATAATTAAGTAATGTAAGTAACTTTACGTATATAATGTAATTCCATTTCATAGGCTTTTCCTATCTCTAGGTCTGTGGCTGAGTTTGGGAGCTAAGGAAGAGGTCACTTTGCATTTCTTCACTACATGGAAACTCAAATACAGGAGCTCAGGATCCACTCACTACACTGAAAGACCAATGCAATGGTTATGTTTGTGTACTTCTGCAAACTCAAGTTTTAACAAACAAACTCTGGCAAAGCAGATTTAAAGACAATCCTCTCCAACATTTCTAGTTCCTACTGATACTTAAAGCCTTCTATTTCCAGTCACTGAAACTACTGTGCTGTAATGAATATTCTTTCTGAACAGATGCAGCATGAAGTTTCAATACACTTCTGCAACAAAGTTATAAGCAGGTTAAGAAAAGTAAATAAATATTTTCTTCACATTGAAGTTTTCTCCTCCTTTAAGAAAAAAATGCCACCACAAAAAGGCTATGAAGCAAAGAGCACCTCCAGAAAGAAGTGGGGAAAAGAAGATAAACAGTATTTCCATTTTTACTTTCCAACTCCTTGAGCAAAGCTTATTAAAGAGATGATCTTCATCAACCATATTTCCCAATTACAGACATGATTATCCTATACATATTTTCACATTAATCTGGCACTGCAGAAACATTAAAGCTGCTATTATTTCATTTAGTATAACCTTTGCCAAAATGCTTCTGATATCTCTCCAGATGGACATTAATTCCCTTTTCCTTAACAGTGTACTAATGAGTGTGAGGTTACAGGTACTACTTGTAAAAGAGAAATGGTGTCTGTACTAATTTGTACTTTAAAATTAATACTTGAAATAGAAGAAAAAAATAAAAAAAGAAACTACTATGAAAAAAAAAAAGGAGCAAAATTTGAATGCATAATACTTGGATGGGTCCTTCTTTTTTCCTTTGCTGAAGCTGAAATTCTGCTGTTTGACCAGCCTCAGAAATAGAATCCTATCTGTGACATCTGGGTTTGGTTTTTTCCTCCCTCCAGGCTGTCACTGGACCAGGTGCCTGCTTGTGTGACATTTTGTCACCTGCCCTTGGCCTGCTATTTTTAAACAGTTCTTGTCAGCTATCTTTTAAGAGGAGCAGAAAATACAGAGCAGCACAAGCAGAAGGACATGTTCTCCCACTGAGCTAAGCCAGCGTGCAGGATAATTCTGTGTATCTTCAGAAGTCCCTTGTGCAACTCCATAGAAACAGATCAGTGGAATCCTTACAAAACACACCTGTACTAAAAGCATTCAAAAGAGACTGGCAATATACCAATCATAAGACAACTTCATTGCAAACAATTATACAGCCTTTCATATTGGTTATAATGTTTTAACATTTTGTTGCTTGAAGCAAATTATTCAATTGAAAAAAGGGGCCATCTGCAGATTACAAAACTGCAGATAATTACCTAAGGAGCAACAAGAGAGCACAGAAAGGAAATTATAATTTTATAATTTAAAGGTGCAATGTAGAACTGTGAAATGTAATTAAGAATATGTGCTTTCAAAGACCTATTTAGGTGAACCACATAAATGACTATTGGAAAACAATCAATTTAAAGAAAAACATATGTATGTTACCTGAACATTTATGAAGTCTATATAAGCACATATTTCTAATTACAGTTATAAAACAAAATCTCTAGACAAAGTGTTTACATTTCAAGAATACTGAGCAGTATTCAAGAATACTAAGCAGAAACATAGAGAAGTTAAGAGTACAAAAGTTATAGATTCCAGCAGTTTGAAATCATAAATAGGAACCCTTCCAGTAACAATATCCCCAGTACTTGTATTCAGTGTACATCTGCCATTTTCAGTCTGCCTGTCTCAGTTTCATAACTATTTACTGAGTATATTTTCAATTACATACTTTTATAACAAACTCAGAATACTGCAGTTAGGCTACAACAATAATCACTCTTTTATGTCTTTTCAATTCCTAATTTCGAAAGAAAAAAATCTAGTTGTATATACTTCTTGCTCTTTAAACACTTCAGAGCATAAATGAAGGCTTGATGATTCTTGTATAGCCCAGGCTGAACTGCTGCTTATCGTTAAATTTCTTAAATTCTCTCTCCTAACAACAGAGAGACACTTTTCTGGCTGGACTGCCTGGGTGCTCTGCTGCATGTGCAATACCATACTTGTCATGGCAGAGAGCCTAATTCCTTTTTAGAGCACATCAGTTTTGTGTAGCTCTCTTCTGTATTACACTGGAAATGAGATGGCAAATGGAATTTAACTTTACCTTGTTCTTTGTAAAGGAGAGGAATGATCTTGAATGAATTCTGAAATCTTTCTAACAGCTTAAGGAAGTAAACCCTTCCCAGGTATGAAACTTTATTGATTCTTTCGCAAATATAATTTTTTAACTATCTAGATAATTTTGAGTTACATAGTCAGTTTTGAGAAATAATGCTGTTCCAAAATAGTAAGCATGAGTATCAGACACAGTTTTACCACTATTGCATTTCTTCTTTTATTCATTTACTCTTCCTAAGTGCTTTATGGTTTGAACTTGTGTAACCTTAATCAGCTCCTGTATATGAACACTCATACAGTGAAGGACTTCTAAGATTACAGTTATCTATTCTAACTTCTTTTATGTTACAATCAACATTCCAAGAAACAATGTTCATTGCTTATATATTTATTAAAACTTCTTGCACTATTATACCTCACGATTTGCACCAAGATTGATCACTTATACAATTCAGCAATTAGTATTTGTGTAAGATTTGCTAGAAAATAGCAAAGTTGGTCTGCTTTTGACCTGTCCTGAACTTTGTGGGACTGAAAGCTTCCTCTCACATATTTCTTAAGATCACTGTTGATATCAATTACAATTTATGACTACATAATCCTGTGGCAAGGTCAAACAAAACTGGCAACAGGACTAGGTTCTGCTCTATTTCTCTAGTAATAATACCTCCTTTATCACTCTTATCTTTTCTGTGATTTCCAAGTTAGTGCCAACAAAAGGCACTAAAAGCCAGCAATACTTATTTGGATAGATAGATAAGTGGGGTAGGGTAAATTTTAGATACAGAAGAGTACAAAAACCAAAACAAGACCAGAATATTATTGCAGACACGTGAAATAAGATTATTCATCTGACTCCCATATATGTGAGAGCCCAGTTTATAGCACAATGACTCCACACAGCCTCCCTCATCTCCCCATACCCCCAGCTCAGCCATGAGTGTGCTCCAGAATTCACAAATGGCCACAAAGCACGAAGCACATGTGCATATACAAGAACTTCAATAATTTTTACCTGAGTATACCTTAGAACAGTCTCTGTCCTTTTCCCAAAATTACAGACATGTGAAACTATGCTACATTAACTCAACATACATGCTCAAGACAATTTCAACACCAAGAATGTTGTAAACAAGGGTCCACAGAAAAAAATATAAAAATAAAAGGTAGCTCTCTGAAGTTTGACTTTATTTTCTCCCCTCTTTTTTATGTATATTTGCATTTGTTCACACCCATAATTTAAACACCCACACTTACAGATCTTTAAAAAAAGAGAAAATACTGAGCAGAACAAAAGTACTATTGTTTGCCAGAAGGGAAAATATGAAGAACTATTACTGTGTTCACATGTATTTACTTTAACTGTGCAAAAACATCTTGTGGCAATGTGAAGAGAAGTGTGTAATTATCAGCTATGAATACCAGTAATAAAACTTCTTCCTATCACTGACTAAGCATATATATCCTATCAGTAGGGAAAGAAAACTATAAAATAAAACAGCATATACATTACAGTGAAATGCAGACTTTACAAGTAAATTACATTGCTCTAATAAAACACAGCAGTCTTGCATACATTTAACTAGTGTAAACATTTTTAGCCTGAAAACAGCTATATTTTCAAGTTAATAGTACTTTGAAAGCAAGACTTAAAGTTAAATTTGGCATTGCTTGCAAGGGGTAGACAAGTATTTGGACACATCTACTCATTCTAACATGATGTTCTAAAACTGTGTTCAAAGGACCAATACTGGTATTTTTCATTGGTGTGTTTGGGGCCACTAAAAACACTATCAAAGCAGACTTTTCCATTAGCAACCTATATTGAAATATATAAAACCCTCAAAACAGTAGCAATGTGAGAAAGAAAAAAGCAAAACAGCTTCAGGTTTTTGTGAAGTCAGTCTTCAATAGTACAATCAAAAAAGGGAAATAAAGAGAAGGAAAATTTACTCTCCCCACAACCACTTCTTAAACTAAGCAAAGCAAACAAAAAAACCCTACCACTCTTGACCAAACAGATTCAGCAGGTCAAAGACAAGGACATGTTGGTTGCCAGCAGCAAATTAGGAAGTATGATCATACTACAGGATAGCTGCAAAAGGCACTAATTTAATTTAAGAAATATGAACCATTTAATGGCCGTATTCTGTCTTGAAAAAAAAAAATTGTCAAATAAGGAGAGTTTTAAATGGAAAGGCAATATATACTGTCTTTCCTTCAAAGAATTAGCATGAAGGGCCTAATTTTAGACACTAATACAGATGTGCAAACACGTCTGCTTACTCTCTTTTTCATGAGCATTTACAGAAAGGGGTCTGATGAGCATCAAGATTTTGGGAAATGCTGGTACACTGCACTTTTTTCTAGTGAAAATGTTGCAAAAAGCTCCAACAGTGTCTCACCATTTTTAGGACTGAGATGACAACATTTGTTCTATTTGCATGACCTTTGTGTTCAACTGCTGACTGCAAACACAAATAAGATCCATTCACCTTCACTTTTCTTAGGTCATGTGGCAAACTTAGTGCTTTGCTTACAAAAAGCTTAGGAACACTTACAGCTGAACAAAATCAGGTGGCATGTACTGAAATTAATGCAAATTAAAGTGGATATGTAAAGGTCCATTCTATATTTATTACAACAGTCTTAAGTTGCATGTAATCTGCACTTGGCTGTCAAAAATGTGGTTAATTTAAATGTAAACAAAAAATCTTAAATTTTGGGTTGTTTCCATAAGATCTGATACAGTGTTTACAAAAGTTATTAAGTAGCAACCCAGTAACTTCAGTTTTGTATTTCACAAATAAATGGGTGACATTAAGGACTGAAAATCAAGATAAAAAGTCTCCCCACAGAAGCTATTTCTGTCTCTGAACTGCTGTATTTATAATCAACCTCTTGATCTCTACAGAAATATTATATAAACAACACATGCTTTATGTGTCTTTCTACAGCATATCCATTAAAATTAGGTATAGTAAAGCCTACTCTTGAAATCTCCCTGTAAATGTGTTGCTTCCAATTATTCATATTTGAAGTTGTGTTACACTGATACTTTAAAAAAAACAGAATTTTTCTTAGGTGGGGATTTGCAAATTACAAAGTTTGTTTCTGTTCTGATTTAGAATAAAAGCCAAATATTACTCTTATCTAGTGTAACAGTAAATTTAAAATAAATACTTTGAAGGACATGATTTCTCTCCTCAATTTTATACTTAGCTTCATGACCTGTTAGTAGCACATGTGCACAGCATATGATCTAACACAGCTGAAATATTTTATTTAATTATTTAAAAATAGAACAAAAGCAGCTGCTAGTTACTACTGATCAAAATATTTTTTATAGATCAGAATGCCTCTGTTTGTGTTGTAATGCAATAGTTTGACATGGATAAACATATTGCAACAGTGGCATATTACACCACAGACAGGAGACACTTTTATGTAGGAAAGAAATGTTCTGGTCAGTGATAAGTGGCATCTAGCCATAGCCATTCTGATAATTCACTTTTGCCCCACACCTTTAGGTCAAAGCAGAATGTAAATAAAAGAAGGCTATAAAATACTGCAAATACAACCTTTCCTCATTATAGCAAAACTGTCTCTCATACTTTTGTAGCATGTAATATATTTCATTGGTCACTCAGAAAATAAATAAAACTGTTCAGGAAAAGTCTCTTAGGAGATACTGCACATTTGTGTCAAAGAGGCCTTGTCATGCCTGACATGGGGAATACCCATGTATAATTTGTCATTAACCAAGAGAAGCTTAACAATGCCTTTAGTTAACTTTTTTCCTCTTTTTTCCCCTCCTTTTGGAAGAAGGAAAGTATTGATGAGTATTGACTGAAAATAAAGAAAAATGTTGAAGTGGGTCTTGATGGTAGAGAAGGCAGATAGGGAAGTCTGCAACAGTGTCTTGGGACAAACGAAAACGAGAATTCCTTTTCAATTAATTTCCATTCCTTAAATCTCAAAGCACGAAAATGGCAAATGATTTGTAAAGTTACACAGTTCCCAGACTATGAGAACAAAGACAGGAACATACAGAAGGGTTGCCCTATTTGGCAGGAAAAGCAGAGAAAAATAAATCAGTTTTAGAAACAAAACAAGACCTGACACTGAGCACTTTCTCCCAAGACTGGGCTCATGATAAAGTTCAACTTAGATGGATATGCTGTTAATTTAGGTCCAGGAACCTCAGAGCTAGATTTCAAATCTCTTTTACAGCAAGAAATACACAAAAAGAACTGAGTGACCTCGGCTCTCCTTGCTGGAGAGCACCAAGCCAGCCTGCCAATCAGACTGGCTCAATGTAATTAACTCAACATTGCAAGAGTGAGGATCAGATAATTTCTGCTGCACTAACAATCTGTCAGACTTGCTCTGCTCCACACTTAAAAGCAATAAAAAGTCCCTTCCCAAAAAAAAGTCACTTAATCACATACCCTCTCAAGGCCAAGTGGATCATGCTTTAAAAGAAGCAATCTGCTTTGGTGACCTTGAAATAAACTCAATTTTGATGGCCTACAGAGCAAAGCCTGACCATACCCTCAGGATTGAGAGAGGATATGAAGCTTCAGCTACTACAAACAAGAGGACAGGCTCTCCCTTTCTCACCCTGAGCTTCTCCACTACTTCCTCTGAACCAAACAGAGCATGAAGAACTCAGACCCCAAAACAAGAACAAAATGTTCCAGAAGCATTTCAATTTGGTCTTCCCATCAGAATCTTTTATGGTTAATCCTCCTACCCACTTTCTAATTGGGAGCTCTTGTTCCATACCTAAGAGAATCATATTTTGTTCCAAGTATCTGCTGGGACATGAAGGGCACATATGCCAAGAAGGATGATGTTCCAAGCAAAGTTTCAAACTTCAGATAAACCACTTGCAGTATTTTACTCATGAATACATATACAGACAGTACTTCTAAAAATAAGTATTTGCTGGCAGCAGCAGGTTGAAATGATCCTGAAACAGCTCCACTGTCTCTGTAACTTGCACTGGAGGCCCCAAGAAACATACAGTTTTTCTAGAATCAAATCTTCCTACATTTTCAAAATTAGAGGATTTTGGTACTCACCCTTTCATTCTTTCCACTTAAAAATTTGGATAGTAAATGTGTAGCAAACTGACCTGTAAGTGCTGCTAGCTGTGATTGAGAAATAAGGGCTCATTAACCAAAAGGAGAACAATTTTAAAAAGCAATTTGAAAGCCATCTCATTTCTTTTATTCTAAATTAGGATTTGTGAGGCTGCTTTATTTTGTAGCTACAGAAGAAATAGTGCACAAACTTAAAAGAGAACAATCAGATGCAAGAGGAAGTAAAGATTTTAAAGGGAAGAAACAGTTTACTACTAAAGACAGAGGTGGTAAAATGAAGAGGAACTAGCTCAGAGTTGGTTGAGTTAATAACATTCCAGATATTTCACACACATTTACATGGGTTTGTCTACAAGGAACTGAAAAAATGAAGCTGAAGTACATAACCAATATATTCAAAAAGCTTCAGGGTGAAAATAAATGAAAATTTCGCAATGACTTAAATGCAAGCCAAAGCAAGCAGAATTGATCACTTATTTTCTGAATGTGGTAACAGACTAAAATGTCCAGGTACCTTAAGGGGGAGAGTCAGAGGAGAGTGGAATAAATAAGAAAAAGCAACTGAGTTTAGAAGACAACAAAGTGAAATGTGAGGAAGGTGCAGAGAAGAACAGCAGCTGAAAACCTTTTGCACCTTTGCAGTGAAAGAAGTGGGATTTACAGGAAAACAGTCAAGACCAATTTTCACAGAAAAAGAAACAGCAAAAATGCAGCATTGAGGATTGAATCAATTTTTGCAGAAGAATGGTTTTCAGGAAAAGGATTCAGCTAAAATAGTAACATAGATCTGTTTAACACAGAGGAAGGCAACACCTATTCCAAGGGAGAATGAATGTGTCCTGAAAGAGCCACTTCTACAAATATTCCCAGTCACGCTGCAGTGTGGAAACAGGAGCAGGGAAAGTGCACATGTGGCCAGGGCAAGGCTGGGGGGCTGGCAAAATCAGCCCTGTACTTAGATGGAGGAGAAAAAAGAAACAAAGCAAAAGAAAGAAGAAAGCAAAGGTATCATTGGGGGAAAAAACCCATCAACCAGGGAGGCAGAAACACAGGGAAGTAATTAATAGAAAAGCAGACTTCTCCAACAGCTGCTGACTGAAGTAAGCTCATTGGCAAGGCAGGAAGGCCAAAACAGGTGAGAAGCACTGAATGAGAAAATGAAATGGTTAGAAAGGGTACATCCAGTCTGAGACAGAAACCTTGGTTACAGCAAAAGTAAAGCTAATGGTCCCACTGCCAAATGGAAAAGATCAATTTAAACTTAAAGTAATATCCAACTACAATAATTAATATCCAACCAAATTTCTAAGCCCATCATTTCATTTTTTTCCCCACACTCAGATTCGTATTGAAATAAATTCTTAAAAATTAGTCTCTATTTGTATGTGTAAATAAATACTGAAAAATCCCATGGGAGTTTAAGCTAAATTACAATGTCTCTAACAGATACAATAAATACTTAACTGTATTTACTAGCAATTTGAATTTTATTTTATGTTCTAATGCCAGCCACCTGAAACATCTATCCAGTAGAAATGTCAATTTTGTTGAGCTTGGTTTTTTAAGTTCGACATTAACCTTATTTCAGAGCTTTATGATCAGAATAGACATGAGACTGCATTACTTGCCATTTTAGACAGATGAATAATGGTTAAAGACACATGAAGGCTATGGAACAGCAAATTTCAAGATAATAGTGGAAAGCACAGGTTAGAAGATGGTACAGAAGCCAGTTTGCTTGGGTTTTGAAAAAAAAATAATTCTGTACCCAGAAAGATGGCAAAAAAGGCACAACACTTTTGACCAAGAAAAATACTTTTCCAAACAGAAAAGAGAGTAAATGAGGCAGTCATGACATCAAAAAGCACAGGAAGTGCTATACACAATTAAATTTCTTCTTTGTGTTCTGACTTGTTAGTGTTTGGGAATAATTTCTTGTTCAATACTTCTTGGTATATGGCTTACAACTCTCTTCAGAGTCAGCAAGAATGCATATCAGCAAGAATGTGTACCTATTTTAAAACTTAACCAATGAAAGACAAAGACAAAGGAAGCTGCAAGTTGATCAGGGATACAGTGAAATGCTTTCACACTTTTTATTTCTACTATACTATCAACCAAGTATTAGAAATGGTTTCATCTCTAATGCAACATCTGGTAGAATAAACACAGTTTAACAACATAAATAATCAAAATTTTCCCAGCATGTAACAATATCTAATATCAATATCTCCCTCTAGCAATTTGAAATCCAAATTAAGATAAATTTGTTTAAAGGAAACCTGAAATAACTATAGAGAGTAACCTGGATACAGTGTCTGGTTTAGGACCAATGCATCCTAGCTGATAATCTACATGTAAGTGAGGTATAACCTTTGAAAAAGATGCTGAACACAACAAGTGGACTCCAGTTGCATGACACATTTTTGAAGTCACTGCAGCAAGAGATCTTGCTCTACAATTTGCTGCTATGAAATCCCATGTTTCAGATATGCCAGTCAGAGAATACTATGATGGTATGCTTACAATTAAATGGATATGCATTTCACCTTAGTTCACCTAGTAGAGAAGTTTATCTTAAGATGGGAAAACAGAAATGTCACACAACTGGAAACTCATTCATTAACAAAAAGTTTATAGAAAATACCGAAAAGCTGATTTTTGTTTAAACACCAAGCAAGCATGGACATATGAATATTCCTAACCTGTAAAATGATTCCTCCACATTATATCAGCGAAACTCATTGGTGGGCCACTGGGAGGGTAGTGTTTACCTTTCAGAGGCTCATGATCAGTCCTTATCATATCCATTAAGGAATTTTCCAAAGAGTGCAAGTTAAAAGTGTCATAGGGCCTATTCCGGTCCTAAAAGAAAAAAAAAAGAAGGAAAGAAAAAAAAAAGACAAGTGTTATTGAAAAACTTAATTTTCTAACACAGGTTCATTTCTTGTTCTATAAATTCCAGCATCCAATTCTACATTTCTTCTTGATAGAACTTTATATAAGAAAAAAAAAAAAAAAAAAATGTCTACAGTTGTTTAAAATTATACCCTTAATTTTGCAACTTCTGATTTCACCAGTACAGCTATGCAAAGAGGCTTTTAAATATTTCTAAAAATATACATACAAGCAACAGATAATTCTAAACATCATCATTTTGTCTTAATTATCAATTCTGTCTTAATAAAGACTATGTGTCTTGAACCATTTTGTTCTTAGGTTGTCTTGAAATAAAACTAAAGGAGAGAATGGAGTTCACTGGTATAAATAAAGCTTTCTTTCAATATTCCTGTTCAGGAATTAAATACACATCATTAAAAGCTTGCTATTACAGAAAACTGTGAAATACACGTAATCTTACTGTCAAAAATCTCACGTTCCCACAGTGCCTACTTGAAACTGAAGACCCAATCTCCCTTATCCAATGTGCTAATGTATTTTCTCTAAGTGGACTACCATTATTTTCTGTACCCATTTATTTCATCTACTGAGCATTTTTAGCAAACAATGTTCAAAGAATAATACTTGATTTGTGTTAGAAGCTATACTATGTACTGAATTTCATTGATTTTCAATTTGCATCGGTTGACAATTTTAGTCTTCTACAGTTGCTTAGAACTCCAACATTTGTTTACTATATTTAAGAGTATTTGTTCACCTATCCAATGGATCAATACATTGGATCATAAAATTAAATGTCCAGAAAATCTAAAGTAGATCCTAGGGGAAAAAAACCACCTCAAACCAAACAAAAACATCCAAAATGCTGAGGTTGGGGTTTTTTTTCCAAAAATAAAACTTTATCTGGTTAAAACAACTCACTTCCTAGTAATGTGCACTAGGAGAGAAGAGTTGGTTTTATTTCATGATCACTTCCTTAAAAAAAAAAAAATGCAAGGCTAAATTGAAAAGAAAAAGCTTTAACTTCAATGAAAAAAAAAAATCCATTCTAGTGATATGTTAGTAAATTGATTAAATAGAATCTATATCATTCCTGCAAAGCAACAACTTTTGTTGTCTTTTTCTATTTGTGTCTTTTAGGTAATACATGTACTGCATGTAATGGAGAGGTCAGATGCTTCAATACCCAACATATTTTTGAAGAGAAAATATGAATGCAAAGATATAGCTTATATCCAAAATAAGGGCAAGGAAGTATTTTTCAATCAGATGTGTGCCCTGATCTGGTTTACTATATATCCATAGCAGAGCTGAGCTGGCAAAACCAACTGGCAGGCGAGCAAAAGGGCAGGACTGCTGCTTTTGCCACAATGGTAGTTTATTCCAGCTTCAAACATTCCTGAGATTACAGTCTTAGAGGTCAGAAGGCGTGAGTTCAGAAGAGGACACAGCCTACAAATTGAATTTAATTGCCCTTTATTAACATATGTATGTTATATTTTAACTATGCTACTAAAGCAGCAAATCCCTGGGAGGTCCTACTTTGTTCTATAATCTGCCAAGGAGCTGTGCACATGGACACAAGTGGAAAAGGGAGAAAGAAATCGTAGGATGGCAGCAAAACTATGCAGGGCAGCCTTGTTAGAATGTTGCATCTTCCTAACCTTTTAAGGAGCACACAAACCTGCAATATATTTTCAAGATTAAAACAGACCTACATCAGACACAAGAAGATCAATTTAATCAAAACCCTTTACCAGGCAACTGTAAGACTTCCCATTATAGCACTTGAGCAAGATAAATCTAGTAAAAGAAATTTTAGACAAAACAGATTTTACGAGTGTGTTGTGGCAGGGCAGAAGTACAATGCATGCTGACTACAGACTTTGCAGTGTGGGTGATAAAACAAGTAATGGCTAACATTCTTGCCCCTAAATAAAAGGGCTGTTACCATTTTTCTCAGTAGTTTTCATTTCAGTAGTAACTCATTTGTACTCAGCAGATTTGAAAACTGTTTTCTAAATTCAGCAATTTTTTCCAAGATGACTAGTGCTTCAGCACATACACAATTATGTTTCCTCATTTCATAGCATGAACAGGTTCTCCTGGTTTTGTGAGCTGATACTGTTCCATCTCCTGGATTTGCCTTTTGCATTGTTCCCACAGGCCACCAATCTATTGCCAAACAATCACAACAACATAAACAACTCATAAAGGTCCTTAGAAGCACATAAGAACTTTGCCAGAAAGTTTTGGGACTAGGACCATGAATTACAATCAAAATATATACAAAATACAGAGTGATAAAGCATAATAAATAACTTGGAAAAGAAGTTTGAAAATCCAGCAAGTCAGGAAGATTTGCTGTGGTATTTTCCTAAAGAAGACAAAGCTCCTAAGACCCACTTAGATAAACTGCATTATGGATAAAAGAGAAATCTCCAGCTACCAGGCACTGCCTTTGGCTACAGAATAATCATTAAGTCAGCAAAAGATTAAGTCCAGCCTGCCCACGTTGGTTTGTATTTCTGCTGTGTGCAGACAGCAGCTCCTTCCTTGTTAGCTGCTGGTGCATATGGCAGCATATTTCATTTTCTTAGAATTCTCCAGTCTTGAAAGAAAGAAAAACAGTTTAGTAATAAGAGTTCTTAAAGAACAGATGGGTGCCAAAACTCTAAATCCCAGCTCTCAATGGCTGTTATCTGTACATTCATCCATGCCATGGACTTCCTCAAAGTGGACATGCTAAGTATAGTGAAAAATCACAAATGCATATCAGGATCAGATTTTGAAGGATCATAAATTGAAACAGACCTTTAGTTGGAGTTGGGTCTCAACTTTCTACCTCTAAATATCTTACTTGCAAGTCTGATAAAAAATGCCACATAATACAGTGTCTATAGTCTTCTAATTAAAAAAAAAAAATCAAAACCAAAGAATAACTGCCAAAAATAACTGCAGAGTCAATACACTAAAATAAAATGAGAAAATACAACAAGGTCCATTTTATCTGAATCTTACACTTTTGTGCATATGTATTATGCTAGTCTTTAATTACATAACCATGACAATTATTCAGAGGCCTCCAGTCTCCATCCAACACACATAATGAACAAGCTCTAGGAGTGAGTCAAAACAGTGCTTTGAAGAGATCTGTTTATCTCTAGGACAGACGCCTGTGTCGCTTACTCCAGGAGACAGCCGAGTTGTAATAAGTGCATCAGCAAATTCCAGGAAGGCAAAAGTAATTTTGAAAGTTACCTCATTTATGAAACAAATATTACTTAGCAGTACCTGCAGTATTGACAATTTGTAGCATTTGAAATAAAAATAACTTTTTCCTATTTGCTATACCCTATAATGTGGTAGGCTTTGTTCTGCCCCCTTCGGACTCACAGCTCGGGCATGTAAGGGCAGGGCATACCCAGCACTAATTCAGGTCCCTCCCAATAGATACACAAAACATGTCTTCACTGCTGAGAGGGAAAGAAAGATTGAGAAAAAAAAAATATGACTACATAATGGATGAAAATGGCAAGATCAATTCCATAGCTAGGACCATAACAGGTGAGAAGTGGATCTCAGTACAACCTGATTTCCTCACTAAATCTTTCAGCTTGTACAGGTAGCCCAAAGAAACTGGAACTAATGAACTAAAAAAGGAAATGACTGACCTATTCTATGGCAGAGAAATGGAGAACATGCTCCAAAACCTGACACTGCATCGTTTTCTTCTGTCTCTGCAGAGGAGTATGGCAGAAAAGACACTTGACCATTAATTGTTAAAGTGTGGTTAAACAGTGACAAGTTTTACCCTAAGAATGCATGTCAGCAATCTACATGGTGCCCAAGCCCAGCTATCATCCATACTCACAATCCTTAACCACAAAACACACAGCTGCATGTGTTAAATCCTTGTCAGCATGGTCATGTACATCTATAGCATAAAAACCACATTGAGTTGAGATGCCCCTCTCACCTGTATATCTTTTTACTGTGCAAGCAACAAATCCTCAGGTATCTAGATCCTCCCAAACTCACACTTCCCTAGGTCTACATATTTCAGTTCACTGACTTCCTACTAAGCTTCCAAGCTTCCTATATTCTGAACACTATCTCACTTTCAGGAATTTATTTCAGTGTTCTACATTTTCATGCTGCCCTAGATTTTTCAGCTTTCTGCACCAGTATGTGGCACAACACAACCCAACTCTGCTGAGCAACATGATGGCTTCAAATCACTAAAATATTAACTGTTTCCAGAACACCACAATGCCAGTGAGGCTCACAGGAGTCATCAGAGCCTGCGACATTACACGTAGTATTTTGATAAGAACAATGAGATCAGGATCTAGGGAGCAGCTACAGCTCTCATGGTTAAGCAATTATCCTATCAATGCAATCTTCCTCACAGGGGTCACTGCTGTGATATTTCTGTGCCCAACATAAACCTGGAATTGGCTGGACAGGGTTGCTAAGCATTACCAAAGAAAGTGAAGTCAATGGAAGCGCAACTTTGAATAAATACAGGGTAAAGTGCCAGCCCAGTTTCAAACAGGGCTCACTCACTCTATTCTAGCACCTGCAGCACAGGTTATTACCAAGAACACGAGGAAAACAAGTTTGTCTTGTTTCAGTATATCAATTCAAAATAGTAAAACCAACAACTGGAAAAAAAAAAAAGTATTCTGAAGTTTATCTTGGGACACGCTCAACATGCCACGATGGTGCACATGAACGATCACATACAGCATGCTCTAAATGCTCCCTGGGCAATCCTTCCCTTCTCACAGCTTCAGCTGGGATGCAATCCCACTCACATTCTCAGGGAAGTTAAAAAAAAGTCTTTCAAAATATAGGAAATCTGAGGAATATGGTAAAATTATCACTGTACAAAAGGATTTTTTAAAAAGTAAATAGCAAGTGTTACTTCCTTTGCAGCTTGGTGCTGGAATGCTGCCAATAATGACAAGACTGACAACCCAGATGCAGGCAGAACTAGAACAACCAGAAATTTCAGTAATTCTTCCTTATATTTGATTTAATAAAAACATGAAATAAGCCAAAACAAATAAGAATATGTAAAATGTAGGTAGGATTGAACAATAGTATAAATTTGTCTATGCCCATAATGAGGCATAGCTACTAACACCAAGTCTTTGAGGAATTTTATTTTAATTCCATTTTCTTTTTTTTATCTTTCCAGTTAATTTTGGACAGTAGTAAACTAAGGTAGATTTATTGTGTTCCTTTACTGGAACAAATTGAAGAATGTTTTCTTATGTTATTGTTGCCCTTGGAATGTGCACAGAATACATCAATTTCTCATATATTTGTCTTTTCTCAGCATTACCAACTGTAGCACATTTTATTTTTGTAAGTGTTTGGAAATATGCTGGGCAAAAGGTGAATTTTTTAAAGCCTATTTAGAAGGCTTCTAAGAAAAATAAGAAAGATTAATACACATATAAAACCATATCTAACTGTATAAAGATTATGAAAATATTTCCATGTAATTTGAAAAATAGCATTTCAAAACTCTAGTTAATACTTAATCACTTTGTCTGTGTTATATAAACTTTTATAGTTAACATGCAAGATCTCGGACTGAATCCAAATCCTTGAAAATTTGACCTACTCAAGCAATTTTTCCACAAGGAAAGGTAAAGTTGTATTCAAACTCTAACCCCTTATAAATCCTTAGTTCTAAAATCTTTTAGTGAAGTGTTTGGAATTTTTATTTTCAGATTAACTAAAAAGCACAGAAACAGGAAGAGATACAATCATGATCAGCATTATGTAGAATTAAAAAACTAATTAAAGTTATATTATTTGGTTCAAATGTCCCTTTACTTTGCAGTTGAGATTCCCTTTTTTGCATACCCTTAATACATGTTCAAAATATATAAAAGAAAGTTCAGTCTTCATAGCTACAAGACTTGGCATCATACTCAGTAAAAAAAATATCCTGTCAAGTTCCTGAATAGTCAATATTTGCTCGCAAAATGAGGGAAGGAAGCAATTGAATTTATCCTGCATTTTCCTAAATAGGTCTGATAACCTAGTTATTCTTCCAATACACATTTTTATAATATGCCAAACATACTATTTTACATGACCACTAGTGTTATTTCTCCATTCAATAACAGTCAAGCACAGAGTGAAATGCTCCAATGAAGAATACTATCATTTACCTTGCTACCATCTTTGCAAACAGAAATATGATAATATAATACAATTATGATTTCAAGCATCATTTTCTGTCATGAAAACAATTGAACAATGTGTTTTAAAAACCTGAACTAAAATTCCACCAAAAAAAAAATCAGAAGAATCAACAAAACATCTATTATTTTTACAGCTATTACACTACCGTAGGGAAAGATCTCTAGACAGTACAACTGACTGAGCATTCAGTGACAGGATTTATGTTTAATCATATTTTGTTCAATGTGATGCTTTAGATAAAAAACCTGCTTATCAGTCCTGCTGCTGAATGCATCTCAAAAAGCTGATGTATCCACTTTCTATTATAGTTAGTGATTACAGTAACAAACAGTTCTAACACTTGTAAAATATAGGATTAAAGTAGTTACACCCAAGATGACCATCAATTCACAAAAACAAGCAAGTGGAAAAAAAAAGATGTCAGCAGTAGAATTTACAAGCCCATTCATTATACCCTTGAGCTATTAAAATGACATAATTTAACTGGTTCATTGGTCTGCTGTGCAGGAGTTCAGCACTGATAAGTTACCTTTGGGCTTCTACCACTCTGTTCAGTAGAATGTTGCCTCTGCCACATAGCAAGGAAAAAGTAATTGACCTAAGAACTCCTTGCCAGACAAATCAGCACAAGTGCAAACCTCAAATCACAAAATGAAAGCACTGGAGAGATGCAAAGGAGGAGGGAGTACTGGGGATGCTACAGCATGAAAGGATCTGAACAATCTCACTTCACAGCCTGGAGCACACAACGTAAAAGACAGTAGAGTCATGTTGTATAGGGAAGCTGCTGTCTCCAAGATTTACAGTCTGTCTTGTGGTATGATAGCATAATGAGACTAAATTGGAGATAGAAAAGAACACAAGTAATCACTGTCAAACAGATGTCTGAGCACCACTGCCCACTAGCTTCATTTACTATGGCCACCAAAAAAAGGAGACTCAGAGACTTGAGAGACTGTTTCTCTGAAACAGTGGTTTTGTCTACAGTTACTGATCATGTGACAAGGAATAAAAGAGGAAAAAAGAACAGTCACTCAAGTGTTTAAGCTTGATGGCAAATAAAAGATTGCCTCTCATCCTAAATCACTGTGCTTTTAAGAAAAATGTGACTGACTTAACATCTAACTGGCACGTTCCATGCCATGCTCCTGTTCCATTTCTGTTGTGCTCAGGAAATAGTGCCTCCTGACAAAAATCTTGAAGGTGTCAGAACTCCAGTAGCTATTTCAACAAAAGAGAGGTACCACATTTCATCTGTTCACACAAGACAAGATCCTCACCTACAGGTCTGAGAACTGTCCCTAGAGAGGACAATCATGTTCCATTTCAGAAGAGGAAATGGTACAGTGGGAAACATTGTTTGTAAGGCCTGGGGGGAACTGGGGCTATTCACCAATATTTATTCATGAACCAGGCCAGAAACACTTGCAATGAAAAACAGCTCCCAGAGAAGACAAGGTGACTTTTGCAATGTGATGTCACTTTGCATCCAGCAGGATTTAAAGAAAAAATTTAACCTGTTAGTTGCAATATACTTTGTTCACTAATTACCTACAAATTACTCATGTGAACTACTCAAATCCTCACTTTATACTATCAAAGCACTATTAATAAATTGTGGCACACAACAATCCACTGTCACCTTCCTAAGGGGATTGAGAATAGTTAGACTGCAAATCTTGTCCAACCTGGGACTTTATGAAGGACATAATCAATCACAGAATCCCAAGCTGCCTCAGACACCTTCATGTAAGGGAAATAGAACTACAGGCTTTCTCAAGCTACTTCTAAACATGAGTTGAAGACTGCTGCATAGCCAGTGAGATACCAGGCAAACCTTTTTCTAAAGTGCCACAAAGTTAGAAACTCTGATTTTAAAATATTTGCTATTATGTATTTGATCATCTATAAAATTACCAAAGGCTGCACCTATGCAACTGAACAGGAAGGAAAGAGCAGACAGTAGCAATCCAAAGACCACTTGTAACATCAATCTCCACTTAGAGGAAGGAAGGGCAGAAACAGAGCAAAAAAAAACCAAAATTATGTTTTAATTAGAAGTAACTCTTCAGATCAATTATATGCAGGCAATTCCATTTCAGATAAATTTTATAAACAAAGGAATTTTTCAAGTGGCAATTCTGAATTAATTTATTAAATATATTACCTTCATATGATAATATATTATAATAGTAACTGAATTACACTATGCATACTTCCATCTTTTATTGCCTAAGGGGCTGAAAATAATAGAGGATGAGGAAAAGAATAACTAAGTGTATCATGTAAAAACTGCCTGAATATTACATTAAAATTCTTTAAAACAACCAGAATAAAAAATTCTTCCTCTTAGATAAGAGGAGGTCATGAGCAGTTATGTTTAAGGTAGGTGTTATGCATTCAAATTACTGCTGCACATTTGGATTTAATTAAAATAATTCAGAAATCACTTCCACAACAAAAATATAAGTGTGAACAGCCAATTAACCAAAAGGAAACCTTCATCTGGAAACTGAAAACCATATTCATAGGAGCAGGAAAGGCACTTTCTTTTTACATCATAAGAGCTAAACTGATTAGCACATGGAAAGTTTAGTAAAGATTGCTTCAGAAAGGAAAATGTCTTGAGATAAAAGCTTGCCTGATTTGAAATAGAATTTTTTTTTTTTTTAACAGGGTAATAAAAACTGACAGGCACCTTAAGAAAATGCTGCTACAAGGAAAGAACCAGGATGTCCAGCCACTTACATATATTCAGGGAAACTGTAAGAAGATCAGCATTAATACCTTGGACAACAAATGTCTAGAAAAAGTCCAGCAAGACTGAGAAAAAAAATTTAGAATATCAAAAGAAGTAAGGAGAAAATAATGTCACCTCCATAACTGCTCTTCACATTCAGAGAAAAATCAGGTAAACAAGGGTAAACAGAGAAGATAGATAAATAGTAAGGGAAAGGAGAATCATTTATCCAACTCAGTAATTGATGAGGTGCATGGCAACATCATAATCAAAAAGAGCCAGAGTCAGCCAGCAAGGCTGTCAGTGGAACCACTAAAGCAGACCAAGCAACAATGCCAGTACTGTGCATATCTGACCAGCAAAATAAAAATGAGAGAAATGCAATAACTGAAGTAGGATATGAAACTATAGATGACAAACACTGTTTTTAGCTTTTATGACTGAAATTCAAGGATTTCTTCTCTTACAAAGTACAGTGCAGAAATAATGTAGCATTATGATATAATCCCCTGGAAAAGGTGATTCCTGCTTCTTGAAAGATTAGGATGTGGCTGATCTAACAAGAACTTCCACAGAGCATTTCACATGGTGCTACAGGCAAAGTAACCATGTAAATGGGGACAAAAAAGTAACCAGTGCAATTGAGTTAAGAAAAAAAATACCAAAACAGGAAAGAACTGCTAATGCTCAACAGAATCTGCTAAAGAAAAGTGAATAATGCAGTTTCTTAAGGGCAAATCTTGAGACTAGTTTCACTGAGATCGCTTGAGATACTTGAAATGAGTAATGTCAGTTATTAAAGTAGAAACACAATAATAATATTTACAAGACATCATCAACCCAGAGGAGATAAGCTCATCAGACAGGAAGAGCTGAAGAACTGCAGCAAAGCAGACTGATATTTAATAGCACTAACTACAAGGTCACAACCTCAAGGACTCAATCTTCACAGTAAAGTGAGAAGTTACTCATCAACCAGTAAGAATTACACAGAAAAGAGAAATACAGGAGTTTTATAGTCAATTTCTGGACAATGACAAACCACAAACATAAACATGAAGTGTGAAAAGGTAAACAAAATTGCAGGTTGCATGAAAAACTGTGCATCTCATACAGTTGCTTTTGCATCTATGCACACCTGTATTAATAAAAAAAAAGCTATTTTCACTGTGTTGGTTCTTTAAATTAATTTTCCTTGCTCTACATGCCCAGTGGAACTAAGGACTGAGCTGTATTTTGAGACATTCACCAGTTCAAGTCTATATTCAAACAAAGCTACTGTGCAAGCAAAATAATTTGCCATAAAATGTTCCAGTTTTTATACTAAGTGAAGCCTTTCAAAGAACTTGTAAAATTTACTATGATGAATTTTCAAATAGTTTTGAATGGCATACACAACAGCAGGTACTTCTCCCTTGCTTAGCAAGAAAAAAAATTCTTAAATAAGTAATCTACTACTTTGTGAAACCACACTGGAAGATTGTGTTTCTGTTTAGACAAGGGAGGTACTGTCTGCAGAAACTTGCATCAAAACATCACCTGTAAAATCTGCTGACAATTAAGGCTGATTTTCTTAATCTGAAGCCACAGGTACAGCTTCACTTACTAGCAGTCAAAAGTAGCAGGAGCCACCCACCTGAGGACCCTTACCACTAAATGCTGAATCTGGTTTGAACTTTTCAAGATTTTATTTGCAGAAATTCTCATCTGCAGAAAGTGAACGGGTATATTATCATGTTGGATTGCCACATTCAAAAATGCCACAGCTTCCCTTCCATTTTGTACTATGAAAGTCCTACTTTTTCTTCTTCCTGAGTTTTGTTTCCTCTACTCTCTTGTTCTGTCTTAGTCTTCCTGCTACACAGTCAGCTGCTACTTCAAGCTTTGTGAGTTTTAAGAAAAACCCTTTCAGTTAAAGTGAGAGGTCTCACTGTTCTCAATTTTTTTTTTTCAATTGTCACAGGAAGAAACAATATGATCCTGGAGAGAATACATGGGCAAGAGAATTATTCAGTGAGGTGAAAAATTAGGTCAGACTTTTGTGGGCATAATGATTTAAAATTAAAAGTTATTTATATAAGCAGTTTAAAAAATTCCAAACCTACAGTGTACTATGAACATTTTACACACTTGGTAATTACACACCTTAATGCTTACTAAGCACATCAATAGATGATATTAGATTTGCTTATAAGCCATCTGTTACCATGCTAACAATCAGTTAATACATTAAAAAATTGTTAATCCTTTACAAATGATAAGGTCATGTTGTAATTGAGAGTAACACTAGCTACCTCCATGTTAATTCATTAATGCTTCTAACACATCTTTCTCACAAAGCAAGATACTTCAGCAGAACGAAACAGCAACTTCCAACAAGGAATTAGGAATTTTCATTTAATTCAAAACAATATTTAACCATTCAAGTATTTTAAAACAAAATGCTTGTTCTGTTTATTTCAGCAATTTCCAGAAGAAGCTACAATTCCAAATAATTTCTTAGGAAATGAGTCTTACCTGCAAAAAAGAGCCTCTCTCAGAGAATAAAACCCAGAGAGCTTTGGTGGGTGAATTTCTTTGTTGTCTGACATTTCTCATTAAAAGATCAACTTTAAGTTGCCTACAGTGTTGCCAAAAATAACTTTTTAAGATGAATCTTTTTAAGCTGAGCACCTTCACAATAATTCTGATACATAAGAAAGGTGAATTTCACCAAAACATCCATTTATGACTACGATATAAAACAAAATCATATATAAAAGGTCCATGATAAAGCCATAATGAATGTTTCTCATTTATGCCAGAAGTGGTTTTTTTGTCAATTTGTGTGAAAATCCATTCCACATCATACATTTTGGAAGTTCAGTTTGAGCATGGGGAAAGAAAATCAGTTCTGCATGTTCAGCCTAAGTCATCCCATGGTTAAAATACCTAAATATCTAGAACTAAGAACTTCTAGCCAGTATTTCTGAAAATTCAATTCTCTCTGAATTTAATTAAACCTATTTAAAACGCCTCATGCTATTAATTTTGCACAGGACTAAGTGAGCACGATTTGGCTTATGACTACAGGCCTTTATTGGGCCTTCCACTGTAACCTGAAGCTTTGACACAGAATGTACAATAGGGGAGGCCAACACAAACAAGAAGCCTCATTGAAAAAGGAAAAAAAAAATCAAAATTGAGGATGAGGAAGAAATAGATGTTTGAAAGCAGCCAAACAGTTGAAGGGTAGATAAAGAAAAGGGGCCATGCCTACTGACACCTAACAAGAGTCTCCTGTACATATAACTTTCATAAACCTTGTTAAACCAAGAACAAAGAACTATAGAGTGGATCAAAATCTTCTTAACTTGGGTGATGAACCATGTGAAGTTTATCATCCTAACATGCAAAGAATCTGTGGTTTTGCATAAGTAGTTTATTTAGACTCTAGGAATTTAAAACAAAACTCGCAAATTTTGTAAAGCCATCCAGAAAAAGAGAATTAGGAAGAGCAGGAGTAAGACTTCTCTGGAATCTGGAAGATGTTCAGAGAACAACAAACAGTTGAAGGAAAAGTGGGTATCAAAGAAATTAAGTATTTTGCTTCTTTTCCCTGATGAAAAGTTCTTAATTCCCAAGTAATTGGTATGTAGCATAAACTAAAAGTTTTCACAGGAACCAATTTATTGTCTTCAGTTTTTCATGCCTAATTTGAGATTCACACAAACATCAATCTTAAGAGACTGCAGTAGGTGTTCTGTTTTCTAAATATTTCAGATAAAAGCCTACAATTTTTTAGTCTTCTCACATTGAACATTGAGAAAAAAATGAATTTCCCAAACTCTGTGCCTCTTATTTACTCCTGTAGAATAGACTTCACATCACCTCTTCTAACACCGTTGTGACAAAGCAGATCAATATCTATCCTGATTGCCACAGTGCTTCTCTCCTATAAGATCCTAGAAAAACTGACAACTTTATCTCTGGCATGAGCTGGAGAAACACACAATAAAGGGACAAAGCCACTTATCCACGACAATGAGGAAAAGGAAGACATCAATTAATTGTGATTTACAAATGCTACTTGCAGCCTCTAGGAAAAGACTGAAACTTAGAAAAATAAAAATGTTGACCAAGCCTGAACAAACAAGCAATGTTTCTGTGACCTTTGCCAACTTGCATTTTTAAACTCTAAAAATTTACACATCATAACAAAATTATTACACAAATGAATATATAATTCTATATACAAAAATTTTACATTCTTTTAACTACTGAGATAACTGTTTTGTACCAGTATATGCAGCACTCTAACAATCACTTAAAAGCAATGCTTTTGTGAAACACAGAAAAAATAGCTTTAAAAAAATAATGAAACAAAATGTGGCAATGCTACTCTAAATTTAAGTACAGAATGTATAAGATAGCCTAAAAACTGTAAAGTCTAGAACAGAAGCAAAATTCAGATATGTAGTGTTTAGGATCACTTTCAAACTTGCAACTAAACAGTGCTATATTTTAGCTTCCCCTTAGCATAGGTCTGCTAGGAATTACTCTTGAGTGACCTTAATGAAAAGAGAACTATTTTACCAACTGCTAACAAATGGAAATATTAATCATTTACTCAGCAAACTCTTTTTTTTTTTTCTTTGAAAAGCACCAGAACCTGAAAACACTACTTTTCCAGGTCTCTCTTCCTCTTACATTCCATTCACAAAAGCAGTCTAGGCAAAAAGATGAAAAGTGGGAGAGATGATCCAAGAAGGGAAATAACAAAATGAACTCCATGCCCTTTACCTTCCCTTCTATAGCTCCTCCCAAAACCAGATTAAATCCTTTAACAAATCTTTAAGACAAAATTATTGATTCACTGTTCCATGTTAATATCTTTAATGTTTTTCAGAAAGTCCTGTCTATGTAGAATTGATCAGAATATCAGCTGCCTACTGAACCTTTGCTCTACCTTCACTAACTCAGCTTAACTATGATTGGTTACTTCAAATCAAAACTCTGATCAATAAGCAATTAGTGCTCAATCATCATATGTTGAATATGAAGCAGCCATGTGCTTTTTTTCCTGTACCATTACTATGTTTTAGTTAATTTGAAAATGCAGACATTTACAATTCAATCAAATTTAAAATCTAACAAAAAATCGTAAAATTCTTCTCAACTACTTAGTTAGAATGTCACATGTTACTTGTATCTGTTACACTAGAAGACTACTGAGATACCACAGTATGTGGTCCCACATTTTAATATTTAGAATCCAGCTACAAACAGTGCTAGTTAATAGTACCAACAGAAGCATGTAAGAAACCTAGGTACTTTCCTCTTTTTTTTTTTTTCTTTTTGTCCATACAATTGCAGACTGTCAGTGCTTGTGCATCATCATGCAAGAAAAATGAAGACTGGACTACACGGTAAGAAATAGTTTTTAAGGTAACAGTAACACTATTAAGTGTAGTAATCTACTAAACTGTCATGGAGCTAGAGCCCAGAATGACAAATTTAGACTAAAGAAATACGTTTTAAAAACTAATCTTTAAACATAGTTGCATACAACTATTTGTGACTGAAAAAAAACACCTCTAGATTTAAAAAAGGTTTTTAAAATCAGTCACCAGGGTGTATTAGTCAGTAAAACTCTTTTACTCAAACACAAAACTTTGTTACACTTGTGAATGCTCCAATATTTGAACTCTATATTTATACATACATACACACTTGTATTTAAACACAAACTCACTGCATGTTAGAATTGGCATTTTGTTTAGTATGAAATATTGAATATAAAATTTCTAAATGAACTTATAATTTTATCTGGTCCAGACTAATTCTAATTGAAAACAATGAGGAAAAAATCACACCAAAACACTTCCCAAAAATCGTTTCTCAGTCTCCCTGCAAAAGATAGCATGTTAAAACTATCCTTATACACAATAAACATCACTTTATGTCTGCTAGAGAAATATTTATCACTGAAGCTGCCAATAATGGTTTGATGCATGCCAGACTCTTCAGAGCACAAACTGCAAAGCATTTTTCATTTCTTTCATTTCATTACTCTGAAAACAGCAGAACTCAGTACAGCTTCTGCAAAACTGCTACAGTGTTGCTATAATTAAAAATCCACAAGGTAAACATACTTAATTAGATCCTGGTCTGCAAACATTTAATTCCTTTTCTATCTTCCTGGCAAAGAGAATTTCTGATCCTTGCCTCCAAGGATCTATTTCAAGCACTATCAATCCTCCTAACTCCACAAGCTGCATCGCAGTATATTCACATGGCCAAAAGCCAAAAGAAATACACTATTTACCTGAGACAAGAAAAGGGAAATAGAATAGTGGGAGCAGCTCAGAAGCAGGAGATGGCAATAGTTCTGTACAAGCCCCACCATTCTGCTGGAAAATGGAACTGAGCCACTGCCGGGAGAATGGCGTCCCACGGACAATCAGTTAATGCCAGCCTCAAATGCCACAACTGAGGAGCACCTCACATAATAGCACAACATGAATACTTGCCACATGACAACCAGAGACCCTTCACCTGAACCACTCAGAAGCTAAAGAATATTCTGAAGAACAAACTGGCCATGTTTTTGTATTTCCTATCTGGCCTAGTTCCACATCTGTTCCCATGATCTCGTCTCCAACTCTTACTTCCTACATTACATTTTGTTCCAGACTGATCACTTCTCTTTTTCCTTTCAAATATCAGCTTTGTATCTCCCTTTTTTTAAATACATTGCAATTAATTTTTCCCAGTAAGTGTAGTCTCCTTCAAAACATTTTTAGTGGCCTTTGCACACCAATCACAGGGCAAACACCAGGAGAATTCCTAACAAGTGGTATTTTAAATCTTCTGATATGTTCTGCAGCACAACTCCTTGGGACAGGCACCAATTGGTTTTGACATACAAGATACACTAAAGTATTACTCAAATTAAGGGATGAAAATATCTAGCATATTGCTTTATATGCATGTTTTAAGAGAAACATTTTCAAACTGGACACTTCTTCCTAGAACAACATACATCAATAGCTGACTATTAACTTGCTTGAAATATTATAGACTCAGAACACAAATCTTAGTTATAGATCTTTTCTGATCAAAACTTGTGATCACTGCACAGACTTGAACTACAAAATAGCTCTCCCTGATGTTATTTCAAACAGCGAACATATTAATAAGTTTTCTTCTTTCTTTGAAAACCTCATAACCCCAACATAAAATAACATGTTAGCACAAAGAACTTGCTAATATGCATAAGTGTTTTGCTAGAAAGTTTACTGGAAGGTGTTTCTAAAGTAGCTCAAAACCACACAGTTATGGGGGGGTGACAGATGCAAATGGGTAAACCTGCCATAACTACTTGATAGTGCTGACAAGCAGAACTTACTGTGTCAACATATTGCCCAATTTAGGGGTGGGGTGAAGAAAAAAAAAGAGACAACCAGAACCTTGGCAGTAAAGATTAAACTCACACTGAAAAAAAGGAAATTCAAATTAGTCTAACTAAACAGTTGCTTCCTACCAATAGTATGGTTTCAAGATGTCTTTGGCATTTCATTAAGTATATCAGCAATCAACAGCAACCCAGATTACAATTTTTAATAAGCAAAATTCAGCAGCTTGTATTTAAAAAAAAAAAAAAAAAAAAAGGAGCCTAATAGGAAGAAAAAATACAAGTGTTCTGAGTCTCTGAAATCAGACTGCTATACCAGCTGGTGCTGAGAATAGCCTAGGCATTTGCTTTCAGTTGAACATGAAAATATCAGGTTAAATTCACAGAGAAGAAAATAAGTTTCCAAATTTACACACTGGCTAATACTTCAGTTTTTTTGAAACCATAATTTCAAAATCAGAAGAGCTTTTCTTTAAAAGCAGTTAGCTAATTTTTTTCTCCTCATGATGAGTAAATATCTGCCAGTTTAATTTGTGACAATTTACAGTCACAATAATAAAGTTCTGTATTCATTAAAGATGTATCTCACTAACCAAACCACAGAAATAAGACCATTTACTGTTGTTTTCACTACTAATTCAAATACACCAAAATTTGTAATGTCTTACATGTAGACAATTAAGAATACTTGTAAATTGAAACACATTTCCCACTCCTCAAAAATGACTGGGAGCTATTAGCTTTTGTGGTGCTGTGCTCTGTGCAACATACTATTGACACCAGGCATATTGTGTCTAAAGTGTAATCTTCCTCCAGCCTTCAGTGCTTCAGAGACATTAACCAGCAGCTCACCAGAAGCCACTCCACCTTCATTTAGGGCAGCCAATAAAAAAAATGCAACTCTCCCTTTAAACAGAATGAAGCAGCAAAATGAAATTTCAGGGCTGACTATAAGATGTCCTCTTTGAATAGGACTGGAAAGTACATATATTTTACTTCAACAGTCTCCCAAAATAATGGGGGTGAGGGTGCATTTGTTTGATTTCTTTTTTTTCCTGTGTTTCTAGAACTGAGTATCAATCTAAATGCTATTCTTACCAAACTGGTAAGTTAAAGATGTTTGAGAGGTCATACTTTCTTAAGAAAACAACTACCTAAAGTGCAAGCATTCATGAATGATTTACCTGTATTTCAAAGCAGAAAATTTTGATTCACCTGACATCAAAACAGCTAACCTAGAAAAAGTCTGAGATTCACTTCACCTAGTATAGATAAAACTGCAAGTGCAAGCTCTGCTTTTTTTCAACTTAAAATGGATTTCACACCATGACAGGTTTCATTCTGCATTAAAATTGCAAATCTTCCATTTGGCCCAGTTTCAGCTGCAATTGATCTGCTTTGTCGTCATAGATTTAAAAAAAAAAACAGTGAAGGGCACTGCAGCTTTAAATATTTCAGAGCTATGTAGCTAGTAAATAGACTCCATTGCAATATGGCTCTGAAGGTCGTGTCCTATTGTCTCTTTTCTCTGCAAATATTCTAAACAGCATAAAATGGTTTATTTTATACAATACCTCCCTGCCATTTCTAAATCATGTCAATTGTATTAGGCATTTCCTTACTGGAAAGGACAGATATGCCACTCTTTCCATACACACCCACGCTGCTTCGAGATGTATTCAAAACGTCCACTGTGAATATAACAGCAGGGTGTTCATATTAGATGTACACAGCTTTTCACATGGGTGCCTTATGCAAACAGACCCCCCCATTAAATCCCACCACAACACAAGGACAATTAGTTATTGCAATGGTGATAAAATAATTAACTGAATTTCAGGTCAAGAAGCATCTTTGTTTGAAATTAACAGCCAGTTAAAAAAACTGAAGCCAGCAATTTCAACATCTCAGTTTTATCACATATGGGAGAATATGAAAAAATTCTAACACAGCACCAAGGGAACGTAGTCTGCTGAACCTGTTTGTCATGAAGGCTACTACCTTTCAGATGCTAAAAAAAGAGCAAAAAGCAACAACAAAAACCCTCCATATACCATATGTGACAATGTTTCAAGAAAAATAAGATTTTTAAACTCTAAGCTAGAATTGGAAATCTTTGTCTATGCACTCCTTGAGTTCAACCCCATTTCTTTCATGTAATGTGACTATTTGATAAAAATATGAGTTATGGAAATGCCACTCAGAACAGTAACATGAAACACAGCCCTACAAAAAACACAAATATGTGATAGCTGTCATCATGCAGAAGGTGCATCTAGTCATTTACCTGAAAAGGCAACAGATTGTTGCCATTGTCCGTCCTGAACGCGTTGTCTTCCATCCAGGATTTGGGGGTTAAGGGTGCAGCCCGTGGGAACTTCGGAGGGGCAATGACATTGCTGGAGAAGGGTTTTTTAAGGGGTGAAATGGGATTGAGGGGGGAGGGCACGCCGACTCCCACTCCCACGCCAACCCCCACTCCAACTGCCCTTCGAGGGTCCCTACCAGCCTGCAGCCCACCCCAAGGGTTGGAAGGTGTACTCCAAGCCGCGTTTTGATGGTTATTCCAGCTGGAGGAGGAAGAAGAAGAGGCAGAGGAGGAAGACGGTTTGCTGGTCATGATGGGCTGATGGCTGTAAGCAGCATTTCTCTGGGCGAAAGGTGCCTGATTAGGACTCACAGGTGACCTCCGCTGCTGCTGCTGCTGCTGAGCTTGCTGCTGCTGCTGCTGATGTTGGTGGTGTTGTGTCTGAGCTAGGCCAATCTGAGGTGAGAAAGTGCCACCAAATACAGGGTTGACATGGTGTGGAAAATTCTGGAAAAGCATTGTCCCATTGACTGGAGTAATCCCTTGGAAAAAGCTATCATCCACCGTGTTTGTGGTCCCTGTAGACCAGGTGCTGCCAAACGAGGGAGACAAGGAGGTGCCGGCTGCAGGTTCTTGTTGAGGCTGGTGAAAGCTCAAGCCAGGCAAAATGGGAGACTCCATCTGCATCTTCTCCTTGCTATTTTGGGAAGGAGCCGATGTGCCGATACTAGTCACTGAACTGTTGTCTTCTGGTTTGGGTGTCTCCGACGAGATGGGTGTAGAGGGGGCTTCTGCTGAGTTTGGATCTTGCTGCTGCTGCTGCTGCCGCTGCTGCTGGGGCTGGGCTTTGCTTTTGTCCATCAGTAAATCATCCTGCATGGTTTGCGCAGCTGAAACAGTAGGGGAAAAAACCACAAAGACAGATTATTAACATTGTCATTCATACCACAAGCCAGTCTGTTTTAATCATTTGCCAGCCAAAAATCTCGTCCTATTGCTAGTACTATGCTACAGCATATTGCAAGGCAAACCCGTAATCTTCCCCCTCCCCCATTTAGGAATATGTAACCTTTGATCATGCTAGATTGCCTTTAAAATATTTTTTAAGATGCTTCACCCTTTTTGATGCCTGTTTCCCTTCAGTCTAAATGAGAGATGTGCTTATAGGGCAGAGATATACAGCAATTTCGCCACGTCTCTTTTCTCTTACACCGGAACTCAGAGCTCTCACCCTGCAATGAGAAACTGATTCTGGTTCCTGTTTTTCCAAGCACCCTCCTCCTCCACCTCCTCCCCCTGGTTATTTGCATACGTCAATAAATACTGCTGCGTCCTTCAGCAAGGTTAAAAAGACACCAGTCTTCGCTCTTCTCCACCCCCTTTTCTATTAGGGGACCTTTAAAGGAGCCGGGTGCCGATTTTCCTTAATTAACAAGCAAGCTGGCAGTGATTGAGGTTTATGGGAGCGAAGGCGCGCAGGGACGCTGGCGCTGACACGGGAGCGGCTCCGCGCTGCACAATCGCTTCCTGCCCGCTCCCTGCGCCCAGCCCGCGCCGGCTCCGGCAGCGCCGGCGATGGCACAGCCGGGAGGGGGCCGGGGGCGGGGACACTGCGCCGACAAAGCCACCGAGGGCTGCTACATTTGCCTTCGGTGACCTTACGATCTCCCCGCGTAAAACGCTATTTTACATCAAAGCAGTCCTTAGCTTGAAGGTATAGATGTCTACTCGCTCTATTTATATACATACCCGCTCTATTTATACACATACATATGAAATCATCGGTGATTTGTCCATTAGAAAAACCTAAGGTCAAAATCAGCAGACTGGGGAGGTATTATTAGACTATGATCTTTCCGATGCTTTCAGAGGAAATATAAACCCAGGGAAAATCGAAATATTTACAATATAGACATGCTGCATGTTAAAAACCATCTTTATATGCACAAGACAAAGACTAGGGACGGAAATTATTTGCTAAATCAATACATAAGTTAAAACTTTAGAAAGGAAATGTATGTGGAATGGTTGAGGTTTATATTTGCTAGAAAAAGTGATCCATATGAAATAGAGCAGCTCATATAATTTCATTATTATTTTGAGACCCAATAGTACCAATACAATACAGACATCAATGAAGAGCAATTATATGAAATCACAACAGGAACCTCCACATTTTGAAGGATTTTAGTCAATTGAGGAGATAATTCTGAATCTCAGAAGTATTTTAAATGAGCCCCAAATCACTTATTTTAATTAACTATGTCAAAGATGGTCATCGCTGAATACCTAACTGCATTTCTATTGGGTTAATCATACGACATTTACATGCCTAAGACTGCATTTTTTAGGATTGTTTTTGTAATGTAACAATGTAAAGCCAAATCAATTACTGTTTAAGAAAGGCGGCAAAGTGTGAAACTGTCAACACTGTCCTTTCTGACATCAGATGGTCCAGGTGTATCTTATATTTTTTGTTCTTTCCTTTAAATATCTTCTGAGGCATGCACACACATTTTAATTAAAATGAATGTCAGAAGAGATTTCTGGTATCTAGTAAGTTACTGCATATGCTCCCCCTGATTTACCAGTTCAATATGTAAAGCGAGCAGCAAGGCTTCCTGAGCAGACCATGCAGTGAGACAACATTAATCTCCTAAGGACAGGGTAAACCTTGCATCTGTTCCAGGCAGCGCTGCTGCTGCTGGGAGTGCAGAAAACCTTGCAAGGCATTTTAAAGCAATACTGCAGTAAAGCACCATATACCAAGCTCTCTCTGTGTAACTTTCCATTAGCTTCACTTCTACCCACATCACTATTACTCCTAAGGCTACATAAAACTACTGATGACTCCACATCAGAGGGAGAAAAGGATTATATGTATCCCACTCCCCTGGGTCTGAGCTATCAGTATAAAAATACATTTAGAGAGAAAGACATAGCAGCTGAAATGTGAAAATTATGTCGTCAATAAAGTTATATTTAAATTAGTTAGTCACCAGGTTATCTATAGTGGCTAGTACAGCAGTTGCTTCAAATGTGAACCTTGACTTAGCTAGCTGGTTTTGAACTTTATCCTAAGGACTGTGATTCGTATTGCCTTCCATATTGCTTCTTAAAGGCAAAAATCACTGCACAGTTCAACACTCTTGTCAAGGTCAAGACCTTCCTTTAATGATTGAAGCCAGTACAAATTAAAAGATACTGGTTAATAAATGACTTTGAAAGACAGACCAGCCAATGTCTAGTGTTGGACTAGTATGCAGTACTCTTGATTATTTGCTGGTGTAAGTAATTGTCCAAATTTACAATCCAGAACAGGAAATCTATATCCCCATAGCAATGCCAGCTCCATTTGCATGCAGAAACCCATGCAGCCAACACAGAAATGTTTAAGGAACAGTTACCTTTGGATTTTCTGTATTTTAAGATCAACAAAAGGACAGTATATTTATTTTCTTCTCTCAGATTTGGTATATGACAAATAGTCGACCAGTCTGGCAAGAGCCCTTTGACAACTGGAAGCTTTCAGCGCATGCTCTCCCCAGGGAATCATGGGGTTTGAAGTCTTACCTACAGACAGCATTTCACTGCTGCTTCCTGCAAGGAAGAGAGCTCAAAAGGGAAAAAAGTATATGCACACTCCCTCTTCTCAGGGAAAACTGCTGCAATCTGAACCATCAGCTCTGAAGAAATATCTGTCAGACTGAGCTGAAAGTGACCAATTAAATATGAGTTTTTAAACAGTTTGATTTAGAAGCCCAGATCAAATAGCCACATATTCAGAACAACTGCTAGGCAAAGGAATAGTTTCTGTATTTCCAAACTTCCCTTATAAACTCCTAGCATAAGAAATTATTTATAAACTCATAACAGATATAAATTTAACATCTATTACAAAGGAGATTGTGCCACTTAGCTGAAGAATATATTAATAATCACGTGTCATAATAGAATTTCTAAATCTATTCTGAAACTCAAACACAAATAGGTCAAGTATGAAAATTTAAAAACAAAAATCAGTACAGGGGTGAAAAGTTGTGCTATTTGAATAGTTTCCAATTTTCAAGCTACGACCTTTTCATTACTGAGTTGTTACTACACTGAAAATTTTACCAAAAAATAAGTTGCTCTGAAGAAAATCAAGGTGTGAATGTTGCTATTTAATATTCCATCTATTCTATACATGGTGGTGCCACACTTGACCTCTCTCCCTTTCACTGTCCACCATCTACATATCTCCAGCCTCCACATCAATACACAGCCTGAGACAAGTTCCTCTCATAAGATATTAATATTGTGATCATTAATGTAGGTCAGGTAAAGTTTTCAGAATTTCATTCACTGGCACATGGTGTTCTGTTTTGCACTAGTCCATGAATTATTCTGCATGTTTATTCTGGGTAATGAATAATACTAATTATTCAGACCAAATAGCAATGCTTATAAGGAAATACATAGTTGAATTCAGGAGTGTGAAAAAAACAGTGTTTAATAAAAGTGCAGGCTGATTTTCCAAGGATGAAATATGCATAGCTTTGTGCGTGAAAGACAGATGACTAAAGCTGAGAAAGATAAATTAGGGCAGTTGAAAATGAGTTGTTCTAACACTTATGTCTCTGCTTTCTGCACTCTGTTTATGTTGGACTGTATGGTCTGCCTGCCCCAAATCAACACTGTAATTAAGGGTTTCTCAACACTTGCTCTAACCTGTTTGTGCTACTCTGAATCATTAAAGGCAGCAAAACTGCTTTCTTACAGCAACTGACAACACTTAATTTCATTAACTATCCCACCTCTCACAGGGCTGGCTCTAGGCATTCTATGCCTCTCCTTTATGTCCCTATTTACCTGCAGGTTATTGCTTTTCAGATGATTTGAAGATTCACATGCAAGGGACTGCACTGTTTCTGTCAGCTCTTCCCAGGAGAGAGTTTCACTTGATAGATAAATCATTAGGATAAGGAAAACCACTCCAGAGCCAAAGAAAATCAAGATGTAAAGACAGTTTTTGATCAACTAGCCACTAGAAGAAAACAATTTTTTTTCTTTGTTTCTAGCAACCAACTCCTTCATAACTGGAAGTTAAAAAATTGTCATGACAGCTGAATCAGAACACAACAGCTTAATTCAATCTGGTATATGAATTACTTGACCTGGGCCAATTCCAAAGAAACAAATGTAAGAAAGGCCCAAATAAGCCAAGCTAATTCAATTAACATGTATAAAGTGTATTTTTATTTTAAGCAATTCATTATGAAGCAATTTAAGCCTCTTTAAGCCTCCTGTGACTAACAAACCATGCTAGTCTTTTTGACAGAAAGTGACTATTCCAACTAGTTAGAAGGTTAAAATGAAGTATTACGGTGTTGAAAAAAATCCAAGTTTTATTGTAGAAACACATTTTTCAACTTAGACTAGTTTCACTTTAGACTAATTGAGGGTTACTTATCTTTTAAAAAATGGAACCAAGTAGATCAAAAATACCTAACTGATCTGCAATTTAATTTTATATATTAATATCATAGCAGTTAACCTTTAGATTTCCTGAAGTAAAATTCTCCTATATTGTTGGATTACTTACTATAGTTGGGTAAACAATGAATAATTTCCACAGTTTTAATACTGCCAGGTCAGAAGAACCATATTAAGGTACAACTCCTTCAGTATGTGTCTTCTTTTCCTCTTTTTCAGGCCTCACTGACATAGTCATATATACATATGTATTTAATCTATCTCCATGTCATTCTTTCACTAATTGCTTGTCAGCTTCTTTATTAAGCTTAAATCTGTACAAATTTTTTATCAAACCACTTAGTATTTTTTAAAGTTGATATTTTGCAGTAAATCAAATAGCCAAGTTAGGGCAAAATTTTAAGCCCTAAATAGCATATATTGCATTTTGGTGATTTTCATTTAATTAAATTCTGTACTTGCCTTCAAATGCGCAGTTTTACTTAATTTACTTAAAATGGCTGCTCCCTCCAGTCAGTGTCTGGGAGCTGAGCTCTGGCAAAGCTCCAGGAAGAGCAGCCACCTTCCCTCACTCTGCACTGGCCAAATAGAGCCTGATCCCAGGAGAGTTCTCTCAGCTCAGATGTAGCCACTCACTGCCAGGTGCAGGTAAGGGATGACAGAGTGAGGCACAGTGCAGAGAACATCAGAGAAACAGGAGGAAGAAACAAAGAAGGATCTATTAAGGGATTATACAGGATGCAATTGTTTAAAAAATGAAATGAAAAATGCAAGAGGCAATCTGAGATTTATAGTGGAAATTGCCAATGCAAAGAAGGAAGCATAAAGAACAAAAAGTGGAAAGAGAATTAAGAGAAAAGGGAGAAGATGGAGAGCAAAGGAAGAGATTGTATGGGAGAATAAAGCAAGCATTTGAATAGAGCAGCTGCATATCCAGCTCTGTCTGGGAGTAAGGAAGGGTTTTTTTGCAAATTTAAAACCAGTTGGTTATATATATGTATTTTAGGATCACACTTTGGTTCTGGAAAGAGCAGACAAAGAACATATATCTCAAGCTGTCACACAGTTTCAACAAATTGTTTTCTGGATTTCAGAATTTTTAAGCGATTTATGGGATGTTAAGGGGTCTGCCATTGTAGAATACTTTGGGTTGCAAGGGACCTTTAAAGCTCCTCTAGTCCACCTCTCTGAAATGAGTAGGGATGTCTTCAACCAGATTAGGTTGCTTAACCTGACCTTAAATGTTTCCAAGGAATCCACCCTACCTGGACGACCTATGCCAGTGCTTTACCACCCTCATCATAAAAGATTTATTCCTTATGTTCAATCTAAATCCACCATCTTTTCGTTTAAAACCATCAAAGCTTGTCCAACTATGCTTTTATGCATCGTATAATTTATTTTTCATGATTGAAAAAAATTGGAATTAAAAAAAAAAATATATCCAAACCTACCAAGTGTTCCCTATTTGACCTGATATTCAAGTTTTATCCAGTCCAATCTTGGCATACCTTCCTGTGCCAGTGATAGAGCAAAGTAGCCACCTTTGTCACAGACAGCTCCTTAGCCTCAAATGGTAGCCAAGTGATCCTGGGTTCTGGTTCCATTTCTTCAGGTAAATATTCTTCACAGCTATTATTAGCCACGATGACCTTTATCATAAATGGCAGGCAACCAGCATATCCTTTCAACGCCAAAGCAAAAATACAGAAACTGCACAAACCACATACTCCTAGAAATAAAACCAGCTTCCCTATTTCCATTTCTAACACATGAGAATAAATATAAAGAAACTAAGCTGGGCTAGCCTAGCTGCTCAATGTTCTGGCCAATAGACAATGAACTTAGTCTAGACCAAGAATAGAAACCAGAAACTCTTGATATCCAATATTACTCTTACATGCCACGGACAGCTGTAATTGGGACAGTGTGTATTAGGATCTCTTCCAGGAGGTCATGCCCATGTGGTTTACTCAGGCAACTGTACATCCAACACTCCTCAGCAGAAGTAGCAACACTGAATTTAAAAAAGCACCAAATAAATTTTCTGGGACAGGATGTCAATGCTTTCTTATGTCTGTTTCTAGACCTCCTGTAAGAAACATTTATATCTCTGTAAATACTTCAGCATTCCTCTTTATGATATTCGTAGCAATTAGAAAATAAACAACACCCTTACTATTATGCATATAACGCTGCTTACAAGTTCAAGTCCAGGTGTTTTACACACCTTTTACACACATTTTGACAACGCTTTCCCACGGATTCTCAAAACCAGACTAATTTGTCCCTAGCTAAGGCAGAACACTCAAAGAATATATAGTATATTCCCTAAACTCTATTCCTATTCCACCTGATGTCTGTTGTCACGTACATGCAAAAGCTTGATCTCAGCCACGAACAGCTGTAGGTTGATGCAGCTGCACAGTTGCATCCTGGGCTCGGCCCTGTAAATTACAACCTTGAACAGCAACTGCAGTGTAATTTATACAAGGTAGAGGAACTAGTTTCACACAGCAGAACTAAATATGAGGGCTATTCATTCCAGAAAACAGGAATTTAAAAGTTGATTTTTACTGACTATTCTTTCAAAGAATCCATCATGTCACAACAGCCTCTGAAAAACAGGCTATTGCCTTCGCTTCAGGAGCATGATGTGAAGGCAAGAGACAAACACCCAGGGTGAAGATAATTGCAAAGGCAACTTCTTTCCAGACACTATTCACCTCGTTGCTCTATAAAGGCTCTTCAGCTTCTAATTTTCCAGTTTTTCAGATTGTGACGCTCTAAGTTGACTTCTGATCATAAAAAAAAATTAAAAAGCACCTTAGAAGGACTTTTTCCCATTTGGAAGCACGCCAACAAATACAAAAGAGAGCGTTGCCATTACCACCGGCCGTGCCATCCCTCACCCCACTAGCCCACAGAAGCCAAGGGTCACCGGGCCTCCATAGAGCACCAAGTGCCACTTACAAGGGCGCTTGTCCTTGTCACCGACACCACCACCACTGAAACGGATTAATTTCCCTTCCGCCGTTCCAGCCGCCGCCCTTCTGGGCGGCGCGGTCGGGGCTGGCAGCTGGCAGGCTCCCCTCAACCCTGAGGGCAGCTCCCGGGGCCCGGCGACCGAGCAGGGGCGGGGGCCGCCTGCACCTGTTCGGCAGGGCAGGGACCGGGGGATGCTCCTGCCTGAGGGGGGTCCCAGCGGCAGCGGGGCAAAGCAGGCGGCCCAGCCTCTCCCTCTTTCTTTTTCTCCTCCCTCCCTCCATCCGTGAGGGGTCCCGGCCGGCTGCGGAGGGCGGCAGGAGGGGCGGCAGCCGCCGGGCGCGGACCTTCCCCCCGCAGACCCCGCTCGGCCACCCCGCCGCGCTCCCGTACCTGCCCCGCGCGCGGAGCCGGGCAGCGACTGCGCGACGGCGGCGGCGAGCAGAGACATGGGCAGGGCAGGACAGGGGGAGCGCCCCGCCGGACCTTTAAACCCGCGCCGGCGGCGGGACTACAGCTCCCAGCGGCAGCAGCACTGCGGCGGGACTACGGCAGGACTACAGCTCCCGGCGCTCCCGGCGCTCCCAGCGCTGCGGGCTGGCGCTCGCGCTGTGCCCCTGGCGCAGGCGCGCCGCGGGGCCGGGCGGCGGTGACGGGCGGCGCGGCTGCGCTCAGCGCTCGCCGCCTCTCCCCGCGGCGGCCCGGGCGCTCCGTCCTGCCCCGGCCACCGGCCCTGCGCCGCGTCCCGCCTGCCGAAGGAGGGGCCGCCCGGCCGTCCCGCGGAAGGGCGGATTTGCCGTCTACCCCTTCGCTCCGCTTTCTCCGCCGCCGACCGCGTGACGTCTTTGTCAGGCTCCGGGCCCTCGGCTGGGCCCGCTCCTCCGCCCGGGGCCATGGCCGAGCAGACGGGCTTGGCGCTGCCGCAGACCATGGACAGGTACAGGTTCGGCTGGGCCTGTGAGCACCCCCCCCCCCCGGGTCTGGTTTGGGGCCGGTATGGCGGGTCCGGGTTCGTTTTTTGCCTTCTAAAATGCTTGGTAGTCTGGCAGAAGTTGAGTGAGCGCTGTCGTAAAGCAGCTGAGGGGAGAGGAGGTGTGTATGTATTTGTGTGTGTGTATGTATTTGTGTGTATGTGCTGTGCGTGCCTCAGCTGGGGGGGCTCTGGGGCTGCTGGATCCTGTCCCTGGCTCTGGCAGCGCCTCTGGGTAGGGATGGCACTGACGGGCACGCGAAGTGAGGCACCAAAAGATGACCCAAGCTTAGCCCGCCTTGTGTGTTTTGTTGCTAGTTTTATGATCTGAAGAAAGCCTACAATTGCTTTCTGGAGCGTTCTTAAAAATTACGACCTTAGAAGTATTATGACTTAAGCATCTTTCCTCGTCTATAATTACTAACTTGTAAACTCTATTTATTGTATTTGTTTTCTCTTTATACTTTTATTTGAATATGTAGCACTTTCACCCTGTTCCACTGAGCACTTAAGATTCTTTAAGTGTAATTTTCACTCATCCAGGAAGCCCTTGTAACCTGTTGGTGTGTATCCAGAAGCAGTCAGGCTTCTATTGATGTCCCTGCCAAGTTTTCATCATAAGGAATCCAAAAGAACCCTGGTGGTTTTCTCCTTTCCAAGGTAGCCTCTAAGGAAAGATTATATAATGAAATGCAGCCTATCATCAGGCAGGTGATGGAAATAGAAACTATGGGAGGCAAAGGTAAAACTTGTACAGCATGGAAGGTGAGAATGAAAGGTTCCAGTTTGATATAGAAAGAAAATAAAAGTGATTTGGAGAGGGGAAAGTTTGTGTTCTAGAAAAACTGAAAACATAAGATAACAAAGGAGTGATTTATGTTACAAGAGTATTGCTGAATCAACTCCTCTAAAACTGAAACCAAAACCAAAATAACAAACTTTCATCTGCATCCTGAGTTTTGTAGTACATTGTGTTTTGGAGGTCTAGGAAGAAACCATAATACTCTGAGTGGATGCCCTGATGTCCATGGCTACTGTGTCACACTCTGAAGTCCTAGTTCACCCTGTTGGGAAATGGCTGTGAGGTGATATTTATGATCTTTGTTGTGTCCAACTGTTAAATTAAACAGTTAATTAAAAAAAAAAAAAAAGAAAAAGGAAAATTATTTACCTGGTTGCCAAACCAGTTTACTGTTCTTCAGTTGTTACCTGTAATAGAGATGTGGGTTTTGATGTACATTTGATATTCTTGTATCCTTTCAAGTTTGTGGGATTATAATTTGTGCCTCTGGTTCTTTTCAAAGCCTTTTTCTGGTATACTTGGAGTAGCTTGATTTGTAAAACAATTGGACAGCATCTCTGATTTCCTTAATAACAAAGACAGCAGGGAAATAATTTGAAGTACCTAAGTAGCATAAAAGCAGGTCAGAAGAGAGGCTGTAGCTTTCATGTAAGAATTCCTTGGGCTCATTATAGGAAACTGTAGAAATAGGAATGTGACAAGTGGTGAATGTAGTGGTAAGAAGGAACCAAGTATTTAGGATTCTAATTTAATTCAGAATGTAGCACAGCATCAGTAGACAGATTTTGGACTAACCAAGACCTCAAAATGCAGTTGGTGTAAATAATTTTTCTGGTTTATATTGGGTTTATGGAGCAGGTTTACATTTGAATAAACAGATTTTTTTTTTTTTAAACAGGGAACAGCATCTGATGTTTCTGAAGGCTGTACATAACTGTTGACATGTTATTTGTAGTGGTGATCAAGATAAACCTTCAGTATTTCATCTTGAGGGACATATCCCATGGTTCAATTATCTGTGGGAATTCTGAGGAATGGAAATACTTCTCTATCCCGTTACATTTTTTGCTCATGACAGATATTTGTTTTCCTCAGTAAGAAAAAAAATTGATATGCAAAGAGTAATTCCTAATGATTCTAGCTTAACACAAAGTGCATACTTTTAAATAAAATACAGATCTTTTAGTGAGGATGCAGAAAACAGCTTTCCAGTGAAGATTAATTTGAATTCTCATAGTTAAGAGGGGAAAAAGAAGGGTTTTCTTCCGTTTCCAGTACTAGATCACCACTGAGAAAGGTGACATGCTGTTGTATCAGGAATTAGGTGTACCTGTAGATCTGAATGCATACACTGCTTTGTATACAAGGGTCAGAGCTCTCAGAGCAAGTTCTTTAATTCTCTGTTTGTGAGAGGGAACAGTTGGATTCTTCTCTTGGCTCTTAGATTCTGTACCTGTATGATTAAAGGGGTTTTTTCCTTAATAAAATTGGATTTTTCCAGTGCAAGGACTGACTTACTAGCATCACCACACTGCTGCCTGGGATTCATCTTTCTTTGATGTATTTTGTGCTTCATCCTTTATTTGCATGCATAATTTCAGTCTAGAAGCAACCCATGGATTTATAATGAAGGTAAATACCTGTTAAGATGTAAGGAGTTAGTTACTCAAAATTTCTAGCTAAGGATTTTATACTTAAATGAAGGATTGGCTGTAGCATAAATACAAGAAGCATGACTGTGAAGTGACACTGCATTGTGAATTGTCTCATCTACAGCATTTAGGAAACTAATCCATATGATTGGCATCATCTTTTCTAGCCTCAAAATTGGAATTTCCATCCCTCTTGTAATCTTTTTCTTCTCTTTCATGTTCAAATAACAGCTCCAGATAATAATTCTTAAATTGCTGTCCTTTTGTGAAAGCAGGAATCTTTTAAATCTATGGTAAAAAGCCATATTTCTGGACTAGTGTGTACACTTGAAGCTAGAGATTAGTAATCTGGCTAAATGGTGAGATTTTATTATTATTTCATTATTTTTAATGCCTTTGTTCATGTTAGTTTAATACATAAATTGCAGTATTATAGTAATCTTCATTAAAACTTAAAATTATGTGGCAATGGGTTTTTTATGAGCTGTGAATGTGAGCTGTAATGCTTAAATATATTCATAATTTTAACTTTATTCTCTTGACTTCAGTTGAATTACATGTGGATTCCTCTTGCAATTGCTTATGCCAAGGCTTCAGAATGCTGGGCTTCTGTTTTTCAAAGCATGTCCTGTGGTAGTGATTTGTGATATTTCATGTACTATCTAAATTAAGGCAAACTGCTCCCCTCTTTCCATATATGTGCCACCTGGTCAGAACATGGTCACTATTACTTTTTGTTACTTCAGTCTTCAGAGATGTTAGTCAACATTTGATGGATGATCTGTTGAAGGCTTATGCAGGTACATGCTAAAGATTCAATGTAGAGGTAATTTTAGCATGGTTTAGTTTTTGAATTAGCATTCTTAATTTCTTGACTAGATGGTAGTTGCTGAGTTGTGGTCAATAACCTTTATAAAAACCAGAGCAACATGATGGAACTTCAAGTCTCTACCCTTTCCATTCTGTATTGAAAGGAGATGAGAGCTGAAATTGCTCATAGACTTTAAAAGCAATTAAACAATAAATTGTCGTTTGCTTAAGAAATTACTCTTATTATCAAGAGAGGAGTACTGTTGCAATTAAATTTTCTCTTTGCCAGATCATTGATTTGTTGGAAAAATGCTAGCAATTGTAGTTCAAAAATTGCAAAATGTGTTGGATTTTGTTAGTTTTTTGAACTGTCACCTGATTCCATGGTAATTCTCTCTGTTTTTTTTTTTTTTCCCAAGAAAAAAGAATATGCAATGGCTTTGTACGTAATTTTCAGTTTCTCTTTCCATTCCAGTCACCATTTGTGGTGATGTTTGTATTGAAATCAGTAATTTCCTTCCTTCTTTGAAAGTGCAGGTGCTGATTTAGTTTTATTTGCACAATTAACTGTTGATACTTTAGTAACCTAATACATGGTTTTGGATTAAGACAAATGCTATAACCTTGGCAGTGTAATTAGTGCAGTGTGGTCCTTGATTGAAGATGTTTATTCTGAACATCTTAAACCTGTACTGTATGTTGTGCTGATTTCTCTCACTGATGGAAGTTGACACATGAGTAACTTTTTATAGGAGTGGAGTTCAACCAGATAAGATATGCAGAGTAATAAGCAACATAAAACACAATACAGGATTTATGTATTATTTCTTTTTCGCACAATGTCATCTCTGCAGTTATTCAGTCTGTTCTACTTGTACTGATTAAGCATGTTTCTCTTCCTTATCCTACCTCAAGTAATTATTTTCTTTCTTCACAACAGAGTTAACCTCTTTTGAGAGAGGTCTTCTTAACTTCTGGTCAAAGTCAGTGTCTAAAACTAATTTGCTTTTATGTTCTTCCTTGAGAATAGGCTATTTATGCTTAGAAGGAAAAGGTTTGTAAGAGTAGAGAACAGACTGTGCTGGGTTAATCTCTACCAGGAAGGAAATAAGGGGTTTGTTTTTCCCTGTCCTTACTCCAACTATTTGGAAGTTGGTGTTGATACAGGATGGAAAAAGCAAAATCACACAAATCTTGGAGAGTGGGTTTCAAGAAAGAAAGTTTGAAACAATAATAACTTTATAATAGCTTGGCTTTCTCATTACTGCTTCATCCCAGGTACATCCCTTAGTATTTTGCTTCACTTTATTTTGAAGGTTCTATGTAGATTGACTTCTTCCCGTGTCTTACCAGTAAAGATGATTAGTGAGACTGAATGCAGACCTATAACACTGCCTTTTGCCCATGTGAAATATACAGATGTCAGCATGTTATTTATAAACTATCTTAACCTTTTGACTGCTGTCTCATGTTATTTTTCTATCTTTGGTATGCTTAATAACAAATGTATGTGCTTTGATTGCTGCTTAACAATTGACTTCTACCTGCAGACAGTAGGTAATTATTCTTCCTATTTAAGTGTGAAGAAACTCCTGAGAGACAGCTTACAGTATTTTGTACTCAGACTCTTGGCATCTTATGTATTATGAAGGCATTCAGATAATACTTGCATTTGTTATATTCACTTTATCTAAAAAGGCCGTAAAAACCCGTGTTTATTGATCTCTTCCATATAAAAGTGTTCAGATTCTGTAATAGTGCTTAAAGCTCTTTTGGTTTCCTTTGCCATGGTGTCTTAAAGTGCTCACTGAAGTTGAAACTTCTGACAGTTAATGCAAATGTGTTGAATAAATACATGTATAATAATTTGCAGACAAACATCAGAAGGTTACAGTATCGGTTTTGGAACAACTTTTTAAAATTAATACTTGAAGTGGTAATGAATATGCCAGCTGTTTTAGGCTTGTTTGACTTTTGACATCTTAACCTGCCTATGGCTTTTTTGCATTGCACAGAGGGTGGAAAATTCCTGGTGTGAAAGTAGGTGCTTTCTCATGAAAAAAGCAGCAGAATGGGACAAGTACTATTTTTTTTATAGGATATAAATACCTATCTTTATTAAAAGAGTGTGTGACTTCCTCATGCTTTTACTGGCATTTGTAGTTTACCACAAGTTGCAAATTCATCACTAGTGCAAAAGAATCAGAGGACTCAATCTGAAGTCGTTAAAGCAAACTGCTTCTGTCTGATGTTTCTAATGAAACTGTTGCAATTACATAAGTTGGTCAAAGGCCTGGAGCACATGACTTACTAGAAAAACCTAGAGGGAACTAGGCCTGTCTGAAAAAGGGATGGCTTGGGAGATCTGATAACCTTTTACCTACTGAGGAGGTTGTTCAGAAGACTGAATGTGGAGGTTCCTGGCAGGATAATGAGAATCAACTGTAAATTTGAACAGAGAAGTTTTCAGCATGTGAGGATGGGAGTGCTGCAGTTGAGCTTGGGAGCAAGTTGCCCAGTGCAGCTGTGGATCTCTGCCCATGGGGCTTTTCAGGATCCAGCTGGAGAATGCTCTGCTGTCTGATTTGGTGTTGCTTCTGTCTTGGGCAGGTGGTCTGACAAAATCTCATGTGGTCCCTTCCAAACTGTGATTCTGTGATACCAAGTTTAGATGCAATCCCAGTTTAAATGGGAAAACAGCACAGTATCACTTAGGCTGTATAACTCAAGCATACTATGCTGGGGGTGCCAATAGGGAGGTACAGTCTCCTCACACCTTCTGGCAAATCTGCACTTGGCCTTTTTTAGCACCAGCTCTGAAATTTGTACCTAAAAGTATAGATAACTTCCTGTCTAGTTGGACTGGGAATTTGCTTTTTTTCCTCTTAAGAATTTTGCTCCTGGCATGTTGATGCTAACAGGAGTGCTTTTTGTAAAAAATTTCTAAAACTGAATGCAAATGCTTATGCTCAGGATTTTTGTGTCAGTGATTCTGGGGGAAGGATTGGATACTTCCTGCCTAATATTACTGTAGGATAAGAAAATTTACAATCAAAATGTCTACTTTTAAATGCTGCTTAAAAAAATTTACACTGAACTTGTATTAAATCATTCATTTGTTTCTAAGTTAACATAAAAATACAACTGGCTTGCTATATAGTAGTTTCCCCTATAACAAGTAAACACCAGTTGATTTAAGGGCTAACCAGGGAATCCTTGTATGTGCTTGAGTTTGGAAACAACTTTTACAGAAAGTTAAGTGTTGTTAGTGTATCTAGCTTTTCAGGTGATTGCTGATGAGAAGTGTGGATTGTTTGGTTTGTTTCTCTGCCTGTTTCCTCCCGTGGCCATGGAGCTCTTCTTCAATGTGTACATAGTAAAAGAAATTGCTAACACAATGGGAAGGTGGTAAATAATAGAACTGTCATGACAAGAAGGGCTGGCATTCAGTGTTATTTTTTTTTAAGACATGTTGATATAATTAATTATTTCTTCACAATCTTTCTAGAAAAAAGACAAGACCGTATTTTAAATCTGCAGTGTGGTCATAATGTACCTTCCAGATCTCTTCTTATTTATTTCTTTAAGTGCCTCCTGGAATGTGAATATTTTTGTTTAGAAGTGGATTTTTTTTATTGGGCTAAAATGTGCCAACATAAGTGAGCTTTCTGTGAGGGATGTAATTACAGAAGACCATGTGCAGGGTGCTTGTGACTGTTCTGCTGGTGAGTCATGCAGTCAGTTCCACAGCTTGTCGAGGAGAGTTATTTAATGTTATGGTCAGATGCCTTGCAATTTTGTTCACATTTATTCAGAGTAAAGATGTTTCCAAATTTTCAGTGTCTGCCACATTTGATAGGTGGTTTTTGTTTTTCTTGAGGTATTAACATTCCAAGAATTTATCTTGTTGGCATGTAAAATTTTTGGTAATTTTTAGTTCAGAAATTGTTCCAGTTTTTATTATTAGGATTATATAAGATGACTGACTTAAGTAGAGCTTTTGGGTTTGTTCTCTTGTCCTGTAAATTTTCTGGTAAAAAATAGAAATTATAAACTGTGAATAACTTGAGTACTAGTATCTGTCATAAACTCTTGAATTCAAAGCAATTTGCTTGCTTTGGAGTCTTCTATTTCTTTAGTTGGAGGACTACACTTCCTTTCTTTTTTTTTTTTTTTGTTTTCTTCAGAAGAACACAACAGGAAGATTGCTTACCTTGTATGGTCAGTTTAACCATGAAACTCTTTAGGAATACATGAAAAAATCAAATTTCTATTTCACTTGCCCTAAAAATTGAATGTGAAGCAAGGAACCATGTTTGTTTCTAACAGGTGTATATGCTAATACATTTACTTCTGTAACTACAGCTGCTGTGCCTAAAGATTCTTTTGTACTTTTGCATTAACTGTGTGACACTGGAAAATGGCTGCAGGAGATTGAGCTCGTATGATACAGACTCTGTGAATAACGTTGCATTTCTTATCATTTGCTTATCACAGCAACAGCTTGATGTCAAGGTGGTTGCAGTTTTAGGCAGGTGAAACTTGGTCTATTCTGTATGTAGGTTGCTCCTGATATTTGTAGTATCTGTCATCTACTCTGTACATGCACCTCAAATACCAGTACTGGTATTTTTCTGATGCAACTCCCTTCCCCTTTCCTCCAGTGCAAAATAGCACTGATTGATAGAAACTACATATTTTTGTCTTCATTTGGAGTCTGGTAATCTTAGAGGTAATTAATAAGTAATTAAGATGTTTAAGTCACATTCAAGGAAGTAACCTTAAATAGCCTCTAATACGTAATTTCCTAGTTGCTTCATATCTCGGTTACTTCCTGTGTTTGTGATTATTCACAGATTTATCAAACAATGCATGAGAAGATGTTATCCCTATATCATATCATATCATATCATATGCTATCTGCACTATAAAAAAGTCCATTACATTTTAAAGCATTAACTTAATGCTATTAGAATTCTTCACTGTTTGCTGTGTATGTACTTGACTATGTGTCAACTTTCTGTTCAAATGACATTCAAAGAATGTTTCAGTTTTGGAAGTAAATTGTTTTGTGTGTATGTATGGGGTTCTTTGTTTAGGTTTTGTTTGGTTGGTTTTTCTTTTTCCACTTAGTTTTAGTCACTTTTGTTTTTCTTCCTAAGATGGTAAGAATCAGTGTTCCCCACACCCAGCAGGCACTCACTAGCTTTAAATTGTTAGTTGTAGGCCAAGCTGCTAATATAAAATAGTAGAGTTCAGTTAGCAAAATGTATAATGCTTTAGTAATGAAGTGCTTATTGTATGAGTAGTAGTTTTTCCCTGATTTGTGCTTTGTACATGTCTAGAAGGGCCCTGTTATCCCTCCCTCACTTAGGAAATAAAACAAATGTTTCTAACATCAAAATTCATTGCATATTTAAAGGCTGATAGCAAGGCCACCGAGCTTTGGTGATTTCTCAGCTTTTCCTTTAGAAAAAGTAAGAGTATGGTAATAGTAAAGCCTTGAAGATAACTGAATTTTGAAGACTTTGTAAAGGAGTATGTCTGAATAACTGGTTGCAAAGATTTAACTTATCCAGAATGAAAGCTAATTTTTTTTTACTGACAGTCTAGATTTGGCAAACTGGAGACTAAAACCCAACAAGATAGCTAGATCTGAGGAGGGATTCCTTATTCTAAGCTGGCTTGGAGAAATGACCATAAAAACTGCCTAAGGCTGAATTTAAGCCTTATAGATGGTGCCTGGCAGTCAAAGGTTTAATTTTATCCACAAGCTAGAAAGCAGTCAGCAGGATTCAGTGAACTGTCCTTTACTTGTATCTCTGCCTTTATATAATGCAATGAACTCAAGTGTAAAATATTTCTGCTTGATTAAAGCTATAATTAAGAATATAATAAACCTTGAATTGAACTTCTGATAATCAGTAGACCTTTCTGGTGCACTTTCTAGTTAATTATTCTATGTGGTTTTAATATGTTTGTTTACTGGGTTTGTTATCCACATGATTTTATTAAAAGCTTTTAAAAATCTGCTTTATCCGATGTCATCCTGAGGTTAGAGGAAGTCAGAACCTATATGTCAATACCACTTGTGTGACCATGTGTTCACACCAACATTAGTTGATATTCTGTACTTGAGCTGCTTCTGTTGAAAGCATTGCTTTTGTAGTAAAATGTAGTTACTGTTATATCTAGATTCTTAACAATGTCTCCTTTACCGAGCATTGCACCTTACCCTTGATGACTAGGCAATGCAGAATTTGGTATAAGGTCAGATGATTTTCAGGACTTCCTTTGAACGTTTTAGACTTTGTTTCACGGTGACAAAATGTTTTTCTATCTGAGTGATACAGGCTGGCATATGGCTTCTATGCCATGCTGCCTTAAAAGCATCCACTAAAGTCACCATGGAGCATCTCAGAATGCTATTTTTGCACCAGTATCTGTTCTTCACTCTCTGTATTTCCCCTGTGTGTTTTTCCCCTTAGGATAGTGTAAGGATGTTTTGAGTTTGATAGGCAGGTTTTGGATTGAAGATAAAAGTATTTTCCACTGTGTTTGATGGCAAGGAACATACTGGGGAAAGAGCAGTGTTCCATCTATAATCCTGCAAGTGGGTTCATCTCTTCTGGCACTTAATCTCCTCTGTGAAGCATGACATAAGCTAACGTTTCTCAGCTTAATGGTATTCCTCTCTCTGTAGCCTTTATCAGGGGTTTGTAGGCTAGGCTTGCATTCTCTTGTCACCAGGCAGTGGCCCTCTATGTGTTTCTCTTGCTTTTTGAAAGAACAGTTTGCTGTCCCCCTACTAAAATTCCAGCCAGCTCCAAAGCAGCCTAATGCTACTAGGTAACTGTTTTTCTGACATCCTAGTCTTCCAACTTAAACATGATCTTGTAGTAGTTAGAGTGTTGTTGGCAAGTTTAGTGTAAAGTTTATCACTATTCATCATCAAAGATATTTTATCTGTCGACACAGACTGTGCATAAAAAGTTGTTATAGAAGCTCATGAAAAATTGCATCTTCCTAATGGCAGACTTGTGGGTCAGCCTTTAGAACAGTGCCTTTTTATGGTGAGTTACTAGAATGCTTTCTGTCATTTCTTTCAAGGTATGTTTTCACCCCTCACTGACTTGGCTTTCTGTGCTATTGTTGCTATCAGTTATGTTTTAGCCTTTTCAGTTTCTTCTTTTTGGATGTGAAATTCAATTGCAATAAGCTGCTCAGACACTTTGTGCTTAGCAGGACAAGGATGCCTTATTCTTGCAGCAAGATGTCAGCAAGTTCTTGCCACTTTAAGGAAAAGAGCTGTGCTTTATGATGTGGGCGAAATGCAGAAAGTTTGTTTATGAAGGAACTGTGATCAGAGGAAAAATATGTTTTAACTTCATGATTCTAGAGCACGTCATGCATGTTCAAATTTGCATTTCCCATGGTAAGAGTTAGGTCTAAAAGTCTAGTAGAACTCTTTTCTGAGAAGTTTTCTGGTTTTGCTGACCATTCATATTTGTATGCCACTGAACATAAGGGGGAAAATTCCAAAATGTTTCCATTCCCACTTGCAGTACTGAATATTTAAAACCAGATCATAAAACAGCTGTGCTGTCCCAGTCTAGCCAGTCATCTTCCATTAAGTGTTGTGGATACAAGGACATCTGCTGGGCTTATAAGGCTTTAGAAATTTTTGCAAATCTTTTACTAGTATGTATAGAAAATTAACATACTGCTTTAAAATTACTTTTTTGTATTGCTTTACAACAGTCACACCTGCTTGCAAACAAAGCTGTTTTATGATGAATTCAGCTTTCATAAATTGAGTCAGATTTGATTTAAATAGCATGAATTAGATACTGTCTTCCCTCACATCTAAGACTGGTTTTGGAAAAAGGTAACCTTTAGAAGGGGTATAGCTTAATAAAAAGGAGAGCAGTCTAGGTATGTCTGATACTGGAGCTCTTACAGATGTGTTGGAGCTGTAGCTCCAGCCAGGTACCAGAGACAATGGGCTCCTTACTGGTAAGAAATTTGTGGTTTGGAGGATCCTGGTTTTAGGCAGGCCTTGGTTGCTTAGATTAGTCATGTAACATTTGCAGTATAGGATCTCTAATCTTCAGTACAACTTTCTCCCCATCTGCTTTGCTCTTCACACAAGCAGTACCCTGAAAAGAGTTCGTCTTTGCTAGAGATATAAACTGATGCAAAAAATGCATTTTTCTCAGAGTCAGAATAGAATTTTTGAGACCAGAAAGCTTCATCTGCTGGGAGCTGAATCTAAAAGACATTTGTAACCTTATATTCAGAGCTGCAATAGTGATATTGGTCTGGGGTTTTGTATGTTTTGTTTTGATTTTTTTTTTTTTTTGAGCCAGGGAAGTGTGGAAAAATACATTAGTGTTATTGATTTGGCTATGTAGAAAGTCATCAAGGAAAAAGGTTTGAGTTTCTATCAGAAACAATGCTTTGTTCCACCTTTTCAGCCCTTTCTATTTCAGGTTATCTGAGTAGCAACCTGATTCAGTGGTAAGAATCAAGGTCATATTTTATTCAGTACAAGAAAATGGAAAATCTGGCAAGAGCCTAGATACCTGTTTTGAAATGGTTTTATTTAGTCCTTTCTGCTACAGCTGCTGTCAATGGAAAGAGATAAAGCTGATGACAGTATACAGGGAATTTACTGTTCATTATTCATGACTTGTTAAAGGTTTAAGTCTTTAAAGGATTTTTTTATTCCTTTCATAGGTCTTTCAGGTTTTCAGGTATCATTGGCTGATCCAAGAAATTGGATGAAGCAATTAAAGAAAAAATGCAATTTTTTTCTTGGATTACTAACCTTGACCAAGAACTTGAGAACAGAATTTGTCTATAACCATTGTCATGGACAAATTCACTAGTTAAAATTGCAGTGTAGCAAGATTATGTTCATGCTTAAGTCTGTCATTATTTGAATAAACTCTAGACTTGCATTTTGTGATGATATCCTTGGATCTAACTAGCTCGGTTGTGAAGTCTTTAATTTATAAACAAAAATCTGAATTACAAACTCAGAGCAGTTGTAGACTTAAATAAGATGTGGAATGAGTGAGTGAATGTTTATCTGTAATGCAGAAAAAAGCTGCTGAAGAGGGACAATTATCAGTAGTATTGTATGGTGCTATTTGTTCTTAAAGTAAATTTGGGGATTTCTTATATTTCTTAATGTAAATTTCTTAAAGTAAATAAAAATCAATGAACAATGCAAGAACTTGTATTCAGTAAGAAATTGACCTTGAGTGCAAAGAACCAAAATGTCAGCTGTGCTTTGTAATCCTTACAAATCTTACTTGTGGTCTCAGTGTTTTCATCTAGATTCTTACTAACTTGTGTCTTGTCTGTCTTTCCTCCTCCTGCTTAGGAAGGTTAATGTGTCCTTTCATTTGGGTCTGCAGTAGCTGCACACTGGGAGCATGAAGGCAAAAAGAAGGGTGGTGTTACAGGAGTGAATAGCATGAGAATTTTGATATAAATCAATGTGGGGAAGAACAGAAAAAAGCCAAGTCAGACTTTGATTTTACCTTCCCATCAAGATGAATGGAAGAAACTACAGTTCTATTCCAGATGTCAGTCATAAACTAAAAAGTCTTCTCAAATGCAAGTGGAGACAGCTCTAGTTTTAGGCCACCAGAGTTTAAATTTACATCTGTAGCTACTATAATGTGTTCTGTACTTACAGCTGGACATGTGGACATGAACCTTACAGGTTCATTTTATCGATTGTTCAGTATTAAATTGCTTTTTCTCCAGTCTTCCCTGGATCTGAATCTCAAATTGTATTCCCTTTTACAAGCGTGCTAATCTGAAATTGCTGCAGGTTGCCCTCTGCTCTGACAGATTGCACTTGCAACTTATTCAACATACTTCTACTACTATAATAAAAAAGATTCAGTAAAAAAGATTCAGTGCTTTAAAGAATGTTTAAGGTATTTTATAGGCACGGTAATTTCTATTTTTAAAAATGGCAATTTTTCTGTAAAGATGAACTTTCAATTTACAAATAGAATACTACCCAAAATAGTGAGGTCTGAAAAGAACAGCTATTAGACAAAGTATTTTTCATTTCTTGAATTTGGAGCCTGACAAAATTAAATTTCCCATTGCATAGAATCTGCAATCATTATTCTCAAGTAATAAAGTTGTTACTCGTTACACATAAGAAGCCTTTTAGTGTTTCATCTTAATGATGTCACTCAAATTGTTAAGAGAACAAAACTTCATCATCAAAATTGTGATGTAAAACTTCAGTTAGGTCACAATGTCTAATTAGATTGTTTCTTGGTACTTTAATTGTAGGGAAGCTGTTGCTGTGCTCCTTTATGAAGGTTTAACTATGATTGCAGTGGCTTGCATAAAATATTTTTTAAATCAAAGCATTATATAAATATATATTTATAAAAAGATTCTTATTTTGATAGATTCTGTTTTATTATGTAAACGTCAGTATCTTCAGTATGGGAATTAGCATATTGTTTCACAGTAAAAATTACTGGCTGGACATGCCTGATATTTTCCTAGTTTAGATCCATATTTTGCTTTTTCTTGTAAGTTGGCCAAAATTCTTGCCTAATCATCACCATTCATCAGGGAGTTCCTAGGTTCTGTGCTCACTTCAGGTGAGGTTGCATAGACTTGTGTTTTCTCCTTACAAAATTAATAATTTTGAATTCTCATGTCCATATAATTCTCCAGAGTAGAAATTTCCTCCTCCACTGGTACAATAGTATTCTAGAAGTACTTTGTAACTGAATTTATATTATACAAAATCAACTTGTTTAAACTAAATACTTCATCTTGTGATATATCGTATCATTTGTATTGTTTTATCATTTAAATGGATTGAACTTAGTTTCCCAAGTAACAGACTACAATATTGATCGTATACATTTAATATTTAAAAAAACCTTACCAAAATGTTTTAGAAGGAGACGATAAAACATTAAAAAATATGGGTTTTTCATATATTGAATTATTCAAAGGTTGGACTACAGTTTCAATGTTCTTTAATCATAAATTATCTAATAGTTTAATTAATAATTCAGAATGTATAAAGCAGTTGTTTATCTATCTGCAAAATTATGTTTATGATGTTGATTTTATAGCAAAACTATGGTACAAAATACTTACACTTCTGGTGATTAAGAATGAAGTACCTACCATCATCTCTAGGTGCCCATTTTCTAAAGCTGCATGCTTGCACACGTGAATGTTTATTTTAAGCACGTTGAAGTAGGAGAAAATCTCTTTTTTTCCCTTGCTGTGTTACAGGAGCTGCTGGGTTTGTTTTGCCACTGATGAGGATGATCGGACAGCAGAGTGGGTCAGACCCTGCAGGTGCAGGGGCTCCACCAAATGGGTGCATCAGACTTGTCTGCAGCGCTGGGTGGATGAAAAGCAAAGAGGAAACAGTACTGCTAGAGTTGCTTGTCCTCAGTGCAATGCAGAGTATTTAATAGTATTTCCAAAGCTAGGTAAGATATGGATCATATAAATTGTTTGCATTTATTTTTTCTTGCTTTCTATTTTTTTTTTTCCTTTCTTGTACTGGGAATACCAGTTCTGTTGGAAACTTGTCTATTCCCTTTTCCAGACAGAAAGAAAAAACTTTATATTCTACTTGCATCCTATTTGGTGGCTTAGTTAAATACTTTCTAAAAATTTGGGATGTATTCCACTTAGGTAAATAGATAAATCTTGTGATTGACCCGTAATTATTTCCTGATTAATGAGATTATTTTTCTTGTTGAGCAGAAGGTGATTTCTTTCAGCAATTGCCACACAGCACATAAATACATCTTTTTTTGACTCAGCTTGCAGGGACACTTATCAGAGGAAATTCAGAGGAGAATTTCCTAAGCAGCATGTGGTATTACTGGAAAAAACATACTTTCACTTTGGTCAGGAGGGGTTTCTGAGTCAATGTTGCCCTGTAATCAAGAGGCAGAATATTTATGATTGCTGGGTACTGCTCTAGCTCTGTTTGTCAAGGTGAAAAAAAAAGTTGGACATGGTCTTCCAGAGTCTCTTGATTAGCCAAGTAGGATAATACACAGTACTTTGCATGTGTTTAAATTAGCAGTGCTTGCTATTATTTCAGCCCTCGTTTGCCCATGTGTTCTATGGGATATATTAAGCAAATCAAGAAAATGAAATGTTGCCATGGAAACTTCAGTTTTGTTTAAAAGTAAAACTGCTTGTTGAAGAAATGGTGATGTAGCAATTGAGTGCAGGCATTTAGAGGATTTTGAAGAAGACTTTTTTTAAAGTATCCTATTTATGTAATGAAAGAGTTGAAAATAACTCTGCCTCTTCTTTGGGATTGGATCCCTTTTTTATTAGCTTAAGGGCTGACACCATTAAGGTGTCAAGGGAATTTTGAGTGATTACATTTATTTCCATGATAGAACACTGAGTAACGGGAAGTAAAATATACACAACAATACTGCATTGTTGATACAAAAAAAGCCCAACATAAATCTGTACGAAACTTACTACAAGTTATTCATATAGCAACCACAATTTGGCTTTGCTGAATAGGGTAAATCTCCATCATAAAGAAGGCATCAAACTATAATGTTTACATTGGCTTTGGGAAGAAAACTGGGTTTCACTCTGGACAAAGAATGCACCACAAAACTTGACACTGTTTAAAATTCTTATTTGTTTCTTGACTGATGAAATTTTAAGGTGAGCTGTATTTGCATTTTATTATGACAAAGGCTAAAAGGCAAAGCAACTGTAATTTGGACAGGATACATTAAAAATAACAGGCATTTTCATTTGTTCCTGCAATTCATGGCATACTATATTTGAAAGGTTAGATTCCAACATTCCTGGATTCTGAAGCTGGCCTAAAATTCTTGCATGAGGTTGTTCAGCTCTTGCATGCAGGTGTGTGAGACTTCCTTCATGTATTTTGATACATTTCCCCTCACAATAACATCTTTTTCCATGATGAGGGCATAAAAATTCAGACTTGTGTAAGAGTAGACAAGGCATCGGTAGTAGAACAGGGAAATTAATCTGGGTCCATGGAATATGACCTTGAACAAGTGAGCCAGTCTTGCCCTTTTGCTACTCTTTCTAGTAACCCAAAGCTGTCACAGTGCAATTCAACTACAAGTCAATCAAGGTCACACCAGGCAGAGAGAGTAAGGACAGTAAGAATTTTCCAAGGGCCCTTGCTAGGGGCCCTGTTTCTCCTACAGCAGGTGTCCTTTGAAGACAGCATTAGTCATACCATTCCTTGAGATGTCACAGTTCAGAAACTTACTTACTTTAAGACTTCCCTAACATCCTGCTGGAAATTTTTCTAAAACTTCTGTGAAAGGACATCTCCAACACAAATTTTAATTTATGATTATAGTTTAGAAGTAATATCAACTGGAGGCATCAGTGAATATAAGTGACACTGGGTGTCTTTTTATGTATTTACTAGTTAAAACAACTTTTTGTGATATATCTCAAAATCATAAATCCATTTTAGATTTGATAGTGCCTATCAGTTCTGGTGATTGGTGGTAATTATGTTCTTGCGAGCTGTTTTCTGCTCTTCTGAGAACTTTCACTAAATAGAAAAATATTATTACCACTTTGAAAGTAACCAAAGTATCTCTTAGATAATGACTTCAGTTTAATAAACAGAAAACAGTTTGTCAGAAGAAAACTTTAAAGCATGATATATTTTTTTTAAATAAAAAAAATTTTTGTTTCATATTTTCTTCTTTAATTTGGGTATTAGTGATATTTATTTTCCTCTTTCTTTCTCAGTGTCATCTTACAAGCAAAACCAATTTTGTCCTGCTTTATCACTACTTCCTTCCTAAGGGCTAATTAAAAGATCATTTCAAAAATTCTTTCTAGTATTTTCTCAAGATTCTATACTCGACTCTCTAGCCAGGTTTCTCTTAATGATTAGCATCAGTAGGTGTAATTTGTTAGTAATTGTGTTATGAGGCAAACTTCAGTGTCATTTGAGTCTCCTGTTTTCTAACATAAGTTTTCAAAATGGTACAACCAAACCACTTTTTCAGTGACTCTGGGAAACAGTCAAGATGTGTAAACTACTGTGCATTAAGTACTTGCAGTTATGACCTTGTTGCTACTTCCAGCATACTGATCCCAGCACCTTCTTAAGTGTGTTCTGGAAAGTCAAACACAACTGTTAAGAGTTGAACAGGATGTTCCTGTTGCTTTTTTTCCACCAGCTGACTTGACCGGAGTAGAACTGGGGTTTTTGAAATCATTCACAATAGAGCTGTTCTCTAGAAAATGAAGAACTAAGTAAGTCATGAAACAGGAGTCACAGTTTTGTCACTGTGGGTAAACTTTGAGAGACACAGAGGATTGGTTCCTTGAGGAATGCCTGAAGGCTGGTTTTAAGAATTGTCACTGATTTTGGTAGGAAAAAGTAGGAGGGAGTTCACAGGGACAGTTCATGCATACAAGCTGTGGGAGGACAATTGGTATGTAGAATTTGTTGACAAATACAAAAGTAATGCAGATTGTGGTGAGGATGTTTTTCACTTCCATATATACATTTCAGTGCTCTGGCTTTTGCTTTACTCGTGCTCTTTCAGTCCCTCAAAGAAAAGATGCAGGCATTGCCCTTGTTTACCTCACCCACAGGTAGTCAGGGTATTTATTGTCTTTCCCTGTGTAAGTCTGGAAAGTGCAGTTGTGCATAGACAGAACAATGAACCTATTCATGTGTTGTTGTCAAAGGCACTGAATAACCTGAATAGGAGTATTTTTCCTCCAGTGTTTTGAGAGGTGATCCTCCAAACATACTGAATGCAGCCTTTTCCAGTGGAAGGAATCTTTTGTATTAACTGCACTACTTTTTACTGCATAACAGGATAGTTTAGTGACAGAATTTTCAGGTGAAGCTGTCAAAGATAAGGACATGAAGTACATTACAACAAATGGTTATTTTTTTCCTTCAGAAAACTAAAATATCTAACAAAAAAGGCACTAAAGTGGTTTCTACAAAAGAACAATTCTTACTCAACACAAAGGAAGGTAATTGGTGGGTTAATTAGTACTTCAAGCAGTGTATCAATCTCCTGGAAAGATGATGTGGTAAATGAAATGGTAGGTAGAAAGAAGTTACAAGTTTAACTTAATAGCTTTTTAATTATATATTCTCACTTAAACAGCACGTGTGGTATGTCAGACTTCCATTTTGCCTTGTTTGTTCTTTTGTATTGATGATAGATGCTGACCTTCCTACAGTATGCTTATATGTGTGTGTATCTATATATATCTATCTTGAAACCTTACTTTTCCTTTATCATAGGTCCAGTTGTTTACGTTTTGGATCTTGCAGATCGCCTGATCTCAAAGGCATGTCCCTTTGCTGCAGCTGGAATAATGGTGGGCTCTATCTACTGGACAGCCGTTACGTATGGAGCGGTGACGGTCATGCAGGTACACACAGCGTGCTCTGCTTGCCAGCTCTGAAAGCAAAACTCAGATCAGACTCCTTTCCTTGCCTTAAAACACTCTTAGCTGCTTTCATTGTAGTCAACAGTGAACTCAAAATGGTTTTTCACATTTAACTGATCATAGTTTATAAATGCAAGTATGCCTGTTCAGGCACGGTTCAGTCTGCAACTAACAAAATCCACTGCTGCTCTAGCTGGCTGCTCTGTGTATGGCAGACTGATGAACCCAATCCTTTTCCCATGGAAAAGGTGCTGGTACCAGCCAGCTACTAATAATGAGCAATTCTTCAGAAAAGATGTGAGATTTAATATTTCTCTTACCTGGAGAAAAACTTTGCTAGTAACATTCACAGGGTTGAAAATGAAACATGGTGAATTATTTTCTGGATAATGTGATTTTTTTTTGTTTTTTTTATTGTATAAAGGAAAATACATGCTCTGAATGATGCAATTCATTCATAAACAAGAAATGCAAAATGCTGCAAATTAATAATGTTTTAATTACTTCAGACTGCCTGATAAGTTGAAAGGGGAAAAATATTTTTCCTGCTTCTGTTCTTGTGAACTTGCTATTTAAATAGAAAAGTAATGTTGACAGATGGTAGACTATTAACTATGGAAAGACTTGTTCATGGCTATCCTAGTTCAACCACAAGACCAGAGTTTTCAGAGTTTGTACAGTCAGAAGCATTACCTTTTTAGTTGTTAATTCCTATATCAAGTCCATATCCTGTGTTTTGCCTAAAAGCATAAAAGTATTTCTGATGCTAATTCAGCTGTAGATAGAATTAACAAACCTATATATTAATGAATACTACTCTACACAGTTCTAATTTTAAATATACAATTTGTTTCTTCTCTCTGTAAGTAATTTTGCACTAGTTCTTTGGATATGTGGTACTGCCCTGCAGTTCTGCAGGTCACTCCCTCTCAAGATCATGTGCTGTTTTGGTTCAGTTTCTGTGTGATCTGAAAGCAGAAATGGAGCCCAGATAAGTGGCTGCAGTTTCCCTGTACCAGTGTGGCCAAGGGTCAGGCAGCTGGGTAGCTGATATGTAATGGCTTTCAATCCACCTCCATTCCAGTGGATGAGTCTGTATATTACAGAGTGGTGCACTTAAATATTTTTTCATTGGATATTTTCTTCTTGTGATTCCAACAGGAAGATTGCAACCATCTGTAATACTACAACCAGACTTTGCAAATGCCCTAGTCCTTTTCTCCTTGCTCACTGTTACACTGAGCCCTTTTTCTGTAGGAAGTTGTGACCTTTTTAGCCGTCCTAGAACTCCATAGCCAAATGGAAAAATAAATGCTTTGTTCTGAAGTTGTTTTGTTTTTGAAGTGAGGATCTGTCTAAACATTAGTTTAGGCAGCTGGTTAAATGCCAGGTATGTAGAATTAGCTATTTTCATGATTTAATGTTTTGGTTGTATGGATGGCATGCTGGACAACACAATAATTTAATTTTACTTGTAGAAGAGGAGATTGAGCAGGTAGTAGAGGGAAACTTTCCACCCCTATTTCCACCCCAACCTTGCTAGGTTTAAAACAACTTGTCTCCTGATGCATTTCAGATTCCTTTCCTTTAGTTGAAGGGCCAGAGAGAAGCACAAAAGCTATTTTTAGACTTCAGGCACAGAAAAATAAATACAGAATTGACATTGTGGTAGCTAAGTCAGAGCAAGTCATATGGAGTTACTGAAAGCAGTGAAATACAATAATCCAAAGCAGAAAGAGACAAGATACTGAGGCGTTTTTTGATGGGCAATGACTGTAAGGAGAAAAAGGATAGTGTCAGACTTCACAGTTTGAGTAGAAGATACTGAAGAAGCTGGAAGACAAATGCTGAATGTTTTTTCAGGGATAATCTTTTGGCAGTAACAGTATTGGTTATATCTATTTTTAGAGGTTGTGGTATATACATAACTTCCTGTTCTAGAGGCATAACATGGAATGCTTTTCAAAGCACAGCAAAAATGTGCAGTTTGATAGTACTGTGGTACCTTTAGCTTCTGTAGATTCTTCCATTATTCCAGAAGTACTGGGTTTGTTGTTTTCCATTTTAAAAATTTTGCTGCTGTTCCATGTTTCTTATCTCCTAATTCTAACTTATGTGCAGTTGAAGACTTGATAAGTTATTGTAAATTAGAAGTCAGTGAGAAAATCCAGTGCCTGACAAACATAATTATTATTTTAGTGTTTTTAGTTCTCCCAGATTCCCAGAGCCTGTTCTTCCTGGAAGCAGTTCAAGGACTGTATTAGCATTTATACTGCTTACATTGAGACAACTCTAGAGGATATCTACCATGTAATTTTTTATCCTCAGTCCTATTAGATTTGTTTAAAATTAAAACAATGTACTTTTTAGAAGACATAAGGCACCATTATGTTACAGTTTAAATATGTGCATTTTATAAATTGAAAGGTCTGATTAATTTTTTTATATGTTAGTAGAAAAGTGTAGACAACAGTAATAATGATCCTCTAAAATCCTTGAACTAACTACATTTGAAAATAAGGTACATGTGACGATATGCTGCTATTTCCACTACAGTTAATGTTCATCTTCCTGCATTGTCCAGAGACACAACAGTTAAATACTATGATCCCTGTTATGTAAGGTATTCCTAAAAACCATAAAATTTTGATAAGAACATCTTGAGGTACCTATTACCAATTTATCCTTTGAACAGTAGTATACAATCAGCTTCTGAGTATAGAATTAAAGTTGTAAGCCTGTAAATTCTTAAATGCATTTTGGAAAGCCTGCTATATTGTAGTGTTTCAGATGCTTAGACTTTTACTTACACAGAAACACATGAAACCTTTCTTGAGATGGTAGGGAATTCTGTTACAGCTCTCTGCAAGATTAATGATTTGCAAACTAAGGCTGGTAGCTCACCTGCATTATGCTCCATAAGCAACCATGGATACAAAGAGAAAACAGTAAATTAGGTAAAACTATTCTTTTTTTCTTTAACTTAAAACGTTTTGGGCAGCTTCAAACACTCAGCTTTTGAATTTGCATTTTTGTTCATTTGTACATTGTTATATTGTGGTCTTTGTTATGTTTGTCAACTATATGCATATTTTCCAGGTTGTGGGTCACAAAGAAGGTCTTGATGTGATGGAGAGAGCTGATCCTTTATTCCTTTTGATTGGCCTTCCCACTATCCCAGTCATGCTAATACTGGGCAAGATGATCCGTTGGGAGGACTACGTGCTCAGACTGTGGCGCAAATACTCTAATAAGCTACAAATTTTGAACAGCATATTTCCAGGTAAATGATTAAATTTAAAAGGAAATGCCAAGATTGAATTTCTGCCTTCAAGAGATGGGAATAGGCAAGTAGTTTTTGCTACTTCTAAGTAGAGGTGATTAACACCATCCTTCTATTTCACATTCTTTCTGTTTAGATGGTGTTTGTACAGTATGTCCTGACAAGGGTGGGGCAGGAGTAGCAAGAACATGATTTCAGTTCAGGCTTTAGTAACAAAACAAACTACTAAAATTCATGGGTCTTACTTCAAAGTAAAAATGACTGCAGTCATTTAATGGAAACAGAATATTCACTGAGAAGAGGGATAGTTCTCAAGAAGTAATTGGGCTATAGATGTGTAGTGGGGTGGGGAGTGGGCAGTAATGTATTTGCTGTGTTCTTTTTGAGGCAATGGCTATATAACCTTTTCTTCCCCCATTCTTATCCCTTTAGGCATTGGATGTCCTGTTCCCCGTATCCCAGCAGAGGCCAACCCTTTGGCAGATCACGTCTCTGCCACACGTATTCTCTGTGGAGCTCTAGTTTTCCCTACTATTGCCACGATAGTTGGCAAGCTGATGTTCAGCAGTGTTAACTCAAATTTGCAAAGGACAATCTTGGTAAGATTTAATACTGTTTGTTTCGTAAATCATTATAATACAGAAATATGAAGTGCTGTGAAGGAGGGAGGCAAAGGAAAAAGGAGCATAAATTGATTCAGAACTTTAAGAGTGTTATTTGATTAAAGGAAGGGTTTTTTTAAAGTTACCTGTCTTAGCAGTGGACAAATATATGTGCAAGACTGCCTTTATGACTGAAGCTAATCTCAGTTCATGACAAGGCTTAAACTTTATATCTGGCACTGTAGTAGGCAGGCCTTAGCAGTAATTAAGGCTGACAATTAAAATGAGGAGTTGGCATCCTCCAAGAACAGTCTCAGTAAGGGAAGACTGGGTTTTATATTATAAACCTTTCCATATTAGCTTTTGTTTACTGATTTTGAGAGAAATCCTTTGTTTCTATAATAAGGAGAGGAAAACCAACTCTCCATAGAATTCAAGTGGAGGGGGAAGGCCAATCTCTTCCTTTGTTCCAGTCTCTGGTTGCAGCCTTTCAAGGGCAAGTACATTGAGTTTGGTAATATGGAATCCCTATTCATCTGACTGTCACTTCAGCCTCTTTTTTCAATTCCTGCATGTTTATGCACCTCTGTCTTTTATATGGAACAAACAGTGGTACTGCAAATGTTCATGCAGACTAAAAGCTTCTTGGTGTCTCATTTTGAAGACTTGAGATAAACATATTGTAAAGCTTTATAGAGGGGAAAAATAGTTTGTTTCACAAAAATATATTTTATTTTACTCCACTTTTGGCAAGTGCCATTTTTCACAGTCTGGTTATAGAATGGTTATCAGTACTATTCCTTGTGCCATGTATAGTATATATTCAGAGAAGGGAGGAAAGAAGATCTTTGTTCTTGAAATAAGATTGTGATTTTTAAATTTAGAATACTGGTAAGACTTCCAAGGAAATAAAAGCTTTTATAGATTCAGTCTGTAATCCCTTTAAGTAACATTAACCTCTGTAATAGTGCATTGTGATAGAAAACTTTAAGATACTCATTTGGAATTGTGCTAATTAATCTTTAAAAGAAAATGCTGTATGTTTAGAAAACAAATCTTTGACTGGAAAGTTTTGAGAACACTTGCACTGATATGACATTTAACTGTGCAGGTTTTCAAAATATCTTTTTATTTCAGGGTGGAATTGCTTTTGTTGCTATAAAAGGAGCTTTTAAGGTTTACTTCAAGCAACAGCAATATTTGCGCCAAGCTCACCGCAAAATTTTAAATTATCCTGAGCAAGAAGGAGCGTAAGGCTGCAACCTCCAGATGTCACAGAGTCTCACCTAACAGGTTTCCATGTTGTATTGGTTCCATTGTTATTGCACAGTGTGGAAAATTGTGATAAGTTGCTGCTCCTCTATTTTTTTTTCTTTAACTACAATAAAGCACTGTCTTGTGGCAGGGTAAATCTTTTCAGCAACCACTGAACCTAAGAATGTGATTTGGCTTTTGTTATTTTCTGGGTATTTCTATTGGGCAGTAGGCTTTTGAATTATTTTATTTGAGCCAATATACTGAATGGAAAAAAAGAGAATCAACTACAGAACATTTTAAGTGTAGTTATGTAGGCTATATCCAAATGCCTTTTCTATAGGTGTTTTCATACCCACGCTGTCATTCAGTTTAGCATTTCACACAATGAAGGGAGATTGCTTTGATGAAAGGAAATGTGAGTCATTACCAAGGAGAAGTAATTTTCCTTGGGATTTGCTGGTATCAAATGAGAGTGTGAAATAGCCAAATGACAGAGAAAGCAGAAGATAGATCACTCTCTACAGGACTTGTATGTCAGCTTTAACCACCTAAGTATTAGGTGCTAAAATTAGCATGACTTTCAGGTGACAGTTTTATTACTGGTAATTTTCAGTGTCCTGTTGTATCTTCTGCAGTGCCTAGTGTCATTTTCTCATGGCTTTACTGGTTTGTAACTGGTGCTGGATAGCATTTTTTCCCTCCACAGTAAAATGATTACAAGGGGGAAGTAAATTTCAGTTACTTATTTCATAGTTAAGTATTGGAGCACTTGTTTAGTTTCCATATTCCTTTATGTTATGTAAATACCCATAGAAATCCAGTGAGAAAGTAGCATTGAACACTAAGGCTCTATTTGAACTGACAGAACAGGGCATCCCCTGAAGCATCCAGACCTGAATGTAACTCAGCTCTGCTCAGGACTAGGCTCTCCTGCCCTAGTGGAAGTGCTGACTACAAGGAGCTGACACTACACTTTGGATACCTGAGCTGAGCATCCTGCCAGCAGGGTAGGTGCTCTTAAGGTAACTTGGCTCCATTTTGTAAAGGATTAAAAGATAAATCTTAAATGTGTACTAAAGTTTATTTATACAGTAAGTTTTACTGTTCCCATATGTCTAAAGTAGTCAGCTGAGGGAGATGTTAGCACTGCCATCATTTGATGCATTTCTAAACCTAATTTGAACAGAAACTGACTGTTCTGTGAAGCTAAATTCTGACAAACATAATATGGCTATTGCATATTCATACCAGACCTAATCTAGATTTTGTATTTGAAGTTCTTTATTAACAACAATTTCTTTGTTTTTCTCCAAGTTTTTTCTTGTCCATATTAGTATGTCAAATGCATGAAGAATGGCTTAAAAATATTCTAGTGAAATTATTCATAAGTAAATATTTTTTTTTACCAGAAATGAAGTAAATGCAGAATGGACTTCCTCTTTGACTGCAATAATGTATGTTAGGAAAAATTCAAAGTAAGGTACCTTTTCTATAGTATGTTTATCTTAATTACCAAGATGTAATATTTTAAAACTGTACAAAAGTGTATATAAAGGCCAATTAGTATTAAAACCCTATACAGGTGTTAAGAATTAGACATTCAATCAATATCAAATACTTTTGAGGCTCTTGCTGTAATGGAAGAATTACTATAACCTTGTAAGTCTGCTGATTATACTTGTCTTAGTGGGCTCATTTTTATATAAAACCTAAGCTGAGTAGCAGCCTCTGACAGTTGCTACACTCTGTAAGATAGTCTTGGAACAACATAATACATATTTCTTACAGAATTCCTCGTTTCAAGAAAAGAGCTTTTCAGTGGTCTTCACTGTATATATTTCCAAGCAATTTATTACTGTTTTTTAGTCTCATGGAGAGAATTGAATGATGCGAATTAGTGGGCTTGAAACTTGTTTCATGGGAAAGCTCATTGTCTCTTCAAAGTTTAAGCTATTGTAAAAATACAATTATAAAATACTGTATGGACTGTAAGATGATTTCACGAGTGGTTAAAGGTCATTACTCTGTAAATCTTGTTTTTAAGTATTGAAAATTATAGTTATGTTGAATTAGGTTGAATAAATATTTTTTACACTCCTTAGTGTGTTTTGTCAGTTGAACAAAAAGCCTGTAGCAAAACTTCTGAAAGGAAACTGTGTTTTGTTTTAATACATACCTAAAGATTTATATAATTAATTTTAAGTTGATAGACTAAAGAAATATCTTTGTGATTAAGAAAGAATTACTTTAAGACTTAAGTCTGACATTGAATTTTTTTCCTCCTCTCTAGTGATGAATAAATGATGTAGGGGAATGTGTTTCTTAAACATTTAAAGCCAAAGAACTGTTACAATATGGGCAATTTCCAGTAATACAGAACTGGGGTTGGCAGTGACTAGATATCCTTAGGCTGGTTACTGTGCAGCATTGATTTGGGCAATACATTGATCCCTCATCATCCTGAAAGATAATACTGACTGAAGGAATTGTATTTTTCACTGATAACCAATTTATGTCCCATTACTTTTAGGGCATGAAATGTTGTCTGGCATTTCTCAGTATACTCTTACCTGTAACGTGGTTTCTCTTAGACTTCCATTATATCAATGTAAGGGCACAAATTACCTGCACTGTGATTATGTAAATACACAGAGGATGCTTCTCCCTTTCTCTCTTATGCCTTAAACTCCTAAGATTTAGATGGACCCTGATTTTTTTTTTTTTTTTTGTGCTTGTGTGGTTGTTTCCTGTAAAACTTAGAAGTATGTGGGCCAAAATTTGCCAAGCATATGTTCTGCTTTACTGAGATAGAGAAGTCCAGATAGGCTTTATTAATTAATTTCAAGCCTTACTCAAGAGCTTGAGTGATACAACTCACTCTCCAGAAGGGCAGTTCCCAGGACACATGCACAAAGAAGTATTGCTGTGAGTGAAAAATGTGCTCTGCAAACAGGGATGAACTACCCATTGGACCAGGGCTCCTAGACCTTCAGAAGGTTTGAAGACTTGTGGCCACTTTGTCCATTCTTGCCAGTTAGTTATTCACATGCTCTGGATATTTTACTGCTTTTGCTCCTCTGAATATTGTGAGCATAAAGCAGTTATTTCTGGTGTACTGTGCTAAGTTGTTTAGTAGAAAAATTCCATTCCAGAACCGCTAAAAGCAAACAGGAGACATGACTTGAAACTGCCTCAACCAAACAGCTCAGCAGCACCTGTCAAAACATATCGTGCAGGCATCTCATTTAATGCTGGATGACTAAGCCATAGAAAAGCAATTGCCTAAGCAGTGGTCCTCCATAGGAAGTATTGTGCTTTTAAAATAAAAAATAAAAGCAATTCCTGGCTTCAGACCACTCTGTGGTAGAGCATGCACAGCTTGATGTGTGCTTAGTGTTTTTCAGTTGCTCTTCTGCTCTTACTACAACTCAGTAACACTTGGCTGCAGTTTAATGGGAGCTGATAAAGGAACACACTGCTCTGAGAATTTGCTGCATGTCTAAGGACTGTTTTGTCAGCAGTTGTCATTTCTCTGACATGAATCATTACAAGAAGCTACCTCTGAGCCTCCCCTTCCTAATTTTCTAGATACTTTTCATGCACAGAACATAGAATATGTAAGAATAGAATTAAAAACATTTTTATGTTAAAACATAATTTGATAAAAAGCAAGAATGATTTTTGGGCTTTTTTCTGCAGCTGAATGGTGAATGGGTCAGAACTGTTTGACTAACTTGATGGAAAAAAGTCTCTACCATATTACCTCTTGCACAGATCTATGTTAATTTAGATTATTCCCTTGGGTAATTCAGGGTTTCTTACTAATCATAGTTTGCTGCATTTCTGTTGCTTTATTCTGTTTCAAACAAGACTACAGTGCAGGAGGAAAGTCCTGCTTATCCAGTATATTTGTACTTCAGGTTCAGGGGTTTTATGTATTTTATTTTATTAATCCAAGATAGATGTTGTTAACTATAGATAACATATTACAGTAACTGCCTCTGGATCAAGAACATTGCAGCAGTTCTTTGGAACACAAGGTACATGATGAAAGTCATTTGGGGTAGGTTGGATGTGTGTAGGAATAAAAACAGATAGAAGAAAATGCCATTTTGACATACAGACAGAAGCTGAGACTTGGATCAAATTCCCTTTGCACCAAGCCATGAAAGGCCAGTGAGATTTCTTGCAACCAAGATAAGAACAATTATTTTGGAATTGCTGAGAAGAGCATAGAAAATTGGTGCAAACCTGTAAAAATATTTCACTTTGAATTTCATTAAACAAAGATTTCAGGTTTTCAGTTTTCTTGGTACCTTTTAAATACAAAACAAATTTTTTGTGTTCTCATGTTGGTTTCTTTTGAAAAAGCAACTGGCATCTTTTAACAGCAGGGTTCTCTACCCCAGCATGTTTTTAAATTTCAAGGTACTGTGAAAAAGGAACTGTTTTCCACTTAGCATAAATTCTATACTAGGGAATACAACTGACCTTCCTCCATTACCAAGCCCCATCTCCTACTGCAGACACAGAATTGTGCTATGGATTTATGCTACACAGCACCTTACTAATAATTAGGCTGCTTTTCCCATCTAATTTCAAACATTAATTAAAATGCAGACAAAATAAAAGAGTAAATTCACAAGTGATTTCAAATGTTTGGGTGCTTCCACTTCTTTTTTCAATTCTAGATCCTTTTTTTTAACAGAGACTTTTTTATTTTCCTGTCTAAAGGGGCTCAGAAGTGCTAAGGCTGATTACATCCATTTATTTTATTTTTTAAAATTACAGTTACAACATTTACATAGGGGTAGTGTATGCCAAATGACAGAAAACCTGTGTGTGTTTCCTGAGCCTTGAGGCCAGCAGCTCTTTGGGTAGAGTCAGAATAAGTGATTGTAGATAGTTTATAACACTCCTCCAGCATTTCAGTTCTTGCTGAGCTAAATGATACACACAGTGTGCTGAAATCCCTTTATGTAACACTTAAAAGTAGAATTATTAGCTACCCACAGAAATATTTTCTCTTAATCTACAGATTAGGACCAAGAAAAACTAAACCAGCTTTACTAGTAGCATCTGGGGATACATTTTAGAAATGATTCCAGCAACAGATGATGGAAGTTGTCCCACATGTCAAGGATATTGTCTTTTCAAAACTCTGAGCAGCACAGGGTGTTAGTGTTGAGTGGATCCCCTGCAAGGGGCAGCACATGTGGCTTGTAGCACTGAGCTCTCTGTGCCTCAGTCTTCCCAACCCAGTACTAAGATGGGGATAAACCTCTGCCTTGCAGATAATGTAAATGCAGAATGTTCTTAGAAACATAAACAAGAGTGCCTCCCAAAACTGGGGGAGGCATGTAGTAACTCATGTTACTGGCTTCTTATTTCAAAATGATGGCCCAGTCCTTATTTATTGCATGTGGAATTCAGATGTTACATAAGTAACTATTTGCAAACTTCCCACTGACAAGGAGAAGGTGTCTTTCATGGTCATCTTATTTTGACTTGTTACCACATTAATTAACTCCCATAAATCTCCCTTAGACTGTCTCATTGTTCAGGAGTACCTCCATTTATGGCATCCATGTGAAGAGCTTAAACAAGTAATAAAAAAAAATATTCTGTATAATAAGCTAGACACCTTCAAAAGCCTGTTAGATTGTCAGCTTTAGGAGCCTCATTACCTGGATATTCCATCTGGATATTCCTCATGAGTAAATTAACAAAGCATTTTAAAAAGTAGTGCTTAAGATGAATTCATCCCTTTTGGCAGCTGCATAATCATCATCTGGGAAGCCATGTAATCCTTTCCTTCACCTCTGAATGGCATCTACTGAGCCAATGTTAAAATACATTGGCAGACCTATGAACATGACCAGGAGAAACAATATTTCTGCATCAGCCACGATGTGCAGCTTGGATGGTGGTTTTTAGTTTTGGTTTGTGCTATTCTGTTTTTAAAAGAACAAGGCTTGTCATATTTCACACCCCAGGAGAGGCACAAAAGGCATAAGCAAGCTGAATTGATCAGCATGTGGCAGTTCTGCTCCAGTCAAAAAGCAAATAAATATTCTGAAACATAACTAGGATAAATCAAATATACACCAGAATTATATGGCTCATAGTAGGCAGAATCCAGAAGTTATTTTTTGCATTGTAACATTTCCTGTATTGTAAAAGCAAATCCTTTTCTTATGATTGCATTTTTGAGATGTAATTAGATGGCTTCAAAATATGGTTTTTTTTCTGTAACAACCCTTTTTTGAAAGTCAAGTATCTTTTTTTACTAATTGACTTATGGAGGAATTGAACAGTGTTACCATCAAAATACAGTAAGATTTGACATTCCCTGTCCAGTAGGTAAGAAAGCAGGAGACAGTACAATGAAATTAAATTCTAATACTGTTAACAGGCGAATTTGCTGCTGTCTTAAGTAATATACATAGTTAATTATGTCTTTTAAAATCTATTTGCATTTTTTAAAATTAATCAGTATTAGATAAACTACGACACCCCTGCTCACACACACAGACACAAACCCTGCCTTTTTGTTCAGAACTGATGCCAAACCAAAAGTGAGACCCAGAGTGGGAGCCAAGTGCCTTGGCCATGCTGCCCTTGCATCTCTTCTCCCTTCACCTGGCTGGAGGAAGCAGCACTGCTGCACAGCAGGAGCTTGGGAAGAACCACTTGGGACAAAATCTGCAGGTGACTCAAGTGTACGAGCTGCTGCAGGCAGTGACTGCAGGACCACTTAAAGCTGCACAAACTGGTTCTTCAGTCCCAGAAGTCCTACAAATGCCCTTTTCCATCTGTAGAAACAAAGCAAGCACCTGTCAATATAAACTCAGTCACAGAGGACTGGGGTTCCTGCATCACCTCTGTCAAATCTGTCACAGCTGGATGTTGTTGCAGATTAAATTTCAGCTGGTTTAAGGTGCAGTTACACAGCTCAGGAATGGTGTCTCCAAGTAGATGCACAAACAGTAATAGTGTGACTATATGAGCATGGATGGATATGCCATCTCATGCTTCAAATTCTACTGCACTTTTCCCATTGCTGCTTTCCACAAGATTGCTGGATGCTGTTGGGAAACTTTTGGGTGAGACCCTGATGCTCCAGCCTTTGGGCTCAGCTGCCTCCCCAGGAAGCACCTGCAGTGCCCAGCAGTGACCCCTGGCCTGTGGCCAGACTGCCCAGGAGCCAGTGGCATAAAGGGCACAGGGTTCTCTGGCTGTACCAGAGGACAACCAAAATGCAAACTGCTTTGTTTGACTTGCTTTGAATGGGGCTAAGAGTAATCTGACCTATGGAACAAGCTTCATGGCCTCTTTTTTTTCCCAGAAGGTACAATATTTTGAAAACTACTGGTGCACTATAAGGCTCTGACACCAATGCAGACAGACCACAGTACAACTTTACACGGGCCAAGTTGGGCCCAGAGTATGAAGAGTAACAAAACATAGAAATGAGAGAGTTGTGGCAGGATTCTGAAACTCTACCAACTGCTTGGAAAAAAAAGATTCAGATTTCATCTAATGCCTAGGACAAGATTATCCCTCCTTATCACAGCAATGTAAGCCTAGAGCAGATGCTGGAATTCAACATTCTGCACCAACTGAAAGCAGATCCAGCTCCCCAGCAGGTAAAATGCTGGACTTGCCAGCACTGTTTTCTTTTTCTGGCTTCTGCTGCTCCTGCCAGTAGCTGTAGTTGTGCTGAAAAGTTATTTTAAAAGGTCAGAGATAAAGATAGTTGGATATGGATTTGCAATCCTGAACACATGCGGTATCTGAGAAGATGATCTGATCTCATATTCTGGTTCAGTCCTTTTATAGTTAATCTCCCCATTTTCCAACTGTGTAGGAACTGTACATTTTGGCTAATCCTCGCATGCCTCTGGTGGTTGGAGTTTTTTCCATTGACAGCAGTTCATCAGTACAGCTAAACAAAATCACTGTAAGCTGTCAAACAGAAGACAAATGAGAGCTTAGAAAATAGAATACTCGCTGAACTGAGACAACACTTCAGCGCCGACAATGATGTAGGCAGGGGAGCAGAGACTATCTAGTTATAATTGCCAATTTAGCAACAGCTGAGCCTGTACTTATCTGAATTAGTACTTCTGCTAAATTCATGATGTTTTTGTCCTGAGCTAAGCCTTGACGTTAGCAGACACAATGCAAACACAGTATTCCAGGGATAACTCATCTCAAAAGCAGCAGGATGATGTTAGTCTGAGGACTGAGTCCTAAAGGAAGATCTTTTTTTTTCCCTTATGTGAGCACCTGCTGTTGAGCTTTTTTGAATCTGCCTGCAAGCCTCAAGATGATGAGCATGCACTATTTTTTTTCAGTAGATGTTTGTTCTAGCCTTCACCTTTTTCTATAAGCCCAAAATATTAATTCATTTTGGTTTAAATTCGCTTTTCAGGTTTGTGAAGTCTTGTCTCGGTAGCAGCTATCTTTGGATTGTACCTCATAAACCCAGTATTCCATTTCATCATGAAGGGGTTGCCACCAAACACCGGTGGTTTATTGTACCAGGGATAGGTGATTTGTGGGAGGTAATTACTGTTTAGCCTCTTGATATGCTTTCTTATCAAAAGATGCTTCAAATTAATGAAGTGTTAAAAGGATATATAAAAATATGCAAAGCCCACTTCTCAGAAATCAATGTAGCTCCACTGCACTAAAGTGCAGAGTGGAGTAGCAAAACATATGCCTGCCCTTTTAAATGAAGAATGGTGTTTCTGGGAAATTTATACAGCAGCAATCATTCTCATAATTAAAAATAATCATCAACTATAATATTAGGTGCACTGATGATATGAGTATACAACATAGCATACCTAAACCAGAAAGAGAATACAGAATCCTGAAATTAAAATTGGACTGTTCAAGAATAGAAGATAGCAAGAAAATGGAGGAAGAAACAAATCTTTCACCTTTCCTGTACAGGCATCCATGTACTGTTACCCATTTTGGGACAGGAACCTTCTAACAGTCTCTTAACCCCCATTACAGACAAGAGAAACTGTGTCCTTTCCCCAAGCTGACAGTTATTTTAGTCCCATAAATAGCTTGCTGTAAATTATGCCACAGAACAGTAAAATTGCAGGGATGACACAAAAATTAGCTATATGGTACAGAAAAACAACAGAGAAATTTGTCTTCAGCTGAAATTAGAAATGTTGCAAACCAATGTACCACATCCTAAAAGGCTTTGACGGCCTCTCATGAGCACAGCTGCAGTTTCTTTTCCTATCATGTATTCTCTAAGTCATGGCTGCTGCCTTTCTTGTTTCAGTATGGGTAGCACGTTTGGGTTGCAGTGTGGGTATGAGGCAGACCACATGAAAGGGTCACTGTGGTCTGAACAATGCCTGTGGTCTGAAGCATTAATATTTGATGCAGCTTTGACAGATTTGCTGCACTGGAGCTCAGGGTGTGGGTGGGAGGGGCAGGGGCTGGCAGCACAGTCTGTCTGTCAAAGGCCTGACTCAGGCAGCCACCTAGTCCAGCCTCAAAAGCAGCTGTTTGTGTGCAGATTTCACTCTCATATTGCTAAGTCATAGACATCTGTGCCCTAATCGTGTTCAGGATTGCAAATAGTGCTGTACATTCACAGCTCATGCTGTTATTTATGTAACTGCTACTTTAAAATTTAAGGAGACTTCAGATTTACAAGGTTGAATTTAAAAGTGAATGAAGAAAGATGCTGGAACAACAAATTCATCTACTTTTCTCGTACTGTGTGTAATATCATATTAGATGCCCATAAATCTGCCATGGACAGGGGCATAGTTTAAGCTGAGCTAGGGTACTAATGGTTTGTACTGTCCTTCCTGGCAGAAGTTGTTTGAGTTGCCTATTTCCAGGTCCTGACTGAGGTCCAGTATTGTGAGATGAGTGGCTGGAAAGGAGGATGCAGATACACACCTGATCCTTCTGATACAGCCTTGAGACTCATGCAGTCACTCATGAAACCACCCTTCAGGCTCACCCCTTCTCACTTTTTCCTTTGCTGACAGATTTAGATTTTTTATTACAGCTCTCTAAGTGTGAATCTGACCTGTTTGCCATGACAGGCTGTAACAGCGAAGGTCAGAACAAAGCTGAGCAAGGAAGCTTGAGCTTCCTCAGTCTTGCTCTTTAAGATGCAAGTAACATCACTTCAAACTTGCATCTGGGTAGTCAGCAGGGATAAGTGCAGGTCTAAGGCCATTCGAGCTGACAAATCTCTGACTCATCTCTCATCTCTACTGGGGTGATACACTTTGCCTATTACTGAGGCCTTTGAAATAAAAAACAGACAAAAGAAAGACAAAAGGGAATTTAACAAAATGTCATAATTAATTCAACAACATTTTAAATCACCAACTGCTGTGTTATTCAATTTTGGTGAATGGGAAATTAAATAAGTCTATTTTTTTTTTTTCAAATCTCAAAAAGCTGAAAGCTCAAAAGTTCAGATCAATCTTCGGAGAGGTATATTTCTAATGGACAGGATTTCTCTCAAGCCAAGAACATTCATTATCTCTGCAATGTTCTTTTCAAGCTTACAGCTCTGGAGAGTTCAATTTATTCATCTGTCAGATTTTATGCACTTCTTGCCAGGGTATCATTTATATATTATTTCTCCAAACCAGAAAAAATATTTTTAGAAAGAGAGAGCAAGCAGAATAAAGCCTTTAAATACAAATCAGCTGATTCAGAGTCCCTTCTCCATTTTCTATCTCCTTCAACCACATTGCCTTGTATTTACCCTTAAGTTAAACCAGTCAGATGAGCTTTTGCTCTCTGTGACAGAATTACAGAAAACAGGATAAGCAGTTTATCCTTTCAATGTGCAAACCAGGCATCTCTTCCAAGCAGATGTATTAGCAAGTCACCGCAGCAGGTGCAGCCCAGGGATGCTCACACCCAGCAGAAAAGTCTGATCCAGGGGGAAAAGGAAGGTGCTGCTGCATGGCACAGCACAGAGGAAGGGGCCTGTGGCTCTGTAATTCTGTTCCTCGTTCACTGTGCAAAGTGTGCAGTTAATGGGACACTGCTGCCAATCTCTCTTCTTGCACTCAGTCCTAAGGCTCGCTGTGCTCCTCTTCCCTCAGTGCTCATGTGCCTGCACACACCTGCCCATTCTCACAGTTCCCCCACTGGTAAGTCTTGAGCCAAGAGGGGGCTGTTCTACAGACTTTGGGAAGGCAGATGTGCAGGATCCATTCCATTCAAGGGTATGTCAGGCTTAAATTACAGAGCTCTGCAAGATGTTTCCTCCTCTACTTCCACCTGACACAGGAATGCTGCTATTACCACCTGGTTGCCTGTTAATTCCTCTAATAAGGTTAAGATTCCTACTGAGCTTCAAACACCACCCTCTGTGGCCCCAATAAGCAACTATGGAAAATTTCTTCTGTCATAGTTTAATGGGAAATGGTAACAGATCTCTAAGAGTCTTACCGTTTGAAGCAGGGAATTGATAAAATTAGGTAGGGAGAACTTCAGATTGATTGAAGTGAGTTTTGTGAATCGTGTGAAGAATCTTCCATACACTGAAAATTTGAATGTTGAAGCTGCTTAGGTGGGATTTGATGAAACCGAACTGCAATTTCCCAAGGGTTCGGGTTTTTTTAAGGGCAACACTAAGAGATGGATCTTAGCACCTTATCGCCACCTGCAGTGCTGTATGGCTGGACCTGAAAGCAAAAGGGCTGTCCTCCACAGCTCTCGGCGACTTCCCTGCTTTTCCTATCCTACTCCAAGACAAAAGACAAAATGAAGGAAGGACAAAGAGGTCGGGGACTGAGCAGTCATTGAGAGAAGTGCCTGAGGGCTGGTGGGCGTTCATCTGTACCAGAGAGCCCGGGAGCTGCAGCAGGGTGTGGGGTGCAGGGGGATCTTCATCACACACGGGCTGAAGGAGGCAGGTGACGAACGGGTGAGGAGATGAGGAGTGAGTGTGGCCAGAGGAGCAGGACGTGGGTCGGAGACAGGGAGGGGACGGTCGGGGAGAGAAGACAGTGGGTGTGTCACCGTCCGAGGCCGGAGCGGTGCGTGTCCCGGCCCCGGCTGCTCTCCGTGCCGCTCTTATCGCCCGGCCACAGGCGCGCTGCCCGGCACGGGCTGTCCCCGCGAGATAGCGCCTGCTGCCACCAGGCACCTCTGCCTTCACCCTTTTCCCTCGTTTGAACACCGGGCAATTCCACCTCCTAGTCTGTGCTATTAGCACATTACCATCAAGGCCCCATTATGCCAAATGCCGGGACAGACCAGAGCCGTTCTGTTTCCCTCAGCCCCCTGTGCGCCACCGTCCCTCAAACCTGCTCCGTAGGCAGCACTGCTGTTGTTTCCATGCGTGTCCTGCAGCGGCAGCTGGCGCAGCGCCCAGCAGTGTCCCGGCACAGCCTCCCCGGTGATGGCAATACCGGCGCCAAGGCCCGGCCCGGTCCCGTTCTGCCCTCAGAGCAGGGCGCAGGGCAGGGCAGGGCAGGGCCAGGCAGGGAAGGACAAGGCAGGGCAGGGCAGGGCAGGGCAGGGCAGGGCAGGGCAGGGCCAGGCAGGGCCGGGCCGGGCAGGGCAGGGCAGGGCAGGGCAGGGCAGGGCAGGGCAGGGCAGGGCCAGGCAGGGCAGGGCAGGGCAGGGAAGGACAAGGCAGGGCCGGGCAGGGCAGGGCAGGGCCGGGCCGGGCAGGGCAGGGCAGGGAAGGACAAGGCAGGGCCGGGCCGGGCAGGGCAGGGCCAGGCAGGGCCGGGCCGGGCAGGGCAGGGCAGGGAAGGACAAGGCAGGGCCGGGCCGGGCAGGGCAGGGCAGGGCAGGGCAGGGCAGGGAAGGACAAGGCAGGGCCGGGCCGGGCAGGGCAGGGCAGGGCAGGGAAGGACAAGGCCGGGCAGGGCAGGGCAGGGCAGGGAAGGACAAGGCCGGGCAGGGCCGCGCTCGGCGCTGCCTCCCCCGTGTGAGGAACGGGGTGAGCCACGGGCATGGCGCTCCCCTCACGAGCAGCGGCGGCTGCCAAGCGGGGCCGCCCGCCCGCAGCCCCGCGGCCTGAGGGAAGGCAGAGCCGGGGCGGCCCGGGGAAAAAGGAGAGGCCGGAGTGCTCGGGACAGGAACGTCACCGCCATCCTGCTCCTTGGAAAATACACACCGCGACTACTTCTGCGATTTACAAGTGATTTATTTTCACTGGATAAGCATTTAAAGTTCCGTTTGGATTTTTATCTGTAGAATCGTACAAATAACGATTTTCCTCAGGGGAACGAAGGAAATAATTTTCATGCACAGTGGTGAGATGCACAACTCTTCACATTGTTACAGGGAAGAACAGCAAACCTTGTATAAGTATAGCACCAAGAAGAATTTTAATTACAGTGTGAAATAAAGGTACCACAAAAGCTTCTTGTTTCATGGTAAATCATTTAGGCTGACGTTTTTACTCTGAAGTATACGCTGTTTTCCAAGCAAAGAAAATTAAGTTTCTCATTAAAAAAATTAAAATACACCTGTTTGAAAACTTTACACTTTTTTAAAATTATGATACTAAATTTTACTTATTTTCTTGCATAGCATATTTTGAAATTTAAAACAGAGAAGAAAGTCTAACAAAAAAAAAACCCAAAAAAACAAAACCCCAATCCCCCCCCCAATTAACTCTTCCTTTCCTGGTCTTTCCTTATTATAGCCTGGTCAAACAGCAGGAAGTAATTATTGAATATGTACAAGTACATCATGAACATGAACATTCCTCTGAAAATTTCAGCCTACAGTCCTGCTCCTTTATTAACTTAAGAGCTCAATATTTACTGTCCAATAAGTCACTTCTACAGACTTTCAAAAGTATGTTGGGAAGTGGCAGCTCTAAAGACTCCACAAGTGACCCAAAAATTCATACTTCAGGTCTTTCACTCTCTTGCATCACCATAAATAAAACACCCAGTTCTGTTGTTAATTTCAAAGACGAAGAACTAGACATGAAAATAATTTCATATACTTACGCACATTTGTTACCTGCAGGCACAGGTAACTGGTTGGAAATAGCACTAATTAATGCACTATAAATATTGCAAAAGAGGAGATATAATTAAACTTCCTTTTTGACAAGAAAAAGTTAAAAACATGTAACATTAAATCAAACTAAAGGAAAGACCTGTTGAGTGAGGAGATTTGATGTAGTTGCTGCACAAGAAGATAATTTTATGGCTTGCCCAAAGCAGCTGAGATTGCAAGGGGCCAATAAAGGCAGGATCACTCTCCTCTCCTGATAGCTTTGGCCATTCCTACTTCCAACAGCAGGAAGAAACATCACAAATACTGCCAGGCTGCTGTGGGTCTGTGGGTGTGCTCTCCATTCTCACTGCAGCTCCCCACACTGGGCACTCTGCCCTGCAATACCAGAGCACTGGGACTGTGCACGGTGCTGCCAGGACATTTCTGCTGGGGACACCTCAGCACCTTCAGTGTACCAGAAATTACCACCAGCCCAAGTAGAATAGCTTAAGTTTACTGACTTATGCTATCCCTTAGAGTCTTATCATCCACATAAATCAACACTGGGCTTTGATTTTGAGTTGCAGTCCATTTTCTGAACAATTGTCTCTACTGAGCTGCTGGACAACCAGATCTATTAAATCTTTCCACACAGTTTTAAGAAGGTATATTATTTACTTCAGCTTAAGAAAAAATGCCTTCACTAAGGTAGACAGGCATTATTGTTTTACTTGCATGGTGTAGAGTGGCTCCAGGGGCAGCTCCTCTGGCATCTTTGTAACACACCTCTGTCACAGATCTCAGTGACACCATCACCAAATTAAAGCTCAGTCCAACAGTCTATGAAACTACGAGACTGATTATTTCTATCCAAGAAATAATGCATCTATCTGCATAGATATTTGTGTAATATTTCTATCCTGAATATGGATCTCAGATCAAAACAAAAACATAAATAATGTTACAAGACTACCAGGACTATGAGCTGTTCCAAAAGTTTTTAAGATTATTTTAAATGACTAGCCAAGAGTTTATGCCAAAACCATTGTTAAGATATACACATTTCATAATCTAGGGCTATCAGTATACAAGGCAACACATTTACTCTAGCTGTCAGGCCACCTTAAGGATTTTATTATCAATTATCTCAACTGCCTTTATTTTTTTGGTGCCTGTTGGATAGAGAATGTCGAGCTAATAAAGTCAATGAGAAATTCTGATAACTTTATTCTGTTGCTTTCAAAGAAACTTAGGACTGTTTAGACACTACAAGTTGTCCTGAAAGTAAGTCTTGTCTTCACTCTAAATTACTCATTTCAACATTTAAAAAAAGCCTAACACGTATTATTAGCTGTACAGCGCCACAGTTGTGCATTGGTAGTTCATACAGAAACACATGACCCCTTTTCCCAGGAATTTATAATTTTTACACAGTGACATGACAGACAGACATGATTATCAGACAAGAAGTGCAAAATGGCATGCAATTTATATGCATTATCTTCCATTTCAACATTACTTTCATGAAGTGCCTCACAGTGTGGACCAGCACCCCAGCTCACACTTACACTTTGTATACATTGAGCTTAATACAATCTTTTGCATTTTCACATTCATAGTATCTTTAACAATTACTGACATTTAAATTCAAGTGTACAATCCAAACTACAAGCATTCTTTATATATTCATTCTTCAAGTTACACAGAGCCTACAAGCTATTACACTCTTAAATACTCTACTCTTCCTACTCCCAGGAAAAGGCTGCATAAGGTACATTTTTCTTAGCTTATTCACAGCAATAGAATCATGTGCATACATCAGCAGATGTCTCCTGCTGCAGTTGAGTAGCACCTGCTTTCAAATGATTTCTGCAAGTTTTACTTGCTTAAATCTCCCACTTTGCTGAGCTCCAGCAGCAGTCCAGAGTGGCTCTCCAGGCTTGGACATACTGTAAGTGCCATCTTTGTTTCATTTCATGGGTAAAGCTTTCTAGGATTAGAAGACAAGCTCTAATCACAGAAAAAATATCCTAGGGCACACGCATGCTGCCTGCACACGGTGTGTGCCAGTGCTAAAGGGACACCAGTGACACTTTGGGCTGGTGTGACAATGGCAGTGTCTGCTCACCTCACCTTGGCCAGGGAGGTGTCACACAAGGTGAAGTGAGCAGCAGCCATCTCTGCCTTTGAAGGTGACATGCAAAGAAGCAGAACTAAACAATCAGCTTGTGGAGATGACAGATCCAGTTATACATACAGATTCCTGTGATCCCAAAATACATTTAATGCTGCAGAATTGTCACTATTACTTTCTCTTCCTACAATCTTATCTGGCAATAATCTGTGAACAGAATTATTTGCATAGATTTTTTTTGACTCTTGAAACTTCCCCCTAAACAGGTATGTGCCAGTGAATGATATGGATATCTCCCAGTCAAAACAACTTCACTTGGAGTAATGGGTTTTAAGAAATTGGTTGTTAAAAACACTTCTATTCCTCTGGCCCTGCATAACTGTTAGCAGGCTCAAAGTTACTGTAATGACAATGGGATAAAGTGATGAGGTGCTAAACTTTTTGACAGCTGACTGAGGACAGAGCACTGATGGACACTAAGCTTGTAAACTTCCCTGGTTTTCACATACGTGCATAAATAATCATTTGGGTGGAAATCTGTCCTGCTAAACTTACTTCATTCTAAAGCCATTTGGAAAAGACTAAGTCCATTTTTGAGGACTATTACTGTGAAATGTTTATGCATTTCTGGTGTTTTAAACTAGTTCCAACATTGCCTTGTCAAGTACATCACTTTAAGTACTATTCAGGAAATTTCTAAGATCTCTGTACACTAAAAGGCATCACATCTAAAATCTACATCTTCAAAGGGCTTCCTCACTGACATTTGCACACCCAGATTTTTTACATTCAATACCCCACAATACCATTTTTGCACATGCTCTGGAATTACTCAGCCTTAACAAATAAAATGCATTAGTATTTGTCTCCTACATCTGCCTAGAATTCACAAATAGCTCTTCTTTTTCTCTCCCATCACAGGAGACTTTACAGCAGACTTCATATAGAATATGCTCTTCTATACACTACACAGTGTATAGTGATTAGTTGAAGTTACCAAAACATCAAACTCATTTCCATTTTCTATTAGAAACTTCCCTAGCCTGTTCTTCTCACTTTCCAGGTTACTAACATAGGCTGAGGAGCTCCTCATTCCCCTCTGTGGAACCTGTGCTGACTCTGCAGTGCTCCCCACCAGAGCAGATGTGTGTTTGAGCCCAGAGTACTACAGGACACCCAGTTCTGTGTGCAGCTGGAGGGGAGGGCTGGAAAGGGTCCTGAGCTCCAGCTGCTGCTCCAGTGAAATTTCACATGCCTTTGATAGTCACTGGGCAACTACCACAATTCCTTGCTTCCCTTTTAGTAAAGGAAGCTGAGCAGAGAGTGAAAATCTGTAACAGAAATCTGATGCAGAAGGAAACACATCTAACACCCAGTAAAGTGGTGGCAAACCCTCAGAAAGATGGAAGATTTAAGTTTAAAAAGTTGGATGCTTTCCTCTGGAGTTTCCCAAAGGCTAAGCCTGGTCACTTCCTTGCACTTGGAGCAGTGTATCTTCCCCCATCCATTGCATAGTGAAGGAATTTAATTAGGAATTTTGCACTGCACCACTAAAGACAGAGTCTTCAAAATTAGTAGTGACAAATGCTCATGAGTCTACATCCTTTAATGCTGCACTTGGGCTTAGAAATGTTAATTTAGAAAGCCATAAATATTTTCACTCTTAAATTCTGTTTAGATGCTTGAGTTCAAATAAATTGATTTAATTGTGACAATCTCCTGGGCCTTTGGCCTTATACACTTTTGTTCCTTTGAACAATTCAAATTTCACCTACTATTTTCATTATATTCCACCCACAGCACATACATTCTTTGAATGGTAAATATAAATGTTTCAAATAAAAGCCTTTCACTAGAATCTACATAGACCAGGCATATTTTAAAATAACAAGGTACAAAAGGGGCCTGACTTTCTGATCTCTTCTGCCTTTAAAATACCCAGAGATGCCTTGTATTAGCAACAATATTAAAAACTGACTTGCAAAACAAGTATTTCAGAGCTGGATTTGAATATCACCTTAGGTATGAGCTCAAGCAAAGGCCCCAGTGTCACTGTGGGTGACCATGTCAGCTCAATGGTCACATACTGAAAAAACATGGGAAAAATACATGAAAATGTAGAAGATAATGGTTTTTCACTTTATAGCAGACCTACAGTAAAAGCATAATAAACAGTTAAGTAGGAGAGACAAGGTAAAACAGGATTGGCAGAATTTTACTTTAAAACAAGAGGTAGGTAATAATAAATGAAGTTAAAAAGGTGTGTAACACTTTTTCCAGATGCTATGATTACACTGTGGAACACATTATCAATAAGGGCTGCTCACATCCAAGCTCTTAAATAATCTGAACAAGCTCAAGCATTTTTTTATGGCTAACAGTATTAGTTAAAGTAGATTTGGATAACTTGATTTTTTGCAAGACAGTAAAGTCAGTAAGTCAAGATTTACACCAACCCCTAACAACTGGGAGTGGACAGAGCCCTGATGTTGGGGACAAGTAATTTTCCAGGTGGGCTGTTGGTATTTGCTTTCTCCCCTGAGAGTACCAGCCACTCTTCCCAATGAATGCCAAGAACAAAACCTGTCTCTCTTAATGCTGCCCAGTGTCAGGTATTACTTCAAGGAGTCCCCTCAGAAGAGCAGGAGGGCCTGCTGACTTGTATCTTTATGCTGTCAGAATTGACATTATTTACTACTTTAACAATCACACCCTCCTAACCTTTTGAAATACAGTCTTTTGGTGTGCATAGAACAAAGAAAATGACCAGGCAAAATAATTTCTCAAAAGCAATACTGTAAAGCTGCAGTAGGCAAGATTCAGTCTGATTGCAGCCATGCCCTAAATTTATAGTTTCAGATTTGATAATTAAAATTCTGTCTTGTGCAAATATTTCTACCCTTGTATTACTAAGTTTTCATACATTTGGAGGGCAACAGAGGTGGATCTACTTAAGAGGTGTGGGATGCCACACAGGGAAGTCCTCTGAAACTTCCTGAGAAGTGCATGGGAGCACTTCTGCAGCAATGCTATTTGGCCTAACTAGTTCAACTGGATAGTGGAAAATCACATTTAACGCCTAAGAAAAAACATGCACAGACTGATAGATGTAACATTACCAGTATGCAAAAATTAAAATGAAACAAATTAAGAACTCCAAACATTAAATTCAGATTGTTTATTGTAAACAGAATAACTCTAGCACTCTGTCATACTGGCTGTGTCACATGCACCCAAATTCCACATCACCTGCTTAAAATAGCACTTGCAAAAATTACAGTTATGTAATAATAATTTATGGTTTCTTACATAAACTAATTAACAAGCACTAAAATTGAATTACAGTGTATTCTAGGTAGTTCTTTATTGCTTGTAGACACTGCAGCTTTGGATCCATTAAAATGAACCCATTAGTATGCCTGAGTTTATCAAAATTTACTGCTATATCAAACTCAGAAACTGTAAAATGCTGGAGAACACTTAAAAGCAATTAAGAGTTGTTGGAAAACTACATGGGTTTCCACATCCAGTCACAGAACTTTGAAGGTATTAATTTTTTCCTCTGGAAAACATGATTTGTGAGCTTGTGTTAGATACACTGCTATTCCAATTTATTTATATCATCTGTTAAGAGTTGATAGTAATTCCATGAATCTATATATATATTTATTTTTACACACAATAGGAGCCATTTAATTGTATTCACCATAAGAGTGGTATGTTTAAATACTAAATCCCAAAATATATATTTTTATAATATGCTGTCAAAACTTTTAATATATATAATACAAATACTTTTACTAAAGGAAAACTATAAACAAAAGTGAAATGCAAGAGGGCAAAAAACCTCATGTAAAGGATCTATGAAAAATGTAAGCAGAGACATCTTGACTGGTTTTGTTTAGACTGTTTTTTCATCAGGCTAAAAAAGGATGCTAGTGGCCTTCCTTGGCAACAGGTTACATCACAAACTCTCATAAAATTTATTAAAAAGATACTGAAATATGTGCTGTTAACCTTTAAAACAACTTTTAAATTCACCATATTTATTCATTTAGAAGAGACACTCAAACTCAACTTAAGGTCCTTGCCCTGTAAAACATTCATTTAATTTGGCCTCAGACACAGTGTAAGAACCAACATTGAATCAATCACAGAACAGCCCTATTGACTCTAGCAGGATTCTGATGTTTGACACACATGCCTGTCATATCAGGGCATTACTTCCAGGCTCTTCTAGTAAGAAGCAAATTCTCACTAACACCTCTGATGAGCAGATTTTATATCTTCAGTGCTTTACATACTCTCTTCTCTCTGAGTAAGTGCCATCTCTTTTATGTATTACAGAGGCAGAAGAACTGAATGTTGCTACCTTGCCTTTTCCTATTTGGGTGCTGTCCCAAGCACAAGACCACTCTGGAGAAGTCAGTAAAGTTGGTGAGGACAGGACACCTCATCTTGTTTTATCATTTTGCTACATTATGGAAAAAAAATATATATCTATCTATATATGTATATATATATATATATTAACATTATTTCAGCATAGTTCTTGATCCTTCTGAGTTCTGCACAGCCTTTTTCCCACAAGTAGGAGCAAACCCTTTGTGATGTAACCTGAAGCACAGGCTGTGCTCTAGCACTGCAACCCCAGCACTGCACTGTCCCAAACACCTTCCTGAAGGACAAGAAGGACCCATACACATATCAAAATAATGATATATCTGACTCCTTAGAGAGCCCCTATTTGACCTGTTCTTGAGTAAAGAACTAGTGTGTGTTTAAAGTTATTTGCACTAATGAGTGCTTGGCTGGACTGAGACCAAACATAACAGGTGAGGCAGAACAGACTGAGTTCTCCACCAGCACATATACAACTGAAAACAAAAATGACACCAAATAAAGTATTTGATATACCAACTGGACAGGTCACAGTAATGCTGTAAAACTGAACAGGATGTTGACAGTATCAAGAGACTGGGACAACAATTCTGGTAACAAATACAAGATGCACTAATAAAGTGTTTCCAGCATTTTACTAGTTTTAATATAAAATGTCCCCAAATTTATATAGAAAGATTAAAATCATACCCTTATCTTCAATTATTCTCATTAAGACAATTCTCTCACCTATTACTGTGTTGTCAAATTTCCTTTTTTTCAGCCCCACTGGTCTTCATAAAACTCAAATAGAAAATATGTTGGTTGCATTAAGGATCAATTAAAAAAGTATCATTCAACATGTCACTTCAAAAAAATGTGAAAGTCTCTATTTTTAAGAAAAATTGTTGACCCCATCCCAAAAAGGACTTACTTATCTCACCCCCTCCAACTCCCAATAAGATAATTATTGGGATACTAATGGTGTTTTTCAGGAGTAGCAAGCACATTTCAAGCAACTTTGTTTGCTCTGGAGAGTTATTTCATCAAAATGAAAATCTGAAGGGATATGTTATTTTAAAAATATACTGCATCTACAAGTTTTTATTATTATTATTATTATTGTTTCAGTTGATTTTGGTTTTTAACAGGTTGTCTGTAATATAAATGACACATGACCACAACTGATTTTTATATACCCTCTATCCCTAACACACAGCTAACGTCAAATGAACCAAGAAGGAATTTGGGACTTTCATAATGAACAGAACCATTTATCCCAATGATCTTTAATAATTTTGTTCATCACGAAGTCCCCTGACACCATGTCAGTACTGATCATTTGCATTTCTTCATCCATTGGAGCTCTTCACAGTTTTGCAGCCATGAAATTGATATGTGGTTTCACCAGTGGGAAGAGCGGCAGACTGCGCTTGAATTCTGTCATATTTTCAATCACACTTGGCTGCAAAGAAGCGCATGCAAGAAAAAGTCTGCTCAGTATTTTCAGTCAGAAAAGTGACAAATTTCTTGCTTTTCATTTTAACTGTTGCTTCAGCTACAAATAAATCTACCTTTCTTGCTCTTTTCTGCATTAGTGATTCATACTTCATTATCACAAGAACCTCCAAAATACAATGTTATTTCTTATGAAACAACCGCTTTCACATTTGCATAATTCCATATTTACATAATTCCAAAGAGCTGTAATGCAGTAACTGCATTGCTAATAACGTCAGAATCTCCAATAAATGCAGAGCTGATCTCTTCATTTTCATTCTACTTCTGAGCACTCCACCTGTCCTTTGAACATCAGAGTAAGATCATAACCACAATAGCTATTCTATACACTATTATTTTTAGATGTAGTAACAAAGTAAGCTTCTAATATTTCAGTCACAATGACTAATATATCCCCATACTATTCATACAGAAATTTCTACCTACAGCAATTATTTCATCTGCAAGGTCTAACGAAGAACACAGACCTACCACACTCTGAAAAGTTAATCACCTGTTGAGACAAACATTGTCATCCTTCAAGAAAATTCACTGAAGGTCCAGTAAAGACCCAGTGCTGTCCTATCTAACCACAGAGAAATCTGTAATACTGGTATGAACAGAATTTGCCAAATTGTTTTCTCAACAATTAAACCCATTCACAGGAATGTCATTAATATTTTAGGCTTTAAGACAATGACCAAGTAGTTGGTTTTGTTGTTGCTTTGGGATTGGTGGGTTGTTTGGGTTTTTTTAAACAAAGATGATAAATTTGTTGATGCATATTCATCTCTATTGACACCTGATTTATCTGATCATATACTCTCAGTATTTTTAGATAAAAATAATCTGTATTTACTCCACAATGCAGATATCCAGTGCAGTTTCTTACTACTATTAGCTTTCATTTCAGAGGACTAAAAAGAACAGAGGTAAATGGACAAATGGATAAAAAGAAAAATCAGGAAAATCCCCATTGTTACTGAGGGCAAAAATACATGCAGAAAAGAGCTAAAACATCAGCCCCATGACAGCAAGAATTTCCAGAGGCCTGTTTCTCCCCTTTAAACTTGCATTTAATGATACAAAACCTCTAGATTAAGAAGGGAGCCTAGGATTTTTTGTGTGTGTCTTTTTACCTGTGGTAGTGGTGGTGCTGGTGCCAGGTTCACGTCATTTTGGCATGGAAATTCTCCAACAACAGGGCCTATGTAACATCAGCAAAATTAATTTGGGACTATAATTTAATGACTATGTTTTACATAACTGATTAAATGTTTTCTGAGACAGGTTATCTAAATAAAGCACCTTTATTTAAGTATTTAGAATTTTAAATTTTAAAGTATCACTAAATAAGGTATTATAAACATTTTGCCTTTATATTCTATGTCTGCCTTTAGAAATACAGATATTAATCCATTATTTTATCTGAAAACATGAGCTGAGGCAGTGGCTTTTATTCATTTTACTTACACATAAAGAGAACATAGAAATAAAAACTGCTAATCAGTTGATCAATCAATCAATACTTAAAACTGCTTCTTAGTACAAATTATGAGATCAATAGCAAATGCCAGTGCTACATTAAAGAGCAGTGTAAAAACAGCACATCATTTGATAAGGACAAGAAGTGTAGTTTCTCCAGGTACCAAAGATCAGTACAGCAACCCCAAGTATTCCCTGCCTATCACCATGCATGTCCTACTCCAATTGCCCCAAGACTTATTTTTGCACTTCTAATCTCTTTTATTCTTCATGGCATAAAAGACACCAAATGCCAGATTAAAAGGTTTAGGAATGGGGAGTTGTTTTGGGACTTGTTATAATTTCTGTAAGTAACCACTTGTTAGGTTGTCTTGTAGGCTCACCCTTGTCTCAGGAAGATACCATTGCAAGCAAACAATAACCATGCTGGAAATACAGCTACCTCATTATAAGAAGCCTTCTCTAGATAAAGAAAAGTTTTAGTATTTCTATTTAGCAATTAGCAGTCATGAAAACTAGAAAGGTGCTTTGAAGCAAGCCTTCCTAACTCAGCTGCAAAGCTACAATTTCTATACTACCATAAAAACCAACCCTTCTAAGGCAGAATGGAGTTTCATGACACGCATACAGTATCTGCTTTTCTTTGTACTACAGAGAAGCCTTTCATATTTTTGACTTTGCAAACAAATGCATGCTGGAATTCAAGTCCAGTATAAAATGGTGAAAGATTTGCAAACAAAACCTTAGAAGTTTTCCCTCTCAATTTATTCATATTAACCAGAAACACTTCTAGCCTTTTCCTTCCTAAATTATAAAATGGAACAACCCCGTTCAGAATGTACAACTGACCTATATCACTTCAAAATAAAACCTAAATAAAAGTTGGCCTTCTTAAGTTTAAATAAAATGTTTTACATTCCCAGAGGTTTTGGGCTTTGTTTGTTTTCCTCTTCGAGGGTGCTTGAATGCTACTGTGGACATTCATTGGTTGTCTGGCAAAAAAATACAGTGGATTTGATAACTTGAAATTCTAATTATGGGTTGTTTGGGGGATTTTTCCCCTGTAGGACTATTACAAAGTTTAATGTTTGTTGTAAAATATCATGTCTGTTTTCAACAAGGTATTTTAAAATCTACTGTTTTATTACCAAAAAACTCCAGAATACTGATAAGCTGAAAAACTTGTCTAAAAATAAATCAACAAAAAATCTGAAGCACCCATGTGAAGTAAACCTCAAAAAAGTCCAACTGTTTTTCCTCTGAAAGGTATATCTTCTCCAAAGTTGAGTTTTTCTTACAGTGGATTTGTATAATATAGCATCTGTAACTATGACTTACTGGAACAGGAATTGATTAAATATTATATTCAGCACAATACTTACAGGAATCCATTTCCCTTGCAAGGACATGTACTGATACCTTGTGTCTTCTGGGAGCATCTATTGCCAACAGCACCTACAGTAAAAAAATAACAAGACTTTCAGGTGTAGGAAGTATCCCTTAGACATTATAAAATAGTAAAAAGAATGAGAGCACTTGAATTTTAATTTAAGCCTTAAAATGAGAGATGAATTTTGGGATGTGCCTTCAAATACTATTTAATATCATCTATACAGTACTCCTGAATTATTTTACAATCAAGTTAAGCAATTCATGTACTGCTTGGAACTCAGAAAAACTGTAAGTAACAGAAATTCAGCCATTAACTATCAATAGTATCAGGAATGCAACCTAAAATCTCTGCAGAAGTTTCAATCCCTAGTAGCCTTCTGGAAGCACATCACCCCAAACACAATCATTAAATTCAGCTGGACTAGCTCACCAATACAGCCTGTTATTTCTGCTCTGGAATGCTGGATAATCATGTATTGAGCACTGGTGTAAGTAAAATAGTATAGATTCCTACAAACCCAGAATATGCACACTTGTTCAAGTTATCTTTTATTAAGCAAAAGGTACTGAAATTTCATTTACTAACATTGCATTTGCTGCATAACTTTACATATGCTATTGTACTATTAAAAAAATTTAAAGTAAACAACCCTCTCTGGCCAAGAGAGGAAAAAAGCAGACACACATACATGCCCATGCTTCTTCATGGGCAGAAATTTTTCCATGCAATAATAAATTCTGAAGACATTGAGCTTATCTTATATTCCAAAGAGCTCCCTGAGCTACCAGCTGTTCCATAAGTAATAAAACTCCATGAACACTTTGCAATATTGTGAAATACCATCGTCTATTACACATTACAAAGCACAAAGAATGATGCCCAATAATTTTTTAATACTGGTGGGGGGTGACCGGGACAGGACAGGGACACATTTCAATCACTTACATTGGATATACTGGATATCCATCTAAGCTAAAATGTACAATTACTGCATCATTATGCTGTTCCTTTGCTCTGCCTAACCATTAGAGGAAGAAAAACCCTAGTGATTTACAGTGAACAAAGCTTTAAAAATATCTGTTTCATTCACAATACATGCCCATAAAATAAGCTGAATCACTGACTGGTTGGAGAAAAAGATAAAAGAACAAATGTGTGATTTTGGCCAGGCTTGGTCACAGAGCTGCATATTTTATATCCATAAAAAAAAAAAAGATAAATGAAACAAAAAGAATAAGAGTCAGCAAGGGAAAAAAACACAACAAAATCCTATAATTCTGTGCAATTTTTACAGTTGCTATTACACTAAGTAATATTCAGGAAATAAAAGATAGCTGCATCCATTTCATCATCTACCTAAAACAGGTGTCAGTATCCCCTTCAGAGCATGCACAAATAAGATTCCATTGCAGCCCCATCTTATTCTAAGTAACATTTTAGCTGTGTGACTAACTTACCTTGTAGAACTGTATAATGTCATCCTTGGTCAGGGTCTTTAGATAAGCCACTTCAATGTTATCTGCTCAACAACAGTACAAATTAGAGTAAGCCTTCAGATCACAGCAGGTTATTAGCATACTGCTTTTACAAGGTATACTTCTTTCAAATTCAGATGCTGTATTTGACTGCAAATGAAAAGCTTTTCATTGTTATCTTTCAAGTTAATACTTGCTTCACTAAAAATGTCAGTAGAACCTTGGCAGAAAATTATACTTCAGTAAGTCTATTTGATTGGACTTACTAAAAAAATGCACATTTGAAGAATACTGATTGCACTGTGGGACATTCAGGAGCTAAAATAGATATGCCTAGTGTTGTGTATTATCTTCAAATCAGTTACACATTTCTAATGCAGACTGGTCATAGATGGCTTTTATTCACAGGTAGGAAACAGGATGGTAGGACACACTTCTACAGAAATGTCAAGGAATGGTTCCTACATGCCCCTTAAGAAGCAGTCACATCTTTAAGATGTGTGGGGACAATGTATGTCAGTTGCTACATTCCTTCATATTAATTAATCTGTCATGGACTAATCACCTAATATCCTTGCTTCTTAAGCAGAAAGGTTTCTTGTAGGCGTGCTTGCTTTTCTTAAGATTAGCAAGAAGATCAAGGGAGAAACACGTGCAGGAGAACAAGCCTGCAATGCAGGCTGTAATTAATATGAAATTCTATATGGAGAAAACAAAAAAAAAAAATCAACAATACCTAGTTTGGAAAACTAGGTAAGATTTGGGACAAAACAGTAAAAGTAGTAATATTAAAAATGTACAAACAAATATATCCTTCCACTTCTTGAAGCTGGAATACGAATTCCTGATTTTGACAATTCTAGTAATATTAAAATCATTAATGATATAAAATTCCTAGTGAGCAGAGGGGAATTAAAGATAGAAAAGTCATGGGAAATAGTAAGTGGGATTTAGACATTAAAAAAATGGCTACACTCAGCAGTAAGAAATTTCAGAGAGATAATATTGATCCAATTATGGTATAAACATATATACTTAAGGCAGAGAAAAATCAGACTATTTCATCAGGCACACAGAAAAAAGCACTTGAAGTGGTAAGTTTCCATGCCACTTCTTCTGCTCAGGCATGAAACATGTCAGTCTCTAGACCAAGCTGGATGACAAGTCAAAACTCTTCATTACTAAACAGCTCAGTGAGTCATTGTGAAGCAAAAAGACTGTATTTGCAATAATGGAAAGCTAATACACATAATGCAGAAGAGAAGTCACAGAATACAGAATGAGTTTTATGCAGGAAGCATATTATGCATGAAGACAAAAAATTACAGCTGATCTGTACCTAAACCGATTTTTTAAAAATATTAGAAACTGTATAACTAATGTGTTTAACTGCATTAGTAATGTATCTCAGTATTTTAAAAAACTAAATAAATTTTAAAAGTATTTAAAAAAATATAATTTAAATATTATGTAGGACCACACAGTAAATAATTGTAAGCCGATTTTCAATAACAACACTAGAAGCTGGATCTCATTTGTTCTCCTACAAATCTATAACCTTCAAAGCATCATAGTTAAAAAAAACCCCAAAAAATTACTGTTTCCTCAAATCCACTCTAGGCTGAGACAACTTGCACGTTAGTTAAGATACCTGCTGTTGTCTGAGCCAGGACTCCATCAAAATAACTGCACAAAGCAAAGAGAAATAGGGTTCATATGAATGTGTGTACTGGAAGGAATGTCAGTGTGTATCTGACTGCATCTTAGGGAAATAGACAGTAAATTATGTATAGGCTATATAGAAGTTTAAATTGTTCCCAAATGAATATGACACTCAACAGTCACAAATGCAGCCAAACTAGAGCATTCAGTTTTAAAGGAATTACCATTTGTCTTACCTCTGTCAAAGTTATACTGCTGGGAAATGATTTCTCCCCAGTATTTAGCACATTCTGCAGACAGCTTCTTTGGTTTGTCTAGACGACGAATTGCTAAAGCTTGGATGTGTTTTTGGAAGGCCTCTTCTGTCATGTCTTCTATGCATTTCTCCATAGTTTTTAAGAATGCTTCAACTCTACTCTCTAAATAGTGTGGTGGCTTTTCAGATTGGATAATAAATCGCAGTCCTTGGATGCCATTTGCCCGACGTGGGCCACTGAACACAATGTAACCTTGGCAAAACAACAACAGCCACAAATTAAAAGTAGTTCTTTGTCACACTGAATGTGTGACAAACATTTGGCATGTTTGGCAAGAATGCAGTGCTATGCTAACTTAATTCTGTATTATAAATAAAATAATGAGGGTTTTCAAAACATGCAAGGTCAATATTAGTTTGGGGGGGGACAAGGAGGAGATGACACAGACTAAGAAAAAACAAGAGCAATTCTGTCATCACGATCAGGTTACCAAAAATGAAGCTGTACTCCAGTGCTTCATTAGACTCAACTTAGAAACTTATTATCTTTTCATAAGGTCTAATCTGAATTCTCTTTGCTGCAATGTAAGACTACTTCCCATTTTATCACTTAGATAAAAAATCATTATTCCCTTCCTTTTAGTTGCATTATTTTATAATCTGAACAACTAATCTTTTCTTCAGTCTTCCTCCATCCTCTTAATAACAAATCTATCATATTTCAGTCTTTTAAATGTTATTTTACAGTTTTCTTACAGTTTCCTGATGCTCATATCAAAACTGCTTACGGTTTTATTTCAGAGTTTTTATCTGAGCAATTTAGAAGTATTACTGTGAGTGCATCTTGAATGCTTCCATTTACACATCCCAGAATTTTACACAGCAGCATGACACTGCTGATTTATATGCTACTTCTGATCCACTGTACCCTGCAGAGTTTTCTATAAAATTGCTACCTAGCCAGTTGCTTCCTGGCTTGTATCTGTGCCATTGGTTGTTCCTGCCAAACTGTTCCTAACAAACTGCATTTTATCTTCATTCAAGTCATGTTTCCAAAATGTCAAACTAATTTTAAATTCTAACTCTATCTTCCTACACACTTGCAGCCTCTCCCAAATTAGTATTAGCTGAAGATTCAGTGAGTATCCTCACTCTTCTACCACCCAGAATTTTGATGAATATACCATGGAATACTGGATCACAGCAGAGCTCTGCAGAACACCCTTATGCAAATGAACTATTCTCTATTCTCCAGTCATGACCTTCAAAAATCCCAAGTCCAAATATGTAGGTCTTCCACCTAGGTACTTCAGGAACAGCCTCTCAGTTACCTTCTATGAATTTAGAACTAGCTTGAAAATTTATTACATATTTTCCTGGAATTAGAATTAAACTGAACTGATCTATATTTTCCCTGCTTTTTATCTTTACTTTTTTTTTTTTTTTAAGGAAACATGTAGCATTTAGCTGTATTTATCTTTCCAATACCCTATCATCCACATACTTTCCATTATAAGATTTCTAATTCCAGGACTTCCTAATTTCATTCTTTAGAATAAAATGCAGAGCTCATCACACTTAAAACTTGTTAAAAGCTTCTAATTTATTCTGATTTATCTGTTATTTTCCTGTTCAAAAGTAAGAATGAACTTTGATGACCACTGGTTTTTTTGAAAGTCATCTGGCCACAGTTGACATTTTAAGTGAAAACTAACTAAGACATCCTGAATTTTCTGATGATTTGAACATTCTGATTTTAATGATTTGAGTACTTTGATTTTTTTCCATCATTGCGAACTTTTCTCCTCCACCTTCTCATACTGCTTTACCATTTACTGAAAGAATTCTTGTTACTACTTCTACTGTTTAACAAACTTCTAATTTTTTAACTTCTTTTTCCCTAAGCTTTCTCAGAAATCTTACTAACAATTCCATTAAGTTTATTGGATTTTGATGGTATTTCTATTGTCTCTTCTCCTAAGTCTCGTGAGCTCTGTTATTTGGCAATTATGAAGTACTGGACTAAACCAGGTCTTCCTCAGTTCCCCCCTCTCTCTTTAGCTGTTACTTCTAGTTTCTATACAAAATCTATACAATTTCAAAAACCTGTTAAATAACTTTTGTTCTATCCTATTTTCAGTAGGTATATAGATAGCTGAAATTCCTCTGATGAATATTGTATGGCTGCTTCTGCTATATGTTCATGAAAAGCCTAATCTTGCCTGACATCCCTGGCAGTCATCACACTGAAATATTTGTCTGCTTCTCACCTTTGGAAAACCTGTACTCCTCCTCACCAATATTTCAATTGTGTGAGCTGTCACACAAAGTCTCTGTCTCTCCTTCTTACTCTGGAATAACCTCACCAGTTCTCAGCCTCACTGGTTCAGATAGCAACTGTTTGTACTTATTGGTGAACAGCTATAGTCTTAAAAAGCCTGAAATGTATTTAGGTTTTCACCAACATGGTAGCTTACCATTACCCACACAGCAGTATTTCGATTATAATTTAATTTCAATTGTAATTTAACAGTTGGACTCAGTGATCTTAGGGGTCCCTTCCAATCTAAATGATTCTGTGATTCTATGAATCATGAAGTGCACCTAGAAGTAGGATCATAAGCAGTAAACATTAAACTACTACTGATTCTTTAAGATCTAGAAATTCAGAGAACTGATCCAATCTCCTTTTGGTAAATTGTAATAATGTTTCTGTACAGTGATCGCACTTTTTTGAGTTGGAGTTGATTTCAGATATTTCAGACATCTTAAAAATCATGCCTGCTTGTTTTTATTTTAGACTCTGTGCACAGTAAAATTTCTTTGAGTCATCAGCAGTTAAGATGATTTACATTTACCAAGTGCCCTTTAAATGGCATTCACCAAGCAGGGAGAGAACACCCCCTGAGGTCTGGTGAGAGCGCGTGACTGTGACAGCTCGCGTGTGACAGACACAGCCTCCCCTGAGAACTCACCTAACTGCTCCTGGGTGCGCAGCGTGTTGAAGCACGGCTCCGAGATTATCTGGCAAAAGAGCTCCAAAAACATATTCTCAGAAGTGCTCTGCATGTCTGTCTGGTAATATATTTCAATGCCACAGTTGTTATGAACTTCATTTCTCTGTTGATATACAAACCAACCTCCTAAAAGACAAAATTAAAACATTCAAGTCTATGAAAGTGCACATTCTTACTGTCCAAAATTAAAAAGATAATCGTCTAAGGTTTGTGGAATGGAATTATTATAAGTGGTTTAGGACTGTTAAAGCAGAATTTCCACTAAGAGCATACTTTTCATGAGACAAGAGAAGAATTTATTATTTTGCTATCAAAATGTCGCCGCTTGGAAATCTCGGCAAGTAAATTGGAACTGGCTGCTTCTCTACAAACAAATATTTTTGGAACTGCAGTGAAATTCTGCATTACCTCTACTGTGGAAACAGCTTATAAAGACAATCTGCCAAAAATTATTATGAACATTAAAAATAATTCAGCATTTAATACCAACAACTTCTTTTGTATCTGGTAACTTGCATGGATGATAAACTATGGGTAATTTATCTTGTCTGTATAGCTACATATGTCACCACTCCCAGCAATACCTTGAACCTCCTTTCATATAAAAAACACTACAAGACCTAAAGAATTTGTGCAAGGAAAAAAATTATTTGTGTAAGAGCTTTTTGTTTTTCCAAAGAGTCATTAAGTGCAATTCTTAATGGTCAATTAGCACTCAGAAAGGCTCAAAGAATGGTGTTTGCTCAAATGTATATACTAGGTGTAGCAGAATGGGACAGGACTCTTATTTCCATAAATTATAACAAGTGACTTGGAACTGAAGTGCAGAATTGAGTGATCACAGAAGAGCTCTGGGTTGGCAGTCACCTAAAGATCATCCAAGTCATCCCAAGAAATCCAATTTACATATACAAATGAAAATGAAATCAAATTAATTGTTAAATATCCTAGAAAGATCATGTATTAGTACATAATTTTATTACTAAAACCACATCCTAACTATATCTCTGAATTTTTAATTTAAAATAACTTGAAGTAAGTTTAACTTCAAAACACATTCCTAGCAGTAATATGCATTTTAAAATGTTGTTAGCAAGGAGAGTCTCAATTTAACATGTCCTAAATATCATAAATAAATCTTTAACTTACTGTCAGGAAGCTGCACTTCTCTGTACCTAACTAGCTGACTGGGAAGGAGTGGTTTTGTATGAGCATGCTCAATGAGAGTGTCCTCAACCATCTGCATAATTCCTAATGCAGCCTGGAAAACATAAGAGGATTTTTAATGATCATTAGTTATTCTGTATTTAAAAGCAGGATAAGACTTTTCAATTATGGTACTGTTGAGAGAAAAGAAAAAAATTAGGATAATAGAAAGTAGGAATATTGTAATTCAATACAAATACAGTAGAAGTAGATGAGAAAATGTGGTAGTGTGAGGGGCAAGAGCTTTTTGTGTCTTCTATGTGTTTAAATTGTCTACATGTTTAACTACTACTACTTCTTGCCAGTGCTTCTGAAATGAAAGCTCAGTGGGCTTTTTTTTTTCCCCACTTTCCCTCCACCACTTGATGTGCTCATCTTTCAAACTGAGAATGAGATACCTCAAATTATGTTTGCAAAACAAATGGCATTTCAGTAGATGAAAATTTTAAGAAAACAAATGGTTATGGTCAAGGATGCATTTCATTGATGTGTTGGTGATGTTAAGACCCATTGCCCAAATACTTTCTTTTATTTGATGAATTACAGTAATAATTTAAAAAATACAAAGAGTGAAAAAAAAAAATCCAAAGTCATTACTTTTATTCAAGTATTTAACCTCAATAGCTTAATCTCTTAAGGGTTATGTGTTCTTGTAGCCTGCACAGGGGAAATTACAGGAACTTGCTACATAGCTTTGCTTGAAAGCTAAAATCTCTCACTCTGCATTGCCATAAACTTACAACTCAAGTGGTTTTATCAAAAAACAGCTCATGCTAGTAAACTATCCCAGAGGTGTTCTAACACAGAATACTGTAAACAAGCCTTATGATAAAAGAATGCAAAAACATACCAAAAAAAGTACTAAAATTTGTATTGGTACATATATTCAAATATTTCTTCAGATTTCATATGCCAATACAAACTGTTACTATTTTAATAGAGGACAAAACAAATGTTTTATGAGTTTTACTCCCCTGAGAGCTGACACTTGGCTTTTTATGGCCCACCATTCCTGTCAAACTACTTAATTTGGAAGGATACAGGATTGTTAAAACTTTGCTAGTTATTCTGAAGGTTTTCAATGAAAAAAGCAAGATCTGCAGCACATCATTCCTTCTGGAGCTTGATCACAGTAATGATAAGCAACACAGACTTTCAAATACTTAAATCCTAAGTTGCTTTTATTAAATTTCCAAGAGCAATATAGAAGCAGCACTTAGCCTAATAAAGTTAAAGTGGAAAAAAATACACCCTCATACTCCTATAAAGATAAAAAATGTACAAAGTTAAATTATGAAATCACATTTGGCAAAACTGCTTCAAGATCTGCAAAGATTAAACTAGTGCTTTTATGTTGCTTTTAAATGAAACATGTTTTACTAAGAAAGTATCAGACCAACCTGTTTTGTTATATTGCCATGGAGAAGAGCTTCGATGTGTAACCGTGACAACAGCTGTGCTATGAAGGCCTTGAGACGGGGAAGGGTGACATCTACAATAGATATTTGGATAGTTAAATCTCACAAATGCATTTTTAAACCATGAAGGACCTAAGCCTAAGTCATCATTAGATACAGTGCATTTGTCAGAGGAGGTGAAATTTAAAGAAGTGAATCTCTTCTTAAAAACTCACCATTGGAATGCTTCCAGAGCTAAATGGCAGCACTCATCATATAGCTTATTTCACTTAGAATTCACATGCTGTCTTGACCCAGATTCAAAAAAAGAAAAAAAAAAAAAAAAAGCTGCCTTTCCAATCATGCTGAACAAACATTCATTCTCCAGAGAAAACACTTGCAATCATTCAGGTTGTGCTCCAAGGAAAAGCCTTAGTTATTTACTAAACAAGCAGCATGCAGTTTATAATGCTCAAGAAAGACTCTGCATTTACCATCCAGATTAAAAAAAGAACATCAACTCAAATATAATGTTTGATAATAACTTTGGAACAAATGATACACAAGAAAAATATTTTGGCAATATATCCTAGAGGACACATGCACAACACATACACACATTCCTGTCCTCACAAAAAAGTTTTCATATATATAGTGCAAAATATAGTTTAACATATACAGTCAATGGTGTAAGAGGGAGGATGGCTGGATTGCATATTCATGGATATATGTTCTGAATCAAACCCCTCAAACAAATACAGAATCCAGGCATTCTTCTTGAAAAGAATGTCAGTGTACTCCAAGACAATATTACAAGACATTTTGCAAACTGTCCCAGGACAGTTTTACTGTTTGCAAATAGTAAAGTATAGGTAGGGAAAAGTTATTCAGCTATTACTACAAATTAGAATTTAGAATTAGAATTATTAGAATAATAGAATTACCACAGAATGGCTTTGGTGGAATGGGACCTTAAAGACCTTCCACTAGGCTGGCTGCTCAGAACCCCACTCCATCTGGACTTGAAAAATCATTTAAATCTCTTAATTCGAAATTTCTTCTTCCTTCAGATATACTGAGGTGCCTACTTTGTGTTAAGAGCCACAATGTTTTTTATTTCATTATCTACAGAAAATACATCTTTTTTCTTTATTAGCTACAGTTCTTTATTATCTACGGAAACATAAGCTAGGATTCCCTGATAATGGAAAAAATAAGTTTGGACATTGGGGAGTAGAAAGCAGACACACTCCAATGTGCCTGTAAGGTATCAACTAGAGCCAAAGGATTTTTCCAATGTTGGTTAAGTACCGGATTCATCATATCCAGGTTCATATACCCCTAAATTTAGTGAAGTTTTGCCTGAACTTTTACCTGTAAGTTTTGCCATTTGAGGCCTTTTCCATGAACTACTCTACTTTCTTGAAACTGGAGGGGAAGTGCAGCACAACCAGCATCAGCTCAGGCCTGTTACTTGAATAGTGAGCAGAGTTCAAAACAGGTACCTTCAATAATTAAGTAATTTAGAACAAATAATAATGAAGTGGCAGAACATTACCATCTAGAGCTTCTTTTAATTCATCTTTGGTCCAAGCAACTTCTGTCATCAGGAGTCGGAGATAATACATTGCATGCTGGTGAGGCTGTTCAGCCCTGAAGTTGTTAAGTGATCTCATGTACTAAACCAAAATAATCAGGCTCAAGTCAGAAATTTAGGAATAAAGTTCTAAACATATTAACATTGTATTGTCAGCTTTGTATCAAAAAGATACTATTCAGATACTGAAAACATTCTCTTGCTTGTTAGAACTCTTTTTAAAATTGTGTTATATGACCTTAGTAATAATGCAGGCTTCTAAGCCTTTGGATTAACCAGAAACCATTAAGATGGTTGAAATGTGCATAAATTCAAACTTGTCCATAAAATTAATGCCTAGAAATTAAATTACTATAGTTAAACAAGAATTCAGATCAAATTGCTCTAGCCAGCAACTGATCTAAATTGATCTAAATTGTATGATGACTGACTAGGGGTGGGGGAACACTGCTAACAGAAAATGTATTTTTCTCCCTGTTGCCTCCTTTGTCAGTTAGACAAAATCTAGAGCACCTGAAAAATTCTCTGCATGTTTTGCATTGATAAAGGAGATATGAGAGAAGAACCAGAGAGCTTCTGCAAAAAACTCCTTTCTAGTCCAGCTGCACATTTACAAAATAAGCAAAACCTCTTTCTTCTACCAGAGAAACTGGAAAGTGCAAACTAATAGTTTTGGCAAGCTGGAAGCATTTCCAGTGCAGGAAAAAAGTAACTCATTTCAGGGCACATAAGTGACCAACAGCGAGTCTCAGGCTGCTGAGGATGTTTCTGTCTGCTCCAAACAGAAGCCAGAAGTTGGTATCTCCCTTATCTCTTTGATAAGAGGACGTGGGGAGAGAACCGCAATCTCCCCAGCTGATGTAACTTCTAGAAATCAGCATGTACCAAACCAGGCAATTACCACTGCACCAAAGGATCATGGCCCAGGAGCCAAGACAAATCTGCTGAAATGTTGCAAACTTTTTCAACACTTTCTCTCCCCATTCATCTATTTTCCACTTATTTTATGGCTAGGTCCTACTGAAGCCTTTCCCAATTGCAAAACAGGATATAAAGTTAAGATTTTCCCCTCCATCCCCCTACTTAGATTTCTACTCCTACCAAAGCAAGCTGTGCTTCCTTGATACATCATAAGAAAGACTGACTAAAAAAAGATTCCAGAACCAGTTATTTTTAACCAAAGAATGTTACACACACAACTCCGAGGAACTCACAGCCACGAAAAAGAAAAAAGCATCTGAAGTCCCACTACTGCAGAATTTCACACTATTTTCATGGATACTCAGCCCTCAGATCTCCGATCAGGTCAATGCATTCAATTTTCAATTACTCCAAAATGTGAATTTCTCATGCAAGCTTACCGCTTCCTTGATAATTTCAAATCGCTTTTCATCGATCTCAAAAGTGGCCATTTTCTCAATGATCTTCTTGAGCAAGATATGTTGCTTGTCATTATAACCTTTTACAGAGAGCTATGGAAAAAGTGCATAAGTTGCTTTAAATGTGGAAGATAAAAGAATAAAACCATAACCAAGTCTTGTACAATTCAGTGAGCAATGCACTTTTCAATACTTACGCTAAATTCACCGTTACGGAACATTTCGTCACTCTCAAGTTAAATCCCTTTATCCATCAAAAGGCAACTAACTGACAAATATGATATTGCATATTTGCACAGGAGTTCTAAATGCACAGAATTAATAAAATTTCATGCTGGTATAAGCAAACTGTACTCAGAATACAGATTTTTTAATGTTTACAATGTTGAGTCTTAGAGTACTGAAATGGTTTTAATCTAGGTTTCTGGGTTTCTCACTTTGGTAACAATGTCTGGATTCACAGCCTTCCAAAATACTCTCTCCAATTTACTTTTACTCTTGGTTCATATCCATGAGGTTGATCAAAGAATATTTAAGTGGAAGTAAACAATACTATGAAAAAAGAGTGCTAAAAACAGCAGCATACTTTGTAACCAGGATGCTGCTAAGGTGAAACATCAAGGTAGTCATCCTGGAATTGTAATAATACTTTGATCTGATCATACATATTTTTGAAAGTATAAATAAAATAGACTTGCTCATTTAAAAAATAGCATAAAACTTTATTATTTCCTCAAGCTACAGAAAATTTCTCTGACAAAAAAAGGCACTAAAAGGTCTTTTTTTGCAAGGAAAACTTCAAAATTTGCTATCTTGAACAAGGAATTTGATTGGATTTGTGCAGTTTAGCTAGGAGTAAAACAAAATTTTAGAACACAAGCCAACATGAAGAATTCCTGCTTTTCAGTAGGAATAATTTTTTTGTTCTGTAGTTGCTGAAATATAGATGAATAACGAATTTGAAGAAAAAGTTCCCATAAATGGATTTATGATAAAGGCTGGTATCCTAAATTAGCACAGGAATCCAAAGTGTTCAACAATTACCATGGGTGACTTTTCAGAGTAGCATTGCTCAAAGCATCAGTATAGTCATTAATAAGTTATACTTACTAATTGTAAAACTTCTCACAACACATAAAATATTTAAAATAATATTTAAAATAATATTGAAAATAATATTGAAAATATTAAGTATTTAAAATAACTGTGACTAAAAATGAAGACAATTACACACTTTTTTTAAAGAAATTAACCCTGATCATAGAAACATCAGCAAGCTTTGTAACTGAGGATAAGCATTGTTTGCAATAAGTCAGGTGAATGCAACCAGGAAATTAGATTTGTGTTGGATTAAAAACAAAATGCAGCACTCTCTCACATAGAAAATGCAAAGACAATATACAGTACATTCTTCTACTAAAATGCTTTGAAAACTAACAATACTACAAGAAATTTCAGAACACATTCTAGCATATAATGGTGGTTAACAAAAGTTTTTAACAAACTTCAAGAGAGACTACAAAAATCTCCTATCATAAATCTCATAGGAGAAGCTGAATCAGAAATAAGCATTTTTCATAATACCAGTATTTATCAAGTATTGCCAGCCCTTTACAGCAGATTATAAAGCACCTGACCAAAACAAAAGAGCTGTAAATACCCAGCATTGCACTCTAATGAACACATGCACAATCCATCTCCACAGCTCACTACAGTAGAATTAGAGAATTATAACAAAATCTGCAAAGTTGAGGATTCATTCAACAGAAAGGTTAATCTTTTTATACACAAACCAACAATACTTTCCAGATTATCATGCAAGTAAAAATGTGAACTAAAATGCAACAATTGCATTACAAACGTTCACAAGACACTGCAATCTTAAACAGGTCACTCAGTACTGATTGAAAATACAGTCTTGCATTGCCTTTAATTCATGAGATATATGCAAGGAAAAAAACCATCTCATTTAGAAATGCAGAAGTCAAATGTTTTCTCCAAGCTCAACAACTCCCAAGCTGTTTCATTTCCTCCTGCGTTCTTTTCTTACTTACAAGTATTGCATTCATTCCTGATGCAATGCCATAGACCAAACCTGAGAGGCGTGCTGCATATGTATACTCTTTTAAATCATCCTTCAATAACCTGATAAACAGGTATGTCATGTTGCAATGGAGAGGATCAGCATAAATGTAGCGACTAACAAAAAGAAAAACAAAAGAAATGCTTTGATACCTCAGGCAGTGACAAGGTAATGGATGAAGAAACATGACTGAAGAGTATGTATATGCAGCCTCATGATCAGTAGTTCTTGAACAGGAAAGCAATAGTATAATGTTTATTTAATAGCATGAAAAGGGGGTCTTTTACCCCATCAGTCAGAAAGTTTTTAGTAGACATCTGACCAATAAATATGTAAGCTTGGATTACGGTTCAGGTTTTTTTAATGGAGGAAGAAATCTTAAACTAATTAATTTCACGAATGATAGAAAAATAAAATTTGCTTAATGTGAACTAAAAGACTGTTGAAGACTTTTAACAAAATTCAACTTAAAATTCAAATCAAAGAAATGATGGCTAATAACCAAGATCAAAAGGACAAACTGCCTTTCTTTTTTATTTAAAAGTCCTTCCATCAAATCAATATAAGAATGTTGATGAGTGGAAGTAGTTTTAAGGCTCTAAGCTTTTCCTTGATTTAGGTACTTACATACATCCCATAGATGGTATTTTGGAGATCATAGTTCAAGCCAGCTAGTTCTGCTGCATATGCATACTCGTTGAGGGAGTCTTTGAGTAGTTCAAGGTACAAATAGGCCATGTTACAATGCAAGGGATCCACGTAAGCAAATGGGCTGGAAGAAAATGTTGAAAGTAAAATATGCAGTTTAAAATTATTTCTCTGTTTCTTTTGGCCTTTTAAGCTTGATCTGAAGGAAACAGTATTTTCTGTGTTTTTATGCTGATGGATCCCATTTTGAAGGACTCCTATTTCGAAGCCAAATATGAACAGATCTGAAAATAGTTACTTAGCTTGCATATGGTTTGATGACTAAATATACTCAAGACCCCAGAGATATTCTATTTGTGATCATAAATCAAGACATGTCTTATTTACTTGGCTGCACAGTCAGAATTCACCAGGAGTAAAAGAAACTAAATATACCAACATAATTTAACAGAACAAAATGAAAGTACATGTACTAAACATTAAATTAATTAATACTCATGCACTATCAGTTTGCATTACAAAAATTAGGAAAACAACAATTTGCATTTGACAATATGCAGTACATGCCAAGGTCAGCTCAGGAGAGAGGTCTGGCATATCCATTTTTTTACTACCATAATTCTTTACATTATTTTTTTAATGGCAACAACTCTCCAAACCTGCTGTTGCATTAGGATCACATGATCACACACAACACAGTTGCAAATTTCTCAAAAACAGAAATGCAACTCAAAGACTCAAGCCATGTTTCAATTGTGCTAATTGTTAAAAACCTGTCTCATTTAAACATCTGAAAAGACAAGTCATTTGTACTACATGTATTGCTAAAATCTCTGAAATGCATGTAAATTCATTATCCATTTCACAGAAATGTTCAACATCATCTGAAGCATCTGCTGTCAGAATATGGCTTACAATTCAAACATTACTTTTTCCTGAAGCAATCAGATATTCAGGCTATTACATATGTTTACTATATATGTTTACCTATACAGCAGGATATTTCACTGTGTATATCAACATTAATGTAGTAAAACATCACCACAATACACAAACTGATAAACACATTGCAAAGACATTTTTAAGAAGGTCCCTTGTAGCTTTTAACTTCTCCTTCCTTTGAGATTAAGAAAAGGAAGCACAGGAAGATATTTTTAAAAATGAGTTAATTATTTCAAATATATATCTTGAGAAGCAGTGCCTGCTTTAGTTTGAAATCTTAGCCCCAGGTTAAATGAAAAGGTCAGTAAAAAGACAAAAGAACTGGTATTTGCATTTCTCCCTACAATGAGAATTTCCCAAAACATAGCAATTTCAATATGCAAAATGATATTAATCCAATTACTATTGAATTTTTTAATTAAGACCAAATTCAAAGCAAGATGTAGGTCAATCCTATAAACCTTCCTCCAGACTCATTATATTCTTTCCCATTTTGATACAAGAATGCAGAGTTAATCAGTTTGAGTGATTACCATATCTGTATGAGTTTTAAATTCTGTATTCTCACTTAGCTGGCAAAGGCCAACTGGGAGTTTTGAAAAAAATCACAACTACTAGATCATTAATCCTCAAGTGAAAAGTAACAGAAAACAATTATTACAGCACTGTTTTGGGAGTTGCTTCCTATTATTGACAGTTTTGCAAACAAATATTTCTTGTTTACATTTTTATTTTTTGCTAGACTGAAATCTCGAACAGTGCATTAAAAAAAAAAAAAAATCATAAAGTCTTTTCCCCTTTCAATCAGCTGTAAGTGACATAGCTGGAATCAACACTGAAGTGCTGAGTTGCTAAGTACCACTGAAGAATTTTCAAGCATCACCACATTACATGATTGTTTTACTTCCTTTTAAAAAAGGACACTTTTTGAGTTCTTAACTGGCAATTCATACAAATGCAAAAGCTTATCATCCTCTTTTAGGCTGGGCATTAAGTCAGATGTTTTTAATGTGATGTTTCTTTAACACAAGGATGCTTGTAAGGATTTTCAGTTTTGGAGCCAATGTGATTTCAGCAGGTTCATATACATATTGTTCCTGTGTGATTTGTATACTAAAGGGAGAAACCAACCTCATCAACTTCCTCTTAATTTATCTACACAGCAATTGCTGCTATAACATCTGGACCAGGATTTTTTTCTATGCTTCATGTCAATCAAGGCTGCAGGAAGAAGAAATCCTCCTAGGTTTTTTTATCACACTGAAGCAGTCTGTAGTGTGAGCAAACTCTCATAATCCACTAACAGAGAGAACAGGCTTCATAATCTAATCTAGAACTGAGGCTCAGACTTATATGAACATCCCTGTTGCAAAGGTGGCTTTATTCACCAGGTCACTTGGTCCCATGAGATATGAGTGATTCCATCAAGTCTCGTGAATAAACACTCTACATTTCACCATTTCCTTCAATAACCATCAGCACGACCAAATAGAGACAGATTCTCCAAGAACCTTCTTTAAGTATCAAAACTAGGCAAACCTGCTTACAATCTTTTAGAGGTGATGCACCCAATATTGTCAAAATCTACTCACTCCTGCTCATGTACAATTAACATCTCATTTTTAAGGAAACAGAAAGAACCTTTGCTCCCAACTCCAAGAAAAAAAAGCCAGCTCTCACCTGGAACTGTTCCTAGGAGGAAAGAGGCAAACCATTCCATTACAGTGGTCAGCAAAGCTCAAGTATTTCTGGATTTTTATAAGGGCTCACTGAGATGAAATCTCATGTCTAACTGGGAAATACCATCTCCACAGGTCTAGGTGAGATATCCCTGCTAGTTGCAGGAAGGCTGGACTAGACATTTAAAGGTCACTTCCAACACAACTGACTCCATAATAGTGTGTACTGCATAGACTTATACCCTTGTGTGCTCTATATATACCAAATTATTATCTTTTGTTTGTTCACAAATTGTTAGAGATTGAACAACTTATAGTTCACTTGAATTGATTTTAAAAACCACCACAACTGTAAACTCAGTGTCCATCAGTAAAATCCTATTTCAGATTTTGGCCAAACATAGTAAAGGTGAAAGCCACCAAGAATGGAAAAGAAGGCAAAGCACTGCAATTGTTCTCTGAATAAGAGATGGGGAGCTCCCATTTTGGTCTTCCATTTCCTGACACATCCAAATTGAAACAGTTGTTAAACATCTGGCCTGTGATTTCAAAAACCAAAAAGAGGAAATGCCCAAGCAACCTAATTTCCCCAACTGGAATCAAAACTGGTACCAAGACAAGACACACACTGAAAAAAAAAAAAAAAAACCCCTCTGTATAATATCCTGCTAGAAAAATTTCAAGTGGTCTCTCAAAACAAGAATTCAATAGTCCATCTATGGGAACCTCCACAATGGACCTTCCATCAATATCACCAAATAACTTAATTAGGCAAAAGGAGAGTACCTGCATTTTTTCTAGCTTTCAGTAGTTCAACACAGAAACAGCTGCACTTTAAAACAGTAGTAGTTTTTTAATTCAAAGGTTAGAAATTTATTACTTGAAAGGAACATTAAGAAGGTCCATCACTGTCATGTTCACTTAAAAAAGATTATCTTCCTATGATGAAAGTCATGCAAGACCAGAATTAACATTACATCATTTTATCATACATCTTGAGGTCAGAATCAAACATTCACTGATAATATAGACAATGCTCTTCTAAAATGAAGTACTATCAGTTACAGGTGTCAGTTAAGTAGAACCCTAAAATTTTATGCTCTTTTAAAACTGATTTGCATTATGCAAATGAAAACAGAGTTTGAGCCTAAAACTATTACCAGCATAGCATTTCATAAAGAAAACATCTTAAAATAGGTGTGATTTAGTAATTATTTTAAAAATAAACAATTATTCTTAAACAGGGATATTGCAATACATAAATGGTTCTATTGGCAGATATATTTCAGGTATAACCTATAAAATATAAAAGAAAATTTGGTTTAAGAGTATTTTTAGGTAAACTTTTCCTTTTAATATAGAAGGAGCACATCTAATTTCTTGCTACTCAATTACTGCATATTTTAGATGTGCCTTCCTGCATCTAAGCCTTATTACATATTCAAAGTAAGGACAAAGATTCAGAAGTGTCAATACATGCAAGAAAGTGTTTACCACACAAATGCAGAATCCCAAGAAACTTTTGGGGACGACTGTATGTAATATACTTAACATACCTGAAAAATTCAAAGTTGAGACAAGCTTTCGGCAAAAAAAATTTGTCATCTTGCTTGAACCAGAGTTTGCTCATAGCAGTGTCCTGTGTCAAGAAAAGATGTTTTTTTAGGTCATGTAACTTTTAACTGCAATATATTCCACTACTTTAAAAAGCCTCTTCACCACTTCAAATTGCTTAGAATTATCCTCTTAAATTCCCATTGCTTGAATTGCTATATTCAATATAGTGAATATAGATACATGAGTATCTATATTTTGAGATCACTTAGTGACACTTCTCTCACTTCTATCATGCAATCACAGGTATTTTCTATACACATTTACAAAACAATAGTCTTGCCTACACCCTCGACTTACTCAACAGTGGTCAAAAAAATGTGAGAGTGGCAGTCACCCTCCTGCTGAATAAACTGTTCTATTGCTATTTTTATGCACTGTTGACACACTTTCAAAAGGGCAGAGAGAGTTCAAGCTATATCTAGATTCATTTTCCTAGGAACACAAATTGCCATAACCCAAAGTTCAGCAAGAATGAACTTTCTACTGTCTTGGTAGCAAAATATTGAAAATTTGTATTTTTTTGTTAAATATACTTTGGAATATGAGGTGATCTATATTTTAAAAACAGAGGAATTAAATTCCAACTTCCCAGAAGGTTAGCCAGTAAACAGGACAAATACAGACAGTTTACCTTAACAAGGGCAGGGTACTGTGTTGCATCTTTTTCCAATGGCAAAATCTCAAAGTTTGTAGGAATAAACTCATTCTTCATTGGAAGCTTGAATTTCCCATTCAGGTCAGCATTTTGCCATTTCTAGATCAATTAGAGAGACAATGAAGCTATGCCAATTTCTGATTTATTAAAGCATATATGGGCTTATTTATATTATGCTGAAACAAAAGATTTAAAAATGCATTCCACTACCTTATGAGCAAATACTACTAAGGTAACAGGGCATGAGAAAAAAAAGTGGAGTAGGCTATCAGCAGGATGAATTGCTCTTAGAAGGAAGATGACAGATAAATAATTTTGAAAAATTTACAGTAGAGAGGATGGTGGATTTATTCCTTGTATTTTCTGCTACTATGAACTGTAAATGAAGATATTAAACTAAACACTTAACCAAGAATTCTAATCAAGAACATAGGCATGGTCAACCTAAAGGAAGTGTTCCTGTGCCATGTCTGTTCAGAGCACACTCAGAGGGTCCAATTCACCCTAAGGTAAATTTTACAGCCATCTCCTCTTAGAAGATTAGAACAATAACAAGTTTCAATAGGGATTTGCCCACCTTCTTTTTTGAGTTTTGATTTTTACAATCTCATTTAACTGGCAAAACATACTTGCTTTCTTTGTTGCAAAAATCAACTTCAGAAGCAGTTAGGTATAATAGTTTTTAAAAATTCCTAAGTATTGATCAGTTCATTAACACATAATAGAGCAGCCACTGGATACTAGGGATCTTCTACAGAAAAAACAGTGTACCATTCCCTGTACGTAGCATGGTTTATAATCATTAAATTATATCCATCCTATGTAATGAATATTTGATATCTGAAAATTAATATAACATTCTTACTTCCTTCATGAAACAGACTCATTGCATGATTTTCATGCTATGAAGAGCAGCAGACTTAAGTTCCCCCTTCAACTATATGGAAAATTAGACAAAGAATCTACCACTGACTTTCATTTGCAGATATTAGAATGTTACAAATTTTAACATGCCTTAATAACTTCATCAGAAATTGCTTCTTGCTTGTACTGTGTTCCATACCACTCTTCTGTTCGATCAGTTTTTCCTTCAAAAGACTTGGAAACTATTGCAACTCTGGAAACAAAGAGACAAAGCACTTTGGCATTAATGTATCTGAGAAAAATCAAGCACTGTTTCTGCTCCATCACCAGAATACCTTTATTTCTGCAAACAATAAAATTATAGGGTACAAAAGCATGTATAAGTATACTGAACTACATGCTAAGGTTAACCATGAAATCAGGTTACCACAGTCATTTAATGTCACTGTTTTTCTAAAGTGTTACAACTGGGGTTACACACCAGTAGTGCTGCATGCAATTTCTATTTTTAAGAATCTTGTTGTTTCAAAAAACAGCAGATCTTGAAGTCTTTGAGAAAACTGATGAAGCAATTACATTTTATATAACACCTATATGAACATCCAAATATGTGAAAATACTGATTATAGAAATTTTATTCCAGTCTAGTGTCACAGAATCACAGATAACCTCAAGCTGAAAGGGACTAATAAGGATCATCTCACGTTCAACTCCCTGCTTCTTGTGCAACTACCCTAAAACTAAGCCACATGACTAAGAGCATCATCCAGATGCTGCCTGAACTAAAGAATACACCTAAAAGAGAAAAAATCCAGAAAAAAGACAATTACAAACTTATCAGTATTTTCTTAGTAGCCTACATGACAGCCTACATTCCTTTAATTATATTGAACAATGTACAATACAAAAGAGTATTCAATGGAACTGGCTAGCTTCAAGATTAAATAGATATTTCTATAAGAAATGTGAAATGGTCAAAAAAGGTAGCAGAATTACCTGCTCTCCTAGACATGGCTGAACACCTGCCTACCCTTGGGAAGCAGCAAATTAATTATTTGCTTTGCTTTTGCTCTCCTTTGCTCCAGCTGCTACCCTTGTGATTCTCTCCTTGATCCCACTGGTACGTGGGTGAGCAAATTACTTTGGTAAAAAGATCTACAGATGTTTTTGTGCAGTAAATAAATAAGAAGAAAAAGAGATAAGAGTCTTAAGTGAAAAAAATTATCCTGATAAAATTCCAACAATCATATGGTTAGAGCAGCAAGACAAAGATGTTTTATGCTAGAATATACTGTTAGATTATGTCAACATCATTCAACATTTCCTCCTCCTACCCTCCTCCAACATACTGAGGCTCAAACAGTAGTGACAATCCGAGCACTCAAACATTTCCTGCAGGAACACACTAAAATTCAAGAGCTAAAAATAATTGTCTACTCACTGTATTAAAAACAAAACTGTGGAAATCAACATTGCAATTCTTCAAGCAGTTCTACTTCAAGAGATCCTCCTAGCTTCCCTTAATCCCAAATCACTACTGGAATGATTACTGACATTTTGAGCTGTCAAACATACCCACAACAATAGAAACAAATCAAAAGGCATTTTGTCTGCCCAAGTTAAGACCAACAGGAATGAAGAGCAGGACACAAAAAGAGGGGAGGAGAAGCGCAGCAGGTAGAAAAGCTATGCCAACTTTCTATATATTGTAATCCACCTCTAAAGTCACCAATTACGTAACTTTACTTCTGCTTTTCATTTCTCTCTTGTGCTGTATAGCATTACAAATACTCATATGCTTTAAGACAGTGGGGAAATGCACTGGGAAAGCAAGACAGGCAATCAGGTAATCTTCAATAAGACCTGCTTGAGCCATTCATGAATATGGAACACAACAAACTAAATACTATTTACTTCTGTATATACATTCTTTTACGTGCAAACTGCTGTGGTCCCCATTTTCAGAAACAAACACAGTTTCTATAATGTGATATGTATTTACTGAGTACTATCTTGTTTTTCACTCTCCTGAAATCTAAATTGAAGCTACAAGTGAGAAACCCACAGGACAATGTTACTTGGAAGAGAATGTATGCTTTAAAATGAATGGACTTCCACAAAAGATTATCAACTATTATACTCCAGATTTACATAACAAAATTCGATGTTCTACAGGTGGAAAAGTAACAGATTTAGAAAACTTGGTCAGTATTTGTGACATTAGTAACAAACATGTCAAAGTAAATTTATTCTTATAAAGGATTATTTTTTTAACCTAATTTAAACTTTGTCTTCGAAATTATGGCATTGTCAAACAATAGAACAAATTACTTTTATCCCATTCAAATGCATAACACAACATGGCTGAGACAAAAATAACAAAAGTCTACATTTGTTCAAAAGTTCCCTCACAATCATCAGTAGAACTGATACGAAGCAACACATGCAACTCAATGCCCTTCTCATATAAATCCCCTCAGAAATCAGAGTAAGGGGATTCATATGTGATGATACAGAACACAGAGATGCTGCTGGGGCACAGGTCTCTGAGCACTGCAAAAGCACTAGTTATTTCTTAGCATTCAGTAAAACTAAGTCACTACCAAGGATTTGTGGGGGGAAATAAGTGAACAAATTGTGACTTTCAAAACAGCTGCTCAGACCCAATGCAGTTAAAAACAAACATACATTCCTAGCATGTTTACCTTCAGGGTGAGCATCACCAACTGCACTGAGACAATTTTGATGAGAGTCTGGGAAATTCCAGTAGTTAGAAATTTCTTTATCAACATTTTTGGCATTCATTTTATTTTTCTTCCCTCTAGGACAGTACTAGTACTGCACTTCTGTTATCAGTAAAGGAAAAAAGCCCACTTACTATCCAGGGGAAAATGTTCTTTAGCAGCTTAATCTGGTGAGTCACTATCTTCTTAAATTTTAATAAGAGCATTTATTCTGCAGATGTTGAAGGGGAAAAATGCCTTGGAAATGATAGAAAAATTACATTTTTCAGCTAAGATTGTGGCACATGCCAAGTCTACTCCCTTATCTTCACAGATGGCTGGTAAAACCTAATACAGTTTGAACAAGAAAAAATTATAGCTAATTTTAAAAAGTTTCTCTCTTGCGGAAATTAAGGCACTAAATGCTACAAGTAGTGTGTGGGGATGGGAGGAGAACATGAACACTTTCTGTTATGGGCCAGTCAAATGCAAGCACATGCATACACTTAGTACCATCTGTGAGTATGACTTTTCTTCATACTTTTTAAACTCAAACTTTCTTAAGAAAAAAATAGTTGAAAAAACAATGCTTTTGAAAAATTCACTGAATGCTGTTACTACAATATAGCCTTGTCCTTAGAACAGGTGAATGAAAAAGAAACTATAAATAAAACAACAATACAAAGAAAAAATTCAAATCAATGCCAACTATACCACCTTAAAATAGAATGTATGCAAGACATAAAGAGGAAAAAAAATCAAAACCAAGAAAACAATGCCAAACAACAGGCAAAGTTAGGATGTGGCACATAATTCTTCCATAAAAAGGGAGAACAGAAAAGTAAACATGAGCACACATATCAGTAAATGGTAGATAACCAAACAATATAGATATATATATATATATATAAAGCAGATCTGCACAGGTTTCTAATTAGCATATAAAATTGCTCAAGAAATGACAAAAGAAGGGAGCACACTACTGAATTGGTAATTTATTAAATTCATATAGATACAGATGCAATTTTTAAAAAAGTGTAACATGAGGCACCCTTTCATTAGTATCTGTAATCTCAACTCAATCTTTCAAGAGACCCCACTAAAAATAAAATTCACAGTGGCTTTCTTGAATCTTTGTTATGTATCATGAAATCACTTTTAGTGATACTTAAGTAAGTTTCCCCTTCCCAAGATAACGTATATGCTGCCCACAATTTAAAATAAAAGGTACTATAAAATTACATTCCCTGTTATATTATATTATACTTTGAAGGGTCTTAGTTAAGCATAAATTTTTTTGAAGTTGCAGTTCATTTCATTCTATTTCTAATTTCATAGGATAAGTGCTTAAAATATATCTAAAGGAAATATAGTACTACATATATGTTAATATTTTCTTTCAGTCATATGAAAGTGGGAAAGTCTGATTAGCTCAGATCTTTAAACATCTGATGCCTCAAATAAAAAATCTAATTTCCACTAAAACTGACTTATATTTTTAAATCCAAGAAAAATCAACTTCCAGTATTATTACATAAGCATAACTGTAACTTTTAGTCTACATTGAAAAAAATTATCATCTAGGGCAGCAGGAAAAAGCAACGTGACACTTGGGAATCCTAAATTTGGGTTGATGTACTGCATTTCTTTTTGTAAGTTATACTTCTTGAGAATACAAATAGTCTCAACATGAAGAGAACAAAATGTGAATGTATAGTTACTGTGGCAAATACAAACACCAACACAGTCCACATATAAGAAGCAATAGAGTTACCATTACTCTGACCATATACCTCATTCCCTCCATGTTAGAATAGCACTGCTTTGCTGAATCTGGCTGCTAGAACTGCATTGAATCAGTCTCTGGACAGTCTCTACTTTGTACACATTTACACTTAAGCCTTAGTGAGACAGCTGTCAGCAGAGCTGTGGGCACTTAAACTTCAGAGAAGTAACCCTCTTATATTTATTATCTCTAAGCTCCAGTAAAATCCCTGCAAAGACAATATATAATTTATTTAACAATTAACTGAAGAGGCCATAAAACCAGGTTTATTCTAGCTCTGAAAGTCCTTTTTTTTCTCCTAATATTTAGCACCATTTTTATACAAAATTTTAAAACTACACATTTCTTCATCTGTTAAGTGACATCTATTTCTTAAGTTAGGTAAAATGAAGAGACAACATAACTAGTCCTGAAGCAAGATTAAACATAACATACAGCATCCAAAAAGCACTAGCCAGAAGAAAGCAAGGTGAGACACATGACATTTAAAGTCCACAGAGACTCACAGAAGTTACTAATGACCAATTCTGAAACACCTATTTCCATTATCTGAAGGATCAAACTATTATTGGTTGCTTAATATACTAAAGTCCAGTTCATATTTGTTCTAGATATGTTCCATCTTGAAAAAAATCTTGTTTTCATATAAAATTAATCCACAATTACCAAGAGTGGAGATAGTGTCCACTTACCAGAAGTCACTTTGTCAAATGGGACAAGACTGATGTAACCCTACAAAAATACTATAGAAGATACATACCATAGTAAACTATAATCTTCTTTAGTTACTAATGTTTCAATCATGTTACACTTAAATCCTGTATCTTTTTAGAATAACTCTTCCCTGTCTAATTAGATTCTTGCTCTTTTCTTGTCTGACCCCCCTTTATTTCAGCAATGGAAAAAGAGGAATTTAGAATTCCAAAGTGTAGATATAGGCCTACATTACCTACAGCAATAGAACATTGTGAAATAGATGGTTGGTGAAAAAAACACACCAAATTCTTCTAAAAGCCACCACCACTATTCTTATGCTTCTGGCAACATTCTGCAGACTTGATTTTTCTACCTCTACCAGTATTCTTCTACACTTCCTTTCTCACACTTTTGAACTAGGTTCATTATGACTGCCTTATGCTGAAGTACTGACAGCTGGACACAAAGTCCAGCAACAGGAGCAACACAGAAAATTGGTGAGTGGTCTGTAGCACCCAACAGCATCTGACAAGCTAAAGAATCCATGAGTGTATGCACCTGTTCTAATTTCCTCCAGCAATTTTTCAATGTTTAAGTAAGAAGATGCTCTGGAAGTTCTCTGGGTAGTACCAAAGACCCAATTTACATTATGAATCAGATAATATTGACTATTTTCTTGAAATGTGAAGAGCTATACTTCAAAGCTATATGAAGCTATAATAAACATCAAATCTCATAAACAACTGCACCTTCTTTACTAAATCAGCATCAGCTCAGGTTTACCTATTGCTTGTAAGCAATTCTAAAACCAGTTAAAAGTTCCCATTCATGTGGAATTTGGTTAAGCTTTCTACAAAGAGCAAGTAATTACACATTCTCTATGTTAATTACTAAAAACGGTGCTTATGTGGTAGAGGTATCAAATTTTCAAGAACTTGGGTGGTAGAGTAACATGAAAATGCATTCAAAATAGAGAAGTAAAGAGAACTGGAGATTTTCATTAAAGTATTGTTTGTTCAAAACATGATCTCTTGACACAGCCAAGCTTCAGCTGAAGTATCCCACACACATCACACACAGATGCACACCCACACACAAAGATACAAGCCCTTCTTTAAAGAGCATTAATTACTATGGCAACTACTGTTGCTGATATAGGCAGCTCCATTTATTGTATCATTACTTGTATATCCTTAGAAAAACCAGAACCCCATGATATTTGCACACACAGTTCATAACTCAAGTTCATCTGACTTTAGCCAATAATTATTTGAAATACATCAACCTTTGAAAATAAATTAACACATATCTAAGACCTTCTCATACAAAGAAACACAGTGAAGATTTTTCAACCACATTTACTTTGGAGCTGCAAGAGAAACTTAAGATTTTGTGTTTCCATTAGTTCATCTGGATTCTTACAATGTTTGTGTTAAAGTACACTTTAACTTACCGAACATTTTCTGGTCTTAATTTATCCAGTACCATCTCTATTAAATCAGGCCTGAATTCTTCAAGCAAATATTCAGCAGCCAATACTTCTTCTATAGGATAATACTAAAAAACAAAGCCAAGGAATAGGTAGAAGAATTAAACAAAACTAAGCATGAAAAGACTGTGGTTCAGCAGAGGAAAGAAAAGCAAACACTACTGGTCACTAAATCTGTATTACCTTGGTAATTTCAAATTATGAGTGTGTAGGATGTTTTAAAATCTCCCTCAAATCCAAACAAGAGGGAGTAGCATTCTAACTGTGCAATAATATTTCTCAAATATTGGGCAATTTTACATACTGTATATTCACCATTATTTCTCGTAGAATATTTTATGTCTCAATATAAAAGTCACCTATCTTTAAATGGCATTTTGATTAAAGCAAAAATAACATGGTAAATGCTGACCCCTGCAGGATATTTCTGAAGATAAAAGGACACCATGTACTCACTAGAGTGCCTTTGGGGAAAACAAAACATAAATAAGCAAACTAAAACAAAGGAAAAAAAGCCTAGGTTTTTTGAAGAACTCTGTAATAATTCAACTCCTATTTACAATAATCTACACAAAATTATATTTTAATATATAAAAGCATAATAAATATCTAAACACTTTTAATTCTAATATTTTTTATTTAGGTCAAACTGAAAAGCTCTTAAGGTACATGGCAACTTAAGAAAAAAAAACCCTAAACTTATCTGAAAATGATTAATGTGGTTGACAGGAAAACTTTCTTGATGAAACACCTGTTTACCAAGGGAAAATTACCAGGTGACATAAGCACCAAGTACTTGCACTTTGCCATACAAGTACTTTTTTCAACCAGAATTATTACAAAATGTCTTTCTGAATTATATAAATTATACAAAAAATTACAGTGGAATGACTTCCAGAACAGAAAGTAAATCACAAAAGGATTCTGGAAAAGAGTAAGGGCGGTAGGAGGTGGAGATCAAGGACAATGAACCAAACCTGCAATATTAAAAATTCAAATGTGAATGCTGAAGATTCAGAACTTGATGCTCATTTAACTACTAAAGCAGAATGAAAATTAGCATTCACACTCCAAAGCAAAGACAGCTAAAAAAAAAAAAAAAAAAAAAAAAAAAAAAGAGTCCTGATTCAATACCCTGCTCTTTAGAACACTGCTGGCAACTTCCTGGCCTGATTTTTGGAGACAGCAATTGTAATTAGAAATGATCCAACAAACAGAAGCCACTGAAAGACAGCTTCAGAAGTCAGAAGTTATTTGTTAGAGATTTTAGGCATTTGAGAGAACAAAAGCAAGAGACAACATGCCAAGCAGGAGCTCTTTAAATATCCATTTATGTGTTTGCAGCCAAATCTAATGTTTTTTAGCAAACAGAATGAAAATTTGAAAATTAATCATCCTTATTTTAGACTTTAAAAGTCTACAAGCAATAACAGTAATTCCTGCAAAGAAACCAAAAAATTCTCTGAACAGATGCAGATACTTGCTATGCAATGAAGAATGGCTTCAATGTATAAAAGTTGCATAATTTCACTAGACAAAAAAATTTAGCAAACTCCCCTAAATCTTCCATTATCACAAAATGAAGGAATTTTGCAGGAAGTATTAACGACCAAGTAAAAGCTATGTGATGATTCTTTCAGTACCAATATGCAACCACATCTGTAAAGTCAAGCATTTGCAATTCACAATCTTAATACAAATATTTCTGCTTACTGCAGTATTTCAACACGGTGAACTAAGGAACACATTGTTTATGATAAAATATTATTTGTCTATTATTTCCCTAGAGAATACCTGGCTACCAGGCAAATGCAATGGCAAGGTACATATGTCTTAAGAAATACTGAAACAGATCACATAGCACCTCCAGTTACTGTATAATTAGTTCTACCAAGTATAGAAGTATAAAACAGTAGAGTGAACAGAATGTGCCAAAACTACTGACTGCCAAAATTAAGGCCTATGCAGCATACAAGAAGTGCAAAGGACCTTCACAGATGCCTGTGTTCATTAAGTGGATGATCAAACATGCTGCTAAATGATCATTAAAAAAAATAGCAACCAAACAAAAACGACCCCTTCCACTTACATGCAACATTCCTCCAAGCTTTGATGTGTAACCTCGTGGTCGTTCCTTATCTTTAAATCTGAATGCCACAGCATTTAGATCCTAGAAAACACAAATGAATTATAAAGAGCATAAATTGAAGCCTATTTTAAGAATAATTATTGGCTACTTGATTCCTTTTAATAAATAAAGAAAAGCAAATACTTTTGCTGTATCCATGTTATAGTAGACAATTACTTAACACAAGTTTTCAGTAACATTCAAGTTGCATCAAACTCACAAGCAATTTGTGATGGTCTCATAATGTGCAGTGTTATACAAATCTTGTAATCCTTTTCATACTATGAAATCTGCCTCATCTCTCATTATTCAAATTTCCAGATAATTTGAAAACACACCAACTCTGATCCAACCAGTACACAGTGTTCCGGTGCAATGTTTGTCATATGTTAACGAACTGAAGCCTCTTTCTTCCTTTTCTCTTCCTTTTGTTCAGTCAGCCGAGAGTAAATTTAGAGACAGAAAAAGTGTGTTTCTTTTTGCTGTCTCAGCCACAGGAAAAGAACACATCATTCTTAGGATACAATGGCAAGGGTGAAATAAAGAGATCTAAGACCTTAAAGCCAGTGAAAGGGACAGTCCATCCTTCCATGAAACCATGCAGAGAGACTGATTAACTCAACAATTCAGCTGGAAGTAAACTCAAAAAGATTCTTTTCATACTTTTCATACAGAGTTTGCCAGCTCTGACTCACCCCACAGTCTCAGGAGTGCTGTGGCTGAGAGGAGCAAGGGAAAGGCACAGGGATGAGACAGAAGGATGGAACTACCTTTTCCAAACCTTGTATGTGCTTACTCTGCCAGTGAAACAAATCCATTGGGACTTCTTCAGTGAAGTCTAAGCAAAACTATGTAAAATCCTTGTGGACAGAGCAGGATCCTTGTTCCTTCACCTCCATTATGCTATCCTAACTCCCAGCTCTATAAGAGCCTTTCACACCTATGTTAAGACAATGTATTCTGAATTTACTTGTCATTTGTGTCATGTTGCATCTTAAAAATTAATAAACTTAATTACCATGTGATTATTAAATCCTAGTTACAAAGTAAAATAATCTAATAATAAAAATAGTTTGCAAAAAAACAACCACCACATATGGTACCTATAGTACAGCTCTAATTACTTACTTTGCACTCTTGGAAGACCCATTCTTGAGGTCCTTCTGTACGTAGTTTTTGAATATATTGAAACATGTGCAAAATAATATCTTCAACGTGCACTGAAAAGAAAAAAAATACTTAATAATTCACTCAGTTCTGCACAGAGAAGAAATTTAATGAACACAAATATGGGTTGTTTTTTTTTAATTACACTTTGATACACTTTGATCAAGATCTGTAAGTATAGGTGCAATCCCACCAACGAAGTTAAACTTGTTTTTCTCAGACACGAATTTAAGTTGTTTATGTCCCCAGCAAATTCCAATAACTGCACTGAACATATCTTTATGTGAAAATACTGATTTAAAATATAATTTAATTCAGGTCTAAATAGTAGGAATAAGTAGTACACAAAAGTATTAACAGCTTTTCTTTTGAAGAAGTTTATTTAAAGTATTCAATTAACATTTAATATAACCTTAAATAAGTTGATTTCTTATGTGAAGTGTGTTAGCATACTCAGAGGAACTAAACACAGAATAATAACAAGTTAATTAAACTTAACTGGCTTTCAAGCTATAATAACAATCAGTCTCTTCAGATACAAACATAAAACCATCACATCAGCAATAACATGGAATACAGACATAGTGTTTCACTTACAAAGTCCTTCTTCTGTCAAGTCCACATTAATGATGAAAAACATGAAGCCTCTAGCACCTTCCTTCTGGCCTCCAACAAGTGTATTTACCCACCCTATGTCATTAAAAAGAAACTATATTACATAAACAAAACTATAACAATTTATGCAACTTTTTGCATGCTTCAGCAACATAATTTTTTAAAAACCCATTTTGATTTATTTACATGTTTTCCTTTACTTCCTTAATGCCTACAGCAACAGGGCAAGTTAAACATAACACAAATCAGATCTATCTGATTTCATACTCAGAGTGATATGACAAACTCAGGACCATTTGATTACTGGATAATTTACTTCTGTTTGGAACAGAATGATATAAAATAAAATAGCAAAAGGTACACCATTGTAATCTTCCAGACATAAAGGGATCTGATAGTGATATCACAGTTAGTGACAGAATAGAGACAAGATCATCATGCTGAAGTTCATATAACTGTCTGAACAAGGCACGTAAAGGGGAGTCCAAGAAACAACAGCCTCAGCATCCTGAATGACTGTTTATTAGTGACTGGCTAACTATTTATTCCTACCTGCTGCAGAAACAAAAATCAAACACAAAATGACTCAGAGTTCAAATTACTCAAATAGATGAAGACTTTAATGTATAGAGGTCTATTTTAAGTGAAACATAGGTAAACTTTAAAAAACGGTGTGACCAAGTACTTTTTAATTGTCTACCTTCGAAGGACTTACCTTTGGCTTTAAGCTCTGATAGGAGACTCCCCGGGCCTTCATGGCCAATCAGATGGCCAAGGTAATGGCCTGGGTTTGATTTATAGTATTTCTGAAGGTCTGGTATAGGAAATGTGACGTAAAGATTTCTAATGTCCTTAATGGGCACCACTTTGTAAAGTTGCTGAGGGGAGAAATAAACAAGGAGACCCATAAACAAAGGGAAACTCATCCACTGTATTCATCTCAGGAGTATGTATCATATTACCTTCAAATTACAAACATACTTCTCAAATCTCAAAAGTACCTAAAACTTACGACAACACTTCAGCCATTCACGATAAAAATGAAAAAAATTAATTATCTCACAGTTGCTTACAACTGCAACGGAATGGGTGACCTTTTCTACAAACTACACAAAACTACACTCAGCATAGAAAAGTGGGTGGAAAATCAATAAAGAAATAGGAAATTTAACAGGGACATTGATAAAAGAGTAGTGAAGTGCACAATGTATTACTGAACTATAAAAGTAACATTTACAATATATACTCTGGATGGAAGATATATCTCTATACATACCCGGAGATGCTCTTCTTGGAAAGGATGTTCAGGAAACTCGGGTACAGGGACATTTTTATTCTCTACTTCTGAAAATAACTTTACCACTAAGCAAGTCAGCTCATCCAAAGATTCTAGAATAAAGAAACATTAGGAAAAACACAGTCATTATACAAGGATTCTGACAAACATTTTTTTATTGTTTGGCACAGTCACGAATTATACAGAAAAGTAGTTTTAATAGTGTTAAGATTTTTAATTTCAGAAAGAAAATAAATATTAATATTTAAATTTTGAACTGTAACATGCTAGAAGAACTATGCTTATTAAAGGAAGGCTTCAATCATGATTAAAATAAATCCTGTAACTGAAAATACATCTTTACATTTTACAGATTAAACTGAGCTAAAACTGAAAGATAATCAGATATTCGAACATTTACAAAAATAAACATTTCACAAAAAGTTTAAGGGACACAGAATTACAGCTGCAAATTTTCTAGAGTGAAAGCAGCTTTGCCAAGACTTGAATTTTTTTAGTCTCAGCTCATGTACAGTACTTCAGTACACTGTGAGCCACATCTGTCCTTAGCACCCAAAACACACACACACCTATGACTTGTTAAAGCACTTCTAATTTCATCTGTGACTGCACAAATTTTCAGGAATGAGAGAAGACCTTTTGCAGAAAGAATACAGTGAAGTGTGTTAACTTACCTCAACTGACCTAGACTGTCTCTGTTGAAATTCTGCCTTTAAAATTGCCTTCTGCCTTAAGAAATGCATTTTGGAGCACTTCTCCAAGTGAGCATAAGATAAAGATTCTTCTGACAATTTTTTAGTGAAAGACTTCCAAGGAAGTCTTTGTAAGAAACAAAAACATCAATTTCTTGGACATCTCAAAGTACAACCTTAACCCTTGAAAGACTTCTAAAAGCAGTTACCTTGTTATCAAAACAATCCCAGTTAGATTGAGAAAGTAGAATCTTAGTAGCTCTTAAACTACACTAACAAAACTGTGCAGGGGAAAAAAACAAAACAGTGTAAACCAAGAGGGTTCACTATATATTAAATTTTTGTGAATGGCATGTTATTCCATTAAAAAACACCAATTTTTATGCATATCAGCAAAATAAACATTCATTTAATCTTGCAGAGACAGTCTTCTTTAGTACAGATTCACAGTTGCCAAGGTAATTCTTGCTGAAAAAGTTTCCATGTAAAATTCCTTAGTGAACTTGCTTTTGATCAGACAAAAATCTCATTTTCTTCCATTAATACTCACATCTAAGCATTACTGTGAAACACCACACAAACACCAGTCTGCCAGCACATTTTCAAGAAGCAAATCATTTTCAACACACTGTCATTAAGCTTTTGGCAAACCTTTGTAAAATATCATCTCAGCTTTGGAAGGTTCTGAACAGCTGGAACCTCCTTTTTTCTTTTTCAAGTATATATGTAAAGTTTTACTCAACCAACAGAACAAACTCACCTCTTCCCAAGACACAAATTGCCATTAAATTTGATGAATAATAAGTAGAATGGAACTTCAGCAGCTCTTGCCTTACATCTATTCCTTCTTGGGTTGGTCTAGTTTCCAGAGTGAATTTGTTCCCTGTAACATAAAAATAATTAACACTATTGGATGTTTAACAATATTTAATGTTTATGAACTTACAGATCAAAAATAAATATATAAATTAATCAGTCTGCTTTCCTTTGAATGGATAGTAATTTTAAAAATAACCAATATGAATAATAAGAAAACTGGATCAATACCATCCTATGTTTTAAATATTTTGTCTAAGTTCCTCACCATCGCAGACAAATTAAATGAAGTTCTCGAGAACCTACTCTGTTTACTCCCACAGCATCAAAATGGAAGTTAAAATAGCATATAGTTAAAGCTTCAGTCAGTAACTGTGCTGTTACAGTGCTAGAGGACATTAGGAAGCAACAGTCAGAAGACACCTTGCAGATATAGGAAAATGCACACCCTTAACAAGAAAACTGGAAGGTGCATTTGCTTCTATGGAATAACAGAAGGCCTGCAGACCAAACAGGGTGCACAGTAATGAGGAGTGACCTGAAGCATCAAACTGAATAATTTCTGTACTCTGCTGGATTAACAACATCTCAGCTGATATAAAGGAAACAATAAAGATGCCAAATGCATCACAGTTGTCATCCCTTCGGGTAAATAAAAACCATCAAAGGTGAGCTCTGCTTCTGAGAAGTCATACTTCAGAACCTAATCTAAGAAAAAAGGAATATGACAATTACTGTTGAATTTGAGCACATTTTGGGTATTCTCCCCAAGAAAACATTTCACTTGTGTGAGCTAGATAACCTTCTGAAACTGCACAAAACCATTTCTGCAATTTCCACTTAGGTTTTCTGAGTGTTACACAAAAATTAAATAATGTCTTCAGTAGCAGAAGTTACAGAATATTTAAACTTCTACCAAAGCATCAAACATTTGTGGTTTTGTCCAGAACTACGGTATCTTAACTTTAATGCTTTTTGAATTGAGGTTTTGTGGTGTTTATTTTAAATTGTTACTAAGCATTCTACGAATAATTAAGCCTGAACAAAAAAAAAAATACAGCTGTAGGACTGGGATTTGTCCAAGATCATTTTGTCTATCCATCTCCTACTGTTGTGCTCTATGGTTCAGATTGGGTTTCTATATTCCTACTCAGTAATTTTCACAGTATTTTGCTGCTCTTTCTGATTTGACCTAGTCACTGTCATCTAGTCTAAATGCAATATTAAATAACAAAAAAAGCCTGTGGCTAACAACAATTTAAACACAATTTGTTCACTTTGTTATACACAAATACTTAACAGTACCAAATTATGACAAATCCAGTAACTGGGAAACAGCACTCACTGCAGTAATTATCAGAATCATAAAGGTTGCTTCATCATTGTACCCAAAGTCTTGGATCACTCTTTCTCTTATGCTTTTGTCTAGCTCTGTTTGGTCTATGATATCAAAAATGTGATAAAGCACCATAATAAACATGTATGGAGAGGAAAAGAATTGTTACAGTCTATCTTCAGCAATTTTATATAAACAATAATATATTACACAGAACTCCACTAGATAATATTCTGACAAACCTGTTCCAAATTTACTAAAGGGATGATTGGGGTTTCCAGTAGCTTTCTCCAATTGAAATAACCTCCAGGCATCATTCATCAGATTCTTCTCATGCTCAGAATCAACAGCATTCACTTCCCTATCTTTGCAACTTTCATCAAACAGGGGGCACAGGAAAAATTGGGCAAATCTAAAGAGAGAAAATGTAGTTCAAGTCAAGAGTACTATACATAAATTGTAACAGAAAAGCATAAAGCTTGGTACCCCCTGAAAACAGCTGAATACATTATTTTTTAATGCAGAACTCAAGAATTCCCTAACAATTTTGACACTGATTTAGTATCCTTATTTCTCAATTTCTTTGTTTATACAAACAGAAAACAACATGTTCATCATATAAGGTAGTACAAGAGTCAAGGGCCTTACATCACAATTCCCACTGTGAAAATTTCTTGTATTCTGAGGTTTAGCTGCAAGAGGCTCTTAATTTTACCAATCAAATAAGTCTTGTCAGACATCCAGGGTAGAATCCAAAGAGAAAACCCACTTTACCTCACTGACTACACACCTTTCAATTTCTGTCCCCTCCCAGAAAACAGAGATTTCAGAGATTTCCCTCTACTAAGAGCATCCTTAAGTATTTCTAGACTTCTTGTTTTGCTGTCAATAAGGATCCCATGGGAAGCACAGCATTTGATTGCACCATCCCAGTTTTTGCACAATGTGTAAATTCACGATCACATTCTGTGCCCCACATTTCAAAAAATATTCAGTGCAAACACAACATTTAAACTTCAAAAATTCTGTCTCAATGAAGAACTCTCCTAGATGAAAAAAAATCTAAGACTTTCATACTGAAAAATATCTGACTAACAATTTTAACAAAATATGGTTTTTACCTTTTCTAAAATATCATAATAATAAAACTATTAAAAACTTTTACACTAATGAATTAAAGTAGAACCTCTGTAACAATTTAAATACTACAAAATGTGTTTACCTGTCCAGTGCACCTTCTAGATGCTCATGTGACACATCAAAGTAATAGTTAGTATGTTCACCACTCGTGAAAGCATTTGAGCTCCCAGCATGCTCACTTAGAAATTGGCTGTACTCATTCTCTTTTGGATATTTCTTGGTTCCCAGGAACAACATATGCTCACAAAAATGACTAAGCCCAGCAATGTTGGGGGGATCAGACAAGGATCCTGCAAGAGGAAAAATTTCATGTAACCATTCATAAAATGTTACTACTAAAACATTAAGTCTTTTAAACTACCCTATAATATAGTATGTTGTTTCAGGCAATTATATCAATTCTGTAAGACACTTGTGCAAATACAGTTAACTAAACTTAACCTTAAAAAATATTTAAAAATTAGAATTAGTAACTGAACCAATTAGTGTCTCGAATTACCTCTCCAGATTAGTTTGCACTTCCTTATACAGACGATTTTCAATTGAAGTCCATGAGTCATAATCTGTAAAGACCTGACAAATCACACTGTTCTGAAATCTATACCTTGACTTTAATAAATGCATTAAGTGTTAAGAGGCAGCAATTGCCAATCATAATGAAAGAGGTATTTATCCTGTGGTTTATAGGACGAGTGATAAACCTGTAATTGCCTGAACACAAGCAGCTATGGATGACCAACTAGCAGGCGTGAAGGCAAATAGATTAAAAGACAACAATGATTTGGAAGAATGGAAGACAAAGGCAGAAGTCTGAGAGTAGCAGTCCTGCCTCAGGGTGTGTAATGATGTGCAGCAGGAGAGTGGAGATAAAGGCAACAGATGTGCAGGAACTGCATGTGCAGCTGGCTATCACTGTCACAGGACCTAAAAAAAACCATATTCTGAATGCTCTCAACTAGATTGTGATCTGGCACAGCCATCCCTGTAACAGAAATGGCCAGAAGTTTTTGAAGTCCCTCTATCACTTCTGTCCTAACACAAACAGCAGCAAGAGCTCCCAAGTACAGACACGGCAAGAGGGTGCTTAGGTTATGCACACACGTATCATACTTTCCAACCAACTGAAAAACTACACAAGCTTGAGGAATAGCTCAGAAATAAGAAAATCCCTGTCTGCACATATAAGCACCACTGAAGTTTGGGAGTGCCTCTCCAACTTTTCTAGCACTACAGCATTTTCTCACCTCTACACATCAACAACTCAGCACGAAAAAAAAAAAAAGTCTGACGTGACAGATGGAGCTGTCTGAAATAATTGCACTTGCACCCACCCCTTTTCTGCTTACAAAAGATCTTTCATAACATGAAACTTAATGGTTAAAAGCAGTCTTTCGACTGGCTGAGCTACACTTGAGTAAACACAGTGTACAATAAGAGCATTTAGCCCTAATAATTTTCAACTTGATGCGTCAAAGAATTAAACTATAAATTACAATAAAAGGCTAGGATGTCAACTGCATACCACTCCTGTTATTTGCATCAAGGTACCAAAACCTGAAGCATTTTAAATAATGACATAATGAACACAACATGAATTGAATACCTATGTGGACATCAAGTGCTGCTGAGGACTTATCTGTGGTGGGGTCACTAATGAGAAGAGCTTTAATGCCATTTGCCAATTCCAGTCCACGATATTCTCGCTTATCCTCGGGTGATTTGATAATTTCATTTGTTATTCTCTTAATCGCTGGATTGTTCATTTTGTCGTTTGTCTCCTTCTGAAACCTTAGAGAAAACAGAAGAAATTTCTTATTATTTTCACTTAAGCCTTGCTAATATTTTACTGTGTTAGACAACACGGGGCAATACCAACAGCTAGAAGCTCTATTATGCACAAAATTCACTGAACTTGCCTAAACTTCAGATCCTGGAAGATATTGCTCTAAAACAAAAAAGAAGCCTTGAAAACTGAGAAAAGATAAAGATGCAGATCACTTAATTGAATGCTTCAAGTATCACAATAACTGTAATTTAAACAACCCAAACTTAATAAATGTCATCCCCTTATTAGATTATGATAAAAATTAAATTAAATGAAGCACATACTGTTATCTCAAGTATACTCTCAAACTTTGGGAAAGTATTTCATGTATCTGAATTGCTGATTATATTACAAGTGTTGTAACTCTCTTTGTCAAATAAAGAAAATTTTACTATCAGACTGCTGGATTTGTACACTCAAGCAAGAAACAGTAACACTGTTTGCAATAGTGCTATAAAAGTGCAAAGACTGCAGAACTGCCGTGATAAACAGGAATAGATTGTCTCACATATTGAAACTTCCACCATTAGTTTAACAGATGCTACAAGACACCATTCTTTAAAGACACGATTCTGAAATACTAAGACACTAAGTGTGACTGACCCAGTATCTGAGTGTCTCCAAGCAAAAGCTATAAACAATATGAAGTAACTTTTTAAAATATGTGGTTCAATTGTAGAAGGAACTATAAAAACTAGTAAAATGTGGTTCTCTCAGCATGAAATACTTTTAAAACCAAACCTGGAGTCAAATGTAATCACTAAACAGCAGCTGAAATGCTGAATTCAAATGTGTACACTCTCATTTAAACTGGTCATTTATCCACAAGTTTAACCCTGTGCTGAGGTTAATCCTGCTTGGAATGTCTATGGGCCCTCTTCCACCTAAAAAATGCAGATACTATTGAAATACAAAGATTACTCCAAGTACCACAATATCTCTGTTTTTCTGCATCAGCAGCACTGATACAAGCTATGCTAACAATTAAAAGATGACTCCACGTTCAAAGTTCAGAGTTTTAAGAAACACCCTACTAAATGTAAGCTACTGTGTAAAATTTTTTAAATTATAAAAGATACTTTTCATATATGAAAATCAGTAACTAAAACATTCCTAATTGTTTTTCACTTGCACATAAGTTGGATTGACAAATCTAAGTATGTGGGAGAACAAGGACATCCCTTAAGCTCCTGATGCAATGTCTGCTAATGAACACCTATACCTTGATTTTCAGTTAGAATATTCTAAATCAATAAGATACAGTTGCTTGTCAGAAGACACATATATACTATAACTATTTGAGTTGTTTTTTTAAATGTTATACAATTTCCTTATCATCTGATATCTCCTTGTTATTTCTACACCACATCACTAAGTCACAGAACTTTATTGTTTGCTCAGATGACTCATCTTTCCAATGTGATTCATCAAATTACACAGCTATGAAACCTTATGAGATTTCAATTGATGTCTTGTGAAGCTGTACACCTCCATTTTATTATGATTCCCTACTTCTGCCTCCTTCATAGGCTACTTCCAGCTTCGTAGTGAAATTCCAGTACAGGAAAAACCTACAATTTACAAAAGGACAACATCAGTAATTAAGCCTTCAAACCAAGGACTGAAATTTGTATCTCCACCTTCACTGTTACTTCAATGGGCATGGTGAATACAACATTCTCTAACTTCAAATGGGTTTGCATGATTACTTTGCTGCAAAGTGAATCACAGTACCAGACAACTGGAATTAAAAGCAAGGCTAATCAACTATGCAATACCCCTGGAAGGCAAATATGTCAAAAGGACAAGACCAAGGCTTTCCTGCTTAAGTACTGCTCCTCCTGCTGATATGTTACAACAAAGTGAGTAAAAGTAGAAGAAAAATTTCACTTTAGAGAGAACTTTAATACCATTACATTTTCGTAAGGAGTAAACTGTAAGACCCAATACCAAACATTCCCTCATATAACTGTTCTCCTGCACAGCTTTTAAGTAAACACTATTGCTTTATAAAAATACCCCATTCCATTCTTTCACACCAGAATCCTAAAACTCTATAAATCACTTGGCAATAGAACTGCTTTGAATCACAGGCAAAAAAAAAGCTAAGAAAACTAAAAACTCTGAAGTAACTTAACTTCTACAGCCAAGTTCAGAAGCTGTCCTAAACTCAATGTGCTTCAGCTACTTGCTGTACTGTCATTACAGTGAGCACTGGATGCTGCTGGTCAGTAGCAAAACAATTCTTCCACAGAGGTGCTATGTTTATTGCTGAGCTAATAGCCTAACAAAACATTAAAAGAAATATTGCCATTTTCACAAAACAGAAGAAATACAGAAAGATCCGATAAAGCCAAAACAACAGGAACAATATGAAGCATTACTGTGACAGTGGAAATTCTTCCACTGGCTCAAAAATTACAGGTGGAAAGATGACAAAGGTAAAAATAAAAAAAAAGAACAGGAATGTCTGAAATGAGAACTGTGTTCCTACTTGAAGAACAGGAAATATTCTTCCTCCTCATCAAAACTACTTCACTTGTTCAAGAAAAGTATCAGTTAAAACCAGCACTGAATTTTCAATTACAGCACTTCTAGTGAAATTATACTCTATTCTTTGAGGTTCCATTTTTGTAATAATTTCCAGGCAGGCAGTCCCTTGGAACCAGCAAAGCTCCCTGGAGATACCAGGTTTCACCTGCAAACAGAGTATTACAGAGTGGGATTAAGTGATATATGATTCTGCTTCACTATTTTAATCTCTCAGAGTTATTTTAGCAAAGTTGCTTTAATTAAAAATTAGCCTGTGTAGTCAAATCTAAGTCCAATGTTTGAACAATTAAAGGACCATATTTGAAAACCAATTAACAGAAACTCCTGAGGGTTGCTTCAATGCAAGATTGTGACTAGCTAATAAAAATATGACCCCCAAGGCACAAACTCCGAAGTGCTTCTCAAGATTTTTTTTGTCATGACAGTATGCACATACTGAAGTCAAGTGCCAGTACACAAGTCTGCTCCAGATGAAAGGCAAGTAAGTTACCACCTCAGCTTTTGATGTTTCTTTCTATCAGTTGCCTTAATATTCATGTTTGCTTCAAGTTTTTGTGCAACTAATTGCCTACCATTTACCAGAGTGAAGTAAAACCTTCACTGAATGAGAACCTCTATTCTGTCCTACAAGGGAGTTAGCATTGGTTCTGTGTTGTTTACCAATCCATCTTGGTTTACACCAAGATTTCTCCAGCTGCCAATGTGTGGAGTGAAAGAGGGATATGTGCTTTGGCAGGAGGCCTGGTGCTGCAGAACTACCAGTCAGAGTTTTCTCACCTCTCACAAGAATGACAGCACCAAACTGAGCACTCTGGAGAAGACCATGAACTTCTTCAGTTGCAAGCTCATGGGCTTGCAACAACCAAGTAAATCTCCATTCTTGCACAGGTCTGCACCCTGACTCTTAGTCTCTTGCACCTACTTCTGATCATGGCAGCGTAAGAATTATGTTACCAGTAAAACAATCAACAATCTACCTACTCTTTTAACATTTCCATTCAACTTAAGTTATAATAAAAATGGTGGGTTTTTTTGTTTGTGGCTTTCTTTTTAGACTAAACTGTAGGCAGGAAAGTTAAATCAATCCAGGTGAACATTATCAAAAGGGATTCTTCAGGAGACTATCCATACTCTTTCAAGTTACACATTCATCAATCGCTCTTTTAGACACTTAAGAGACTAAAATACCTCATGATTCAACATCCATAAAGCATCAATCTTGTGAATTTGCTTGTCATGAAGCTAGAGAATGTATGAGAGCCCAACACATTCCTGATACTGATCTAAATAATTCTGATTGCATGCACAGGCAGACAGACTGCATAAGTAGATAAGCTGCTCAAAATGTTAACATGTTTTATCACTTTTAAACTCATCAGGAATTCAGCATACTACTTCATACACAAAAGATCCAACTACAAAGTCCCACAATGATTTAATCAGTGCTCCCAAGTTATTAAGAACAACCAATCATGCCAAATCAGGCAAGTCTGAAGATGATGAATATTTATAAGGTTTTGTTATGTAGTTCATTTTGAAGAAATTCTAAAGTCTCGCTACAATTAAAGCATTTTCTGAAGCTCAGTCTGCAGCTTTTTGCCAAGTCTGTAATTGACTCAGAAAATTCCCTTCTGATGATGGTGGCCAGGGCAGATGCCTGCCATGCTCTTGTTTCCCAGAGTCCAGCTTCTACAACTTCTCGATCACAGCAGTAAAACTTGGTCTGCCACAAGCTGCACTGCCAAGGTGACCACAGAAACACTGCTGTGTAACACTGCTGTGTAACACTGCTGTACAGGAATTACCAGTAGCATTAATGAGACCATACCACGTGTGACCTTGGCAAAAACAAGGGCCCTGGCAATTTCACATGTGAGATCAGGCCCCAGCTGAGTAACTGGCCTGAGAAGTACAATGATGGGCTGGCCAAACAAGATTGGATATACAATCAGATGCCATAAAGCTAATCTGCTGCCCTAAATCTATACTCCTTAACTCAACCACTCCACAATTTCCAAAGCACTGGGTAAAAAAGTCAAACAAAAAGGAAGGATCTTATATAATTTGATGTTACACAGAGCAATAAAGGATAACAAGGGGGTTTTTTAATCTCTAAATAACCTGTGTTTACTTTTCCTATGTCCTCAAAAATTGCCCCAAACAATTCAACCAAACACAACCTCCAAGTAAGCAAGCTCTAACCACATTCACCAGAAATAGAACAATTAATCTTTCTCTAACAATTCTATGCTTCAATATTTCACAAAATTCCAAAAGGGTTTTGAAGCCTTTGATTATTTGGAAGACCTGGGGGAGGAGAGGGGGGTAAGTAAAATTATCTGGTATTAATCTTTAGATGTCATTAAAATATAGTATCATTAAAATTTTCACAGATCTGGCACAGTAATTTGTCGTACATCAATAATTTCAAATTGCATGTTAAGAAAATGACTGATCAGACTAGTTTCTGTGCTACGTGAGCAACTGCTTCAAAGCATATTTTCTAAATTTTCTTAATAGATGTACTCATTCAATTAATTGCTTTATTCATTGAATACTTGCAGACCAGTGGCTCTCATTCTCCCTCCCTCACGTTTTTCTATCACTCTACAGCTGCAGGGCTTGCTCCTCAACCCTAGGCCTGTGATGGTGTCACCCTACAGACACAGCAGGAAATGTTAAACTGGATGCTACAGGAGACCTCTGTGCTTTATTCTAACTTGTTCTGATGTGTATTTTGTAGATTTTAAGTGCAGGTAGCACATCAGATTGTCCAAAACTCTCTGTAAAGCCAACTCACTTAATGCTTTATGCTACCATCTGTCTCATACCCTCAAAGAGAAAAACTTGTGATGCTTGAATTAAAAAAAACAACACAAAAACCAAGATGAGACTAAGACTTCAGTTATACTGCATAACAACAAGAAATTCACAGAAAGATGAGAGAACTGGCAAGAAAATCTGATGTAGCAACAAAAACAGAGAGAATGTTAGAATTCTGAATCATTAAAAGCACTGTAATCCCACATTAAAAGCAACTGTTTATCTAACACTAGATCTTTGACATGAGCAACACACCCAAAACAATGAGCAGTTTACAAGAGTCAGCGGTGTGTTTCAACAAATGATATCCTGGCTGTTCACCTATTTTGCAGTTTAGTTTTTATGATTTTGGACAATTTCATTCTGGTTCTACTGTTAAAATTTTAAATAAACTCTCAGCTCTACAGCATTCCTTTCCATATCAATTGTTCAGGCAAGCTATAGTTCTGACTCATTCTAAAAACAAGATGCAGAAGTCAAGATTTTAATAGAAAGCTGCAGCAAAGCAACTTTCCAACAGGACCCAGTAAAAATCACATTATATACATACAGTGCAGTCAGATAAGAATATTTTAGCAACTTAAGGGCATCATAAAAGGTGAAAGCAACGAAATTCTCTGGCAGATCATGCGTATACAAATACACAACCAGACACAAAACTAGATTTTATTATTAACTTTTTGATTTCTATGGTGTTAAAAGATCAGACACCAAAGTTACCACAAAATAGAGTTAATATATCAAAAATACCAACCCCGCATACCATTTCTCAAATGGTCTGACTGCATTTTTAGTAAATGATTCCTACAACAACCAGCAATGACTTCTATAGCTAGGAGCCTAATACCTTCCAGTACAGTGAAACACCAGAGGTAATGAACTTCTTGTCCCTTCCCTCTTTCTTCTGGATCTAGCAGGGGAGGGGAGTGCTTCTGCATTCATGTGCAAAATAAGTTACATACTAGACACTTCAATCAATTCCCAAAGGTACCATTTCATCCAAGGGATTAAACCACAACCTTACACTGACTGAAGACAGAAAATGGAAAGTGAGGAAAAAAAGCAGGGTAACATAGAAATAACAATCCTACTAGGACTTCCCAACTGGAACAGATGCAGTACATCAAATGAAAAGGAGTTAAGGAGTTAAGTTGTAACTGAGAAATTATCTTGCCACTTCACACAGAGATGAAGGTTAAAAATGTTACGAAAATAAAAAGTTCAAGCATGAACATGAAATACAGAGATGGAAACAGGGAACATGCAACTCAAAAAAAGATTCGTAATTTTCACATCTCAAAAAAATCATCACATGAAAGAACTATTCCTGCTCTCATTTCATTATCATTTATGTAAATCCTAATTCACAATTAAAATTAAATGGATGATTAAATCATGGTTATAGGCAGTATGAAAACATAACAGGCCTACTCACATACATAAAGTAAAGTCCAAATACTGCATATATTCACATGCATAAAGAGGAGTAATCCAGCAAGACAAACTACAGCCTTGGCTCTGATCATACACTGTGGATTACCTTTACAATTCTGAAGCATAAATAGCAGTAGCGAACAGTAACAGTGCATCCGAATTTTGACACACGAGCGCCGACAGTATGAGTCATCATAACTCACTTTTTTCCCCGGAAAGATGCTACTTTTGACGTCTCTAACTTGTGCAGTATTAAAAATAGGTTTGGCTACTAAGGTAACAGATACAGTGTTAATAAAAGAAAGAAAACAACTTAACCTTTGTCCCTTACCCTAGCTTCCTTCCCGGACAAACTTTACCGAGTTGTTACGCAGTTGAAATTGCCCCTAAAAGTGAGCTATGCCAAGCCTCCCGCCCGCTCCTCTCTTGCCCGAGGTTAGCCGCGCTCTCTCCGCTGCCGCTGATGACACTGGCGACACAAACACGCACAGTGCCAGTGCCAGATAACTCCTCAGAAACTGAAGAGGCCGCTCCCATTAAGTTTGGGTAGTTGACAGCAGTCTCTTCGTAAAGATTTGAAACTTTTTTTTTTTTTTTTTAGTTAATTACGCCTTAGGAAGACATGGCAAGTTAAGTAACACGACAATTCACTGATGTTTTTTGAGAGAAGGAGAACAACAAAGCAGGCCCCCGGGCAACGAAAGCCAAACGGCTGATGACCAAGCCTGCTTTGTCAAAGGAGGTGCAGCTGCAAACACCGGAGCACGTCAGTCCGGGCTCTCCCGGGCGGCAGGGCAGGACACAGGGCAGGACACAGGGCTCCGGCCTCCTCGGCACACACGGCCCCCCGCCTCCCCGGAAGGCTCCGGCGCCAGTCCCGCTCCGCGGCCCGAGTTCCCCCGGCCGCACTCGGGGCAGGGCGGGCGCTGCCCTGGACTCACAAGGTGCCCCCGCTGGGCCGCGCCGCCGCCTCTTACACAACATCGCAGGGACTCTCCGGCCTCACGGCCCCGGGTCACACGGCCCCGGGACCCGCGGCCCTGCCCCGGCCCCGCCGCACTCGCACCGTACCCGAGAGAGCTGCGCCGCCGGCCCTGAGGGAAAGAGCGCGAGGCCGGGGCGGCCCAGGGGCGCGTCCAGTCCGCCAGAGCCCGGCTCAGCACAGGGAGCAGCCGCTGCCGCATATCCCTGGCGGCCCCGCCACCGCCCGGCCCGGCTCGCCTCGCCTCAGCACGCGCCGCTCCCCGCCGCCATGTTCTCCGCCCGCCTCCCCCCGCCGCCCGGCCAATCCCTCCCGGCGCCCGCGGGGTCCCGTCCGCCCTCCGCGCCCGGGCCTGGCGGGACCCGTACCTGGGGGTGCCGGGAGCTGCCGCCTCTGCCGCCGGGAGGGCCGGGGCTGCGGCTGAGGAGGGGGCCGGGGGCCTCTGGGAGGAGGCGGAGGCGGTGGAGGGGGTGGGTGTCTGGGCGGGGAGCCGGGGCGACACTCGCCGCGGCGGGGGGGCCGCGCCCGGCGGAGGCGGACGGGGCCGCGGCGCGAAGGGCGGCGGGGCGGCCCCGGGCTGCACCCGCGGAGGGACCGTGTCGCGGCCCGCCCGCTTCCTGCTGGCCGCGCTCCGCGTCCCTGCCGGCGTCTGCCAAGACAAAAGGTAATTAGACGCCTCGTAATTTGAGCACGGTGGGTGCAGTGCTGTCCTGAGAGGCAGAGATTTCGGGTGTCAAAATCCTCCGTCCCGCAGGGAGAGGTCACCCTGCGGCAGCTCTCCCTCCTTGGGGCGCTCCCGTTGGAGCCCGCTGGCCGCCGCTCACCTGCCGCGGAGCTCTGCGGCCCCGCCGCGCCGGACACGGGACTCGCAGGATGGCTTTACGAGGTGTAAATGCTGCATAAGGTTCAACTTCTGTTATAAAACCGTACATTTGGGGTTCTAGGGTGATTTTTTTTTTCCCCTTGGTGGATTTCCTTATGGAAAAGTAGTGGATGTGGCTGGTTGCATTAATTCCTTTCTAGGAAGAAACTAACCCCCCCCCTAAAGAAAAAACAAACCAAAACCAAACAAACACACACCCCCCCCCCCGTACATCAACAAAAAGTAAAAAAAAAACCAAAAAAACCAAAAAAACAACAAAAAAAAAACCACATAAAGCAACCAACAAATCATCTCCCCCCCCCCCCCCCCAAAAAAAAATCCACTGTTTGAAATTCTGGTAATATGCTTTCTTCATGTGTTTCTCTTTTTCTCTGTCTTTCAGAGTTATGAAGGGAAAAAGTAAGACAAAAACAGTATGCTACATTTCATGCCTGATTTTAGTTTCCCGACTGCTCGCCTTTTATAAAGGTGGTATCTCACAGCTGGAAACTCACAGAACCCTCCTGTCATAAAAAGGTAGAAAGACATGGCCAGACGAGTTACCAAAAGTTATTTCGGTATTCAAAGATGGAATGAAGAGGTATCAGAAGTAACTCTAAACTTTAGTCACCTTTGGTTAAAATTGCTGTTAAGAAGTGGCACACTGCTTCACATGGTCAGCAGAATCAACAGGGAATCACGAAAATCTGACAGGGAATTTGGGTAGATATTAATCTGCTGGTTTCTAGGGATGTCTTTGCTGCTATAGAGATGCTCTTACCCCTACCTGAGCTACCCAGTTTAAAACATTTCTGCCTACATCAAGTACACCCACACTTCTGGCCTCAGTTTAGACACAGAACTGTCTCTCAAGTTAACTCATTCTGGTTGGAGCAAGGCATTTGGTAGCTTTCACCTCAATCAACTGCTTGGATTTAGAACTGTGTGGGTGCCTAATTTTAACACAGTATGTTAACTCCTGTGAAAATTTCCTCATGGGATTCTAGTTTGAGGCAGTCTGGGTTTTTTCCAGTTCCTAGTACATGTAAAAGTGAAGACCAAGCTGGACAGAAAGAGGACAGGATAATGGTGAGCTGTTAAATCTGAATTCCACCCTGTTGCTATTGCCAGTGCGTCAGAGAGGCTCATCCCATGGTGTCTGACAGAAGGACTGCTGGGTGAGTGCCCCTTCACAATCTGTCTCCTCCCTTTCAGGAGCATCTGGGGGATTAAGAGGTTGTGAATTGGAGTCGTTCTGTTAAATTGAATGTACAGTAAATACTTCTGCCTTTAGTGTTAATACAGTTGTCATGTAGGGCTGAATGCTATAGAATTACAGTTTCAGTTTCAGGCATTTCACTCTTTTTTCGGGTCCCAACAGCGAGTTTGTTAGCCTAATGTGCTATATATTTAGCTAATGCTGGCCTGATCTATATTTAGCTGCTCTAATAAATCCTGCCTTTTCCTCTAAATCTTGCCTAGTATATACAGGGGCGATCCTGGGGAAGCAAGACTGGTGGTCTGCTAAAACGTGAATCTAAAACAAGTACTTCTGTTTTAGTGGTGTGATGAAAGATCACACCTCCTCATGCATCTAACATAGCTAGTGCAACAGAGGTATGCAACAGAGGTCACGCCTACTGTACTTTACGCCTATTTTATCCATTGTAAGCTTATTTAGCGGCTATTCAAAGTAACTGGGGTGAGCTGGTTTAACCCCAGCCGGCAACTAAGGATCAGGCAGCAGTTCCCTCCCCTCCACCCATCCTGGTGTGATGAGGAGTAGAATCAAAAGTAGAACTTGATGGTTGAAATAAGAACAGTTTAGTAACTGAAACAATATAAATTATCATAATAATAGTAAATAATGATAGTAATGATTATAAAAAGATAAGTGATGCACAATACAATTGCTCACCACCTCCTAACCAGTGCCGACCCTGCCCCCAGGCCCAATCAGGCCCTTCTGAGTAACTGGTAATAGAAATCCCCAGTTTATATTCTGGGAATGACGTTTTATGGTAGGAAATATTCCTTCAGCCAGTTCAAGTCACATGTCCTGACTATGCTCCCTCCCAGCTTTTTTTCTCCCCTGCACCTCCTCACTAGCAGAGAATGAGACACAAGGAAGTCCCTGATGCAGGATAACTCGACTTGGCAACATCCAAGACACGAGTGTGTTAGCAACATTATTCTTGTGTTGAATCCACAGCACAGCACTGTGCCAGCTACTGAGAAGGCATTTACTCTATTCCAGCCAAAACCAGGGCACACTGGTGTTTACTCAAATCAGATTGTGTTCTTATACTCTGACCCTTCCCTATGTCCATTTATACTAGCTAAAATTACAGTCATACACTGTTTTGGATATCTTTTCTGTGTTTTAAATATATTTTTAATTGAACACCCTCAGCAAAAGGAAAGAGGACTTTCAGTGAAATTCCTTTCTCAATCTGGTCCTGCAACTAAAATTTCTTCCCCATGAAACTTTAATTGCTCATAGACAATTAGTGCTTTTGGTCCTGCCTTCTTCATCTGCCCTAGTAGAAAAATAGGTGTTGCCTAGAAGACCAAATGAGCCTAAGTATAATATAGGGTAGTGTGGAAATTATTCAAATGCTCCCATGAAAATAAACCTTAAGAAGTAGCAGTGTAGAGATCCTTTTTCAGGATATGTGACATGAATGTACAGTGAGGGGAAGTGATCTCCAAAGTAGGTAGGTTAAAGTAATTCAGAATAAAACAATATTTTATGTATGGCCTGAAAGCTGAGAGATATTAAGAGTGAAACTCTTAACTATGGTCCTGTTAGGCTTCTAATGGTAGCATGTCTTTTCCACATAGATAAAATTCTAGACTAAATTCAAATTGTATTTGTATATAATAGAGCTTTGTAGCAAACTGGCCTCAGGCTGAAAAAAAGCATGACTTAAAATTGCTATTTTCAGTCCAAAATAAATAGTAGCAATTTCATGATGAGACATATATGAAAAAAGAATTGTCTATTGGCTGTTCCTAGTATAAAAGTACTGAAATAATAAAATTAAATTAATAAAATAATTAAATTAAAAGATAATGAGGCGAAAGAGACATTTCCTGTTGACTTTAGTCCGTGCTATCAGGTCTGTGTGTTTCTAATTTTCCCATTAGTTTTTTCTTTTCTTGTTATGTAAAGGATGTCATCCAGCTGCAGGTCTTAACTGAAAATAGGTAACTGTATGGAAAATTACTACCTTAACTCTGAGCTGATCACACAAAGGCATACATCTCCCTATGTTACTGCTAATTTTTTATTATAGTGACTATAATAAGATGTAAAAGTGCTACTGTCTGTGTTGGACAGTGGTCTGGCACACATGTTTAAAAGAGTAAACTCTCTTATTCTGTGTATTTTCCTGGTTAGTAGAAACCAGTTCTGGTTTTAATCATGTTATATGCTTTGAGTCCTTAATTTTTAACAATAAGGTAGTTATTTTATTGCATCTTCTCTTTTCTTTTAATAGTAACATAGTTATTCTTTTACCTTACTGAAGGAGAGCCCTGTCCTCAATTAAGAATATACCAGTACTCTGTGTATGTAAGTCCTTGTTGTTTAACTTACTGTGTGTGGACCAACTGGCCAGGCTGTTCAAAGGCTAGAATTTGCTTTTTATCTGAGGTGCAGATGATTTCCCCTTTAAAGTGAATATTCAATTAATCAGCATTTTTTTTACTATATCACTGATAGTATTAAATATATAACTCTCCACATGCTCAGTACAGTTAATACACTGTGTAGCTTGTTGGCAATCAAATCAGGTGTTACTAAGCCTTGAAGAAGTCTCACTCAACCTTATAATTTGTATTAATTGTATCTCCCCATCATTATACTTTATATAACCTTTCTTCATTTGTAGGTGATCATGTTCCATGTAAACAATTTTACTACTTTTCAGGCCTCCATACCTACAATTCCCCAGGGGATCTGATACAGGCCCTAGGAAAACAGTGTTTTTTGTCTGTGAATATAATTGCATTCAATAACTTTTTGTTTGCAAGCCTTAATTAAAAATTGTCTTTTTTGATGCATACGTGGGGATTAATAATTTCTTCTGAAATTGTTACATTTACTGTTGTGTGTATTATTATAAACTTTAAATTTATGTGATGTTTTTGTGTCTCTTTAAACAAAATAAAATATTTGCCACAGGTTAAGTACCTGTCTTTTAAGGGTCATTCTCCAAACAACTATTAAGACTGTGGCCTAAATATTCTTGTTTCTTTATTCTCCTATTTATTTTTGTTGCTTGTGAAATGCTAGCACCCTATTACTCAGTCTGTGTTTATAGTGTATTAGTATCATTAATATCATTAGGCTCTACCTAGTCTAAGAAAATGTACAACCTATGCTATAAACTGATCATGTAAAACAAACTTGCAGCCATTAAACTATGGTTTTTTTAAGCTAACTTAATTACCAGAAATACATGTTTTCCACTTACCACAGCTGTAGCAGAGGTAGCTATTGGCTAAAATTTAACTTTCAGTAATCAAATAAATTCTTATTGTTTCAATGCAGGTTTGAATGATCTCCTTTGGTCTGTGAGAGATGTTATATTTTGAGGAAAAATATTACTTACTTACTAGAAAAGAGCAAACAAGCAGAAGTTGGTGGAACTCTTGTGTTCCAGTACTGCCTTCTTTTGTGTGATCCATATGAAGGAGTATAGAGCAAAAGGTAAATATTTAGATTATTTGTGTGCCTGCATTTGACTTTTCAGTCTAGCAGAAGCTACAACACAATTGTCAGTACAAGTGATTTTTGCTCTTAGCATAGATGGAATACAAAAAAGCAAATAATAAAGGTGGTTTCAATATGTTTCATATGGATCATATTCTTTTTCCTGCTTGCTTAAATCTTTCCTTAGCTGAAGCAAAATGTGTTACTGTGATTTTTAGTGTTTATTGTTTATTCTTCATGCCTAATGTAAGATTGATTGGTTCTGACATTGTCCTAACTCTTCAGATAAATGGTAGAGCAGCATAATGGGATGTTGCTTCATGTCACTATCAGAAAAATTACTGCAAGCCTTATGGGTTAGAATTAATTTGTTATTAACTTTAAGGAGGAGGGAAGTATAATAAGATTCAAAGCAGCTAAATATAGGGGGAAAAAAGGGTGTGGACACCTGCAAAATTATAGATGGGCAATCTAAATTTCAGAAATTGCAAAGGCCCTAGAACAAGAGCAAAGCACTGTAGGCTGTAATAGGTAGATGACTGTCTGTAGAAGCCAGTACAGATTTAACAAAAAACAGCACATCAGACAAGCCGATTCTCCTCTAACATCTGCTTCTTCCCCTCTACCCAGAATTATGTTATCCTGTCATAGATCTCCTCCTAGCAAAGCATTTAATAGTGCCTCTGGGGAAGCCAGGGTGACATAAATGGCAAAGTGGCTCACATGATGTAGCTCTAAATTAAAAGGATGAATGTAGTACACCTGTGTTGCTTTGTCCTGAGCCCACAACTACTTATTTTCATTCTTACATAGGATTTTCCCACTACTCGATAAGGCAATAACAACCTGTAAACACGTGAAGAGTTAGGTGTGGAATTCAGACTGACATAGACGAGTCGTGCCGGCGACCTGCCTGAGCTGAAGCGTGGCCAAGGCACAGAGGGAGCCGAGCAGAGCTGTGCAGGCGCGGCGGGGGCAGGGCCTGCCCGGCACCCTGCGCTGGGGCACCTCCGGCCCAGGGGAGCGGTGAGCGCTGTGCAAATACAAACCCGAGCATTGTTCAAACAGGACAAGTAACGTTTCCATTCCTCAAGGCATTGGCGAGGTGTGCGTATTTGCCGTGATGTTTAGAGAAATCGTGGGCCAGCTGGAGAGTTAGGGGGGACAGAGGAAAGGACGGCCGGAGGGAGAAAGGGTTATATGGATGATGTGACTGCTGAAGGCTGACGGCAGGCGAGGAGTTTGACTGCCCTCAGCTCCGTGGGTGTCAGCGGCAGTCGTAAAGGAAGCGCGGCCCGCTCTGCCCCAGGTACCTCACGCTGCTGAGGGCGGGGCAGCGCTGCCGCCCGGCCGCGCGCCATCCGCAGGATTTGAAATCCGTCCCGTGGTGCCCCGCGGCCGCCGCTGATTGGCCGGGCCGGGCGGTGCGCCTTTCAAAGCGGCGCTGGCAGCAGCGCGCGCGTCCTAGCCCAGGTCCGGCCGCGCGGCAGCGCTTCGGTCCCGTCGCCGTCCTGCCATGGCTGCCTTCGGCTCGCTGGGCAGCGGACCCAAGAAGGAGGAGAAGGGCAAGAACATCCAGGTGGTGGTGCGGTGCAGGTATGTAAGGGGCCTGTCTCTGGGCGAGGGTTGGGGGCCGGTCCGCGGGCGGGCCCCGGGGAGGTCCCGCGCTGGTGCCTGCGGGACTCGGGCCCGGACGTTCTCAGCACGGCCCCCGGGCAGCCCGCGGGGCTGGCGGGCCGGAGCCGCCGCCGTGTGACGGGCACTGTGCGGCTGTGGCTCTGCCGGGCCGCTGTGCCCGGCCGCGGATCCCCGCTTCGGGGGTCCGCCGTGTCTGGCTGGAGGGAGCCCCCCGTACCCCGAGAGGCCCCGGCTCCGCGCCGGGAGCTGCCTGTCCCGGGCGCCGGTCTGCGGTTCGGCGGCCCCGTGTGCCCCGCGGGGAAGCGGCGCTTCCGCGGAAGGGAGGCTGTTATCAGCGCCTGCTTAGAACAGCTCAAATTGTTGCTATGCCCGCTGTGATATATCTGTCATGTAACTTCATTGATGCAGGCTTTCCAGGGGATAAGCAATAGGATGGGGTCTACTGCTGAAGTAAAAAGGACCAAATCTCTTGGTTGATGAGATGAATTTACTTTTTGGTATGAAGTGATGAATTTAATGTACCGTAAAACTAGGTTCTCTTTGTAATTCTGAGATGGCTTTACAGAGTTGCTTACTCAAGCTACATCAGGGGAGCTACAGGTTGGATATTAGGAAAAAGTTCTTCACGGAAAGAGTGATAAAGTACTGGAATGGTCTGCTCAGGGAGCTGGTAGAGTCACCATCCCTGGATGTGTTTAAAAAAATACTGGATGTGGTACTTGGTGCCATAGTCTAGTTGAGGTGTTAGGGCATGGGTTGGTCTTGATGATCTTGAAGGTCTCTTCCAACCTAGTGATTCTGTGAATTCTGTCATACTAGATCTTAAATAATCTTACGGCATTGTATTTTAAATCTGTAATACTGGTAATGCGTTATGTATGGTGTTTGAAATACCTTTAGAAGCTGGGGCTTTTTCGAGCCAGATATGCAAATATTAGTTTACATATTATGTTTTAATGCCTTTTGCAGTCATATTTTCAAGCTTACAGTTCTGCTTTTATAGATGCACAGTGACTATAGAAATTGAAATCAATTTAGCCTTATCTTTGCAATACAACTATAAAGCCTCTGAAGCAAGTGTGGGATTGGTGAAAGTGTTGACGTGAGTCAAGGCTATTGCAAAAGAATAAGCTTATTGAAGCAATTGCTTTGAAATACTGTCAAGAGCAGCTGTTTTCTTTTCATCTCTCTTAATTGTTCTGGAATAGCTTTATCGAATATTAGTGTCTATTTTAACTAAATATAATGCTCACTATGAAAGTAGCATTAGGACTGTCCACGGTGAAGTGTTCTGCTTTTATTCTAGCTCACAGACTAATTGCTATGCCAAGAGTTAGTTTCTAACCTCTTAAAACTTTCTTTCCCTTTCTAGACTTGTTTTTTTTTTTTAAATCGCTTCAGTTTAAGTAGTAAATGTTTCTTCTACCTCTCTTTTTTCTTTTGCATCGAGTCAGATTGTCCTTATCTTACAGATATGAAGGTAGATGCAGCTGTTTGTTGGTGTCCTAATTTGTTGTCAAAACCTGGTTGATTTGAATGTATAAAAATCTTTTCAAGCAATACATTTACTGAGCTTTGGTAAAGCATGAATTTGGAAACTCAAAATGCATACATTAGTATTATTAATATGCATAATGTGTTTCATACCTAAGAGATTGAATCTGAGATCAAATGTTTCCATGGCACACCAGGAAGCTGCTTGTGTAGTGGTGATGGTGATGATCTGTATTCCTCCTTCAGCCCAGCTAAATTGTTCTCCTTATATCACAGCTATGGGCTGTTGCATCATGTTGTCATCAGCATTTGATTCAATATTGCATTAACTTGCATGTATAACTGCTTTCTTTTTTTTTTTTTTTTTTTTTAAGGCTCTTATTTAGACAATTGTTTGGTATGTTTAATCGTCTACCCCCTGCAATTGAGCATGCTCTGATGCCTGTTAGCTATGTGTGCACCTATATGATCTTGATAGTGGTTATAGGCTTGTTAAAAATATATGTGTAAAAAGCTATAGATGCCCGAGTTGTCTTGCAGTGGATGAAAGGAGAAACAGGGTCTGTAAACAGCCAAATTGCAGCATTTTTTTCTTAAACAACTATTAAACAGATAAAGTAAATAACTTTGTTCTTTTTGCCCAGTTATACTATTCGAGATCCTTAAACTGAGTGATATTACTGCTTCATCTTTTTCCATTCTTGATAGCAATGATTCAAGCCAATATTCCTGTCTCCTGTCCTTTTAGGCCTTTTAATGCCTCAGAACTTAAAGCGAGCTCCTATGCTGTCATAGACTGTGATCAAGCAAGAAAGGAAGTCAGTGTCCGCACCGGGGGAGTGACAGATAAGTCATCAAGAAAGACTTACACATTTGATATGGTTGGTAACTGCTTGTCAAGTTGGGGACTTCTAGAAACAAACTAGTACTTAGTGTGATGTTATACATTATTGTATGGTTAAATGGGATGTGTTATCTTTGTCTCAATAGGTTTTTGGAGCTCAGGCAAAGCAGATTGATGTATACCGAAGTGTTGTGTGTCCCATTTTGGATGAAGTTATTATGGGCTACAACTGTACAGTGTTTGCGTAAGTGAGCCAATAATTAGTATTAGGAAGTTTTGTTTGTCTTTTAGTTTCTTGTTTACATTTTAATTTTTATTCTCACAGTTATGGCCAAACTGGTACTGGTAAGACCTTCACAATGGAAGGGGAGCGGTCACCCAATGAAGAATATACTTGGGAAGAGGTATGTTTTCACTCCTGAGATTTCTCTTGTCTATACTCTGGTTCAAAGTTGAAAACTGCAGAAGGCTAAAGACAACCAAAAGTTGGTGCCTTCCAAATTCTGAAGTTGACTTTCTTTAAATGTTGGTAGATTAACAAATAATCTCATTCATTTGTATGAAAAGGACAGCTTTACGTCTTTAATGTATTGCATTCAACTCTTGCTGATTGAAGGTCATCTTTATTCTCATTTATATCCAGTCAGACTGTTTAGTTGAAACTCTACCCCCTAGTTCCAAATCTCTTTCAGTATATTTATAAATTAAATGGGGTTTTTTTTAATTTATAGGATCCGCTAGCAGGTATCATACCCCGTACATTGCATCAAATATTTGAAAAACTCACAGAGAATGGTACAGAATTTTCAGTGAAAGTCTCTCTTTTGGAAATCTATAACGAGGAGCTTTTTGATCTTCTGAATCCTACTCCTGATGTCGGAGAAAGACTGCAGATGTTTGATGATCCTCGAAACAAGGTTAGTGCTACAAAATTTGTTATCTTGGGGCTTTCAGGTTTGTTGAGAGATGTCTAATAAGCATGTATTACTTTCTGACAGAGGGGTGTAATTATTAAAGGCTTGGAAGAAGTAACTGTACACAACAAAAATCAAGTCTATCAAATCCTGGAAAGGGGTGCAGCCAAAAGAACAACTGCAGCTACTTACATGAACGCATATTCCAGGTACAAATCTTCCACGTTTCAGTAACCTTTTGTTCTCCAAAACAGAATTTTACTGAAGAAGTAAGAAACTAGTACAAACATGACATAATTTTGAGATTGTCTATCACAGTGCAGACTGTCAAACTTGGGTTAGGAAGCCAGAGTTACAATTTTTTCCTTATTGTGTGCTGTGAGATGATTGCAATAGGTGAATGAGGGTGTATCATGCCAGCAGCTAAGCCTACCTGGCCACTCACTCCCCCACCTGCAGGATTTGGGGAGAGAATTGGAAGTATAAAAACTGGAGAGCTCATGGGTTCATATAAAGACAGTTTAATAGGGACAGCAAAAGCTGTGCACACAAGCCAAGCAAGAACTTAATTCCCTGCTTCCCATTATTAATTCATCTCCATGAAAGCAGAGCCCCATCATGTGTAATGGTGACTTGGGAAGACAGAGCCCATCACTTCAAATGTCTTTTCCCTTTTTCTCCCTCTTCCCCCCAGTTTATATACTGAGCCTGATGCCATATGGTCTAGAATATCCCTTTGGTATTTTGGGGTCACCTGTCCTGGCTGTGTCTCCTCCCAACTTCCCATGCACTCTGAGCCTCCTTGCCAGTGTCATGGCATGCAAAACCCTGACAACATCTCTATTTTATCAATCCTGTGTGCAGCACAAATGCAAAACACAGCACCATATCAGCCACTGTGAAGGAAACTAACTCCGCCCAAAAAAAAACCCAGTACAGACCACCATAAAATCTGAATGCTTCTCAAGCTATAAAGGAACAAGCTATTTCTCCCTGCATTGTTTTAACCTAAGCTTCTCTGGTTTAGAGTTTGCCTGCTTTGTAATTAATACATCCTTTGTAAATATGCAATGTCTGTTTGGAACAAAGTTAACTTTTTCAGAGCTTTCTATGCCTATGAAAACAGAAGACCTAAATCTGACAGATACATAAATGAAACACATTGCATGTATTAGCATGAGATAAATACTCCTTGCAATAGATGCTGTATACTTTCAAAAAGAAAGATGTTTAGTTGATATACCTGTGTCAGAGGGGTAGGTTGTCTTTATTCTAACTGTTCTAGGTGATTGGGTGTTTTGGCCAGTCACATTTAGTAAATAAACTTGGTGTAAGAGCCTTGAGTATCCTTTCCTCTCCATACCAACAATAGAAAATGATACATTAGGATTTGTTACTGAAGTTTGGAATTTCACAATAACGCATAGATCTGCTTTTTACAGATCAATATGAGGCCCTCAAAATCTGTAATTGTAAAATTTGCAAACTAGGTTGTGGAAGTTGGGGATAAGATTGTATGGCAATAAGGGCTACTTCATATGGTTGCAGGCTGTAGAATGTAATAGAGGCACCTGGGAGAAATAGCATTCTTTTTATTACTGCCTTCACATTCTTGAGCTACAGATGTGATATCTGTATCACTGCTAACAAGTAGTGATCCAGTGTTGCAATAGTAAGGGGTGTATCCTGCCTGTATTATATTTTAATTTCAAGATATACTGAGCATGTCTATTGACTGGTGGAAGGAAATGGGTATTTTCTACCACTGGCTGGAACACAGAACTCATTTTGTCTGAGTTTCTAGGGAGTTTTGAGCATTTATTGTGCCTGAGGTGTTTTATGTATGGTCAGACTAGTGAAATTTGACATCTATGGCTTTCTATATATGTCAACTTCTTTAATAAGTAAAAACTCAATCTAAAATCATCCTTACTATGAGAGTGGTGAAACACTGGAGCATATTGCCCAGAGAAATTGTGAGTGCTCCATCCCTGAAAGTGTCTAAGGCCATGTTGGATGAGGATTTGAGCAGCCTGGTCTGGTGGAAGGTGTCCTTGCCCATGGTAGCGGGGGGGGAGCCAGATTAAACCATTGCATGATTCTGTTGTCTTGAACTGTATTACTATTTTTGGTTGAAAAATTAATTGAACTTCTAAATTTTTAATGTTCAATTCAGCTAGTTGCTGAATTTTTTTAACCTGCATAAAGGAAGTTATAGTCCTTAATCTTACATTCTGTGAAACTGTTCCTAGTATAAGGACTGAAAAAAATCTCCAAATCATTTTTAATGAGATGCTTATGAGCTGGGAATACGCAAATGTAAGCAAAACCAAGGCATTTCTCATGCTTTTCCTTGAAATAAGATAAAATTTATAGGATTGAATGAGTCAAATGTCAGCCAGTTGCTTCATCACTGGTTTTAAACTGTATTCATATGTACACACACAAAATTATACTTAGCAGAATACCTTTCTGTACTGAAAATTTAATCTGTAGCTCATGGGCTAAATGTATTCTCTATAAAGAGCACAGAACTTGCAGCAGTTATGTAACAACTAGATATTTAGATTTAGTGGAACATCTGAAACTGGTTTCTTTTGCAGCCGTTCCCACTCTGTGTTTTCAATTACCATCCATATGAAAGAAACAACACTAGATGGAGAAGAACTTGTTAAAATTGGAAAGCTAAACTTGGTAAGTATTTGAAGTAAGGGTCTTTGATAGAATTTTTACTCACAAACTAGATTTTACTAAGATTTTTTTCCTGATAAGGGGAAAAATTATTGTTTTCATAAAGTCATGTGAAGTTTGCTTGTCACTCTGAAAAATATCAATCCCATTTGTTACCCCAATGTCTCCTGAAAAACAAGTAAGCTCTTTTTAGTGTTCTGCAAGACTTTGGGGCAAGCATTCTTCACAGGGTGATTGAGACAGAATCATAACCTGCCTTTCAGGTTGATCTTGCAGGAAGTGAAAACATTGGTCGATCTGGGGCCGTTGACAAAAGAGCTCGTGAAGCTGGAAATATCAACCAGTCTCTGCTGACACTAGGAAGAGTTATTACTGCTCTAGTGGAAAGAGCCCCTCATATTCCATACAGGGAATCTAAACTCACAAGAATCCTTCAAGACTCTCTTGGGGGACGGACAAAAACATCAATAATTGCCACAATTTCACCTGCTTCTATAAATCTTGAGGTAAATTTAAAGTCTGAAAACCAATTCATAAAATAATTAATATATTTTGCTGATGATACAAAAATATGAGTTAGTGCCTCAGCTTGACCTAGTGTTACATCTGTTTTTTACAGGAAACGTTGAGTACACTGGAATATGCCCATAGAGCAAAGAATATCATGAACAAGCCTGAAGTTAATCAGAAGCTAACAAAAAAAGCTCTTATTAAGGTAACAACATATAGCTTAAAAAATGAAGTTACAGGTTAGGCATGATTTGTTTGTTTAATGTAGTCTTTGCTGTGCAGGAGTTATGAGAATGGGAGATGCTGTAAGTAGTAGCAGTGCTTTTTTGAAGTGATTTTAATTACTGATCTGATGCTTTTAAACTAGAGCTGCACTGATATAGCAGTGGTCCGTGCACATATTGGAACTGTTGATAAGATTAAAGTTGAACAGAGGGCTATTGCTACTAGCTGTGACTCTGGGTATTACATGTTTGCAATTTTGCACTTTCCCTTGCTTGAATTAAAGGAACTGGTCAGTAAGTACAAGTAAAGAGCCAGTGTAAAGTAGCTGTTGCCCCTAAGGAAGCTGATTCCCATTTTAAGCTGCTAAATGCAACCAAATATGACCTTCAAATGGAAGGTTTCAGTGTCCTACCTAAAGCCATTATATATCCAATTTAATATATACAAATTTAAATGGTGCTATACAGAACTTAGAACAGAGGTGAAGTTGCTCTTGTGCTTATGCAAAACTTCTGTAGAGCACTACCTTTGTGAAATACCTGTTAAGCTGAATATTGAGACCAAAATAGAAATGTTTGGGTTTATATGTGATTGTTTCTTTATGCAGGAATACACTGAAGAGATTGAGCGTCTGAAGCGAGACCTTGCTGCTGCTCGAGAGAAAAATGGAGTCTATATCTCTATTGAAAACTATGAGTATGTCTGCAAAATTTCTATAAAATAACTAGCAACAAATCTCACATACTGGTACCTATCTTTATATAGAAATACTTTCAGATCTATTTTTAATACAGGATGTTGGAGATAGTCAGGAAAACGTAACTGTTTGGTCGGCTTGTTCTTTCAAAATTCATTATTATGCCGATAAAATAATAGGCTTGCACTGAGGAATTTATGTATGTGTGGAACTTGCCTTAAGCATTACCCAGCATATGGATTTACACATGCAACATTTTTTTTTTTTTTCCCCCAGTGTAAGCTAATACAGGAAAGTAAACTTGATATACTTCATTTTAATAGGGCTAGTTAGCACAGAAAGTTTATAACGAAAATTTGTTTTACATCTCTTCTGCCTTAAGTAAAAATTACCTGCTATTCATATAGAATTTAGCAATACTTATTTTTCAAAATTACTGAAAATGCAGTGTAAAATCTTGAAACTGCCTCTTACTTGACTAATTTCTTTGTTTCTTTTAATCCTCCCTTGAGAGCCCTTAATGGAAAGCTGACGGTTCAGGAAGAGCAAATTGCAGAGTATATTGACAAAATCAGTGTCATGGAGGAAGAAGTGAAAAAGGTGAGTGATGTTTTTCAACTGTGGCTTAAATCTGCCAAAAAATGGAAGAAATGCGTTCCTCCTCTCAGAATGAGGAAACAAGTTTGAGGAAAAAACAGCCAGAAAATTTTTTTGTTGTTGATCTAAAGTTCCCCAATTAGTCAAGAATGGAAGCTTCCTGGTCATTGAAGTTAGGGATTTGAAATAGTATATATGAAATTGCAAGTTGCAATACTTATTTTTAAAGCTGTTTTCATGTCTACTACTGTAATTTGCTTGAATTTTCAGCAAAAAAACCTGCTTGTAAAATGGTATCTCACATAACAGGCATCTGCTTAGGAGCAAGGAATGAGGGGAGATGGGTAATGAGCTTCCTTTTAACAAATCACATGAAAATTGGAGCTCCTTGTTTAAGAGAAATGTAGATATTAATTTGCTGGTAACTCCTCTGTGTAATCATCTTTACTGACTCCTTTCAGTCTGTCTGGTTATGTTTGTTCAGTGGGTTTGATTTCCTTGTGCTATAATACTAGTTTGGTCTTGTATTTTGAGAAGGGAAGCAAGCGATTATTACAGTGAGAATAGTGTTGGCTTGATGTTTTCAGTGATTACAAAGATTATACAAACCTGTTGTTTATGTTTAAGACCTGAGTCTTACAGCTGAAATTGCATTGCTAGATGGCAATTTGCCTTCTATCATTGTCACATAATTTGAGAGATGTGAAATTGTCAAATTTATAAAAAGTGGTATTGCCTTTTTGATGGTTGTCTTCCTGTTTAGGTCACTGAATTATTCAGAGTCAGTAAAAATGAACTTGAACAGTGTAAAACAGATTTGCAAATCAAGGAGAAAGAACTGGAAGAAACACAAAAAGATCTGCAAGAAACCAAGGTTCAACTGGCAGAAGAAGAATATGTTGTTTCAGTTTTGGAAAACACTGAACAAAAACTTCATAGCACAGCTAGCAAGGTTGTCACAGTTCTTGTACCTACTGTAAAACAGCTTTCTGTGTTTGGGAACTTCATGGGCTTTTCAAGGAAACCATTTGTTGCTAAAGCATGATGTGAGTGAGACAAGACCTGAATTTAAGATGGAAAACTAGGATTAGATTGCAGGACTTTCTCTGTGCTGGTAATGACAGTTGACTGCTCTAGCACTGTGGTCTAGAGCTAACTTTACCTCAGGCCAGTTTGTCTTGGGAGTTCCAGTGCTTTGCAGTATCTATTGTCATGAGGTTTTTTGCAAAATAAATAGTGTTCTTTCCAAATCTTATGCCTGGTCCTGCAAAACAGTAAAGTATACTTACCTGTAGGACCTGGCCTAGTGGAACATGCCCCTGCTCATGGGAGGAGGCTTGGAACTGAATGCTTCTTAATGTCCCTTCCAACCCAAAGCATTCTATGAATTGCAGTAAAAAATAGGAAAATCTTTGAATAATGTTGCCCTGTCACTTCTGTGTTTTTGGGTATGCTTTGATGTGTTTGTAATTAGTCATAATCATCAAACCAGACTTGAAGTGGGGAGAGTGTCTTGCTATTTAAACTGCCGAGTGATGGAACTTGTGCTTCAGCACCATGACAGTTTCTTTCTATTTGGGTTCCTGTAAGATTAGGAGGGAATGCCTGGTTTTCACATGTAGGTGGTGGAGTGTTTGAGACAATAGGTACAGAAATTACTTATGCTCACTACAAACCAGGACTCTCCACAATTTGTGTGAATTCTAAATTATTTATCGCAGGACTAGTACTGGAAACCTCTTGCTTGAGTACAATATTAAAGAATATATTTACTGTCAGATTGTTCAGAAAAAGATTGAAGTGCTCAGGTATTTTTCAGTTACTATTCTGGGATAAACGGTACCTTTATTCCTTAAATATTGAGGAAGTAATTTATTAATGCTTTGATTTTAAAGCCAGAACAAATGGTCTTTAGTAGTTAAATTTTCCCCATGTTCTAAAAGCATAAATGACATAATACCAGGGTCCAGAACAGTAGTGATTTGGTGATGTAAAGGGAAATAAATACCTGTCTTTCTAGAGAGATAACTTATTTACTTCAGAACTGTTGTTGCTTTTCCTTATATATGTGCTTGACTTCTTGTGTAAAGACTTACTGAGATAACTTTAAAAATTACAGTTGCTAAGTACAGTTGAAGAAACTACAAGAGATGTGTCTGGTCTTCATGCAAAGCTGGACCGTAAGAAAGCTGTTGATCAGCACAATGCAGTTGTCCAAAATACGTTTGCAGGACATATGAATGCTTTGTTCAGCAAAATACAAGATTCAATTACTGAAAACAGTTTCAAGCAGCAACAGATGTTGACGTCTTACACAAATTTTATAGGTAAGTGTAATACCTGTATTAACAGTTCATCCTGTAGTAATCTCAAAACCCACTTCCTAAAATGCATCTGTTTTAGGAAAGAAGTGGCTTTATTTATGTGACATGATGATTACAGTTGCACCAGTGATAATGTGTCTGGGATGATCCACAGCCTTCCTGTAAGGGGCAGTAAGATGATGAGTAATAAAGAGTTATTATCTTACAGGGGAACTTGAAGAAAAATTGTAACTCTGGATTTATTTTGTAGGTGAACTCCTGTCTACCAGTTCTTCTACAGCAGATACTCTTGCATCAGTTGTATCAGCATCTTTTGCCTTTCTTAAGGAATTGGTGTCTACTGAAGTTGCTCACATGTCTGAAAAAATAACACAGCATGAGAATCTATCACTTGATTGTAAAGCGGAGCTGCTGAGATTAATTGTTAGTACATTTGCATAATTCTACTGAAATATTTGAAACTCGTTTTGATCAGAAGGGGTTCTATAAATGTACAGAATTTTTTCTGATGCTCTTTACCTGTATCTGCTTTACTACCTGATGATGATTGTCCCTCCCCACTTCCACTCCCATGTCACCCCCACAAGCTGTAATGTACTATACAGCATATATAATAGAGCACAAGAATATGTACATAGTAGCTTCTTACAAATGTAAATGAAAAAACAACCATGTTCTGGTATAATTTTTTTTCTCTCTCTTCCTAGGAGGAGCATCAAACTGGATTAGGAAGAGCAGTAAATAGCTTGACACCAATGGTAGAATTTGTCTTGGGGTTAAACTGTCAGTTCCAGAGTAACATGAAGAAATATTCTGCTGTGACTGACCAGGTAATGCACATAACCTGCCTCTTTGCCTTGTGCTCTTCTATTTTATTTAATTTAAAGATATATTCTTTGTTTTTCTGCAGTATGTCAGTATTTCCACTTCTTGTCTTGCCTTTTACCTTTATCTGGTCCCATGAGTTTTATCTTTTAACTTTCAGACTTTTTTCCTCTCCTGAGTGTGGTAAATTTGCTTGGTCTCTATATTGGCACAACTGTGTGCCTAAAATTGTCGCAGTAGAATGGTAAAACTTGGTTGTTTAAATCCTTATGTAACAAATACTTGATGATACATTTAATATACTCTCCCCCTGTATTTTAGAAATCTGAAAAAAAGTCAACTTAAGCAAGACTTACCACTCCAAAATTTTTCTGCTTTTGTACACATTTTTTTCTATAGTCACTTATTCCTGTGGAATGTGATGCTTTATCTTGTTAACAACCATAAGTGCAAACAACACTGGACTCATTGAAGCCATTTGCTTTAAGTTATAGTTCTAGTCTGTCTAGTGATACCTGTGTAGAACTGCAGCCTCTTTCTTTTTTCCCCTCCCCCATTTTGTCAAAAATTAGTCTTTGTTTCTGGAGGCCTGTTTCTTTTACTTTTATTTTCCCCTCCTGTCAATTACAGCTCATGAGTAATCAACTTCCCTTGTCTGGAAGCTTTTTATTGGTTTTCAGACTTGAACAGCAGATAATCTGTGGCTTACCAGCTCTTGCTGTTCCTTGTCTGCTTTTCTATTTTGTTTACCTCGCATGTCAAATTTTGTGTTTGGAATGGCCCCCATGCTAAGTTCCAGTCTAAACTTTAGATTGTTCCAAGTGTGACTTTCTGCCTTCTATGCACAATACTTTATTAATGCCTTTTGACAATTTCCTTGGGGTAGAGTTTTTTTCTATGCTAGTTATGCTAGGGGAAAATATTAGTTTCTTAAATGAAGATATAAAATCTAACTGTAAAACTTTTTTTTTTAAGATGGAGGGACATAAAAAGGAAATGGATACCTTCTTTGGAGATCTTTTCCTCACTCTGAAAAAAATACAGGAAGAAACAGCCAGTGGCTTTGCTCAGCTTCAGCATAATTGTGACAGTTTAAAAGAAGAAGTGGAAATGACGAGGTTGACACATAGAAAGGTATCCTTAGAGTAAGGAAATATCCCAACACGAAGTGTGATTGTTTGCTTTGATTTAAACTCTTATGTGGTAGTTATACTTGTTCCAGAAAAAATGTTAGGAGGACAGTAACTTGATCCTAATTCTATTCAGCTTTTGTTAGGGTGCTTTAAGTAGTTAATGTAGGAATGTAGTAAAAACCCTCTTCCTCTCGTGTGAGTATATCCAGTATATGAGCTTTTACATATCTCTCCAAAAGCCAAGTGTTTGTATCTTCACTACACAAAAATTGTACCTTCTACTTTAGAATTGCAAACCTCTGCATCTTCTGCATTTTTATATGGGCATTCAAGTACCCTTTAAGGCTGTTAAAAAGTGCAGAATAACAGTGAAACTTGTGGTTATTTTCTTGACAGAGTGCAGCCGAATTGATGTCTTCACTGCAAAGCCAGCTTGACCTGTTTACTCAGCAGACTCAGAAGAACTTAACTGATGTACTCACAAAAAATGGAAGCCTAAAGACCACCATTACTGCTGTGCAAGAAAATGTTCACCTGTAAGGAGCAGATTCTTTTTGCTGTACACTTATGCAGATTAACTGTGTATGAAGCGAACTTCAAAAATGGTTGCTCTTCATATTTATATGCTTATAAAGCCTGCTGGGCACGGTGTGTATGTTAGAGCTGGGTTTTGCTACAGAGTATAGATCATAGTTGGCCTTTCCCCAGAGTAAACAGTAGTTTACTACTGGGGAACAATAGGCTTGCCCTTGAACTTGTCTCTCCTGAGTATGTTGTGATAAGAAAGTATCACTTTGGGAGCAATATGCTGTGTGTCTGGACTTCAGAACTCCATATTATAAAGGTTTAGCTTGAAGCATAACAAAATATCTGTTGCAATATGTTTCATTCAATTGCAGACTGAAAACTAAGCTCTGACTAGAGTTGTTTTTGGTTTGTGATTTTGGTCTTTTGGTTCTGTTTTGGTTTTTTTGGATGGTGGGGGTTTTGGCTATTTTTTTAGCAAACCTACTGCTGTTAGTGCTGTGAATTTACTAAGTAGAACAACAATATTATAATTAACTTGTTGCATAGAATTGTGCTATTTCACTGACTCTGGTCACATATTTCTAAAAGTATACTGTGTTAAAATCTACATTTCAAAATCTCTGAACTCCTATAAATATGTTGTTGCAGGAAAACTACAGACCTAGTCAGCAGTACAAATTCCAATCACACCAAATTTACTGCATCTCTGGATAATTTCTCTCAAGAGCTCCGGAGCATAAATGCTGAAAATGAGACAGTGCTGGAAGATTCCAATGACCACTGTCAACACCTTCTCAGCAATCTCAAAAATGTGTCTCAGGATACCAATACATGGAGTGAATTTACAGCTGCTCAGATGGTCAACTTTACTAATCAGCAGCTAATGTCATTCAAGGATGAGAAACAGCAATTTCAGTATTTACAAAAGGTACCTATAGTCATTTGTAGTCTAATGCAACATCCTGAGACAAACTTTACTGCAGAATTTGTAGAGGGGAGAAAAAAGTTTTCTGTTATAGTCAAAACAAAACTGTGGGTTTTTTACTAGCAGACCTCATGTTACTGAGCTTAAGAAGATGTAATTAGAGGAAATCAAAAGCCTAAGTTAAGAGGAACTTTGAACTTCAAGTGCCCATAACATCAAAAAAATGGTATGATGACTAATGCCATATAGCTGATTTGTACTTGTGATCAGAGTGTTCTACGTCATCTTGGTAGTGCTCATCTCTAGTTCTAAAGCTTTATCTACAGTACAATCCTTGGAAGATGCACAGTGAACAAATGTAGGCTATTTTCTGGAGGATGCAAATGACTTTACTGGTCACATGGAATCAGTATGGGAGAAAACATTCCTTTTAAGTATATACAGGTTCTGGCCTCTTTTCTAAGTTTCTCTGTCATGTTTTTGTTCCGTGTTTTTTTAATATCCTTCATGAATTTCACATCCCACCCTTGTTTTATTGTTGTAATAGGCAGTAAAATAAGTAAATACAATATTTTGCGAATTTTCAGAAGGAAAAACTCAACTAGAAACTTCCTTCACACACAATATTTTCTGAGTTGGAAGGGATCTCCAAGGATCAAGTCCAACACTGAACTAAAAGCTTTTGTGGTCTCAAGACATCTGTATCTCTTGTGCCTGCTGAGCACTTGAGGAGTTTCATTTCACTGGGAAAGGCTGAAAACACATTTTCCTTTTCCCTTACAAATGCATAAAGGTTTTGGTGCTTGTAGGATGTTCAGTTGAATATCCTAATTCTGTGCAGGGTTTGTGCATAGAAGCATGAAAAGTCTGATCTGAGCCATATGGCATCTTCTTTATTCTTGTGACTAGCTTTCTGAAATGATCATACTTTCTAAGAAACTGACTCTTCTGAAGATAGCTCTCAAAATGACAGTGTAAAACTAGCACTGAAACTTCTTGATTTGAGATCTCAGTTGTTTCGTTTCAGGTCATGTCATTAATCTTGCACCACATCTTAGTAGAGAGGCCATAGTCTTACCTTTCCTGTTAACTTGGTGTTTTTAATTAGGTTGTTTTTTTGTTTTGTTTTCAGAAAAATGAAGAAAACTGTGATAAATCAGTAGCTGAAGTTGCTGACCACATTGGCAGACAAAAGGCTGCTGAGGGGAAGGTGCTAAGTGGCCTTCTGGATCAGATAAAGGTGGATCAGGAGATACTTGAGGAGCAGAAGCAGGCACTTAAGGAGGAAGTACAGCATGGACTAACTCAGGTTAATGGTTTCCTGCAAAAGGATCTCAAAGTGGATGTTCCAACAGGTATTTAAGTAGGTTGGGGACACAATGGTCTTACAGAAAACATTTTGAGTTCCAGAATTCATAAGTGAAGGTTAATGGTGACATAATATAACTGGTAGCCTTACACCTTTTTTAAGATGTATGCAAAGAATGGTGACTGAACAAAGCATGATTTCTGTAATGAGTTGATGTAAAATTTGGAATCTGAAATTAAAGCAAACACTGAAAAGTGTATAATCTTCATTAAAGGGACAACTCCACAGAGAAAAGACTACTTCTATCCAGTCACACTTGTGAGAACAGAGCCCCGGGAACTACTTCTGGAGCAGTTAAGGCAAAAGCAACCAAATTTTGATGCTGTAGTAAAGGAGGTGGAGGATAATGCAGGTCAGGTATGTATATAAATGGCAACTGAGGCTCTTGAATGAAGGTTTCATATCATTGAGGTTTTTCCATTCCCTTGTGGAATTGACTTGAACTCAGGGGCCTTTACACTGTACTTGGACTCAAGTGTGCTGAGCTTTTGACAAAAACAATCTCTTGAAGGATATTAATGATTTAAATTTCATTCCTATTTTTCAAAAATTGAAGTTCTATGTCTTTTATAGATATGATCATGCTTAATACATTCACTGAGGAAATTTAGACATTAAATACGTATTTCTGAAAAACTTGTTTTAGGACCTGTTGGAAGAAGAAGGAGAGTTGCAAGAATCCAGTGAAAACCTTGCTTGTGACAATTACTTAATGAATACAAATGTATATTGCCACAAAAATGGTGGCATTCCTTTTTTCCAGGTAACTTCTACAATAAACAAAGCATGTGTATTTGAGAGAAGAAATATTGTTCCATAACAGTGCTTTAGTTTCAAGTTACTTCTTATATTTTAGGGTAGTCTCACAACTTGTTCAAATCTTATAGATAATGCTTTGTTAACCTTGTGCTAAAGTAACAGCAGATTCTGATAGTAGTTAATAGTGGATAAAATAATGCAGATTTCTGACAAACTGGGCAGACAGTTGAAAACTTCAGCAAATAATCCTGAATAAAGAAAATTGTCCTAATTTTCTAGACATGTGTTAATGGAAGAAAGTACATGCAGTATTTTCATAGTGGCCTGACAGGAATATTGGTATTTTTAAGTCTGCATAGGGTTGGGGTTTTTTTACTTACTTGCTTCTGATCCTTTTGCTCTACCAGTGTATCTGTAAACTACTTGGTATGTAAGTCTAGGGGTTTTCTTCCTGGGGAGAGCAAGTTTTCTTGCTGTAGACACTTTAAAAATAGTTGCTGATCTTCTGTATGTCTGCAGTCAGTCTCTTTAGTAAATGCAGTATATTAGGAACCATTTTCAGGAGTGGTCAACTTTTTTATTCTCAGAATATGTACTACTCTGTATATAAGTAAGAATCTTTAATTTCTTTGTATACTCTTAACATTGGGTATTTTCTTTAAATCCCAGCACAAAAGAAGTCTCAAAAAGGGTAAAGAGAACAAATCTTCAGCTCCAGTGGAGAACAAAATGGAGGATATGACAGAAGAGTTTCTTCAGAAATCTAAGCATCCTTTAAGATTGATGAACTAAGATATAGTCTGTGCAGATCCCTGTTTTTAAATATTTCTATCTTACTGTCTTACTGAGCCATAACTTTTTTTTGTTATTCTCAGTGTCTCTATATAGTAATGCAAAATTGAATCAAAACATTTCCCTGCTCAATCTCATGCTTTGGTTCTATTTTTATATATTGCAGCTTGCAAAATTTTAAGGAAAAAATCCTGTAGATTATGGTGCTGTTATGTTAAATATTCCTCAGTAGATCTAAAATACCAGATAGGAATGTGGAAATATGCTTTGTCAGCATTATGAGTTACCATTTTATGTATTAATTACCTGTAAATAAGTGTTCTGGTTTTATATGTGCGTTTTTATTCTGGTTCCTCTCTTTTTTTCTGTGATACTTCAAATAAATTAACACATGGAAAACAAATGTACAAGCACTTCACTCAGAGTAAAACAAACTTACCTAACTTTCTTATGGTGCCAGGTTTAATTTAGCTAAAACATTATCAGCTATGTCATAAGTCTTGTGCTGTCAGAAGAGGATAGTTCTCTCCCTTGTTTCACAAAAGGCAATAGCTTTATTTCAGTCTCTTCATTCTGTGAAGCCTTACTGCTGGATCTAGGGCCTTTTGTTTGGTTGAATCTCACTCTTCTTCCTTTTAACTTGCAGATGTGAAGTGTTGGTTGGTACATAATGTCTATCAGGTTCTGTATCATAAATTGGCAGCATTTCTTTAAGCTCTAAGGTTCTTAACATTAAAACATGTAAACTTGGTTACAAATACATCTTCTGTGTTCTATAATAGCAGTGAATTTTGAGCAATCTACAAAAGCATTTGACCACCTGTTCTTTTCATGCCTCTTCCCTGGAGATTTGAAGAAAACTTCAGCTGCAGCATGCCAAAGAAGTAGATGAATAGGATTATGAAGGGAGTAGGAAGAGGCACGGGAAGGCAACCTTAATTATATTAAAGCACTATTCTTAGATAATTGTACAAACATGATTTGGAAGATTGTTCACATTTCTGTATTGAGTTTGCAGGCTTAGCATTGATGTTTCTTCAATTAGGTGATCCATGTATTTATTTGTCTTTGACCAAGTATGTCAATTAGTTATACCCCTGGACACCATTCAGACAGCACTTTGCAGTTCTGCTAGAGCCAGAAGGACATCATTTGAAATGACCCTTGCAGTGATTCTCTGAACTGTAGCATGAGGGGAGACCATTAGTCAGTTGTGTCTGAAGACCTATCTTGCCTCATTATTTGTCTTCTTTCCCAGCTGTGGGCAAAGCTAATTGCTTTTTGACAGTTCAATAGCAGGAGGAAAAACATTAATTCCCTTTCAAATTACTAAAAAGCACAAATACAGTTTTGCCTTAGGTTTTTTGGGTTAAATGGGTGGCAGTTCTTGGTACCTACCTTATATACTGGATCTGTCTTCTGCTCTATGGGATTTAAGACACTGAAAGATGCAAGATACTTTTCAGTGTTTGGAGTATTGTTAAATTCTGACACCTAAAACTTAATGGGCTTAATTCTTCAAACTCAAGAATTCACTTTATTGTACCACATGCCTGTTAACACTGACTAGATATTAGCATAATCTTTCACAATGGTTCAAGAAATCCTTTATTGACTAAAAATCAACCCCAAGGGTTGATCCTGCAGCTGTGTTGAATAGCCTAAACCAAGTGGGAGAGGCTTGTACAAGCCTACAACATTTTCCCTGTAGAGTTTACAAGGATTAGTATGAGCAAACAAATTGGAATAGCCAACTGAGCAGGCTTGCATCCCCAGAATCATGCTGTATTTTGTGCTCCCTGTCTTTATCCTCTTTGAAACTCTCTACCTTGACTGTTCGGTTCCTGCAGTGTAGGCAGGGGCTGCTTCACACTTTCTCTTTTCCTAAAGTAGCCCTCAAAGTTGTGCTGTCCTTTGTTTGCAATATTGGCAGTGATCTGCTGATCATTGTTCTGTTGGCCCAGGTCTCCAGAGGCCACACCACAGCTGAATAGGATGAGAAATCTGATGCAAAACATGTCCTGGCCTTCCTGTCTGTGCCTCCTCTCCCACTAGATGGCCCTAACACTAAAGGTTGGTCTGAGCTCAGGTACTGGCTTCTAACCAGGACTTGGAAATACAGGTTTTCCTTAAGCATCTGTCAAAAAAAACGTTTCAAAATCAAATATTGAATTTATGCTTTCATATGGAGAATTCTATGCTCAAGCTTCAGTAGGGGGTTGCTTTGTGAAGAGTCACATTTGTGTAAAAGATGATCTAGTGCATGTTTTGGGCTTCACTACAGGGCCAGTAGACCCTCTTGGTTGGTAGCTAACTTCTTGTCCTGGCCTGCTCTCTGTTCCTCACCACATGGGCATTGTCCAAAGCAGAATGCAGCGCTAATTTGTTTTGGTGTATTGTGTGATGTATGACAAAGAAAAAAGAAGGGTAAGAAAGACAAAGCAACAGTTCTTTCTTGTGTGCACTCATGGTACCTGCAGATCTAACCCAGAGGGAGGAAATGGCACTGTCCAGCCTAACTTACCTGGTGGCTTGATTTTATCCTGTGTGAGGCATCCTTTACAAAAAGTGTACAAAGCCATTTCCACAGTGTAATTACCTAGGCTGCACCCACACTGATTTAAGCCTGCTGAGCTTAAGGGAGAGTTCTAGTGATGAGCTGTAGGGTATGGCTATATTCTAATTAATCTGATTAGTGCTATTTGGATTCTAGATTAATGGTTAAGTGAGGCAGCTCTTGGTTTAACAACAAACTTAAACACAATGAATACAATGTGAGGAAATTAAATAAGGAAAAGTAAGTTAAAATGCTTGTAAAGGGTGAAATGCAGGCAACAGTAAGAGGGCCACAAGAAGCACAGACAATTGAGTCACCAGCTTCCTTTTCAAGTGAAAAAGGAGCAGCCAGGAGGAAAAGCAAGGATAGGAAACTTCCTTCTTCCTCCTGGAAATGAGGGGGCTGCAGCACTTGCTGCATCAGAGTTGTTGGGAATGTTTATTTGAAGAGAGAAAAGAAGACTGAGGTGACTGGCTGCTATTGATGACTGCCTTTATTTTGGGTATCAAACAATTGCATGGGGCTAGAGAGGAGTGAGGACAAGGTGCAGAGTTGCTAGACTGCTTTTCTTTTTTTCTGCTAGGTGTCAGTCAGCAATTAGCTGTTAACAGGGTAGAGAAAACAAGAGGAAGCCTTTAACTCTTTGGAATGATAAAAAAATTATACCCAGAAGAACTGGAAAAATAAAGTTAACATTCCTTTTTCATCAAAAAGAGATCAAAGGGAGAAAAAAAGTTCTAATGTTTGAGGGCACTAAAAATGGGAAAAGTGTATTCGTTAACTATGTATTTTAAAATGTATGCATTTTAAGCAAGTGTTTACAACCATTTGACTACTATTTTTTTTTTTTTATTTCTGTTACAAACTACTTTTTATGGTAGAGGGTGATGCTCTATAAACTGCACGCCCACCCATGCAGTTACTTTATGAAGTTAAACAGCAATAAATCCTGCTATGCTTTGCATTCATAGGCTTTAAGTGACAGGCTTCTATAGGTGAGGTGCAGACCACCTAGCAGAGCAGGCTGTCCTTGGAGGGGGAGCTCAGTTCAAGCAGCACTGCTGGGCTCAGTCTTGAAGTCATTATGAGCACAGCAAATGCAGTGAAGTGAATGCTTATATTTCTGTGTTTTATTTCTATATTTCTAATACACTTTGGCTTCTTAGAAAAGGATCTAGCTACCAATAGGAGGGCCTGGTTAGAGAGCTACACAAGTGCTCTTCAGACAGATAAAAAGGAGCAAGTGCTTGGTCTAGCAGTGTCTCATCAGGGAAGAGGTTAGAAAAAAGCTGCCTCTTTAATAGTAGGTCTGAAAATTGTTCTATTTTTCCAGCTTGCTACAGCTTTATGAGATGATTGTCAGTTTCCAGGTGGCAAAAAGTTAAATTTTGTAAAATAATGGACGTTAACTGGATTGCTTTATTTTTTAAAAAAATATTAAACCTATATAAATATTCCCTTGAATTCCTTAGTTGTACTTGAAATGCTTTTGTCACTCTTGGTCTGTTTATAACCATTCTAATCATTGTACTTCAGAGAACGAGGCACAGTGACCAAAACTTTGAACTTGAAAAGTGCATTTCCTTTATTAAAAATGATCAAATAAAGGAATTAAATAAACAGAAATGTCACATAAAAGTACACTTGATTTTTTTCAGAGATTCTCAGTTCTTGTCAATATATATATGTATTTTATATATATATAAAATTTTATTCTGAGAATGTCCAGAGCACCAAAGCTACTTTTTTATGTGATAAAGAATTTCTTTTCAGTGCCAGAGGTTAATTTTAAAACTTTTTTTTTTCCAAATTAACATGGAAGTTTAGTAAAGCAAAAAATAGCAACTAGCAGGAACTAGTATATGCTTTTTTTAGCATTTTTTAAAACAGATTAAATACACAGTAACATACTTTTCTTCCTCCATTCAAGCAATAATAATGACTGGTGCCTCTCCAAGGACTGATTTCCCACTGCACAAGTCCAGTCTTGCTAATTCTGCTACAATCACTTGACTTGCAGTAAAGTAGTAAGATGAAGGATCAGAGTCTCTGTTTCCCAAAGTACACAGAGAGTGAAAATGATGCCTAAAAACCCACAAAACAATCGAAGACCCTGTTAGGTCTCTATGGCCAAAAGATTCCATGTATTTTCAAAGGGTTTGTCTGGGCAAGGGGAAGTAGTTTTCATGCCTAATTCTGTGTGCTCTTTTACAGGTACTTCAAGCATGTTTACTTCCCCTCCTTTGTAAAATGACTTTGGGGTCTTTCAGGGTAGGTTTGAAGTTATTTTTCTGCATTTAAAAACCAGACCCAAATTCAGCTGAAGCTTGGCACTGCCTGCAGGATCACTGTGCCAGTCCTTAGGCAGTGTGTATCACAGGAGGGCAGAGACAGCCTCTGTCTTATGGTACATAGTTTCATGCTGAATCTGAGCACCACTGCTCCCACTTTGGCAGTAGAAATTTGTGAACATGTTCCTAATGGAGTAAATTCCAGTTCGAGGTATTTTTGGGTGTTGAAGTGTTTTTAGGTTTGGTGGTTGGGAGTTTTTTTGGTGTGGTTTTTTTATTGGTTGGTTGATTAATTTTGGAGGGGTGGGGTTTGTTTTGTTGTTGGTTTGAGGGTATTTTTGGTGATATAGAAGAGCTTAAGTAATCCCTGTCATATGTAAAGATTGTTTTGGGAAATTGGTTTTTCACATTTCAATTAGCTTCCTCTAATGCTCAAACTAAAACCTAAGCAGCGTTGCCATTATGTTCAGAAGGTAAAGGAAGCAAAGAAGTGAATCACTTATCATTTGCTATAGCCACCATCTTCTCTGATTTAATTAAAATATGACACTAATTTGGAAACCATTCAGGTACAGATATATATTTAAATGGTTATAATATAATAATGACAGGTGCCAAAATTTTGTTCATTCACTCAAACAGTTTATTTTAGGAAACTCAGTCCAGCAGGATGAACCTTGAATATACAAATTATTGCAAGGAAGAAAATTTTATGATGTCTGTTAGTTAATACAGAAGCCAATCTTATTAATCATGGATTTACAGAGGGCTGTTTTATTAGATGTTAACCATAGCTTATGTTGACAATTGATTTTCATTGTAGGACAACTAAATTTATTATTTGTAAAAAGATAAAGATAATTAAATTGACTTTATAAAGGTTACTATCATAAATGTTAGTACCTGACAATTGCAAACATAAAACTGCCTTAGCAGCAAAAATTCAGTTAAGTGATAGGTGGGTTTTTTTCCATTACATTTAATAGTCCCTGAACATTTTTAGCCTTCATTTTATTTTCCAGAGTTTGCACCTACTGCTGTGAAAAACTGATTGGGTTGAAGCCTCACTTTTAGTTTATTTTCTTTCCAATAAAACAGGGTCAAAACATTTTTAAAGTTGTAGAATTAAAAATAAAATAAATGAAAGCTTTAAGTACAAACATATTGTGTCATACTGTCATTTCACATATTTGCCATGAAGTTATTCAGACTCTTTTGAAAAAGATATTGGATCTACAATAAAATTTGACACCTAGGGAGTTTTAAGAATTAAAAAGAGTATTATTAAGGAAGTTAATTTTGGGCCTTTGCTTCTTGCTGTAAGGAAAGTACACATCTTTCACAGTCCAAGCATTACAGAGAAATTCCTCCTCTCTGTGGCATTCCTGCTGTGTGAACAGCCCCTGACAAGTGAGTACCAGCTGCTGGTGAAAGTGAGAAGGGTGAGGACACAGGAGTGCTGGCAATCCATGCTGCCATGCTTTGGGAGCTGCCTCCCTGGCCTGCCAGCAGAAGCTGCTGCCAAAGCACAGCCCGTGTTCCTCTTGCCGTGCCACCACTTTGGTCTTGTATCCGTGGAGCTGCAACCATTTCCACTCGTGCTTGGTGTGCTGGGGGGCCAGTCCTAAAGCCATGTGGAGTTTGGTGTGGCAGAGATGGAGTTCAATCCTCACCACCTCTTCAACAGCTGTGGTTGATTTTGATGGAGCTCAGCAGTCCAGGTGAGGCTCTGTTGGACGTTGTCCTCTTGTGGTCAAGCCACCTCTTGGTCCCCAGTTCTCCTCCCAAAGCAAGGTATGGCCTGAATTCAGCTTTTCTGTGTTCATTTAGGCACTTGTAGGGAGGTACCAAGTCAGAACCTTCAATACCTGATCTCTCCAGCACCAGGGGAGACACACAGGAACCTCATGGGATGATTCATTGCTAGGTGCCCTGTGTGCTTCTCCTCATCAACTGCATGGGAACCTAAGGAGGCAGTAATTTTAACTTGGATGCTACAAGTGCATTGCTGATTCTGCGATAAACATCACTCCCTTTAAATTTTCCTATTGTAATTTTTTTAATGTTAAAGGCATTTATTGAAACATAAAATACAGATGCCTTGGCTGAATTTTAACTCTTCACAGCTACCTCACACTGTCCTGTTAGCCACCTTCAGGTTGTTATAAATAGCACTTTCTGATTCTCTGTGTGTACATTTGCAGCAAAGGTGCTGAAGCCATTGCAAGAAACTGATATTGCCTTGTTTTAATACATTACTTAATCTGCTCAGGACTAAGCCAAGGCAGACTTACTCTTCTAGCAGTTTCCATTTTGATGCACTATTTACTTTAAATGAAGGGCTGTGATCCTGTTCAAAGACATGATTTCCCCTCTCTCCTCTGCTGTCATTAGAGGCAGATAACAGGAAGAGACAGTAAGATAACTGCCACTTATTTAGATTTCACTGAAGCTTTCAGGCAGGAACAGGGACGCCAGCCAGAGCCAAATCAATTCATTTGAATGATTTGCTGATTATCCATGTTAGTTATTCCCTGATTATCTTGCCTGTTGTCCAGGACTAGCTCTTTGCCTTTGGGCTTGGGTTGGTTGTTTATTTTAACCTATAATTTCTGGGGAATATTCTGCAGCATGAGTAGTGCACCCCAGCCTGCAGATACCAGAATAATTGGCACTGGAAAAACTGAAGATTGGTATTTTAATAACTGATTGACAGAAATAAAGCTTGATCATAGTTTCTCATGGGGGCATCTAAACTTGCTAGCAAAGCAGGGTTAATAAATACTTTAATAGTTTTTTCCAAGATTTTGGCTTGAATATTTAGACAGCTGCTTTTGTGTTTTAATTAATGCTTAAATTATGGAAATTCCAAGAGCTTCCCATCAAGATACACTGAATGGCAACTATACCTGTAGAAGAATTTAGGTTAAAATTTGGGGAGCAGGTGAACATGCACAAATAGGCATGGATGTGGTGACATGAACTTCAACAGCAGCAGTATGTGACAACAGTAGGTGTCCAGACCCCCAGTTTCCAGTCCAGAGTTGCTGAACCACACTCCTTTCCCTCTCATTTGGCAGCACAGTGCTCTGCAGCCACTGCTGCATCCCTCCAGGGAGTTCATGCTCTCCATCCCATTACCACTCGGACAAAAAGAAAAAAATCAGTGCTGCTCCTAAGACTTTGCTCAAATGCAAGCTTTCTTTCCATAGAATCTACAAGTTCATACTTCCAGGAGTCATTCAAGATGATGGACTATAGCAAAGTTTAGGAAGTTTGAGTCAATAACATTGAGAGGCTAAAGTACAATGGGATAGAGCTACAGTAGCAGGTGGCTAATTCAGTCAGATTGTGCAGTCTCACCTCCTTCCTGCAACCAGAGGATCTGAAGTATTCTTCAAAATCAAAGGTAATGTTCTGTATTTTGGGGCTTCTGGTGACAAAGAGAAAATGAAGCCTCTGAATTTGATTCTCTTGCATTGTCATTACTTTGCAAGTGAGGCAGGCTGTCAGCCAAGAGACTGTTTTCTGGCTTTTAATCATGTGCATTTTGACAACATAATGTAGATAAACACATACAGTTTTCTCAACAATAGAAATAAATCACTTCAATCTATTCATTACCATGCCTAAGTGAATTTTTCTGCAGTAACTAAGGCAGTTACACATAGTCTGAGCTAATGCAGGAGTCATTTGGAAACAAGGCTGTGACCAAAATGAGATATTGTCATTCTAAATGATGAAAGAAGGACACCTCCATGACAAATCAGTACAGATTAAATCAGACAACATGTTTTGCAGCCAAACACAGAACAAGAAATTAAAGCAACTCATAGTGCTATCAAAATTATGGGCCAGTTTTTCCCTCCCTCACAGACTGGTGCAACAGGTGCAGCTTGTGGGGTGAGGCTCTTTGCCAAAACAAGAGCAGCAGCCAAAGGGCCAGGGCTCACTCCATCTCACCAGCCTGTCCTCCTCTCCTTCCTCACCAGCCTGTCCTCCTCTCCTTCCTCACCAGCCTGCCTTCCTCTCCTTCCTGTGCACATCCAACTCTGTACATTTTGTTTGTCAGTCAGGATAAACTGAGAAGTCTGAGGAGGGACTGATAAACCAGCAGTTACACAAGAAAGTCAACAAGAAGAGATGGCACCACAATGGCCAGTGGGAGCATTTGTTCAGTGAGGAGAGAGCACTCCAGGGGCAGATACAACTTTCACAGCACAGATAACAGGTTGCCTCTTGACATCAGTCCCCATTGAAGTTGATCCAACCTGTAATATCTGTAAAATTAAACTTCTGACTGGGCAAAAAAAAAAAAAATCTAGCCATTCTGAAACTTTAAAATTTCGCATTTCAGTCATACACTTTGCTGTACACAGCATGTATTAAAGACAACTCGATTAGATCTGATTAAAACATCCAAAGAGAAGACAATTTTTGGCTTAAAGATTGCATATTTTAAACTTACAGGCTTCTGTTAACATCTGTGTGTCTCATTAGGAGAGAAGCACTAGAGCTGCTTTACTAAGACTATTAACTCTAATGTCTTCTTCCTACTAGTGACCAGAAGAGGCTACTGAGGGGAGCTGTGGGAGAAATAGGCACCAACAGAAAAATCCTTTCCTGCTTTCATCAAACAGCTCTGAAAGGGCTTCCTAAGCCAAACACTGTGAGCAAGCTACTATGTTTAGTACTCATCAATGTGCCTGTCCTCCATTAATTTCTCTTCTCTTTTTCTAAACTCATTTAGACTTTTGGCATCCAGGGCTTCCCATGGCAACAAGTTTCATAATTTAATTATGCTCTGTGTGAAAAAGTACTTCCTTTTGTTTGTTTTAAACCTACGAAAAGAGAATTACAGGATGCACAACAGAATTGCATGAGCAGACTTAAATGGGAAGATAATGTGGAACGACAATGGAAAATCAGTCTCAGCTCAGAGAACTGGAAACCAGCTTTGTTTTTGCTTTACTCTGACCACCAGTACAGGGTTAGTTAATACTTCCTATCGCTCCTCTCCCTGTCACAAATAAGCCAATTCACGTGATTAGTGTGAAAAGTCAGAAAACAATCTAAGGTGTGTACAGAAATAGTAATGTTTGTTAGAAAGATGAGGAACGAGGTCCTCCTTTTGGTCTTAGGGCAGAAAAGATATGGTGACTGTTGTGCTGAGCAAGGAGGCCTCTGAATTTGCATTTGAATTTTCTAGGTGATGCGACAGTTAAAAATGTCAATATGATTTGGGGCTCTCATGGAGACACACCACAGGGAAAGAGAGAGTGAGTGTCTGTTCTTGGAACTGACGTGTGACAGCATCTGGAAAAGGTGAGTGCAGCTCTCTGCACCTCATTACCAAGAAGCCAGGCTGGAGGGAGTTCAGAGAAGAAGAGCCAACCGTAGCTGTGTGCTTGGAAGAGCTGCCTGATGAGAAAAAGTACAAAGAGCTGACAGCATAGCTGCTAAGCAGCACTTAGGGAGTAAGATGACATAATAACTGTCATGTAATTGTAATGTTTTAAATATAAACCTGCAGGAATGAGAGGAACAAGGTTAGTGTAGGACAAGAGAGTAGCATGAGTAGTGACAGGCATAACAGAAAGAAAATGTAATAACATGGCTTTATGACCCTGGCCTTGCCCCACGTGTGGGTTTCACCTGGGTGTTTCTGGTCTCAGCACGTAAAGTTTGCCTGGAGCACACAGGTTGTGATGTTCTCGCCCAGCAGAGACAACTGTGACCACAAACTCAACAGTGCCATTGCCCACACTTTGGAGAGGGGCTCAAGTGTTGCTGGCATGTCCCAAAAGCAACAGAAGCACAGTTCATGTCCCCTTTGCATTACTGCCTCTGGCAATGCTGGCAGCACTTTGGTTCAGGTTCTCTGGAGAAAGCACATCCCTGGCTCTAAGTTAGGGTATAGGCAGACATGGAAAGACTGATCCTGTTTAGGTTTTATCAATAGTCTCTAAGAAACTGTTCACTGTCGTGAAACCCCCAGAGAGTGAGACTTGAGTATTCAAAGCCCATATGTGAACCAAATATGAAGAAAACGGTAGAAAATGTGACAGGCAAAATTGAAAGTGCATTGTATTGCAACAGTTTCAACTGCAGCAGGGTTTGAGGAGTGTGCACTGCGGGTGACATGACTTCCTTCTGCTGCTTTCTGTGATTTAATGGTTATCTACAGCATCCTGACTCTTTAGGAATTTACCCTTCAGTGATACAGACAGAGGCTGTGGTGCTCTCTCCCAAACAAACCCATTTATCTGTAGAACACACTTATCCTGGCTAACTGACTTTAACACACATTCTTACAGTTTAATATTTTACAGGTGTCAGATGGCTGCTATGAAGGCTACATAAGAGCAATGTCATGTCTACCAATAGATTCAGTCCTGAGAGGAAATGTAACGTTGTGTGAGAGAGACAAAAACAATAGAAAAACAACTTGGCAAGCCACAGAAATTAAATGATACAGAGGGCTTAGTTTAGACACATTTTAATACTTATTTATCTTCAAAAGTAGAGGACTCTGACTTAATTCTCTAATCACAGTCCAGTTAAAACTGCCCTTATTTATGGTCAGTACATCTGAAACTGAAGATCTCTTTTCTTCAAGAACAAATCCCTCAGAAGGCACAAGTCAGAAAGGGTTCACACTGTTCCTCCTAGACTGGTGGGTGTTCTTCAAAGGACAGACGTGAGCTAACTCTACCTTCAGTTTTAATTGGTTATTAATCCTAAGAATTTAATTAACATTACCTTTTTAAGAAAATTACTGAAAAATGTATGGATTTCCCAAAGATTACACAAAATCAAAATACACAGCTACACAGAGAGCAGTGTAGAATCTGTTCTTCTAAATGAAGATATTTCTCCAGTTAATTTCTAGTACATGTTGGTAATATTATACAAGGAATAATTTTGGTCAATTATGATGCTGTAATTATGGGTCTCTCACACTATATACAGGATCTCTGAAGTCTGTCCTGATGACCACTCTGCCTTCTGCATCTCCTCTCCAAATGTTCTATGAGTCTGAACAGATTTTTTTAAAGCCCATTTTTGTACAGATTATATCTTTGGCTATACCTTGACACGAAGAACTGTGTGGATTAGCATGTGACCCATATGCACAGCATTTCTCATTGCTCTTGTACCAATGGCCCCCACAACCTGCACTGTCTGTGGCTGCCCTGGAGTCCTTGGAAGCAGATGTGCTTTGGAATGCTGGGGATCCACTGACAGTGCTGGGGAAGGGGATCCCCAGTGTAATGCAGGATCCTTTTCCAGACATTTCCTGCATGTGTCTGCTCCAGCAGAGTTAGGTGCAGAAGTGTGGACTGTAGATCTGCCTCTGAATTACTATGGAGCAGCTGAGCTCCACAGGCACAAGCTGCCCCTCTCTGAGGATGTAGCACTATATTTTCATATTAGTTTTGATGTAAGGTTTTAAAGTAAGCATTTTAAAATAAACAGAGTATGGTTAGAGATCAAGAATTTGATTAGTGTCTATCTAATTTTGATTAGCTTCTCTCTACTACCTGATTAGTATCAGGTTTGACTCTGGTGTCATGGTTTGACTTCAAGGGAACATCTGGGCTATGGTTTAGATTCTACTAAACACTAAAGCTTTTATGTCTGCACTTAAAACTTCCAACCCCAGTACTGAGATGAGGTAAATTTATGAGATGGACAAACTAAGGAAGGATTAAGAAAGAGCAGCTCTTCCAAAAAGTTAGTCAAGTCAAATCCTTAAATTATTTGAAAAGTACTGTAATATTTTGAATACAGATTTTAAATATATACAGATTTTATATTGATACATTTATTTTCTTGTCAAGTACAACTTATTTTTTCTTTGCTTTTATGAGAAGTAGTATAATAAATGGAAGTTGTGTTATGTAACTCTCCCAACACCTCTGGCATGAACTAACAGTGCAATTGAAATTATGAGGTCTCTGGACTCAGAGACTTGAGGCTGGACACTGCCTTTGTCTGATGCTGCTGTGCTCTGTGTGTTTGATACTGGGCTAAGTAGTTTCCACTACAGGGACACCTTAGCTCAGGGGCAGGAGTGAGAGGGGAGACATCTGCCTTAGAGAAAAATTATTCTTCCCTTCCCTTCCCTTCCCTTCCCTTCCCTTCCCTTCCCTTCCCTTCCCTTCCCTTCCCTTCCCTTCCCTTCCCTTCCCTTCCCTTCCCTTCCCTTCCCTTCCCTTCCCTTCCCTTCCCTTCCCTTCCCTTCCCTTCCCTTCCCTTCCTTCCCTTCCCTCCCTTCCCTTCCCTTCCCTTCCCTTCCCTTCCCTTCCCTTCCCTTCCCTTCCCTTCCCTTCCCTTCCCTTCCCTTCCCTTCCCTTCCCTTCCCTTCCCTTCCCTCTGTTTAATATCATACATAATGAGATATTTCCACATGCAACCATCAAGACGTTCTCTAAGTCTGTATGAAAAATAAATTATTTGACCTATGAAAATCGTCATCTTCAATGGACTCCAAATCCACTGCGCGAGTTCTGAATTTCTCTCTAAGGCAATTCCTCCAGCCTTCTAGATCCAGTTCTACCCAAGTATTTTGTTTTCTACCTGTGAAAATTAAACCTTTTGAAGAGTTTCTGCACCTGAGAGTCTAGCAGTCAATTTTTCAGATGAGGACAGATTCCAGATCCATTCTTCCAACCCCACTGTTAAACAACCATTAATAGTTAGCTAGATGGTTATTGTAAGCTTCTGTATTTGACTATTAACAGCAACTGCATGTGTGTGTCTGCTCCATATAGAACAAACCTATTTAGAGATTGATTTTATGATGCCAAAATGATAAAGTTTGCTAAAAAATGTAGAGTGAATGTGTAAGCTCTGGAAAACATTAACAAAAATAACTAAGTAACACTCCCTATTCATACCTAATTCCTACTGACATCAAATTTAGCTGTGTGTACTTTGGACTCATTGGAACTGTTACTGTGAAAATCTTGCTGCACAAGTCCTCTTTGAAACGTAAAATATTTGTGTTCTGACTGCTCTGTTAAAAAAAAGAAAGAAAAAAACAGCTTTTGTTTTGTCATCACTGTAGTTTAGGCAGATTCTCCATTGTCTAGTGTCTTGTTATAGCCATTTATATCAACACAGAGTGGGTGTACAGTAGCCAGCAGTCTGTGTTAGCAGCGTTTTAGATTCAGTTTGCACTTACGTAAATGATTGTGCAAGATGTGAGAGGCAATCTAGCCCCTGGGAATTATATATGGTTTTGGGCGTAATCTTTATGTGTGTAGCCAAAACATAAAAATATAGAGAAGTTTTAACATGTTACTGTTGCCATCACCCCAAATAAATATAATTAAACAAGCAGCTTTCAGTCGTACTTATAGGCAAGAAATATGAGCCTATAAGGAACAATATATTGCTTTGTCTTTCATAGCATTGTTCACCCCATTCTCATAATGGTCAGACAGGAAAGTTTTCAGACCAAGGAACAGTTAGAAAAGTGCATTTCAAAAAACATTCAATCTATGTAGTTTAACAGGATGCCTCTTTGCAATTCAGAAGAAAACTCTGGTGAATTATGTCACATTTCAGCTGAATTAAACTGGTTTAGAGATACTATATCACAACAATCACTAAGACAGCCCAGTCCAGAAAGAAAGGGGTATTAAACTATGTTTATAATGTGGGGCCATGTGTTCCTTCCTTATACCACAGAGCCATAAATGTTGCATATTCCACTTTGCAAGTCAAGGTATCCCAGAAGAGATATTAATGATATTGGGGGCTACAGGAAATGGAAGCACCTTAACAATGTGTTCCCCTGAGGGTCTGGCATGTGCTGCCTTGGAAATCCTTGACAAGACTCAAAAGCACCATTAAAGCTTTCCTGTAGCTTGCTTTTCTTTTTTATTTTTTCCATCTGAGCTGGTGACAGCATAGGTGAAAAGTTCCCTTGCTGGTGGCAGCACATCTCTCATACCCACAAATATTCATTTAACATTAATGAATTGCTTAAACATTCCTGAGATGTCTGTGTCTCTCTGCAGAGATTTGGGATCTTTATTTTGCCTGACTCTAAACCACAATCCCAAGTAAAAGAGCAAAGGAGGAACTGAACAGACAATTCCTGGCAGACTTTTTGCCAGTTGCTTTCACCTCTTGAAGTTTTCCCTGTGATGGGGCTCTGCAGGTTTTCAGGGCAAGGCAAGGATGTCTAAATGCCAGGGGGAAAAAAATCTGCTTTGCTCTAACCCAGTGCTCAGAAACAGCTGAAACCTTAAATGTACTCAGCATGATGGAGGTTCCTTCAGAACAGAATCTTTTTGGATTATTTAAATTTGGCAAAATCAAAGTGATGTAGAACAAAAACCAATAAGCTCCTGCTAGCTCTGCCTAGAATAATAGTTTATATGTTGTCCACCCTTTTTTAGACCAAGATTTGTCTGCTTCTGCTATATCTAATGAATGTCTTTAACTGACTTGTGTATTACAGTTGTAATTCATTTATCAAATCAAATCATGATGGTGAGGAGGAGGAAGTTGTAAGAAGTGAATATCTAACAGATGAGTTATCTGGAAGAAGGCAGCACCTACTGACATCACCCTGCAACGTGCAGTGCCTTTGTCTGGAGCAGTCTGGCTTCCATGATGCTAGGAAAATCAGAGAGGTGAACTCCCTCCTATTTCCTCCTTGGAAGGTGTTCAAGGCTGTGGCCTCACCTCTCTTGGAAGAGTCTTGAAATATTTTTAATAATGGGAAGGGGTGGAATGGCTGTGGGCTGGATCCTCTTGGAAAGTGCCCTGTAGCATTAGAATGACACTGCTGGTAGTCTGCTCCAGCTGTTAAAAAGATGGAGTTTTGCTGATTTGCTCTTTAATTTCATTCAGCCAAATGCAGTTATTGCAGCTAGGAATGATCCATCTCCGGTGTAACTCTGCCGAAGCCTGTAGTGTCACAGAGGGTGAGATTGTGAGTGAAAGTTTGGAGAGCAGAAACCAGCTAGGTACATGTTAGTGACAACAACTCGTGAGGCAAAGGAAAATGTTCTGTGATTCCAGACACACTCACCTATAAATTGCTGACCGGTTTATGTATTGCCTGATATAATCACCCCAGGAATCAGGAATATTCTATTTATCGGGGCGTTTATCGCAGGTAATCATGGGTGCGGTGGAAATACTGCCTGGCGTGTGTCGCGCGTTTTGGAAGCTTTCAATTCCTGATTTTCTGACACTGGGGGAGATTGTGCTTTTGATTTTATTATTTTTTAATTATTATTATTATTCTTTTATTTTAACGCACGGGCCTGAGGCCGGGCCAGGCCAGAGGAGCTCAGTGCCCTCCGCCGTGCGCGCCCGCGCCGCCGCCGTGCAGGTGTTCGGCGTTACCGCCGCCCGTAAAAGCCGCTCACGAACACGGTGACACATAAACGCTAAATTGAAGTGGTGCTACTCCCCTGCCCCAGGGCTGGGGCAGAGGCAGACGCAGATCCGACCACCCGCAGCCCGCCGAGCGGGACCGGGGCCGCCGGGTCCCCGCAGCACCGGGAGGCGGCGGGGGGAGGCTCCGGAGCCCCGCCGAGCCCTGCGTGCCGCTCCCCGGACAGAGGCTTCCCGCATCGCCCGAGGCACCTGCGGGGAGCCGGCCTTGGGAAAGCTCCCGGGACTTCCAGGACAAGGGCTGGAAGGGGAGGGAAACAGGCTCAAAGCAGCCGATGAGCGAGGCTGGCCAGGTTTACGGCACAGCCGCGGGTGCGAGGACAGCGCGGCAGCATCACTCACGGGGCGGCCGCGGGCAGCCGGGATCCCGCCGCTTCCCCCGGGCAGCCCGTCCTCCCCGCCAGCCCCCGAGCTGAGGGACACACGAAGCAGCACATTCGCTCGGGTTCCTCCGGCCAGAGCCGCTCCCTCTGCCCGCCCGCCGAGAGCGGCGCAGCGCGGGTCCCGCCCGCAGCGGGGCCGCCTGCAGCAAGTGGGGGCTTTGACTTTTATTCATATTTTTTCCTTGAACTCAGAACTCCTCGAAGGCGGATGATTTCACGGAAAGCGAAGGGGAAGACAGGGCCCCGAAGTTATTACACAAAATAATGAGTTCTCCAGCCGATCCCTTCGGGCTGAGACCGTGCCAGTGCGGGGATGCACGCATCCCGCCCCGCCGCCCTCCAGAAATCCCCAGATTAGCAGGAAAACTTGGTGGTGCTTCAAGTGCATACCAAGAAAATTAATGTGAAAGCATTCCCTTTTTTTAAATCGGGAAAGGCGTGTATTTTCTCTCTCACCTAAGGCTTCTCCCTCTATTCCTCTCCCTCCACCCCCCCGCTCTGGGTTTTCCAGATAAATTGGAAAGATTTCCAGAGGGAACCTGGAGAAAAAATAATAGAAATATTCAAGCACTGTCTTGGTTGCCCTGATCTATAGCACCTTACTTTAAATGCCCGTTAGACTGTAAAATCCGGTCAAAACTGTATTCATTGCAACAATATTGGTAATAATGTATTTTGTCCGAAGTTGCATTATCTCCTTCACGACAGAAACTACAAACAAAATGTATGTTCCAAGAGAAAAGGAAAATGTTTTATTTAATCCAGAAAATAATTAAAATCTCATGTATTTTTATTGGTTTTAGTATCCAGCAGAGTGAAAATATTGAAACTCCAAGACCTCTTGCATTAAAAAGTCACAACTGTTCTATTTTATTAGTTCTGACTGTGTGAAAAAAATTATAAGAACAACATTGAAAAAATCCGGGTTTTAGAGCCCCAAATGGCCATAAAAACAATAAAATCAACTATAAAACCTGCACTAGTGATATTAAAAAATTATGTAGTTCAATAAATGTGACATTTCATGAATGCGGATTTAATAGTCTCCAACCCGTGGAAAGAGGAAGGCTGAGGTCTAACAATTGAATTTGAAAGGGGCGGTTCTGTAGAACTGCAAAATTAAGTGCTTCATTTTTCTTGTTAGGGATTATGCAGTGGTAGTGGAATGTAATAACTGTGTCATTAAAACTTCCTTTTAACAAGGCCTATTGCTTGTATAAAAGTCAGAAAAGAATAATCTCTTCCTCTATTTATTTGTTTTCCAATAATACAGCAAAACATTTTTTTTTTTTCTTTTCGCATAAACTTGTTCTCAAGATTTTGAATCGACAGCTTGTAAAATATTGTGGGGGCCCTCCATTCTGCTGCCTCATATCATGCACGTCGTTATTCCAGAGGGCAACGGGTCATCGGTTTACTGTACATTTATTAAGTAAATCAAGCTGCAAATCCAACACTTCCAGATGAAAACATTAACTAAACCCCTTGGAAAGAGTAATGCCTGAGAGACTGAACACAGAGAAAAAATAATCAAAACTGTCAGCTCGCTTTACGTGTACCTGATATTTACAAGACACAAGACCACGCTTTAAAGGTGAGTTTTGGCATTTGTTAACAATGTAAAGAAAAAGAAAACCCAACCTCTCTGTATTATTAAACTAGATTTTTTTTTTGTTTTGTTTTTCATTTCACCAACACCCTTTCGTCTTACTCTGAGCCTCTTAGTTATTAAGATCTTCGTGGGTTTGAACTGGAGACCTTTTTTTTTTTTTTTTAAAAAAAAAAAAAAAAGAAAAAAAAAAGCAGCTGAGTTACACCAGCACCTGCTATTCCTTAACAGCTTTCCGTGCTCGCTGTCAGCACGGGGGCGTGTGAGGAGGACGGGGCACGGCGGGCCGCGGACACGCAGGGTGCACCTGCCTCCTCCGCCCGCACGGACAGGGACGGGCTGCGGCAGCCGCTGCCGTCGGGGCCAGGCCTGGCTGCTCGAGGGGCGCGGGTAGAGCGGGGGTCGCTGCTCTTCCCTCACACCTCCCACCAGCCCCGGCCCCAGCCCGGCTGGCGAGGCGCGGCCCCGCGGAGCGAGTGTCTCTCTCTGGGGGCTGCGGGGCGGGGGAATCACCCCGCGGGATCTTAAAAATGTAATCACAGGAGCCCAGGTGGCGCTGCTCGGGCCGTCATGCCGCTTTCCCTGCCCGGGCTGTCGGGCACTGGGGCCCCATCGCCCCCCAGTGTGCCGCCCGTCGGTGCCAGGCGGGATGCGAGCGGCGCGGCGCCACTTCCTGCTCGGCCACGCCGCGCTCCCGACCTGTCCTGGGCACGGGCAGGAGCCTGTGCCGCCCACGCACTCCCCCACTCGTTCCGGGTCCGCTCAAGCGGAGCGCCCGCGCGGACTTTTCCAAAAGAGAAGTGCCCGGGCCGGGTGGGGGGTGCCCGTCCGCTTCTTGCCTCCTTCCTCTGTCCGCGCCAGGGCCACGCTGCAAGGGTCAGCGCGCAGCCCACGGGCAAGCCCGAGAGCCGGGTGGGGCTGTGCCGTGCGCGGGCAGAGGAGCGGGAACCGCAGCGGGAGGCGCCGGGGCCGCCGTGCCGTCGGGGCCCGGCGGGCGGCAGATCGCGCCCCGCTGCCCCGGGCTGCCCCGGGCCGCGGCGGTGGTTGATTGGCGCCGCGGGGAGTTCGCTCGGGGAGGCGGGGGCAGAGTTTGCCGGTGGGGGGTGGTTTCCCCCTTCCCTGGCCGGGCTCATTGGCCAGACGGCGCCGTGGCAGGAAGGGGACAGAGACCACGCGGGCTCCGCCCCGCGCCAATAGAAACCTATCGAAGGGTAACCCGAGCCCAGAGAAACCCGCGGCGGCGGTGCCAGCACCTAGCGCCGCGGTCGGGGCCGGCTCTCCGCAGGGGCGGCCGGGGGCGCGGGGGTGCGCGGGCGGCGACCGCGCCATGCAGTACCAGCCGCCGGGCGCGGCGCCGGCGGCCCTGGGCGTCGGCGTCCCGCTGTACGCGTCCACGCCGCTGCTCCAGCCCGCGCACCCCACGCCCTTCTACATCGAGGACATCCTGGGCCGCGGCCCCGCCGCCGCCCCGGCCCCCCACTCCCTGCCCGCCCCGCCGCCGCCGACGCTGCCGTCGCCCAACTCCTCCTTCACCAGCCTGGTGTCCCCGTACCGGACCCCCATCTACGAGCCGACCCCCGTCCACCCGGCCTTCTCCCACCACCTCGCCGCCACCTATGGCACCGGCGCCTACGCCGGGCCCCTCTACTCCTTTCCCCGCGCCGTCGGCGACTACGCGCACGCCCTGATCCGGCAGGACCCCCTGGGTAAGCCATGTGTCCCCCCCGCCGCTCTCCCCGGCTGCCGCGCAGCTCTCGGTCCCGTCCCCATCCCGCCGTCGGGGCACGGGTAAATGGGAAGTGCCCGAAAGCGGTCGGTCCCCTTTCCCGTCGCCCCGCCGCTTCTCTGTGCTCCCCCGGCTCCCTCCGGCCCCCGTCTGATTTACAGTAAATTAAAAGACGTGCCGTGCCCCGGGGCTGTCAGCGAGACCACAGTGCGCGGCCGCGGTGACTCAGATTTGTTTTCCTTCAAACCAAGTGACTCTGAGAGTGTCCTTAGTAATGTCGCATGTGGTTTTGGTGGGGAGTTTTAATTGTGCTTGGAGATCGCATGGCAGATCTCAGGCTTTCCTGCGGATGACTTGAAAAACAGTCGGGAGGCCGGCTCCGCTCGCTGAGGCCCCCGAGGTTCCTCCGCGGGTCGGCTCGGGCCGGGTCGGGGCCCCGGCGACTGCTTCGCGCCCTTGGCCCGGGGAAGCGACCCCTCTGCGGGGGCTGAGCCCCGTACCCGGGCTGCAGCACTTGTTCTTAGTGATTGCAAAACTGGACCTGACTCACCACATTTGTGCAGTGAAAGAGGCTGACCCTTTCCGTTCATACAGGAAACCTTGAGCTCTCGATAGGAGTAAATCTGGTTTCAGAAGCTGTTAAGTGTTTTCCTGGCCGCCTGAAGCAGGCTCTTCCCCGGGAGTCGTGCACATTGCTGATTACTTTATCGACATCCTCAATACAGACAAATTCAGGAAACACTCGACTTCTGATAGCCGGGATCCGTTTTTCTGATATTGTTCATTTCCTCTGTGTGGGATGTGACTTTATGACAGCTAAAATAACCAGTTGCTTCCTATTTTTTGAGTCTGTTTTGCACCAGAATTACTAAAGCCTGACGCAAGCAAAATCTCGAAAAACAATGCAGCAAATTGCAAAGGGTGCAGGCAGAAAGACAAACAGCGTGACTCAGTAGCACTGGCCAGAGCCTCCTGGCCCGGGTCGCGGCTCCGCGGCGGGGCTGGTTCCCCGGCTGTCGCTGCCTGCGCCGCCTCGCCCCTCACCCGGCCCGGGCTGAGCCTGGCGGGCAGACCCCAGCCGAGGGTGGGGGACATGGGGGCTCTTATTCCTAGAAGCCCAGTGCCCTCCTCTTGGCGCATCACCGCTGCCCAGCCTCGCCATGTCCCCGCTCTCCGCAGGGTCCCGGGCACTGCTCAGAGAAAGGGAGACAGTTTCTTTAGGGCATCGCAGTGAAAGAGCAGAAGGAAGCGAAGGTCTTTTTTTTTTTTTTTTTTTTTTTTTTTTTTGTCTCTTTCTTTGCGCTATAGACCAACAGGAAACACATTGACGGAAATGTTGCCAAAGCCCGTAGAGTGACTTTAACTGGTCTCTGTTTGGCGGAGGGGAAAAAATCAGAGAGGGGAAAGATTAGAGTAGGAACTGGGAGAAATAAAATCAAGCAAAGGAAATTAGCGAGCTCTGACCCGGCGTGCTAGCAGGCCTGGGCCCGCGCAGGGCCGGGGCTCCCCGGTCACGCGTGTCCGCGTTCGGCCGGTGACCCTGGGCACTGTGCCTCTCTTTGTAGGGAAGCCGCTGCTGTGGAGCCCCTTCATCCAGCGGCCGCTGCACAAGAGGAAAGGGGGGCAGGTCCGCTTCTCCAACGACCAGACCATCGAGTTGGAGAAGAAGTTCGAGACGCAGAAATACCTCTCCCCGCCGGAGAGAAAGCGCCTGGCCAAGATGCTGCAGCTCAGCGAGAGGCAGGTGAGGTCGTGCCCCCGCCCCGGGGAGCCGCTCCCCCTTCCCCGCGCTCCAGGCCCCGCCGTGCAGCTGCTGTCGGTGCATCGCTGCCGGGACCTCCCGGGCCACCTCGGGGTCTGCGGGGAGGGGGTGCTTGGCAGGTTCTTGCTTTTTGCTTGTGGTTTGGGTAGGGCTCTAGGCACTTACTGGCTCTGAGACTACCCTGCACCTTCTCTCGTTGTCGTTGCTCAGGTCAAAACCTGGTTTCAGAATCGCAGAGCCAAATGGAGGCGTCTAAAGCAGGTACGTAGATGTTTCTGTTTCTATAGAAATAAGTATTTTAATTGTCTTATCTTATGCCGTGCTCGCCTATTCCAGGTTGTATGCAGAAGTCATCTGAAAGGCTGTTTAACCTCTTCACCTTGATTAAAAAGACAAATAGTCATGCTGGAATCCATGAGGGCTCGTTCAGGCAGCACTAACGTTAAAAGCTTCTAATGCAGTTCCTATATCAATTATGCCCATCTTTCACACACCACCTATTAAAACTCCACACTAATTGTTTTGTAAACCCATATGTTGTTTAGCCAATTAACGTGGAGAAGATAAGTAATTGTCAGTAAATTACTTCGGCAGTTTTTTTGGAGAATATTAACTGGTGTTTTAAAGCACCCTCTCTTAATGAACACAAGTCAATGTGTTTTGCTAATATCAGGGGAAGACAGGTACAAACACCTGGTTTGTTTTGAGGAGCCACATGGAAAATTGAGTAGCTTTTACTTTCCTATCACAAGCAGTTACAGTGTATGAAACTAAGAAGTTAAAGCAGTTTCCCTTCCCTTAGAAATCATGCTTTAGCAAGTAATTATTTGGGGGTTTTTATGGCATATAGGCCAAAATGTTGGAATTTTTCAGAAATACTTGAGCCAAGGGACCTTAGTTTTTCCAAGCCAGGCACAGTTCCTGAGTCTGGCTTCAGTAAGTGTGACATGGACACACATGTTTTACTGGTAAAGTAGCCTTTAACATAAAAGTAAAAAGAAGGAAAACTAATCACAGTACCAGTACTCTAGATGAATCTCTTCTATGACCTTTGCCTGAGTTTAACTAAATCTTCAGCTGATTTTTTTAGTGAAGTCCTATTATTCTGGCAAGAGGCTGGCTGGGAACCAACCCATGCCACAGTGTCCGGAGAGCTCGCTTGGGATCTCGGCCATTTTAAGTCATTTCCTCCTTTTCATTCAGTCACATCCATTTCTCCAAGCGCGCGCGGTTATATCATGGGTACGTGTCTCTGCCTGCTTTTTCTTTAGAGTAGCATTTCATGCCCCCTTAGGGGACTGGGCTCTCCAGACAGGTGCCAACACAGGGCTACTCTTGCCTTCACAAACAGGGTTTTGGTTTGGTTTTAGTGGTGAGTGTTTTAATGTTGAGTTTTAGCTTAATTAGTAATTTTTTTTCCATTTGCTTTTGGGCCACTGATGGATTCAACCTCCCTCCTCTTGCTGTCGGGTGTAATTAAAGAAAGATCAGGGCAGGAGGAAGCTGTGTGTCGGTGTTTGTAGACTCATAATAAACATTTGCTTTGCTAAAGACAAAAGTTCAGAGATTCCTGGGCTCCAGCAGCTCCTGCCTCTTTTGAAGTGGCTGTGATAACCATCGCCAAGGAGCCCTATTCACGACAGCAGCCCCTGTGGCTGTGAGAGAGCGGGATCAGAGCCCTCGCCCGGCCCTGTCCCACTTGGGCAGGTTTATAGACAGGAGGCCCAGGGAGGCAGCAGGACACCTGCCTTTTTCTGCAAGAAACCCAGGGTGGTTTTCCCACACAGCACAGCTGAAATTCCCAGGCCTCCTTTCTCTGTGTAGTTCTGTACCAAGCTGGATCCTTTCATTGCAGGAGAACCCCCAGGCCACCAAAAAAGAAGAAGTAGAAGGTGCTGACAGTCACAGTGACCAAAGGCCAGAGAGCTGCCAGAGCCCCGAGCAGAAGGGTAAGGAGGTCTCTCTGGATGGTTCACAGTACACGCCTTCACCAGCCTCCCAGGAGGACCTGGAGTCAGATGTCTCTGATGACTCTGATCAAGAAGTGGACATTGAAGGTGATAAAGGCTATTACACTGCTGCCCACTAACAGTCCCGTGCAGAAAGCGGACCCTAACTCAGCTTGCACTTTACCAGGGGCTGGTTTGAAAGAATATTATGCTACAGGAGAAAACTTCCACCATTACATTGAAAGAAAAATGCATCACCAAATAGACTAATTTTATAATAAGCAGAGAAAGAAAAGATGTATTTTCTGCAAGCAGTTCAGTTTTTGCATCTTGAATTTGGTTAAAGGACCATGGTTTGTATTTAATTATTTGTAAGATATGTTTGTACAATAATCAGTGTTCTAACTGGAATATAATCCTGCACCCTGTCCTTACTCATGGTGGTGGAGGGGGTCTGAATCAGCTGCTGTTGGTGATCAGGCAAAACTCTAACTAGTGTGGAAGTGAGTATGGATTGCAGGACTAAGCCCTTTATATGTGTAAACAAACGTACTTTAAATAGATTAATTTAAACGCCCTTTGTAAGCAGAGAAACGTGTTCTGTGAAATGGGGAGGGATTTGACCATCCCCAGAAGTGCCTTATGCTCACACCCTTTCTTTCATGTGCCATGGTGCTTTCTACTGAGACATCCCTCCGTTTGTCAGGTAGAGTTGTCAGACAGATTCCTTTTTCTTCTTGTATAAGATTAAATGTGCCTTCTCAAATTTTTGAGAATTTTGCCTCACAGTTTGGGTGGTTCCATTTGCAGGAAAAAAAATCTCCTTTAAAATCTCTAGCACTGTTTTTTATGTATTTCATATTTGAGGGGAAAATGCAGGGAGTGATAGGGCCCTGCTGCAGGACAGGAACTGGCATCAGCTGCAGGTCATAAGTGAGGCACCCAGCTGTGGGAAGATAATGCCTATTGTACACATATCTGCTTCTGTACATACTAGTTTTCTTTAAAAGTCTCGTGGTTTTTATACCTCACATTGTTCATATTTTGTACATATTTGTTCAGTGTTAAAAAAAAAAATGGCAGAACCTGGTATTTAATTTTTGATGGACATATCTGTGAAATAAACCTAAACTCTGCAACACTCGCCACTCTGCCGTCCATTTACTGGCAGGAGAAAACCCAGACCTTTCCTCTGCCAGGTGTGTTGTAAGTGGCTTTTCCCTCAGTACTGTGCCAGTCACGAGCCACCCCACAGCTTTCTGCCCTTGCTGCAGGAGTCTCGTGTGGGCTCTCTGCTGTATATTTTGCTGTGTTTCAGCTTCCCAGATACGTTTCGGTTTTGCCCACATGGGAACGGGCTCTGTGACAGGAGGGGGAAAACCAGGCTGGCCAGCCCAGGCTGGGAGCGTGGGTGTTTACCCCGAGTCGCCCTGACCTTGGGGGGCCAGAGAGGGGGTGCGGGCATCGATCCCAGCCAGGGCACATGCTGACCCACCTGAGTCAACAGTGGTTATTCATCGGCCTTTCTCCGAAATTACGTCGACCTGGGGAAGGAGCACAAAACCTGGGGTATGAGAATTGCTCCCAGGAGTGGGCATCCTGGGTGGGTATTCAGCCCTCCAGGTGCCACTGTGAGCACTCAGGGAGCAGGGATTTACACCTGGCCAAGTGTCACAGAGGATTTTAGTGCTAATAAATGTTTTTAGATAGCAGCAAGTGACTATCGTGACTGGCCCTTAGATCAGACAAGATGCTGCTTCTAAGCACGTTAATTCTTTGAGAAGCATGAGTTTTCTGAATAAGTGACTTTAACTTTGGTGTGTTCAAAAACGGCGCTCATGAACGGGGCCCGAAAGGACGAAGTGATGGGGAGGTTCTGTTCGCCGTGCCCGCCGTGCACAGGCTCCAGCCGGCCCCTGGTTTAACGCTGCCCGTGACAAAGGGAGCTTCGGGGCGCTCCAGGGCGTCCCTGGAGCCCCCTTCGGCCTTAGCGCCGGGATCGAGCCCCAGCGCCGATAACTCATAGCGGGGCTGCGCTGAGGAGGAGGAGGAGATCTCCATCCTTCGGCCCTCTCCACGCTGGGGTTGCTGTCGCGGGTCCCGACGGGGACAGCCCACGGTGAGTCCCAGGAACTGCGGGGGAGAGGGTGATGGGCTTGTGAGGGTCGGAAGCAGAGCAGGGAGCGCTCAGGAAGATGCTGTGCCCGTCTTTATCTGTTTATCTGTGCCGACCCATATCAAGGTGCATATCAAGGAAACCGGCGTTACCTCTTCTATGCGACTTCGTTACGGCTGTGCGTTCGCGTGGGGTTGGGAACACGCGTGGGGCAGAGCGGCCGTGACGGGCGGGCAGCCGGCGGCGGCCCGTGAGAGCGGACCCCAGGCAAGCCCCATTTCCAGCTTTCCTGGGCCGGGACAAGCCGGGAGCCAGCCGGGCCCGATGCGATGGGAGGGGCAGGGGCTCTTCCGAGGCACGGCGCGGGGTCGCGTCCCGGGCCATGTAATTACATCGGGGTCCAGGGAAGCCGGGCTCGCCAGCACAGGCTCTTTCCCCGCCGTGGGAGGGATCTGGCGGCTCCCCGCAGGTGGGGAGCGCAGATGCGCCGTCTGCAGCCGCCTGGCCAGGGATGTGAATTTCCCGGGTGTCGCGGCAGGTGACAAACAGCGCTGTAACCCCGGCCGGGCAGTCTTTATGTTCTTGCTCACCCGGGGAGGGGGTTTAGGGAAGTAAAACACACCGGCGGGGCCGGCCGAGCTGCTGGTCAGAAGCAACCCCAGCAGCTGTCCTTAATTCCCCCAGCTCGTTACCACGCGGGGGAGCCGACGTGGGGATGACCACCGCGGGGCGGACGAGTGTCCCTCCACGGGCAGTCTCTGCTTCTCTTTGGCAGCGGAAAAACAACCAAAGCACTTTACACCGTCCGGGAAAACCTTCGAGCCCCTTCCGTGCCACCCTGCTCTGTCCTGTTTGTTTGCCCGTTGGCTATTCCATGCCGAACTGGCACGTATGACCTTTCCAGCACAACTCTCGTCTTGTTTTCGACTTTTTTATCAGCCGATTCAACTTGAAAATGGTTATCATTTAGCAGAAAAACAAACAGAAAAGCACATTTTTGTAAGCAAAACGTTAATGATTGGAAGAATTGCACCAATTTCAGCTTGACAGTGTGTGATTAATCCTCCGGGTCAGGTACTTATATTTTTAGTCATTAGGTTCGTCGGCCTTTGATATGCAGAACTGTTTCTAGCCTAATAGGCTATCGACCGAGCCGCTGTGTACTTTGACTCCGAGCGCAGCGCGGTCCCCGCAGCGCGGGATGCGCGGAACCGGCCGGGCGGGGCCGCGGCCGGAGCCGCTCCGGTGGCCCACGGGCAGGGCAGCTGGCCCACGGGCAGGGCAACTGGCCCACGGGCAGGGCAGCTGGCCCACGGGCAGGGCAAGCCGAGCCCGTCCCGCGGCCGGGACACGCGTGGGGCTGCGCATTCGCGCCCGCCGCCAGCGCTGCCGCGGAGCGGGGAGAGGAGGAAGGCGGATACGCGATGTTTGCAAAGCAGGTCACTTTAATCCTTCACACTGAAATGTCCAGAGCCTCTTCTATTGCACAATAATAGGAAATAATAACTCAGGGCTGCTAATTGTTTGCTTTCGCTGAAAAGGACCTTCCTGTGGTCATATCGGATAAAAGGAGTTTTATCCATCCACTCAGTCCAGTGGATGACAAGAAATCGTATTAGACCTGGAAGACATCTGCTATTAGATGTCTCCTCAGAGGACAAAAAAAAAAAAAAGTCAGTCAGACAATAAAATCTGTGCATGGGTATTACTGTCTTTTAGCTATGTATGTATGTAAGCAAAATGTTAGTTTTTGAAGACATTATTTTAGGACGTGAGAAAGCTTCAAGACAGAGCTGTAAACCTGAAGGAGGTATGAATAGCAGATCAGAGTATGCTGATCTGATTCAGATCAAATTCCCATTAACGTTTAGCACTGGTTTGGGTTTAGTAAGGACTTTGTCCAGGTCTTTGGCGACAACAGCTTACCAAAAAGCCTTTGCTGACAATTGAGTCTCTGTCTTATTTTGAATCATGGACCAGCTCCAAGCCTCCTCAGCATAGGAGGTTTGCTTATTCCTATTTACCCCAAACAGGAAATCAATGAGTATTTCTAAAATATTTCAGATGATGCATGTTAAGGCCAAAATAACTTTACACAAGCGTGTAAAAGCCTTATCATGTTAACTTAAGTGGCTCAATTTCACAGCTCTGTTGTCTGAGAGCTATTGACAAATGACTACTAAACCCTGGGAGTCTCAAGCACATTCAGACTGTGTTACTTTGGTCACTTCGAGTTATATCAGCAAATTATTATTTGCTGGAGCCTTTCAATTGAGTTGGTCACTTGTGAATTTTCCCCTGTATGTTAGATACCCACCCATGTTATAAAGACATAATCTCTAATGGGACTAATTGAGACGTAGATCTTTTTTCCCTATCAGATTGATACCCACCTATGTCATTAAGCCTTAATAATAAATTGAACTAACAGGTTTGTTTGGGTTTGCTTTATTTGATTTTGTTTCTGTTTGTTTCGATTTGTTGTTGTTGTGGAGGTTTTTTTGTACATACAAAACAGAGACTGATATTAAACAGTCTGAGACGCTGTGTTTCTGCTCGTTTTAGAATTGTCATAGTGACTTTTTCATTTTTGATTTTTTTTTTTTTCATTCCTGAAGGTATTGTTCAAGATGTCAAAGATAGTAACACAATTCTAGGAAAGAGATATTCTTATATCTCTTACTGCTCTCCAGTAAGCTTGGTAGGAGCAAACCAGTGTAAGGATATGTATTAATGACTAAGAATTTATCTTCTGACTTTTTACCAGACAATTGTTAGAGTGGGTATGTGTGCAAGAATGTGGGCTAGACATTTTCAAGTAGCTGTTTAAAGGAGCAGATTTGTTCAAGGCTTTTGTCTGAGTACATTTTGGTGAAAACAAAGTCAAAGTCAAAACAAATTGCTGTGGTGGCCTGTAGGAAATGAATCTGTGCTCACAGTCAGCTAGAAATACTGAACTCTAAAGACAAACTGAACTTTGCATTTGTTGGTACAGTTTAGGCAAATTATTTGGGTTAAAAGACTGAAGAGGAATGAAAAACTAGCTGCCATCTCATCAGCCTTAGGGAAGGGGTCAGTTCCAGGAGACCTAATTCAATCAAGCTTATTTAAAGACTAAAAATCCCATCTGACAGACATGTAGACCTCAAAACTTTTAACATGGTTTTAGCAGGCTGAATTGCAGTCAGTGAGGAGCCCAGAATATGACCTGCTAAAACTTGGCAGATTGTATCAGTAGATTCTTAGTAGGTCTTGCTTTTGAAAACAGAGCTCCTGACTGAACTAAATCAACTGAAAAAAAGTATCCCTTTTCCCTTGTTGCCTAGACAGACCCTTCAGGATTTCCCTGCACTTCAGTCAGTGCCATTGCTTTGAAGACCTGTGTGGAGAAAATTCTTACTGATCCTTCCCTATGCTATTATACTCCTTGGCTGTTGCAGTGGGCATGCCATTGTAAGGAGTATTTTGTCCTTGTCTAGACAAGAAGAAAAGTTACATTTGTAGAATGACTGAGCAAACACTTTTAAACATCTTTTAGCATTTGACTTGTCCTGTCTATGCAAGGTTTCAAATCATGGTAGTCAAACCTTGTTAGGTAGTATCTTTTAAAACACAGTTTTTATCCTAGTCTAGACATACTGAAAGTTCTTGTCCTGGAATACACCCACATGAGGGTAAAGCCATTTTAAAATGAGTCAGGACTGCCCACTACGCTGCAATTGGATCTCAATGACTTACTGCAGCTATCAGAATAAAAATCACAGGTTGAAAGGGGAAGAAGTAACTTTGTTTTACACACATCAGTTCTTCCACTTCCTTCTCTGTGTAATAAGGAACCCTCTTACACAGCCAAAAACCTAATCTAGCACACAAAATCAATCAGAGACCTGTAGTAGTCCTAAAGTATAGAAGGACCCAGTTCTGCAAAAGGATGGACCAGTGGCTGAGATTACTTTCCAGGGACTTATCCTGGAAGTTCTTCCCAAACGTACCTTGGAAGTAGCCCAAGCTGCTGTAAGGAGTTTAGAGATGATAACCCCTTAAGGGAAAGGTGCCTGCACTAATTTGGTTCATTTTGGCTGGTGGATGTTGAAGCCCTGCCAGCATTTCAGAGAAAGTTTGGCTCATTGAGGATGTTTTGTTGGTTGGTTCTGGGGTCCATGGTAGAAAGACACCAGATTAAATTTATCTCTGAGCATGTTGGTGCCAGTTAGATGCGGGCAGGAACTGCGAATGAGTTGCTCTGCTGGCTGAAAACAAGCACAGGGCTGTATAAGTCAGGGTGAGAACAGCCAAGGGAGTTGAGCTGTAAGTAGTAGAGGTTTCAGGGGCCCAGAGGCAAAAATAATGGGAAGGGACAGTAGCTCTGCAGCCCCATGGCATCCTTGATGCAGGCAGTGGAGCAAACCAAAAATTTCTTCTGAAGTTTGACAGAAAATGGAAAATTATTGTTTTGGGTAAAGGGCAGAGACTGATCTGACAGTCTGTCAGGGACTGAAGTTTCCATCCCAAGTGAGATTTTGGGACAAACTAGTGGGCAGTACAATCCCTAGGAGATGGGGCTGGTCTGCCCTGCAGAGCTAAACCCTTTCTTGTGCCTTTGGCTCTGGGGGCTCAACAGACACTGGCTTGGTCACCAGTAATGTACCTGGTACAATATTGTCTCCTTGGTGCAATATCCTCTGAAACTTCATTCTCCCAGTGAAGCATCCTAATTTGACTCAGTGGAATAGCAGCAATAGTGGCAGCAGCAAAGCTGGCAGCTCTTGGCAGTCTCTGCCACCTGAACTCACCTCTGCCAACAGGCAGGAAATGTACAGCACTTCCCAAAAAACATTTCTCCTCATGGTAACTCTTTTTTGGGGGGAGGACTGAACCCCATCAGATCACTAGTTGCTTTTGAAAATCTCAGTCAGAGCTGTATGCAGATAGTCTTTGTGTTGTTCACCACTTCCCATACTGTGGTACTGGAAGAGAACGCTGACACTGCAATAGCTGAATAAAAGACACCCATTTTCTGCCCGTGTTATTCTCATAATGAATATTGTTCATGCTCAGTGCTGGTTTGCTGCCCCAGCTACCCCTACCCCTCACACAGCCTTTGGGAGTGTCTGGGCAGCCAGGGTATTCTCACAGAAAGTGCAGATGGTGAATATCAGCATACATGAAAACATATTTATGTCTTAATTACAAAAACTTGAGTTGAAAAGTACAGTTTTTTCTCCCTTTTCAACATTTGCCTGGTATTTTTGCTGTAGCAAAATATATGCTACCTGCACATGGAAACAAATGTTTTTCTAGAGAAGAGAATTATGCCACAGAGGCCTGTGGATAGCATGACAACAGAACTCCTCTGAAAGTAGTGTGTGGCACGATGCAACTGGCCAACTTCAGAGTCTTTTGCAAGACAGCAGAAGTTCCCTGTGCTCAAAGTCATAAATATCTTACATATGCACAATTGTGGCTGGGGAGGGCAGTTTATATTGATTTATCACCAACCACTCCAAAATGAGATTGCTGTGTTGTAATATAACCCTTGGAAGGGGTTTACTGACCAAATTATTTTCTGTTCTTTTGGGTTTTTTTCAAAGATGAAAATTTTGCCTCATGACTGTCTCCTGAGCTATCAACAGCAGGATTCATTAACACAACCTGTACAATCTTATTCCCGTACAAGGAATAATCTAGCACTGGCAAATGAGGCACACACGATGATACTTTAAAATGTATGTGAAGTATTAAGTTATTTGTTGGTAGCAGCAGAACAGATGTAGGATAAATAATGTCATTAAATAACAAATGGATTAAGGCCTTATTTTTCTTAGTTGATTACGGAATCTGCATTACTACATACTTTCCATTATTTGCAAATTACACCAGACAGATTGAATAAATGCTTTAAAATGGGTCCTGAACACTGGTTTAGAAACAGAGAGGAAGTGGTTTCTTAGACAACTGCTACCCACATATTGATTTAATAACAGAGAGGTGGAGGGGCAAAGATGATTATGTTGATGTACTGAGCTGTTGATTGTTTAATTGAAGGTAAAATTTTTAGCTTCACTAGTCAATTACCTGATCTCATTAAGTTCTTAAAAATCACTAAAATACCATTCTGGCTGAAGCAGTTGCACTTTGCTACTATATTGTCTAAAGCATTAAGAAAATCATTTGCTAATGGTGATTAACAAGTGTAAACATGTGATATTTTTAGCATCTGAATAAGCTTTCTCCATGTGAGAGATTTTGAAACACTACCATGCACCAGGTATGTAAGGGCAAAGAAGGATATGAAGTGTGTTTTATGCTTCCTTAAATGAACCTTGAACTTCTAAATATTTTAAGTTTTTTTTCTGTTTGAACCTTATCAACAGGGTGGAAATAGAAGTAGAAAAGAATGATCTTTTAATATGAAAGCTGTTTCAAACATAAATGCAAGAAATTACTCAGTGCCTGTCAGGTAACAGAGGTTGTTTTAAGGATAAATGTAAATTGAGATGGCATTTGGCATCCCTGTGGAGGAAGAAGCCCCACGCTGAAGGTGCTGAAGATGCTGGAATGGCAGCACAAGGTGATGATGCTCTGAGGACTCCAGAGCAGCAAGAACAACTCATCCTGGGCCTCTCCTTGTTACTTTGGAAGCTTCTGGAAAAGGACTTTGCATAGCACCCCCTAGATTCTATATGCTAAAATGTGCACAGTACTGATCAATGGCATTTTTTGTATTTCCAAACATCATAGGAACACATTCTTTCAGGTTAACACATTTTCATTTTGCAGGATGCCTGTCCCAGTAAAGGTAAGTGACCAGTCAATGGTCATCCAGTTATGTAGGAGCCTTGTCCAAAACCTGTGTGGCAAGAATTCTGTTCTTGTGTATTTTGGTTTTTAAATCAGCTCAGAGAAAGACAGCTGGTTTCCATGGAGAAGGAATCTGGGATGAATTTCTTCATTCCTGCAAGCAATGTCACATGAGTCACATGAACTTGATGAACTCTCAGAAAGGAGCTAGACATGTTTTTCTCTCACTGCAAAGATGGAACAAGGTTATGAACAAGTCCCAGAACAAGAGATGAAGGAAGACCTGGGTAGTATTTTTCCCTCTTCACAAAGGGTTAATGAGACAGTAGTAATAGAGAAATAATTTAGAAGAATTCCAGTAACACCAAGATTTCCCCATTTTTGGGGATATTCCCACTGATGTCTGGTTCTGTGCCACTTAAAATCTCTTTGGAGTGAACAATGACTGTCAAAATATGAAAATGGGACAAAAGCACACAGCACTGAATCCCCAATCTTAGAGCATATGCCTCCAAACTTCTCAGGAAATATAATTATCTTCCTATAATTACCTATTGTTGCTTGAAGTGCCCATACATGAGCAACTCCTAAACTACCAGTTTGGTTGTTACGCAGGTTTTTAGTTATTTGAAGTGCAAAGTGCAAGGCAAATCAAACTGCTAGTGTTGCATTTTGATATTATGTAATTGGCAATTACATTCTGCACAAGGCAGTGATATAAATTATGAGATCAACCCAAATTTGGAGACATTCACAGGGAGTCTTCCTTAATATTAAGCAGGTGCCAGAAAGTATTTTGTGTTGTAACAGAAGACAGTGGGCATGAAAATGAAAATCCCAGTTTTCTGTGAAACACTGATTTAGGTCTTTCAGACAGCAAAACTACTCAGGGTCTGGAGTTTGGGTTTGTTTTCTATTTTTTTGGGTAATGCCTTTTTAGGGTGTGGGGAGAGGGATGTTTTGGCCCTGCACTGTTCTTTATTGACTGTGGAATTGGGCAGAAAGAGTAGAAGCTGTGTAAAGCAGTTCCACAACTCACTCACACTGTCAGGCCAGAGAAGTTTGTTGTACCAGTGTTATCATGATCAACTAGTCTGTCCAAAATGGTGCTGCAACCTTTCTCAGGTTAAAATAGCACAAACCCATTTTTGGATGGGGTAGAGCCTGTGTATCTTGGTTCACCACTGCAGTTTTTTGGAATGATAGCAAATTTGGCTGTGATTTTTTAACAGGAACAATTAAACCATTTAAAGCACCAATTCAAAGGTAATTCTTGGTGATAGCTGGTATCAACAGTGGGTTGACTTCCTACTTGGTAAGTGGGCCAGGAAAGCCATCCTGGTGGAAAGGAGAGCTGGAAGGTTTCCTGTGAGCCAGGAGATGCTGCAGAGGGGAGCTAAGGGAGCAGCCAGCCCAGGAAAGTGCCTGGGGCCAAATATTTGCAGAACTGTTCTGAACTATCGTTCTGCTTAGGGTCTTTGTGGTTTTGAGATAAGGAAATGAGGAAACTGAATAAAAACAACTACCCCCCAAAAGGGTGAATTGTATGAGGGTAGCACTCGTGTGTGCTATCTCCTCCCCTTTGCAGACCTGTGCACTGGCAGAGGCTGCCTTGCTACTCTTGGTAAACAGATTTGAGGTGTTTGGCTGGCATTATAATTCATGCAGCTTCTCAGATGCCAAATATCTTGTAACCTGCACCCTGAAGATTGCACTCTGATACACAACCATCTATTTAAAATCCATTTAATTTCTATTTTTGAAATAAAATAGAAGAATCAAGGTGTAATTTTCTTGAAAATAATGAGTACTTAATTCTGAAGTTCACCTTTTAAGGTCTCCTTGGTATGTATTTTTCTTTTTTTTTGTTGTGTTTGTGTGTTTATTTATTTTTATTCTGCTTTTATTTTCAGTGATTTTTCACATTCTTCAGAGTAGGAAGAACTGTTCTCTGGTAGCATGAGCTGTACCAAATCCTGCAGGTTGCACTTAATGTTGATTTATGTGTCAAACTTAGCAAGGAGTGTCAGCTTCACAAAAGAGAGATCTTTTCCCTAACAAATAAATATACACATTTCCTATAATAAAGGTTGCAGATGTTTACTTGTGTTGTGTTTTTGTTTTTCAGTTGACTTGAGCTTATGCCAGCTTATACAGTGCTGGATTGCATTTAAGTTTTCTAAAATATATTCTCTAGAAAAGAAGCAATTATAGTGCAGTGTATTCTGAAACTACAAGAGTCTGAGGTCAAAGTACCTGCCTATAAAACACATTTCTCAAACTTCTGTCTTCCAAGAATCAGCTAAGGCATAATGCTGGGAATATAATGTATAATGAACAAAGATATTTCAGTGATTCATGAAGATTTGTCTCATTCTATTTCTAGATAAGAATAGGTCACTAACCAGCCTATACATATGTATACATATGTATTTAAAAGCAGATTTTTCCCTGGCCCACTAAGATCAGTAATATATGATACAAGAACACTGAAATGTTTCATCATATCTCAGCAATAATCTTTTCTCTAACTAGGTACATCTTATTCCCAAGACTATAAAATTTCTGACAAACCTTTCCATGCAATCACTCACAAATATTAATGCTTTTAATAGTCACATCATGCAATGCTTATATTGGCCTAGCCAACATTTATTGTGAATCTATTAATGCCCTGCTTTTAATTCCTAATGATACTAAAATTAAATTAGCTATGAACTCCCTTACAACGTCTGTCTCCTGGTCTGGAAGACTGTTTATACAAGCAATCAGGGAAGTTAGCTGCTCACTGGCAGGGCAAGTGTCTGCAAATAGTCTCTGCAATAACATATTAGCCACTGCAAATGGAAGAATATGAATTAAGCATATAGATTTTGCACTTGTTTCCTTTGTGCCTCCCCTCTTTCCTTGACATGTTTACTAACACATTTATAATGTCAGAAAGAGCTCTGAATGTTGAGCATTAATTACATGTGGGAACTGGAGCATAAAATAACATCTACATTTTATCCTTTTTAATCAAGAGGAAATGCTCTAATGTTGGATTTAGATTTAATGCAAAACTAAATATTTGACTCACAATATATTATGTCAGTAGATTAGCTGGTATTTATCACACTTTTCAAAATTTGAGCTTTAATGCCTCATTTGACATGATTTTGTCAGTCCCTGACAGAAAGCTGATAAAATGTCCATTTGTGCCATTACAGCTGCCTCTTGTAGCACTTGTGCTGCTATGGAGAGGGGTCAGTTGTCTTTTGCCTAAAACCTTTGGTTTTGATAATTTTATAACAGGTTGATCTCTAAAGTTCATTTGGCTGTATTACAGTAGATAAGTCCTACACTATAAATCAGGTTTTAATGGTACAAAAATAGCTTAAATTGACTAAGTGGCCAAAAGTTATCTAAATACTACATTCTTTCTGTCAAGGTAGCTGAAACTGGAGTTAAAACTACCACTGAATTTCCATTTCTTCCCTATTTTGAGTTTCTTCTTCACAGGAACCTTTTTTTCCCTTTACTTGGACATTTTTAAAAATTTCTTTTTTTGCACTAGTAGCAAGAAAAATGGTTTTCCACAAAAAATGGTAAAACTGAAATGGACCAAATTATATGATCCCTGCTGAGCAGAGAAGAAGGTCCAGAGAATTTTGTAGCTCTAAACTGCCCTCCAGGTGTGTGCTTTTACCCAGGCAGGGTTGTCAGAATGGCCAGGAAATTACCCTACACCCAGCTCATACATATATTGTGGGTATGCCAGTGCTAGGTACCCTGTGCTCAACAGATCTGCATTGGGAATATCTTGTTATAAACGCAGCAGAACTATTTAACACTTATTTCTAACCCACCTCCATCTTTCCTGGGTTTAGAAGAGGATGCTGTGTCACCCATCTACTTCTGGTTCTCCCCTGATACCTTCCATTTCATCAGGCTCTGCTCACATAATCAGAGCTTTACTAGTTCTAAAATTGGTAAAATAATAATAAAAAGACAAATGTGTCACCAGCAAGAGGGGCTGCTCAAATATGCAGTGCTTGGTCCCTCACCTGCCCTGGCAGGGACTGGCTGAAGCTCTCTTGGATAATTAGTGAGTTAGTTGCACAACAGCCTCCACGTCCAGTGTAGTAACACCATTAGAAATGTGATATGTGTGTCTGTTGAGGAAGACTGGCATATTTTACTATTATCTAAACAAAATGAATTGCTGTATTTCTGGTCAAGCCTGAACTTTGTCCTGTCTCCAGAAGTGCTAGGACAGTCAAGTCACTGACTTGTAAAGTGTACAACTCATCCTGCATATTTTCTTTCCTTTTGTTCCTGACTGATCCCATTGAAGCCAGTGTCAGCATCTGCATGACCTAAAGGAGCATTTACCTTTGGTGGCTGGATTTTGGTAAGGAAAGGATGTGGAGCCAGCTAATCAGGATGTTGAACACAATGCTTTTCAATTTACTGGCATTAATTAATTTTTCCCCCACCAAGACAGAAGGAAAAATAGTTTCATCACTGATAGCTTATACTCTGTGGAGATGTCCAAAATCTGAGGACACAACCTGTTTCAAGAAAAGCAGGTGCCACTTATCTCTTTTCCTGTCCTTGCTGATAGTGTTCAGCCATCACCAGCCCCAGGGTACAATAATCCTCCTTTGTGACCAGTGGCTGTTTGGGCAATAGGGCTTTGGCTTCTTCCTCTGCTTTGGGAAGGGCAGAAGATGGGGAATTAAAACAATTTCTCCAGTAAGACCCACTAGAAGGTGGGAGGAGAGTCATGCATATTTGTGCATGTTTGCAGTCCACCCACTCCTTCCTTCCCTGGGCTCACCCTTCCGCCCTCTGCGCTGTCCCCAGGGGCGCGGTGACTCTGCCTTTGCTGGATGCTGTGGCAGCATCTGGGGGGTTTCAGAGAGCCTGACGCCCCTGCAGGGCCTAGGACGAGGGGCAGAGATGCTCTGGGGGCCAGGAGTCCTCCTCCAGCTAGGAAATGGAGTCATCTGTGTAGCTAAAAGTGATAAAGAGCTTCCCTTCTACCAACAGCAACTCCCTTGGTATGGGTTTGACAAGCCCAGGTAGCTTTTTTCCTCCTGTGCTCCAGGCCCAACAACTGGAGCTACAAAAATCTCTAATATAACATATGTTTCTGGATCATTGTCAAGACAAAATTTTCTGTGTATTGGGTTGAGATCAGCACTTGTGCTGGCGTGGAGATTGACATTCTCATGGGAACCTGCAGAGGTGGCATCAGCCTCTGGGACCACTGGAACAGCACCTTTTGTTTGCTGACCTGGTGGAAAGGCAGCTCTTCTGTGCTCAGCAGTGCCAGTCAGCAGAGGCCTCAGAGCTTGTGGGATCAGCACTTTATTCACATGAAAGACCTGATGCCTTTGATTCAGTACTTCTGTCTTTCCAGGATGATGACACCAAAGCAAAGGTCTCTGTGATCTCACTGCCTCAGCAGCTTTCACATGTGAGCTTGGTACACAGAGAGTTGCCCCTCTGGCATCTATTTACTCAGTGGAAAGGGAGCAAAAAGGCACAGGCTTGCCCAGGGTCACACAGCAGAGGTGTCGCCAGCTCTTTGCAGTGCACTCCATTGAACCAGGTTTTAGAGTTCATTTTCAGTCTTGTTTCTTGCTGTTGTGTGATAAACTGGTTTTTCATTAAAAATTAAAAAAAAAAAAAACTAAACTAAAAAAAAATTTCAAAGATGCTCTAACACTGTCAAAGAGAAATTAGAAAATGTGCAGCTTTGGACTAAAAGCATCATAATGCAACTAAGAATCTATGTGATGTGTAAAACTAATATGCTTTTCTCAATTTTCTGACTTTTCTGGAACGGGGCAACTCACAGTTTTGACATTGTTACTGGAAATGGTGAATGTTATGCTTTGAAGTCCTCTAATGTGCTGAAGATGCTCCTGTTCACATGCACAGTTCTCAGGGTTGCCCTGGCCACAGCTTTAATGGGGCGATGATGTGGGTGGAGGCACCAAAAAAAAAAAGACACAAACCAAGGGCAGGAAGAACTCACACAACTTCTTTTTTCACTTCTTGTCTCCTCTGATTTCCCACACGACCCCAGCTGCTTGTGCCACACTCATTAGCTGATGGGCCAGCTCGGTGTCTGGCCAGTGCATTTTTTATGTAAGCACCATTTAGATGGGGCAGGTGCAGTACCAAACCCCAAACCTTTGTACTCACCTAACAGAGCAAAACAGGACAAAATAGCCTGACAAGGAGGAGATTTCCAAAAGTATTTGGTTTTAGTCTAACTGCTTCCACTGAATTTTTGAATAAAATCCCTCCCTGGCTATGTGTGGAAAAAGCCATTCTGGCCTCGTCCTGGAGATTTGATTGTCAGCAATGTCTCATCCTGATAATAACACAGCTCCAGTCAGAAAACCAAAGGCAGACACATTCTTAGGTTATGATATAGAATAAAATTATAAATACAGATAAAATTTATAATCTCAAGTATACACAGAAGGAATAAAGGAGAAGTCATCAAGATGCTCTGCAGATTTCAATAGACTTAGATTTGTTCAAAATTTAAAGCCAATGTTTTTAATGGAGAAGACTTATTTTTACTTAGCTTCTCTAATTAAACACTGAGAGACACTGTTCACCACATGCCTTGATCTTGTAAATGCTTGCTATTTACCCAGGCAGCTGACAGGACAGAGAAACACATATGGTTATGTCCTTGCCATCTTAGGCTGAAATAAATGAAATAAAACATTGGTTTTGTTACATGGGGAAGTCTATTATGGTTCTCTGATAAAGCATAAAGAATGTCAAAACAGTAGATTTAAATCTGCAGGTCTAATTTCTGCTGCATTTTATTTGATAAATATGAAATGCTATTAATTCAGACATAGGATTACAGTAAATAACTATGCAAGGTATGCAGAGTGAGGGGAAATTTTTTGTACTTGAAATTTGTCATGCCTGCTATAAGAAACTAAAGAATTAAAGACTTCTCTTAACTTTGCCAGCCAGAGGAGGAATAAAGTAAATAAAATCCCTCCTTGGGGAAAAAAAAAAAAAAAAAAGGCGCTTTATCCTAAATACTACGTATGTACATATACATACTAAAATTTGGAAAAAGCAATAAGCTTTGGTTCCATTCAGTGACAGATTCAAATCATACTGTTGAGATGTTGTGATGGTTAACTGCTATATACCGACTTGGAAGGGGAAAATTATGTGTATTTTAACCCATTAGGTAACATCAGAATTTTGTATTGATTTGAAATTAAAGAGGCACTAAAGACAGCACTCTGCATTAACATGTGCCAAGTCAAAATCATGTAGCCTAGAAAATAAAATAACTGAATGTACTAGACAGGTGAAACATGACATATAATAATCTCTTCATGTTCCAGTGTAGAGGAGGGAAAAGCTAAGTTTAATAAAGACATATCCCCCAGGATTTCTTATGGGGTGTGAGTTTTGCTTCAGGAAATGACAATCCTACTACCCATCTGCCACAAACAAAACACCTGTTGTCTCTTTTTCCTTAATTTACTTTTTATGGTCCAGTTTGCTCCCTTGTTTTCCTTCTGGAGACCTTCTATGAGGGCTAGTGCTTGGCTCTTTCTTGTCCTTTAGCATTTCTGATGAAATAAGTAGGTAAGTGTACACAGTTGTAAGAAATTATTTCACCTTGCTCTGTGTTGTTTAGTTTTATTTTTCTCCCATTGTTTTGATCTTGGCTTCTTTCTTAATTATCCAGCACAGTTGTAACTCCTGGAGGATACTTGTTTACGTGGAGTTTTGGTCTGACTCAATATGGCCATTTTTACATTCCCCAGTTATTAATGTCTTACAAAATGAGAAAGTCTAAACACCAGGAAAATGGAACTGATTGGTATTTTTTATCATCTTGCTGTGACAGGTAGATTTGTCATAAATTTCTCTTTTTTTTATGCCTGAGTAAAAAAAAAAAATCATGTAGATTCTCTATAATTGTGAGTTCAGGATTATTAAACCCCTATGTCTTCAGTCACACTGGCTGCTTCTTTTGCTATTCAAGGTATTAAAATAAAAGGGGAAAGTTCTGTCCACTGTCTATCATCGTGGGTTTTTTTTTGTAAAATAATTCAGCATTAATTTTAGAATGAGTAATACTTCCTGTTATGATAAAACTGGCTTAAGAAAAATGGAGCTAGCACATATCTGTTTGTCCCTTCTTTGTGGAAAAACCCACCTGATTTGGCTGCTTCTCTTTTCAAAGAGAATTCACACATCCTAATGATCATGTAAAAGTCACTGAAATTGTGTAGAACTATATATTCTCTAGGCAGCAAGAACAAAGGCTCCTATATGCGCTAAATATTGTTTCATTCAGGAAGTTATTCTTATGTGTATGTTTCCACAACTATTATCAGTAGAATTGAAGGGTAGCAGCAATATCCACAAGCTGTCTGATTTCCTTCCCACACTATCAAAGATTGAAAGAACAAAGATGAAAATGTCAGGGAAATGCCTTGAACCATGACAGAAATTTCTTTCCAGGAAAGGTTTTAGGAAGTTGCCTTTAACATATTGTTTACAGTATGGCACTCCTGCCTGAAAGAGTTTGGTTGTGTTGGATCTTCTAAGCATTTCCCAAGTCTGGCCTCAGGATGTCCTTCACTGGGTTATGTTCTGCTCCTGGTCAAGGTAGTGGAATCTCAAAGTTCCTGAACTGTTTTTATGTTGTTTATTCTGAATCCGTGCGGATGTATCTGAAATTGAGCTGTAGCAAATGTCTGTTAAATGCCAGTTCAACCAGCTCCAGAAAGTTCAGAGGATAAAATGACACAGGAAATTATTATTCTTATAGTGTTTATTTTATTTAATAAAGTTCCATCATTAATACAGATTATTTATTATTGTCACTTCTCTCGCAATGTTTACTAGCGTCTGTGCCTGGGGTATTATGCAGCAGGAAACTTTAAAAAAGAGAAGCTGCTAAACTCTGTGGCACTGATGAGATGTTGGAGCCTACATTTTCAGCTCCTGTTCCTGTCATTAGGACAGGACAAAAGCTTTCCTAATGTTCATCACTTTAGATTGCAATCCATGCCCAGTGAATGGGTTCAGACATTGCTCCACTCCCTTTTACGACTTTATCTTGTGTAAATGTCGTGGGTCGGTTTCATGCACATCCTGGGATAGGAACTGAGAGGAAGCACTTGGCATGCTAGCTAGTTGGGAAAGGCAGTAAAACTGGACATCCAGATGTTTCCTTGATTAAGATCTCCAGACTGGTGTTCCCCTGGAGCCTGGGAAGTGATGAACTGAACTGTTGCCTGCCAGGACACAGGTTGTCCTTCTCCTCCAAAGAACTTCTGTCCATCCTTGTCACTGCCCCACTCCTGGGCTCTGCCAAGGCTGAACAAGAACAACTGCAGAGATCTGTGAACCCCTGTGAAGGAGCAGGACACAAAGAGACCCTGAAGCGATGTGTCACCTGAGCCCTCAGGTTTGCTGTGTGGTAGTGTCCTCATCCCCTGTGGCTGCCATCACTGCTGTCCTGCTGCAAGATCCTCACAAGAAATACCCGATTCTGATGAGTCTTCTTTCTGGATCAATAAACCAGCATTTCTATTAGTGATTAGAAATGCTTGTGAGCAGTAAAAAAATAAGCACCTCCATAGCATCAGATAGAAACTGGTGAGACAAGATATTTAAGATGTGTTGAGGTGGGCAGCAGTGGTCAGATTGGGAAAGGCCTGCCTGCTCAAACACACAGCAAAGGGTCAATGCCAGGGAAATTAAATCTGCCCCCACTGTTAGGGGAAGGACCTGCATTACACACTCAATAAGTTTCAATGCCTCAGTTCTGCCATATCTTTCTTGTGTGTGATATTTTTATCAAAAATGAACAATATACATTGCCCAAAGTCTAGGTGAATGAAATATAGCATATTTGGAACTAGCTGAAAGAAGAGTTTGGACTTTTTTAAAAATTAAGCATATATTATAAATAACTGGATCCTCAGCTGGAAATTTTTGAGAGATGAAAACAGAATTCTGTACATTAGGATGTTAAGATGACTTCTGCAAAAAGAAAAAAATACTTACAGGCACCACTATTAATACCTAAAACAGGTGAAAATGAATCAGTACACACCAATCTTACTCAGTGGACCCAGTTGCTTTGTGCACATCAGCTCTTGTTACCTCTGTGGTGTCACCTCATGTTAACTCTGCAACCTTCATGGTTCCAAGGGCAGAAGCATCTTGTTTGTTTGTTGTAGGAGAGGCTATAAAACCACAAGATAAAAATACTTAACAACCAACTAGCAACTCCCTTTAGAACAGGTGAGATCTGAATATCCATTACCTCACTGTGTGTGCCGTCCTTCATGTCAATACAAAGTGGTGTGAAGGAAAGGCAGAAGTGCAGGATCTGAAACTATGATAAAGTGGGTGTTAATCTGATTTTTACCACTCTATACAGAGCAGTAAAATTTTGCTTTCTCAGCTGCGATATATATATGTGCTTTAAAGCAATGACAAAGATTTTTGTACCCTTATGTAATGTATGTTTGTAAAACGGAATAAAAGAAAATACTTCCTCCTCTTTCGATAGAATTATAGCTGTGGTTGTTTTCCCAGCTGGGAGTGGTATAACTTAACAACAGCCACACAGGGCTGTGCACACTCCTCTTGACTTGTCAGGGCTGACAGAACCGTGGCTCCCTCCTGTATCTCGTGACCAGCAAGATGCTGTGCAGGGTGCAGAGCCCCACCACAGGCACCAGCCCTGCACCCCCAAGATGTGAAACTGCTGTCAGACTCTGCTGGGGCTGCAGTCACATCTAAATGCTACCTTGTGCCTCTGCTGGGTTGCCCACCTTGTTTGCTCCCAGCAGACCTACAGGTGCCTCCAGGAGGGCGCAGAGCCCCAGGGGTGCTGCTCCTGTGCCTCTGCTCTCTGTGCAGCAGAGCAAGCACGGGGTGGCTACGCAGCTGCTCATTTGCCTAACCTGCTAGTAAATGCTCAGGGGGCATTTCTCAATGTTCTGCATGTTGGTCACAATCGATTTGTTAATTAACATAGTGGTGGGCATCAAGGATGAGTGATTTTGTTTTTATGTCTCCCTTCCACTAAGTTGCTTTTTGCTTCAGGCAAACGACCCAAGCTCTGTCCACATCCTCAATCCTGTAAGACAGGAGTGATAATACCCACCAAGGAGCTGTTTGGGAGCTTTGCTGAGCTCTTTAGCATCCTCAGCAGGAGGCAGCATAGAAACATACAGCAAACATACAATTTCAAAACAACCCGGTTTAAATAATTGCAAAGAGCTCCCACTAAGTCCGGGCATAGCTCCCAGTCCTTCCTGATGGTACCACCATTCCTTTAAGAAGTTGCAGCCAAAATAGTGTTTCTGGCCCTTTTCTTCCCTGTCATTGTTCCCACACACTTAGTAAAAACTCACGCTAGTGACAACTAACCACTTTATTTGTATTTTTTTCAGGTTAATTTTCAGCAGAAGTTCCCTGAGCTGAGGCTGCATGGTTTCCTGACTGCTCATACTCAGAAGCAGCACACTAAGAACACTTTGCTGAACAGGTACAGGGCTGCATCTTTCAGTCACAACACTCATTCGGGTTAGCTAAATTTGCTGGGAAATCTCATTTTCAGCAAAGCTTCTCCAGGTAGTGGTAGGTAACCTGAGCAAGCCCTTTGGGGCACATAACCTCACAATGTTTGTAAACCGTGCATCTTAAGCCTTCAGCACAGGTGAACATTTGATGCTGTGGGTTAGCAGAAATTCCCTGATCCACCATCTTTAGAAACAATGAAATACACTAATTGTACAATATCAGCCTTTTCCTGGCTGTCCTGCTGGAGGGAGAAGGGAAGCAGGTCTGGCTTGTGCTCTGACACAGTTGTCTTTGTACCCCTGGCTGAGCCATGGCCTTGCAGAGGAGGAGCAATCTTGGTATCTGAGCCCTGTGCTCTGGCTAAGCTCATTAAAAGCTGCGACTCAGCTGAGGTTTTCTGTAATCCCCAGGTGAATTGGAAGATAAATGGTTTATATAAGTTTGTGAAAGCCACAGAGTTAAGGAACTTTTCTGGGACAGTGACAGACTTCACTTAACACCTTGGAGACATAGTAAAGTAAGTTAAATAGAGTATCAAGAATGTCTCACATAGTTTTCTGTGCTGTTGAAGACCCTCCCTTCCAGATAACAGGATAGTATAAGCAAAGTACTTGAATCAGCATTCCTAGCTGCTAAGGTAAAGATCTAGCAATAGTGCCCATTATTCCCATTATTCAAAGTGCTATTTCTATTAAAAAAAAAAAAAAAAAAAAAAAAAAAAGATGGGAAAAGCATTGAGGTTCCTGATTTGTTTTGGTTATTTTGTTTTGTTTTTTTATTACAGAGGTATTTTTTCAGAATTACTGGGGGCTTTTTGTTTAGAAGTGTATGTATCCCAACAGCAATGGATGACCTGCATTATAAAGTAGTGCACCATTAAACAAATGTAAATGTGGAATAAAGGTTTAAACAAATGCTGGGAAGTTTCTGAAGATGGAATTGATAAAATGGGCTTAGTAACTAAGTATCTTAGTCCAGACAAGATGATAGTAAGTGTTCCCTTAGTAGGAGGGAATGGTAATGGGTTTTTGGTGCCTGTTTGTGAGAAGCTGGCTAGCTTTTGTTCAGTTCTGAACACAACTGCCCACCATCATGGTGGCTGGAAAGAAACAATCCAAGGTGATCGAAAAGAAAGTACTGCAAATGCTCCTCCTGCTAGAACGGGTCCTCATGGTGAAGTGTGTCCATTAGTGTGCACAGTGAGCAGCTAAAGGCATTGAATTGCACTGTTGAGGGTTTAACCTCCTGTGACGGACTAATGTGGTGCTTGACCAAGAATTGGTGCACTTCAGGTTCTCTTCAGGTTTCACAAAAAGTACTATAAGATGGCAGTTGGTAGCTTTTTGCTGAAGTTTAAATAAATTACACTCGACTGATCAACGTCCAGAGAATCCCAGGACTTTACAAGCAGGCATTGAAAACAAACCCTGCCACTACTCTTGGCTTTGCCAGAGTAAGTCTATGATAACATTAAAAAGGTCACTGCGTAGAAAGCATAGACAAATACATCAGCTTTGGAGTCACTGTGATGAATAGTTCTTTAAATCCAGTGGAATTACATGGTCCTAGAAGTCTAGTCTGCTTCAAGGAAAAAGTTCAAAATTGTCTTTTACTTGCAGTTATTAGGAGATCCTGCCATGTCTCCCAAAGTATGTGGAAATTATTCGAACTTATTTTTATATTTTGTTCCTTTTTTCTGTACATATATGATGGAAAGAAAGGACACACAACTCATAGGTCATGTTAAAATGACCTTTGAAAAGTTTGAGATGCTCTCGTTTCTTTGCTGTGGCGTCCTGAACAAAGATACTGGAAAGCTGAGTTGTATCACAGTAGTTTGCATTATTCTTTTACCTTCTTGATGGTTTACTTTCTTGATTAAGAAACAGTGTCTCCCCTGGGAACTTCAGACAGAGAGTGCTCTGACAGGAAAATATACTGAATCCTGTAGATCACTGGGTTTTGCACAGATAAAATACTGTGGAGAGATGAATTGTTAGAGAAACTGCTGATATTTTAAAACTTGTACACAAGTCACAGGTTTTCTGGCTTTTTTTTTTTTTTCTTTTTTTTTTCTTCTTTCTTCAAGCAGCTTATTCAGCTGTAAAGATTTGGGTTTGCTGCTTAATTAGCTGTTTAGAATTGTACACTTTGCATAATCACTATTTGACTACACTTTGATAAAAAAAGGAAGTTCAGTCTCTTTGTTACTCAACTAAAGCAATCTAAAAGGCCAATCATACTTTCTGATTTCTCTTCATTGCAATGGAATTTTGAGGTAACTAATTGTTCTAGTCAAAGACACTGACTTCTGCCTGAGCAGTATTATTTTAGTCTTGTGTGTGGTCTTATCTTTCAAGTAGAATTTTCTGTAAGGGGAAGTCAATATATTTCAAGGTACAGGGACATGAATAGATTACTTGACTTGGGGGATATGTGTGGAAACAGCAAACTGCTCTTCAGTGTTCAATGTAAAAAATCAAAACACAAACTGATATGCAAGTATGTGTGTGAGTTCTTAATTTCCAAGATTTTTCCATTTAGGCATACAAGTGTATGTGTATTGAGGTACATAAAAACCTCTTTAAAATGCTTTTTATTCTTTGCTTTTGACACTGCAGAAGGATCTGAGCACACCTGCCAAAGTTCTTATTTTATCATACTAGAAGAGAAAACTAATAATAGTTCCCCCCAAATTTTTAAACATCTTTTGTAGCATAGTTAGCTTAATGTTATCAGCATTTCTGAATTCTTCTCAGCGGCTCTGAAATGTGCAGTTCAGATTAGCAGGACAGTTACAGTCCATTCTGAAATCCTCTGTCAGATTATATTTGAAAGAGCCACCTTGATAACTATAAATGCTAAAATGTGCTGGAGTCTGAGCCAGACATCTCCAAGAGCATTTTAGCAGAGCCCTTTCTCTGCCATCCTTGCACTCAGATTTCTGCTCCAAGCTCTCCTGTCCCTTTGTCCTGCTTGCAGACCCAGGAGGTGCCTCCTGCCCGTCCCTTGCCCCTCCGGAGGGGCAGCAGCTGGCCCAGGGTTTGTGCCTGGGTGCCCTGTGCTGTCTCTCGGGGGCATTTGGGGCACTGCCACTGTCTGAGGACATGGGCTGAGGGGGCTGGAGGGGAGGCACTGGGGCTCCAGCACTTCCAGGCAGGTGCTCACAGAGCCTGCAGCAGCATTCCCCAGTTCCTGTTGTGACTCTTGTCTGTATTGATGAAAAGCGCCTTTCATGACAAAGGCAGGAAACTTTTAACATGAAAACGGTCAAACTGTTGTCACAATTCAAAGCAAATATGAAGTCTGGATAGAAACACAATATAAACATTCCCAGGAGAGCTTTTTGAGACTTGTTATGCAGAGCAAAGTTGGCACAGTGTTCCATTTGCAACAGTAAAAATCAAATGGGTTTTTGTTTGTTGTTTTTACAATATTTAAGTGACATTTTATTTATTTTAAGGATCAGTTGCTGACGTACAGTATTCCTGTGTCCACTGGTTCACATCAGATGAGCGCTCTTTCTGTAGCCACAAGTGTCTGCATGGCAGGCTCGTATTTGCAGTTGAAAAATCAATAATTAATTCATAGCCAAGATAAAGAGCTCAAGCCCATTAGGAGATTACCACCAATGGGAAGATTTTCAGTTGTATTCATAGTAAAGGAGGAGGAGACTGAGAATGTTTGCCACTTGGAGTTTAGTCTACTACCTATTTTTGTTCTTTCTAAGGTGCCTATCACTGGGCTATCTAAGTAACAATAAGCTAGTCACTCAAGTGTTATACTAAATATTGGTTTCAAGATAACTTAGTATAATGAAAATGAAACTTGTTTTGACAATGATAAAAATGTTTGTTCAATAATTTTTACCACAATTCCCAAGTGAATAAGCAGCCCTTGAGTTCCCCAAAGACAAGTAATTTCATTATTTTTTTATTCAAAAACAACTTGCACCTGAAACATATAAACTGTTATCTAACTGATTACATTAATTTATCTACAAGAGAAATCTCTCCAGGGAAGGGAATATACAAGAACTCAGAATAAATTTAGCAATTGTGTAAGGTTAAAAGGAAAGCAATCCATTTTGAATTTGATTAAGAATGAGTTAGTTTCTATATTTCTAATATAATGTAGAGACAATGGAAAAAGGCCTAAATTGATGAGCAGTTTTGTATTTTATTATTTATTTTAAATTTTTTACTTATTGCTTCCACTATGCTAGTTACTGTCTCATAAATCACAGGAATCCTGTAGTCATCCATAACATTTTTTTCTTTGCTCAAGTGTGTGGCTTGAGAATCATTTGGCCTGCTATTTTCTGCAGCAGCATACCCTGACAGCATAGTTATCAGCAATCACTGGACTTTCATTTACCATTTCTCCAGAGTCAAATCTGATTTTCCCCTTCTCCACCCTGCCTGATGCAGAGATTACTGCCAGGGCTGTGCCCCATTGCTGTGGCTCTGCTCTAACCCAGCCTTCCAAAATGGGACAAATAAAAAGGCTGCTGAAAAGGTGTTTTGTTTTTAATAACTTGGTGTTTCTCAGACTGGAAGCCCTGTATAGCTCTGCCTTGGTTGTGCTGCAGGCACCTTCAGCACTGCTCTGAGCACAGCTGGCTGCTGTGGACACAGCTGGACACTGGTGAGATGTAGCCCCAACAGCAGCATGTGGGGTACAAGAGGGACCAGAAGAAATTATGATATTATGGCTCTTTTTGTGTCTGTACAGGGCAAGTCCTGGAGAATATCACCAGAAAGCTGTCACATTAATTTAATTAATCATTGTTACTTCTCAAATTGCAACAGCAGCAGAAAATATTTTTTAATGTTTCAAAAATAGCTGGCATTTGATTGATTTTTCTACTACTACAGTTGCTTCTCTCACTTGTAACAGAATGAGCTCCTGCAAAAAATAGTGTAAATAGAAGGTTAAAAAGTGGTGCACAGAACTGATGAATGTTAGCAAAGATACTTTATACAGAACAGGTTGTGATGGCCAAACTCTGGAACTTTCTGGTGCCTCAGAGGTCAAGGCTGGTTCTAGGACATCCCCACGAGATGTGAGAGGAGATGTCTGCATAGTAGGTGAGCTCTTGTAGAAGCACCTGTGGAATATCTTCCAGGCTTCAGTGATTTCTCTGTGCTTTTGATAATGTGTAAGTGTTTTTCAAGCGTTGGTTCACACTTGAATAGTTTATTATGAATTCTTGATACTTTGTATTAGAAATTGTGTGTGCTTTGGAGCTTAAACTTCCATGGGTTTTCATTTTGTGTTCTAGTCAGTTTGTGTAAGAAATACTTCTGTATTTCAAACATTTTGTAAATTCTTATAAAAAACCCAAACAACTTCTGGTGTATGTTAAATACTCACATTTGAGGCTCATTTTCCCCACAGCTTTCAGTGTGAGGAAAACTTGGCTGCTCAAACAATCACAAAATTAATTCAAAGTAATAATAAATGTATTAAATTTCTTGAAGTTTGAGGTGACAATGATGCAAAATTGGAAGGAAATTCCACAAGAAGGAATGAATCCTATTTCCTACAGGATTTTTCCATCCTAGAAGACAAATCTAGCCTTATTCTTTAAACAATCCCTCCTTATTTCTCCATTTGACTAAAGTTTTTAGTTTAGCTTTCTTTAAAACTTTCTTTAAAATTTAAGTAAAATATTAGCTAAGAGGTTTCTGAATTGCAGGGCTGCAGCTGCCTTTGGGAGAACATGGATCTGGAGCTCAGAATTAAGTGCAGTTCCTCAAAGAATCATTTCAGCAATGTGTGAGTAGAACTGCTTTGCAGCTTACTGAATCTTAGTCACTTGTGCTTTGGCTTTTGCAATAGCCACGTGAAAAAGAAAGGGTTATTTATTAAGAGCAGAACAGTTCCCTTTTAGTTCTGTAGCAATCATGTCTCTTTTTTTCCATTCCATGGAAAGTGTTATCTCAGGCAGCTTTGTGCAGGAAGTTCTGTTTATCACTTCCTCACAGTTGCAGTTTGTCCAGGACTTAAATATATGATATCAGATTGCATCAAAATGTGGGCCTTTGTGTGCTTAACTCATCAAAGGAGTGGACCCTTAGGACTTGATATCACTTCACTGCATATGCAGTCATGTAGCAAAACAAAGTCTATCTAAACAGGACAGGACTATTTCTGTTGGTAGTGTAGCAAAGCTAGCAGAATTGGTGTAGTTTCAGGTATCTGCACTGTTTCACTTCTTGTTTTTAAATTTATCACTTTTTAAACAGTGACATGGTTTGCCTGTTTTTACTATGTAAACTACAACGAAAACAAAAATATTGTTTCTACAATGAAAAAAAAAATAAAAAACCCCAGACTCAAACAGTGTTTACTTGTTGTACACTGTTGGAGTGTCTGCTTATGTTACAAAAAAAAAAAAAAAAAAAAAAAAATCTGAAGTTTCGAATTCTTGTATTTTCAGCTGTCTATTGTTCCCACAAATCTGAAATGGTAGATGGTTATCTAGACAATTCTGTGTCAAATAAGCTTAATGAGGCTATAACAAATACCAGCAGTTACTGCAGGAGGCTGGGTACAGGTTACAAACCTGCTCTCCCACCTTGGTGGTTATGTTTCTATTTTCTAGGCTTGCCAGAGGAGTTCCCTTTCCAGCACAGCAGGCTGCAGTGCCAGATGTTGGCTCAGGGCAGCCACAGGAAGTCTATTCAAACTCTGCAGCAACACTTCTGCTCCAAGCAGCAGCTCCCGGCGCTGACTCTGGTTTTTAACACACCCTGTCCCACGCCCCTTGCAGTATCTTACTCAGCTGGCTTGGCCCTTCTGCTCCTCACAAATTGGCTTCATGTTGGCTGATAAAGGTCCAGGCACTGCACAGCCCCATATCCTCTTGCCAGGCTGGGAAACTGCAGCTTCAGGTCCATTTCTGCTCTTTCCCACTCACTTCTGGTGTGTGTTTTAACCATGTGATAGATGCAAACCTGAGAATATGAAATTAAGATTGTATCCACTCTCGGGTCCATGATGTAACATGCCCTCCGATTATTAAAATCTACTACTACTATACAAGAAAGGAAAAAATGTTTAAATTACTCAGCAGTAAAAGACCAAGTAAAAATCTCTCTTCTCTTCATGTTCCTTTTTTTTACCTGTGAAAGAAAAAACAAGTTGCTATTATTAGAAAGTGGACACAGAAACTGATTGAGGGCTTTTTCCTTCTCCTTTTTCCGATTATTTTAACTGTGTATTGGTTGATGAACACGATCAGGAGATTACTCCAAATCTCATCAAGCAGCTGCTGGGGGAGCCGGTCAGCAATGGGACCTGAGCAGAGCCACCCCATCTGAACAAAGGCACCCCAAAGCCAGACCTGCAGGGGGGACTCAATCTCCTGGCAGACACTGGTGGAATCCTGTCTATCCTTGAGTGCAAGCTGGGAAATAATCGAGTTTTCTAACTCCACTCTTCTCCACTCTGCCTTCCTGTGCCAAGGAAACCCTAAAATGCACTATATTTTGTCTTTCTGCCCTTGGTTGCTGCCTCCTACCACTTTTTCCACAGAAGGGGTGGTGTGGTCCTTAGCATTCAGTAGAGCAAAGGAAATTTTTGATAAATGTAGGACATGCTGCTGCGTGCTGTAATTTTGAGCCTTGTCAGTCTTTTTTGAGGAATGAACTCACTGCTGGTCAGAAAACAGGAAAGTGCATAAAACCAAGGACTTTTTTTAAAGAAGTTGAGCTTTTCTCCCCTTTCTTTCAGTTAAATTATATAGCAAAAGTGAAAGTCAGGAATCTACCTCAAAAAAAAAAAATTGTCCTGCTCTTCAAAACAGTTTTACTTCAAAAATAGCAGTACTTTGCAGGAAGTAAATGTGCACTGCTGCCTCATGAAGAATATGTCCATTTTCACTGTGGGTGAGGGAAACCCTGCTTTTGTTAGTCAATATGGATAATCAGTGCTGTGAAAAAGACTTTACAACTACTAATCAGCCATATAGTTTTTCACATACACACATTTGCACAGTGAAAAGTGGAAGCTTGGTGTAGTTCTGCTTTGTGGATCCTCACACTACCCTACAACTGCACTCTACAACTCAACTGCCCCTTTTTCAATTTTTTTTTTTAATTTAAATTCATAAAGTCTGAAATGTTTAAACAGGTGATGGTATCCTGTGTGTCACTGAGGATGTACAGCAGGTCCACATCTCTGGAGAGTCTATGGCTTGTGGACTTATGGACTCGAGTAGGCATGAAAGGTCTAAAGAACTTAATTACTAATTACTTTTGTTAATTAAGATGATGCCTTTAAATAGAAATCCTTCAGTAGTTCTCTTAAATGTTATTTCATTTTTATTTTTAGAGGGTTGTTTTTTGGGGGGGCATAAGTGTCATCCACTTTGGGGTTTTTCGTTCCTGATTCACAGCCCCACATCTCCTCTTAGAAAAGCTTGTAAGGTGATGTCAACTCTGCTTAAATCCAGCCAAGGTTAGCCAGGAGGAAGCAGCACCAGCTTAATGATTTCTTGGCTTGGGGCTGCTGTAGGACTCCCAGGGATGCAATGAATGTTAATTTAAACTTCTTATCACTACACTAGCAAGACCGTTCACACATTTTCCAGAGCCACCACAGGATTTAGGCTGTTGTCCTAATTGCCATTGTCCTGGCTGCTTGCTATTATATTTACCACAAGCTGTTTCCATCTTGTTGGGAGCATGGTGCTAAACTGAATAACACCTATCTTAGCAATTTGCTGCCTTTTGGAAACTGAAGCAATTAAAGCAGAGTATGCAGACAAGCTTCTATACAATGTGTGTGAATTTCTGTCTGTGGTTCCAATAGATAAATTTGAGTTCCTGGAACCTTGTACCTGATTGGAAATGTAGGCTCCATAACATAAAGCACAGCACACAGTCTTTCTATAAATGTCAAAGTTATTTTTATTTGATTCTTTTAAAAGATTAAATATAACAGATTTGGCAAGATGTATGTGATCATGGTAAACCATCTTGCCTGATCAGGTCTGAATTTATCCTGCTAGACTGTCTAAGGGTGAACCCACAACCTCAGTTTGTGTCTGTTTTCACTTAATTACTGTCAGAGACGGATTTCTCTATCCCACAGAAGCTGTAGCTGCTCAGAAGACCACAACATTTGCACAGTCATGGTGGCACCAGTCTGGAAAAAACACTTCAGGCAAGTAAGAGCAAAGGAGAGAAGCCTTTCTTCATCTCAGTCTGAAAGAAATGGCTACCTTAATCTGGGACCAAATTTTTCTCACTTAATGGAGTTTTTTGTTAGATCAGCTACTTGTGGCAGCCACATGATATGACAAAGCACAGTTCCCTTTCAACCTTTGTGCCACAATTTTCTGCTGCTTTTTGTGCAATGTCTGTCTGACCCAGCAGCCACCCAGCTAAGAGATAGACAAACAAAAGAAAAGCAATTGTATCCAGTATATTTTCTGCCATTCTCATTCCTTGATCTGGTTTTTGGAAGGTCAGGAAATTTTTGCCCTGGGCAACAGATCCAACATTTTGGGAAAAAAATGCTCCATAAGATTATGCTCGCCCACTAAATTAAGACTGAACCTTGAAGGTCTGACTTCCTAAATTGTTTTCTTCTCTTTCATATTTTTAGGTACTTTATTCACCTGCTTTAACAAGCAAATTCTTATCACAAATCCTAGACTTTTATTTAGAGATTAATTTGTCCTGGAAAAAAAAACCAAAACCAACTTTCTAAGTTTAAACCAAGCTTAAGGTTGCCAAAGAAGTTTGGTTACATGTGCATTTGTTTCATTTTTCATTATCATCTCCACTTCCTTCTTTTGCTGGAATATTTCCAGCTGCATGAGAACCTGAAAGTAAATAAATCAGAGGCACCCATTCTTGCAAAGCATAGGTCTGTTTGTGCTGAGAATCCTGGGCTAGGACTTGGGAAATCTGGGTTCAGTTTTCTGCTTTGCAGTTTGATATTGGATAAGGTATTTAATACAATCAGTCTATGCTCCAGGCACCCCTCTGTGAGACAGCTGCTATCTCCTTCCCTGGAAGGAGCAGGAGTTGGTTGGAGCAGGGATCCACAATGCTGGGATCACAGGTTAATCCATGTACAGGCCATTCACTAAAGAGCTGGACTCAATGATCCTTGTGGGCCCCTTCCAACTCAGAATATTCTGTGATTCCCTGTAGCTCATCTGGTTCCACACTGCTGGGGCGATCAGAGCTGTTTGTGAGCTCAGAGAGGCTCTTCAAGAAAAACAACAAAAAGCTGTCACATTTAAATAAACACAGGATTAATTTTTGTTTCCCAAATCATTGTTTTTATCTTGTTTCAAGCAGCTGGAGAACAAGCTGTTGTGTTTGTTTCTGCAGACATGTTACCCCAGTCCTAAGCAGCTCTGTGTGTGTGGTGACAGTGTCACTCCTGGCCAGGGGACCTGCAGTGGGATGTGCCCACCCTCAGTGGGGCTGTTACAGGGACTCACTGAAGATGTACTGTCTTCAGTAAGACATTTGTAATGTTTTTTTCTTTAAGATCTAAAGGTTAGCAAATCTTGAGCAATAAGTATATTCATGTTTGTATTCAGCTGTGAGACTTGCTGGGCAGTGCATCTATAAGATACATGTCTGGCTCTGAGTTCAAGCAGGGAAGGGATGATCTGACCCTAAGATTAGAGATCCTGGCTCTGGAGATCAACTTGTCATCTCACATACTCAGTTTCTTATGACCCAGTCTGAGTGTTCTGCACATGGAGAGCTGTATTCCCAGATGCACAGGAGAATGGTGCATTTGAAAGGTGGGACATAAATAAATGTCTAAAGGGTACCTACCTTTTCATCAACCTTGACTCCAGTTAATGATCCAAAGAATGTGCTTGTTATCTTGGGGAATGGCGAATCAATTCACCTGCCAGTTTTAGTGAAAGTTTTGCACTTTAGAACTTGTATTTGCAAAAATTAATAGAATAAGTATAGCACAGAGCCAGGTGTTGACAAGGATTTTTTAGCACTACAAGAACCCTCAGCTATTATATTATTATCTTATTATATTACATCAAATTCCATGGCCTTTCTTCCATCAAAATATACTAGGAGGCAAGGGTGTAACTTATTACAGGTATGAATAACACATTATTAACACATTACCTCTTTTCATGAGTTAATACTTTGAATATATCCTGTTAGATTTCATGAGTCAAATTTTTGAAAGGTCTAAATAAAGGCAAAAAATTAAAATATTTAATCCTGGACATGCCATTAGTTAGAAATTCAAACAATACAAACAAAACTAATTTCATCAAACTACTCAGCAAAGTACATTGTAAAAGAAAGTCTTACAAATAATTAGATTCCCAGAAAAAATTTAATCACAGCTGCCTCAGCTGTTAAAAAAAGACAAGTATCAAAGTTTACTATAACCTTGCTATATAATGGTTTACAAATTTCTGCTTAAGAAGAACCCAGACTTTGAAAATTATTCTCAAGCAAATGACTGAGCTCTTTATTAAGTGCTACTGTACCCACTGAGTCATTCATCTTCATTAGACAATGACTAAGCTATCTTTTGAATCTTAGCTATGTACCTGGATAAATATATTGCCATCATACAATTACTGTATTACTCTATTTTAAAATTTTCAAAGTATTGTCCACTTTTATATCATGTGGTCTTTGAAAAACTATCTACAAGAGGAACATGTGTATGCACACGTGAGTTTAGTTAGAAAGGCTGAAGTTGAGGTCAAAGGCATTTTCATTGCAGTATGTTCTAATGATGAATGAAAGATTGCTTTGAACTTGAAGCCAATTGCACATCCAAAATGAAGTATTTTCATTGTAGGTGTAAAACCTGGAACCTGAAATTGTAGCTAGCTGCTTCAGAAGCACTAAGAAAACCAGAAGTTGAGTAAGCTGGAGTAATATGATGCAGCTTTCAGTGTTGACACACTTATCATTCTTAGATGAATGCTGGCCAAAAGGAAATGTGATTATTAGTTACTGAGGTGTTGTGACATTGTATAATTGACATAAGACCTTTGAAAAACTAAGCAAACAGGTTTGGGTTATGATTGGATATGTTGCATAGGTCACATATGTTTCTAAACAGTTGCATTGCACTACAGAAGTGATGGGTGAGGTCCTAAGACTAGATTCAATATTGAATATAAACCAACATTAAGAAGTTCAAAGTTAGTGCCACAATTTTTAAGAGTTTGACAGTAGTCCTTGTCAGAATAAATTAATATCTGGTGAACTGTGTATAGAAGACCTATGCCTGTATGGTTATGAACACTCTGATTTATGAAAATGTGGGGGTTTATGCTAGACAAGAGTTTTTGTGGGTGACAAACATTCTTCACAACAATCATTGTCTCAAAATCTTCTTGTAAAGCTGTTTTTAAGAATTGAGTTTGGAGGCTGGGTTGGTTTTTGAGGGTTCTCCTGTTTGTGTAGATCTCTCTGCTTCAAGCTTGTGAGTAGGATATAAAAACCAGGACTCTGCCAAACACTCCCTTTTTTACAGCCTGTCTAGACCTCTACAAATTGGGAGTGTCCAGCACTTTAACAGCTGATGGCTGAGTGTGTGTACAGACTTGGTTAACTGCATAAATACCATATCAATCCTTAACTCTGAATTCTTGGCACCTGTCAATGAGTGATTTACTCTTAAATTAACCAGCAAGTGCAGTGAGGAATATCTCACCAGGTCTGCTGTACTGTACCATTACCAAAAGGTAAGTACAAGTACACCAGCCAGAATCAGCATTGATTCACAAAATATCCTGAGTTGGAAAGGACCCACAAAAACCATGAAGTCCAACTCCTGGCCCTGCACAGGAACATCCCTGAGTCACACCATGTGTCTCACAGCATTGTCCAAACACTTCTTGAGCTCTGTCAGGGTTGGTGCTGTGACCACTTCCCTGGGGAGCCCATTCCAGTGTCCAAACACCTTTTAGGTGAAGAACATTTTCCTAATATCCAACCTAAACCTCTCTTGGCTCAGCTTCAGGCCATTCCTTTGGGTCTTGTCACAGGTCACCAGAGAGGAGAGATCAGTGTCTGTCCCTCCTCTTCCCCTCACCAGGAAATTCTAGACTGCAGTGAGGTCTCTCCTCAGTCTCTTCCAGGCTGAACGAGTAACTCAGGTCACTCCTCATACAGTTTTCCCTCAAGGCCCTTCACCATCCTTGTTGCACTCCTTTGGGTGCTCTCTAATATCTTTATAACTTTCTTATATTGTGGCACCCAGACCTGCCCCAGCCCTCGAGGTGAGGCTGCCCCAGCTCAGAGCAGGGTGGGACAATCCCCTCCCTTGCCTGGCTGGTGATGCTGTGCTGGTGTCCCCCAGGACACTCTTGGCCCTCCTGGCTGCCTGGGCACTGCTGATTCCTACACAATTTGCCATCAACCAGGAACCCCAGGTTCTTTTAGCTATTCTTCACTGTATTTAGTGCAGGGCCTTTTTTTTTTTCTTTTTTTCCCCTCCAGCCATGAGGTACCAGCAGTGTCCCCTTGCATGACTGTGTGTAACTATGACATCAAAACAATTTAGTTAAAATACACTCATGTGCTACCTGTAAGGGACTTTAGCAGAGCAGAATAGTTCTGCTCTTGTCTAAAAGATTCAGCTTTATGCACATAGCCAAACTGTTAAATGCCACTAACCTGAAGAGTTGTACATCTTCATTTTATTGACAGGTGCCCCAATACATTTGATTATTTGATGCCAGTTACATTACTAATGCAATCTGAATGTTTTATCTGGAAATTATTTCTATATTTTCAAAGTTCCCTGGATGGATTTCAACAATAATTCACTAGTTTAGAGAAATGTCACTGCATTGTTTTGGTGGAGAAGATCACAGTTACAGCTAATAGATTTGGGGTTCTCAGAGGGGGAGAGTGAGAAGGAAAATTCAAGGTTTCTGCTTTCTTAACCAGGCACTTCTGAATTCAACAAAGTGCTTCCATTCTGCTCTCCTAAGAAATTTAGGATTTAACATTAAAAAGAATTAACCAGAACAAACCAGTGGCCTATAAATGTGAACTCTGTCTCAAAAAGTGTAAGGTTAAGTAAGGGAAATGTAGATGGGATAATTTTCTGAAAAAAGAGACAGAAGATAAATGTGATTCTTTGCATTCGTTGTCCTAATAACATCACATATCTGATGTTCCCAGAAGTTAACATGCAAATTTGCTGAAGTCATTCAGCAGCTTCCTGGTATCCACACAAAATCAGAATGCATTAAGTCCTTGTCCTCATGTTAGAAAACAGAAGTGATGAAAAATTCAATTTTTTTCTGTAAGATAAGAGCTTTTCCTAACGTACAAAATGAGAATTCCTAGGAAGAGACACAGCAGGGAGAGCTTTTCTTCTATTTTTGAGTCCTTCAGCCTGGGAAACCCACACAGTTCCCAAATCCAGCTTCAAGACACACCTGGTCCAGGCTGGAGCAACGTGTGGTGGCCACCTTGGAGGTTTGGCTTCCCTGTGAAACAAAGAGAGGACTGTGCTTCTCCTGATTCTTTCCTTACCCTCCTCAGAGGCTTCTCCCACAGCTGGCTGTGGGGATTTGAAATACTGAGATTTTTTTTTTCATGACTTGATTCAGCAAAGTTTTTGAGGGAGGAGAGCTTGGTTAATTTGTTCTGAGACACTGGGAAGGTTTTTTACCTGGTGGGATATTTAGGGACAGGGATTACAAGGGTGGATCTTCAGCAAATACTTCCTGGTACACTCTTGGGGAAATGAGGCCATACAGTCCAGCAGGAGATTGATGTGTGGATTGAGCTGTGTTGTGTTCAATGAACACCTGCCTAGGTGAAAAGCTTGTGCTGGGGATGCCCAGGTGAGGGATGCTCACCCTGAAAACGGTGCTGCAATGAGCCCTGTAGCAAAGGAAGAATTGAAGAGCTCAAGAAAAAGTGTTCTGAGACTCTCAAAGATGTTGACTGCCATTGGCATGGCACTTTAAGAGGCCCCAGCAATAAGCATCTCAGTGATGCACTCAACTATTTAAAGTGATCTTAAAATGCTTGCTGTCTTGCAACCAGTAGAAATGTTGAAGTAGCAGGCAGGGAGATGGGGTCCCTTATTTTTCTGGATGTTTTGGAACTGTTTCAGCTCTGACAAAGCAAATCCCATTGTGAATAATGAGCTTGCTTTAACTCTGCTTGCAAGGGGTCATCCTAAAACTGAGAGGTAATCCTGTCTCTGTCTCACTGCTAAACTAAGATGGGCTTCAGTCCAGCTGCCAAAAAGAAAAAAATAGGAAATAAAAAAGGAGAGGGGAGAGTTTATAAAACTTATTAAAACAAAACAAAACAAAACAAAACAAGAATGTTCAAACTACTTTTTTAAAAAACCCGCTTAACTGGCTGGATTCGAACTAGCTATTTATTGTCCAAAGTTTATTTTTGCTCTCTCATTTTGAATCTCATTGATGATTAAGTATTTTAAGTAGTATTGGTTAGTTCTTCTTTCTTATTAGAACATTTCCCTTCCTCTTCCCCCTCTTCATCTCATGCTTTATATTTACAGAGAACATCAGGTAACAGGGCAAGTCTGGCTTCTGACCAAAAAGGCATTTTAGCTAGAGATTCATTAGTGTGTATAAAAACAGGCAGCCTTGTTTAAAGGCACTTCTTAGACTAGAAGAAAGGGTTTCAATTACCATATTTCATTTAAAGTGAAGATTAAACATCTTTACCAGGACAGTGCACTAATCCCATGAATCCTATTTATGTTGAAATGTAGTGCTATTGGCAATAAACAGCAATTTGAGAAGTCATAACCCAAGGAAATAATTGTCAAGTGACTTTAGAGCTCCCTATAAATTTCCTCTTCATGACTTTGGCAGTAGTGTTCAACAACAGAGTTAAATATTTGTTTTAGGTGCTCCTGCCTTTCACAGACTAATTAAAAAGATGGAATTCTTTGATTCTATCTCAAATAATTTTACTTCTAATCTCTCTCAGGCAAAGTCAGCTCTGTAAATGGAACTAAACAATTTTTTTTCTGAATAGAGACTTTGCAGTATAGCAATAAATTCAAGCACTGGGAAAGTAAATGCAACTGAAGTACCCTTAATGATGCTATTGTGTAGTTGTTATGGTTGTAATCCCATTACACAGACCTTTACCTTGAAGGTCATAAATTCTTTGAGAAATAATTGTAATGGAGAGGTGCATTACTTAAACATTGCGCTTCAAAATGGTGAAATAGACAAGTCACACAAACTGAAGTAGTAATAATGGAGGGAGATTAAACTTTTGCCTATCATGCAAAGCTTCTAAATTTGTATTTCCTGAGAAACTGCGCAATGGAGCTGTTCCCGAGCTACTTCTTGTAATTTGCATCACCCACATGCCTGGAACTTGCCATTAAGGATCAGGCCCCCATTCTGCTCTATACCTGCAAATTTAAAAACTGTACCTGAACTGAAAATTGTCAGTCTAAATACCTGACCCAATGCCCAGTGGAAGATTTTTCATTGATTTTAATGATTTAGTTCAGGAGCTAAGTAAGTATTTCTAAGACAAAAATCAATATTGTCCCACAGTGGTAATGTTTTCATGTGTTTCTATTGATCCTTTTGACACAGATTACAGGATACCTTGGCACTGTCAACATACCAGGTTTTAACAAACTGATTTGATTTATTAACACCATTTGATTAACATCTGAAGTAGCAAGTATTTATCAAATGTCAGCAAACAAATGTTCAGCAGACGGGTCACCACAAAAAATGACTTGTTGCACAATGTAGGCTGAAGTTTAATAGGAAAGGGCTTTCTGTAAAATCAGTTTATGTGAGAGCCCTACCATGATATGCACAGTATGAGCTGGGTATGGAATAACTGTTTTCATTTTTTTTTAACCAACTATGTTATCAGGCCTAAAAAACACTCTTGCCTCTCCTGGAATATCTTAATTTACCTCCTTACATGAGCAGTGAAAAAAATATTGCCATGAGAGCACAGTTGTAAAAATTACACAAAGTTTTTCAAATCCAATGAAACTTCCTTAGTCTGTCAGTTATGTTTTATTATTTTATAACCCATCTTCTAAATAAATACAGTGAAATGCATAATTCTCTTTCAGAAAGACTGCAATTCATTGTGTATGGAGCATCTGACTTACAAATAGAAGTTCTGGGGCATCAGAAATGGGACTTGTTGTCAATGATATTTACAATGTGATTGCTCAATTGACAGCACTGTAATTTAGCTTTGTCCCTTTATGAACCAAGCAAAACCCTTCAGTCATTTCTTGAGGCTGACTCTGAAGGCACTAATTCAACTTGATTTTTGTATAGCTTTTTAAAAATAAGTAATTAATAAAATTTAACAATTGTATAATAATAATCTAATGGTGCACACCTTTCTTACTACATGAAAGAAAATCTATTATTTTACGACATCAGACTCTTCCACATGATACTGTTTCTCAAATTACTAATAGTCGCCAGAATGACCCCCAAGTTTAAAATATAATTTCCTCTCTTTGAAAGGGTCTTTTTCTCCTAGAAGAATATTTGAAACCTTTCATAATTTTCCTGATTCAAACCCAAAACTACAAGTTATATCTGATACAGTCTAGGATAGGTTACATTCTTTTGTATTTTCCAAACCAATGTAAAGCCTAATTTGCTAATTGAATTGGTAATCATTTATCACACATAACCTGTTACAGTATGAATATCTCTAACAGTTAAATCGATCATAACAAAAATGTGGATATCGTGTAAATCTTATCAGGATCACTAAAATAATGGGGCTTTTGTTTACAAGGTGTCGATTGGTTTTAGAAGCTTTGATAATGACTCCAGACAGTCAATAAATACAGAGACTTTTACACAGCCAGTAGGAGCCGAACTAAACTATCTAATCTTTTTAAAATGACAGACAACACAATGAACTCTGAACTTAATCCCCTCCAAACATTAAGGAGACAGTTCAGTGCTTAAAGTACTATTCAGACTCAAACCCTACATTAAAACAAAATCATTAAGTGTCTGATTTAAACACACAGGAAAATTCAGAGGCAAGGCTGATTTTCCTTCCCATTGTGCCTGGGCAATGGTCTGTGGTGGGCTCCAGGTCTGTCGGTTGCTTGTCTTGGGCAAGGAAAATACCTCTGTGCCTTTTGAAAGTTTGTAGTCAAAGCACTAAAAAACTGAAAACTTAATTGTTTTTTGCCTCTGTCAGGTAAAATTTCCCATAAGATTTTGCAGCAGACATGGGAGGCAACATAATATGCTACATTTCAGGCTGCAAAATTTGCACAGTTGGGCTCATAACCTCTGAAAATGATACATTGCCTTTAAGAGGAAAAGGAAACTGTAAATGTAAAGCTTATGTTACACTGGGAGGTGGGGGAGGAGAGTGGCAGGTAATGGCTAACATACAAAATGTGTATTATGAACATATAAATATATTAAATCACCCTTTATTTCAGCTTGTCAGTTTTTGAAATAGATAATAGGACCATCCCACTGTAGGTCAGTTTTATCCAGAAGTAATAAATTAAGAGAAGAGAAAATAAAAATATCTTTTAAATTATCACCAGCAATTTTTCTGATATATTTTTTAGCTTTCTAACATTATTAGAATCCTTATTTGCAGTGCAAATCTGAATCCTCCCAGTACTGCTGAAGGTTCATTATTGCCTTGTTTTCCATGAATTGCATCTTCTCCGTGGCTTTTATTAGTTTATCTTATAAATGTACTTCTCTGGATGATGAAAAGAGGAATTAATCTGTTCTAAGCTTTTCAGTGCACCCATCTTGCTTCCTAATGTAAAGCCTATGTGAAAAATGCTTTTTTTTTATTCTTAACGTGATCTAGATATCTTTAATGTCTTCCCAGCCTAATCGGAGATAGGATATATTAAATATCTGAATTTATTATTAATTAATTCCATTGAATAGATAATATTTCCTGAAATCATACTATCTCAGGTAAATTGCTGTATAAAGAGGTAAATACAGTTAAAATCATCATTTGGACTTTAAATTTTTTAATTACCAGAATCTGCTTACTTTGTAAAATGCAATTTGTTGTTCTATAATTTTGTAATTTTGTTTCATAGTACCCTCATTGTCTTGGAGAGTTCAGTATGCAAATAGCTTAAAATATTTTATGTTATTAACAATGATTCTTAAGTCAGGAATTTCTGATATTCCCACTAGCTGGGTTTTGCCATGATTAATTATTTAATCTTGTCTTTCCTGCAGTACTTGATGAGCAGACTATAGCTTCTTGTTGATGAGTTGTCACTCAGATGAGTTACATTATCAGGACAGCCTAAATCTCACAATGGATTGCTATCTGTGTTCTCAGGATGAGATCAACCAGCAGAAGTGAGAGTGTATTTATTGGCATCAATGTGTGATATTTTAAGCCATTTTCTAAAGTCTGAATTTACAATAACTGTATACAAACTCTATCTTGATTTCAGACTCCAGTCATGCTAATAAATTTTACTTACTGAACACAACGTCAAGATATTCTAATTTTAAAAACCTTCTAAATCCTTACATTAGAGTATTTTTATAAGTTTGACTGACATGTTTTTTGATAATCATTACTATCTCTGGTGATCATTTGTAGTAGAATTAGCAGAATTTCATGACAGCTTATTGCACAGAACTTTTCCTTAGCAAGAGTTGCCTTTCTTTTCCATGGTTGTGTGATTAGTATTTCCTGAACCAGAGAATAGCTACATGTTTCATAATGAAAAAAAAAAAGGAAGATAAAGAACCAGAGCTCTGCCAGGTCTGTGCTGAATGAAAATCCACAACTGCCAACATATTTGGCTTCTGTTTTTTTCCTTCTTGATTTCTTTTAAACTTTTCTTAGTCATTCTAACAGATTGCTTCCTAAATCTGCCCCAATAAGTTACCATGCATTTAAGGACAAGTACTGTAGAAAATCTTACAATAGGAAAGTTTGTGTTAAAGAACTACCCCACTGGTTGTCAATAACATCTAACCAATATTCAGCTAGAGCACAGGTGTCTAAAAGATACACTGCAGCATCTTTTGCTCTCAGAAGCTCCTTGGTACATGTTTTCTCTCCTGTTCTCTTTCCTCCACCATGAGTTCCCAAATCCACTGCATTTGGGCACTGCCATCACACATCAAGTTATAACTAAGATTAGTTGAAGGCATTTGTATGTTTTTTTCTCTATTTGTCCCAGTGGTAGCAATGAAAGGTTTCAGAAAGCTGAATGGTGGTTGCTGGCACTGTGGGCAAAGCATCCTTGGCATGGGCTGGATGGCAGAGGACACTCAGACTCACTGTGTCACTCACTGTGGGCTGTCCCTGGTGCACTTTATGTGCCCCAGCCCCAGCTCTCCTCGCCGTGCAGGGCAGTGGGGACCCTCCTTGGCTGTGCTGCACAGGCTGCCCCGCTGGGAGAGCCAAGCTGTCCCTGTGCCATGGGGTGTGCTGGCCTGGTGACATCCATGTCCTGGGCTGGGCTGGCTCTGCCTGCCCTGATTCAGGTTCCCTGCCCAAAGCATGCAGCTCTCCTGTCATTTGTAGCAGCCCCCTGTACTGTGGAGGTCCTGCTCTCCTGAATGGAAACCAAGTATTGCTTTTTGGATAAAATACCAGGCATGCCATGGCCTGTGAGCTTCCGAACCAAGAAGAAAAATAAAGATGACTTTTTTTTTTTTTTTCCTTCAAAAAGAATAGCATTTATCATATCTTTAATTCCTAACTGCACAGCAATTTCAGGAATACCTACCAGTTTTCCAATTTTTAAATTGATCAGACCCTGCTCTTACTTTGCCTGACTGTGTGTATTCATAGCAGTGTAACACTAAACCAGATTTGCCTTTGTTTTTGTGATTTATGCGTTTTTTTTCTTGAACAGGAAAACATTTATTATCAAATGTTGTGAGAACAATACAGTAACTGGAGGTTATTTTATATGAAAATATTGTTGATTGTTCCTCCTCTAGAAATCTTTCTTGGCAGCTCACTTCCTGCCAAATGAATCAGCAAAAGCTGCTCATGAAAGTTGTTAATATATAATACAATCACCCAGCACTGCACTTGCTCCTTATCTATAAAGTCCTTTCGTGATCAATGATTCACATCACCTTTTGATTATAGTCTCTGAGCACAAACAGTTTCTTAATATAAATTAATGGCCTTGGAATTTCTAAATAAACATTCCCTTTTGTTTAGCATCATTTCCTATTTTCGTACTAAAACAGAGTCTTATTGTAATTGTTCAGTTTTCACTGGAAAAAGTGTTTGTGGCCTGGAATGTTCTCAAAAAACAAGTGGTTCCTTTCAAAGCTAATAGTGTTGATTTGCAAGGTCTAATGTGCTACGTTAATTGGATATAGCTAGGAAATATTACAAAAAAAGCAGCTAGTGTGGTGTGATACTTTAAATAATGATTCTTGTACTCATTTACTGGAAAACAGGTTTTCTCTTGAAGTGTAGTATTATTTGGCAATGTTTGCTGGGTTGGTTTTTCTTTTTCTTTCACAGTAATTAAGACCCAGTTATCTAAGCAGCAGATAGTCAAGGTACTTCCTTTAAATTTCCTGATTGCTGTTAACACTACTGAATAGGCATGGGCTCTTCAGCAAAATGAATACTGAAAATTTCCTCTGGCCAGATCTGACTAGAAGAACAATTAAATACCAACTATCGCACAGTGGTAACCCAATGTTAACTGTTTCCTCTTACAAATTCCAGGGAAGCACGAGTGGAGAATGTACCAGAAGCATAAGCCTGACTTGCACAGAACTGCTACAAAAATCTATCTGATAATATTCCTTTCTAAGGCAGAGTTATTTCACTTAAACCAATTAGGTGGAGTTCTAACTAAACTGAAATAAGAACCTGAGAGACTGAAAATGCCTATGGAGATATTTAGTTTAATTAATTATTAGCTAAAGTGATTCAAGCCTATATTCAGACAAGTTTGGTTTTTTTTCTTCCTGAAGTATTGAAAGAATAAAGGCCATGATAAAAATGATCACACTTAGTGGGTTGTTCATAGTAGTTTCAATTAAAGCATTTCAGTTTTCAGTGAGAATAGACTCAGAGTGGGCACCATGTCTGTCACTCACTGTGGCTCAGCTGACAGAGCAGATCATCAAGCTGGGATCACTTGGCCATCACCAGTCACATCCATCATGCACTAATCTAACCTCAAAAGTAGTTTTATTTTCTGACTTGTTCATACCTCAAACTAGAACAGGAGCTGTTTCTCTCAGGAAAGTTCTCCTCTTACATAAGGAATATAAATGATGTGGCTGTCTAAGATTGGATGCCCTTAAAAGTGTGGAGAAAAACAAAAGCCCTCCTGAACTGCTGAAGGAAAGTCACATCCTTCAGAACAATATCTGTAATAGAGATCTTCATTGCCTATAAAGAAGCAAAGCCCTCAGGCTCCCAGGATATGTCCTTGACTCAGGATTTTAGTCAATGCCTGTTCCTTAAGGTAAACAGAGAGAAAATTTTTTTGTGCATGAGTGTTCTGTAGAGTGATAAAGATGCTATTTTGTAGCATCATTCAAATGCTATGTTAAAAATATGGTTTGTATGTTGAAATGAAAAAGTAGTTGTTCTTCAATGGTACCAAGCATTATATGAACACATGTAATGACAGTGACTCTCCTTCCCACTGCAGCCAGACAGAAGTGCCTCTGTTCAACCAGTAGTTTCGATGCCTTTATTGACTCTTACAAAGATAACATCAGCACCAGCTGAGGAGCTCTCCAGATAATTTTAGGCACTTGTAAGATGTCAGAAAAATGTCAAAAGCAGTTAGTGATGCACTACCCTTCCAGCAGGAAAAGATGTGTGCTGTTCTGACAATTTACAATTTCTGACAATTTACAATTAAAACACCATGTGAAATAAAACATTGATCATTCAGTATTTTGGTGAAGATGGTTATATACACTGTCCAATTCTTAAATCTGGTGTAATTAAAAAAAAACCAACAAAACCCATGTATTTATGATTTTGACTATTATTCAGAAAAATATTTTACTTAAATGCTCTGAAATAAAAAAAGGTAATTTCCCTGCTGACACTTAACATACTGGCTCTATATTAGGTAAAAAGGTAAAAGGCAAAAAATGGCAGTGGTAATTCCATCACCTCCTTTCTGCTTCTTTTCCCCAATAAGCATTTGATAGAGCTGTTGCTACCATGCTTCATCTGATAGGCAAAAATGGATCTGGCTGTCAGAAAAACAGGCACAAGGGGAATGGGAGCAGCTAGTTCAGTTTCTAGGGAGAATGAGCTGGTTTGCAAGGGTCCAGTTTGGGGATGAGCCCAGGAAAGAAGGCAGTAGCAGAGCAGGAGATGCCAGAGAAATGACTAATGGCATTGTTGTCCTTATGGAGGGATGTAAAGAGGAGATATCTGGGCAATGACCAATGAAGTAATTTGTTATGGATGGCATTGCATGTAAAAATTATCTATAGTAATTCCATTTGAGGATGGACATTTTCCCTCTTCTCTCTTTTCCATGATTCATTCAAAATGGATTCCAATCCAACTGGGAAAGAAAATTAAACAGACTCAAAGATACTAATTGTGCAATGGCAATTTAAAAAAAAGGAAGTAATCTGTACTGGAATTGCATACCCTGTAAAGACCCTATTCTACAGCACATTCCACTTCTTGTAATGGTCATGTGGGCAAAATGTATTTTTAAAGTATCAACACAGGCAGGCAAGATTTAAACCAGCAGTTCTTGGCCCTCTGGTATCCCATCAGGGTTGGGGAAAAGCAGGAATTAGTGGAGGAAGGGGAGAAAGGACATGGTGAAAGTGGTTTTGCTTTAGATAAGCCTCTGCATCCTGTTTCACAATATTGTTGATAATTTGCCTCAATTTCCCCTCTTGCTCTCTTCTGAGCTGTGAACCGTTTTTGCACCTTTAGCAATAAATAGGTGTTTTGGATAATTTTTTCAAAGGAAAATCTCAGGATGATTGATAAGATGGCAACAACTCTCTTTATAGCTTACAGGGCCAGAGGTTTCTGCCTGTCCAGATAATGAAATACTTCCTTCACAGAAATAGCGCGAGTTTAACCACTTCAGAAAATATCTTCTCTTTTTCTGCCAGGAAATTCTAGAAGATTAATACCTTCTCAAGCTTCTTGACCTGGTTAAATCTTAACTAGTAAAAGTATGATACCTCAGAAATGATAACGTCTACTGTAACTGACGTCTAACGTCCTTTTCTGCATGGAGAGTACCATAAATTTAAAAAAAAAAAAATTACTTAGCATTGTCTTTGCTGACAAACTATTTAGTTGCACCTTCCAAGTATGTTATGTACAGTTGTGAAGCAAAGATACACTTTTCTGCCAGAAGCGGATGTAAGTGCCTATACTGAATTTGTCTCTTTGTCTTTTTACAAAAATACTTTATTTCCTTGAACAAGGCAGTTCCCTAAAGCCTTTTGAGAGTGGCCCTGAGCTCAGCTGGAAAAAGGGAAAGCTCCTGTATGACTGAAAGATGTTGGGAACATCTAATCAGCACTGGAATTATGGTGGGGAGGAGCAGGTGACAGAAGTGGGGAAGGGAAGCACGGGTTGCACAGGCAGCACAGGGCAGAAGCAGGGTCATCTGCAGCAGAAAGGGCTTTTGGCAGGTGTTAATGTACTCCTGCCCAGGGATCTGAGGTCAGATACACATCCAGCTCTGTACCTTGGATCCTTCTTTGGATGTCATGGTCTCAGACAGGTTCAGGGGCAGTGTAACACACTCTGGAGAGCTGAGCAGCCAGGCCTGGTCTGATCCTATCCAGACAACCAAGGTACTCCAACACCCACTGCCTCAACCAGAGAGACTGAAACATCTGCCTATTTCTTGGTCATTCACCTTGTATTTGTTTGCTTCTTTTTACATTGTTTTGCTTTGTTATTAAACATATTTATTCCCAGACAGCTGTGATATCAACAAGAACATTTGCACAGATTCAGAGTCCTGTTTATTTGGTTAGTTGATTTCTGAAAGCAAGATACTGTTTAAATTTTTGGGAAAGGGGGAAGAAGAAATTTTACCCAAAGCCTCTGTAAGAATCAAAATAATTTAAGATCACATAAATATATTCATAAAAGCATTTGATATAAATGGTCATGCTTCCATCAGTGCATTCTATTTTTATTGCCAGCTGCAGTGTGTGATGGCTGTGTTTAGCTGTCTGAGACATCTCTGACTTACCTGCCCTGTCTCTGCTCTTCCACAGTGGCAGCAGATGCACTTTCTTCTATCACATGAATAAGCTTAAGCTTGTCACAATATTTGCAGCTTACTTCCACAGTATCACCTCATATTTGTTAAATTAATACTCAATCCTGTGACTGTTAACATTAGAATGAGTAGTTTCAATATCCATCCTTTCATCTGCATTTGTGTGACATCCAGTGGCTGAACGGGTCAATCACAGGCTCCCATTTCTGGTGAAAAGTGTAAAAATTACTCTCAACTCCATGTAGAACATGAAAGCAGGAAACATATTGCATAGTAATGCTAAGAAAGCAATTGCTTAATTTTTGTTCAAAAATAAACTGGTGATTAAAGCAGCTTGTTCAAGGAAACACATTGCAAATTTGCAGTGTTTGTGAACTGCAGCCGTTCATATCACTGCTACTGATGCGAACTCATCTCCTCAGTGCTCCCACTGGGCACAGAGAAGTGAATAAACTATTTAACACTCTGCTTGAAAATGAATAATCTCGTGTTTCCCTGCATTTAAATGTTGACTGCACCATGAACGTCTGGATTCACCAATTTTGTTAAGAGCAGTACCAAGATTAGGAGCCAAATTTTGATTAAAACCCTTGAAATGTTTTTAAAAACAAAATATACTGATTATTCAATGATATTGAATTAGGCTTCTAAAAAGTTGTTTAGACTTAAAGATCTAGAACTCCAGTCTCATGTTTGAAATAATTACCTGAAATTAAAAGAGTTCATGGCAGTTGTGCAAAGTGCTTTCTTTGCCAACGTTGTGAAAATGACATGACAGAGGCACTGCTCTCAACATTTGTTTATCCATTTTTTTCCATGCAGGTAATAAATTAGTAACAGGTGTATTTTTTGCTCACACATGTAAACCCCACGGTTATCATAGAGCATATTTTACAATTTGTTATTATAAGTGGCAACTACTAATGCTGAAAAGGAAAATGATGGGAACATAAATGTTTCTCTGTTTTTGTAATCTGCTTTAGGAGATCCACAAACCTATTTCATAAATCCACTAAGTCCTTGTGTGCAAGATTTTTATACAGCAAAATATAATTTTAAAAAAAATTAACCTCAGAAAACTTAACAGAGAAATTAAGCATTGATGTCTAGTGTCTGAAATCCCTTTAAAACTATGTTTTCAAAATGCCTAAATTTCAGGTTTGATATTTACTTCAAGGATGTAAAAATATTATGGCAGGAAATTTGTTGTTAAGACAAAATATATTGGACACACACAAAAAAGACTGTGCAGGCCTGGATAGTGCATATGAGGCAAATGTTACCAGCAGACAGGAAAAGAGCAGCTGTGCACCATTCTTGGACACAAAGTCCTCAGGAGTCACGAGGTTAGCACAGGATCTTTTTTTTGTGCCTGGTTTTGCTGACTACAGAGTCACTTAGTCAACTATAATAATCAGAATAAAAGTCTTCTCCTAAAGTTAGATTAGTTTTATGCTGCTCTATGGCAAGGAAAAGCAAGTCAAATCGCTCAGAATTATACCTAGAAGAAAATAAAGATCAGATATATGAAAATGCCCTTGCTGAGATCCAGTCCTTTGAGCTGCCTCTTGGAACCACCCTAAGGTATGCTTCTTTTTAATAGTATTATACTCTTCATGATGGATGTGTTCCATTTTATATCTGTTCTTTCAGTCAGCACAATATACCAGAAACTTTGTTTTCCTGACCCTGTAAAACCTACAGGAAAGTTGAGTTAAATTTCAATGTGATTTGCCCTAAGTGAAAAAATACAAACCAAGGTCACCTACTCTGCTCCTTCTTTTCACCAGGACAAAGTGATCTGTTTCTGATGGCTAGCTACGGATTTGTGAAAAAAGAAAGTGCTCTTAAAAATGAAAACAAGAGGAAATTTTCTCTTTTGTATAGTAGTGTTTTTGGTTTAATGTTAACAACTACATTTTAAAAGAATTAATTGCTTCTTAGTCTTAAATTTTTAATAAATCCAACTTTTGTTTTAATCAGCAAAGACACGACTAACTCAAGGTTTTACTGTTGATATTTCTAAATATCTGAAGTTGTTGCTTTGGTTTGGTTTTTTTTTTTTTTTCCCATTTATAGCATATGGAAACTGTTTAATAGTAAAAGTGCAACTGAAAAAATTCCTCTGCATAGTTGTCCTTAAAAAAAGTAATACATGCAATTTGTCTAGGTATATTGTCAGTATTTGTAGAAGAGTTTTAAAAATAGCCTGCCTGGCACTGTAGGCATCAGGTTGCAGGACTGATCATGCTAAAAAAAGAAAATTAATTTTACCCTGAAAAATGTATCAATATATAACTTCAGTATTTTGGTGATGGGGAAAAAGAAGGAATGTAGGAAGATTGTTACTGCATTTGAGAGATTTCTTTAAGGAAATACAAATGGTAGGATCTTTCTTTTTTTTTTTAAATTATGTGCTTTGTAAACACTTGTTTACATTCAGAATAGTCCTTGTTGATTTAGTAGGTGTCATCAAATTAATCTGAATCAACATTGAATATGATAAAGACACATGCACAGACAAAATGTGCAGCGTTTTCAGCGCTGTTTATTAACTCGTGTAGGGTGTAGCTGCACCAGGTCAGAAGAGATGATGAGCTTGATAACAGTAACTGGAAGGATGCCAAATGCAATTGTAGACTTCGATACATTCACATTTGTCAAATGCTGTCAGTTCCTTACTGGAAAAAGCAGCTACACATCACCCTGATGTTTTACGTATCTGGCCTATTTCTTCAGACGAGCTTCCCACTTGTGTGCAGACAACTTTGCCCAGAAAGCAGGTGCATCCTGTCTCCGGAGCATGCAAAACCCAAGGATTAGTTAATCCCTCACCACAGGACACAGAGTGTAAAATTTAAATAGAAAATAGGTTATTCCTCCTTCATTGGCACACGAAGCTTTGCTGTACAAAGCACTAGGAAACATTATGTCAGTTTCTAGTGAAACACAGCAAGCTACTGCACGTAAAGGTGCACTCTTTTCGTTTTGGCTTGGTTTTGTTCTACTTTTACCCCGACACCCAAGCTTCTATCACGTAAAGAATGGAAGGAACGAATTTTTTCATATTTTCTGAATGCAGAAACACCCGCAGAGCCTCCGCCTCAGGCGTCGGTGCCTCCCTGCCGGGACGGGCACGGCCCGCGTGTGCGGGAGAGGTCGAATCAAAACAAACATAAGAATAATGAATAAAACAAGTCCACACCATGCAACAAACAGAACTAGCTCGGTGGAAAAGGCGTGTTGAACCGTATAAGCCTCCAAGGCGTGTGTGCAGCGGGGCGTGCTCGGCTCGGGCCGGGCCGGGGCAGGGGCCGCATTTTGCGCGTCCCTCGTTTGTCACAGTGCGCTGAGCAGGGGGCAGCGGCTGGCGCCGGGCACACACAGGTGCCCGCGGCCTCTGCCGGACACCAGTGCCCGGAGGTGCCATGGGGACAGAGGGGCTTTGTCGGGCTCCCTGAGCGTCCCAGGCCTAGCCCTGCCCCTGACAAGGGCAGCGGAGCACAGCCGAGCTGGTGCGAACGTCAGGCGAACGACCTGCGCACCTTTACCGTCACCCGTCCCTCCCGCCGCCCCACGCCCCGTGAGCACCGGGGAACCCACCCCGGCGGCTCCCACGGTCCCCGCCTGGCTCCGCCGCCGCTCCTCCCTCGGCGCCTCCCGCAGCGGCGCGGCCGGCGGGTCCCTCCCATCCAAGATGGCGGAGAGTCTCCCCGAGCATGATCGGATCCTGCAGGAGATCGAGAGCACCGACACGGCCTGCGTGGGACCCACCCTGAGGTGCGGGGCGCGGGGGCCGCGGGGGCCGCGGCGCCGCCAGCGGGCGAAGCTCCCCCGCGCTGCCCGCCCGCCGGCCCGGGGAGCCGCGGCGCGGCCCGGCCGCGCTCTCTGACAGCTGCTCCCCGGGGGCCGCCCGCAGCGCCGCCGGCGGGAGCGGCCGCACCGGGCGCGGAGGGGACGCTCAGCCCCCGGCGCCGCTCCGTGGGGGCCCGGCCGCCGCCCCCCGTGCCGGGCGCTGCGGGGCGGAGGGAAGGGGCCGAGCGGCGCGGGCAGGGAGCGGGGCTGTCACCCGTGCCGGGGCTCGCAGGGAAGGGGGGCCGAGCGGAGACGGCGGCCGTGGCCCGGCTCCGGGCTGGTCGCTCCCTGGCATTGTCTACCGGGGAAGCAGCCGGGCACGGCCCGGCTCCGGCAGGGCTGGAGTGCGGCCCTGGGCCCGGCGCGGGTGGCCGGCCTTGGGGCGCCCGCCGTAACCGGTGCCGCCTGGACACGAGTCAGCTCCCTGGGTGTGCCGGCACCGGGCCGAAACCGTGTCATGGGTGGGTGCTGCGGTGCTCCACTGTGCAGCCTCTAATGATGCGCTCTGAAACCTACTACCCTGGTTAGTTTCCGTGGAAATGTGACAGTGTTTAGAACATTTCTGGTGCCATGACTTCAGTGGTTTGGTTTTCTGCCGTTTTCCTCCGATTCCACGTACTGCCAAATGGCTTAACCTGTGTGTTGAAGACAAGGTTTTGCATAACCTTTCGTCTTAGAGGCGAATGTGGAAGTGCCTTTCACATAGATCTGGGGACATAAGGGCAGGGCCTGTGGAGAGTGAGTTGGGTTGTAAACACAGAGGAAAGGGGATCTTCATCGTGGAGCTTTGCTGGTGCTTCCCCGATTAAAGATGTCTGAAAGAAGTAAAAACGCATAGGCACCAGCCAGGCGGGGGAGAGAGAACTGTAGATTTGAATGTTATCTTTTGAGAAGATACAGTGAGCCCGTGTGCAGAGAACTGGAAAAGGCAGTTTGTGTGGCAGCTTGCTGCAGAGCAATGAGCGTGGTGCTTTTCCTGCAGCGGGAACTGTGCCTGCTGGAGAGCGTGGACAGGGCTGGAATAGGGTGAATGCCAGCTGCACGAGTGAGCGACCCAGTCCAGAGAACTGGTGGAAGAGAACTTTCTGCTGTATGCCACATGGGTCATTTTGCGCATCATAGCAGTTGATTTTGAGGTTGGCTACACGTGTCTGCAGTGGATCCTCCTAAGCTGTGTTGGAGGTGGCAGTCTGGGCATTTATGTGAGGCTGGGGCTGACCAGTCCTCTGAGAGCCCCCATGAGGAGCGTGGTGGGGTTGTCTGGACATCACACAGGAGCTGCTTGCTGGCCCAGGCTGGTCTTGGAGGTCAGCTTGGAGCAAACTGCGCTCTGATCTCCCCTTATGTTCCTTAAACACAGCTGCTGTTGGGAATACAGTGTGGAGATGCTGAAGCTGAGCATCACAAGGAGCCTCACCTGTAAGAGTCTGTGGGCTAAGGCTGACAGAAAGCAGCTGGGATGCTTTCAGACTTGAGTTGTCCCTGGAGGCAGTTTCACCACACTTCACTTAACAAGCCCAGGCAGGTTGAAGCTGATGTCTGCAAAAAACCACAACAAAATATTATTTGCAGTTTCTCCACCATCTTCAGTATAGAGCTTATATCAGAGTAATCTGTAGAAAGGACAGAGTATTTGGCTACACAGCAGAAGAAGGCATCCACAGGTATGGATGGGAAAGGGACTATATGAATCTCTTATCCATATTAAGCATTTAAAATTGCTGATGTTTTTATAAACACTAGAATTTATATTTATTTTTTATCACTGACTTTCCAGTAAGGGAATTTTGCATTGCTGACTTCAAGGATTTTTATGGAAAAAGTGCATGTTGATCTGATTTAACCTGTAATGTTCAATTGCAAATTAAATAAAAAAATGGGGTTGAGAGAGTGGCTACACCTGGCTGAGTGTTTTGAAAGAAGTCCAGCAAACGCCACAGAAATGTGCTTCTACTCCATAAGAACAGCAGTGTTTAAGATCAAAACTTGAGCTGTCTGCTCAGCTCTGTGCTACAATTTGTGAGTTGCTCTGTGAAACTGAAAAGTCTTAAGTCCCACATCAAATTACAAGATCTATTTCAGTGAAAGAAGCATGAATGTAAAATGGGGCATTATTTTCTGCATGAGATCTAGGTTTTACTTGCTAAACAATATGAATCAAAGAAATGAGTAATTCTATGTGCAGTTGCATAAGGCTACAACATGAAGTGATCCATTGATTTCCAGTCACAGAAGCTATTGAAGCCAGTTGTCTCACGTAATGACTGAGATTACATTAATTTCATTATGTCAAGTGCAATATTTTTGTAATCTCTGGTTTGTAATGCTGGGAGAATATTTATAGCATTGCCACATGAAATAAAGTTCCAACATACCTACTTAAATAGCAGAACAAAAGTAGGGATGTGAGGTGAGTGGTTTGGATAAGTAGTATGAGGTAATATTAAATGCTGAAGACTAGGATATGCAAGATCTGACTTATCCTTAATTGTTAATATCAAGGTATTAATGTCTTTCTGGTGCATCCATGCTTCACAAAGGAAGTGCACTTTTTTTCTTGTGGGCCTGAAACACATTTTTCCTCCTGTTTTTATTCAGTGTTTTACTTGCTGGTTGGGTATAGCTGTCCCTGCCAGGGTGCTGTTTCTTACCCTGCTATTAGAGTGGCAGCACTTGTTCTTATGATAGAAAAAACAATATCATTTAATGATGTATAGTAGTTTTGTGTATAATGTACAGGAAAGGAACAACATATAGACTGATCCTGCAGATGATTTTCTACTGCTGAGGTCTACCCATAAAGAGAAGTGTGAAATGCATGTCCTTTATGGGAGGAATCAACATATAGCTGGAGCAGTTGGGATTATTTACTGTTTAGGATAGTTAGCTCCTAAAGGCTGTTCTGCATCTCAAGAAATTAAGAGATTAGATTGGATTAAATTAATTTTCTTTTTAGATTTTAACTGGATGAATTTATTGATTTTAAATTTACTGCTATTTTACTTGCATCTCTAAACTCAGTAACACATGCTGAATCATTATAAATGAAATCTAAGCCAACATGCCTTTCATTCAATAGGCAGACTGTGCATATAGCAAGCCAGGATTATTTTTTTTTCATCAGACTCTGTGAAGCTTTTGTCAGCATATTTTTGGCTTTAATGGCTAACAAAATGAGATTAATGACAAAACTTGTTAAAGGCTCATCACTCTCACCTTTTTATATAACATGTTAATATTGTATAATTCCTGCTGCATACATACTTTTGAGCTTCTTGCAAGGAGAGCTATCACATTTCTAATCTTTAGGAAGGAAATGGTAGAAGACAGAAAGAAAGGCAATTCCCATAATACTCTCAATGACAACAGAAAAATCAGAAAATTAATAACAAAAAACTTAAGGCTCTCACTAAACACTGTGTCTTAACACTTCTTGAATAGTCAGTTGGACATGCAGTGATAACTAGTAAGGCAAATCCTCTTCTTATTTGATGGTTAGATCATGGGTGGTTGAAAAAGGTCGAAGTGGGACTCAACAGAGTAGAAGTTGTTCTGCCAGTGCCCTGTCTACTATAGGTATGAGTCTCTTGGAGTCTGTAGTAATGTGTAGTATTTCAAACCTTTTATAAAAAACAAATGAATTAACTCTTAAACTCTAACTTGGCAATATATTTCATAAGCATATGGTAGATTTTCTCTAAACACTTTATCTTGTGAGCCTTGTGTCACTAAGTCTGCAGTGTTCTGTGTTTCCCATGCACAGCCTGTCAGGGGAGTACCTCCATGCCCACAATCCCTTGACTGAAAAAAATACGAAAGTAATATTAAGTATAAAAACTGCGGGGGATTTGATAATGGAAATTTTGTTGCTAAGGTGAAGTTGATAAGGAGGTCTGCTGATGTATCTATGAGTGGAATGTACTCTGTAGCTTTAACCCACAATCACAGCTTGGAAAGTGCTCCTCAAAAGTCAGTGTAAAAATGCTTTTAATCAAGTTCTCTCTTCCTGAAATCTGTCATCACCAAGCTGTTGCCTGGTAAATATTAGAGCTTCTTCTAGATTGCTCTAAGTTTTGCTGGCCATGAAACTTCTTTGCAGAGTTGTTAGAGAGCCTCCTGTGATGACATTGTGCTGTCCTGTTGTCACTGGCCGCAGCAATCAGACCGTTCAGTTGATGCATTTCTCTCTGATGCTGCAGTATGCTGCAGTCACCTTCCACTGATCTAGGACTGCATTGCACTGGTAAAAGCAGCACTCAGCTGAGACTCAAAGCAAAATCATTTCTGTATAGTGCTGCATTTTTCTCATTAGAGTTTGGAGGTCAGACATCATAAATGAGTTTGGCTGAAGTGTTAGAACCAATTGATAGCTGTTCATTCCGAATTTCTGTCTTTGTGTTGCAGGAAAGCCAAAGGTAAAAGCTGCACTTTAGTAAGGCATCATTATGAAAATAAGCAAGACTATTTTGTCCTTTACTGATCAAGGTCTCTGAGAAAATTCAGAGTTAGAGATATGGAGTGAGAGTCTAATTTTGCTGCTTTTACTGTTGTGGTACACTTTGCAACTGCAGGTGCTTTGCCCAGGCTGGGGTCTGTAATGTGTATTTTGGAGATATTCTTGTATTCATTAAGGGGGCCTGTCCAAAGCAAAATGAGCAGAGTGCTTAAATATTATGTAACTTCAGTTTTACTGAAAGTGTACGTTACAGTTTCAAGCTGGTTTAGTTGATTCTGTGTCTTGAGCATACCAGTTAGTAAGCAGTAACATAGGCACTATGAATGAAATCTCAAAATGTGTGAAGATTTTACAACATTAACACAATTTCAGGAAGGGAAATACTTTTTCTGCCTGTGATCTGTTGGGATTTGTGGTGTGGTTATCCAATAACGAAATGTGGTTGCCTTAATTTTTCTCCTGTGGTCTTATTTGTCTGGCAGGATTGTCTAAAGTATTTTTTTTCATTATTTTGGTTTTGGAGCATGAGCCAGCAATTGACATTTTTGTCTATAGCTTAGTCTTGTTTTAAATATAGAGCAGACATAAGAGAGATTCTGAGATCATCAGCCAGTGCTTTAGATCAGAATTTTAATGGTTCGATCATATATTTTTATTACAAATAGTATGATAATCTTTTACAGAATTGTAAGCTATTGATTTGAAAATCAGTAGACCCTATCTTTATTAATGGTCAGTTTTCAAGCCCTTCTCAGTTTTCAAGTTAATGTGTTTCATTCCTCCTTCCCTTTCAGACAGAAGTTACAAAGTAGCTCCAAAGAACTGGAAATTCCTTGTGTGATAGCTTTGGTCTCTTTTGGATCAGGACTGTGCTTTGATGTATGGTGGTTGTGGTTTAACCCCAGCCAGCAGCCAAGCCCACCTAGCTGCTCATTCACTGCCCCACTTGCAGCATGGGGGAGAGAATCAGAAGGGTAGAAGCTGGAAAACTTGTGGGTTGGGATAAAAACAGTTGAATAAGGGAAGCAAAGGCTGCACACACAAGCAAAGTAAGGAATGAATTCCCTGCATCCCATGGGACAGGCGTTCAGCCATGTCCAGGACAGCAGGACCTCATTGCACCTAGTGGTTACTTTGGAACACAGAATCACAGAATGAAGTTGGTTGGAAAAGGCCTTTGAGATCATTGAGTCCAACCTGTGACCTAACACCACCTCATCAACTAAATAAACTGTGGCACTGAATGCCATGTCCAGTCTTTTTTTTAAATACAGCAGGGACAGTGACTCCACCACCTTGCTGGACAGACGATTCCAGAGCCCAACCACTCTTTCAGTGAAGAATTTTTTCCTGATCTCTAACCAAGATATGCCTTGGCACAGCTTAGGGCTGTGTCCTGTTGTTCTGTCAGCTGCTGCCTGGAGGAAGAGACCAGCCCCCACCTGACTATAACCACCTTTCAGGGAGTTGTAGGTGGTGATAAGGTCTCCCGTGAGTCTCCTTTTCTCCAGGCTGAACAACCCCAGCTCCCTCAGCTGTTCCCTACAGGGTTTGTGTTCTAAGCCCCTCGCCAGCCTTGTTGCCTTCTCTGGATGTGCTCAAGTGTCTCAGCATCCTTCCTAAAGTGAGGGGCCCAGAACTGGACACAGCACTCAAGGTGTGCCCTCACCAGTGCCAAGTACAAAGGAAGAATGACCTCACTGCTCCTGCTGGCCACACCACTCCTGATAGAGGCCAGGATGCCACTGGCCTTCGTGGCCACCAGGGCACGCTGCTGGCTCATGATCAGTTGGCTGTTGACCAGCACCCCCAGGTCCCTTTCTGCCTGGGCACTGTCCAGCCACACTGTCCCCAGCCTATAGCACTACAGGGGGTTGTTGTGGCAAAATTTCATTACTACAAATGTCTCCTCCCTTCCTCCCTGTTCCACCACTTCATGTACTGAGCAGGATGCTCTCTGCTCTGGAATGTCCCTTTGGTCAGTTGGGGTCACCTGTCCTGGCTGTGACTCTCCCCAGCCTCCTCAGCAGTGTGGCAGCACAGAAAGGCCTTGGCTCTGTGTGAACTCTGCTCAGCAATGGCAACAGCATCTCTGAATTATCAGCCCTGTGTGCAGCACAAATCCAAAACACAGCCCCATACCAGCCACTGGGAAGAAATTTAACTCTACCCCAGCCCAAACCAGTACATATATTTATATATCAGTTTATCTTTATTATAATATAGCTAACTTCTGTTTTGTGACTGTGTTGTTATAGAGTAAGGATTGCCTGCTTGCTGTCAACCAGCGTATCCTAAAAAAATAGATGATTACTTGTAGTGTCAGTTGCAGATTTTGTTATTTGTGCAGGATTTGATGGTATTCCAAATATATAAGTTGAAAGACAACAGTCAGATAAAGCATCTGCCTATGTGATATATATTGCTGTGAAGGAGCAATTTTTTTTATTGCTAGTCTATTATTTAGAGTCAAAAGGCACATGAAGAATGTGTTCTGTAGACTGATTAATCTGACATTCAGCAGCAGAACTGCAGTTCTGATTTTTCTGTAGCCTGCTCACATTTGCCTTTGGTAGCAAAGGTGTTTTAGAAGGAACCACTTGCATTGCATCGCCCTGCAAGTTTCAACATATTACTTCTCAAGTTTTTATAAAGCCTGAAACTATTTGCAGGTAATCATATCTGCACTGCATTTTTTTGGTTGTGAAAAAATCTTTAAGTTCAATGCTGATTAAGTTTGTCATGAAATGTGTGTCTGCACATCAGGTTATCTTGATCTTTTAACTGTTCACGCGTCAGCTTCTGACTCAGTTCTTGCAGTGATTTCCAAATGGGCAACTGCCAAGTGAAGCTTTAACCTAGCTAGTAACCTGTATGAATTGTTCTGAAATAGCTCTCTCCAATTTCACAAGCATTAACAAAGAGCTTGAAATTGTCCCAGTGTTTAGGAAACAAGCTTCAAAATACATTAAAGCTTTTAAAATAGGGAGATCATCTGGTGCATCATCATCAGAATGGTGTACTTAATAGATGGTTCATGCAGTTTGTGTCACTGTCTCATTTAAATTCAGCCTTTTCTTCATATGAGCAGCTTATGCTTGTGCACACTTAACATCAGTTAAATTCAGAAAAGCCAGTTTTTATTCCTGTCATCTCTTCATTGACTTGTTCCTCAAGCTGAATTTAGTCAGTCTGGTGACCCAGATTTTGGATATGCCATGTGCATAGGAAGTGCATAATTTTACATCCTTCACAAATGCCAGTCACACCAGTGCTTACTTCCTTGCAGATTCTTTTGGAAAGCCAACAGCATAGCCTGTGCTCCAGCTTGCTTTGTGTGTTACTGAACCATTGATATCTACCTGAGGAACCTTAGCATAATGCAGTTATATAGAAGCTTGGTTTTGACTGGTTAGTACTGGTGTATTTGCAAGTTATGTCATGTTGCATTTTATGTATTATACTACTAAAATGAGCTCATCCAAATTGAAGAGGATTAATATGTCTTAAATAATGCTTTTAAGATAATGCCAGAAAAGGATTTGCAAATAGGAAACTATTTTTATGGGTTGTAGTAAACTATTAAGTACTAACTCATTAAAAAATATGGATCTAGTTTTGCATCAGCATCAAGTAATCACATGAGATTTTATCTTGCTAAAGGGCTTGCTGTGGCTAGTTGTAAAATCTAGCTGTGGCTAGTCTGTCTGGCTATTTTCTGGTGATGGTTGAAATGCCCAAGCTTAATCCCTGTCACCACAGAGCTTGGTATAACAATAGCAGTTCAATTTGACGTTCAGCTTGAGATGCATGAGATGCATTTTCAACAGTGCATCTCTTCTTCATCTTGTACATGTCTGTTACAGAACTACCTGTACTCCTGACAAACTGGGTTCTGTGCAGGAAGGAGTTAATGATCTCTCTTGGACCTTGGCTGAAGCCCATTCCATACCTCAGCCTTTGCCAGTAATAGCAAACTAGTAGGGAACTTAATCACTGATGGAGGAATTAAGAAGGAAGGAAACAGATTTTAGTGTGCATCAGCCTTGGTGGAAAGATGGGATTGGACAAAGAAGGACACTGGGGATTTTTTTTTTTTAATATATCATGAGGAAAGTGTTCAGTTCTAGTAGTGGGATTTTCACTGTGTCTCAGGGAAAGTAATTTGCTTGCAAAATTGCAGTGAGTATGACTTGCAATTCTCCTGTGAATCAAAGTAATACAAAATTAATAAAGTGTGTACTGTCATATATGTACCTGGGGAATACTTTTGAGACATTTCAGCTTCAAAAGGAAATGTTTAAATTATCAAGTTTTGGCACTTTCACTGTTTGCACACTTCCTTAGGCATAGAGTGACTTTGAAGGATTTTTACCCCATTTTTTTCATGGAAGCAATGTTTTCTTACAAGTCTTGTTTTCAGTTAATTTCAACATTAAAATAACATAGCAGATACTGTTTTATACTGTATATTTGTTCTGGTATGTTTTATAAACTTAGGAAGCTGCAAAGAAACAAGCAGATTTTCTTTGTCAAGCAGGTAGAGAACTGGAGTTAGTCAGTTGCATCAACACTTAATGGTTTCCTAACTGAGCGAAACACTCTGAGTTTCAGTTCAGCTTCTGAATTGAAAACAGCGTTTTTTTTAGATTTTTTATTTTCTTCAGTGATACTGGGAGATATGCAAAAAATACACAGCACAGGCTGTTGTTTTACATGAATTAAATACATGATGATTTTTTATGTATAGGCTAGGTGAGCTCATAGAGTTAACAAAAAAGAATAATACAAAATCATTGTAAAATACATGCTTGCATGGTATATGTTTGCAGAGGAGAGTGACACAGCAAAGAGTTGTCTGGTTTGATCTATATTGAGTAGAATACATTCTTAATCCAATTGCTTTTGAGACTTTTTAATTACTGGGTATTTTATTTTATCTGGAACTTCTTAAGTTTCTGAAATAAAGTATTTACATCTCTAGTGTTGATATTCAAAGCCTGTTGAAATAAGTAACTTACACATTGACATTAAATATTCTGTTCTGTTTCTTATGTCTTGTGAAGAGATAGATGAGATTGTTGAAATATGAAATTTATTTTCTTCCAAAACAATTGGTGTATATTTATCTTAAAGATTATGTCTCAAATGCTCTAGATAAAGTTGACAGATTAGCTAGAGGTTGTAATATATGCCAGATTATTTCTGGTACATGTGTAATAGAAATCTCCTCAATTTTTTTAAAATAACTTAGAAGCTCACAATTTGATTTACAGATGAATCCATTGCTCCTAAAATATAACAATTTATGCAACAAACAGTCTCTGGAAATATTAAGGGAAGATAAAAATATTGCTATATAGACTTGAGTTTTCCTACTTCATATTCTATGAAATAACGTAGGTTCCAGCGCCATCCACTTGTATCCGTGTAGGTATATGAAACAGATGGCCAAACTTGGCACTTCATTCCGTGGTGATAGCCAGTACCAGAGCAAGCAAAGCTGCTGTTTCCTTTGCTGCCTTTTTATCTGCTATTTCAACACAAAATTAGGAAAGAAAGCGGTAGCACTGCACTTGTTTTTCAGTTTCTTGCTTCATACATCAGTAAGTCGCACAAAGGCTCAGCAGGAAGAGGCATCTCCTTGGTCAGCAGTGTAAAAACAGGAAGGAGGAAGTCTATTGCAAATCTGGGTGTACTGATTATCAGCTCGTGTTTCTCTGCAGAGGATGTCCATTAACAGCCATCAGCATGATCCATTGCTTATCCAGCATGAACAATGACTGCTCTAGTGCTGCTACTACAGAATAAGGACCCTGCTTATAGGAAGTAATGTTAACTAACAAACTGTACTCGGCCCTTTCCTGCTCATAGAAACAGGATACTATTAGTGAGAACAATTCACAGAAATTGCACATCCAGGAAAAGCAGGCAAGCAAAGCATAACAGCTAAACTAAGATTAATAAAATCTTTTATCTGAATAGGCCATAGCTGAGATCTGTTTTGTTCTGGCATGTAATGTGGGCTTTTTAAATAGAGTGGTGAGGTGTAATTATGAGTAAGAATGGCAGAACTGGAACATAGGTAGCATCTGGCATTGAAAGGCTGTTTAGGTTTTAAGAAATGTGCTTATTACCATAACTGCAATTGAATTACAGGAAACACCTGGACATTATTTTATAAAGCTTTTTAGGGTGTATGCAACCACCTATATGACATTACTCCGTGGAAAAATCCTTACAAAGTTTGCAGATTGTGTAAACAGAAAATATCTTTGTATATTGTAGGACAAAGGAAGTTTCTGCAGTGTTTCCTGTGAAATTGCAGCTCAAATGGAGTGTGTGATACAGTATCATGGTTAGGGATGCCATGGTTATAGTCACAGTGTGACAGGGCTGTTTTAAGGGCAAAGTCTTAATTTGCATTGTCAGTATTTTGTGCTTGCAGTGATCCCACTAAACTCATCATGCAAATTTGAATTGTAATTACTACTTTATTTTAGAATTTTATTGTAAAAATATATTTTGTTTCATTTGGGGATCTTTTTTCAATGAAAGGAAAAATAGGGAGAGCATCTAGGGCGTCACTTCTTGAAGTGTTTGTATGGTAACTAGTTGAGAGCATCTCTAGCACCAGGACAAAATTAGCATTGGGAGTGAGATATGATTTCTAAAAACATTATTATCCATAAGCACGGTTTCTTCATTTGAGAGTTGTTATATCTGTTTGTTCTGTTTAAAATATTACTTTGAAAAATTGAATTAAAAATGCATGTTTGGGGGGATTTTTTTTTATGCCTTCATTTAATTGATCAAAGTAATCAGTAAATATTTTTCCCTCCATGGTGTTTAATTTGTAGCTCTACAAATGAATCTTTTTCTCTTGCTTCCGTTGAAGGTCAGAAGTCGCATGGTCAGACTCACATTCCATGTCAAACTCGTGCAACTGTTGTACAGATACGTGTAATTCCTGTCATTGTCACAGCATTCATGGACTTGTAACTGATTGGCATTTACTGAGTGGTTATCAGTATCCTGAAAGGAATGTGTACATACAGTTTTTTATTGCTTCATATGTCTTGTGTAATCAGGAAATGAAAGACTTTGTGGCAATATAGGCAGGGGTGGGGAAACCTGCAATTCATTCTAGAAATGGGACAGAACAGGATGGGTTGGGGGAGGTGTGAAAATGGTGGAAGGTGACAAGTCATTAATAAGGGGTTTCTCTGTCCTGTAAAAAGATTGCCGTTTTTACTCTTTTTTTTTTCTGGCATGTTTTTTGACTATTTTAAAATAGGTGATCTGTTTTAAAAGTCTCTGCTGCTGCTATTACAAATGATTACTAGAAGGAGAATTGTTCTCTCCAAAAGTTTACGGTAATGCTTTATAAGCTCAGATTTGTATTTCCTGAATATGGATTGCAATTAAAAGTCGAATCATTGCCCATTTAAAAAACCTTCAAGAAATAATAATTTTTAAAACTCCAATGGAATTTGTTAAATATTACTTTTTCTTTATCTAATAGACTGTTCTAGTAATGATTTTCAAGTGAGAGAGTTATCACCTAGCAGGAATTCATATTACCTTATGAATTACTATTTCCTTATGAAAGTATATATATTTTATTTTTAATAAAATAAACTCTTCAAGTTAATTTTTCTGGCCTGAAGCCTGAGTTCCTGAGCAGTTCTTCTCTCCTTCAAAAAGTTACAGCTATTGCTATAGATATGAGACAAAATTACTTCAGTTCCAATTCTGATTATTCTTGCAATCTATTTTTCCATGCTAAAACAAGAAGATTTCAGTAGAAGTTGTACTTAGGTCTGATTATTGGCCTCATCTAGAGGCCATAGGTGTGGAGATAGACTGGAGATAAGGAGGGGAAAAAGCAAATTTGAGGCATTTGCTGAACTTCCAAAAAGTGATTTTGGGCTCTTCAGCTTTTACTCTTAATAGTCTATATGCACTTATGTTGCCTGGCCTTCCAGTGTTCCAGTCAATGTATTAAATTAATTTCTGGGCTTATACAATAATTTTTTTTTTCCATTCTAACTCTCTATTTCCCTTCTTGTTGGTGAAATTGTCATCCTCTTTTACTCCTACAGTTAGTAGGAGTTAGTACAGTTAGGCATTTAAGGACATCTATCTTGATGCCATGCAAAGAAATATTCGTATGAAATGATAGCAGAAATATATTTTTGAAGTGAGATGTAACCATTTGTGAAGATATTTATGATGCTCACTTAGAGTGATAATGTGTATGTATGGAGGCTGTCATTATGGAATAGATCAGACGATTTCAGGATAATTTATTTTGAATATTAATTTTTTTGAAGGGTTGTGTGGAATTCTTGGCTTGAAAAGGTTTCAGATTTTTAACTGAATCTTAGTTCCCTGGAGATAAGCTTTTTTACTTAACTTGATATTTTTGTGCATAGGATGGTGCCCTCTGGTGCTTCAGTGTATTTTTGCATGTAAACACAAAAAGTCATCAGTGAGACCTATTAAATACACATTTTTCATATTGTGTTTCAGTTTTGAAAGTAAAAGTTTTAAGGAAGTTTTTTTACGGTGTAAAGTAAACTAATATTATTGTTTTCAACTGGAAAACGGTTGCATATCTGAAAATCCTCCTTTGTTATTTCTTGAGACCTAAATTCAAATCTGTTTATCCTTGTCATTCTCCCTTCAGCCTATCTGGTAAGAAAGATTGAGGTAAAAATATCCATAAATAAATAAATGTATCCAGTGAACTCAAACATTTTTCTCCTTTAGGTCAGTCTCTGGCTGCTCCTAGTTTATTCTTTTTCCTTTTTCATGTACTTTCTACACTTTTTACCTAGACTGGCATTAATATGACTCATCCAATTTTTGGAATGAGTCAAAAAAACCAAGTCTCTCAGTTTATATGCAGAGTTCTGGGAATATGGACAAATAACCTGCTACATATTACCAGGAAAGTTGTTCAACTCTGCTTATGCTCTTCATGGGTTCCCTGCTTGCCCTGTTCTTTAGGAAGGAAATCAGTACCTGTCCTGCCACTGATTTGCCATACTGGTGGCTAAGTAGTCACTCAAGTTAAATTTCTCTCATTCCAGACTGAAAATTAAGATGATAATGTTCTGTTGGTTTGGGTTTTTGGGTGCCAAAATCAAACATAAACTTTTTTCTCCAACATTTGTGATTTTCTCTCTTTTTTTTTTTTTTTTTTTTTATCCAGTCTGAAGACTCATACCAAGAAAAAAAATTTTCTTGTCAAAATTTCATGATATGATTCAACCACTAGTAGTCTATAGGCTGCTATAGTTGGGCAGATCAGAGGTTGAAAGCAGTTTTAGTAAAAACTGATCATGTCTTTCAGTTTGACACAGTTCAAATTTGTGCTGTATTTCAGACCATCAGTTTCCACTTCAGGGGCTCATAAAGCAAGGGGATCCTTGGGGCTCTTCATTCAGAGGTGTATAAATGTAAACAAAACCTGAAAGAACTGTGTATTGCACATGTAAACATTCCTTTGGTATCCTAGGCACCTATATGCCCCTTTTTATGATATTTCCTACTGCTGGATTTGAAGCAATTTACAGTGAGAGAGATTTTTAGGGTAGACATAATTGCATGTCATTGTCATCTCCTGAAGAAATGGAGCTGGAAAGGTTACTACTTCCTCACTTGCTTTCAAACAGAACTCTGTGTGTTGTAAATTCAGTTAATTTTGTCTTGCAGTTTTAAAGAATTATTTCTAGGATGGTTTTAGAATTTCACGTCTCTCCCATATACTGCACTATTGATGATTTGTCTGCCTGATAATTTAGCTCTCAAAAGTGGAGAATTGTAGTCAGCATCTCTTGCAGTATCATCTGTTGAAATGTATACTTTCACATAATTACTAAGAGGTAGCAATTCTTTATTTAGATAGGTGTAGGTAATCTTAGAAATAAGTGTATGTATGGAAAATGAGCTTCTAATCAGAAATAAGCTCTGATGTTCCCTAACAGGTACATCAGGTGTGTATTGTCTCAGTTGTGTTTTCAGATTTGAGAAAAAGCCTAATTTCTATCCATGGCCAAAGATGGCCTGTTGTACACTTATATTTTCAAAAAGGGTGGTTATAGGCCAGACATTGTTTTGAAGCCCCTGAAATTGCATGTGTAAAGTGTCCTCAGAGGACAGTGTCCTAAGGGAGTCAATAAACCTGTTTATTCATATCCTCACATAGATGAGAAAGTCGTGATGCAAAAAGTGAATTTCTTTTCAATACTCTGATGATTTATTTCTGTGAAGGTGAGCAGTTCTGTCTCAGGGTTTTTTCACTCATGTGCTGTTGAGCGTTGATTTGTTGTTCCCACAAGGTGGAGCTGTTTACTTATGTAATTAACATGGAATTTATACTACTAGTGCATCTTAGGGAGGTCTGTCAAAATACTGGTTTGAATCATAGGTCACAGTTTTAGTAGTATCCTTGCAGAAAAAGGTACAATGTGCAACACAAAATAGTAACTTTTATTTTAAGAAGATAGGGTAATCTTGTGATTAAGGTATTGGGAAAGTATTGCTTCCTTCCCCTTTATTTTCATCAATTATTCCCTGTATTATTTTCAATTAAATATTTTGATAATAACCCTGAGATTAAAAACCAGTACTTTATTATAATTAACTTTAAGCATAAGCGGCCTTAATATTGAGGAAAACATAATCAATACATATTTTTATAACAGTGAAAACTGTATTGCCAATGCTACATTGTATGTACTTCCAGAACTTCTGGCTATGTTTTCTGGAATTTTTTGATAACATTTTAAAGACAAATCCTCTGATTGCAAAAGATCTCTTTTTGTCAGTATTATAAGAGCATGTCTGAAAGTGTTAGCACATATGTGAAATGGATCAAAAGTTTTTAAGGCAGCTGTTGGGTACCCCCAAAACATCATGCAATAACTAAGTCCAAAAACATAATGTATTGCTACTGTCAAAGAAAGTTTGGTGGTACAAATTCAAGTATGGAATTCCTCTTGTACCATCTTTTCACGGTCTCATTCTCATTTTAGTTGTGTTTTCTGCTCTTTTCATTTATGCTTGCATGACATGATTTACAGTTTGGGCACATAGAAGTCGCCAGTCTTTGTGATAATGATGCTCCTTTCTCACTTCTCTTTGAGAACACTGGAAGGAGACCTAAACTTGTAGGCTTCTTACACCCTTAAACAAAAAGCCTAAAGAAAGCAGTAATAAATTGAACTTTCTTTTCTGTGTATGGTTTTTTTTTGTTTGTTTTTTTCTATGCGTTTGGGTTTGTTGGTTGGTTGGTTTGATTTTTTGTTTTGTTTTTTATCATGCAGTGCAGTATAGGTAGTGAGTCCAGCCCAATTTGAGGAGGCTCATGCTTGCCAGATATCCATGAAGGCACTTTAATGCCTCTGGTCCTCCTAATCTTTTTTCTTCTCCAAGAACTCTGCTGGCAGTTGGATGCAGCTTCCAGCATCTCCGACCCTTTCCTTAGCTAAACAGCAGTCATGTAACTGTAATGTGTATTTTGGATTGCTACCACATCAGTCATTGAACCTTTTTCTCATCCCTTCCCCATTTCTCTGCAGGTGACAGTGTTATGGTGCACTTGCCCCTGTGGCTTCTCATGCAGAGTGTCAGGCTGCCTGATGAGATCTCACTCAAAGCCAGCTGTGTCCTGCACTTTTCTGTCCTCCCAGGCCAGGATGCTGTTTCTTCCTTCAGCCAGTACTGGATTCTGCATGTAGATATTTCCCCTGGTGATGCAGGTCTCTTGTGACACACATTTGCTCCCTCCAGCCATCATGTGGTGGTAGAAATGGTGAGGGGTGAACTACCTTATGGTCAACAATCTTATTTTTCCCCTGGTGCACTTTAGAGGAAAGAACCTGCTTTCATTACCACAGACTTATTTTCCTATCATAAGCAAAAGTGGGTATTCTTGGAAAATTTTATTCAATAGATTTTTCTGCTGAAAAAGTATCTATAAAAAGCAGAATATAAGGAATTGGCTTTCTTCCTTCAACATGTAGGACATCATTTTGCCTTTGTTCTGTCACTTAAGTTCAGTTGCTTTTCTGAATATATTGTAAGAGGTCTAAAGAAACTCAAAAAGTATAAATAATCTTATTACAAGACTCTCTTCAATCTCTTCTGCATCCTTTTCCTCATTGAAAGGTCATGTTCCTGTCAGACACTCAGCGATAGGTTTGTTGTGCTGATGGTGAGCTCGAATCTCAGCAAAGCCCAGATGTCTGGTTAGAAAATAGAATCTTGAAGAATATGGGAAATCATACTTCTCCAGGAAGACTGGGAGGGAAGTACTTCTTGCTACTCAAGAGTTTTAGAGACTTGGACTCATGGTTGCCTGGGTGTTGAACTTAAGACTGTAATTCTGCAAGTAACACTGAAACTCTTGGAATTTCAGCCTTTTCTTTTCCTCATGTTAACATTTTTAAATTTTTCATTTTTCTAAATAATATTCTCCTTAGAAATATCTGGAGAAAACTTTATAATTGTGAAAGGAAATTAGAGGCTAAAAAAGCAATTTAAAGGTTTTTTGATCAGTTGTTTTTTAACACTTGTAGTTTGCAGTACAAACATGTTTGTATATGTATGATTAAATCATCCTTGTATTGCTGTTCTCGTTCTCTGTGAAAAGCTACTTCAAAACTTCCAGTCCTTGCTATTGTTGCTGTATGAAATTATTAACCAGTTTTTGGAACTGTCTGTGCCTTGCCTTTGTTGGGAGACTTCATACCTTTGTTTTTGGTACCGCTCTGTGTAAAACCTCTTTTCTTGCTTACTCTGCCAAAGTCTAAAGCTTTAAATTGCCCTGCACCTCCTTTGCTCCTTCTCATGTTTGAGCATTTTTCCATGCAGATTTCTGTTTCTGATGCTGCTTAAGAAACTACACCAGTAATTTCTCCCATGTTTCCTGCTGGCATTTTCTAAGTGAGCTAGTCAACAATTAGTAAAATAAGCAAGAAGATCTGATTCTAGCCCTTCCTAATAGTTAGGTGCCACGGAGGAGGCAGCCTTAGGTGTATGCATGTCATGGATTTTTGCCCTGGGAGTTGTTGGGCTTGGGCAGGAGGGGATGGAGCTTTGGGGATTGCCTTTGCCAGGGGTCCGGCTGCAGCCGCACAATGCTCCGGTCATTGTGGCTGGAGGCATCCAACCCTGATTTAGTTGGATAACTCTGCTGTTAGGAATACCAGGAAAGCAGATTTGTATGTTTGCACTTCTTTATATTTAGCAAAGAGTGGAATTTGATGGAAAACTGATCCATGCTATTTGAGGTGGTTGGAGAAACTGATTCTTTTGTACCCATATTTGAGCATTAGGGCATAAATAACAGACCAGTGAGGCTCAGGTCAACCATGATGTAACTGGTTAAGCACCTGGATTAATGCCATAAGGGCTGGGTTTTGTGCCATCAGTTCTCAATTTTGTGCCTTTTTTTTTTTTTTAATCCTATTTTGATGGAGTGGATCCACCAAAGGATGCCACTAACATCAAGTTTGCTTGCTTTTGTTCTCTTGTTAAGAAAGATAGGTTTCAATAAAGATTGTTGTATACATGCTATTTTCAACTGGGGGAAAAAGTAAACTTTTATTTTCTTATTTGTATTTGACAGGTCTGTATATGATGACCAACCAAATGCACATCAGAAGTTTATGGAAAAACTTGATGCCTGCATACGTAACCATGACAGGGAGATAGAAAAGATGTGCAATTTTCACCATCAGGGCTTTGTGGATGCTATTACAGAACTTCTTAAAGTTAGGGCTGATGCAGAAAAACTAAAGGTAAGGAAAAAGTTTCTCAGGGTTTCATATGTTATTGTCTTAGAATTTAAAAGAAGGAGGTGGACTCTCTACTGGAGATTTATTTAGTGTTTATCACATGTATTCTGATGTTTGCAGCAATTTTTTAGAAGTGAATTGAACAGGATTTGTAATTAGAGCCATGTTGCCTGATACAGTAATTTATATTTACAAAGCTGAATAATTTATTACATCTCATTTTGATTTTTTTAATTTATGTTTTCAGAAAATGCTACCAAATTATTTTGCCTTTTTTTAAAGGCTTTCTCAGAAGGTGAAGGACAACAAATGATAAACACAGTGTTTCTTAAATAGGTCTTTTCCCAATCATGTGTTTATATGTCAGACCTTAGAAGAATTGAAAGTCCTTATTAGAAAACTAAAAATACTACAATTATGCATGGAAAAACTCCCTGTTCTTTACTTTGTAATGAGCAGGAGAGTAGGTGATGTTAGTAGTTTTCATGAGATATGAGAACCAAGATTTCCTCACAGATCAGAATGCAGAATAGTGAATTATGAGATCCGTCCCTTTTAGCTCTCCTTACACTTTTGAGAGCAAAATATGCACACCAGACAGAATGAGCATAGTTCATCAGAGGTTATGATTAGAAGACCATTATATAAAGGATATTCAGATAACAAGAGACCAAATACAGCATCAATGAGGTCATTGAGCATCTTTGTTCAGAAATTAATGAGATTTTTAATAAACTAGAATGTGCTTCCTTATTATGATGACCTAATGAGTCACTTACTATGTGGGAAAATCTGAGGTTGAGCTTTGCCTGCACCTGCAGCATTAAAATGTTGCTGTGGTTTGGAGATTTCCACGTTTGATGTTAATCAACCACCCAGTGTTTGCATTCAGCAAAGTATGAATGTTTAATTACCATAAAATGCAATCACCATTTCTTACAGACAATGAATGGCCCATAGAGCTCATTGAGGTTATCAAAAAGGGACCAGTGGTCAATTGGGTCAATGATTTGAATTGTTTGACAGACCTACAGAAACAAGGAAAGTTCAAAAATCCCAAGTAAATTTGAGAAGTTTGCCACAGAATCTGTTAGAAAGAACTGTCATAAGTAATTGAATTTAACAAAAGCCCTTTGCGATCAAAAGTTCAAGTTCAAGCTGTAGAGTTAATTTGAATTTGCATTTCTTTGTTCTAAGTTTCTCAGGAAGCATGATCTGATTACAAGGGTGAGCAGTCACATCAGGGCAATATATGCATATTTGTCTAACAAAGGTGAAATTATTTTTAAGGTCCAAGTTACTGATACCAACCGAAGGCTTCAGGATGCTGGGAAAGAGGTGAGAAAATGGTGCTTCCTATATGGACTTTATGAATATTTGTGGCAAAATAAATTTATGTGCATAATTTAAGTGTGATTTTCTTTCCTTATTTTTTCTAAAAAAATAACCTTTAAGGTGATAGCCCAAACAGAGGAAATCATCCGATGCAGAGTTCAGCAGCGGAATATTACAACAGTTGTGGAAAAACTACAGTTGTGTCTTCCAGGTGAGTGACCTGTAGCTAAATACAATGGCAAGTTAAATAAAGTAAGTCACAATAGCCAAAAAGAAAAGTTTTCCATATTTTCTAAGTTCTGATCCTGTACCATCCAGTTTAACAAAAAAATGAATAGGTTTTAAGAAGATGTCAACATGTATGTTCTATGTCTTTTGCAATATTTGACACAGAGCAATTGTGACAATGTCAGAAGACAGTGAGACATTTAAATGGCACAAACAATGTAGCCACATACAGCTTTGAATGAACCAATATTTTTAATATGGTAAACAATTAATTTGTTGCTTGAAAGGGTGGGTTTTAGTGTTTGAATACTGGGGAAAATACTAATGATGCTCTTTCAGCCTTGTACGTTTAGCTGTGTGTCACTGCAGGTGTTTTGCAATAAAACAAAGGGGCTCTAAAGTTTCAGGAAGATAATGTTGTAGGATTGCACACAGCTTCATAAGGGTTTTATCCTGTTTGTCATATTGGTGTACAGTAGATTTGAGAATTTTCTTTGTGAAGTCTTGTTGACGTGTTCTGGATACAGTAGGTGGTACTGTTGCCTTTTGATGGAGATGGGCCACGGACTGGTAATGCAGATCAGGTTGTGGCATGTAGTAAGTGAATGAATATGCTTGATATGTATAGTGTTGACTGCTTGTTAATCTTAATTCTTTTTAATTTAAAAGCTGTTAAGAGTCCTGTTGTTTTTTTCTTTTTTTATCTGCATTCTAGAATATTTTTTTGCTAGTTTTATCACATTTATGCTACAGTAGGAATTAAATAAGGTAAATATAGCACATCGTTTTCTATTTCTAGTTTTGTCCTTTACAGTACGTATTTTCCTCTTTTATTAACTAAAGCCACAATAAGACTCACAAGTTAATCTGCTTGCTTTTATGCAGTGCTGGAAATGTACAGCAAACTAAAAGAACAGATGAGTGTAAAAAGGTGAGTAAACTTATTTCTGTGAGAAAAAATGTAACATTTGTAAGTCGACAGAATAGCAAATATTTATGTAGACAAGTAAGTGTTCTTAGTCTGTAGCTTGGTATATGTGTAGTCTTTGTTTTCTAATACTGGTCTGTATTTCAAGAATATTTGAAAATGTTGCATTGAAGAACTTCTAGGACCTTGGCGATTGCCATGTAAAATAATGCTTACTTAAATGGGTATGACATGTAGTGAAATTATGATTATAAAATGTGAAATAAAGTTTACTGGGTTTTATTACTTAAAGCAGTTTAAGGAGTGAGAAGAATAAGGTCCCGAGGGACTAAAGGTCTTTTAGAGCACATTAATATCTGATTAATATATCATGATACATTTAAATTAAACAGATAATGCCAGAAGAAAGGACATTTTGCTCCCTATACCTTTCTTTAGACCTATGTCGTTCCTGTATGCTTTTTGTGTAAATAGGACTATGAGAATGAAGTGCAGATAATGTGTTGTTTGGGGTTTTTCCCTCTGTGACTAATTGACTTGTTAAAAATAATTAAAACTATAATTAAAAATTAATTTCTAGGATAATAGTTAACTGGTACATGACCAGCTGCTCCTTCCTGTTGTGTCTCCACTTTTTATTTTCTCCGGGAACCACTCACTGCTGCTGTAGTCCCAGTATCCCCAGTTCTCTCTCCCTTCATGGCAGCTTGGCTGCCCTTGCCTCCTGCCTTAGCTGCATCCTGGGCTGCTGCCTGCACCTCACACACCCACCCCAGCAATACCACTGCTGCTGTTTTCTTCTTCATGATTTCCATGTCTTCACTGCCACCCTGATCCCTGCCTGCTTTTCACAGTGCCTCAGTCACACTGATGCTCTGAGCCTGCCCTTTCTGGGTTCCTGGTTGCTGGCGGTGCCTCTGTGCACTTGGCACCACTGCAGAGAGCTCCTGCTGACAAGTCTGTCTGGACAGGACTGTTTCCATTTGGAGCTAGCTGTGCACAGTCAGTTGTCTGCAAGGCTGCTATGTAATAACAGATTTTCTTTTGGACTGTCTGGATTTTGGTTTCTGAGTAGCCAACACCTCCTACCATACTCTTGGACATCTGAAAACCCTCAAGAGCAGCCACCATGTGAGCAATCAGCTCTTAAAGCCTGTATGCAGGCATGTCCAAAATGCTTCAGATTAACTGGGCATATCAGATCTATGAACATTGCAGTAAATCTGATGCATCTTTGACAGTGATATATGTGCTGTGTGATACCTGTACATGTTTGCTCTCTGAGAGGTCTTCTGCAGACATGCAAAAGCTTTAATAATGACCTTACAGCTGTGGCACAATGCTGTCTCTTATTACAATTAAAACTTGCTATATATGAACCAATGTGGTAGATCTCATCAGCTTGACTACTATACAGTGCTACCTCTGAACAGGACACTGGCTGAGCATCTGCTTAGAGTAGCTGGCATGTAGTAGTAGTAGTAGCATGTTGTTGCAGTGTTCTGGAGCAGCTCTCCAGAAAGATGTAAACTGTCCCTGTGCTACTCATGTCAGAGATCAGACTGAAAAATGTGCTGTCTGTATCACACCACTTCCCTCTGCAAGGTCTTCTGTGGTTAATGCTACACTTAGTGTCCTGGAAGTATTGAAAACACTGGGTTCAATGCCTGCATTCTGCCCTACCTTTGGTCCATCAGGCAAGGCAAGCATCCTGGTTTTGAGTCACAAGGGAAGTTGTAGTTCCTAATGTTGTCATGTAAACATCATTTAGGTGGGATAAAATTTCTGCTGTTTTTTAGCGTTTTGACTCTGTATTTGCTAGTGCTTTTGTAGAGTAAACTGATTGTTGATGTGCTTTCTGAGAAACCATCAGTACTCTTCAAATCTAATAGACTTCTATCTGATAATTTTCCTGTGGAAGTTGTTGCCAGACAGGAAGTCTTAAAAAGTCAAAGGACTCCTGAATTGATGGGTTTGGACATGTTATTGTCATACCATAAAGAGATCTAAAGGAGAGGGGAGATGCCATAGCTTTGATGTATCTTGAAATCACATGGAGTGCAGAAGGCTCAGACTCTGCTGCAGGCAACTGCTGCAGCTCAGAAAACTCTTTCATTAGCTACACTACAGTTACTATTTTGCCTGTGACTTTACAATTCTCTATAATACAGTCTACAGGTGGCTATCCCATGGAGCTGGCAGGTAATTCAACTGGTAATTTCCTTGTGGCTTGGCAGAGTGCATGTATTCTGGCCTTTATCACTACTAAAAGATTGAGCAGCAGCAAGAACATCCATAGTGTCAGTGCAAAGACCTGACAGCTGATATGTGCACACATAAGGGATTTCAAAATCGATTTTCCCAAGTTTTGCTGTGAAACTTCTTTATGGAAGAATCAGAGAGAGTAGCAGTCACAATCTAACATAACAAAGCAATGAGAAGTGTTCATTTTAGGCAAAAATTTCTCATAAACCTTCATTGAAGTTTGTTAATGCAGCCAATCTTTCACTTCTCTTTTTTATAAAAAGACATCTTGATTTTCTCTGCTTGTGGCCTTTTAGAACATATTTTCATTATTCCATTGTCTTACAGTCTTGCACCATAAATAAAACTCTCATAATGTTATCTGTATAATGAATATAACTTTCTAATGTTTAAAGGAAGGGAAAACCAAAAGTATGGATATTATATAAATTTGGGGGATAGTTGTTACAGGAAAAAGATTGGAATTTCATTTCCTTTTTCTGTTACAGACCTCTTTTAAGTTAATGCAGGATTTTGGATCTGGAATATTATACTGGTTTGTGCAGGCAGAATAGAGTTTTATAGAGAAGTCAAAAAAGTCATCTATTGACAGCAACTTTTGGTCCTTTACCAATATGGGTAACATTTGAACTGATGACCTAGAGGTGAAAGGCTCTGTATCCTATTTATCTGTCTCCTGAGCCATGGATAACAGAAGTTGACAAGAACTATAGTAGTGGGAGGAAGTAACTGCAGAATCTGCTCTAAGCAGACACAGTTGGACTGGAAAGAACTGCAGAGAGTTTAAAGTCTTAACTGAGGAAGCACAAAGGAGAAGTGTGGTTTCTTTGCTGCTCTCCCAACTGCCTAGTGGGGGCTATTGCACTTACACAATTTGAGCTTGAATTTTGAGTCAGGGATAAGGTCATCACATGTTTCATACAGCTGTGTTACCATGGCCTTAGTGTTTGGATTTTGATATGTGGCCTGAGAGGCAGGTCCCAGCTGCTTCAAGTGATTGTGGTCTAATTTGAAATAGTTAGAACTGGTGTTCTTGCAAGTCTTTTCCCACAGCAAATATTACAAAAAACCCAAACCCATCATAAATGGAAATAACTCAATAAGTCAATCTGCTAAGATGGTTGCTGAATCTTCTCAAATCTGTAAGATGGACTGAAGAAGAAGTGTAGTGTTTCAGAGTTTTTGCCTGGAAGGACTTGGATATGTTTTTTGACCTTGTTATAAGCTTTTTTCCAAACTGTGGGAAAGGCAGAGTTGATTAGTTATTTAGGTTACTAAAGCTCACTGAGACAGTAATTCATCCTTTCTCTGCAAAACCTTCCAAGCATCCAAATGAACCTTAAGACTTAAAGGATACAAATATGAAAAATTAATGATTTGTATAATCTGGTTCTACCCATGCTGTTATGGAAGATATCAGAACAGATAAAACCATGGTAATTTGATTTCGTTTTTCTACATTGTTTTGGAACAGTGTCATAATGAAGCACTGGATTTTACCAGCAGCAAATCAATACTTCCCAGAGGTACCATGGATCTGGCCCCATCAAAATTTATATGATGAGGCTATTTGATACTGAAATGTCAGCTGCTTTCTTTGTCACCATTCTCAAGTATTGTGAGTTTGATAATTTCACTTCCAAAAAAATTTCCTACCACATCATTATTGACAAGAAAGGTATTCCACATATCTTGGGTTTTTTTTCCACAGAGCAGCTCTTTAATCTGATTTTCAGAAATACTGAGCCTTTGGTTTACTTTACAGAAGTTTCAAAGTTTGTAGTGCCTCTATCTCAGTTCATGGTCCTTTGGGCAACTGGCAAAATTTGTATGCTGGGAAATTTTAAAACTTAAGTTTAAAGTTGGTAAGGCAACTAGATTTAAAAACAAGATAAATACTAGTGGTAAAAGGATTTAAATTGCAATTTCTACATGTCAACTTCAGGATCTCTCTGAATATGATTTTTCTGTAGCATTATCGAAAAATCCCAGGAAACTTCCTTAAATGTGTTTGGTAGCCAAGTTTTAGGTATTTACTCAGTGGAAATGTGGTAAGCAAGAATATACAATATTTCCTCTAAGGGAAACACTAAAATTGGAGTATAATGCTATTTTTTCTTTGTAAGCTAGGTTTGTTTCCTTAATTAAAATAAAATGAAGATTTTGTCTCTTGGTTTTTTTTCAGCAGGAAATTTTGGGATATAACTACATGTTTTTTTACTTAATAAATTTGTTTGCAAATGAATTATTCTTGGTGAAATTGAGTCTTTGAGTGTATCTTGCTCCTGATCTGTGTAATTTCTTTACTGCTGTAGTTTAACTTGATGGGGCATTATTAGTAGGTTATGATGTTTCTCTTTACTGCCTCCAAATTACACTCTGCTGATAAAAATATTAAAAGATTTCTTTATCATTTAAAGCGTAAAAGAATACTTCATGTACACAAAAGTAATGGTAATTTTATTTTAATTTTGAGGGTTTTGGGTGTTGATGCTTCATATTCTATACAGACCTGCCTGGGGCATTTTGCAAAGAACAAGATGATGCAAAACATTAATATTAATCTTTGCAGATGGGGAGGGTGGCTGTTTCTTTTAAAATTTCATTTGTGTGGTTTTTTCTTTCCTGGTTCTTGCTGGTATTAGAAGGTTCCATTTTTATTGTTTGCAGATTTTAGTAAAATTCACTGTGAAAAATCCACACTTTTCTAGTTCTGGTGTTGAAGTAGATCAGTTCTGCACAGTCTTATCATATGACCCACACTGATGTTTCAAACTTGTGTCTTCAGTTTGAAAAAACCAGATTTTGCATTGAGGAGCATATTCTTAAAAGATCAACTCAGAATAATAGACAGAAGACTGCTATATTTGTATGAAAAATAACTTTGAAGATATTTCTTTAACTCATTTGTAGTCAAATAGGCAGTCTTCATCTTATGTGATTGGTAATACATGCTGGGAACTAATAATATTGTCAAAACCTTCAGCATTGAGTTAAATCTATGGGAAGTTTTAAGATCTAAATACATAAATACATAATTTATGAAATGATATGCAAAACTTTTTGGTTTAAATCCTGACCTGCACATGACCTTCAAATTAATAAGACTTCAGTGCTTTATTAGAACAGATGTTAAAAGGGCAAGGTCCTGAGCTCCATATATGTATAATTAGTAAGGGACTCTAGAATGGATTTAGAATGGATTATGTTAATTCTGATCTTAGAGCCAGCAGTCAAAAACCTTCCAGATGAACTAACAGTGTTCTGATAAGCTGATCTGTATAATTTAAATAAAAACCTTTTATGCTATTTTGATGCTATTATGGTTTTATTCCCCAGAAGTCTCACCATGTGGCACTCTTGGCCATTTTCTATTTAGAAAAACAAAACCCACACACACAAACCCCCCCAGACCTTTTCTTATGTGCAACATTCCCGTCCCCTTATGTATATTTTATATAAACCAAGCATATAACAAACAAAAGCTCCTAATTTACACTTGAAACCTCTTTATTTGCAGTCTTCTGAAAGCAGCTCTGTTCTGGCATAAAAGAGAAGATTTTTCCCATCCTCCAACTATGCTGATTTGTTAACTTAGAAATGTCTTGATGAGAAGATTCAAAACACTGTCTTAATTTCAGAATTGAGCAAGGAGCCATGGCTTTAGTGGTAGTAATTTGTTATTGCTTGTCTACTGAAGGAAACCAGAAACTTGAACTACATTTTTTGAAAGTGTTTGCTTGCTATGTTTACAAAGTAATGTCCAGAAACTAAAGAACCGTAAAGGACACTTTTCTAGGTTTTCTCATTTGAAAGGATTTTCCTCATATTCAGCTTTTTCCCTCAAAAGAATTTGAAAATTTTTCAAAACAGATTATGTTGGACTTATGTTGGAAGAAAAAGGAATTAAAATTATGGAAGAAAAGCTGAAAATGGGTTAAGGATATTACTCCATATTTGTGGAAAGAAAAGGTTGGAACTAGCAGCAAGTTAACTCCATCTGATCTGAGTGTTTCTGCTTTTCCCATTTAAGACGAAGGTAGAAAGCATCAGTTTACCTTATTCTGTTCTAATCAGACAAATGAAATTCATTTTCCCAACTTCCTCCAGGGCTGAGTAGCTGGTAAGAATACTACCTAAAGGGAAATTATTGTCACATCTGCAGTTGACTGCTGTCCTACTCATGTTTAGCCTGGTTCCTGTGCGTCCATTTAAACTGTGGTTGAGTTCGCAGGTTTATTGATTATGGTACTTGGTTAATTCAATGTAGTTGTTTTCTAGGTGGGATAGACTGTATTTTGTGAGAAGAGTTAATAGGTTGATGGTTTTCAGCAGCATATGATATGATCTGAAAAAAGCATTGGTCAGGATAGGCATATACGTGGCTTTTCTGACTAAGAATGGTAGAAAGAGGGTTGGCATAGGTGTGTGTGTGTGTTCACGTGTACCTGGAGAAGGCAGGTACCTGCAGGAATGCTTTTTCAAGGCTCTTTTCGTTGTTTGGTGCATATACTGCAGTGTTGGGTGGTTATTGGCAGTTTGTGTTTCAGAAAAAACCTCAAATCATAAAAATCCCTAATCAGTTCAATTTAGATGGGAAGATAATGGTTATGACTTCAGTGTCTACATTCTGCAGGATGCTCCATATGGTATGGGACTATTGATCAGAACAGTTAATACTACAGGAGCCTACTTAAAATTTTGATGTAGCTGAGTCCCTCTGGCACTTCACTGGGTTTTTTTTCAAACTAAAGCATTAAATGGATGACCTTTTGATTATTATTTTTTCTAAGAATAGAGTAAATTAATTTTATGCATATTGATTCAATGTGTGATATTGATATATATATATTTTATATAAATTATTTTACCAATCTTTTTATGAGAAACTACATAATTTTATTATAATCTCTTTGTAGATATTATTCTGCTTTGAAAACAATGGAGCAGCTAGAAAATCTGTATCTTCCTAGAGTTAGCCAATACCGCTTTTGCCAGATAATGATAGAAAATCTTCCAAAACTGCGTGAAGAAATAAAAGAAATATCCATGTCAGATCTGAAGGATTTCTTAGAGAGTATTCGAAAGCACTCCGACAGAATTGGGGAAACTGCCATGAAGCAGGTAAGCCAGCCAAACAGAATTACCTTGGTCCTCTTGTTAACTGAAAATTTCACTTTCATTAGTCTCAAATTATCCCAGAGGGTTTGTTCAAAGATTACAGTCATCCCACAGACCTCTGAGTAAAAATGGAGAGCTGTGAAATGCATACATATTGTGTGGTTTTTATCAGTGTCCTAGACATGAAGTAGTTTCCTCCCTGAAAGGAAGGAGAGATGCTGTATATCTCAGGTTTCAAGAAACTATGAAGTACTTTGAGTAGTCAGCTCCTAGATAGTCTGTGTCTCAGCAGCTACTGCACCAAAACAAAGAGCAGCCTATTTGGCCAGCTGGCCAGGATGAATTAGACAAAAGAAGTGTTGAGATAACTGCTAGTTCTCTCTAAAGTGCTACTCATACAGAAGACTAAGTAAGAGCCAGAAGGAGACTGAAACAGCTGGAGGCCTTGCCTTCTCTGTCACAAAATAATCTGCCACTTCAGAGCACCACTGCTGGGCAAGGTTTAAAGCAATAATTACTTTAAAAATTTATTTGGAGAGCAAATAGCATTTTCATTTGACTTCTCATTGGCAGAATTCAGGTTGGGTTGCCGTTTTGTCATCTAAGTTTCTTGTAAAATGCAGCATTGATTATTATAAATGAAACCTAAATGCAAGATTATGCTGTGTTGCCTTCAATAGTAAGGGCAATATAGTGCCTTTGACTTCTGCAGCTGACTGCTCACTTAGACTTAACTGAAGACAGCAAAAAAGTATCTGGGAACTCATAAACCTCTACTTCATTTAAATATTGATTCTTTGCAATTTATGATCAGGAAAATTACAGATTGATATTTTTAAATTTTTCTGCCTTTAAAATTTTATAATGATGATTAGAGAAAAGTTATGCAGGATTCACTATTGAATTAATTTTTCATCCCAAACTGACTAAAGGCAAAATCACTGGTGAAGGCAGAGGGTATGCATGCACCTTGCAGTTATACTGATGTGTATTCAGTTGCATCACCTGCTTTTCATGTCCTAGCATATGCTCATCAGTGATGAAATTTGAATTGCATTTCTGCTCTTAAAACAGGCACAGCAGCAGAAGACCTTTAGTACTGCTCTTCAGAAGCAGAATAATGTGAACTATGGTCGGAATATGCATTTAGGGAGAAACAGGATTTTGGAATCCAAGAATGAAATCACATTGAAGCGAACATTTGAAGATGAGGATGAACATGAAGAAGAGGTAACTTTGTACTAAATCAGTTGATCTTATTTAAAGTGAATTTTGTAGGTTTATTGAACAAAATTACTGTCTTTACACTGTGTTTAGATGCTTAACATTAGAAAAATACACAAAATATTAGTTGTATTAATGCTGGCTTTAGTGTTATGTTTGAGGACATTCAGTTGGACAGGACCTGCAGTTATTCTGGAATTCAGTTGCAATTTGCACCACTGTTAGTGTTATGTGGCCTGCTAGAATATTCTGGTATTGCTAAATCCTGCATTTTGGTGTTGAGGACTTCAGCTTAGGTAAGAACTCTTTCATCTGTTAAATACTCACTATTCCTAAATTGAATATCACAGCGAGTATTTAGACCTTTACATCTGATGTTCTGTAAACACAGACAAAGAAGTGTGGTATTGCAACACAAATGAAATTTATGTCTGTAATGAAAAAGGAGGAGAGATTGGAGCAATTGTTTTATTGTTTTCTGATAGAAGCCATTCATTTTTTAATCCTTATTACATAGGCAAGTTCTGTAGGTAATGTATCCAATTTTGCAGATTACTTGCTTATTATGTTTCATATACTCTTGTTTTTCCTTTCCTTCTTCAGGTTTTAACTGCCCAAGATCTTGTAGACTTTTCTCCAGTATATAGGTGTTTGCACATCTACTCAGTTTTGGTATGTATTTCAGTTTTAGAAGTTACATATTCATTTTCACATTGTTCATACTCTTAATAGTTCCCAAACAGGCAAATATATTACTTCTAGTGTTAGTAGTTCTGGATGAACCAGCTGAGATGGGTATGGGTACTCAGGGCATCAGCCCATGTGTTCTTTTGTGTGCAAAATAAAGGACACGCCACAAGGCATTTATTGCCTGGATGTTTTTAAGTATATGTGTAAAAATATGCATTTTTGCATTAATCCACACTTTCACAGTTCCCACAAGTGTTCCATGTTACCCAAATATTTTGATGAATGTTACAAAACATAGGAATATTCAGTCAATCTTGTGGAAATCAGAGTAGTAGCAAAAAATAGGAAGCAAATTCTGGAGATTCTGACAGGATGAACCCAGGCAGATTAGATTGGATTCAATGGCAAAAACACAATAAACTATTTTAGCTTCTATAAAAGAGATTCAGTGCACAAGCTTACAAGGATGAAAACTTTTTTTGAGAAACATGGTATCAAATTATTTGTTGTTTCCTTATCTTTTCCTTGTGTCTCAGTTAGTTTTGAAGTCAGATTACTTAGAGACAGATGGTTTTTACTGAATGGTCATCTTAATGAGATGAGTAGCATGTCACTTGAATTCCTCATAATATAATCTTTAGGCACAGAAGGTATTGTATTTTTGAGGATTGTGATAGGAAGAAATCCAAATCCAGACTCATTATAAATTCAAAGAGAATAAGCAAATATTCAATAAATCTCATGTGTGTCTTTCTTCAGGCAGAATTAATATAGACAGTATTCAGAGGTCTCACATATTCACAGAAGCATTTTTGTAACAACTTTATAATGTAGTTTTTCTTGAATAACCTAGAGAAATGTTTTAGGAGACAATGAGTTTCAATATACAGTAGTAGGCAATACACCTTGTCTATGAATATTAATATACTTTGAAAATTGTAGTTTAAAAATGGGCTTACTGTTTTAAATGCATAATGTTGCTTGGCCAAATATAGGCATGTGAACAGAATTTCTATTTATGGTACAGACTGTAAGGTTCTCTATAGAGAAAGGTAATTTCTGCATATTTCATGCGTGCAAAACTTTGCTGGTGTCAGCTGGACGTTTACGTGTGGAATAAATGCAAAATATGTGCTTAGTTTAAGAGAATTCTACCTTTAAATTAAGAAGGGACTTTTTCACACCGAGACAGTATTCTTTTTTTGACTACTTATGTTTTTTGTAGGGTGATGGAGAAATATTTGAAAATTATTACAGAAAACAAAGGAGGAAACAAGCAAGATTAGTTCTGCAACCACAGTCAAGCATGGTAATTAATACTTTCAGTTTTGCATTGATTTGAGTTGAAATTAATGCTTGGTATTTTTGTTCCTAAACTTGTTTTCTTTTTCATTGAAAGCATGAAACAGTAGAAGGCTATAGAAGATACTTCAGTCAAATTGTAGGGTAAGTTTTCTAAATGAAAATTTCAGTTTTACTGTGTTGATTTTTAATTCAAACTGTGTTCTTCCATTGTCCAAGAACTTTCTTCTGCAAGACTCAGTTTCCTCACAAATCATGTGGGTGGTTATTGCTGGATCTGAGCAGGAAAGAGCATCCACATCCTACCAGCAGGGTGCCCTACAAGGGCTCTGAAGCAGTGTGTGCTCCAGATAGCATGAAATAAACTTTTCATATTTTTACTTCATTCTGGGTGAAGCAAACACCAAACCTACCAAGGTGTTACTGCTCCAGTGGGGAAGGTTTTGGCTGTGCTTGGGTGTGAAGGGTAGTATTTGCTCTCATATTAGAAGCAACTTAATAATATAAATATTATTTTGTTTTAGTTTCTTTGTAGTAGAAGACCACATTTTACATGTAACTCAAGGATTGGTAACTAGGACATACACTGATGAACTCTGGAACATGGCCCTTTCCAAGATCATTGCTGTTCTTAGAACACATTCAGTAAGTGAGAAGTCTTATCAGTATTGCAGTTTAAATCCTCTTACTTCAGAGCTCTGTGTATTTAAAGCTGGGATAGCAACAAAGTGAAAAATTACACCTCTCTCATGTTTTCTTTTTCTTGTGATTAAAAATTGCTCAGATTTGGGAGGGAGCCTGCCAAGCTTTTGTTTTTCCCAACAGTATCAGGCTGTGATCCACAGCCATGGGCTATTTGCATAATCCTCCACTGATTTACAACTCACTGGGTCTTCCAAACCTTCTCTTAGTCCAGCAGTTTAGAATATGCAGAGTTAATCTGCTGTTATTATTGCAATCCTTCCTCATTAGTCTCAACTGACCTCTTCATTAGATCAGATTGAATAGTTCAGCACTGAAAGCACCACCAGGAAATAGTTCCTAATTATCATTCCAAATGCTGTGTTTCCAAAATAAACTCCACCAGCAAAACCCTTGCAGCTCTCTCTTCAATGATATAGTAGTGTTATGTTTATGTTGAAGTAAAGGTATTAGAAAAATTCTATATCACTTGGGTATTTCAGTACATTCAAGTGTATCTCCTAAAGTTATATTCCTACCTTAACTGCTGTTTCTTATTCCTCTGTGGAAAACCAATGGAATATACATTTTTCACTCAGACTGACTGATAATAAATTACTTCAGAATTTACTCTTGGTGTAACTTTTACTGTCAGAAAAAATACAAAAACGTATCTTTCCCTTTAGAATGTTTGCTAGCAGCATTTCCTTTATGCAGTTCTATTTTTGATTTTTATTGAAATTGATCTTAATTCAATAAATATTTTATATCTCATATATGCTGGAGAAAAATGAGGGGAAAAGTTGAGATTGCAACCATAGTTATCATAGTTATCATATCATAGTTATCATAAGTTTATTAACAGAGGTACATGAGATATTCTCATAATTTTACTTCTTTTGAGAGGAATTTTGAGATATATTCATGCATCGTTTTTAAAAGCTAAATACTTTGCTAATTAATTACCTCCATGTGGATTTATATACCTGTATAAGAATATGATAATTTAAAGGTTGAAAGTAATGCAGTCCCTAAAGAACTCTTCAAAGTCTTGCCATGTTCTTGGTGACTATTTCTTCTCTATATGCATAACTCCCATCAAACTCAACTCTATCAGAATCTCTCTAATATCATCCTACTGAAGAGTAATGTTTAGATAAATAAACCAAACCCTTCCTTTTAATAAAGTATGCTAAGAGCAAAACTTCAAGAAAGGTTAAACAGGTATATATTGTCTTCAACCAATACTGTATTCCCATGCAGATTTAAATTATTTTAATATAATTTTTTTTTTACTTTATCCAGTATTTCAAATAGTGAAGCTGAAGTGAAAGCTTTATTTGTGTGACTCTACACCTCTGAAAATCAAATTTCATTTTCAGTCATCTAGTAAATAACTTAATGTCTAGGCCTTTTTATCATCCAATTTAAATTTGAAATTAATAAGAAAAAAGTTATTAAGTTTTACCCATATAGATGCAGAAAACTGTCTGAGGTGGCACAGTGTTAGTTACACCCAGGCTTGGTGGTCAAAAGAATGTTCTGTGGAGCCTCTCTGATACTGATTCAGCCAAGTGTGCTTATGTTCCACTAAAATAAATGTAATGTGATGATTTTCAGTCTCAGTACACCATGCTGGTATTTATTGAATCTCATATTTTAGTTGACTTTTTCTGGAATTTTACACCATTGATAGCTATATAAAAATTTAACAAATCCTTTTATGTAGCTGGACTAAGTAAAGACATGTCTAAATTGTTTTTCACTAAGGCTGGAGAGTTTAACATATGATACTATTCTTTGAAAATGTATGTCCCATATTTTAAATCCTTTAATAAAACCAGAATTTCTCACTTTCAGTCATATTGCAATGATCCCGACCTTGTTCTGGAACTGAAGAATCTCATTGTAGTATTTGCTGATACTTTGCAGGTACATACTGTATTACTAATTTAACTGAAATTCTTGTAGTCGGATTTTAACTTTAGATGGGTACAATGTTTGTGTTTTCATTAACCATATATACAAATCAAACCCAAAATTGCAAAGTAATGATAAAAACTATGTTTCTTGCCTTAGCTCCTCATTTTCAGTATTATGAACTGAACATACGTGTTCTGGACTATCCAGCAAGCATATTTGTACAACATTAGTGTTAGTTTTGTAATTTGTGTATGTTTTTGTCTTTTAAAAATGCTTTATTTCTCATCTTAAGAAAGAATGGCATTCCAGTTATCATAAACTCTTTAGCTGAAAGACATAATTGGAAGGTATTCTTGTAATTTTTAACAAACAAGGAGAAATGGGGCAAATTTCCCAGTGCATAGGATAAATGCTTTGGTAAAAATTTAATAAATCAACATGTAGTAGTGTGCTAAAAGTACTAAATTTGTGTTATAGAGGTGATAAGGTTGAATATGTTTCACCTCAGACTTCTGAAGTGTTGTGATAGGAATAATTGAGTGTATTGGTTCTTGAACTATCCAATCTTCATTTTCATCCTTTAGGGCTATGGTTTTCCTGTGAACCGACTATTTGATCTTTTATTTGAAATAAGAGACCAATACAATGAGACGCTTCTTAAGAAGTGGTCTGGATTGTTCAGGTTAGTATATCAAAGTAGTTGTGCCTTTTGTATTGCATCTATTATTATTGTCTGAGCTCAAATTTTTATGATCTAATTCAGAAAGAATTTGTTAACTGAAGTGTTGTGTATGAATTTCAGGTTGGTTAGGACTAAGATATTCATCACACATAACTACTAATTAGAAGTAGAGACTTCAGGTCTGCTTCTATAGTTAATGGAAAGAAGGAAGGTCTCTAAATGGACATTATCAGAGAAACATGCAGGAGAGAGACATCTGTTTCTCTTCTTTAGGAACCTGGTATTTCCAGGTTATTGCAATAGGGCTTTAAGTTCCTAATTTAGGTTATGTTAATATTTACTGCTAGCTGATACTCATATCTGCCTGACAAACTACTGACATTGCCACTATGTCTTCGTGTTCTGTTAATGAAAGATGTTTCTCACCAATTCCTTGGGATCATTTGATTGAATAAAATCTAAACCCAGGAATATGTCAGCCTGAGACTGTACTCCAAAGCCTATTTGCAGATAGGGTGTGATGTCTCAATGTGCAGAAATCGTTTGCCATAACATTTTATTACAGAAAACCTTAATATAAATTGACCATTTAAGGTTCTCCAGTTCCCTGTGCCTTTATTGTAGACATTTGCCTAGAATAGAAGTGCAGTGGTGTGACCATATCCTGCTTGAAGTTCTCTAAGGAATCTCCACTGACCGTGTGTAGCTCTGGTGCCAAAATGAGGCACTGAGTATCAGCTTTAGAGTAGAAATAGTGCAGGTTTCTGTAATCAATAGATATATTACAGTTTACTCTGCAGTGGATTAGATGCTGTAAGGTTCTTTTGCTATATTATGCACATATGAAATCACTTTTGGGTATTTTTTTCCTTTGTGATTAGACATACTGTAAAGAGTTAACATACATGAAGTATTTCCAAAGTAATCAAAAATACTTAGGATGTGTACAGTTCTTAAAACTTTTTGAAGATGCAGACCTAAGTGTGGTGGTAAAATTTATATTTATTTACACATTTTAACACCAGAAGATACTGTAAGTTACAAATTTGTTTCACTCCTTCACCAGGGATATTTTTGAAGCAGACAACTACAGCCCTATCCCTGTAGCAAATGAAGAGGAATACAGAATTGTTATAAGCAAATTTCCTTTTCAAGATCCAGAACTTGATAAGGTAAGGGAAACTTTTATGTTATTAAAGTTTGTGGAAATCCAGTTGAAGACACTAGGGACAGTAATGATTTCTATAATTAAAAAACAATTAAAATTTGAAAAGCTAGGTTGATTAAGAGGCTAAATCACCTTCTTTTGTGTAATTATCTAGTCATAAGTAAATATGAAAATGAAACGTCGAGTCATTTGTTCAGATTTTTGAGTGAGTAATGAAACCCACTGTTTTGTAAACAAATTAATAATACAGTTTAATTGATAAAGTCTTTATGTAATTATAATGCAATGTGTCTTCAGCTAAATTTTTTTTGCAACTCGTGTTTAATTATTTAGTATTCGCTGTTGCATTGCAAAAATACGTCTAAAATAGAGACTGGTTAGAGACAACCATTTCTGTATTTCACTTTTAGATTTAAATATTTGTGTTTGGGTATGTGGGGCAAAATAAACATGAAGGGACTGTGAATACTGCTGTAGGGAGAAGCTGTTTTATACAAGATCCGTTGCTACAGATACCTGCAAAAGTGAAAAGCTGTTTTAATTCTGTGGTTCAGCAGGGATTTGCCAGCAATTGTAACAGCTGCATGTCATTAATACAGTGTTGCAATGAAGATGAAAAATTAAAGGAGGTGTTTATGCTGATTTTTGAAAAGAGCTTCCAGAGTGCTTTCTGGATGCATTCCTCCATCAAATTAATTTACTTAGCTGTAATAATACTAAAATAAGTTAAATAGAATGGAAATCCCTTGCATTGTTGAAAGTGTACTATACCCTGGATACTATTTAGCATGGCATATTCTGCTAATAAACTTCAGAAATTTTTATTTTGTACTAATCAGTTTTATCTGCTATACATACGATTATTGAAAACCTTTGGCTGTTGTTGATGGATGCTTTTCTTGTAATGAGAAATTGAATTATTCATGGATAATACCAGTTATTATGATTATTTTTTTCATGCATTAGTCATAAACACAAAAGTATTTTTTTTGGTCAATGTCAAAAATTATGTGTTCAGTGCAGAAATACCTACTTAATCTGTATAGATTTAATTGAATTTATTCACTTTTGTTCTCCCAAATACAGTATCAGTTTTAAAATCGGAGTAAGAAACATGATTTTATTATTGCAAACTTATGACTATTTCCCACGTTAATCGAAATTCCTGAAAATAATTCAAACTGCTTTGGTTTTGTGAATCTTAAAAAAATAGTCTAAGCATTCTCAAGATACCTTGAGAATCCCAGAACTGTTGAACTTCTCAAACTTTTTTTTTGCACTGCTTTCTTTGGGAAAAAATGTTTGTATTTTTTAACCTCTTATCCCAATTACTTCTATCTTGTTCATTCGGATTAAAGCAATTTGAGACCTGTTTTTTAATGTATGTTTGTAAATTGCTTTCTGCAAGGGCATCTTAAATTACAAAAAATCTCCAAGCCTTATCATAATTTAAAGAACTGTTAAATTTATATTCCATTTATAAGTTGTTTAAACAGATGTAGTATTTAGCTCAACACATGCAGCTTTGTATTTGGTGAAAATCAGAAAAAGTTTAGATACATTAGAATGTTGATAATGTTAAGTGGCTTTCTGATTGTTGTGTTTAGTAGCAAGCTCTAGTTGGAATCAATTTCAAGTGTAAGACACTATTATCTCTTATTTTCTCAGCAATCCTTCCCAAAGAAGCTTCCAATGTCTCAGTCAGTGCCTCAAATTTATATGCAGGTGAAGGAATTTATTTATGCAAGCCTTAAGTTTTCGGAGTCACTTCACCGCAGGTAAGCTTGAACTCTCAGCATAAAGTAGCTTGTAACTTTCAGGTGACCTAAAAAGATATATGCTAAAGTGAAAATATGCTTTCTTGTATACTTACTTGCTATGCTTGTTTCATAATTTACATATATTATTTTCCATATATATTTAAGCTATGATTCCCAATGCTGTACCATATATTTATGCATATGTGGATATGTATATACTGTATAATGTGTGCATTGGTGAGAGTATCTTTGTGTGGTAAACAGTTAAAAACGCTGCTGGGGTTCTTTAAACAGTATTAACTGGATTGAATAATCTAGAGAATTTATTTATATAATAAAGTATGTAAAGATTGAAAAATATACTTCGATAGGGATGGTTTCAGAAGTCATTGTTTATCATCCCTGATTACTTCCTAATGTTTCCCTACTCAGTGCTTTGAGTTTCCTTAGCAATGATTTCTCCTGCAATAAAATGTGCTGTCTGTGTTTCACTCCCTCTGCTATCCCACCTTTTTCTCATGGAAAACATCACAATTCACTCATTTCCTTTCCTCTTCTGGCCTTCAAAAGCTTAGTTTTAATTGCATGAAATAGAATTCAGAGATATGAAATCTGGAAGGTATTTGTGGCCTTGTCACCCACTTCTGCACTGTTAAAGATGTAAATTACTCCCTTTCACACATTCTTAATTGATACTGTTTATAATTTACACGTACTAATGAGCACATGTTGACCTCCTTAGTAACTCATTAAAACCCACAAATTACTCTTTACGAACTGCTGTGTCAATAAACATGTCCAAAATCTAAAAATAACAGGTTTTGCTTCTGTGTTAAAAATCAGTTAATGGATAATTTGGTAGGTGAAAGAGGTGTTCTATCTGCTAGATCACAGCAAATTCGGAGCAACCAGAATTTAGATGCACATAGAGAATACTTAGCATCAAAAGTTCCCTTTGCAGGGAAGAAATTAAAATCGTTAAGTATTGCTGTCAAAGTATTGTTATGTACAGCATAATTATAAACCTTTTTTTTTTCAGTTCAACAGAAATAGATGACATGCTCAGAAAATCTACAAATTTGCTGCTTACAAGAACTCTAAGTAGTTGTTTACAGAACCTAATTAAAAAACCTCATATAGGTTTAACAGAGGTAAGTTTTGAAACACATATTCAAAACTATGGGTTTTAAAACAGTCCATGCTAAAACTATTTTTGTAAATGTATGTACACACATACTGACACCACAGTATGAGAAGATCAAGTGGTGTTTGTTTTAAAATGAAACATGAAAATAAGTATAGAAATTATCATTATCTATTACATACGTAAGAACTGTTGGGTCTAGCTAAACCTGGGGATGCCTTTTGACAGATATGACAATCAGAGTTTTGTGTTTTTTATGATTAGCAGAGAGTTGCAGGAAATAAGACAAAGACATTTACATTTTTGTTTACATGCAGAGTATGATTTGTGTGATCTGTCCAGCAGTTAGTACCACTAATGTTCAGTTTCTCACTCTTTCTATAAAAAATAGAGTGGAGTGGAATAGAAGATATACTTGAATGCACCATTCTGCAGACAGTGTTGTGACTTTTTAAAAGCAGTAAATTAAAAAAAATAAAATGGCACAAATTAGTGATTTTATCTCAGCAATTTATTTTCCTCTATTTTGCCCTTTTAAATTTTAAACTATCAGTTGGATTTATTTCACTGGGTAAATATCAGAAATATTTGTTTCTGAAATGGTATAAATTTGTATTTAAGCTACATTATTACTCCTTAGTGGTATTTGAAAGAAAACTTGAAAACTAACAGGAAATAGGTGGCAACCTGAAATAATGAAATTAATTTCTGATAGTGTTATTCCTGAAAGAAATAACCATTTACAAAATTAGATTGCAGTAGGTGATATAAAAAGGTTTTTACAAGAATTTTTTGTCTCTTGTAGCTTGTTCAAATCATCATAAACACAACCCACTTGGAGCAGGCATGTAAATACCTTGAGGATTTTATATCTAATATTACAAATATTTCACAATTGACTGTTCACACTGCAAGACTTTATGGACTTTCTACGTTTAAGGTATGTTGTATCTCATCCATTAGATGACTGTGTCTGAAAAGTTATGTACATGAAGTATTTTAAAACAAGAATGGTCAGAGCAAAGCTGCATGTCTTCTCATCTTTAAAATAATTCTGGCCTCTTAAGCATTCAGTTGTAGCACTGAGCAGATAAACAGTGGTTTTTAATGTTTTTAGTATGTTCTGGAATATGTCAGTACATGAGAAGGTTTAATATTATCTTTCAAGTGCATTTTTTATGAAGTTGTGAAATGACAGTCAAGGCTTAACTTCACAAAGCTTTTAATAGATTAAGCTCCAATTTATATAACTTCTCTCTTTTTCTGAATGGAATCAAGCAAAACAGCTACCTTAATCTAAAATGTTTGAACCTATTTTTTATTCTACAGTAGAATTATTTAGTGATGCATTTTCAAAGGGTGTAAGTATTAGTATAAAAGAAATATTAACAACTAGTGCTCAAACTAAAATTATTCTATATTTATAGAATTTAAACCACAAAACAAAATTGAAAGTCATCAGGGATTCTACAGCAGCTGCAACTTGAACTTTAGATATTTGGCATTTTTTCCATGCACACTGAAACAAAGGAGAGTGATTTCTTGTATTTATGGGATAAAGAGGATTAATCCTATTGAGAGAGTTCTGTTTTTTGCAATTCATTTTTCTCTTGATGCAGTATGTAGCCTGTAACTTTCTGTAATACACCCTCTGGCATAGATGTTAAAAGGTGGGTGAGGTGGAATAAGATCATCATTGCAAGACACCTCGTATTTCCAGTTGATAGCTAATAATTCTCCCATTTGCTGGTACTTGTTTTGCTGAGGATTTAGTGCATAAGGCAGGACAGAAAGTCTGTGGTCTAGCAATCATACTTGGTATTGCCCTTCTAACAATTTTACTAATTTTGGTCTAGGGTGCCTAGTTTGCTTGTGGTTTACCAATAGTGCATGTGTGTCTTGGAATTTGTGTATCCATAGCTATTTTCCTCTAAGGGCAATTCATTATCTTTTTACCAATCAAACATGCATTGAAAAACACTTAATACAGCCATAGTCTTTGATTTCAGTAAGAGATGAGATATTCTTTATCCTTGAATTTAATTTGATAAATGCATTTGCAAGTTGCGTTATATTTTTTGTAGATTGCTTATGCTGTTTAAGTTATGCTTAACACTCCTACAAACTAAGTTCAGTTAGAGGGATTCAATGTGTTTGTTCTTAGTGAGTTTAGCATGTATGCACTTTGGAAAAATGCAAGATAAATGCTGACAAACTGATGGAATTTTTTGTGTGTGTGGTTTCTTGTCTACTTGCCTGGAGAACTTGTTAGCACAATGTTCTCCAATTATAGTAGAAAATTCCTTCTTGTTAATCTTTTTTTTCCTCTCTATTGTAATGAAAAACTGCTCACAGTTCCCCAACTGGGACCTCACAGAGTTTGGTATGTTCTACTGTTATTAAATTCATCTCCTGGTGGCAAATTGTGTCACCTCCATTCTTTCAGAGTGGTCAAAAATCTCCTTTGATTAGCAGCATTGGTCAAGTTTACATTCCATGAGATGTTCCATCTACACTGTATAATACACTGTATATTTTTCATGCAAGACAAAACCAGAAGGACTAGTCTTGCCATTGCCAAAAAAATAATTTTAACATTTAAATGTTAAATATCTTTAAACTCCAGGCTGGCACAACTTTCCAGCAACACACACCAAGCATCTGCATATAGATCCTGTTGCATCTGTGAGAATGTCTCCTACACAAACGAGGCAGAGACAGCATTGTAAACTCAGTTCTCAGTAAATGCAGGACTTTGCTGTTCCAAAAGGTAGAATCCAGGGTGTGGCAGAACAAAAATAGGAGCAAGTAGGGGAGTGCTCTGCATCACCGTATGTGATGATCAGGACACTTAAAAGAGGATGAAAAATTATTAGTATTTTGCAGATATGCAGCTTTAAGACGGTAATTACATAAAAATTATGTGATTGCTTGACTTCTGTCTGTAAAAGACAAAATTATTAGATTATTTTATTATTTTCTTTGTAAAAGAAAAATCAGCTTTGTGTCACAGTTAATAAATTTGTAAGGCTGAATTAAAGGTGATTGTTGTGAAGAAAATAAACTAATTGTTCATTTTCAAATTAACTTAATTTGTCTGAAGACTTTGATTATTCTGTAAACACTCATAGTGTATAAACACTCAGAGTATGCATTTTGGAAGTGTTTTAAAAACCATAGCCTCAGATGTAAGAAGACATTAAAGTACCAATTTCAATAAAACATTTTTTAATCTAAGAAAAACACAAAACTTCAGTTTTGTTGATGGATATAATTTTATCTGCCTTTAATAATATTTTAGAATTCTGACAAGCATTGCATGCTTTTTTTTTTTTTTTTTTTTTTTTCAGGATGCAAGGCATGCTGCAGAAGGAGAAATATATACAAAACTTAACCAAAAAATAGATGAATTTATTCAGATTGCTGATTATGATTGGACAATGTCTGAATCAGATGGAAGAGCCAGTGGATACTTAATGGACCTAATTAACTTTTTAAGAAGCACGTTTCAAGTTTTTACTCACTTACCTGTAAGTGTTTTAAAATTAAGTTTAATTTCAAACTATTTGAACATAATTTTATTTTAAAACAGTAAGGTTTGAACCAAAGGTTCTGGTTTTTGGTGTGTGCACATGCTGACAGGTATATTTTTAAGTTTTTCTCAGCACAGAAATATTGGCAAATGTGTATTAGTGTGTTGGTGGAGCTTACCCATCAGAATACTTAGAAAATACTTTCAAATACTTTAGTCTAAATATTGTTTCTAGCAACTAATTTACAAATAGTGTAAGAATTCATGTAGTTTTTTAGACCTTTTGGGTTATCCATCTTGGTTTTGTGTGCACATGTGTTGGTTCAAAAAATGCAGAATTGGTGTTAATCCTCCATTTGTGCATAAGATTATGGAGGTCTTATTCTCCAAGGTTTTTAGCTAAATATTTTGTATCATAAAAAGTTATTTGATTCTAGTTAACAGAGCTTAATTGAATGAATTCTTGTTCATATTCAAATATATCCTGTGTTATTTTGTCCTGGGAAAAATAGTACTGTTTACCTGTCTTATGTATGAATTGTTACATTCTGTTGTCTGATTTCCCCTTGCTTTCAGATAAAAAAGACTATTTCTAGTTTGGCTTGTCATCATAATGGTTTATAGCTTTGTAGGTCTGGAGTAACTTCAGTAAGTAATTCAAGCTACATCTGCTTTTTATCAGCTTGTCTTGGTTGTTACAGTGACACTGATGTCCAAGTGCTTTGCCCACCTGCAATGCTTATAAAGAATAAGTCCTCAATGCATAGAATGTTTTGAGGCTTCTGACTGAAAGAAAAAAATTTATGTGCACAGCAAGATGTTGAAGTTGCTGGCATAGCAGGCTTGTCTTGTCTTCCAGATCTTACCCAGAGACTGTGATTCTTCAGCCTCCTGTTCTTTTAACTGACTCAAAGACAAAGCCCACTCAGAATGTATCATGTGATACTGATGTGAATGTGTCATGTGAGGCATGTGCTTCTGTGCCCAATCAGTGGAGCGTTTTTTTGATAAAGAATAGCAAGTTTGTTAGACAGTGTAATTCATTGTAATTTTGTATACAAAGCAGTGTAAACAAATGGCACTGCTCCTCAGAGTGTCCATATGCATATGGCAGTTAAGGGATGTGGAATTTGTAGAGCAGGATGTACAGAAATTTGTCATGAGTGCATATTGCTCAATGGCAGTTCAGAAAAGAGCCACAGACAAAACGAAGTAATATGGTAAGAGGAATGCAAAGAAGCAGCTGTGGCATTAGGACTTAAGAAGTTTGGAAGGTATAGAATTATGTGCCTGGGGGTACAAGTCAGCCTTTGGAGAAAGCTAGTTTCTTAATTTCAAACTCTGTTCAGGCAACAGGCAGGATGCAGAACTGTATGGACAAGTAGTCTGCTGTGGCAAGAGGTTTCTTGTAATTTTTTACTTACCCTGCATCTTGTTCCCTATCCTATGTTGGCCAATTGTAGAAACTTTCAGTCCTGTAAGTGTCGTGTGTGAGCTGTGGAATTTATATGAAAATGTGTGCACACTATGGTGATTCTTATTAGATTTGTACTAGTAAGTTATTTTTGTTAAGAGAAAATTTACAGTAAAAGTATTTTCCAAGATTAGCCCACAATCAGGTTCTATAACTCATTAAAATAGTAAGTGCTTTGGAGTGATAAACTAAGCTAGATTTTCATGTGCTGTAATTAAGGCTTATAATAGTTTTAGAATTAATTTTCATTTATGAATTATTCCACTAATGTCTGTGTCATTTCCATAATAATTTTTGTATGGCTGGCAGAAACATTCCACTGTTCAAAATGGTTTATCAGAACCTCTTCTGCAATTAGAAGTCAAAGGAAAAATTCCTAGCACACTGGCCATCAGTCTAATAAGGAAAAGAGTGGGACAAAGAGAGAGGGCTCTTCTCTTCTAGCTTTGCATACCCAATTGTGTTAGAGGGCATTGGGCTAGGACTGAGGACACTAATTGGCCACACTATTTCTTTGTTGTCACATTCCAGGGTCACTGACTTTCTCTTTTGTATTGTTTCAAATGCTATTCTGCCTGTAGAATGTTATGATATGTTCTTTAACTTTTTTTTTTTGGTGCAGTCATTGGGTTCCTGTCATTAGAATCTTGTTTTATTTTTGCTGTATGTATAAGCTGTGTAAATGCACAGGGATGTGTCTCCCTTTGTGCTTTCCTGTGGGGCTGTACTGAAGTATTTCTGTACTGATGTAGGCAAAAATTTTCAAAAATGCATCTTATGTTGTGTATCTGTTGTATGCAATCTTCATACAACATTGTATGTTGTATTTTCATTGGAATATTAGAGCTCTAAATCAGGTGGAGCATGAACTGTACTGAATCTGCACACAAAGGGACATAGGTTAGTTGGGGCCAATATCTCTGTTGAATTGTGTCTCCAAACATTTTATTCCCTCTCAAGTTTTGCATGTTAGTTTTCTCCTCTGTGTTTGTTTACTGTACTTAAGAAGCAATTTTGGAAAAGAAAACAGCTTTCTTCCACCCTACAGTTATATTGCCATAAGTTTTATGTTTAAATTTATTAATGGGTCATGTTATATTTAGATTCTTACTATCCTGAGCCATTTTAAGTCTTGCTTAAACAAAGTATGTTAATAGCATACAGATAGCCTCTGTAAACCATAATGGTAAATATAGCATTTATTTTTTAACCTAAGACTTTTGGAGTATATTCTTTCTTGTAATGAAAACATTCTGGAAAGGCATTTAAACAGACACTTCATCATTTGAAGTTTGCTACTTTGATATTTTGGCATACAATTCCTTATTACAGAAAAACATAATATTGTCAACTTAGTATTATTTAAGTTATAATCTCTTTGTAACACTTTAACAAAATACTATAGAAGTTCAGAGGTTTTAAAAAAAATTATTATGATATAGCTGTAATTGTTCTTTTTGTACGCTTTTTCTTATCTTTTATTGCTACCAATTTTTTATTCTTTTTTTTTTTTGAAGTTGACAGTACATCTTAATTTTTTTGTTTTGACTGCCTTACTGGTTTCCTTCTCAGCATAACAACAATGACCATGCAGCTATGTCGGTAAGTAGATGCAAGATGAAGAAAAAGCATGTGAACGGAAAAACTATGAACTGCCTGCAGGCTTATTGCTTCAGTTTTTAATCATTTAATAAAAAGAGCCTTTCTGTTTTGCTGATAACTTGCTGTGTACCTTGTGTGGATGCATGCAGGGATCAGGTTAATGACTAACATTGGGCTTTCATACATTGGGACAGACAGCAGGAGTGCTAAAAACCTTGCAGAAGGTTGATGGGGTGTGCCTTGCATCCCAAATAAGGTAATTTAGAGACTGAGACCTCTTGAAAGAGAGGTCAGGTATCAAAATACAGCTATGAGACATGCATACAGAGTTAGGATAGAGTGATATAGCTGAATAAAGAATCAGTGAAAGTTCCATCGTTCTTCTGCTACATTTGTCTGGGGTCAAGAAAATGTGTGTGCTGGTGTTCTTTATTTGCTTTTAAATTTTTTTTTTAAGAAGCTGATGAATTTCATTTAAGAATTTTCCCATCCCCTGATTATTTTCAGGTTGTATTTTTTTTTCTTATGAGGAATTTATTTTGATTTGGCATAAGCATTGCCATGGTAATGAAAGTGATGATGTTAATATTATTAAATTATTAAAACCTGGAGAATGGATCTTGCAAAGGGCTCCCAAGTTGTTTGGAGCCTAGAGCATGAGTTACAAGTGAAGGTGTACATAGGTGGAGTATTTAGTCTGTTAAAGAGAAGAGATCCAGTGGCAACCTACAACCTCTTGAAGAACAAATACAAAACTGATGGAGCCAAACTTCTTGGTTGGACTGACAAATTCAGACCTGGCTGTGGTCCCAGGTAGAAGCTTGGGAGGTGGAGCTTTGGTATTAGAGGGAAAGTGTGCTTGAAGAAAGCAGTGCAGTGTTGAAGGAGATTGCACAGAGGCTGCTGAATTCCCATCCTCAATTACTCTGAAGGGTCCATAGGAAAAAAGGTCATTGGACCTGAAGTAGTGTTGGCAACCGTTCTCCAAGTAGAAGTTTGGGCTAGATGGCAATGGTTGTTCATTCCAACCAACACTTGCATCATTTGAATGCTCAGCATCTGGGTGACCTTCAAGCTAATAGGTGTCATGAGCTCTGTGTTTCGTGTAGAAATATTTCCTGTTAGTATTGTAAAGGTCTAAGGCTGCTAGTTATTTCATGATTGAGGACTAGCAGAATTTCAGCAACAGAAGCTGTGTGGCTTTTGGAAAGTTATAATTGGAAAGTCATGCAGTATTTAATGGTTCACTTTTCTGAATTCACAAGAATTTAGTCTTTTACATTTATGTTCATTTTAAGTTCATCTTACAGTTTATAGTGCCATTAGATGCTTTAAATAAAAAAGCAAGTTAAAATTCCACTATACAGCCATTAATCTCATGAAATAAATTGGATAATCAAATTTGTTATTAAGGAACTACCTTTTTGAGTTTAATCTTGAAGAGTTAGGTGAAAATGTTGCCTTGTGTTTCCAGATCAGTTAACGTGAAATTATAGTGGGTCTGTATGTAAGTGGTTTTAATCTAAATTTAGAATTAGCTGAAATTTTATTCTAGAGATGTGTCTTGTCAATGCAAAGTTGGAAAAGAGTGAAAAGAGACTGTTGCAAATTACTTTAAATTAGATATTTTTAATTGTTTCAGTAGTATTTGGGGCAGAGACTGGACGTAAAATTGATTCTTAAAAATTCCATTCATGTTTTTAGTATATTTGTAATCTATCAATAGTTCAGAAGTTGGAGTTTTTAACCTTGAGTGGTAAAATTTGTATGTTTAATTTATTCACAATTTCAGAGAGAGTAACATTATGTTATTTCATGTTGCTAAATAATTCCTCACCTTAGCATCTTAGATGAACGGAAAAGTTTTCTTATTTTCTTTTTATGCTGAGGATGGCAGTTTGTGTTACTTTATTGTTTCTGTGATTGGCAGCAAAAGCCTAATTTCACAGCTTGCAGTGAGAGTGCAGGAGTGGTGGTTTTCTGCAGCTATATTCAAAAACTGTCAATCAACAGCCTCCACAGGCTACTTAGAGAATGGGTTTTCTTACAGACTTCTCCAACTGCTGCTTCATGCTGTCTTTGATTGGCACAGCCTGGCAGGGAGGATGGATGAATCTGTCACTGGCTGGTTAATTGTGTTGCTGGTCTCAGCCTGACATCAGGTCTTTGACTCCTAAGTGGCTCAATACAAAACAAATTAGCAGATTGTAGTCATATTTCTCATTCTATATGCTTTGACTTTGTTGAATGCAGTCCATAAATCATATTGACTGACACCATAGTGAATGATGAAAGCTGCTTTTGAGACAGCTAGTGTGGGTTTTAGAAAGCAGCACCGCGAAGGTGCCGTGGAAGGATGCATATGGCTGACCCTTTGGGAATTTCCTAGGAGCCAAATGTCTCTTTACTACAATTGTTCTTAGGAGAAAAGCTTTTGGGTCCTATAAAAAGGATTTAATATGTCAGCAGATTCTCTTTACAAGCTCCTTTGAAATATAAGAAGTTTGTCTAAGGGTTTTCTCTTTTTACAAACTTGTATTTCAGCAAAATGTGAAGGCTGGGTGAAAAAACAGTTGCCTTTAACACTGTTAGCAGGTGTTTTTGTGTATAGAATAGGGTCCTTGTTTCCTAAACTTTACACTGATTGAGTGGAAGAATAGGTTTTGTAGATAGGAGCAATTAGCATAGGCAGAGCAGAGACAATAGTGGTGTCTCCAAATGGGAGGCAACTGGGGCGAATGTGAGAAGCCTGCTGAATCTCTGCATGCTGCTGAATATAGGTATTTAATTGCTAGATAACCATGGCCACCCCCACCCCCTTAAATAATAATAATAATTTTAAAAAGCCGAAATAACAAACATCAAGACTGCTTTAAAATTAACTGACATTTGTTCAATCCTGAAAAATAAGTATTACTTCTGTGTTCATGAATCCTTGCATTTCCTCTTCAAAATGCTTTATGAAAAATTGGCAAGGAATTGATGATGTGGTACATGTTGGAAATTTGAAGATGAATTTTTAGCTTGATCCTGTTTTTCAAACACAAATGTTAATTTCATTCTTTTCCGGGTATCATACATCGAGTGTATTTTGAATTGGGAAGCACTGAATTTTGAAGAGGATAACAGTACAGTTCGCATTTCTCTTAGTTAAAATTCAGCATTTTGATAGATATGCGTAACTTTATTTTTTTTCTCTAAATTTGCAAATATTAAGTGATCTTTGTTAAGTATCAACTGTGTATAGCAAACTTGTAGTATTTCTTAATGTGTCATTTGAACAATAAGCCTGGAGTTCAAGTTACATAGTTGGAAATAGTTCATGTTAGGATGTTTCCATTTTATGAAACTTTAAAACCAACATTAAATGTACGTGTATTGATATTTACTTGAAGTCAAAGTGGCTTTAGCTGTGTCATTTCTGTATTGTAACCATTATCCTGTGCTCCAGTACTATTGATATTTGCCAGATTTTAACAATTAACTACACATGCCTGTTAGAAATACAAAATTCTGTCATTTATTTAAGATAACAGAGGAGTATGCATTGTTTCCATATGAAATAAACTGAACTTTAAAATATTTCATGACAACCTATTAATCTGGTTGAACTTTTATTACATTATAGTGGCAGCATAAATAGGACATGGAGCTGATTTGATGGAGCAGTACATTAAACAGAGATGCACTAGTTGTTCCATTAAATCAAAATGACATTTCCATTAAGTATTTCAAACGCACTACACTGTAATTACATGAACTGTGGCCCATTTAGTCCCCTTCTCACCTCCCTTTTTCTTTCCTTTTTTGCCTATTCTTTTTTTCTTCTTTTTCCCCCATTCATATTGATATTGTTCTGCTTGGGGAATAGAGCTGCATGTCTCCCGGTATAATTGCTCTTGGGTTTGGGAGACTTTTAAGCATGCTGGTTTTGCATTGTTTCTTACATTCTTTGTTGTCAGTTCATCTATTTTGCTCAAATATGTTATTTGCTTTTCTGAGATTTTCAATTAAGAAACTGACATGTAATTTTAGATTAAAAGCTCCTTACAAGTCAAGGTGTCCTAATGCTAAAAGGGAATTAGCAACAGCTATTTAATGTTTCAGTGTGAACGTGAGAAGAGTTGAAGGCTTTCTGTTCTATTCTCTATATTTTAATTACCTTTTAACAAATAATGGATTTTTGAAGCATGAAATACTTGGGGCCAAATTTGCTTTCTGTTATGAAAATTTTCTGCATATGGAATTTCAATCATCTTAGCAAGCTGACTTGTTAAGGACAGGATCTGGCTCTTCAGATGCTGGAGCAGAAGTTCCCAAACTTTTTGATACAGTGAACTGTCCATTGTAGTTGTTCATTACTTATATGTGTTTCTGGGAGTCAATAGTGAATGGATCAACCTGACTGTAGAAAAGAGCTGGAGAACCATGACTTTAGAGAAAAAGGTGACATCACTGTACTGGTGGATAGAAGTAAAACAATAGTGGCGTATGCTCCAGTAGCTCTGCTGTGTTATTATGATTTCTTTTGTTTAAATGTGTTGTTACCTTTGTTTCAATATCATTATAACATACACATCAGTTGAAAAGAGTGGTTTGAGTACATTAAACTACAGAGTTTCATATAGTTGTATTTGACACCCAAGTTCACTCTGTTTTAAAAGATGGCAGTTGTGTAATAGAATGGGGCCATCTGGTTTGGTATCTGCTCTCAAGTGGTTTTGGTAACTTTAAGGTAGAATGAATTGTGTTATCTTTACATTTTTCTGTACTAAATTTTAAATAATTTATTAGGGTTAATGTCTAACTTTGTGTTTTGTCTTTTGATCCCATGTTGGGAAAATTGTCTCAATTATGTGTAATGGTACACAGCAATATTGCCAGCTAGACTGTGATTGGGAAATTATTTCTATTTTGTACAGCAGAGGGCTACATTTCATTTTGCAAGTAGTTGATCATTGACAGTACTGATTTATTAAGCACCCGAGATGGTGGATAAGCATGAATTTTTAAAATAATTTAGCAACAAACATTTTTTTTTTTTCATTACATTCTCGCTTTCATTCTCTTTGGGTTAAAAATATATAAATGAATCCACAGAGCTGTTCATATGCTTCAGCAACTTTAATTGTCATTGTTTTGGAAATATCCTTGTATTCATGAAGACTGTTGGATTGCTGGAAGAAATTTAAATAATTGCTTTAACATCTATTTAATCTACTTCTCTGTTTGATCTAATAGAAACCAATCTAATAGGTCAAAGAAATAACAGAAGTATGATCTATCTCTCTAATCTAAGCATTGTATCATTAAGACTTATATATTAGAATGTATATTAAAATCAAATCAGATGAGCAGTTCTTTAATGATGTATCATTTGTTTCTATTGTAAAACTTGTTGCTTTTTCTACTAGGGAAAAGTGGCCCAGACAGCTTGCATGTCAGCCTGCCAGCACCTTTCAATGTCCCTAATGCAGATGCTACTGGACAGTGAATTAAAACAAATAAGCATGGGAGCAATTCAGCAGTTTAATTTAGATGTGATACAGTGTGAATGTAAGTATATATTCCCATCTCTGTTGGTCTTACAGCGAAAAAAATTATGTAGTGTAAACTATATATATATAGTGGTCCTTCTCCATAATCTACTGAAACTTTGTCTTTTATTAAAAAAAATGGTATTACAGTACATCTCCTTGTAAAAGCAATTATGAGTGAGTATGTTGGCATCCCTGGGAAATTTTTTAATTGCAACTTTTCTTTTAACTAAAATATATAAATTGAAACATACATTGTTTTTACTCCTAATGGGATCATAATCAGTAAAGATTTAGTTTAGTACAAAATTGCCCAAAACTACTACATAAATATGATGTTTTGATGGTTAAGAATAAAAGATCAAATGTCTATGAAATTTTAATGTTTCCTCTGCAGTTCATCTATTATGATACAAAATTTAAATGTGCTGTTATGTAGGGTTTCCTTTCTCCTAGAACTGCTACAGCCTTCCTGTGCAGAATAATGGTGCTCATTTAGTAAAAATCAGCTGTTGTTTTATTGTCACTGTTCAAAAGATGGTATCAGAATTGTTTTATAAACTGGTTCAATACAGCACTGAAGGCAGGATTAATTACCTCATGTTTTGCTTGGAGCTCATGGCTCAGGGTGAGCTGTTAATCTGTAAGAGGGAAGTTCCATGAATAGGTGTTAGATCTAGTTTTATAGCTGATGCCTGAGATACAGTGGAAAGGTTCACTAGAGTTTTTTCAGTGTGTATTTTTCAGATTCTTCTGCTCTGTTTTTGGGTTTGTTTTTTTTTTTCCTAAGTATCTTTCCTGTTACGTGATTTAAGCACAGGTCTCAATTATTTTGGTGACAGCTGTAAAATGGGGCAGTTAAACAGGTCATATCCTGAGGCTTTTACTTTGGATATATTAAAAATTTTATGACTACTCCGTTAGAAGCCACCTATGGAAAACTGAAAATTTAATTTCAAGCAATTTGGTTAGCATCACAAAAGATTCTTGTGGGAGTCCAGAGACAGACTTAAGGGGCATTTTTGACATTTTAACCATATACTTGTCTTTTTTTCTCCTGCCTTATTTGTGACATTCCAGCTGAACTCAGTAACAGGTAGAGCAGAAAACTTTCTGACAGTCCCCCACTGTCCAGCCTTAAGGCCTTTCAGGGCATGGAACAAACTGACAGGACTAGCAGGGTCAAATTGATAGAGTATTTGTGATTGTGACATCAAAATTCTGTGATTGTACAAGTTAACCAAACAGATCATAGTTTGACTTTTCTTACTTTTAGTGTGCTTGATGTTGCAAATTTAATAGTGTAATTTTCAGGTAGGTACATAGCAGTGTATTTGTGCATCTGTATAGTTTCCTAGATGTAAAAAAAAAAAAAAGTATTGATAATACTGACATCATAATCATCCATTTTAACAAGTTGAGTTAATGCAACCACTAAACCATTATGTGCCTTCTGAACAAATAGTGCAACAGTAAAGAAAACTTGTCCATTACAGTATTATTCTGTTTCTGTTATTTAAAATATCAGCTGTGAGCAACACAGTACCTTATTACATCTGTAGATTACCAATGCTGTTTCACCCTGGGATTTCTAGCAGTACAGGGGATAAAATGCATGTCTTGCAGGTGACTTTCACAGTATGAACAGTTTGTTCACAGCAAAGAAGGGAGTAGTTCCACTGTTTCCAGCTGCCATCTGGGCTTTGGGTTGTTTTCAGACCTTTTTCTTCTCAGGCAAATGCTGATGCCCTGATTAGTGTAATCCTAATTTTTATTACCGTTCTGTCTATCATCTTTGGTTGATGCACAGCAGAAGCTTTAATCAGTGAAGAAATCCTAGTAGAGTTTTATTTGATCTAAAATGATAACATTTCATTATTTTAAAATAATAAATTAACTGTAAGATGACATGTTTTTTCATATGTAGCTGTTATTCTGAGTATATGGCATGGACAGGACATAACAAAACTTTGGTCAGAATAAGAAGATTTCAGACAGCTAGTAACTTAAAGCCTGAAAAATGCAGTCTTCCACCACTGTGTAATTTCTAGCATGGGCTGCACAGCTGCTAATAGAATGAACTTTATTTCTTCCTTTGTGAAAAGCTTTTAAAGCATGTTAAGAAAAAAAAGGTTTTGCACAGAAACCCTTTGAGTACTTTAAATACAATTATGGAAGCTTGTCAGAATAGTGTGTTGCAACCAACTACATTTTGCAGTCTGTGGAATAAAGGAGTGACACAAGATTTTGCTCAGATTGCTTTGCTGATGTGGTTTCATTCATAAGGTCCATCACAGGCACATTCCAGGCCTCACTGTGATGCCTGTGATTTATGTTCTTGCTCATCACCCTCCCCCAGCTTTATTCTTTGATGCTTTGGGATTAATGGATACGACAGTGACATTTCAATTAGTGCTTAGAGTGTGCAAATAATTCACAACTGTTGAGAGTCTTCTACTGTATTGTATTAATGGGTTTGACATTTTACTTAGTGGAGTATACTCAGATGAATTTTGAACTAGGAAATTAGATTACATGTAGAAAGTCACTAATATCTGAAGGTAAACTTTTAAAAATTCTTGCCAATATTGTAGAAATTTTTTCTGATCTTTAACATTATAATTTTATTCTTTCTAATATGAACTCAGGAGATCTAAATAAAATCAGAAAAGTATGATAACAGAAATTAAAAAAACAAATAAGATAAAAAACAATCAACAGTCCAAATAACAATCCAGCAATCTGTCAAAGTCAGTAAGTGCTCTTCATAGTGGCAAAGGATAAGTGGACTTCCAAGAAAGGAAGGTGGAATGGAAGGAAGTTACCTGGTGGTGAACTGGGATTTTTGTTATCCTGCACTAAATTTTCATACAGTGGAGTACCTGTAATAGTTAACTTCAAAAAACAGAGTAGAAATCTGGAAATATCTGATATTTTTTCTCAACAATATAATAGCATCAGGTGGTATTATCTCATCATTTCGAAGGGGAAAAGAAAGTAATCATCTTGCTCTTCTTCTAGCATGTTTTTTGTTTCCTTCCAAACATTCCAAAATATTTCAGTTTTTTTTCAGTTTGTCCTGTTCTAATCAAAGTATTTCTCTACTTCCTCTGCAAATTTTATAACCTAAAGCATTGTTTTACCCCTGTATTTTGCACTGTTCTTTCTCAGTGTTTATTTCCACAAGGATGATTGAGATTCCTGAAGCACCGTTCAGAAAATAGGATGTACTAGGTCCCATTGAATAAAATCCAAAGAGTAGTCTTTTGTTTCAGTATTACATTTAAGTTCCCCAAGGAAGGAAATGGATTGGGAAGGGGGTGTTTGCCATTTTTTTAAGATGAAATTAAATATGGATCACTGTATCTCACTTTATAGGAAGAAGGATGTACATAATAAAAAATGAGCTTTTCAGAGACACCAGATATACTTAGCTTACATTAGATTCTTACTAAGGAATTAGAACTTGTTTGAAGTTGTAATTGTTGCAAGAGCTAAATGTTTTTTAAAATTTTTAACATAGATGAATTGTGAGGTAGGATTAGTTAACAGAATGAAATATGGGTGAGTGGGCATCCTTCTTGACCAAGATGTGAAAGGTTGAAAAGGTTTTGGGTGTTGCCTATAAACAAGCAATAGTTAGTGGAGAGTCAGTGCAAAGCTGGGTGCTCTGTATTTTCCTGATCAGCCCTGAGTGTGGCTTCCTGGCAGTCCTTCCTGTCACCCGCTGCGTGGAGAGCAGCAGTATCCAAGAGCAAGTGACATCCTGACCAAATTCTCTGCAGAGCACGCACAAAAGTAGTCTCCAGGTGGGCATGCCAGAAGCTGAGGCACCCAGATCCTGTTTTTCCTTGAAAGGGCCCCATGTTCTTGTGTGGAGGGCTGGGTTTGCCTGCTCCTCTCCCATCTGGGCAGTCAGGTTAAGCTCAGTGACGTTGGCCGTCCTTCATCTGCCGCTCGCATACGGCAGCACGGGGGCACAGGAGGCAGCGAGCCCTTGCTGGCACTGGGGGCTGCTGCCTGGCCAGCTGGCAGCTCCCTCAGCTCCCTCCCTGTGTTTGAACAGCTGGAGTATCCAACAGGGCTGCAAAGTGCCTGAGGCAGCTGAGATGGTCACCTGATTCTCTGCTCTTCCTTTAAACATACTTCTGTAGCTTTGCTGTCCCGCCTTGAATCAATGCTATGAGACTGGAGTTAAACTGTCTTACTTTAGCTTTGAATTCAAAGTCTGGACTCTGGTTTTTAGTTTCTTCCACTCAATAGCAAAACTATTTGTCAAGAATTAGGTATTGAATTCCCAAACCAACAGAGAGGCACAAAATATGGGATTTTGGGACAATAACATTTGGACACCTGTTAATAAATCTAGATTTGTGTAGAAATTAAGTGCCATTTACAGTTAAAAATGTCTTAAATTCCACTTAGTAGATACAGCCTTTATCTTAAGATCTCCATTAATACTTATGTATGGGTTTGTCAATTTTCATATATCCTGTATACAAAATGTAATTATAAGATCAAAGCAAAATATTCAAAAGAAAATGGTCTGAAGTAACCTTTACAGCATTTATATTCACCACTATAATTTATGTGTTACCTCCCAGCCTGTTTTTGTATTACTACATATTTGTTTCATTCGATCCTATCTTCTTTATATTCCTGAACTGCCTGTTACAGGAAGTATGTTGAGATTGTATATATTGAGGACCCACATTGTTCTTGTCCTATATACACAGTATCAGCAAAGCAGAGGAAGGAAAGATATTAATAAAAACTTTGTGAATACCAGACTCATATAATGTATATTTTCAACTGATTTTTCCCAGACGTTTGAGTTTCAGATTCAAACTGCCAAACAGCCAGTGAGTGACAGTTTAATAGTGATCTTTGCATTTCATTCTCCTATATTATAAAATTCCAGAATGCTTTTATGCACATTAAGCCAAACAACCAACCAACCCCCTACCCCTGCAAATCCTCTTTAAGCCTACAATGATTGTAGGGGGTGAATATTTTAAAAGATGTATATATGACAGTGTTTCATTACTATCTAGAAAACGGCCCTTAGGACAAAGACATTAAGAATGTTAATCCTGTTCTTATATCTTCCTAATATGCTGTGCAGTAGAAAATATTTAATTAGCTTTGTAAAATTGTTAGCAAAACTTAAAAGCCCTGTGCTGAGGGCAGAGGGGGAACTGTCGGCCTGTTACCATAAGTAGATTATCTTTTTGCCCTCTGAACTCATGAAATTATAATAATGAAACAAATTCTATTGTAGTCAACCTGTCAGAGTGTTCCAAATGTGAGAACAAATGTTTGTGCTATAATGAGTGTCCCTAATGTTGTAAATGCATTCATAATATAAATTTGTAGTTTAAGAGAACAAAGCTTATACAACAGTTAAGTTTGGTACATTTATACTTCTTGTTGTATAGCTGCAATACTAGTAGGTATTATGTAGAGAAATAAAATTAAACTGCATTATTTAATGCATTAGGATAAATTCCAAACTCTCTTAGCCTGATGAGCACAGAAAAGATGCAAATATTTGCCCTGTGGCATGTAATGGTGTTAAGAGTATTGTGCTGTAGGAAGATACCTCCCGAAGTATAAAGTGCCAAAAGCTAGCTGAAAAGACTTTCTGAAGGTCACACTTTTCAGTTATTTTTACTTTTTAGTTCTCTAACCCTTTTTTTGCCATTGATCTTTTTTCTCCCAGTGTTAACTCCAATTGTGAAGTGGCTGGAAGAGCTGAGATACTGGTGGGGAAGCTGGTCACAGTGTACTGTGTATGAACAGAAAGTTAGGATCAGATCAGGTGATTTGATAGGCTTTGCCTTTCTGGTTTAAGGAGTGTAGAAAAGATCCCTTCTGACCATCATTTGCATCCTCCTTATCAATGTGCTACCATAGCTCACAACTCATGTATCTCTTCTCATCTGTTTGCTATGGAGCTTTGCTTAGGCTTCTCTGCTGGAGTGTGGTATTCTATTTTAAACTCTGGCTTTGACTGACCTCAGAGCCCAGCTTCACTGTCCTAAAGAAAGGGAAAGAAATGGCCATGAATTATCTGCAGAAGACAGCCATGTAGACACACAGGCCTTCAACCTAGGCTGTTCAGAAGGGTGCCTAAAGTTCCAAGGCTTAGGCACCTTTGTAATTCTGCAATTGGTGATTGCTTGGTACAGGTTGTTTTGTCTTTGCTGGTTTAAGGAGTTTATTATGAGAAAATTCTCCCTATAAAATACCGAGTATAAGGTATGTTTTTTCTACTGGCTGTTTTTTTGTTGTTGTTGTTGGTTTGTTTAATGTTTTTGTTTTGTTTTGTTTTTGTTTTTTTATGCATGTTCATGGTCAATTAAAATTCCCTGAAAATGCCTCTAAAAATGCCTCTGAGGTGGTCCCAAGTAGGTGTTATTTATAAAATAGGAAGACCAGACAATTTAACATTCACACTTGAATACAGTAATCAGTGACCATTTGCTGATGTTGCCAATACTTGTCTGTGACATTACTGTGATCTCTCTAGGGCATTTGATTGCTATTTTTTATTTCTTTAGTTGATAAATAATAAAGTTGTATTGCAGTTGAATTAATTCTCCTATTACATGACTCTCATAAAATAACTTTTGCACTAGTGTAATACAAATAATAAATTCTACTTCTACTGGTAAAATTGCTACTCTAGTACTATATCACTTATCTATATCTCTTACATCTATTATTTTTAAGTATTCGGAAATGGTACTAGTAGTTTCTTGTACCATTTAAGTAAGAGTCTTTATCTAAAATTGTGTTCCATATAGTAATTTTTAGACTTGTGAAATAGTCAATCTGAATTCATTAGTCTGCTTTAAATTGAAACCTGCTGCTTTAAATTAAAATAATTCCAGAAGTCAATGTTTGAGGCCATTATTTTACCATTGTGCTAGCTCAATGGTTTTCTGGATTTTACTTCTGCATAATCCACATTTTCTGACTAGCCATTAAAAAAAATATACTAATATTTAATATTATTTCTAAATGTAAGTATTAAGGGCAGTAGAGTTTAGCACTGGGTCTGGAAATTGGATACATATGTTTTGTTTCCTCTATCATTGAATGACCTGTTTCTCAGACTTGGAAAAACATATTCCCTTTCATGCCTCAGATGATGCTTTTCTAAAGCTGTTGCAGTAGTATCTACTTCGTTTTGTTGAGAGCTCTACCTGAAGGGTATAAGAAAAATACTCTGAAGTTATTTTGAAATAAGATATCTAATCTGAATGAGGATGTGAAGTAGTGGTTGTTTGTCTTTGTTATTAACTTGCCACTGGGGTAATAACAACAAATAGTGTATTTATTTTTAAGTTTAACAAGTGTTGATCTTTTTGTGATTTAAATAAATAACTGACTTTGTTTCACTTACCATGTTGCCGCTTTTTGTATTCTGAATATATTTTTGTCTGACAATTTTGACATCCAGTTTTGGGTTCAAAGTAAGCAGAATTTCATTACTGGTAAGCAGGCTAAAAGGCATGAGCAGGCATTTCAGCTATGCTCTGACTGTGGACATAGGGCTTTCTACCCGTTGTCTACACATGAAACTAAGTCTCACTGTAGTGTTTGTCCTTTAATGCTGTTTGGCTGGAGGTGGAGGTTTTATAGCATGGATGCTGTAACAAAGGCAGATGTTTGAAAATACATTGACAGCCATGGAATTGGTATTATTTTGAAATTCTTCAGTAATCGTGCACCTCAGGCTAAAAAATACCTTGGTTTCTGTGGTTGTGACATTACTACTTAGTTAGAATTTTAAGCAAAATTTCTTTTAAAAAAAGAATTTTTAAGCATAATGCTCCTAAAAGTATTATTCTTTGGAATTATTGGAAAAACTGTCAAAAGGTTTTTTTTGTTGGTTTGTTTGGTTTTAATCTCTGTGAGTTATTAAACTAGTCCTGTGAAACTATGCTACTTAGCATTTATCTTGCATAGAGCTTGATTTTTTTGTTAGATTTAAAAAAAAAAAATTACATCCATAATATTTTAACCTTTTTTTTGCAGTATTTGCTAGTTCTGAGCCTGTGCCAGGATTCCAGGGAGACACCCTGCAGTTAGCTTTCATCGACCTCAGACAAGTAAGACACTAGTTGCTGTTTTTTATCCTACTAATTTCCCCTTCTGACCAATGCTGAAGTTATTAAATTCAAGAACCTTTCATGTTTTTGCATTCCCATGTAATTAGTTGTGAAAAGCAGTTATTTGAAGTGTTGTTAGTGGCACTATTCCCTGTAATTTAGCGTAAAACTGTTTCTGCAGTGTGTGGTTAGGGGGCACTGTGCTACTGGTAGTACCGTTACAGGAGTATTGGATTGAATTTTGGTCCTGACAATTTTATGAAGATCCTGTGATGCCTTTTTGCAAGAGTGTATGTGTTATCCTGGTGTGTGCTGGTCTTATTCCACTCTGGGCATTTTGCTCCTGTCTACAAAACTACCTCTCTGGGTAGCAGAATTAAACATGTATTTAACATTTCCTTTCCTGAATTTGTTACATAGAATTCTTTTAAACTGTTGGAGAGCAGCTGTATTCCAACCCAATGATCTTTATTCTACATAAAATTTAATTTAATTTAATTTTAAATGCTGTAACATTGGAAGCACTTTTCCACAGATCTTGCCAAAAGGAAGGTTTTCCCGGACTAAAATTGACTAAATCTTTGGACATTATAACCACTATAACAAATGATCTTCAAAACCTTTTTGTACTTGAAGTTAGCTTTTACAAAGGATTTATTATTTCACAAAATTGTAAGTGTAAGTCTCATTTAAATAGTGAAATGAAACATTAACTGCATGTGGAAGATCTTCAGCTTTCTGCAGATGTTGGTGATATTTTTCAGTGCCGTTATGAGTCTATCAAAGTCATTTAAAAATAAGAGAAAGTAGAAGCAATTCTATACCAAATTATCTATATAGTAAGAATATTTTTGCTTTTTTAATAACTTAGTAGGTTTTTCACAGCAAGATTATTAAAGAGCATTTCAGAAGGGAAGGCAAAAGTATTCAGATTTCTTCTGGTAGTTAGAAAGGACTTCATTGAACTGTCTTTTTAAAAGCAGAAGTTAAAAGGTAGAGTTCTGTGCTATGTTCTTACAGTAAAATAATAATGAACAATATCTCCAGTGGGATAAGTGTGTACTGTGTGAGGAGGATACAGGATTACGGCTACAAGACTTACTCATGCCACAGATCTTGCCTTGACTAGCAGCCTTCCTCGTTTGTATTTTTTTAAACTCTCTTTTTCTTGTCAGTGTTAAAAGAGACTAAACATCTTCCAATTTGTACTTAGATCACTTCAGTTGAAGGGAAAGCATGTTGAGGCTTTGGCACCATTTCTGTCATCCACCTAAGTGGAATCCTTGCAGGGTCTACGTTTGCAAGAGGGCAGGGTGTGTACATGCTACAGGAAATAAAGATTTCATATGTTTTAAGCACCAGCTGAGGAGTATGTCACTTAAATAGGTATTATGTTGTTTATGATAACTCTTAGTTTATGTTAGCAACTTATAGTTAGAATTCTTTTAAGCACTTTATCAAGGATGAAGTCATGTGAATTTAATTGACTTAATATACATTATAAACAGGAAATGTTTGGGCAACTCTCTATTGGGTTGCAACTGGAAATTGCAGATGTAGAACAGATCAAGCCTGTTTGGTTTGCTTTGCTTTTTACTATATTTTGGTGTGCATCACCAGAAAGTATTGCAGGCACACATCAAAAACTTCTACCATTTAGATTTTCAGTGCTTTCCCTCTTCTCCTTATTTGTGATCTATTTCTGTCTTAATAGGGTAGATGACAGTTCTTTTCAAGAATACTTAGAAAGGCAACAGAGCCTTTTTCAGAAGGTTCTTATAAAAGGTCATGCTTCTGTTTTTTAGTTTGAATTTGATACTTCTGCATGAATTGCAGGATATGAAAGATAAGGAAGTAGGTCCAGTGGTCAGGTTTTACCTGCCCACCCGGACTGTGCCCTGAGGTCAAACTCCTGATATTGGCTGTTTGGTACAGAGGAGCTGATGACAGGTAGGGGCTGATACAAGGGGGAAAGCTTGAACCGTATCAAAGCTAAAAGGCAGGAGATTTGGGACTCACTGAGAGACTGTAGCTAAAAGATGGATCAGCAGGATTGCCCTCTTCTTAAAAAGCAGCTGACCTGCAAGGGAAAAGACTTTATCGTCCTGCCAATCACGTGGTTGCTAATGGAAGCCAGTTATCTCAACAACAGCTACTCACTCTGTGCTGTGCTAGTGCAATGTGTGAGATTAATGAGGATTGGGCAGTAGGATATTGTAGCACATTCTACTAACGAAGTAAAGTCACTTACAGGGAGCCAGTTTGGAAGACTGAGAGAGGAGCTACACTTGAGTGATTGTAGGGAGGAGCAGCTTTGAAAAGAATTGCCATAGGTATTTTCAGCCTAACTGTTCTTGATCCTCTGTCTTTCCTTGAAGACAATGTATAGGCAGCATGCTGTCCCCAGCAAGCCCACTTTCCTTCTTCCTTCCACAGACATAGAAAAGCAAACAGAAACAGCTGGCATGAGAGAGTTCTGTCTAAGAAGACAACAGTAGTTAGTAATAGGAAGCTCTGAGAGGACAGAAATCACAAAGGACCAAGCACTCACCAGTTGTCCTGTTTGAGCCACCTCTGTCTCTTTATGCTGTTATCTACTGAAGTTTTTGTTATACTTCACATGCTCTTTGAAGATCTTTGCAATCTGTAGAAACCCTTCTCAATAGAAATTTTTGTGCTATTTCCATAACCACAGTATCTCAGCATGTTACAGAGGTGACTTGGTGGGGTGATCTGATTACACTTGATCATCTAGAAAGAAACTTGTAGCTCCAACTCGTGTAGCAGGTAGAAAATTTGGGCAGATTCATGGTTCTGTGCAGCTGCAGTAATTGTGTCATGCCTTATGCCACTTGTCATAGCATATGACCTGAGGTCACACCTACGTGCACCCTTTGACCCCACTTAAAGCCATTGAGGGGCCATCTCAGCAAGGCAATTATCAAAGTGGCATGTGCTGCTTTACAGAGACTGGTCTCCAGCATCTTGGGAAGATGACCCAGCTCTCCTGCAACTTACATTGCTCTCTGATATCACTGCTTGCTACCGTCTGTACAGGGAACCTGGGTAAATAGTGCAGTGGCCCAAAGTGAGGGGGAATAAACTTTGGGGATTTTGCTACTAATTCAGATCTTAGGTCAATTGGAATTAACCTTGTAAAGTAAACAAGTTGTAGTTTGTCCTGCTTGAATTGTCTCTGAGGAGGAAGCGCAGCCTCCAACCTGAATTAGTTTTTTCCTGGTTGTGATCTGTTCTTTAGTGCCTAAAGACTAGGGTTACAGTTCTGGAATGTGAGACAGTTTCTTGTATGTCTTGTACACTTAAGTACTGTTAGGATAAAACATGAATTTTCTAATTTGTGTGTTATTCTTTGGACAGCCAGTGTAGTATGTAGTGGACAAGAACAATAACCTTGTGGTAGGCTGAGAGTTCAGCAGTTGCTGTCTTAGGCCAAATATCTTGATTCTTAACCAAGTGAGTGCTTACAAACACCTATTCTTGAGATCAAATAATTTCCTGCAGAGATATAACTAAGCTGCCAACATAACTTGACTTTCACTTTTGACTTGACAAGTTGTTCCTGATTTTTCTCTCCACCATCAGCACTGCTTAGGGGCTTCTTTTTTTATTGTCTCATCTCAAAGAAGTACTCAGCTAGCTTGATGATTTGTGGAATTTCCTTGTTTTGCTGGGTTAGAACTGTGTCTTATCTGTGTTCTTTTGGCACTTAAGTACATGTTGTTAACACCCTCCAGCTGTTGTCAGTGTTGGTCCTGCAATGGGCGGCAGTCTCAAGTGAAAATAATCATATGCTGTTGGTAAATCCAGAGTTAAGCAACCACAGTAGCAGTATCTCCACCCACATGGCAGAGTTTACAGTCTGATAGTGGTATCCTTCAGATTGGAGACCAAGGGCTGTGATCAACAATGTCCATAATCTCCACTTAAGCATGGGGGGAAATTTCAGAAGATTTTCAGTAGTTTCTGTTTGTATTTTCTCAGTGTTAGAGTTAAATTGGACACAAAGTCATGATGCAATCAATGTGATTAATATATAGAGTAATTTATCATAGAAACATTAGAAGATACATTTTTGTCAGACTTTTGTTTATGATGTTTGTAAATAAGCATATCTATGAACTGAAGTTACTTGTAATACACATCTGCATTTCATCTGCAAATTGATACCTGATCTTTAGGAGCATAGTACATTTTCTTCTAATTCTGAATAATCGATAGTTTATTGAGTTGCTTGTCCATTTCTATTGTAATGTGTTTTCTGGGGAGAAGTATTGTTAACCTTGTGAACTGTAGTTTTCCATCCAACAAATATAATGTAAATTTATTTGAATGAGGAAATTGTTATTGCTACTTAATACAGCCCTTCTCATTCTTCACATTCATTACTGAGACATAACATTGTCCTTCTGCTAAACTCAGAAGTAACTCCTTGTAGGTGGGAATTGTGTAACAGACCACTGGGCTTCAATCCCAGGCACAGGATTTTCTGCCACTAAAGGCAGGGTGTCAGTTCAGTTTTCCCCACTGTTATGTTTGCAGTGTTTAATTTGAATCGATTTCCTGTGGCAGTAAGTACATTTCAGCTCTGGCTTTTCTCTGATTCCCAAATGTGCAGCCTGCCAAAGCTCTTCCATCTGTGTTCCCTGTGGAGAATGCTCTTGAGCCCTTCAGTAGACCTCAGAGAGTAAGTTGCAGCCTGTTGGCAAACCTGTTCACCATAACTCATGGAGGCTGAGGGCTCTAAAGGTGTGGGGCTTCCTTTACAGGCTGCCAGCCCACAGAGTGCCTAGGCTTTGAAATTAGTGGGGTACACCCACCCCAACCTCTGTTCTGAGAAAGAGTCTTGAACTGAAAAAACATCAGGAGTTTTCAAGAGAGAGAAATCCCCAACAGTATGTTTAGGAGCAAGTCTTAAAAACTTCAGAGTTTGAAGATAAAAGTAAGACTTTTTTCATAAGGCAACAGTTTGAATTTTTAATTAGAAAGTACATAGAACATTTCATCTTTTGCTTCCTGAGGGAAATGGTTGCTGAGACTTTCATCTTCACACAGGCTCTTTCACAATGCTTACTGATCCCTTTCCCCCTGTTATGCACTCCCCAGCTTCTCTGATCAAGCAGAGGAGCATGTTACATCTGTAACATGAAGCCCAGCCTCAGGGTGCTATGTAATGGGATTTGTGCTTCTCTAGTTTTCAGTGCAATGCTGCTTATTTAGCTAAAGAAAGGAGCTCAGGTTTCAGACAGCAACAAAGCAGGAGTTGCATCTCCCTGGATTTCAGAGCATAGATCCTCACTTTGCTTGAGGAGGAAGGCAATTCTTCATGGACTTTCCCTTCAGCTAAATTGACTTGGCACTAAAGCAGGAGGGCTTGAGACCCTGTGAGAGAACAAGCCCAAGTCAGGGTTCAGTATCTCATGTATTTGCATCATACAGTGGTAGCATGCATATGCATGTCTGGGTTTATTTGAGTATGATTGCAAACAAAATGTGTGTTACCTGGCTTGCACGGAAGACACAATATTTCTTCTAAGTAAACATGAATTCTTCACAGAAATGTGGCAACTTGTTTGTAAGTACGTACATTCCCCAATGAAATCTCTTTACTTTTGATTTCTCCTTCTCAGCTAGGTTCTGCAAAGCCTGTAGTTAATCACAGTAGGCTCAGATCACAAGCTGTGTGTATAGATATTTGTGAGGAAGATCTCAATCAGTGCTCTGTACACAGAAGCAAGCTGGCTCATTACTAGGATGGGATTTATACTTGCCAGCTGGTAAGAATTAAGAAGCTTGGGAAACAAATGCGCAGAAATTAGCAGCAGGGGGTTGAAAACAAGCATGGCTTTGGATTCACTATCTTGATAAAGATTTGCAGAATCAAAGCAGAATGGCAAGTTAGTAATTTCCTGGTAGTAAGTATTGCTACCCTGTTAGTGCCAGAAACTAAAAGCACACATGCCGGGCATTAGGTGTCTGTATGCTTTGAGACATTAAATCATTCATCAAATTTAGAGCAAAACAGATTGTACCAGTTCATATAAATGCTCCTGTTTCAGCAGAGAAATGTAAATAACATGCTGATCATACTTGAGCATACTTGAAAACAGGTTTGAAAACCTCAGTGTACAAATGTTGTTACTTCACTTCACTAGCTCTATCAATACCTCACTTAACAAAAATGGTATACATATGGCCATTTAACTACAAGATACCCCATTCCATCTGTGGCAAAAACCTTAGCAGTTTCTCCAAATGAATGTATAGTATATTGTGCACAAAAGGCTATGAGGTGTAAAGGTGTAATGCATAAACAGAATGCCATCTCTTAAATGACAGTAAAGAATGGCATAAGTACCTAAATCATGGAAGTTATAAAATCAGAAAAATTCGTTGTTTCTTTAAGCTAGTTAATTTAAGGGGTACAGTTCTCTGAGTTCTCCTCTTACTTAGCAAGATACTCACAGGAACTAAACGAGCCTACAAGAAATCTGTACTGTGTGTTTAGAAACTACACAGAACTTGTGAAGCACTGACTCAGCCTGACTTAGAGACCTTCAGATAACAGTTTTTGAATAAGAACATAAGCCTTAGTTAAGGCACTTTTTGTTATTGTTAGGTGAATTTATAATTTCGGGAACTGAGATAGGAAATCACATTGTTCTCATTTGTGCAGGTGAAACTCTTGACTTAGAACTGTGCAGGGGAGTTTCATCTTCTAAATGCTGCCATCATGGAAATCACTAGAAGTTTCACTGGAGAGGTTGATCAAAGCAGATATGAAGAAAAAAAAAAAACAAAGAAGAAAAGAAAAAGTTGGCAAAGCTGCTGTCAAGACTATTTAGATGGACATATCTGGATCCCTGTCTGAATACTACCAACTGTCACATTTAATCAGCTTTGAGCTCTTCTTGGTCATCATTACTTTTTCAAGACACTGTTTAGAAATAGTTAATCAATTAATTCAAAACCTACAGAGCTGTTGTTATGATGAAAACTTCATATCTCTGGAAAACCTTTCCATTCAAGAAATCTCATCCTATAGTTGCAGAGAAGTTCCTATAAGACTGGGAACTAAATGGAACTAATTTTTATCCTTGGTAGTTGAAGCAAAATCCTGAAAATACTTTGCACATAATGTTAGAACCTGAAGGCTTCCATTTTCTTGGGCATGACACTGAATTTCATTAGTAACTAGCATGCTGTGGAACACTTTGTGAAGCAGACATTTCCAAAGACACTATGAGAGAAGCCACTAAATAAGCTTTATGTGGAAAAGGTTTTATTCTTTTGCAGAAGGATCTGTTGGTAGGAAAGTTTCAGAAGGTTCACTTCCAGATACTTTCTCAATTAACAAATATCATCTTTGAATTAGAAGTTGATCTGTGTGCCTATTTGTGAAATCCTACTTACCCTTCAAGTCGCTGATAGACATTGCATCCAGTGAAAGTTATTCAGTGTAATGAAGATTCTCTTTAGTTATTCTTCTGCTAGCAGTTTTACTCCCATCCAGTCCTTGCCTTTGTCATGTAAGAAATTATGTACGTGCAAGAAAGAAAGATTTGAGTGCACAACTTCCCAAACTTTGTGAATACATTATCAAGCTGTTCTCTTCCTGCTGACAGCCAGTTGCTGCAAGATCTCCATCGTTGTGACTTGGCCCTTCTGTAGCCCTAAGCTGATGAGTGAAGTTCAGTTTTGGAGCCCCCATCTCCCCAACACTTCCTCTGAATTCTGTGAGCAATATGTGGTTCCTATGAGTAATGAATAAAATTGTTAATTGATCAACACAAGAGAGGAAAATTATTGGATTTCTTCAAGTTACATGTTATTTGTATTCTCTTAACATTTCTAAGTCCTAGTCTTCCATTGGGGAGCCATGGAGCTGGTAGCTGTGTTAGTGTATTAAGTAATTTCTGCCCCAAAATCACTTACATTCTTCAGCCTTGTATAAACTGGTAGTACCATTGGTATATATGTGTGGTATGTATGTATGTACTGAGCAGCACTACTAACCCTTTAACCCTACAGGTTTGCCTTCAGTATTTTTTCAGTTGCATCAATCAACATACTTAGGTTCCATTCCTTTTCTAAATTATCTGTCAATCACATGCAGCAGACAGAATACCCCATATTTTTTTCCTTTTGCTAGTTTCTTGTGTGAAAAAGAAAGTCTATCTCATGTTTGGAGGTTACTGCAGGGCAAATACAAAGTCCAGTAAAATCGAAGGAATCTTTTACATCAGGAAAACTAAACTTTTTCTCTGCTTCAGGACAATAACAACACAAGGAAGGAATTGCATGGACATAGTAAGGCAATTACTTGAATTGATGAAATGTAGTTAAAGAATGTTTATTAATTTGGATCATAATATCATAGGAAAAAAGATGTTCAAAAGTGTATGTGGTGTACCATAATGTCACTCTGACCTGCAGTTGGCTGCCTTAGAACTGCAGAAATACAAATTAAAAAGCATTATGCTTTTTAATGCTGTCTAGTCTAGCTAGACTGCTTTCAGTCAGTCAGTGAAATTTGGGAGATTAAGTTAATACAAAGATACCAATAGCTGGCAAAAGAAATCATTGAATTTCATCCTGGTTTGTTATAACTGGTCTCTGGACGAAGTGCACTGGTATTGTAAGCAATATGGCTGAACCAGCATGTTCTTAGGGACAGTTTATCATATATGCTAACATTTATGGCTCTCATGGAGTAATTTATCTTTTTACAAATTATGGTATTTTAAAGAATATTGAAATAACAAAGTTCAGATTAGCATATAGGTTGTGTCCCCCTTGCAGAGGAGGACTTTCTCTCTCCATTAGTAGCAAAGGAACAGCGCAACTTAAAAAACCCTGCAATTACAGAAAGTGTAAATGAAGAGTGAATAAAAACAGAAATGCAGAAATAAATCAAAATATGAGTAGTTGGAACCACTAGATGATTGGGAGAAAAGCACATAAAAATTACCCTTTTCTTTTTTCTTTATTTTTTAAAAAGTAGAAATTTGAAGAGATGTTTTTACCCAAAGAAAAGAAAGGACTTCCAGTACACAGTTAATGGTGTATAAAGACCAGAATACCATCAGGTTGCCTTATTCCCAGGAGAACTCAAGCTTTCCCAGTTTCAGTAGTGTGCCTCCAGGAAATCGTTCAGAAGGATGTATAATTAGCCCACACTCTTCCAGAGTGCACAGTGTAACTTGATGCAGTTAAACCAGAAGACAGTTTTCATCTTTTGACCCTGTGTCAAATGTGGCAGTTGAGTAGCTTACCTGAGATCTGTAAGACAAAGTTGGCCAACAGACCTTTTCCTGTAGAAAGGAACACGCAGTAGGACACACTACCAAACCCACAATTTTAAACCTGGCTTATTTTCAAAGTAACAGAAAAAGTGGCTGTTGTTAAGTGATACAACTCAGTGCATTCAGATTCTATTTCTTTTTGCCATTCTGAAGTTTAAAGAAAAATTTTTGCCCTTGCTTAGGATGTATGAAAAGGACAGTGAAAGTTGCTTTCACTTTAGGTACTAACAAGATACATCCTTGGAAGGATGAATGTCATCCTATAATTCCAGTGTACATCCAAATGATAGTCCTGGGAATGGTAAAATGTTTAGTGTAGTGTCTGTGTCTTGCATCCATTAGCATGCAGAATAGTTGAAAAAGTTCACGGTGGAATGGAATAATGTTGAATAACTCCTGGACAGAAATGCCCTGGTAACTGTGTAGGTTGGGGTGGTGGTGGTTTGTGTGTGTCAGGGTGTGGCAGCTGCAGGGGGGACCTGCGCAACTGGTAGAAAATGCACGAGTTGAAAACTCAAATGACACTGTAAAACAACTCTCATAGCTTAATTAAATAAAACCAATAATGCGATTTAAACTTCTTTGAGTTAAAATTACTTTAATAAGGGTGTTAATTACTAGAGGATTAACACTGCTTACATGTGATAATAGATCTAGTCAGTCAATAAAGGGTGAGAATAATGTTCGTTTAAGAAGCAAAAGAATCTAACACAGGATTACTCACTAGAAAGGATAACATTTCAAAGTGGCAAGTAAAATCAGGGGAAGATGTTTTCAAATTGCAGGAGGCATTAGAGGCTGAATTTTGCCATCATTGCTCAGCAAAAGTTCCACGTGTACTGGGATCTGTTGGAGCTAAAATATGAAGAGTAATTATTGCAAATGACATGAAATAATTTGTAATTACTTGGTCTTCCAGAGAAATCATAAGAAACAATTTTTTAGATAAAACATTTAAGTAAAATACTGTCTATAGAATTGAGGAGAAAATGCATACTCTAAAGGGAAAAAAACCCCCATCTTCTAAGGAGAAGAATTTCTTGAAGATGTATTTCGTAGAAAAATGAATTATATTGGATTATTGCCTTTAAGCAAAATGGGGGTTTTCCTAATACATTTGCAAACAACAGCAAGAGGAGAAAGATCTTTTGCAAAAAAACCCCAGTTTAAAAAACAGAAATTTTTAGGTATCCAGGTTTCAGCTTGCTAGGCTTGGAAGCCTTTGTTAAACCAAGTTATCTAGACAACAAGTTAACAAAACAAAACCAGGATTTTATATGGGCTATAGTATTTGCTAAAATGTTTTGTGAGTCATTTGATAGATACAAATAGGGAAGTAAATACTTTCTTGTAGATGAAAGTGAAGGTTATCCACGAAAGAATATGAAAGTTTTTTCCTAGTGATTTTGGCTTTCCTTTCAACTTGTCTCTATTTACATTCCTGAGCTACTGATTGTGGAATTCCTTGTCCAGAGGTTCTCAGGTCTAGTATAGCTTTCCCTAAGGGATGTAACTTCATCTGCTATACAGGGTGGTTATGCAGCCATACCCTGAGTGCACTACTTTAGAAGAAATAACTATCTGTTTACAGTAAACTTATGATGGCCACATATGTAAGTATTTGTGCCTTATGGATTTTTGTTTCTGGATGCAAACAAAATTATGCTGTTTTGTGGCCTATTATGTCTTGTATCTCAGTGGCTTTTCATATATTCTAGCTCAGCACCCAAGATCAGTTGAGATACTTTATTGAGCAGTTGCTGTATTTGTATCTGTTTCTGCAGAAGTTTTCAGAGAGGCACTTTATATATAAAATTCTGAGTGTTTTGATGACTGCCTAAGAGAAGAATCTGGCACACTGTGGCTGTAATTTTTTATTTTAGATGTGCAGCTTTTGAGAAATGCACAGATGCTAAAAGAAACTAAAGCAAAAGAAAGTTGTTACTTAAAAAATAATTACTCTGTTGTTTTGAAGCAAACTGTTTCCCCTTACCTACTGTAGAACCTCAGGTTATCTCAATGGAAATTATGTGATTCTTAGTACACACTGCAGATCATGGACTTCTGTGGAGACCAATTGCTGCAGATTCAAGAGTGCTCATAAACTTTATAGACCTGATGTTTATTCTCCTGTTAAGGTGAATCCATTACTGCAGCAATGTAATTTCAGCATATTTCATAGATGTAATTTTCTCTTGGTGTTTTTGTCCAAGTCAGAATATGACAAGAAATGACTGGAAAGTTGGGAGAGGGAAATGCTCTGTTCACTGAATCCCTAATTCCAGCAGCACCCATACTGGTGGTGTCCTGGGTCTGTTCTTTAGCTGCAGCTTCCCACAAAGGGCTGAAGTTTTGGCTTCCTCTGTAAGCACAAAACTGATGCCGTGGAGCTGCTCACTTGTCTTCCCATAGGCATCAGTTTGCATTTGCATGCCAGGACTGTGTATCTAAAGCTCCTTCCTTCAATCCTAGAAGTAACTGGACTGCAATTCAAACTTGGAGTTGTATTCTGGGCAGACCACTGCAGATGATTAGTTCTTGGGTGCAGCACCTGACTGTCTAGATTAGGTGTGTGTGTATACAAGGACAGTTCTGGGACAGTTAAAACCAGCATTTGTCAGATAGTGACTTCTTGTGGTATGGAGCATCTGGAGTTACTCTTATGGATAGTACTAAATATTAAATGTGACAGCTGGGACAAGAGTGTTCAATTCCAGAATGGAAATGAAAGTGAATGTGTTTTGTGTTTGAATTTTATGCTAGTTACACCAAATTAGATTAATTTAAATTTAAGGATACTCTGCCTCATCATATGCTATTTATGGCTTTATTTCATAGATGAGTGAATGGTCTAAAGCAAACCTGTTGTGGGTCTTGTGCAAGTAAAAAGAAGTGCCTGTAGAAAATTAAAGATTAAATAAACTAAAATAAAAAAATTCATTTTGAAATGTCAGTATTTAAGTACTACTGGAAAACCTGTGTTTAAAAAAACAACCAGAAGCCAAGTGCAAATGCCAGCTGAGATTTAACTGTGCTGTATTAAAGGATTCATAATTTTTACAGCTGAAATTGTGTTTTCAGAGTTTCATTCAGGTGAGAGGCAGATGGTCTGTTTTGGGGGCTGCACTTGTCAGCCCTGTGTGCTGTTTGAGCGTGTACACCTCTGCGTCAGGAGCTCAAAACCAGAAAAAATGGTGAATGACCTGACCATTGCATAATACACAATTTTTAATCCACACAAATTTTGCCATTGACATAGTTTTATGCTTTGTCTGAAGGGACTTTGTGTACGGACTAACACGCTTGACAGGAGCAATTTGGCCCGAGCCGGTGCCCTCTGGAGCCTGACTGTCTGCCAGGCTCCTGCTTTTCAGACTCTTCCCTGCTTCTAGACTCAAAAGATGGTTCTTTTGCTACTAGTCCAGCTTATTCTTTAATGATGAAGAACAACACACTTCATAATAAACATTTTCACTGTAATTAAAGAAATCTTCTTTGAAGAGGTATTTCTTGTTGCTGTACTGAGTGTTTCATAGGGCTTAGCTATTTACATTTGTTTCACAAAACTACTTTTCTGCATCTTCAGATGTTGCATCTTGGGCTGCTTGAAGTTTTAATGGGATTTGTAAAAATTATACATTGTGAATGTTTTTCTGGTTATGGTAACAGCAACAAGCTTGTTCACGTGACTTCAACAGCAAGTATTCTATTTTGTAGGCAAGCCTAAGTTCATTTGGAGTGCCAGAGAGTGAAAAGAAAACATCATGAATGTAACAAGACCAGGCATCTCTCAAAGTGTACCACAAAGTCCAAATTTTAGGAAAGAGTTCTGCCCTTTGCAAGGATTTTTTCATATAAAAGATACATGAATACTTCTGTTATAAGAAATAACTTCTGTTTTTTCTTAGCATAGCAACAAATCCCAATGGTTTAGCTGTCATAACATTATACATTGTACATTTATGAATGTGTTGAAGATTGTATCCCAACACTCAAGATAGTGACAGATAAAATTTCACTGATAAATTTGAAACAGATGGTAGATTTAAATAAAAAATTGTTTCATTCTTGTGAAAATTTCAATGTCCTAAGTTTAGACACAACTTCTAAATGCATAGTGCTTAAAAGAAGAACGAATATTTTAATGCAGTGACTTAAATCTGAAACACGCTACCTTTCTAACACGGACTATCCTTCCTTTGAAAATCCAGGGCTCAGTTTTCAAAGCATTGTCTAGGAATTTAGCCTGCGACCCCCATTGACACTAATGGGAATTGCATAGTAAGTCCCCATAACATCACTTTGAAAATCCATTTGTTGTACCAATTCAGAAAAAAATAGCATAAACTACAGGGAGACATTCGCAGATCAAGTGTAGACTTTGAAATACAAGACCAGTGTACGTTATTTCAGTTATGTGATCAGTAGAGGGGATTCTGAATTCACCACATTCACAAAATAAGTCACCAGGTCTAAATAAAACAAAATATTTTGGCAAGTGGCAGGCAGACTTGCTAACCAGGCTAACAAGATGCTTGTCAGCAGTAATGAACACCTACTGATCAAGTGATAATTGTGTTTGGTTGGTACAGTGTTATTCTGCAGTTAGCAAACTGCCTTTTTTTCTTTCAAGCTGGACTTAGGTATCTATATTTTAAGTAGTTCTGTTGTTCCTTTGCAACCAAGGAATGTTTAGAGTAAACAGGACTTGTCTTTGTCCAGTTTTGATTCTGATCCTTGTCCTTTATGTTTTGTTTTCCAATTTAGTAAGTGCTTTCATGGTGTGCATGCTTTAATTAACAGGAGCATAACTTGGTCAATAATGATGGTGTTATCTTCATGGTCATGCAGACAGTTTTTGTTGGAAATAAGTGTACCTGGGTAGCATATGTTCATGTATACTTGTGCATGAAACCTGAGCAAAGGTTTAAAAAGTGTTGTTGTTTTTGTGTAACTGTGTAAACTGCAGTGCCTATGAGTCCCAGTCATGGACCATGGCCCCATTATGCTGGGCAGAATATAAATAAGTGTTTTAACAAAAGCAAGACAGTGCTGCCTCAGAGTTCCCAAAGCAATGAGATTATAGCTCCACTGAAAGGTTAACGTTATGTCAGAGATTATGAAACAGCAACTCTTCTGGTTGACAGGCTTCCTTCTGGGTTCTGAAACCCATTTGTCCTCCTTAAAACAGGGTGGGGTGGGTTGGTCCAGTGTGAACTCCCTGCAGTAGGAAGTGTTGAGAACTGGAACATTTGTGAGTGGCTTTTGTGAGTTTATTGTGTTTAAAATGAAAAAGTCACCTTCATGTTTGTTACTTTTTAGCTCCAAAACCCAACAGAAGTACAAATACTAATGTGTTTGCTTTTTCTTTATCTTGGTGACTTAAATGATACACAGCTAGCAATAGCTGGGGGTTTTTTCCTAGGCCAAGAGCTGTGTACCCTCAAGGAAAGAATTATAATGTTACTTCTGTATTCTTTCCTAAGAAAAGATTGGGTGTAGCTTGCAGTTGTATGTGCTTGGCACTATTAATTTCTCAGAAGAGTTCACCGTATTCTAGGCTTTGGGTTTTTTTTAATTAAAGAGGTCAAAATCCATTATATCAAAATTTCAAAGAATTTACCAATTAGCTGTAGTCTGTGATGCCCAGCAGGTGGCTTTTATACTATTAAAGGGAGATTGTTTCCATCTCTGATCAAAGGGAAAGCAAAACAAAAGAAAATATAGAATATTTTTCTGTACACAGTGCAAACCACATGCTGTGTAAATGATGTGAAAACTGTACATGAGAGACTACTCAGTCATCCCACTTCAAGAAAAAGTTCTGTATATTTTCACACTGGTCCTCACAACGATTTCAATGGTAATGTCTAAGTCTGTTTAGATTACTGATTAGCTGAGAAGGTTAGACAGCTTGCTATTTCGTAAAATGAAGACTTTAGCATTTTTCTTATTTAAAAGTAAAAGTAAAAATGTACAATTGAGTAGATAATGAATTTACTAGAAGTGAAATTAGAAAAAGCTGAGCGTGCTGGAATGTTTCAAGACGCAAAAAAATTCCAATTTGCACTTTTCAATGAATCTAAACTTCCCCGATTTTTGCCTACTTAAAAGAATGTTTGTGACCTTTTGACCCTTTTGTTATCCCTTACTCAGAAAGGCCTTTATTCTGTAAGACTTAGGTATAAAAAAATAAAAAGAGCATTAATGGCGTAACAGTCCTTTCTGATCACCCTGTGTAAGATGTTTATGCAAAGTGTCAATAGAAGCAATTGGCCTAACAGTGTGACAACCTGCTTTGCTTGGAAATGGGCTAATCTCCTGTTTGGGTTATCCAGAGGTCAGGTAAGGATTTCTTTTTTCGCACTCCCCGTAGCGCATGGGTACATAACCTGCAAACACTACAGGGCAGAAATCAGAAGCTATTGAGCCCAGGGATGCCACAAAGCATTTTTAGTTAATCCTGACTGGTTTGCTTCTCCTGATTTTTTGTTTTTTTCTTCTGCCTTCTTTTAGTTTTTCCATTCCTGGTCCCATCCCAGAGAGTCTGCTTGAGCGTATAACACATAATGATGACAGGGACTCTACCAATTTCATTATCTGCTGCTTCACTGTGTTGTTTTTTTCTTTTTCTTTTTTTTCTCTTTTTTTTTTTTTTTTTTTTTTTTTTCCAAACAGGCATCATCCCACTCTTTTTTTGAAGTTCACGTGGAAACCTACTTTAAATCTCAGTTTTTGAGGGCTGCCCCCTTTGCCCTGTCACAGCAGGCTGGAACTCAATAAGAGCTCAGGCAAGCGTAGCGGGCCGGGCAATGGGCCTTGGCGGGCTGCACGCTGTGAACTCCTGCCTCACTGAATCAGCTTCTGTGTGTTTTTATAACTGCCTTTTTTTTCCCTGTTAATTATGCCCCAAGGCTGTGGAAAGACAGCATTTATCTGTTTCAACAGACTAAGCAGCAAGTGTTCTGACATGTTTATCAGGCAAATTGTACCTGACAAAAGGTAATTACACATGCAATCAAGTCCAGAAGTAACTGGGTGATTAGGGGTTAATAAACTGTTTAGCATAAAAAATATTCAGCTTGTGAGCAAGGAGAGTGGGCCAGAACTGACATAACTGACAGTGATATATTAAAAAACTACTTTTCTTTGGATGGAATATTTGACTTTATTGAAAGGTAAGTAGGAAATAAAGTGTACAACTCAGTTTTATCTCCACCTCCTGAAGCACTGGTGCCTTTTGTACAACCAAAGATATTTGCTGATGCTCATGCTGCTTCAGAAGAGATACCAACTTGCACCATTCCAACTCGCACTAAGCTACCTTGATAATTCACAATTAGGATTTTTGTACTATAACCAGTGCAGTGTCTAATGGACACTGCCCCCATTTCCATCTGCAAAGCTCATGTCTCCTCCTTCTGTCTGTTGCTGTGTTCACTCTGTGCATAGCTAGTTCCCAAAGTTGCGTTCTCTTCCAAGATTATTCCTGACAGTTGCCCAAAAGTAAAAAGGAAAGGGCATCTGTATGATATCTGAGGATGTGACAAGAGGCTCAAATGGCATTGTAAGGGCCGGATGGTCGATTCCAGCAGTTCCCAGTGCACAAAATTCTCACGTAATTACAAGATGGCCTAAATACAGGACTATGGCTGAGCTGCTCTGAACTTTAGGTAATACAATACAAAGCTTTAGTGAGCAATGATGAAGAATAATTTCCATTCAAACAGGGCAATATCACCTAGGTACTGGGAAAACGCTGGAGTACTAACTTTGAAGAATAGGTGCAAGTACCCTATTTGAAATCAGAATTCTGTCCCTAAAAGTTTAAGATCTTTTCCCCTCATAGCATCGATATTATAATGTTTTTTGCTAACTGATCCTGTTAGCTGGCAAGGTCTTGCAGCAGGAGCTCTTTCAACCAAAACATAGTTTAGTATCTTCTAAAATAAAAGTCTTCCAATTAAAAATAACAGTTATATGTATGTCAGAAATTACTATAAACTTTTGCATAAGTACATATAAACACTTTTTCTTTTCCAAGTGTTGTTTATTTCTACAGAGAGACCTAATGTTAGACATAAAAGGCATTTAGAAAATACCTGCACATGAAGAGAAAATTACAAAATCAAAGCACTGTAGAGCATAATTCAAAATAAAAGTGCACTACAGCAACCAGAGGCTGAAGTTACCTATAATGTTAGAATTATATATGTGACTAATAATGTAATGGTTTGGGAAAGCAACACTTGCACATACAGTAGAAGAAACATGCTGCTCTCTGATCATCAGCCCTGATGTTTCCAAGATGTTGGATAAAGGTTCCCCTTATATCATACCTTTAGAAGAGGCAGAATCCTCTAAATGAGGTGGAAGTGTAGACTGTATCTTGTAAATGTAAGTAAGTGGACAATATATAGGATGTTCTCTGTGGTGTACAGGAGAGGCTAAAGCTTGTTTTTTTTTTTTTTTTGTTTCCCCCTTTTTTTTCACCAATGACTCAGACTCACATATTTTCAAATTGTTCCTAGTCAGAAGGAAATAATTGCTCTTTGCTCCTAGGGAAGCATATTCTGCTTCATTATAAAATACTCGGGTATAGTATTGCCTGTCTGAGCTTATTCTTATTTTTCATAGTTATTATGGGATAAAGAGCACAGCAGGGCTATTGTTCTTGGGTAGCAGAGTACATATATTTAGTTTATTCAGTGCTTCACAGTGTTTTGGCTGCATGATAAGCTGGTTCTGACTGAACACCTTTGGGTGGCTTCTTAGGTGGGGCTGAGTAGCTTTCTAAACAGCCAACATGGGCTGTGCTGCCACCAGACTGAGAAGTGAGGGACATTGCCTTTCTGAAGTTTTTTCAATACATACTAACTTCAGAAAGATGCATGTACAAAGTAAGCATTTTTCCTATTGTAATTTCAAAGCAAGCTGTGCACAGTCTAACCTTGGAGGAGTCGCAGCCAGTAGCACCAGTATGAAGTGATACACTCATCACCTCAAATCAGCCTTTGACTGATTTTTGAGGCTGGGGAATACTTACTGCCAGGACCTCCTATTTGCCCATATTTATCTTTTGACAGAGTGTGCCAGTGTGGTGCATTCCTTGTTAGATAATACATCTCATTTTCAGTTATTGTCTCAGTAAGAGTGAAAGCTTTACTACATAAAATAGTAGTAGGGAAGTGTATCTTTAACTTGGCCTTTAATCATTTTTTATCCTAGATGCTGCAGTAAAAACTACTGTGACAGAACCAGCAAACTGTCCTGTGCTTCATGCACATCATCTGCCTATGGCTAAGACACCTTACTCTATGACAGGGAGAGAAATTATTAATTTAAATAGGACACGCATTTGTGTAGCAAAAGATGCTGTAAATCAGAGAGGAACAGAGCAGCAGAAATTGAAACAGATTGATGAGTTAACACCTCTGCCTTGTTGCTGCAGGAATGAAAGTGAATTCAGTACTGTGTTGGGCTCAAGTGAAGCTTTGCATGAATGGATTGAAGTTATTTCCCACCACCCATGTGGTGGTCCTGGGGCCAGTGAGTCATTTCTGCTAGACTGTCCTCTCTGCCCCTGGCTGCTCGCCAGCCTGCTCCCGTCACAAAGCATGGGCTGTGCATCCACTGAGCCCGGGTGCCGGGGCAGATGCAGGTGATAGGAATGGCCAGGACACAGATCCTAAGAGCTGCACACCAGGCAGCTCTGGCCCACCCCACAGCATGCAGTACTTGCTGTCAAAGCCCACTGCATAAAGCAGTATGCACCACTGCAGAACTGCAGTGAGTGGGACAAAATGCACAATGCATAACTGTGCACAGCAGCAGTCCCTTCTCCAGCAGTGTCTGCAGCTCCCTGCTGCATTTAATCCACAGCCAGGATATCATTGTCACGCTGCAGCCCCCGAACAGATGCTCAGAAGGAGGGAAGGAGGCTGTGACTGAGTGGCATGTGTCATTTGATTGCATGTCTGGGCCTTTGAGCTACCTGCTACATGTCATGACAGCTGCTTGAACTTAAGAAATTTATTAGCCTGAGGTTAGTTGCATGCGGCTCTTTGACCATGCATGGAGCCAGGAAGAAGCTCTGGGTACATTCCCTTTGCTGATAGTGTCTCTTTGGATGTTCATTCTTTAGGGCCAGGACTGTCTTGGAGTGCACAGAATATGCTTCATGTTCTGTGTGACTTTTTTTTACCTGTTGTTAAAAAACAACAGACTTTATGGTCTGTTTAGAGCCCTACATGCTTACTTGTGTTTGGGCAGGTGACAAATGAGGAGTAATCTTCCAGCCATCACTATCATGGAGATTTCCCAGAGCCATGGCATGATCAGTTGAGTCAACTATTGAAAGCATCATATGAAACTCACTCATGCAGTATGGTCAGAGAAATTTCTTTGAACTTGTCAGCCCTGTAATTGTGTCAGTCATCAATGGCTTTGGGCTGCACAAGGCTAGCAGAATACCTTTACATACCTTTCACCCATGTGAGCTTCAGTGTTGTTTAGGATTTACCCAGAATCCTCAATTTCAATGGTACAATAGGGATAAGAAATTAAATCTTTCACCTCTGACTCACTGAATACAACTGCAGGAACATTGGTCCATCCATAAGGACCATGTCCCATGTTCAGCCCATGACACTGTAAGTAGCAGCAAGGTATTAATGACCAGATTAGTTGGTTTGGGTTCCTGTCAGCTTTATCCTCACAGCTTGTCTTGTGCATCTGCCTGTCCTATCTTTTCACTCTCTTGGTTGTGCTTTAAAATATCTCTGTGAGGACTGGGCACCACAAACTGTGTAACTCAGGTAATAACAAATGATACCAGAAACATGCAGTAGTAACTGAGGCTGTGAGTTTCACAACTGATTCTAATTTTTGGGTTATCAAGGCTTCCCAAGTCCTTTTGCTTGGTCACTGAAGGCATGTTCTCAGCAACTCAGTAAAATTGGTGGTGTCCATCTTGAGAAAGGGCTTTGTGGGAAAGAAATGTTTGAATTTGACCCTGGTGGTTATCATGGAATATCTAGTCAGCAGAGAATGAAATAGCCTCATTGGGTTTTAGATCCTTTCACCCCTATGAGATGTTAAATGTAAAATGTGTCAGTGAGGTTTGTAAGGGTCCCTGAAGGTCTTTGGGATGACAGAGGAGCAGGTCTGTCAGAGGTCCATTATAATCCCAGGAAATGTTGCTACCTAGTCCTAAAAGACTACACTACAAATAGGGAAGGAGTAATTAATTAGAAAATTATGCATTTAAATTAGACATTATATTTGAAAATAACATCAGGAAGTGGTTTGGAAGTGGAAAAATTTGCAAAAAAGTGACATATAAATTTGAAGCTGGGAAAACTGTATGTATGTTTTATTCTGTAAATAAATTGGTGTTATGATTTTGGGCATGAGCTTTACTAGACACCTCTGATAGTTTATCAGGCTGAGAATTTTGAATAAGGCAAGGTTCTCGGGGGTGCAGACCTCCTCTTAGTGTAGCCTGAGAAGTCAGAGGAGCGGGCGCCTGCTGCAGCTCTGCCTGTGGGAGCGAGGGCTGCTGCTGTTCTGTCCCAGCTGTAACAGCTCTGGTCTGGCTTAGCAGAAGCAAATGTCTGAAGTGAACAGGGCTCTTCCTTGAAATAGCAAAATGCTGTGACTTGTAGTAGTCTGTTACATTTTTCTAAGTGGTTTTGTTACACGAAGTCCTGTTCCGGCGCACCTTTCCAGCGTTACTGAGCCAGCAGGTCTCCAGGCAAGCGGGGCTCTAGGTTACACTGAGGACCCAGCTGAGCGGAGCAGCCGCGGGCACTGCGCGCTGGGGCAAAGTGTTGTTAATGGTTCTCAACGCTTATTTTAACAGTAGGTTTGGCTAACACGGGGCAGCCTGAGAACAAGCCCTTGTTAGCCCTCAGCAGCAGGACGGGGCCAGGCACCAGACGCAGGGGGAAGCTGGGGCGCCCCGCCATTGACGTCAATGGCAGTGGGGCCGCTTGCCCGCAGGTAGCCGTGGGAAAGACATCCCCGAGCCGGGCTGCCTGTGCCCTGGCCCCTGGCAGCCTGGGCAGGGTGCCCAGCGGTGCCTGGCCTGCACCCCGTGATGGTGGAGGGAGAATTAGGCTTTGAGGGCTGTGAGGGTGCTGGCTGCTGGAGGTTCAGCATTGCGGCTGATTGTAAAAGCAGGCTGGCTTTTTGTTGAACAGCATCTCTGAGCTCGTGAATCAAAGACCTGATTTGAAACTGCAGCCAAGCGTAGGACTGTGCTTGGAGACTTTTTGTTCCTCCACTGAAGTGTTTGGATTTGTTTGGGCCAGAAGTGTGCCCGGGGCTTGGCGCTGAGTTTCAGGGATCAGTCACAATGGACAGTGCAGCCAAGGAGGTGTTTAATTCACTTAGTTGAGACTACCTGAACGTCTCATTTAAATTATTGTGAGAAGCAGCAGACATGAGCATCCCTGTCCTTCTCCCTACGGTAAAGCAAGTTCCCCAATAGCAAAGTATGAAGCCATTAGCATCCCCTCCTGGGGCCGAACCTGCACAGCCGCCTCCCTGCACACCGAGGGAGGTGAGAGACGTTAAAGAGAGAAATGGGCAGGTGAAGGGGGTGTCGGCTGGGCTCGGCGAGGGGCTGTGCCCGGCCTCTCTCCGCAGAGCCGCCCGCACGCCCTCACCCGCCTCTCCCCCCGCAGCTCCTGGACCTCTTCATGGTGTGGGACTGGTCCACCTACCTGGCTGACTACGGGCAGGCCACCTCCAAGTACCTGCGGGTCAACCCCAGCACGGCCCTCACGCTCCTGGAGAAGTAAGTGCGGGGGCCGGGCCGGAGCTGCCGGCGCGGGGCTGCAAAGCGGCGGCGGAGCCGGAGCCGCCGTGCCGGGAGCGGCGGGGCCGGGGCCGCGGGAGCAGCCAGCGGTGCCCGAATTGCCGCTCTGGGGAAGGGACGCGCTGAGCTTTGGCCGGGGTGAAGCCAGTGCGAGAGTTTCGGCCGGCCCGGCGGGCGGGCAGGGAGGGCAGGGTGAGCCGGGCGCGGTGCTAGCATCCCGGTACCAACCCGCTGGTAAAAACCGCACCAAAGCTTTCTAACAGTGTTTTCTCTCCTCTCCTGCCTGCGATGGAAATGTCATTTGCAGAGTTCACAGAGGGTACGTATCGCCTATATTGTTACAAAATACTGTTTCTGTAACTTACTTAATTTCCCGAATTTCGTTTTTGTATTCGTTGGTATGGGAAATCAGTAATATAGATGCCTGTTATTGACGGTGAACAAAACTCACCCATTTGCCGAGTCTGAATTTACCATGGAAGCAGATGAACTAACGGGTTTTCTGACTTGCTTCTCTCCTAAGGCAATTGGTAGGGTCGGGGTCCTGCTGAAGGGGTATTTGCTTAATACTTACAGGTTATTTGGAAAGTAATATTTAAACGAATAAAGTAAGTAGTATAAAACGAATTCTGCATTGCAGAAGTTTATTTTAAGAACACATAGTGAACAAGTTTTGTAATCTTTCAGTTCTTATTAGCAGAAAGATCAGAAGAACAGTAGTAAACCGATCCAAATAGTGAAATTTTTCCTTTTCAATTTACATTTCTAATGTGTTTGTCATTTGCTTTTTTATTTCTCTAGAATGAAAGACTCCAGCAAAAAGAACAACATTTTTGCTCAGTTCAGGAAGAATGACCGTGACAAGCAGAAGTTAATAGAGACTGTAGTAAAGCAACTTAGGAGTTTAGTGAATGGTATGTCCCAGCACACATAGGCCTCTTAAATCAACAGTATCTTATCACATCAAGAGGTGTTTCTTAGCCACTGTTTCTACTAAGCAAATGGTGATGCCAGTTAGGACTTCTGTTTGATCGAGAAGAGGAAAAATGCAGTAGATGGATTGTACATGTAGTCTTCAACAAACAATTCTTTGTACGTATTTTTAATGGATCGAATACTATTTTGTATATTGTAAACAAATGGTGAAAAATGAGGTTGTACAATAAAAACCAGCGCAATTGTATTGTACATGGAACAGCTGAACTGTAAATATGTTATTTAAATATCTGCAGATATGGTGTCCAAAACTTTGCTCTGAGTAGGAATTATTTGAGAAATGATCCCTTAGTTGCTGTTTTCTGGTTGAATCCTAATTTAATGTTTTTAAACATTGAGATACTTGTGTTTTAGATGCCGCCTATTGTTTTCCTGCATTAAATGTATATTAGCCTTAAAGTGATTGGATGTAATTTTCTATACCAGGTTTTGTAGTCTGGAGGTATGAAAAAGTCTTCTGATTTTTAGTACCTTTGAAAACTACCTGAGAACTAGACTTGATATCTATTTAGCATTAGGACTTACAGGCTTCATTCTCCAAAAGGGTTTATCTGGGGTTGTGATTGTAAATAACCATTTTAGTTCTTTATAATGTGACATGTTGTTTCGTTTTGGTTTTGTTCCTCAGGGTTACTATTTCTAACTACACTTTTGTAAGATCTCGGATTCTTTATCCCAGATTGCAGTAAGGAATAGGTTTGCCGCTGTTGGTTTTGTGCTGCATCTGTTTGTTAGTTTGTGCTTTCTCCTGCCAGCCCCATCCCAGCGATCAGCATTTTGTCTCTTTGCACTGTCCCCTCCTGGCTAGTTTAGACACTAAGAGAATGTCTAACAAATACAAACCAAATGGAACGTGTAAAAATAATGTACATTTTCGCTGTATTTTTAAGTTATTGACAGTCTAAATACAGTAATATAAACCTCACCCGTATTCCTGTTTAATTTCACTCCGGAACACGCCTCGGAGCCGGTTTCGCGGGACCTGTGCAGGTCCAGACTCACGGGTGATTTGCCGCGGAAGGCGGCGGGGGATCCGCGCGGCCCCGACGGCGGTGCGGGCCGGGAGCCGGGGCGGGGGGGCTGCGGGAGCCCGGGACGGGACTCGCTACCTGGGCAGGCTGGCCCGAGGGGGCGCGGGTGGGTTCCCCGCTGCCAGGAGTACCCCGGTACCCCCGGCTGGCGCCCCGAGGGGTGGGCGGGGGCGCGAGCGGGAACCAGGCCCTCAGCCCCGGGCTGCCCCGCCGCCGCCCCGAGCCCTCGGCCGCGGTCCCCGGCCCTCCCGCGCCAATCACCGCACTTGGCCGCGCTGCTTAAATATGCAGCGGATACGTCATCTCCGAAGGTGGATCGGGCGTAAGTGGCCAATATCTATATAAATGTGGCCGAGGGGCGAACCGGCAGCAGGAGGCGAGCGGGGCCGGGCGGGCAGCAGCCGGCAGGGCCCGTCGCGCAGCGCCCGTAGCCGAGTCGCGGGGCGCCGGCCCCCGTCCCTGACAGCCGCCGCCTCCCCCGCCGCCGCAGGAGATGCCGGCCGGGCTCTCCTGGCCCGAGGCGGCGGCGCTGGGGCTGCTGGCCCCGGCTCTGCTGATCGTCCTGTGCCGGCACCTGTGGGCGCTCCGCTGGAGCCTCAGCCGGGACCGCGCCAGCGCCCTGCCCCTGCCCAAGGGCTCCATGGGCTGGCCCTTCTTCGGGGAGACCCTGCACTGGCTGCTCCAGGTAAGGCGCCGGGGGACGGGGCGGGGTGCAAGGGGCCGGCGGGAGCCACGAGCTGACCCGCAGCTCGTCCCCAGGGCTCCCGATTCCACAGCTCCCGGCGGGAGAGGTACGGAAACGTCTTCAAGACCCACCTCCTGGGCCGGCCGGTGGTGCGGGTGACAGGCGCTGAGAACATCCGCAAGATCCTGCTGGGTGAGCACACGCTGGTCAGCACGCAGTGGCCCCAAAGCACTCACATCATCCTGGGCTCCCATACTCTGCTCAGCTCCACCGGTGAGCTGCACCGCCAGCGCCGCAAGGTGAGCCTCGCAGGCACCCGACAGGCACACAGCCCAGGCAGCACCTGGGGCCGGGCATGGGCCACGGTGCCGTGGGTGCTCCCTCTGCTTTAACTACCTGCCTCTCTTCCCCCCTTCTCCTAGATCCTGGCCAGAGTCTTCAGCCGTGCCGCCCTGGAGAGCTACCTGCCGCGGATCCAGAAGGTTGTGAGCTGGGAGCTGCGGGGCTGGTGCATGGAGCCAGGCTCTATCGCAGTTTATTCCTCCGCTAAAACCTTAACTTTCCGCATTGCAGCTCGCATTCTGCTGGGGCTCCGCCTGGAGGAAAAGCAGTTCAAGGATCTGGCCAAAACTTTTGAACAGCTGGTGGAGAACCTCTTCTCCCTGCCCCTGAACATACCCTTCAGTGGGCTGCGCAAGGTACTGCTGCCTGCACTGCTCCCTTTGCCCGGGGGCAGGGCCTGGGCCCTGGCAGCACAGACCCCTGTCCCTGGGCCCACCAAGGGACATTTCTGATGGGCCAGGACATCTGCAGCACTCGGTTCTAGATCTGAGGGCTTGGTGTCTTACCATCCCCAGCCATTTCTCCTCTCTGCCCTCACCTGCTCCTGGCTGGTTTCCAGCACTTCTGGACACTGGTTCCAGCACCTTGTGCAGCACAGGGCTCCTCCCTCATCCCATATGTTTCCTCTGTGAGTTCATTATGTCTGACCCTGTCCCATCTTATCCCATCTGAACTCATGTCAGCCCATGGCAGAATGGTCTGTGGGCATAAGCACAAAGACAGGTGGGCACAGCACACCTCAGCTTAGCATCCCCTCTGCAGCTCAGGCAGGCTGAGAACTTAAGGCACTCTTATGGTCCTCGGTCCAGTGTAGTCCAGCAGTCCAGAGAATCCCATGAAGAGGGACAGTCTCCTCTGCCTCCTTCAACCTGCAGTTCTTCCCTGCTGCTCTGCCCCTCTGCCTGCCTCTCCACACTGCTGCTCTAGGTACACGTCCTGTGCACCATTCTTCTTACATTCCTTTTTCCCCTGGCTTCAGGTTCTCCACCCTTTTCCACAGCTGAAGTATCCTGTCCACTTTACCCAGGTCTTTCCTCATCTCTTATTTCCACTGTGAGCTTTGCCCTGTTAGATCATCTTATCCAGCCAGTCCCAGTTGTCTCCCAGCCTACCTGCTGCATCAAAGCTCTTGTTTTCCCTGTCCAGTTTCCCTTTGCAGGTTGTTACCAGTATGAGCTTTCATCCCTCCTGTCCTATCCCTCCTTACCCTCAAAGCCTGGCTGGCCCCAGACCAGCATCTTCAACTTGCCTTCAGGTCAGTCCCTTTGTCTTTCTCCTTGCTTCCTGCCTTGTTTACTTTGTCCAATTCTTCCCACCTCAAATCTAAGCCTTTGTATCTTCTTCCCAACATCTGGCCATGGCCATTTTTAATTTCAAATTTCTGGTCCTTCTGGCTTTTACATGAGACATTTTTATATAGAGTTTTATGCTTTGAGACTCCATCCATCACACTTTGCAAAGACATTGCTGATCACTTGACTTGCTGAGATCTTAAATGAATGATTTGCTGCACTGGAGTGCAACACACCTGAGGATGAGCTGACTGTGATTAATGTGTCTTTATCCACTATACCCTTGTAAAGCCATTCATGCCTTGCTGTCCAGACTCAGTTTTCTTGTTACCTTTTCTTGTCACTTAGGATAAGCTTCTTTTGGACCTGACATAACTAGGTTTGTTCAGTGCAGATGCCTCTGAACTTGGTAGCAGGGGTTTACTGCTGTCTTTTCTCACAGAGTTTCTTGGGACTTGTTGAATTTGACTCACAACAGCAAGGCAACAAAACGTGCAGCATTTTCTCCCAGACTGCTGCCTCTTGCAAGGCTCTGGGGCTGGGCAGCAGATTAAACAGTTCTTGCTGTTACAGGTCCTGGGATTAAGGATTGCTACACTTGGGTTTCCCTGGTCTCTCTAGAGAGGGGGCAGTTCCTAAAGTTCTCCTGAACTGTGTGTGCCTCTCACAGGGAATCAAAGCACGGGACATGCTACATAAGTTTATGGAGAAGGCTATTCAGGAAAAACTGCAGAGAAACAACCCCGAAGACCACAGTGATGCTCTGGATTTCATAATGAACAGTGCCAAGGAGCATGGCAAAGAATTCAGCATGCAGGAGCTAAAGGTAAGGAGAACCTCTGCCTTGCAGAGCTGCCTTGCAGCTGCTGGCTCCTGCCCCCCTCTTATCAGCAGTGAGGACACAAGCTCCAGCAAGGAGGGAGCCTGCACTCAGCACACTCATGTTCTTGTAGTCTTGTGTCTCTTTGCATTAGAAGGGTCCCTTTTAAAAGGGAATGAATGCCCCTTCTACCTTTCCTCTTCATGGCCACCAGCCTTCAGCCTGAGGTAGGGTGCTAGTGGGGTTATGTGGCTGTGTTAAGGTTCTGCATGTCTGTGCACTCACTAACCTCCAGGACACTCTCTTGGAAATATTCAGAGCTATTTGTGTGCTTCTCAAACACAGCCCAGCACCCAGCCCAGGGCAAGCAGGGTGCAGATCACATCACTGGACTCCTCAGGGCTGTGAGGCCACAAATTTCTGAGGTGATAAATCAGAATGGGTCCAGGGATGGAATGATGGATTCCAGGTCATTCCCTATTATCTCCTCATTCATCAAATCATGTAGTTTGTGGATTGCTATGGTGAAATATGATGTATGACTGTGACATAGGGATGAACCTCTGTAGTCCTTATTGATCCAAAATCACCAATTGAATGTGACGAGTATTTTGCCAAAGATCTTTGGAAAAAAATTGTCATTAGTACTGGATTATTCATAGTTCCAGGTCACTTGGTATCAGTGATACATGACATTGCATTTATATAACAAGTTTTGAAGCAGTTTTGCATGGATGCAGCAGCTGGATATGGTTTTAAGGTATTTTAAAGGTAGTTTTACTGTTTATTTAAGTATTTCAGGATACCTATCCAAAGACTAATGTTTTGTAAATATTTTGTAAAAATGCCATCTCTAAAGCCAAAATATTTGAAAAACTTTGAGCAACTATTAGATATAATTAGAACCAGCTTATATTCCAAAATATTTTTATTATAATTATTAATATTATTTATTCTAAATTTTTATTATGATTTTTAAAAATAATTGACAGATTCAAAATGTGATTGATTAATTAATCTCTGTTAATATTCATATGAATATCATGCAAGAATAATTTCACAATCTCTCATCATGTCCCTGGCTCTAAGCACAAATGGAATAAGGAGATATTAAGTATGTAACATAGACTGAGTGACATGGCAGCGATCTTGGGCCAGTTGATTTGAATTATAATATATTCATATGTTGTTCTGTACCTTAATGGTTAGAAAATTTCTGTATTTAGCAAAATTACTTGCAAACTGAACTGCCTATGCTTACAATTATGGCAATATTCTTCACTCTAATAAAACAGTAATAGAGGTCTCATTTAATGAAATGGTGTAATTGGATAAAAAGTCCAAAGCTGTTTCATTTGTGGATATATCTTTGAGAGACCCTTCAGACACTGGCACAAACTAGTCATTAATCTGCTTTTTTTGCTCAAATTATCTGGAAAGACAGTTTTCCCAGAAATTTTCCTAAATACATTGTGATTTGCACTCACTGCTGCCATGAACTCACCAGGTAAATGTAAAGGTCATTAAAATGATACTGCTTTGCCAACAATACTGTTTTAAAATATTTTAAATCTTGGGAAGATTTTAAAAAACCCCATCCTGCATAATAATGCTGTCAATGGCTGGGTGTAATGCTGGCTGTTCTGCCTCCCAGGACAGGGACAGTACTGATGAAGAAGCTTGGGAATATCCTGCCTTCCAGCCACTGGTTCTGTTGGCCCTGTAGAAGTAGGGAGGGAAAGTTGTGACAGCAGCTATGACCCAACTTCTGCAGCAGCACTGTCAGAGGTTGATGCAAAGAGCATAAGGGCTGTTATTTCAAACCTAAGAGCTTGCCCTAAATTCCTTGCATGCTATTGAAATGTCTTGGGGTTTAATTGCATGTGGTGGAACTGAGAGGTTTCTTTTCATCTGGGTCTGCTACCTTGTGAATGTAAAAATTCCTGCTAATGCCTGCAGGAGGTGTGATAGGGGTTGACAGGGATCTGTTGTTCCAGGGGTTTTATTTCAGCTGAAAGATGCCCTTGAGACCTGCTCTTTGGCAAAAGCATCTAGTCCAGCCAATATATGGCACTAAGGATGGTAGCAAAGAATCATCTTTGTTACATTATCCTTAGCTTTTTCAGACTTGAATCCAAGTACCTTCAGTCTTCAAGTGTTCTCTATGTGGCTTCACCTCTCAAGAACCGGCTGTGTCAGAACAATTTAAAGTCCAGACACAGTCATGTGAAAAGAAACTGCTCTGTGTCCCTGGAGGATTTTGCTCCTCTTTGCCCCTGGGCTGGAGCAATTAGAGCTCTGTAATACCAGTCAGGTCCCAGGCCTCCCAGGGGGGCAACTTCTGGTACTCCCCTCTTTGGCTAGCTCTGGGCATCTCTTAATTTTTGGAAAAACATTGGTAGAATTTGATCAGAGGGTGCTGCAAATGGCCCCCAGCAACCTGGCATGTGCTGTTCCATATAGACCCTGCAGACAGTCCCACCAAGCCTGGGAGGCTGCGGGGGGACCCCTGACCTTGGACAAGGCACATATTAGATTTGACTGTGCTGTGGTCCATGTATGTGAGCTGGTTAATTTCATAACTTACTATGGATACATCTGCTGTGGAGCTATTGGGGTCTCTGCTGTGCTTCATTCTGTACAGCTTGAAAAGCAAGCAAGTCCTTTGCCTGGTGTGTGCTCCCTGCTGGTTACAGCACTTCCCAGGCTGGCCTGCTCTAGCAGGGGGGCCTTTATGCTTTTGACTCTTGCCTTGTGTCCCCTCTCAGACATGATCAATCATAACTGGAGATGGATCAAATCCAACCCATTTTAGCTGCCAGCTCATCTAGAATTTGTGCATAAACCACTGCCCATATCCACCACCTGGGCAGAAAAGTAAAAGCTGAGGGCAAAGGCGAATTGGCAGATGAAGAGAAGCATAATACTTGAAATAGACTTCACTCAGTGTGCTATAATGCATGCCTAAGTGCTGCCTTAAAATTGGTAAATCTTATGAGGAAACCTCAGAAGAGCTGGACTGTAGGTAATGTGTACTCATCCCAGCTGTGGTTCTTCATCAGTCACTTGGCAAGTGGATGTCCAGTTCATACAGAAATGCTTTGGTCCCTGCCAACCGAGGATGGGTGCGGGTTTGGGGAGAGCAGAGTGGGGGCCAGGGCCCTCTGCACAGGGCACAACCTGCAAAAGGTGAGAAAGGTCTGAGACACAATCACTTCAAAAGATTATTCAAACTTGTCATTTTCATTCCTCTCCCAGGAATCAGCAATTGAGCTCATATTTGCTGCTTTTTTCACCACGGCTAGCGCTAGCACCTCTCTGATCCTCCTGTTATTGAAGCACCCCTCAGTGATTGAAAAAATAAGGCAGGAGCTGATGTCCCATGAATTGTACCAGCAGAGTCAGTGCTGCCCTGCAGGATCCTGCCTGGACACCTTGACCATCCAGAGCAGGGACAGAGAGAAACCACTTTCCTCCTCCATGGCCAAAGAGATTCACAAGGACCAGAGCCAGCCCCCAGCCCCAGTGGAGGAAGATTCCCTCCAGCCCAGTGCCCTGCTGGAACCCACTGTCCCCCAGAGCAAGCCCTGCTCTGGCCCCCAGCTCCTGGCTCCACCAGGGCAAAGCTGTCACTGTGCCTCGGACATCAGCCTGGAGAAGCTGAGCCGCCTGCGCTACCTGGACTGTGTGATCAAGGAGGTGCTGCGGGTGCTGCCCCCAGTCTCCGGAGGCTACAGGACGGCACTGCAGACTTTTGAGCTCGATGTAAGTGCCTCCCACTCTGGCAGGCTGCTAAAGGTAGCTGCTGCTGTTATGTGCAAGCACCCTGTGTCTAACACAGTGCTGGTGCTTGGCAGTGTAGCTCAAGGGGAAATGTCACCCAGCCACCTCTGTGGGTCCCAGTTGGGCTGGGGGAAAAAGGAACTGTAGAGCAGGTGAGAAGTGCAATGGGGCTGTCCCCAGGCACTCTGCTCACCCTGCAGTAGCACAGGTATGTAACAGTCTCTCCTCCCTCTTCTCTCCCTCTCCAGGGCTACCAGATCCCCAAGGGCTGGAGCGTCATGTACAGCATCCGTGACACCCACGAGACAGCTGCAGTGTACCAGAGCCCCCCTGGCAGCTTTGACCCAGAGCGCTTCGCTGCCGGCCGGCCGGAGGCTGCAGGGCGCTTCCACTACATCCCCTTCGGGGGAGGGGCACGGAGCTGCATCGGCAAGGAGCTGGCACAGGCCATCCTCAAGCTGCTGGCCATCGAGCTGGTCAGCACGGCCCGCTGGGAGCTGGCCACCCCTGGCTACCCCAGCATGCAGACCGTGCCCATCGTGCACCCTGTGCATGACGGGCTGCAGCTCTACTTCCACCCCTTGCAGCCCAGCCAAGGCCACGAGGCCTGAGCCAGGGGTACACTGCTCCCCTCAGCCCTGGAGCCAATGGCCCTCTACAGCTGCCAGTAGCAGGTCTCTGCTGCCCCATGCTGGGTGTGCTACGGGGTCACTGCCAAACAAAAAGGTCTTTCTGTTTTTCCTTCCCTGGGGTACAGGCTGGCAGGGTACTGCAGTAGGATGTCCTGCAGAGTCCCACTCCTGAGCACTGGTGCAAAACCTGCTGAGCTGATGGCAGGGTGCATGTGCCATGGGGGCTCAGTTAGCCCCTGCCACATCCCCGGCTACCAGGGGTGGGGAACAAAACTCCCAGACCCACAGCTAAGACTCCCAGGGTTATCTCCTGTAGGTGTGTTATAGGAGAGGCAGGACAAGCGTCCTGCACACTGTAGCTTTTTAGATGACAAGAGAGGGAAGGTGGGGGGGCTCTGCAGGAAAACACAAGCCAGAGTTGCCCAATCCACAGCATCAACTCTAGCTAGAATAATAGGGTGTAAAGTGGTTTTTATTGTAAATATTTAATCTCATTCATGCACTTCCCATTAGAGCTGGCACAAAGAAGACATCTCTCACCCACTAGTAGTTGCTGTGCAAGTTGTGCTTGAGCACTGTGCTGCTGCTTAGGGTCTGCTATGAAGTCCCCTCTGAGATCCCCCCAGGATATTCTCCCCAGCCACAGCCTGCCCATGGGATTGGACTGAAGCAGGGGAGGGGGCTTTGGGTAGCAAATGTTTAGAAAACAGACATTTCTGAATATGTCTGGTTTGTGGTAGAAAGTCCCTTGTTCCTGATGATGCTGTTCACATTGCAGAGGGGACATCTGCAAGGTGACACAGGCCCTGTAGTAGCTGGCTGTTTGGCCAGACTGACTCTGTCACCTCTGTCAGCCCAACTCTGCCAGGGAAAATGTCAGGACAGCAGTTCCATGTGTTCATCCAGGAGGTGGTACCCAAGGCTGAACGTGGGTGTGAGGGCACCCTTTGAGATGGCTTTTGAGTACCCCCAGGGTATTGCTCTCCCATGTAAAATAAAATGAAGTCAGTCCTGTTACTTGTGTACTTGAGAACAGAGCTGGACCTGGGTCCTTGACCTACGTGTTTATACATTTCTTTCAGCTTCACTTCTATTCCCCACTGTCAAGCATTCTGTGTGAATACAATGGGAAAATAATCCTCCTTGTCCCACCAGAGCATCCCATGCCTGGTGGTGTCGTGTGCTCTGTGTGAAGAACCAGCTTGAAGAACCAGTTTGCCCCCTGTGAGGGCCAAAACATGGCATGAAGACAGTGTCCTTTTGGAAAGGCTTTGGGGAGCTCTCCAGTCTCCTGAAATTCTACCATCATTGTTCTTCATTGCTGGAGATGGCCTTGCCCTGGCCAGTCCCCCTTGCCTGTCTGTGCTGGGGCATTGCAGCAGGGCTGTGCTGACCTTAGCTGCTAGCCACCACCACGCTACCTCGGGCAGAAACCTGGCTCCCAAATGTGACAGATCAAATCTGCAAGAGGTTGAACTGCAGGGCTAAGTTAAGTGCTATTGGCAAGTCGACCCTGTAGTGAACCAGAGCCTCTAGCCTTCCTGACCTTGTCCTGAAAGGTGAATCTCTTTGCCTATCAGAGGTGAAATCAGTAGATGGTGGCTGCAAGTGCCAATGACTAACTTTAATTAGCAGGAGCTACTGGCTGGCTTAGACCGCGGCAGGGCTTGGGCAGGGCTGGGCCTGCAGGAAGGTCAGGGCTCCTCCAGCAGTGCACTTAAAAATTACCCTGGGCGCCAACAAGCCCGCTGAAAAATGTTACGTGAATCTAGTTTAAAAAAAAAAAAAAAAAAAAGGAAAAAAAAAGAAAAAGAAACTGATAAACCAATTTTGTTTGTAGATAAACACAAGCATTTACAAATGAAGTGTAATAATTGTTACTTGTAATCAAAGTTTGTTCATATTAGGCTGTTAATTTCTTGACCCCCTTCCAAGATGTTTTTAATTATCCCTTTCACTCTTTACCATTTGATTCTTTTCAAGCTGATGGCTGGGGAATACACAGCTGGGGAGATAATAAAGCCTTCCTGTGGCAATTATCGGTGCTCAGGCCACCGTATCTCGTTATTTTGATAGACAGTGAACTTGGCGCGGTTGCCGGCCGGGTTCACGCAGATGTCACGGTCCGTGTTGTAGGTCACAAGCAGGTCAGCGCCCGGCGAGGGGAGAGCGCCGGGTCAGGGCGCGGCCGCCGCTCCCGGGCAGCACCGGCCGAGCCCCGCGGAGCCGCCCGGGCCCGCGGTGAACCCCGGGGGGCTACTGCCCCTGGGATCGGGGCAGAACCCTCCGGGGGTGCCCTCCTGCGCAAGGGGCTGCGGAGGCGGGCAGCCCCGCTCCGACAAGGCATCGTAACAGGAGGGCGGGTCCCGTGTGATGCGTTGATTGTTAGAAAAATAATTATTAAAAGTGACATCTCCCTCTCCCCTACACAGAAACACAAACAAGATTTCCAGCGTTTATTGAGCTTGTCTGGGAACAAGAAAGCAAAAGCAAGGAGGGAAAAGATAAAATCCGTAGAGGAAAGAAAAGTGTATTGGCAGCAGCCGCGGCCGGTGGAGAGCTCCCCAGCCCCGCAGCCGCGGTCCGCGCCGGGAGCCCCTTCCCCACGGCCGGCGGCTCCTGCGCCCCCAGCCAGCAGCAGCCCTCCCGCAGCCTTCCTGCAGCCCTCCCGCAGCCTTCCTGCAGCCCTCCCGCAGCCCTCCCGCAGCGCTCCCGCCACGCTCCTCCTGCCCGGAGCCGCCGCTCCCGCCCGAGAGCAGCGCGGTGCCCACCCGCAGCCCCTCCGCGCCTCCCCCCGGCCGCGGCAGCCCCGACGGGATGCCGGAGAGCCTCAGCCGAGGGCGGGCAGCGGATCCCGGGGAGAGGAGCTGGGCACGGCGGGTTTGGTGTTTCCTTTCCGCGCTCACCTCCTTTTCCCTCGGTGACCCGCGCTTGAACCTGCATCGGGAGGCTGAGACGGACTGCTGCCGGCGGCTCCTTCCTCCGCGGCCGGCAGAAATACAAGCCGTGCCTTTCGAGGTGAACCAGGGGACAGCGGACGCTCATCCGCCGATATGCCTGCGCAGCTTCGGCTCTGCTCAGGGGGTCTGGGCTGTCCCAGCACGGGGGACCGTCCGCTCCGGCCTCCCCACGCTCCCGGCCCGGCGGCTCCCGGCTCCGGCCGCTATCTCGCCGCTCCCAGCCGACGGCGGCGGCATCAGAGCGCATCAGCGCCGCGGGGTCGGTGTCTCCGGACAGCCGGGCCCCGGTGCCGCGCGGAAACTTCTGGGTGCCGCCGCTGGTCTCCAACGAGCATCGGCGATAAATCCGAGGAGAGGAGGCGGTAGCGGCCGAGCACCGGCTGTCAGCTGTCAGCTGTCGGCGGCGTCCCGCAGCCCACTCGCCGAGCGCGCTGCAGGGACAGCGAGCCCGGAGCCGCTGCCGCCGCCCCCGACAGCACCTTTCCGCAGCGGTCTACGCGGGTAGGATGCTCTACGCAAAGCAAACAGTTAAAGATTTCGGGGGGAGGAGCCAGGCCGCAATCCGCAATTAAAGATGAACTTTGGGTGAACTAATTTATCGGACCAAGGTAGGGGTGGGCAGCAACCTGGGAAGGGTATAAAAGGCGGGCCGCGGCGAGCCCAACCCGCGCACTCAGAGCTCCCGGGGGGCCGGGTGGGAGTCGCTCCCTAGTCATGGGCTTCTCCGCCCTAGTCGCCAGCGCCCTGTGCACCTTCCTGCTGCCCCTGCTACTCTTTCTGGCTGCCGTCAAGCTCTGGGACCTGTACTGCGTGAGCAGCCGCGACCCCAGCTGCCCGCTGCCGCTGCCCCCGGGCACCATGGGGCTCCCCTTCTTCGGGGAGACGCTGCAGCTGGTGCTGCAGGTAAGGCGCGGCGATGGCGCGGGGAGTGGAGAGGTTCCCCTCTGGAGCCGCAGCTCCTCTGGCTGCAAGGGAGGGAGATAAGCGGCAACTTTGACAGGCTCCCGTGCCCAGGTGGGAAAGAGCTGTTTTCCTTATGTCTTCCTCTTATCCTTTCTAAAATTTATTTTGTCATTTTCCCCCTCTCATTCCCTATCTAGAGGCGAAAATTTCTGCAGATGAAACGCAGGAAATACGGCTTCATCTACAAGACTCACCTCTTCGGGCGGCCCACGGTACGGGTGATGGGCGCCGAGAACGTGCGGCACATCCTGCTGGGCGAGCACCGGCTGGTGTCCGTGCAGTGGCCCGCCTCAGTGCGGACCATCCTGGGCTCGGGCTGCCTCTCCAACCTCCACAACGGGCAGCACAAGCACCGCAAAAAGGTACGGCCCGACGGCGGGCGGGGAGCGGGCGCGGCCGCCCCGGGCGCGGCGGCTGAGCCCGTGTCCCGTTCCTCCCCGTCCCCCCGGGCAGGTGATCATGCGTGCCTTCTCCCGGGACGCCCTGCAGCACTACGTGCCCGTCATCCAGGAGGAGGTGAGCGCCTGCCTGGCGCGGTGGCTGCGCGCCGCCGGGCCCTGCCTGCTCGTGTACCCCGAGGTGAAGCGCCTCATGTTCCGCATTGCCATGAGGATCCTGCTGGGCTTCCAGCCCCGCCAGGCCAGCCCTGACGGCGAGCAGCAGCTGGTCGAGGCCTTCGAGGAGATGATCCGCAACCTCTTCTCCCTGCCCATCGATGTGCCGTTCAGCGGGCTCTACCGGGTAAGGGCCGGGAGGAGAGAGCTGTGCCAGAGCACGGGGGAAGCGGCGGGAGGGACGGCAGTACGGCCCGAGACACACACTACTCTCCCTCCCGCTTGCTCAGGGCTTGCGGGCTCGCAACATCATCCATGCCAAGATTGAGGAGAACATCCGTGCCAAGATGGCCCGCAAGGAGCCTGAGGGTGGCTACAAGGATGCGCTGCAGCTGCTGATGGAACACACACAGGGTAACGGGGAGCAGCTCAACATGCAGGTAAGGTTCCCCAGGACTAGACTAATCTCTTTCCCTTAGGCCCCCTGAGAACATCACATTTACCTTGTGGGAACAAAAGCAAAAAGTTCCCCATGAAATAAACAAGCTTGTATTGAGCACTAAGGTGCCGAGGCTGCAGTCGGGCTGCTGGATGGGGAGATGTGTTCACAGGGACCATAACCACCACCAGCCATCACCATCCTGGCCCCTGGGGTCTATTCTGGGAACAATGTACAGCATTGCAGTGATGGAGTGGGCCTGGTAGAGATACTGTGTTCAAGGCCTGGTTTATGCCTCTTCTATCCTTTGTGTAAGGAGCTGAAGGAATCTGCCACAGAGCTGCTGTTCGGGGGCCATGAAACCACTGCTAGTGCTGCCACGTCGCTGATCGCCTTCCTAGGGCTCCACCACGAAGTCCTGCAGAAAGTGAGGAAAGAATTGCAGGTGAAGGTGTGTGTCTTCCCCAGAGGCATTTCACAGGAGGGGGCAGTGGGAGGAAAGTACCTCCAGTACAGGTGTCCCAGCCAGGGCTTCCTTTGACTCAGGTGGTGCCCTACTTTTAGGGATGGCAGGAAAATACTGCTTACAGCTGAGGGGCAGCTGCTTTGCAGTGCCAGGAGCTCTGGCTGCATGGTTCATGAATGTCATGGCAGTATTTTCCTTCCTAGGGGTTACTGTGCAGTTCCAACCAAGAGAAGCAGCTGGACATGGAGGTCTTGGAGCAGCTGAAGTACACAGGCTGTGTCATCAAAGAGACCCTCAGGCTGAGCCCGCCTGTTCCCGGAGGATTTCGGATTGCGCTCAAGACCCTTGAGCTAAATGTAAGCAAGGTTTGAGCACAGCTCAGAGCAGCTGTAAAATATTTAGTGTTCATGTAGCCTGTCTGCCTTAGAGTGACCTGCAGGAAGCCAGGAGGGGAGGTGGGGTGCACTCATGTGTCCTGTGCTATCACTTCATGTTATTTAACACAGCAAGATGCTCCACATCTCCTTTCTGTTCTTTTTTATAGGGTTACCAGATCCCTAAAGGTTGGAATGTTATTTACAGTATCTGTGATACACATGATGTGGCAGATCTCTTTACCAACAAGGAAGAATTTAACCCAGATCGTTTCATGTCTCCATCTCCAGAGGACTCCTCTAGATTCAGTTTCATTCCTTTTGGTGGGGGCTTGAGGAGCTGTGTGGGCAAAGAGTTTGCAAAAGTCCTTCTAAAAATATTTACAGTGGAGTTGGCTCGGAGCTGTGACTGGCAGCTGCTCAATGGACCTCCTACAATGAAAACGGGCCCCATAGTGTACCCTGTGGACAATCTGCCTACCAAATTCATAGGTTTCAGTGGCCAAATCTGAGAGCTCAACACTCACCTCCAACTGGATTTCTATATAGCATTTAATATGTACATAGTAACTTTTTATAGTGACTTTAAATATTTAAAACTTGTAAATGTACAATAGTTATTTATGTCTTCTAAATATTTCAAGAAGCTATGATATTTTTTCCCCCAAGCACTACAATTATGGGTCTCTGATTCATAATTAGATAATGTTATTTCTATAGAAATAAGTTTTCCCCTATTTAAAAATATCATTGAAAGCTGGCTAGCTAAGCATTTGAAGACATTTCAGGATGATGTATTAGAAATACTCAAAAAGCATTCAAAACAATGGTAATTAGCTGCTCATCCAAATTACCTGAAATGGTTTTGTTTGAGAATGTTTTCAGTATTATTTGTGTCTAGATTGTATGTTTAATGTGTGAATTTTAAGTTTGATAATAAAGTTTATTTTTGATGATCCTCTGTATGAAGATCCATGTGTATGTTAGACAGTAACTTAATGGATGTGGCTCTAGGATTTGAATGTAAAGTCAGATCTACCTTTGTGAACGAGTTATTTGTTATTTTTGTGTTCATAGCACTCCCCTCTTTCATGTGTAGTTGCTTGTGAGTAGTTAATTGTTACAAATTTTAGCTTGTAAGTGCAAGAGCAGTACAAAACCACATGCATGGAGTGATGACAAGTGCTACAGGTCTTATCAAGCACATCATGTTGAGCCACAGTAAATAAGAAAGAAAAGGAAAGAAGAATAATGTCCCATAAGTCTTTCTCTGGAGCTGGTTGAGGAAAAAATTCCATAAACGTCCTCTCCTCCCACATTACTGCTGACCTGTGTAAACAGGCCACTGAATCTTGTTCTGTGTTGAGCTTGCTGGCTATGAATCTTTACTTACAAAGGTGTCTCTTATCAGCTGGTAGAGCAAATAAAATCTGCTTATTTCTCCTTGAAATGCAACAGCTCTGACTAGGTCAGAGATAGAGCATGCATTTGGTTTAAGAACTTCTTTCCTGGAATTCAGCAAAGTGAAAACTAAAAGGCAGGCACTAATGTGAATTGATTAACAGAGAATCAACTGTTGAGATGCAATTCCCCAGGGGTGTGTAAGCAGGGCAGATAAAATGCCCTAGGCATGACCCCTATTTTGGCTTAACCAGAAGGGGTTTTGTGGCCACCCCCACTTACTACACCTATTAGTCTTCCTTCAAAAGTCAAACAACATAGGCTGGCTCTATAAACATCTACAGAGTAAACCAGTGTAATTCAGTGTCATGAGCACTTGTAGCACTATACAGAATAATTACGTTTTTTGTTTGCTTCTTCTACAGTCACTTTTTATTTTGTTCTCCCAAGATCAAAATTAAGGACAAAGCTAAGTTGCCCAAAATAGCTGCAGGTGCTTAATAGTATCTACAAAGTTTGGAGGTGTTTTTTTAAGGGGTGTTTCTATAATGCATTTGGTAAGTTTCCAGCTAGCATTTTAAACACAGGAGCTTCTAGCATACAGCTTTAGATACAACCTACATATGAGCATAACTATCAAAAATTGTTCATATTCAATTTTCTGTAACCCCAAAATACAAAATATATTCTTTTTAGGTTGCACCTGAGTGCATTTTGTCAATGTTTAAAATCTTAAATGTTTTTTCCTGTGCAAACTTCTTGTGCCATTATGTTTCTCAAGGACTTAATGAATAACCTCAGTTTAAGACTGCATTATTACTAATATAGTAGTGAAAAATTGCAAACCTTTATCCTGATTTTGAGGTGATCTGGAGTCTGAAGAACAGCAGAACTTTTGTCTTGGTAGTCTTTATTAACATTTTCTTCTGTAACATCAAAACATTTTCCAAATCCAAATAGATGTTGATGTTCTTTAACTTTTTTTTTGTTTGTTGATTTTAATTAAAGTCTTTTACATGTGGGGACTTTTCAGGGTCTTTATATTATTTTAGTTTCTATTTTAGTTTTATAAAGAATGGGAGCCTAAGTGCTGTCTGGAGAATACAAACACTTTCACAGTGTAAGTCTAAGGTCATACATGCAAGTCTTTCATTTTTGGTTTTGAGTCAAGTTTGCATGGCTTTTATGTTTGAGGAAAGAAAAAAAATCATATACTTTATTTGATTTTGTCTGGACATCTGGGGGCACATCCTCAGCTGCTGTAAATCACAACATAACCTATGTTAGGTAGTGCCCCTGTAATAATTTATCTCTGTAGCTAAGCGGTCTGTCACTGCTGTGCAATTTAGGCATCCTGGAGCTAGCTTTAAACAAGCTATCTTGAGAAATGGTGGCAGTGGAGCTACAGTAAAACGGAGCTCAGTGTGGGTTAATTGTGAAAATATTTGCCCAACTTCTTGAGCAGGTTTTACAACCCCTGCTAATCTCCTGTGTGCAGCTGTATTTTGACAGTTTGGGTGCTGGCTGCAGACCAGTTTCAGGTGAGCTCTGCTGTGGGTGCAGCTCTGCCTGCTCAGCACAGGCTGGGGTTACTGTTTGGGTGCTGCCTGTCTGCTGCACCCCGAGTCCCCACCCCTCTTGTCATGCTGGGTCCAGGAACTGATTTTGTTGAAAAATTACCTATCAAAAAACTAATTGCTTTTTGGGCAGAGCAGGTCCTCATTCCAGCTCCACAATGAGCATAGTTTGTGCTGGGGTGCTGCACCAAGACAGGAGGCAGGGTATTTCATATTCCTCCTCTTGGTTAGCCTGTTATTTAAAAGAAAAATATTTGACCAGGTCTCTCTTAGAAAATCACACACAATTTAGAAGGTGCTGTGCTTTGGTCCTGGAGTAAAAAGCCATGATTTATATGTAGCATGCTGGTTCTTCCCTGAGGGTAAAGTGAGTTAATAGAACCCACACTTCTCCTAAAACCATGTGAGTAACAGCTCCTGCTAGCCAGCAGCAGCTCTAAAGCTCAGAGTTTCTGAACTATCTATTCAGTGCTAAATGTGTTGCTCTTTAACAACACACAGTTGTATCTATTCTTTAATCAAAAGCACATTTAAGAATTACCCTGATGTAAATTGGTATTGAAGAATGCTGCTTGATAAATCAATACTTGATTGAAAGGTAAGAGTATTTCCAGATAAGGTCAAAACAGGTAGAAGTAAATTTTGCTAGTGGTTATATGACTAAGAAAAAAATGCTAATGACTCATTGGAAATGATTAAAAATAACTTGCTCAGATTTATTTATTTTGTCCTTGTGAAACAAAGACATACTACTTGCATGTTGCTTTCAGTGGTTGAGCTGGGAAAGATTTTCTTTTGTTATGGTTCATAGAAGCATCTATTCAAGGGTCAATATAGTCTGAAGTCTTGTATGCTTAAGGTTTTGAATTACTTCTATTTTTATTTTATTTTATTTTATTTTATTTTATTTTATTTTATTTTATTTTATTTTATTTCCTTGCATGAGTCTTTTCTTGGACCTTGCAAGATGAGAGGCTGACAAAAATGTTTTCCTTCTTTCTACCCCATTTCAATCTATTGTAGGTTTCTTTATTTTATTCTGTTCAAAGATTTAGAATAACCTTTGGAGAGGTACCAAGAAAAATACTTAATAATATGTAAAATACTTAATCTTTGACTTTCAAGTTGTACTTTTCTAAGTGCTATAGGAAGGTTTAAAAAATGTTTCCACAAATATGCATCTAGCCATCTTTGAGAACAGAACACTGCTGTGTTATGTTAATTCTACACATCTGCAAAGGTTTGCAGATAAAATAATACGCCTGTTTTTTAAAAACTAATATGCATAAAATTATAACTCTGGATCTGACTTCTGTTTCTTTTTTTTTAATCGTTGGAATTGATTTTATGAAGTATAAATTAGGAAAATTTGCTATCTCACAGGGAGCTGCACTGCTTAGTCTCCCTGATAATCCAACATTACTTTTGACATAGTCTTAAACACAGATTAAATAGCCCATGTATAAGTAACCTATTGCTGAATTTCTTTACCTGAAAATTATTACATATTATCTTTCCTAGAACAGTCCAACAGGATTGTATGCAAGGCTACTGGATCTTTTACAAGCCTATGCAGGACATTTGCATAAACCAAACTTTAATATACTGGCTTTTGGCAAAGATTTAGAAATTTTAAAATGCAGACACAAATCTTGTGTTTGAGATATACTGCTGGTATGCTCCAAACTCAAATTAGTGAATTTATTTATGGCTTAAAAGATACTATGTTACATGTAGCTGTCCTCTATTATAACAAAAAAAGAGTGGGGTGGGTATGGATAGGATTTAATTGAGATAGTTTTGTTTGCCAGGTGGTTTGTATTGTAAATTCTCTGTCAAGTTATACATCCAGCATGCAATGCAAAACATATACAGATTAGCAGCAAAAATTCAAAAAGTTTATTAGTTGCAACCATTAGGGTGATAGATTAGGAGAAAGGAAATGTAACTGGCAGCAAGTTTAGAGAAGACTCATTACTAAACTGGCTTGCTTCACTTGTTTAATAATGTCTTACAAAAAATGTTATATGAGAAGTTCAATGAATAATGCAGCCTTCATTAAGTTATGTAAATGAATGTAGCTTCGTGGGTGGGTTAGAAATAAAATATTTAACAAATCTGTTTACATCCAAAGAGTAAAAGCAGCGGAAACAGCTTTTAAAGAATCTGAGATTTAAATATTTAAAAGGTGACAGACAGGAGAACTCTCGTAGTAGGACATAATAGTGCAGTTTTAATAGGTGTTTACAGCTTGCCTCTTATTGCAACATAGGCAGAGCAAGATATTAAGTATTCTCAGTTAATTTAAGTGTTATTTGTCCCTTTATCAGCAGTCCCAACATTGCAGTTTCACTTGTACTCTGTTAGTGCCCGGAGACATGCAGAACTTGTGTGATTTGCAAGGCTGGAAGATCATTTTAGCAAAAGTGACTTATGATGTACTTGTTTGCCAGGTCATTTTGTTCACAAATACACAATCATTCATATGTTGCTAGATTTCAATGCTTTTCTTTTCCCCAGTTTATGACCATTTAGGAAAGCCTTAAAATCCATGGGTTAAGACTACGCTGCTGTGCAGGATAACTGTTACAACATGAGAAAATTATAAACCCAGGACTAAACCAGTCATAGACAGCAAATTCTCCTACCACACCCACAAATGCCAACCTTCCTTATGCTTCTCCCAAAGCTAATCCTTGGATTTAGGCCTCACAGCTTACGCAGAAGGTCAAAGATTGTTGGAGGCTGTTTTTGAGCAAAGGGGGGAATAAATTCCAGAGCTGAGGGCCCCTCACAGGATCTCTCTAGAGATAAAAGTCACCAAAATGCAGTCAGTACCATTCTTGGGAGGCAGGCCCATAACTTTCTGAGAGGTGGGAAGCTGGACAGATTGGTGTCAATACGGGGATGTGGGTCCTGAGCAGTGCTCTAGGTACAGTTTAAGGAGGAGATGCACATAGGCATACATCCACCAAGACTTGTCATCTTTGTTAATACTGCTTTAAATGAAATAGCTTCCTCCAGGAATTGCTATTCTGAGGGGAAAGGCAACAACTTAGGTTTGGGATTTTTTTTCTGCTTGAGCTCTATGGAGTCAATATCAATTTGGTGTATCTGTATCTCAGAAATATACTGCTTTTGTAAAATATCAGGAGAACAATATGTTTTCAAGATTGAATCTGAATTTTCTGTGAAATTATAGTATTCACCGGTTTCCTTGGCTTGCTGACTTAATTGACTTAAAGAAGCAAGAGGCTGTGCTATGCTTTACCTAATAGCCTTTATTTTATATCTGAGCCCTTCTGAATGAACTAACTGCTTTTATCCTGTGGGAAAGCAAGGAGAGGACTGCACATTGCCCTGCTAGCAAGAGTAGTGCCTGCCTATGTGAGGAGAGTTGGGTTTTTTCTCCCCTCTTACTTAAAATCTACATCATGCACCTACTCATCAAACACTGCTGCTCTCCAAAGCTTCCCCTGGAACCAGGAGCCACAGAGTAACCAGAAACTGCTCCCTGACCTGGCAATAGCCTCCTCTTTTGTGAATTGTCCTCAACTTCCAAGAATGGAGGGAGATAGGGTGGGAACAAAGGGGAACCAGCAATGAGACTCAAGCCCCACTGCTCCACATCACACTCCTGCCCTGGCTGCCTGACATGCAGGTGATTTTCACCCTGGTGTCATCCTCCTTGTCCCACTGTCTCTGGCTCTTGGTGTCATTATATTAAAGATATATTATTGATGTTGATGATGCTGCCTACAGCACTGCAGCAAGCTAGCACATGCATTATAAATCTAGCAGTTAAAGAAAAATTAATTTTGCTTGAAGTGATGGCATGTGGTGATCTTTTTGCTCATTCTTTGATATGAAATGGCTTAGTTTTGTGACATTTCTGAGGAAGCTTTTCCTCTAACTGGGAAAAGAGCATGTTGGTCTCTTAAATTCACAGATTGTCAGCCAGTATTTCTAGGAAAAAAGGTCCCAAATTTCAACTACAAAGACATGCACAGCAGAGTACATTTTACAGAGACCAGTTACTTGCCGGTAAAGCAGAACCATCCAATTTCTATGGAATTGTCTTATTGTTCTCCTCTTTTGCATACTGCTAGTAATTTTTTTAATCAACAATTTGCAGATGTACTTATTATCAAAGTATTCAGGAGGAGAGAAAGGAGACAGGCTGAGCACGCTGATGTGGAAAACCAAGAATCCTTAAGGAGACAAAGGTACTTGTTTATTTTGGTGGCTGCTTGGTGATTGTCCTTTTCACCTTTTATTAACCTGCAAATGGATTAGCCCTCATAAACTAAAGAGAAGAGACCAGTGCACAGCCCAGTGCCCCAGAGATAAGGTCACAAAGAGGGGACGTGTCCCGAGTACAACCTCGGAGAAGAAATAGAAGTCTGAAGGCATTTACACGAGGCTGCCATCGCGCTTTACTGGCCCTGCTGTGATTTACCGTATCACTTCAACTGCTGACACCTTTATGTCCCTCCCTCCTATCCCAGCAGGCCACAGAGACACAGGCCATGATAGATGCTGGTGAACTTTTCCTCTGATCACCTTCTGAAGAACTTTCCCATAATCTATTGTTTTCTATCACAGTGGAAAACAAAACAAGGGGGTTTTTTTTGACTTTCAGTTACCAGCTATTTTGCCCTAACTTTAAAGCAATGTACTGAATTTATTACATCAGTGTGAAAGAAGTTTTAAACTCTTGTCTCTTTATCCTACTCCCTGAACTTAACATGGTCCAGAGTAAATCAACGTAATTGCTGCTAGACCTACATTGTTGCAGGAATGTTTTATATTCCATGTTGTCAGTTATTTAGAACAGTTAATTGAAATTGCAACCATAAAGAGAGGAAAGCTACAGTTAAGAAATTAACTTTTTTTTTTTTTTTGTGCCCGTGGCTAGTTGTATGAATTATATAAAGAGCCAACACTAACTTTAATGTAAGTGTCTGGAATATCTAAAAAGAAAAATACATTTGTGGATTCAAGGCAAGTATTTCCTTTAGTCAACTGATAAAAATATAAGAACCCATTCTGGATTGAGAGAAGCACTTAACCCATCATTCTTCTTTGTAACTCCAAAATATTTATCAAAATTTTGTATTTGCTTCTAAATAAATAAATGCCATGGGCTACACCTGGTTTTGTCTCATCAAAATTCAGCACCAGTTTTGCAGCATGAGGAGGAAAAGAAAGTCACAGCAATATAAACAAAGGGTATATTGAAGAGAGTGCACTTGGAAGAGGGGAAAACTGTGCCACAAACTCTCCTGAGTGTGCCCTCAGCTGACTTCCTTGCTCCTGCAGCCTGCAGAAAGGCTCAGAAGTGCACACAGAAGCATCAGTAACAGGGAGTGTGTAACAGGGAGTTAAGGAGTGGGAAGGAGGAATCCAAGGAAGGCTACATCAGTGCTGGTCAACAGTGTCCTGATTGCAGTGTCCTGATTGCAGTGCTGATCAGCTTCATCCTTGCAGCAGAGAATTGTGCTTGAGGAGGTCTAGCACAAAATGCTCCAAAATATGTTTCCCCAATCTTGTGCAAGGCTCTCTGTTCTCTCTGGCTTGTGAGTGTTGGAGACTCAGATTTGGGTTTTTAAAATTATTTTTATAATGGCTACTTATAATTAACATTGCTATAGAGGAAGATTTACCTAATGTCTTTTACCAAATTAAGTACTTGTCTTGTTATTTTTTTTCATATTCTGAACTTCATGCTCTCTGAGCCCAGCTTCTGGCCTCTGCTCTATTAGCATGGCTGGCTGTGGTTTTGGAACAGTTGTTCTCACCACAGGTGGCAAAAATACAATTGAGATATTATAAACCAATCTTGTATTCCTGAAATGAAACTGATTGCTTTATCTGGTAGTGTGAAGCCTGCAGTCAGGTTAGACATACAAATATTTACTCTCTGTATGTGGGCAAATGTATATAGTTATACATCTAGCTATATAGAGTCAGGTAGAAGTGTGAAAAATTATTTTAGGCAAAGAAACACAGATGCACTGTGGATTTGAAGCTTAACCTGTCACCTTTAAAGCACAGTATGTGTCCCACGTGGCTTCTGCTCCTTGTTTGCTTGCTTTTCCTGAAGGTTGGAGGAAGGACAAGAATTTTAGCAGCAGCCTCTTGATCAGACAGTGCAGAAAAGGGGCAGGAGTGCAGTCAGGCCAGCAGCTGGTGACAAGGGCAGCAGAGGTGCCTTTGTGCCTGCCCAGCCCGTTCAGATGGGGGGACACAGGTGTGCTAAGGAAACAGCGAGTGGGGAGCAGGGACCCCCAGCCCTTTGCTGCGGGTTCTGCCCAGCACTTGTGCCCTGGCTGCTCCTGCAGGCTGAGCTGGCACAGCCACCAGGGTCACCTCCCTGCCAGCCTCCTCCCTCCCATCTTCCTTTGACCTCCTGCGTCTCTGACCCCTTGTGTCTGCACTGTGGCTTCCCTTCCCTCCTGTGAGACACTGCTCAGGGGATAAATGCAGCCCAGTCCCCTCCTGCTCCCTGCACCTCTCTCCCCTGTGCCAGGTCTCCCTTTCTGCTCATGTCCCTTAGCTCACGGTGGCCCTGAATCCCTGTAGTCTCCCCCATTCCCCTCTGAATTGCCTTCCTCAGTCCCCTACCCTAGTGAAGGCAGACTCTTCAGTCTTTATTTGTCTGGGAAATGGCTCATTTAACTGGGACAGGGAGGCTGGGCAGGGATGAGAAAGGGCCATTGTTATGCTGAAAGCAGTTAATGGGTGCCACCAGACACTTGTTCGACCTACAGACCGTAGCAGAAGTCCCTAAAGCAGTACTGGGACTGCCCAGGCCACCAGGGTTTCCCACTTCTCCTTTCTCTGCTTTCACATTTTCATCTGGTTGATGTTGGTCTGGCACCATTCCTTGGCATTTTCTAATGAATTTGATGGGGTAGCCAAAATACACCACACTACAGAGGGATAAACACCCTGGAGTTGGGAAAAGGCTTTATGATATGCCTGCTATCAAAGACCTGAGGCTTTGGAGAGCTGGCAGCCCTGTCCTGGATGGAAAGGACCTGTATGGATTATATAAAGCAGTGCATGGAGCTGCAGGCAGGGCTCCCTCTGCCTCTGCTTGGAGCCATCTGGGCATGTGCTGGCTTTGTGGAGAGGGTGGGATTTTGTGTCCCAGGCCCTTATTTCTCCTGAGCATTTAAACACATCATTAGGAAAAAAAAAAAAATCCAGGAGAAAATATTTGTTTTTACAGGCAGATGCTCAGCCTGTAGCAAATGTGTAGGTCAGCTGCATGGTCTGAGTGTCCTTATTTGATTAAGGAAGTCTTCCTTTGTGTTTCTGCAGAAATTAGGCTTAACTCATGCTTGAACTGGAGCTTTTATGGTTATTAGGCAAAACCACTGGCAGTTTAAAAGCCTAAATAACTCAGGCTTTTACAACAAAAATCACTCATTCTCATACTACTACTTTTCATGGGGCTGCCTGTTAGAGTCAATGTGAATTTTGGCTCAGTTTTTCAGTTCTGCTGTGTGGAGACTTGACAGTTACTCACATTTTCACCTTTTCCCATTTTTTTCTCTTTCTGCCTCACCCTCTCTCTGGATCACAAGTGCTGACTTTAATGCTTACTTTAGAGTAGTAAGTCTCTCAGAGTTTTCCTGCGACCAAAAAAATGGAAAGACGAGTAAGATTTTTCTGGTCAGAAATTGACTGTTACTGATTCATTGAAACAAATCCAAGTGGCTGTTGGAATGTGGGTAAATATGCTGTAATGGATCACTAGTGACCTCTGAGGGGAAGATAATGTGTCAGAGATTGCCTACAGATACATCTTGTAGACTGGTATGGAAGATGGCTGTTTCCATATTCCCCAATAGGTACAGGGAAGGCACTTGAAATAAATCTTATAAGAAACAGGGTGGCTGGCATATGGTGTTATTCCCCTTCCAGTCACATCCAGCTCAACTCAGCAGTGGCTGGCGCAGTTATCGTTGTCCTTTAATGGTCCATGAAAATGAACTTTTGATCCCAGTCCTGTTTTAAGTAAACAGATGACCCCATCAAGCAACACCATCCCATTTGGGAGCTCAGCAGAGGCTAAAGCTAGCAGTAAAAGATCTGCCCATTTACAGACACTGCTAGTGAGCTGTGAACTTTTATCCAGGGGGTGATGGTGGTGAAAGGACACAGGAGGAAGTAGGAGGAGTGACATTTGGGCCTTACCAATTTATGGTCAGGTTTTTTTAACTCTAGCTCTTTCTGTCAGAAGAAATGTTGGCAATGAAGGATATTATCCATGAGAAAACTCGTGAGGAAGAAAAGGTTAGTAACCCCTCCTGCTTCTCCTAGAGGTTGCCTGTGCAGTGGCAGGAGAGAGTTCACATCTGGTTCAAGTGTCCCCTGGCTGCAGTGGCAGTCCAACACCCTGCTGCTTTTAGCAGGAGTGATGCTGAAGGATGGAGGCAGCACACGTGAAACCCCAGCTCTGCAGAGCTCAGCTGGGTGGGAAAGTGAGTAAGTGCCTGTAGCAGAAATTGTGTGCACACTGAACTCTTTTCTGTTTCAGTGCTAGGAACCAAACTCTATTGCAACATGGTCTGCCTGAAGGCTGACACAGGCCACTTCAGATTTGATCTTTAAAGTGTTTTTTCAGGAACAAGAAAATTCACTGTCTAGAAACTTTTTTTTTCCCTCCAGATTATTGCAGTCTTCTTTGTTAAGCCAATTTTATTAGTTTAAACTTAAGGACTGCCTTATACCATAAAGCTGGATAACTTTTTATTTTGTTTGTTTGGGGGAAGGGAAGGGAGCTGTGCGGCCTTTCACCTTCCAGCTTTACAAGCAAAGCCAAACTTCTGGGCAATCACTGCAAAATGCTTTTTCCCTCCCCCTCTTCCAGTGATGGCTGCAAACAAAGGTCTTTAGGGCTGGCTACTCCAGACTTCAGGACTTTTAAAGGTCTTTACTTGACTGGAGATCAAAGGTTTCTCCTTAAAGAGTTTATCACTCAGACAACTCTGCAGTTAGCATTTCAAACTAGGTTTACAAGTCAAATAATTTAGCAATTTCTTCTAACCATGTGGCCTTATGCAGAGGCTGCTGGATGCCAATTATAGCACCATTATGACATGGAGTGCAGCACTATCTATTGACAAATGTGTGTACCCTTTTCACCATTCTTTACTGCAGAAGAAAGAGGTTTCCACATATTCTGAGTAGGTCCCAGACTGCTCAGCTGGGGTTTGAGTTCCCTTCCTGGGATTGTGGATTCCTTCTTTGTCACCTTGAGTATGGCTCCTCACCTCTCTGTGCCCTGGCAGAAAATGCTTTACTCCTTAGAAAGTGTAAGACCAATGAAGATAAGTAACTGGATGGTGGGCATTATTATCATTGGTGTAAAATTCAGTCATATGACTAAAACGAGGTCCTAAACATTGTTCAAATGTCCCTGACCATTAACCCATTTCTTTTCAATGTTTCTATCAGACTGTCCTGACACTAGGAAGAAAAGATTGGTGTGTGCAGGCCAAGCCAAAGACCAAAACACTGTTGTTAGCAAACCTGCACCAACAGCACATTAGCTGCTTGAGTCCAGAGCTCTGTTAATTTTCTGTGCTAGGTTATCATCTGTTGTGTTGTTGTAGGTTTCCTTGCTGTGCTAATCACTTTAAGCACCTTCCAGAAGTGCATTGAACAATGACACTAGCACCCATCTTGGATTCATATAGCTTTTCCTCTCACCAGGCAAAAAATGGAGCCATTGAATTGTTTTGGGGATGGCAAAACTTACGGTCAAACTTATGTTTCTGTTAGTCCTTTACACATGTCATCACAAAAAAAAAATACCATGTTTACACGTTGTACTTTAATTTGGATGTAAAATTATGGTAGCAATATCAGCTCCCCTTAAATTGTCAGAAGAGTAAAACATGGGATTCATTGAAGGGAAGGTGCCTAGGCTTACACAAACAATCAGCCTGTTGTAAGCTGAGCTGTGCATGAAGTGTTACATATCCCATAGATTCCTTCTTTATGCACCTGGAGGGAGGTTTTGCTCTGCCTGCTAACTATGGAGGCACAGGGTCTGACTGTGGCTGGCAATTCCAGAACAGAAGCATTTTATGGTAGCAGAAAGAGAAAAAGTCAATGGGTTGGGTTTTTCAGACAAAAGGCAGAATGGTTTCTCAGAGCTCTTGTGCAACCAGTAGCACACTCAGTATTTAGGCAATATTATTACTAGTAATTTAGCTAATTGCTTTCAATTCAAAGTGCATGGAAAGATAAGGAAAAATGTCAGCATGCTAGGAGTAATTTGTGGCATATATTTTTCCAGAGGGACATTCTGTCTTGTACCTGCCAATCATGATGTAGGCTGATATGTTCAGAATTATGGGTGATTGAGCACTCAATAGAAAAATTGCATGTTTTTATTAAAGAAATAGTGTGTTCTACCTGAATTAGTATATGAAAGGCTGATTAAGGATAGCTTTTAATTTAGGATATATTAGAGGTACATTAAGTACAAATACTCCCTCTAGTTTTGCATAACAGTGGTATCCACTCAACATTCTGATAACTTAACAATGTTAAATTCTTAGGAAGCATTTTGATCATCAGACCCTTTCCCTCAAAGAGAGGTTAGTTATTTTCTACATTATAGGAATTGCATAGCTTCTATTCCCCAGACTGACAGTTTCTACAAGAAGCCAATGCCCTTCATACAAACACTGCAGAGGAACACAGAGGGTCTTGCATCCTTCTCCTGACCAGATTTTGCATGCTAGCCTGTCCTTTAGCAGTGTCTACACCATGCAGAAGGCCTTTGCAGACCAAATTTGAAATAATAATGATAGTGATATGATATCAAGATAGCACTGTCTAACACAGGCACTATGCAGTGTTATGTACAAAGCAAGGTATAACTCAGAAGACAACATCATTTGAGTTGATAAGCAAAATTCCACTTGAATTTGAAAAACCAGGCTGTTTCTAGCCAAAATACCTTCCAGACTTCTCTAGCAACCCATTTAGGCAGGAGTCCTATAAACAGACTCTCTTATTTATTTTATTACTATTTAAAATGTCATAACATCTAGGAATCTGTAGCATGAACTAGGAGTCTGAAAGAGCATTTTCTGACACATTTGTTCTCAATAAGCTACAAATCTTGAGGGCCCTAGGTGCATTAATTTTTTACTAGATATGCTCAGGATGTCACTCAGAAGAGGGGAAATAGCAGTTATGTTTCCCTTTCATCTAATTGCCTACTAATGCAAGTTGCCATCCAAGCCATAGGAACTATGAGTCATACCTTGGCTGGGTGACACATTTCACCCTCTTGCTGGGAAGGTATTCCTAACCACAGAGCCTCCAGCAGCATGTGGAGTGTTCAGCTCCAGGGCAGAAGTCTGACCTTGCCTGGAATTGTGCCGAGACCATGATTATAAATATTCACTGCTCTGGTCAGAAAGCAGGATGCTGTCGCAGGAGCTGTAGTGCTTCTCTGAAAGTGAGGGGCTTGGCTGTACCTTTAATGAGGTTGTACATCTTTTGAAGAAAGCTTGATTAGGCTGAGGATGAGTTTGGTGTCAGTTTGGTTACCATGTTGGTGAGATGGCTAATTGAGCATGGAGCTGGTGTGTTCAACTCTGCTTTTCAAAGTGCCACCTGCAACCTTAGCTCTGTATAACCCAAGATTTCTAATGACAAGTATGCTTGACTTTTGAGAGAAGAATACTTTGAAAGATGAAAGTTAAGCTCCCAGGAGCCCTAATTCCTCAGATTTTACCCTCCTGTGATGCAGTTCAATTGTTTCTTGGGATGACAATACAGGCCAGTACACTGGGGAGTCTATTTGCCTATTGCAGTCCTGGGAATAGAGGTTAGAACTGACATGAGTGAGGCAAGAAACAGCAACACTGACTTACTGCAGAAATGCTCAGATTTCCTAATGGACTATCAGCTTTTCTGTGCCTGAATGTGAACATTGTCCACTTTATTATCTCTGTCTGGAAGGAGGAATTGAATAAAAGATAGTCATAGACCTGAACCTTTCTGAGTGATTTATCAAGTAGTAGGAGAATTCTCAATATGAGGGTTAAATCTGGAAAACAGCTGTGTTATGAACTGAATCAATGCAAAATACAAATTCCTTGTTCTCTCATGTCCTATTTGGTTTGTTCATTTTATTTCAATGTAGTAAATGGGGATCCAGTTTTGCATTCCTTACTCAAATGCACAATTAATGTAAAAGAATGCCCTTGTCTGAAAACAAGTTGTGAAAAGTCTGAGTTAAAACAGCAGGACCAAGCAGTAAGTCATACACTGCAGAATAATAACTTCTTAACATAATATCATCATGTGCCACAAAAACTAGAAACTAAAATATTCACACTGACCATAAAAATATCTTTCTACACTTCACCACATCCTAAGGTATGTTTTCTTTTGGAAGTAATGTATAATATATTCCTACCATTACTATTGCTTGGTGAAGTGGTTCTTGCAAAGTTTACTATCTGCTGATGCAAGGTGGGGGGAAGAAGTGAAGGGAGAAAGAGCTTGTTATTAAATTTTAATTATGAGAGAAACTATATTAATATGTCAATATCTTGCAGGAATTATTTTACAGATAGCTTTGCTTTGGCAACAATGAGGTAATTTTTATATCAAAGCCAGTAATTTTTATAAAAAGCAATATATGTTATCATGGCACTGCTCTATAAAATATTTTCTTTGACACTGCTGTTGCAGGTAATTGCTATCTTGTCACAAAACCCATTCTCAAAATGTATCAAACTTGCCTGTCAAAACAGGTATGGTACTTGCTTCTACTATTCTTAAAAGAAAACTCTCCTTCAGTGTCCCTTTTCTAATAGTTAAAACCTTCTTAGAAATCCAGAAAAAATTACTCCGAGCTAGATTATAACTGTCTATTCTTGCACTAATTTGGTTTTAAAGTTAATAAAAGTTTTTCCATTTTGAGTATAGAGAACCATTCTTGCAGACTTCACTCTATTGCACCACACAAACCTTTTCATTCTCTTCTCCAGGGTACCGTCAGCACAGCAAGTTTTCTCTTTAGCCATTCAATTGTGAACAAAGATGAATTTAAAATATGGGCTAATGTGAACAGTATTCCAGATGAGGCTAGAACAACACCTTCTCCAGTGTTATGAATGTTTGCCTATTTCCACTGGAAGTGCCTCACCTCATATATTCCAGGATCACTTTTGGCTTTTCACAGCCATGTCATGTTGGCAACTCAGTCTTTCCATGATCAGGTAATACCTCCTGACCTTTTTATTTTTCCTTCAGTGGTTTCCAGCTGATGAAAATTATTGGTCTCATCTTAGTCTAATTTTAATTCTTGCTATTAGTTGCTGAACATTCCCTTTATACATTACTTTTCCTGCCACTAGCACACTCTTGAGTGCCATTCTCTTTTGGACACTACCACCCTCTTGACATTTTGCTGTCTTATGAAATGAGATGGTCACAAAAGTGATCAATGTGAAATTACAGTAGTAATTTCTCACCTAGCCACCTCTGACCAAATAGTACTCCTTTTAGAACTCTCCCCCCAGCAAAGTCCTCATCCATCTCACAGCTCTCTATTCCTACCTTCTCTACCTTAAATAGCAATACCTACAAAACAGCACCAAGTGCTCTATTGCAGGCTTTTTGTGTGCCCAGAAATTCTGTTATTTGTTCAAAACAAACCACCATGAAATGTCTCATCCAGTCTGATATATTTACCATGAATTCTTTCTCACTGGTAGAACTGAGCTTCGTATGTTTTTTCTGTACAACATCCTATGAAACAATCCTTAGCTTGTCAGACAAAATTTAAGATGTATGCATTTCAAATATTGAGATGGTATTGTTAACAGCTGCAGCTTTGTGATACATGACTGCAATATTCAATAGCTAATTCCTCCCATAACGGGATAGAATGCAGAAGAAGCAGGATGATGCTTTTTAAACACTTGTCTGACTTGCTTTTCTAGTCTGTTTGTTTCTCCACTGAGAATCAAAATGATCAAATTCTTTCAATGTGGGTGAAAAACATTTTTGTGACTACAGTTGTGCAAAAAATCAACTTTACTTATTGATTGATTAAATCTTTAGAATACAGACCTGTTCTAGTAGGAAAACAAGATTCAAGAAATATTAATATTCTCCTAATTACACAGAGATCATGTATATAGTAACATATACTAATCTATAAATGAATGCCTTCAATTCTGTACTGTTTTATGACTTTACATTCTTTTGAGATCTAGATCTTTGTGAAGCACAATGGAATGGACAAAGAAAAAGAGGGATTTTCTCTTTTTCTAGTATGGAAAACTTCAAGCAGATATAGTTTCATATATAAAGCTATATTTAAGAAATAGAAATTAAATGTAGAGAGGCTCCAAAAAGTTTTCATGCTTGGAATCTCTTGTAAAATACCTTCTGTAATTTGTATATTAGCCATTCGTTCAATAGTGGAAAAGATTTATAATTCTCAGTAAGTTCCTAATTCTTGTTAGTTTCTATATATATTTTTAATCAATTACTTACTCATTAATATTTATTTGGAAAAGGGAATAAATAGGTGGTTTGGACTCATATTTGGTCAGATGACAATTACACGTAACAAGGCAACAAAATCTTTTCTTTGCAGAATGGAAAGAACCCATGATAAATAGGCTTTTTCTCCTCCTCAAAAAACAGTCCAACCAACAAAATTAAAATCAATCCACAAAAAAGCCCAAATAAACAAAAATTCCCAACTACTGAAATCCAGCTAAAAATTATAAGAAGGGAAACATTTTTGCAGATGACTTCAGACTCAGACACCTGGTTTGTAGCACAGCACCACCTGTGCAGTGTCAAACAAGAGAGGAAGGAAGTACAGTGCAGAAGGTAAAAAGTACAGGGCGAGGCAATGTGATGTATCCCTTAGGTCAAACAAGAGGCTGCTTGTGAATGACCCTTCTGAGGCAGGGTATGACTGCCCAAGACTGGAGCTCTCTACAAAGGGATGCATAAATAGCAGTTGTTCACAGCAAGGGTTATACTATATGGCTATTAGAGTGAATAGAAGCAACTCACTTCTTGCCAATGACAGGAAATAAGGTCAAGCAAAGATAACAGGTCTTTGAATTAGAGGTTTTCAAAATATTAGTCTTGTGCCTTTAGTATGGAGTGAATGAGTGGTTCCCTTTAAAACCTCCTGCTCCTGAAACTCAGGGACATTTGAAACTGAGCCCATGAAACAGCAATTGTGAGGGTTTATATCTGCCTGCCCCAGCTTCACTTACTCCAGGAGGCAGTATATTTAATAACATAATCAATCTGAATGCTAATAATTTAAAAGGCAGCTGAGGCTTTTTGGGATGTTTTGTTCAATTTGCAAAAAGGAGAAAAAACTATGTAGTATGTCAATGCTGTAATAGCACTGTTAAACATCTGACTTGCTTGAGATAATAAATGTTTGTATAACAGCATCTTGTTTACAATCAATCTTTAATACTTGCATGTGCTGCAGGAATAGTTATCTTTTTCCTTAATTGGAAAAAGATAACTTAATTCCATAATTCCTTAATGGATTGACTCCATAATCAATTTCCAGAATGACCAAGCCTCAGCTTTCTTCTTGGGCATTTTTTTAAAGGAAATTCGATCTTTTCCTGTTACATGTTGCTGAATGTGACTCAAAAATCATCATCCAAAACCAGTCATTTGCACATTTTACAATGCAAGCATTTAATATCAAAATTTGTTAGGGAAATAATTTTCCACTGATTTTTAGAAGCTCAGTCTGAACTACTGTCCTGTTACCTCTTAAAATCTTACAAAGTATTTTTTCCTGTGTTTTAAAAGCATGAATCAACTGGATCTGTAAAAGATATATGAAATTAAATCACAGACAAAAACTTAAGGTAATTTAAACTCTTACATACACATATCATGTTCAGCAGTCACACAATTGGAGAACCTATATAAACTTGTTCCATAGTGGGGGGAGTTCAGTAGAGTGGACTCAAAATTAGTGGAACTGCCAGCAATTGTGAGGATATGGGCAAAACATGAAAAACAATGAATATACTTTTGTTTTGGTAGCACCTCTAGTAAAACAGTGCTTCATAATAATTTTGTATTTATATTTTGAAGTCAAAATCAGAAATTAAAAAATAATTGAACACCAAATTACTTCTTGCAGATGTACAGCTGTAACAGTGTTAGTCTCAGCTGTGTACGTTTCCTATGTTTAGCAGGTATGTAATTTGATTTTGCACATATGTTGTTCTTTCAATAAAATACAAATCACTGTTAAGTAATTTCTGAATAGATAGTAAATTCATGTAGCATAAACGGATAGACTCCATATTTTGTTCTAGGTTTGTGTACACATTTGTGTTTCAAGTCAAATGTATAAAGGACACTGGATGAGGTAATTATTTTTAAAATAATATAAAGTCTTGTCATTCTAACAAGAAAGGGTAAAAACTCTTGATGGTTACTAATGTATTAGTTGGGTTAAAAAAAAGGTTAAACATCCTTTCTTATTATCCCTTAATCATAGGCAAGTTCCCTGATGCAGGGGTTTCATACCTTTCATACCATAGGGATGCCAAAATGACCCATCTAAGTAGATCAGCTGCAAGGCAAGGGAAGAAAAGGATTTCACACATTTGTGTTCCTTTTGTAATGCTGCAACTCCTCTTTTAATATGTCATAAAGCATATTTCCCCTTGGGGTTTTGCATTTAAGTGAAAATTTTTTCTCCTTTTATATTGTATGCTTTGTTCACTAATAAAATGCCAGTGATGTTAATTAGATAGATGAAGATTATTAAATATGCAAAGAATTTGTTTCTGGTAAAAATGTGCTGTTTAGGCAGAAGAAATATGAAACATTAGAATATATTTATTAAAAATATGATTATAGATATATTCCATTCCTACATGACATTCTTCAGTTTTCAGAGTGATCTACAACCAATAATGAGATCTGTAGTAAGGAAAAAATGCTAGAATTTTTTCTATTTCAGCTACATTTTAAAGATTTCTGGCTTTAAACTATAATAAGACAAGGTTATGTAGTTAAAAATGTTTTCTTCATTACCATGTATCTCTTTAAATGGTGAGAAACAAGGGAAGGTTGTAGCCCTCATCAGTTATCACATCAAAAATCTAATAATGTTTACTCTCTCCTTTCCCCCCCCCCATTTTAATTTCACTTATTTTGAATAAAGGCTCTATTGTGTTTTCCTTTAAACAGGCTGCAGAATAGGATTAGCTTGACAATACATTCTAGTTCTTTGTGATTATTTATATTTATATTTATATTTATATTTATATTTATATTTATATTTATATTTATATATGCAACATTATCTTCCTCACATTGCTTTTTCCGCCAGTCTTCATTAATTTTAATGATTGTGTATTTCTACCATAAATTCTGAGCTCCCTGAGAGGTGCCAAGCTCTGAGTGGTATTTGGTTTTCTTTCTTCCTTGGGTCTTTAACTGTTATTTAAAAACATAAAAGACATGGTGCCACATGTCCTCTTGAGTTATTCCTTTACTTTCCTTTTTACCCACAGTTCAATGACTCTGCTCAGTCTTTTATGCATCTATTATTCCAGAAAGGGTGGCATTTTCCCAGGGTTAGACAAATTTTTTGGTACCTGTTTAAAGTTAAATATTTTATATGCTCTTGAGAGGTTTTCATCCCCTCCACACTTGCCATCTGTACCTGAAGATGTATTAGTTCAGTGAGCAGGGTGTGTTTCTGGGTGATGACTACACAGACCTCAATCATCCTTTTGCAATTTTTACTCAAAAACTAGGAACTTTCCTGAGCAGCCCCATAGAACCACTATGAATGTAATACCTGAGTACTGCAGTCCCAATGCATTTTCTTTATGTTTTTATTAATGAGGAAAGGAATTATCATTCTTTTTGTTTCATATATTGCTCAGCATGCTTCTGTTTATGACTGCCTGCATACTTCAACACAGATTTTTCACCTTCTCAACTCATGTCCCAGCTGCTGCAGTTTTAGCATGGTTACTCTGCTTCATGTGTGCTTTCTAACTCAACTTTTCAAAGGAAAACTCCTAAGAATATAGGATCCTACATGGTCTGAAATTCCTGGGTTTTTGGATGAAAAATATTTATCCATCACTTTACAAATTTGTTTACAAACTTGACTCCTTCTTTGCCATATTTTCAATCTATACAGGTGCATGCTTTTTTCTTCTCTGGTTTTATATGGATGGACTTTCTCTGTCTATTGTAGCAGCATCCAAAACATTAATATTGTATCTGAAGTGCCTGCTGAGCATTTCCGACACTTACCCTGGGAGGGGTGCACATGTTAGTAATGATATCTCCAGCTGCTGCTAAATAAATCATAATGCCATCTTAAAAACATTGACAAAATAGAACCAGATTCCATATTGAAAGCTGGCCAATCTTTCATATGAATGTCTTTCACAGAAATTCCTGGGCACCTGTTATAAGACTTACTCTTCACTTTTAATTAAAAGATATCCATAAGTATTTTTATTGAATACCTAAGCACACATGGTCATCTCTTTTTATCTTTTGCTTCTTTTCCATAGAGACAAAAATCATCTGCCAAGTATTTTACTCTGTGCAAAGTTTGTGGTTTGGGGGTCACGCTGAAATGGGTAACCAGCAATATGAAAAAATGGATGTAAAACTATGAAACTTTGTTTGTATATCCAATACATAAAATGCAGGCACTTCTCTTTTATTTGTCTTGTGCTGCTCTCTAGCAATGAAAACATAATAATAGAACCATTTCCTGCTGGAGTGTGTTAGAGAATAAGTATTACCCATGTTTTAATAATAAGGAATGAAAACATGATTGGGATAGGATTTTGAAATATCTTAATGGTACTTCCATATTTTTTACATATATGTACCCAAATGAAATAAAATTCATCAACACAGAAAGTTGCTTCATTATTTTCCTGGTTTTCTATTACATGGTGAATGGATAGGCTTCTGCCTTTCTGTGTAGGTCTTTCTTGTAATGTTCTCTGCATTTTTTATCTTTTATTCTGTTTTCCCTGAGGCAAAATGCTATTCCAAAATTTACCACTGGCCTGGAGCATTCAAATTTACTGAAAACTCTTAATAGAAAGTCACCATGTTCCTTTAGTGTTTTTCATTTGTGGGGGCTAAGAAATCCTTTTTAATGGTGTCTTTCAGAAATATGACTTTGAGATAATTTTCCTCTGTGTATCTGTAAGCTCTGCAGAACAGTCTGCTCTCAAGACAGGTTTTCAGGTAGTCTTTAATGTCTTTTAATCCTGCTATGCATCTTTTGAAACAGTTTATTCCTATTGTTTTAGCCTAATGCCATAACAGAAGAGTAATGGTAGCTGTCTTAAGAGGAAATAAATGAGACTCTCAGGTGCAGATTGTGGAGAGAATATGTAGGCCAAGGAATGTACTTAAACCACTGGCTGTTCTGCACAGTGGGGGAAGTACAGTGTATGTTCAGAGGAAACCCATGCTGTTCATATTAACCCACCATTTTTAGTGCACAAGGTTCCTGTCATGCTGAAATTCTGTGTCAGAAAAGAGCTATTAAGAGCAAACTTAACAATAGAAACCGGTGGAAATTTACTTGTGTATCTTCTGATAGAAGTCACCAGTGACTAGTACATGTGTTAGTTTGAAATAATTTCAAAACAATGTGTGTGCACAAGCAAGAACTACCAGCAAGAATCTTATACTGGGGTGGTGTACCACATATCTGTTAAATTAAGCTTTTTAACATTGCCAAATCAGGAGGCCTCACATGCCTTTTGTGTAACTTGATGTATATCTTGCCTAACACCTTTAAGAAACTGTTAAAGCACTGTTTATGCAAAGAGAATCCCTGACACTGTGTGCCAAGTTCAATGTCAGCATAGTTTACAGACTACTCCCATGCCCACAGGGCTAGAAATTCTGCCCAAGGCCATAGTAAGGCTGTAGTCTAGGCTGGAGCAATTTAATATGAGGCAGGATGTGGTATTGCTACTGAACACTAGAAAGTAATAAAGCATTTTAGATTAAAGGTAGAACTTGTATGTTTTTATTTTCTAGTTTAAATGCATGCAAAGGAATGACAAGAAGTCAGGGGGGTTTTGTTTGTGTCTCAAGTTTGTTCCCTTAATCTTGTTCTTGAATCTATTTTACTTTCTTAATATTGCATAGGCAACCATCTATATGTTAGAAATATATTCTGTTCATCATTCTCTTTTCTTGCAGTAAAACACTCGATAGCCAGCAATTTAATTAAAATTTAACTCATTTAAAATACATGGACAGTGTAAGATAAAATGAATCTAGAACTAAAATTTAATGGATAAACTACTGAGATTATTAAAACTGTTCCATATAATAAATATAAAAAGGTAAGTAAAAAGAGTCTGGGATATTGTCATACACAAAGTACGCAAAACATCTCATCTGCTTTCTGGCATTAACCCAGCTGAGACCTAGCTACCATGTAAAAAACAGATTAAACTAACATCCATCAAGGTGAAAGATAATTATTGCTTGTGTCAGACAACACCTGTTTTTGCAGCATTCCTCAACTGAGTTAAACTAGAGACATGCTGAAGTTTTCCACTGAATTTTACATTTGACAGTTGCCTGAAGCAATTGTGTCTGTGAAACACCTTCACCTCTTCCTTTGTTTACTTTTTATATAGACTAAAATGGTAAAATACTGAACAGAAAATTTCAAAAATTAGGTAGAAAATTCAGCAGCAAAATATGTAGAGTTTTTGATAGATGTTTACTGAAAAGTGTTGTAATAGTCAGTCTTTCGTGAGGTTTACATATAGATCTGTTGAAAACATTCATTTGGTCATGAATTCTGCTTACATTACTCAGGTGAGTAATCCCACTTACTTCAGGGGAAGTTTGCAAAAGTTCAAGTAGCAGTTCCTAGATAATGCTGTAATGTACTCCTGCAATCTTTAAGCAACACTGAGTAAGTTGTAAGGCAAGATGTTCATGCTATTGCATAAAATAACCTATATTTCAGGCACTGATTTCACAACAAAGTCCTGCTCCAGTTGTGCCAAGACAGCTCAGAATCCATGGATCAAAGTGAATTCTGCTACATGAAAAGCAAGGATACATATAAACAGTACAGCTTTCACAGGTCAGTTCACAGAAGGATTTGGATTTTCTTTCTGGGTTTTGTTGTAGGGTTTTTTGTTTTGTCTGGTTTTTTTTACCTTTTTGAGACATATAGGATAAAGTTTGATTTTGTGACTGTCTTTTGAAATAAACCTTTTAAAATAGAACTTATTCTTCCACTATATAGGAAAAAAACATTGAAAACTCTGTCATCAACTATTCTGCAAAGTACAATCTAACTTGATCAGGTTAATTACTAAATACTAGGAGGTTCAACCCAGGATTCACTTAGGTGAGATAGGGTGATATTTGATGGAAAGGCCAAGTGGATGATTATGCTCAACAGTAGCTCCTAAACTAACTTGATTGGCATATGACTATGAATTGATGCAAGTAATGGAGCACCAACCATCCCATTAAAACCAAATCTGCCAGCATAGGGCAAAATATGATAAACTGTGTTCAAAAGGTAAAGAAACCCCCTCTGCAAAAAAATGTGATTCCCAAGAGAAAAACACAGAGATCCACAGAAGAGAATGAGCTGAGGTCACAGATGTGAAGTTTATTGGGGCAATAGATCCAGAGGCAGCACAGCATGGCTCATTGCAAAAGGAGGCAGCAGTTAACAGTGCTTGCTACTAGCTGCTTTTAATGACAACTTCTAAAGATTGCACACAGACTTGAAAACAAACGTGATCAGATGGAGAAATGTGAAAGAGATAAAATGTATAAGCCAAAGGTCCTAAAAGAAAAGCTACTGCTACAAGTATGTTAAGGGAGGGAGTTGTATCAGTACAGATAAAAGATGCAAGATCATCTTGTGGGACATCTTTGCTGAATGATCAGGCAGACAAACTATTTGTGCTACCTCATCTATTCTTAAGAGTTTTATCTGAGAGCATATCAGAGCAGTATGGTCACAGCAAGGGCAGGACTGACACCACAAATAGAGGGTTTGAAGAGACTCCAGTGGTACCTTTTCCATTGAAAACCCATTTGCAGGGCAGACTCTGATCAGCAGAATATGTCCTTAAGAGAGTAACCATACTCCTGAGAGAATTAAGAAAGAGGAAAACAACAAAATCAGTAGAGGTGACCACAAATTGGCTAAAATTAATAGTCATTTTACCAGAAACTTTGTGACCCATAAAGATCCCTAGTTTTTGTTAAGATTGTTATGCAAGCGCAGTATTAGTACTGATAGAGGAAGGACAGTTAGTGACAAAAAAATCATGAACATTAAGTAAAAAGGATGATCTGCAAAAATTATAGTCTTACAGTAGATATCAGGATGACCAATAAAATATTTCATAATACTTTACCAACATCACCCCATTAATTTTCTAAAAACTTCAGAAGAACAATGGATGGACAGAGGTCCAAATGTAACTTGACAGTACAGTAACCAGAGGCAGGAGTTAAGAGTATGCAAACAGTAGGATTGTGTCTGTGGAAAGTGTTTTAGAGGTGATGCCTCAATAGAGGATGAGGTCAGTGGAGAAAGCTGTCAATTATTTGAGCTGGAAATCTAGATTGCTGCAAACTGCATTAACAATACAGCTGGTACTGATTACATAAAAGCACCACAGGAAATACCAGAAAGAGTAGATAAAAAAAATATCCTTTGGTTTAAACGTATGAAAAATGCATCTTTGTAGTAATGGTGGTAACTGTGGGTAGCTTTAGTGCATTTCTTTACATCTTTCTTAAAGTATTGATTTTGTGCTTTAGAATAATTGACTTAGAGCATGATTCAGGTACACAAACATAACTCAATAAAAGGTGTAGTTAGTGAATAAAGAAATGCAATGAGATCAGTGGGAGGAACCAAATTATTAGCTTCCACATAATATTTTTCAGAGTTTTATATTCCAGAAAAGTCTGAGCACACATTCTTTCAAATCCTAGCCATAAAAGCATCATTATGGTTATAAAACATAATATTATTTGGCCTGGAGTTTATAGCCTTTCAGTGCCTCTTTCAGGTCTATATTTCTATCTGTGTTAACATTTTAATTTCTACTACTGCCTGAAATAGTTCAAAACGGGTAGAGAAGAAACAAATGCCCAGGGCAACATACCATCTGAAGAAAAAGTCATTTGGATTAGCTGCCAAAGAGATGATCACAGCTGGAGGCTGTGGTCCAAGGATCTTCTCTACAGACCATGTACACAGCTGAGTTCCATGTAATCAACCCTCACCCATTTGTCTGCACAACACCACATGCTCAAATTAGTACCACTCTTAATCATGGTGCTAAATTTAATTTACAGATTCCCTGATCTGTGACCTCCAGATGCCTACACATCTAAAACCTTTGAAACTCTCACCCCCTCATATCAATTTCTAGTACATCTTTTTGTCTGGTGTTCATGAATTCAGTTCTTTCCCGCTAATTTCTGCTCAGAAAGATTGCTAAAATATTGGTTTTTATACTGTTATTTCATTCATCTGTCTCATCTCCACAATCTAAGCCAGCAGAAGTGACTTGTCCTTTGGATTTTCATAGTTTATGTAATCTTATCATTCAGCATCTAAAGGTTGACTCCTATTTTTAACCTGTTAATGATGCCAGTGTCTATTTTCCACTTGTTACATGTTCAAAAGAGCACTGGAGTGCTTTCATCCATATATTTGGCTGAAGCTCCATTGACAACTTCTAAAGAAATGCTACCTATTTATCTTCATTGCCCTTAGATACAATGCCTACAAAAAAATTGCCAACAACAGACTGCTGAGGTCCTAAGGTGCCTGTTCTTCAAGCTGATGAGTATTGTTCTGGTGTTCTTTTGTAAAGCTCAGTTATAATTTGTGCTCTTTTATTGAATGGTATAGCTCTTTGGGGCAGGGACTCAGGAACTTTTTCTGCTTTGCATTTATGCTGCATAACACTAGGGCTTGCAGTGATGCCAGCAGGACAACTAATAACACTTGTATAAAACCTGTACACACAACAGCCCAAAAATGGAATTACCAACTTCTGTCTTGAATTGCCTTGCACATCCAAGCTTTCTTCAGCATCAAGCAGGAAGATTCTGTTTGATTAATGTCATGTCTAAACACAGAATTTTAAAAAGCCTGTGGCATTTGCTGCATAGTTCCAAACACTGTATTCTGCACACATTGGCTACTTTGCTTCTGCTTACTCCAGACTTAATGAAACTGGTCCCAGCCTTTCAGTGGCACTGTTTGCTTCTAACTTTCTCCCTCCAAATCTCTTAAAAATGCATGAATCAACACAGCAGTCCAACAAACCATTTTAGGAGCTGATTTGATTGATGCTTCTGTAATAGGTTGCCAGTACAAGTCCTACAACAAATTAGAAAGAAATGGGAGAGCAGGGGCACACACAGGGTCCACAGAGCAAGGGTCAACTTCCTAAGTCTCATAGAGGTTTCAGTGTTTCGGTGGGGGAATGAGTTTGATATACTGTTCTGAACTTCCCAGAAGAAAGACGTGGGGATCTGAGGGATTAAACACATATTGGTCATCCACACCTGTCATTGTGAAGGCAACAGCAGCCTCAGGGGTGCTGGCAACAAAATCTTTCCTATCCCTTATCATTCCAGAGCTAACTTTCTCTCTGGGTCAAAAAATGCATGCTAACAGCTACTCCTCCAGTTCAGAGAGGGGTAGGGAGCAGCAAAATCACTCCCACGTATTTGAGATGAAAAGAAATTCTCCTTGCATGCCAAAAGCTTGACTGGAAAGCCATGCCCAGCAAGGCTCACTTAGTAGAACCAGCTTGAAAACCATGGAGTATATCTGTGTTGGCACAGTTCAGTGTGTGCAGACTGCACCTGGGGCCCAGGCTTGGTAGGGTTTGTGCTTCTTCACAGGGAATGCTCAGAGTGTTCAAGTCAGTCAGAGCAATGGAGAAAATCAACTTTATCCCTTGGAAAATTCAGAGGTTTAATCATAGAGAATTTGGGGTGCCAATTTAGATACTTCATGGACAATATATAGAATTAATCAAGTGATGATTCAGGTGATTATTCTTCTGATCTCTGTGTGTACAAAATGCTATTGCTTTAGATCACATCCCTGTACAGAATTTCAGCTCAGTGCTGCCCTTCAACAGTGCTTGACTGTCAGCTACTTCGCATATTTTAGGAGCACAGGTGGGTTCTGGAAAAGAAAATAAGTAAATAATAATGAAGAGGACCCTCAGCCATCACCCTGGTTATGAGGCAGCGTCAGTTTCAAGGCGCAGGTGGAACAATCCTTTCTTTGCAGGTGAGGCTGCCCAAGCCTGGGGGGCGCAGAGGCGGCCGGTGCCCGCAGCCCGGCCCGGTGCCGCTCTCAGCCGGTGCCCGCAGCCCGGCCCGGTGCCCGCAGCCAGACCCGGTGCCGCTCTCAGCCGGTGCCCGCAGCCCGGCCCGGTGCCCGCAGCCAGACCCGGTGCCGCTCTCAGCCGGTGCCCGCGGCCAGACTCGGCCCGGTGCCGCTGTCAGCCGGTGCCCGCAGCCCGGCCCGGTGCCGCTCTCAGCCGGTGCCCGCAGCCCGGCCCGGTGCCCGCAGCCCGGCCCGGTGCCGCTGTCAGCCGGTGCCCGCGGCCAGACCCGGCCCGGTGCCGCTCTCAGCCGGTGCCCGCAGCCCGGCCCGGTGCCCGCAGCCCGGCCCGGTGCCGCTCTCAGCCGGTGCCCGCGGCCAGACCCGGCCCGGTGCCGCTCTCAGCCGGTGCCGCTCTCAGCCTGTGCCCGCGGGCCGGCCCCGCTAAGCCTGGCGAGTTCGGTGCCTTTGCGTGCGCCCTGACTCGCAGGTACCTCAGGGCATCCCTGCGTTTGGCTGCTTGGGACGAAGCGGGTCCGCAGTCGGCTCTGGGAGTCGGCTGAGGCGCTTCCTCAGGGTTATCTGCATTACACGGTGTGCGCTGCTAATTGCCCGGCCAGGAGCGGGATTCGGGAGAGTGACGCTTGCGGGATTTGCGGGGGAAGGAAAGGCCCCGGCGGGGCCACAGGCTGGAGCCGGGGTCGGGAAAGGGAACGGGAGCGCCCGGCTGGGGCTGCGCTTTCCCCGCCGGGCCGGTGGGACCGCCCCGCCTGACACCAGCCTGGCTCCCCTTCTCTCACCCCATTTCTTTTTCTTTTTTCTTTTATTTATTTATTTTTTTTAATGCAGCGAGATATATATTTCCTCATTCCTGCTGAATGCTCAGCTCTTGCGTGAATAGGAAAAAAAAAAAAAAAAAAAAAAAAAGGAGCAGATATCTTGGACGCAAAACTTGCCAGCAAAGGAAGTGGAAGGGCTAGAAATAGAGCTGTATAAGTAGGCTTTGGAGTTAAATGGTAAATTTGGAAGACCTAGTTAGAAAAGAAAGTTAGTAATGCAAACTGTCATGAAAATGCTTTAGAATTTTCTAAATCTTGGCTCTGTCTTCCTGATATAGTTCAGCTGATTAAAAACATACAACTGCATTAGTGAGTTGCATCAGAGCACTGATATTAACTGTAAGGCTGTTAGTGATTGCTACAGCTGCTCTTTGTAAGTAATCTCTGGGTTGCTTTTCCTCATTCTTTTGGATGGAAGTAATGAGTAACTCCAGCCTTGCAGGCTGCTGAAATACAGGGCTTTGTGTGGTATGATTATTTTCACAGGGAATTTACACAGTTGTGGAAGTTTATCACTCTTCTTTGGATATTGTAAGGCTTGTTTGAACCCTAGCTAGTAAAGCATTTCTAATGTGTTCAGAAATATTTGTCATTCGTATGCACCAATGAGTTATGAAACAGCTTGTGAACTTGAAGTACAGAACATCTTGTAGTCTTAGTAATTTTAAAAGCCTCGAAATATTTTCCAGGTTTTGTTGGTTGATAGGTCTAAAACTGATAAAGCATGAACTGAGACTGCTGTAGAATTTCTAATAACATTAAGAAGGCATGGTAGTAGTCATGTGCATGCAGGCCAAGATTTAGGAGGAGCATCAGCATAGGAATCTTGAATGCACTGTGTTTTCTCAGTTTTTCAAAGGCTTTTGCTGCTATATATCAGGAATGAAGGTAACAAGCTTTTTCTTTTTGGAAAGAAGTATCTCTACTTCTCTATAATAAAAAGAATACAGCCTAAACATCAAAAATGAAATAGCAGTGCAAGGAGCCAAGTGAACTCATGTGTGCAGGGTTTGTTTTGGTTTTTTGTTTTTTTTTTTCTTTTACTAACTTTATCTGTGAAGTCCCAGCCCTGTGAAATAAGATAGGAAGCTTCATTCTTGTCACAAATGCAGCTACAACTTGTCCTGGGGAAGCCTTCCTAATGGGGTCAGGTAAAGTTCAATGAACTACCAAACCAGCACTATTTCAGAAATGCTAAGGTGCTCTTTCCACTGATCGCTCCACTCTCTCTGCCTGTTATTAAACTGGTAGTTTTTACAACATCAATAAAGAACTTTCCTACCCAATTGCCCCAGACAAAGGCCTGAAAGCTAGGTTTAAACTATGAAAACTTTGTGTTAGGTTCATTTAGATTGTTTTGCTGTGTCAAATACTCACTTGAGTTCAAAAGTTCAGATGAACCATGAACTTTGTCATTTCACAGCAGGCAGTTCTACAAATATAATCCAAAAGTGAAAAAACATTGTATATTTAAGGTGCGTTTGTTGTTCTGTGTGGAATATACTTGGAGTTCCGCATTTGCAAAGTTCTGCTCGACTTAAAAAAACCTTTTAACTATTTAAAAGACAAAAAACCCCTAAACACAATTAAGCCAAATAATTCCTTGATCCCTGACCTTTTAGGCTTTCAAACCAACACATATTCAGTGACTAATCATTACTGCACAAACTAAACCCAGCTAATCTTCTTAATAAGTTGTGAAGTCTTGTATGTCTCATGGTTTCAGTGATGGCTTTTCTCCCTGTCTGGAACATTGCAGAATATCAAAACAAATGGGTCATGGCTTTATGTATTTGTTTAAAGTTTGAATCTATGTCATCTCATGATATAGTCTTGAGTTGAGAAGGTTTTACAAGCCTGTGTGAAGTATAAGACTGGTAGGAATGAAAAATCAGTCAATGCAATTTTCACCTACTTGCTCGAATATAAAACTATGTAGACAAAACCAATTTGTGCAAAACTATTTTTTAAATGTGGAAACTTACCAGAAACTGAAGAGCCTGTAATAAATTCAGCTTCTTTTCCATGAAAAGGAATTCCTTATGCATACTCTCTTATTCCTCCTAGTAGGTCTGGAGTCTCTATCAGGAAGAAGCAGCTTTTTTTTTTTTTTTTTTCTCCAGACTTCATTTTGGAATTAAAAGCAACTTTAGGCTGTTGTCCCTGTCTGTTCATAAGTTGTAATTCAAGGCTCAGAACAGAAGACCTCCAAACCCAACAGGATGTTATCTGAGATATATTTTTCAGTATTACATGTTTTTTTCTTATTTTTGCTTTACAATAATTTTGAATTTTTGCACTTTTCTTGATGCTGTATAAGGCCTGAGACATATGGGGGTTTATCAATTGATTATAACACTCTAGGAACTTCTCATTTAAGGAAAGCAAAATAATTACAGATTCTTGGTAAAATTTGGTCTCTGGATGAAGCCCATTCTTTTGGCAGAAGAAGTAGTTTAATTGTTTGAAATAATTAAATGTGTCTTTGTGTTACTCAGCAAAGAACAGATATGGACATAGAGAAGAAAATAGCAATCATGTTCTTTGTGAACAGCAAAGAGAGAGTGAGGAAATGTCACATTTATGGACATCAGCAGCAGTTTACCAGCTGTGCTGCTTAGCCCTTGCTTGTAGTTGAGATTGTGACTGAGCTTGTGATGCAAGCTGTGATTACTACCTGGATCACTACCCTATCTCCTTCCACTTTCTGAAGGTGTATGTCTGCTGAATGAAAGAAATACACACTGAGAGTGCATTGCCTGTCTTGTCTGATAGTTGCAAATGTTGGTTATCTTGGGCACTTCTGCTGCAGCATCTAGACCAAGTGGACCAATTCCAGGGATTGACAGACATCTAATTCCTGGGCTACCTCTGCAGGCATGAGCTCTCTTCCTGCTGGCAGGCTGTCATGGAAAAAGCCAGGGAAACAAAAGTAGAATTTCCAGAATACATGCATTTCTGTGGCAATAGCTTCCTACCAGTGCTAGCAGGAAGCTTTATATAATGCATTGGTGATTTTCAGCATGAGCCACAAACCTACTTGGAAGTTTTGATTATAACCTAATTTTTATATACGCATGTAAATCTTTCCTCAGTCCCCTTATGCTGGGTAAAAACCACAGAGCAGTACAACAAGCTTCCAAGATTTTAGATCAAGGTGAGGAAGACTGCCTTCTGAGAGCTCTCCTGCCCAATCATCCAGCATTTCTGGAGGTGGGTTGGTAGTAGGGGAGGCACTTCATCATGTCTGGGCTGCCTTCCATAGCATGGTCAGCAAGTGACCTCAGAAAATATGATACAGACTGGCTGCAAAAACGGCTTTAAGCCAACTGAACATTCATTTCTGTGAGAGCTCTCTATAGAGGAAGTAGAGCATATGGACACCGTTCCTAAACTGCTTTGAAAATTGAAAGCTGAGGAGAATTTCAGGGATGGTGGTGGTTGTTGGTTGGTTTATTTTTGCAAGGTGCAGTTTAGACCAGAGTCCTGTGTAAGTTTCTGATTGAAGGGAGAGTCAAGTAAAGATGAGGTGGCCCTTCAATGATTGCAGTTGTTGGGGCTGGTATAGCAGTTGAATAGCTAGGAAGGATAGGCTACGTTTCTTCTATTTTGAACATGGCCAGTGACTGTATCCACAGTTTTCTTTTTCCATTTGGGAACATGAGCTTTACTGAAAAAATACTCTGCTGAAACCAGGCTGCAACATGGATAATGTTAATGCAACACCATACTTTTAGTTGTATTGTCTCTTCTATTCAAATTTCATGAGATAATAGGACAATATTTATTTACCTCTAGGTATCTCTTGCAAAAATAGATGTTCAGGATCTAATTCATTGTGGTGAGTTCTAATAGGTGAAAGCTCAATAGGACTCCTGTTTTTATCATCCCTTCTCCTAAATGTAGTAATTTCTATGCAGTGCATTTAATATATTTTAGAGTCAGACTGAGGAAGTCAAAATCCTAAAAAAAAACCAAACCGTGCAACTCACTTTTTCTGTTAGATGCTTCTTTTTCTAGGTCATCTCAGTCCTGGGTGGCTATGAATAGCAAAAAACTGATAGGCACTGAGATTAATTACTAAAGCTATGTGGAAAAGGTCAGGCTCCTCTAGTACCATTCATAAATTAGACTGCATTAATCTCATATTGTTTTGACTGAAGTAGAATAATAGTGGTGATAAATGCAATACATTTTTCTATTCAGACTGCTCTTAATGGGAGTGATCAAATTATTTAGTGGCTGGAAATAAGTCCAGGATGGGAGAAAGATGGGCATAAGAATTGTATTGTTCATTAAATCTTGAATTAGTGGGTTTTCTAATTAATTATAATTTGTTGTTTGTTTTAGCAACTATGATATTTACTAAGATTTGCTATTAATTATAATTGTCTCAGTAACTTTATTTAGGTTACTCATATTCAGCACAGAAAGCACATTGCCTGCTTTGAGAATGCTGAAATTCTGGGGTTTGTTGATTTAAGCACCTAAAATGGTGTCATTTTTTCTCAAGCTTCTTGAGACTTCAAATGTTGACTTGAAAACCTGAAACAAAAAGCTGATTTCAGATACTAACCTCTTACTGGTCCTTTTGCACATATTTGGGAAAGAGAATTTTCAGTGGTATTTTATCCTTTTGGCTCTGCTTGCAAGTTAAGTAATATTGAAAAACCATTAAGGTGATTTCAGAAACGTTCTGTTTAGACTTGACATTAAAACATTTAAAATATTTTTGGATGACAATGGTGGAAAATTTGCACACCTTTTCCCAGAGCGGTTGGACAATTACTAATTCAGTGGTTCCTGGTCTTATCTATACAATGCTGTAGAAGCTTTGAACTTCTTTTTCAAATAGTGTGCTTTAAGAGTAAATATTAGTGTTACCTTTTTACTTCATAAACGCATTGTTACTTTGGTTAATTGTTATATTTGCTGGTCTTCTGGGGGCTGACATGGAGTTTGAAGTGAAGTCACTTAAAGTGAGGGCTGAACAACAAATAGCTGAGACTGGCACTGACAACACAGAGACCAGGCTAGAGCACTAGTGTCTTTACTGTGTTAACAAAAAACACATCAAAGGTACAGGAATCTGATCCTCTGACTGCTCAGAGGTCTGAAAATAATTTGGTAGCAAGGTACCTTCCCAGAAGGGAAGTGGGAAGTGGTAAACTGCAGTCCCAACTCTAAGTCAGTGTGGTCAAGTCTTACACTAGTTTGGGCAAAGAGACAGTGGCTGCAGGAATTCCAGTTTCGCCATTGGTCTGCAGAAGCGGTGAGATTTTTCTTCTCTGGCTTGCCCAAGTGTTTGTGTCTCTAATTGCCTTAACAGAAAGGATGAAATACCCAGCAGCATACTTGTGAATGGCAAAGAAGTAGATTATGAGAAAAACAGGGAATAAATGAGAATGTTAGTTGTAAGAATTCCAACAAGAATTCTGTCTTGGTTTTTGTCTGCACTGGGATTCTTAAATACTTTTACACCCTGCTAAAGATACTGTCAAGAGAAATCTTTGTTTTGAACTTATTTTCCCTTTTCCTGTCAAAGCAGAGTCACTGACAGCAGGCTAGCCATACATTAACATATGTTTCATATCCTCCTCCTCATCAGATCAGGTACCTGGGCAAGTTGTGGTTAGCAGGTCGAATTCTTTGCATTGTTTGCTGACTGCAGGACTATAGGTTGTGTAAGCCTTCAGGACTGCCTCCTCTCAGACTGTTGCTCAGATGCTACCCTCTGTTCCCCTATTCTTCAAATTGCTTTTACTATAACTGCTAAAAGCATTTTTTTTAGCTTAGATATTCTCCTGGCTAGATAGAAGTGAGAAACTGTCAGTACCAGCTTCACAGACCATAAAAGACTGTGCTATTGATAGTTTTCACCACAGTATTTTGGAAAATGTACTATTGTAGGAAACTTTCAGGGTGCCCTTCTGTACCCTGTGGACCTGCCTGAGGCCACACAGTACAGTGACCTCCTTGCTGGTTTTGGGATGCCAGAACTGTCGCTGGCTTGTCCTGTGCCTAGGGATGTTATCCCACTCCAGTAAAAATTCAAGAGGATTCATTACTTCATTGCAGTGCTGAAATGCTGCTGAAACAGTCAGGGCATCCACTGCAGCAGTTTCTGATAAGGCCAGTTCTTTAAATTCAAGTTCTGCATGTGTTTGGTGTTGGCTTTGAGCAAGCTTTACCAATTTCCACAGGAGCTGTGGAAGAAGTGGACTTTCTTTTGGCATGTTTCCAGCTTGAGCTAGAAAGCGCTGTTCATGCACTTCCATCATTGGTTTTGGCTTTGTAAAGTCAGTCCAAAGAAATAAATTTCTTTCTTCAAGCAGTTCACTGTGAAATTTCCCTTGGTTCACAATTCTCTACTGTCACTGACTAAATTTTCAGCCTGCATCAGGGACATCTGAACATTCTGTAGGGTTTTTTTTCCTCTGAAAAGAGAAATCAAAAGAAAAATCTCATCTGAAAGTTTGTGGACATGCTGGAGATCAGGATCTATTCCAAGGTCAAATACTGCTGTACTTGTTTCTTTTACAGTTTGAATTCCACGTGCTTCTATAAGATATTAATCTATGAGGTGTAATTCCTTAAAATTATTCTTCTTTACTGGCATTTTCTTTTATTCCATCTCACATGAGCCCCATATAATTACCAATGGGGAATGACACAGCTATTCCAGCTGTTCTGTTAGCATAGGAAATAAGCTTTTTCGGTGACTCTGTATTTTAATGGAATGACTGTCACAAAAATGCACAGAAAGCACAGCTCAGGCAGAGTAGGAATGTCATCTACCTCCACTTTGGGAGCTCAGCACAGACTTGGAGTGCTTGGAGCAGGCTAGCTTGAATGCAAGTGGGAGGGAAACTCTAGGAAACAGGGATGGCTGCTTAGAGAAGTGCAGGAGAAAAGGAGGAAAAGGTAAAATCAAGACTAGAGAAATTTTCTGGCCTGAGAAGATGGATGCATCATATCTGTCAGTGGCACTTTAAAATAGTCCACCTTTTAGATGTTCTTGCATCTGTGATCTCTGCTCTGAAAAATCTCCACTTGCATTCTTTCATCTTACAGCTGGTATATTGAATAAGTGACCTTTCCTGACTCAGACACATTGTTGTCTTTGACCTCCTCAAATCATGGCTTCACCTTTGGTGCTGCCAGATGCCTGACTGCTTTCCATCTCCCCTCTCTCTGCACCTCAAGCAGTGTCCTTCATTCCTGGCAGAGTCTTTCCTGCTGGTCTGTTGCAGAGCTGCTTTTCTCACCACTTGCCCCTCAGATTATTATAATTGACAGGCATTTACGTTTTATTCCACTTTAGGAAAGCAGCTTCCATATGGAAAACACATTTTATTTGATGTTGGATTTATCCAGGAGCTGATCTTAGTCATAATAACTATTTAACATTCAGGGTTGCTGCTTTTCTTTCTGTATTATCCAGCTGGACTGTTTGAGGCATAAGAGGTCAAGTGACTTGTCCCAGACTATGAGTCAGTGCTGTGAATTTGGATAAGTACCCAGTATCCTAAAGGCTCCCAGTCTTCTCCTCTGACCATCACTAGACCATGCAGCATCTGTGAAAGGATTGGCTCTATGGAAAAGTACAAATTAAGAACAATGAGTTTGAATCTTTAGTTCCCAGAATGTAGTTATTGAGCCTTGTTCATATTACAATGAAAACATGTTTTTTTTAGTGAATAAACCATGTAACAGCTTTTTTGGGTTTTGGCTTTGTCTCTTTCTCTGCCCAGCTAAGTAGTGGCAAAATGTTTTTTATCAGCAGCTAATACAGGAAGCAAAATGTGAAAGGGAAGAAATCTAGAAATATTTGGCCTAGCAGTGGCCATGATGTAACAGATATTTTGGACAGACTGGCTCTTTTTGTAGCTGTTGAGTGCCTCCTCCATTTAATTAGAGTATACTGCTGTTTATAACTTGAGGTTAAGTCCTCCTCTATTTATGATATATATTGAGTTTTCTCAAGGAGACCTACTGGAATGCTTAGCTAATATCCTAATTAAGACATTTTGTTTTCATAGCAGCTCTGCAGTGTGAAGAGGATACGCCCTCATCTTATGAAGTATGACAAAAGTGCAGGGAAGTTGCTTCAAGAGTTTCTGCTAAGTTTGTGACTTCAGTCTGAGGTATTTAGGCCTGATTCATCGGGAAAAAGAAAAGTTATTGCTTCTGATTTAAAAGATTTTGGCTGCTATTGGCTGTTTATATTCAGTAAAAACTAAATACAAAAATTACTTGTTTGTGAACAAGATCTATGTGTTTCCACAAGTGCCATTTCACAGAAACTTTTGTCACGGGTTTTGGACCAGCAAGCCCCTATAGCTTGTTGTATAACTCAGTGAAGATGACATAAAATCTTCTACAGACAAGAAATCTTTGCTGAGGTCTGATCAAACCTGTTTGTTTTCTTTCCCTATCCACTGCTCCTCATGCTGGTCTCCAGGTTGACTTCATGCAAGTGTGACATACTGGTCTCCCAAGCCAAACCTTAAACCTTTGTTCTTAAGCATTCTAGTGTTGGGTGGGCATTAAGATCTGAATGTATTGGTGGGGCAAAGGTATTCTTGTTGCAGAGAGCAGTGGTACAGTTGCACTGCAGCTTTCCAGAGTCAACTCCCACATTTGAGGAACATAAATGCTCAGATTAAAGAGAGTAGTGAAATGATGGAAAGTTGAAAAGATACTTTTATAGTGTAAAATGATTCTATGATTCTGTGCCTCTAGTCAGCTAAACAAGTTCTGGAGATCATTGGTCGCTATGTCAAATTTTTTTGACAATCAGAATTTGTAACACAGTACTGATATTCATTTCTCTTTAGATTATCTCTCCTAGGTAAACATCACTGCAGCAGATCTGAGACCCTTCCTCCATACATGCAAATTAGCCAGTTAAGTTTTAATTTAACTTTGAATTTAAAATTTGAATAGTTTTGTAAGTCTTTATACAGGGGAGTAATATAAATGGCACTCTCATTGCTGCTTCCTAAAAATACTGAGTAAAGAAGTTTAGGCCCAGTGTAATTTAAGGTGACATTGAAAAAAATGGGCACAGATGAAAGGGCATCCACATTCCATAAGATTCCAAGGGAAATATTTCAAGGTTAGCAATTCTTATAAGTTGTCTGCTCTTTGAAATTTGATCCTTATGGAAATTCATATTCTCATGAAAATTTCAACCAACTCCTAACAGGCAAGAACTGAAGAAAATCTGTCTGGTTTTGATTTTAACTGGAGTCAAAGCTGTTCTTTCAGTACTGGACAACTTTGAGGAGACTGACTCTCATAGCTGAAGCTAATTTTTTTCAGAAATGTTAGATTAATCAGGACATTACAGTCAAGATTCTGATTATAATGCCTCTCCAACCTACTTCATGTAATCATGTGCACACAACTTTTAAACTCATTTTGTCTGTAAGTTTACACTGATATATGCAGAGTGAAAAAGTGTCACATACTGCAGAAGGGAGGGAGTGCTGGTTCCACTTGATTTTGTTTTGTTTAGGCTTGAATTTGAACTCTGGATGTAGAATTTTCCAAAGAATATCTGTCTTGGGTACTTTTGAGGCATAGACACTTGTGAAATGGAGAACATCTGGTTCAACACTGTTAATCTCAATTTGAAGAATGCCCTTTAATTATTACTCAGACTTTATGGTGAAAAGAAAATATTTTGTTTTTCAACATTGTCTGTTGTTTTTCTGCCTTTGAAACTTTTCTAGGATAGTGGAGTGTAAATATAAATATGATGAATGTGTTATGCAAATGAGGGTTTTTTTTGTCTCTGTGACTGAAAAATGTTTTGCTTTAGTGCAAGCTTGTCTAAAAGGATAGGTTGCTCTAAATAGCAAATTGCAGTTCTGCTTGCTTTATTGTGGGGCTATAGTATGCAAACTTGCAGTGTAAACTGTTGCATGCAAATGAGAGAAAATGAGGGCTAGGGAGGCTTGCCTGGTTTTTCACCTGCTGCAGTGAACTTCTGACTTCACAGAATTTGTGTAAAGCCTAGAAAAGCATTAAAGTTTTACAGCTACCGGTCTTTCATCAAATCATTGGTAGCCACTAAAATGTGACTGAAATACTGGTTGCTCCCTTGGGTTTCATATATGCAATACAAGAATATAATTTGACTTTCACTCTTTCTGATTTTGCTTTTGCTCCCATTTAATAAAAATTACCAAACACTTTGTAAGATCTACATTGCAATGTACTTTGCCAGTCTCCCATAAGTGTATCAAATAGGAAGAATTAAAATGTTTACCTTTTTCTTTTTTTTTCTTTTGATCAGCCCTTTATATTACCAATGACACTTAACAATGACATTTTTTCTTTCTTCCACAGTATTCTGCTAACTTGGCAAATGATAATTTTGTTCATGACACATATTACGATAAAGTACATTTTAGTAACTTTCCCTATTAAATGATGCTTTTACCTTTTGAATTTCCAATATCCAATCTTCTCGTTCCAAAAACTTTGCTCTTGAGGTTAGTTGCCAAACATAGGAAGAGGTAGTTTGCATCAAAGGGTCTGCCCTGTTATTGAAAAAGGTTAATAATGTGAAAACACTTACTTCTTTATTACCAAGTTTAATTTTTATTGCAGTTATCACTGAGCTTTATTTTTTTAATTGGTAACGAAAATACTGTGAATTAATTAAGTGAAAGTACAGCTTTCACAAATTTTACTACTTTAAATAATTGGAAAGTTAAATTCAGCAAGTTCTATTGGTGTTTTGTTTGGGGGAGGGGGAAGGTACCTATATGTGTAAGATCTCCTCTAAAGTGAGGGGGGAAATCTGTTTAATCTTTATTGATTTTTTTTTTTAAAAATCAGTTATGACATGGTGCACCGAGAATGGCTATTTCCCTCTCCCCCCACCCTCCATGAATTCTTCAACAAGTAGCAAATTATTTAAGATAAATGCCTACTGCTGTAGACAGCTGCCAGAATAGAAGTGAAAATAAACTGGTGAAAGGAAACTGCCCAGTTCATGGAAAGGGCAGCAACGATATAGTGCAGCAAGTCCATGACACTTCTGGATACACATGCTGAAAGACTTACCCTGGCTGGCCTGCTACAAATCTCCCAGTAATTCATTAAGGGGAAACGCTCCTTGCAACATTTCACTCCTATTTTAACACCCTTTGTCTTTACCTTACATACTCAGTGGGTTCATTCCTATGTCAAGTGAGCCTCAGTGAAACCAGTTTTTCATTCCTGATAGAGCATACTGTTTTGCTCGAGTAGAAAGATTAGATGGATGTTTTTACTGTAAGTATTTTAGCAGTCTGTGGTATTTTTTCAAGGTTTGGGGTCAGAAGAAGGATATGATCATTGTGATGCAGAAAACAATGTAAAATGTAGTAACCTGACTAGTGACTGGAACAGGCAATGTTGTCGTATTTTCCCACAACTTTGAAGAAACAGTTATCCTCTAAATATAATGCAGTCAGACATGTATTAAGATGGAAGTACAAAGCCATGTCCTGGTTGTTCTAATCTGCTTCAAATCTTTGAAATTACAGAATTAATTTATTTTCATTATCGCAGGAACAATTTGCTACAATTGTCTAGGGAGGAATCCCATTAACTTCACTCTGATTCTTTTTTCTGAATGCTGACCATGGGATTTGACCTGCTTAAACAAAGCAGCTTGACATTTATTTCAGCTAGTATTTAGTTACATCAAGTGTCTTTATTCATCCTTATGTAACTTTACAACTCTAAAGACAGTTGTAGCGGAATCCTGGTTTAGTAATTTTGTATTTATAAAACAGATCAGAGTGATGGGACAATGCTCAAAATTTACACAATACTGACTCAAATATGTTGGCAGAAAACTGAGTCTGGATGATCTGAGTGTATCTACAGAAGCTAAACTGTCATCTTTTGCTCATAGTTTATGGTTTCATGGTATTAGACAGATTGGGAGGGCAAAGGATGGCAATACGAGTGCCTCTGGTATAGTGTTGGCATTTTGTTGCTGTTAGTTTGGAGGCATGGGGGGGGATGAAGGTTGTTTATTTGTTTTTGAGGATTTTATTTGTTTGTTTTAAGTTTAATAGCTGCATAACAGCATACCAGCAGGTGCTGTGATACTTTGAGCACAGTTTGTGAATGGATCCATCAAGAGAAAGTTTCAGAGTGATTCTCTCAAGTGTACAATTCAAGAAGCAATCTGTTTTATATTAGTGTGTCTCTGGCTAGAGATTACAGGGTTTTTAAAGTCTTCTTGTTATTTCCCAGTTTATAAAATAGCTCATCATCTATGGTATTCTGTGTAGCCTTTGGATTTCATTCATAAACCTTTACAGTTTGATGGGATTTCCATGGCTGAGACACATTCCATTGAGCATATGCAAACATCCATACGTGTGCATGTTGCAGTCTTATCTGTATAAAGGAAACTCCTCTTTAGTGGAGGCATAGAAATAAAACATCATCTGACAGAAAAAATGTTTGTACTGGACCAAGAGTGGTCTGCATGTTCACGTTGGTCCAGTAAGAAAACTAAAAAATAACAAACTAAAACTGCTGTTATATTTGGAAATGTTGTTTTCTGATTGTTTGTTTGCTTGTTTTTAATGAGCTTTCTATAGATCTAGCCAATGTCACTGAAAGCTAGACTGTTGTAACTCCTGTTAACTCTTCTATGGATTTAAACTCAGAAACTCACTCAGCTGCTGTTACCTTGGTTTTACACAAACAGTAGTTGTAACTAGGATGGAAACTTCCAATGTTAGAAAGCAAACCCTGTGCGCAGTAGTTACTTTTTCACTGACTACAATAAATTTGAGACTTCAGCACCTCTTTTAAGTTTAATTGATTAAAACATTCTCATTCTTTCATGTGGGTGTATGTTTGCTATCCATTTCTTGCAAATCCAGAGGAATCCATGTTTGGCATGATGTGGAAGTTGACACTCTTATTATGCGCACAGCTTATTAAAGTTTCATTTTCACCCTTTTATCTTAGCACTGCTATCTTTCCTCTGGGATTGTATTCTGTGTCTAAATATTGTTTAAAGTGCTATGATTAGTTAAAAAGTCTCTCCCTGCTGTGACACATAAGTGCATCTCCTGCTTGAAACCCTGTCATGTGCTCTGTGCTTTGAGAGCAGGATACAGTGAAGCTTTCTGAATTCCAACATCAGAACTCACAGAATAGTGTCCCTTTGCACCATTTTTGAACCTGAAATTTCATGTGTGTTTTATCTGGTTACTTATAATAGCATTCTGTCAAGTTGCTTTGTATGACTAACTCACCAATAGCATTCCAAGTTTTGATCAGCTTTCTATTTCTTTGGGTTTACTTGCTTTGTCCCCTTGTGTGACTCCTTATCCTGAGGGTAAATTGCAGCCTCAAAATAACAGGTATCTACCTCAGTGCTACCTTAGGACAAGCAGACCTTCAGAGCAATGCTAAACCCAAGTACTATTATTATGAAAAGCAAATGGTAATGAAAGTAGAAGAACTAAAGACAGGAGTAAACTTAATAGCTAAAAGAGGAAAAGCAGAATGAGTGATGAGTCTTTATACTGTTTTAAATGTGAATGCAATGGTTTTAGTTAATGACTTGCCATTACAAACATCTCAGTGAAACAATGTACCGGGTAAAGCCATAGATTCCCTGACTTTTATAACAACTACAGTTAAGTAGTTGTTAACTATGGAACTACTTGCAAAGGTGGCTTGCCAGTTGAGCTGTAGTAGCAGTAATTATTACAAGTTCACGAGCATTTAACCCAGCACAAAAATGCACGATGATTCAAATGGAAATAAAAACAAGTCACTAAATTTTGGTTCACAAGGATATTTATTTGCCTGCTTATAGTATGCTGTTTATAACTGAGAAATAAACAGTTGTTTTAGTAATTAAAATGTTCGATGTAGTTAACAGATCTCATATAAAATGTGTTTTCTCTGTTTCTCCTTTTCAGAATATTAGAAATTGACATATATGAGAATGGAACATTTTAGAGAGCATGGTCTTGCTGCCTAAAAGCAATGATCAGGTAAGTACCTGAATACAAGTAAGCTTAAAAAGGAAGCAGCATCACATAAAATGCGATTTTTTTTTTTTTTTTTTTTTTTTTTCTAGAATTCAAGTTTGGGCCCTGATACACCCCCTAATTTATCTTGAATTTATTTCTTGATGGGAACACAGAGGTAAAATGGTCTGTATTACTCCTGGGAGATGTGGCAGGGTAGTTTGTTAACCAAGTTCTGAGAGAGACTTTGAAAGACTTAAGAAGAATATGTGCCTAAATCTTATCAAGTCTCTCAAAGAGTCTGGCACCTAATATGCCTTTATCAGAGCTGAATTTTTCCCTTATTTTGTTTGCCAACCTTACAAATGTGGGTTATTGTTTCACACTACAAAGTAGGTCCATCTCAATAATAAAATTAGCCACTGCTTTCTTCCCTCTTGTTTTGTCTATACTTGTTTATTAATTACTTCTTTACAGTTTGACCCTATGTTTAGCTTTCAAGGCTGACAAAGTAAAATATCTCTACTTTAACTACTAGAAGAGACTAATAATTAATAGGTTAAAAACTACATAAATCAATCCTAGTATGGCTTGTAGTTTAAGGAGGGGAAATCTGTGTAATATATATTGCTTTAAGTTCAAGCCAAGAATCCCAAGCTCACTTTTAAATAACAGGGCATATACAGTCCTGTGGGGTGGAGCATCTAACTTATCAAGAAATTTTAGTTTGGCATAATGAAAAAAAAATTGTAATGCATAGTTATGAACTGTTGAAAGAGAATAATGAGCAGCATTGCTTTGCTGGTCATGCTTCTGCTTCAGGAAGTCATCCCTACTTTAGGAAGTGTCAAAAATAGAAAAATGTGAGGCTAGGAAGAAGAATAATGGGAACAAATTTAATTGGGCATGAAAACGAGTGCTGTGAATTAAAAACATCAAGATGCTGTATGACTTTTTCCCTGTCAAAAATGAAGGAATAAGTAAGATTTCAAATATATAACTTGTATAAATCCAGTGTGCCAGTGGCCACACATGTGTACTCAAAGAATTGGCAAGAATTGTTGCTCAGAGAGGAGATGTGGAAAATTTGCTTTCATCATGCTACTTATTCCTTGTGGCATGTAGTGCCATTGAGTGTAAGGTAGGAAGTGTGTCCTGCTGTTCTGCTGTGACATTTTAAAAATGGCCAGCCCAACAAGGAATCTGAGGTTAGTGTACCCTGACCAATCAGTTACTATTTCATCGGTTAAAGAGGTGAATTACAGCAAATGTTAGGGAGGAAGGAGGACATGTGGAGAGCAGCAAGTTTCAGAAATGTAAGTTTCTGAATTCCAAAGCCTTGGAGATACATAGACATGAATAAAAATAGTTGCAGAACAGTGCATGCTGAAGTGAAATAGCTGAGTGTTTTCTGAATTAGGTCACATAAAATCCTGAATTAGCTCATCTCTACCTCAGCCACTTCAGAAAGAAGCCAAGAGCCTGTTTGAGTTAGCAGAGAAGTAACCATGAGAGAGGACTAAAGTGTGATAGTCATGTACCCTTCCGTATATTTGAAGTTCCCATTGCTTTGCTCCTGGGATTCTCTCTCCATCAGCTGGTTCTGCTGTAAGCAGCTGGGTATTTACCAAATGGTAAAGAAGCAATTTACCTCTAAATTCAGGTCACAGGACCATTTGGAATTGAGTATAGGTTTTACAATTCCTTGTGACACTCGTCCTTCAGGTGAGTTGAAAGTTGGCACAGCTTTGTCTCCCAGGTAAATAAAACTTTGAGTCTTTGATTTGGATTCCTCTTGCTATCATCATGCTAAAATGCATTACAAAGAAGCCAATCCCATCACTGCTAACTTCTAATAAAACTTCAGTAATTTGTGATATCATATGCTACTCTTAATGGCTACTTAGTAAACAGAGAAGAGACATAAATTGAAGTGCATTGCAAAGCAATTGGATGCATTTAAATGAATGCCCCTAAGTGGGCAAGCCTGGTGTGAGTGTGTGCTGGCACTGGCAAATTAAATCTTGTTTAATAGGTCAGGTGAAAATTAAGGCATTTGTTATATCATTAAAATAAACCTGGAAAAAAGGATTTGTATGACTGAGTGATGAAATGTGTCAGGTAAAGCAAAAGCACCAGATTTTCTTCACCTTTTTGTTGCTGCAGGTAGGGAACCAATCCCCTGAACAACATTGTACAGATGTGGAATAACTTGCAAAAGTCCAAGCTGAATGGAATCACAGTGGCTGGAGCACAGAGGGTCAAATTTTTGTAGAGGTTAGAAAGAAGAACAAGTGAAGTTCTCTTCAGGACTGCTGTGAGTTGGGACAATGGCTTACTCCTGTGTCTGCCTGCCAGTATGTTTTCTTGGAGAAGTGAGCAATAGACAACAAATGAAAAATTCATTGTTATTCTTCTGCTGTTTAGTTTTTTAATTTGTAGAAATTCTACAAATGAGTAGAAAATTCTACTCATCCAGAAGGACCTTTACAAATTAGATGAGGAAAAAACCACCAACCCCTTTATTTCTGATGAGATCTTGGTTAATTGTAAGAAATTTAATGTCCCACTGATTTTAATTATGTCTTAGTTTTGGGTTGCTTTCCCCTTTTGGTTTCTTGTAAATTCCAGATATTTTTGGTCTGGTTTCCAGAGAGCATATCTGATTTACTTTGTCCCTTTTAACCTGAGTTACAAAGTTTTAGAAGATCAATAATAGTTTTCCTTGCTATGAAAAATGAAGTTCTCAATGAAAAAGGCTTTTATATGGTGATTGATAGGTCTACTGTATTTCTGGTTTTAAAATTCACTTTGTTCATTTTTTTTTTGTAAAGCAGAATAGTGTGAATATTACATTCTATTCAGACAAGTCCACTATAGGCACTCAGATGTCAAAATGTTTCAAAAACATATAAAAAATAAAGAAATGAATAGAAGCTTCCTTGTTCCTTAAATTATTACTGTGTTACCCTGAACTGTAAGTGAACCCTTTTTGCTTATAAAAGAAGCAGCTGTTCATGCGATTGAAACCATGGTTCATTACAAGCTGACCTCAAATTCAGGAGTAAAGCTTCCTCTATTTTACTACAACTATTCAGACATGGACTAGAGATAAACAATAATCAAAATCAGGATGAAACTTGACTGGGAAACCCTCTATACTCTTTGGCAGAATTATAGCAGCTTTTGGATCACCAAGAGTGATATAATGTTAAATGACCCTAAAACATTCCCTTCTCAAATGCAGCAGGTCTGCGCTGCCAACTCTGTAGCAAACAAAGGCTGATTGTAATGACTCCTTAAGCATAAGAGTATAGAAACGTTAATTATCACATTTTTTCACATTAAGCATTTACAGAGAGTCAAGATGAAAATGGACCTGTTTATGCTGATTTCCCACTTCTTTTTGGGTAAGCCATGTGATTAAAACAGATTTTTATTGTGTGTGTCTTATTTGAGTTTCATATCTTTCCTAAATGGTTGTACTTTTTAGCTGATTTTGGAGTTAGGACTGGATATAAAAGTAACAAACATAGCCAATGTGCCACTATTCCATTTTGAAGATGTATGTCTAGAATAGTGTCATACCATTAAAAACTGTAAACTAAATTAATGCTCATTACTAGCCAACTCTTTTATAAATGAAGTAGGGCAGTGACATAGTGCCTTGGATGTATGTTTCTCTCTTTTGGTCTATTGTGTTTGTTATTCCTCTTCTGTAGCTCCCTTGTTTGTTGTTGTCCAATTTTGAGACACAGCCCTGCTTTCTAGTATTATTCATGACCCAGAAACAAGACTCAGTGATAAGATCCTTTACCATTTACTGAGGGGCTGTACAGAGTCCCTAAGATTTCATGATCAAATACAAATAGGAGATTATGAATGTGTGTGTGTTTGCTATGATACATTTAATTACAGAGATTTGGGGCAAAAAACTTTTGAGTCAGAGTGGAATATAATATGAACCAAGTAGTAGCAATATTAATGACACTTGTTCAGTAAACCAAAAGTCTTCCTTGTATTACAAGTATGTTCTGACAGTTCTTTTTTTCTTTCTGACCTAAATTTCATGTGGGGTTATTAAAAGCTTAGTAATGGCAATGTGTCTTTGGGCTCTTAAAATTCATTATGGGAGTGTCTAAAGTATTCCTGGGGGAAAATGAAAGAAAAAAACTGTTCTCCTATGGTTAGAAATCTGCTGGCTGAAGATGTGTCATATTGCTCTGGGATGAACTGATACTATCTTCTGCTGATAGTTTTCTTTATACCTTATTCATTCATTGAAGCCCTCATGAGGGTTGACATCAAATTTGCATAAAATCTGTTGATTTCCTTTACCCACAGAGGTAAAGGTTTGAGGTGTTTTTACTGAAGATGAGGTTTGTTTAAATTGTCTAGTCCTTGAATGTTAGGAAAGCAAAGAATACTTCTGTCACAGTGTATTTTGAGGGAAGATAATTCAAAAGCTAAAACTTCACATTTCTGAGAAATATCTTCTTAAATTTGTTGTATTTTTTTTGCTCATGACATGTGCATTGCATCCAGTGTCTTCTTCCTTACTCCACAGAATTTCATGTCATCTTTATTCAGGTCTTGTCACTGCCCTTCCCGTAAAGAAGCCCACAGGAGGCCACCCAACTTGTCATCTAATTCTTAATTCCACTGCTTGGGTTTGATCTCATCACTCTGTTAGATTACTCATTCCTGCTTGCCAGGAGAGCAGGGAGCCTTATGTGATAGAGGTCAGAATCCCACTAAACTAGACTACCTCTTTTTTTTTTTTTTTTTTTTTTTTAAACTCTTTTTTGCTGACCAGCATTGGGCAGCTGCTCAGCTGTGACTCTACTGTATGACATGGAGTCATGCTTTACACAGACCATGCCTGTCTTTTGTTCTTCTGTCTATCTGGACTCTTGGGGATGAATCTCTTTCAAATGTTTCATGTGTCATGTTTTCAGTTGGTCTTTACTCAGCCTGTTTTCATTTAGCTGCTGGCCTCTCACTCCTGACAGTTGTGCCCTCTTTTCTTGCTTGTGTTATAGGTCTTCACTCTTAACAGGCCTTTGTTCTTCTGTGCTTTTGAACTTCTGACAGAGTTTCTGGTTTTGTTTCCTGTCTGGCCAGAGTGTTACTAATTACTCATTTCATATTTTCCATGAGAGTGATAATATTTTAGATTTAATCTTTTTTTAACTGTTAGTAAATGGCACTGGGTCCCTAGCTACATAATACAGGATCCTGCATTATCATATCTGATACTTGGATCCAACTATGTTCTTTTCAAATTGATGGTCTGTAAGTACATTCACACTGCAAGTGTGCAGTGCTGTTGTTCCTGAGACTGACCAGTTTTTTGCCTTCAAAAAGTAGTGAAAGTAGTGTTTTTTTCATACTCTGCTATTCCTCCCATTCCTGTGCAGGAGGAGTATATGTATCACAATTCCACTTCCTCTCAGGCTACCTGCAGGATCAAACATTCTGCTGAATAAGTCTTATGTAGAGAAATCATGATGGTTTTGGTCCTACTATTATTTGCTGCTGTTTTATATCTTCAGTAAATGTAAATTCCTGCTGGGGAAAAAAGGCCCAAACACAAAACCTGGAGAAAATTCTTTTAATAGCTTTGGTTGTCAATCTTCTCTTGTGTCAGTCATCTGTTCAAGTCTTCTCAGTTCATTTTTGGTGAAGGTAAGTTCAAGTGCTCTGACTGTGGGGTAGTTCATTTCTGTCCCAGAACAGCACTTTCTGCTTCTTAGGTGCACCGACTTCTGTGGTTCTCAGCAGCATCACATCACAATCCTCTGCCCTGTTAGAGAGGACACCACTTGGTACTGAGCATATCCAGCAATCATCAACCTAAAAGCACCTATGGATACTCCAACTTCAGCCCTGTGGCTCCTTGATCATCTCCACAGAAGTGTGTCCATTGCATCCACTACAACTGCCTAATGCCCTCCATGTGTCTGTAATCTTCTCAGCTTCTGGGCAGGGAGCTCCTACTGAAGAAAAGTGCAAAGGCAGGTGAAGACTGATTTCTGTCTTCCACTTAAGGAGAAAGCTGAGCTCACCCGTAACCTTTTGGATATTTCTTCATAGTCCATTAACTGTTAGGGCAATGCTTCCACTTAACAAAGCTTTTATGGTTCAAGACAACATCTTGTGGTTTATTATATCCTCTTGTCACCTCACTATGAAATGAGTCAGCAGAATGTATCAGCTTTCCACTGGGAAGACTGGTTTCTTGTTCAGCTAGAAGTCTCTAAGAAATCTTAATTGTTAACATAAAGACCTGAATTTTTTAATTGCCTTTGATAAGTGATCATTTCTTTTGAACTGGTGTGATTAGAAGATTGTTGGACCTTTGGATGTTCCTTGAGCACCAGCTCATTGGTCATCAGTGCTTTCCAAATCTCTAGTACACTGAAACCAAGGATGCCATGGTGGTGTTTCAGAGAGTTCCAACTAATTTCTCTCTTGGAATGTTCTAAAAAGAGCAGGTCTTAGATCTGTCAATTGTCTTGTAATTTCCATTTATGTTTTTGCTTCTCTAAGAGCAGTTAAAATTTATCGAATTTTGGAGGTTCTATTTAACAACATCAAAATACACCAGACAGAAATTGCTGGATATTGAATAGGACAATGCATTTCAATTGGAAGAGATTTATAAATTCATTTGAAATCACTTCATCTGTTTTTAAAATGGAGCCATGCCATTTCCAACAAAGGGCATGAAGGGTATGCACTCAGTGGTGCTGTAAGAAGAGTAGAAGAATGAGTAGAGATGTGCAGTGGAATAGATACATTTACCCCACCAAATGCCCTGAAACATTTAATGGCCTTAGTGATCAGTAATATTGCTGTGCCTGTTGTAGCTGAGTGTGGGGTTCCATTGCTTCCAGCATCCTGGATTGCCCCATGTGTTCTCTTGCCTATCCATGCTGACAGTGAACTATTTAGGTGACTGTGATGGTACAACCTGCAGACAGTCTATTACCTTCTGTCTCACTCTTCAGTGTCTCAGATTAATTTCATAGATAAAAGAACCTTTGTCCTTTAAACCTTCTTTCAGTCCTTTGAGTTAAAGATGAAGTGTCAGATGTAGCTTTTAATTTCCTGCCTATTTTCTTTTAGGCTAGGTCTTTTGGCATTATTTAATCCAGGTCATTTGGTGTTATTTAATCAGTATGATATTTTTAATGCAGCTGTTTACATTTTACTCTTGTCTGGCATGTTTAGAAACACACTGCCTGCAATATAGAAAGAAAATTGCAAAAAACTGAAAAGTACAAGGAAAAAAATATTTTTTTAATTTAAAAAACCAAAACCCTAAACCTGGTTATCTTAACATAGCCTAGAATGGACTTTGTCAAAAGAGGACAAAGATAGTCTGTATTTGGAACATGCTATTTAGATATGGCTCATGCAGATGAGAAATAGCTTAAGATGTGAGGGACAGTATTAATTTAAGGAACTTCTTCATATTTTCAGATTTTAAAAAACATAAATGCAAGAAATTCCCCACAGCCATTTGTTAATAGCAAAAAAGAAAAAAATATCTGTACCAAACTAAACTTTATTTGGATAAAGCCTATAAAGAATTTAAATAGCTGCTTTCAAAGCTAGCAGTGAAGTATGCTGCTTGATGTCATTCATTGCCTCTTTTTAGGGAACTTAGATGTCCCTGTGGTCATATTGGATTGACTCAGGAAAACATAGAGGGGTCTAAACATCTCAGAGGGAGGTCTTCTGTTTCCTGATGAAGAGGCTGCTCATGCAGTAGTGCAGGTTATGTTTTTTTCAAGGAGAGTCAGAACAAAACCATCCTCCATGACCAAAACCAAACTCTAAAACACCTTAAGTGTATTGGCCTCTCAGTGCCTTCTTTGTTCTGGTACTGCACCATCTGCTACATGCTATTGGGATTCTCATGAAGTGTTTATTTCTGTAGTGTCTGAAAGTTTGGGCTACAGGATAGGTGTTAAAAGCACATAAGGAGGTAGAACTGTGCCTAAAGATCTTAAAGTCAAACAAGTGGGAGGGAGAATCTTTTGCCCTTTTTTAGAAAACTGTTTTGTTCTGCTCATTCTGCTGTTTTCTGTTGCTACTCTTATTTTCTAGTTACTTCTCATTATTACTTGGGATTTAACTGCTCACACATGCTTTGTTGTTTCTTGTGTAACTCCTTCTTAAGCTATCATGCAAGTTTTATGAGTTTTTCCATTTTTTTTGAGCATTCTTCTGTTTTTTTTTTTTTTTTGCATTTGTATACCTACATTTATTTCAGTTGCAAAACAAAATTAGTCTGTATTCTGCTTCAAACTGCTTGTCACAGAAGAAGAACCAATTCCCAGCACACAGGCTCCTGCTGAAAATGCTGATTAGACTGCTGGTGATCTTGCTATGCCAGGGCCACTGGGTATCTCCACTGTGACCACGAAAGAACAGCCTAAAGCAAGAATGAAAGCCATGCTGTCCTTTTCCATTTCTTCTGGTCTGCTCTGTACTTGCTTGTCCCAGGGTATTGCAGCCTGGAACTTCTTTCACTTGGCTGCAAGAACAGTAACAGTGTGACCTGCACAGACTGTGCAGTGGAAGGAGGGGAAATTACATGAAAAAGGGCTTAGAATTCCTAAGTCCTTAAAAAAAATCCATTTCCTAAAATTTTGAATCAAAGAAGAGATTTATCAGGCATTCTGCTTTACTAGCAGTAAGAGAAGTTTGGTATGAGTCAAGACTTCTGGCCCAAAACTCAGAACAGCAGGTTTTCAACTCCATAAAGGTGCAAGTTTTGCCTTGCTGTTGATCCTTGACAGAAATCAAGTGTAAGCACCCCTCACTTTGAGACATCAAGTGATGATGTTGGCAATATTCCAGGGAAAGATAGCATAGCTGAGCAAGTCAGCTGTCTAAAAATGGCTGGGTTAGAAAGAAAGAAAGAGTGAGAATAGGGAATGTCTTCTCAAATTAAAAAGAAGTGTTATTTAATAGTTCTTCTGACTTCCCCCTAAAAGTGGCCTCAAGAGTTTGTACATTGGTTCCCAAGGTTATTCTCCTTCCACCAGAGGTGGTTTGTTTTAAAAAAAGGTGACTTAAAAAAAAAAAAAAGACAGAAAGAAAAATAAAGTGCTTTAGTTAAAACTTAAAAAAAAAAAAAAAAAAAAAAAGCCAAAAGATTTATTCAGCATATCATCAAAGTTTTATTCAATCTGAAACCCACCCCTTCCAAAGGTGATATTGGAGAAAATAGCAACAATTAGTTCACAAATTGGTTATTTAGAGAGATTTGAAATTCAGCTTAATTTAGTGCTGATTTTGAAGTAATTGTGTTAACCTAGGTGAAAGAACACAAATTTATCTGTGTATGAACCAAAAATTCTTGCAGAAATTGTCACTTGCTGAAACTTTGCCCTCTATGACTTCAATGCAGTTTATGACTGTCTTTTCCCACTCCACATAGAAATGTTATTTATGTGGAAGGACAGTGTTTCCTAGGATTGCAATGGTGGTTTTAATTCTATTTTTTCTTCCCTAATACAACTACAGATTTCTGGTGACTTGGCACTACCTATTAGCTTGGGTGGTTTTGTTTTAAAATTTATTTTCACAGTATTTCAGTAACTCCAGGTTTCTTTAGTGCATTTCTGGAGTTAAGAATACAAATTAATTAAATCTTGCTCCAATGAAGGGCCTCTAAAGAAATTGTATTCAGCTGTAGTTCTCTCTGCTTTGTTAAGATTAATGAATTTCAGTGCTCAAAAGGCCAAATCTATGTTCCTCACAAACAGGAAGCCCACAGGTGGGTGCCTTTGTCAGACAGGATAACAGAGTCTGGTGAAAGAGCTTTGATGTGTGCAGTGACCAGGTCAGATGTAGTATGAGATAGTAAAGCTTGATTGGATAAGTGAGAACTGTAGTGTGTGTATATATATGTTGTTTTCCAGACACTCTGAAGCATCTCTGGTTCATACAAAGGCCCCCTATATAAACTGTTCTTCCCCCCTCTCCCCCAGTTGTGTTAGGTTTTGGGGAGGTGGGGGTGAAGTTGAACACATGAAAAAAGTTTGGGATGTTTTTTATTTCTCTGAGTTTTGGCATTTCTCTTTTTTAATTTTGAAGGGATTTTTAAAAAGGTCTAGCCTCTGAAGCATTTTGTTTCTCCTGGCAGATTCTAAAAACCATCAGCCATTGAAAAAATTAAAAATCTAACTAAAACTGAAGAGTTCTCCCATAAGATGATAAGAATCTGGAAATTGGTTTTTTTATAACTTATGGTAACAGAAGTGTTGAACAATTAATACTCTTGCAAATACAATCCAGGATTTGAAAATTAAACAAAATACTAAAAAACCCAAACAAAACATGAGAGTACCACTTTTACACACTTGGTTCAGTCTTTAATATCTGCTCAAACCTGTACCTTAGAAGGGATTTGAAAACACTATTACTTTCTGGATTTGTTTCTCTTGCTGTATTTGTCTCTTTTTTATGCTGCCTCATGTTGGCTAGTACAGAAGTACTTGAATTTGATGAGTTTAAAGGTACCTTGCAAGCCACTCCATTCAGCTTTTCAACCTCTGTGTGCAGAAAAATTAGAAAAGTCATGTCAAAGCATTAAAATCTTGAATGCTTATGTCAGGTGGCTCTGGATTCCATGACTACTTCCATCTCATTTAACCCTAATACCAAGCTCACTCAACAGGACAGAAAAAATAGTCCATGGGATGAGCCATCAGGTTATAAATAGTGAAAGTGTGTTACCTCTCCCTGCCTTTCCCATTGCTGTCTGAACACTCCTCATTGTACTCCCAGTTTATGTTTAGTAGAGATTCCCACTGCTGTTGCACTAAGGGCATCTGCCTTGTTTAACATTAGCCAGTGTTAATAGCATTGGAGTTGGTGGATCTGCATAGTTCAGCATCATTTAGTACAAAGACAAAGCTCTGGTCCCTAAAGCAAGATGAGTTGTGATGCTCATGAGGGACTGCTTACTTTCTCAGTGGTTTGTTTATTTGGGTCTGGCAAGATTTGACTAGAGCACGAGAGTCTTTCTTCTTAAAATGCACTTTTCAGGCAATGGCTGTGCAATTGTTACATTGAGATCACAGAGAAAGCTTATTTTAGCAGATTAAACCTTGGACCAGAATTTAATAAATTTGGCCACTCGGGATCATGACCAGTTTGATAATGGTGAGCAAAAAATTTTATCACTGCTTGATGCTTCCCTAATTTAACCTGTTCACATGCACTGAAGGTGGATTTTTTTACACATCAGAGCCAGGAGTAAGAGTGTTTCACTAGAATGCTGGATGGCTTAGTCTGATGTGACATTTATCTTCACTCATCAGAAGTGCAATCAGTGGGGAGTTGCCCAGATCTTTGTTCATGAAGATAAATGTCAAATATTATCTATCTAGATTGTCACATGGTGTCTATCACCATGGTATCTGAATGCCTTCCAAAGCAGTGATGTACAAAAATTAGACCTAAACCAGTCAGCAAATGATCATCATAAAGATGTCCCTGACAATTTTCTGGCAGTGCCTGTTTGCGTCGAATCTTTCCTGTTTCTTTTCATTCTGTAGCAGACAGTGAGACATAAGCTTGTTTAATTATGAAGGGGAGGGGGGAGAGGGAGGGGGAATCACAAAAGATAGATTGGACAGTGTGATGGAATACTGAATTGATGATAAATTCTTTCTTTTACCTTCCTTCGAGTTTTCCTTTCTGCCCAGGAGGCTAAAGACATGTTCTCTCTTCAAAAGTCTTGGAATAAGCAGTGCCAACAAGGCCAGGTGTAATTTAAAAATATTTATGCATTGTCAGTTCTGGAATTAATCTTTCTTAATTGAATTGACATGAACTCATGTCTGCAGGTAATGTAAACTGTCAAACACTCTGCCAGTGACAGCATGTTGTTCAGGGTGGTGAAGTTAATGAGAGATCTAAATTATGATGGAATATCTCAGTGTTGGCTTTGGAGCCTGATGTTTATAAATGCATTAGTAACATCACATTAGCTACAGGCTACAGACTCTAGAGTTCAGAAGGGCTAATTACTTGTTTGCAGTTTCTGAAAGAACTGGGGATGAGTTATTTGTACCTCAGAAACATTTTAGTACTATGTTTGCTGCAGTGAAATTTCTTTCCCTTGAAATACATGTAATGGAATTTTAAAGCATAATATATTTCATTTGACAAACAGTGCTCTTAGTGTCTGGAAATACTGTTTTAAAATACACATATCAAACTATTTACTGATGCTGTCTAGGAGGGTCTTACCCATTTCCACTGACAGTGAGATCAAGCCTGCAGTTATCTGTTAGCAAAGCACTTATCACAGTCTAATGATGATGCTTTCCTTTCAAAATGGAATGACTGTTAGCTTTCTAAAATCCAGAGAGGGCAGGGTGCATCCTGTGTAACAGAAATCATAGATAATGTTTTGTAGAAGGAACAAAATTAGCAGATGAGCCTTTGCTTGCCATAGGCAACTGTTGAGAATTTCCCAGGGTGCTTAGTGAGGCATCACGAGCTGTGCCTGACATGCTTGGGGTGAGGCTGCAGACTAATTTTACTGAAGAGAGGTAGGAGGTGATGAATCCAGTCTGAATGTTCCATCTTCAGAGATGAGTACTTGCTTCTGTGCCATAAGTACTTGAGAGCATAAAACTGCTTTTGGCACTAATTAGAGTTCAGACCCTTTTTAGTGCGTGCAGGCTGGGCTCAAACAAGGATGCTGATTACATTTTAAACAGCAAGCTTTTATCTTGGGGTAGCTGGGTGGTTAGAGAACACCTGACTGATAATAATGGGTCCAGTGGTCCATTCTTCCAGACCAAAGGAACTGGGCTTGCAGATCGAGCCCTGGGGAAAGAAAGCTAAAATACTTGAATATCAGTTTGGTATTGGGACAGTTTCTCTGTGAGTTTGAGCTCAGGATGAAACCAAAAGGATCCTGAGAGTACCTTCAAGCCTTTCACAGGTAGAATTCTGAATTGATAAAAGTCCCTTTCCAAACTCAACAGATGCATAACTAGGAGAGCTAATGAACATGGTTTAACTCTTCTGTTGCAATTTTTCAAGACATAAGATAATCCACTGTAAAAGAAAGTCTCCTAAAATTTCTCTGGCTTTGGGTTGTGTTGGACAAAATTATTTTCTGAAAAATCTGTAAAGTTGACAATTCAGGTGTTTATAATTTTTGAGAGATATTACACAGGAATGTGGATTTAGCATATTCTGTCCTTTATTATGAAGGTGACCATTCCAGTTTTCATGTCAGAGGATAGAGAAGCAAAGGAAGAGTTTCTGTAGGTTTGTGAACTGGAGCACACAGAGTTTGAAGTAACCTTGCTTGTTAAAAACATCAGGTAGCACAGTAAAGGTAATATCTACTAATAACTTTGAGATATGTTTAACAAATTCCTTACCTGATGTAGCACTGCTTTCTGTAGATGGTTTTCACAATGAATGCATAGGATTGTTTGACACATTTGGAGGAAATGCTGATTAAATTTAGCCACACAGCTCTTTGTTCCCACCAGGTATATACCATGCTATCACTGTTATTCTCTGCCTGGCAGCTGAGGCTGCTGAGACAAGCCTGGGCACGAGGGACCTGGTCAGGTCATTCTTCCACTGATGTTTTAACAGTGGTGTGTGGGACCTGGAAACTCCTCTTACCCAGACTGTGCCTGCCCTTATCTCCTTAGGAATAATGATGTCCTCCTTAGACCTTTTCTGGCCTAGCTTTATGTGTAGTTAGAAATTCCATTCTGTGAAATAAACGGGGGAAAAGATGATGAAATTAAGAACGCTTTTTACAAATACTGATTTAATTTTATTTTCTCTGGTAGCATAATGGCACTGTTGTTTATGAATGCTCTTCTTACAAATGTTTGTTAGCCAAATTCTTCGTTTCCCTCAAGTCCTCTCTAAACCACACATCCTTCCTTCAGCTGCTTAGTGATTCTGTCCTATGCCAAATAATTGATTTTAATGGGGTAATTCTGAGTTATGAGGTAAGACAAATGAGTTTAGAATTGAGTTTTGTTTGAAATGAACCATTTTGCTTTAAAATCAATTAAAAATTGTTGTCTTTGTCAGATATATCTTGCAGAGACATGTACTTACCTAAAGGAACTAAGAAACGCAAGAGAGGTAAAATTAAAAAACTTGTTATGCATAAAAAGAAAACAGAAGTTTATTGATCTTGACATTTCAGTTGAGGTGTTGTTCCTTATACAGATACAGGGTCTGTTACAGCCTGGCCTGTATCTCTGAGAGTTTGTCACAGCTCCAGCATTGCCCTGGGCTTGTTTAGATGCCACTGCTGTTACTCCAGGCAATTCTGGTAGCTTTCTCCAGCTTTTCACTGGGACTGCTGTTCATGGCAAAACCAAGAGGGTGTGTTTTCACAGATGGGCAATGGATTTTTTTTCTTTACCCCTATTTTGCTTTCACAGCAAATTTTCACAGGGTTAAAAAAAAAAATGTTGCATTCAGATTAAAAAAAAATATATAAAAATTTGGTATTTCCAGTTTGCAAACTGGAAACTCAGCTTTTGAGCCAGTAGTGGCATGCTGCAGTGGGTATTTATAATAGAGGGAAGTTTCACGGAGCAGGTGGCCACACGCTGAGCAATTGCTGTGGGAATGTGTTTCAGTGGTGCATCAGCATCTGTACTGCCTGACCTTTGCAAAGGTAAGACTGAATTGGAGGCTGGCTGAATGGAAGGCATTTCCCCATGCTCCAAAAGGGACGAGGAGCAGATCAGCCACTAACCTGGTGCTGGCCCGGCTTTTGCTGTGCAAGAGAGATTTGGGGGTTTGATCCATTTTCTCCCCTCCTTATTGCCCTGAGTGCAGTAGTTTGTTTTCAGGGTCTTTTGCTAGTTGGGAGCAACAGAACTAAGGTTCTCTTTCATTGCTTCAGGGGATTTCCATTCCCTTTTCCTTTAATTTTCTCCTCCCTGTTAATTGCATAAGAGAAGCTAAGAATGCTAACTGAACAGATAATTCTGGGTTCATGTAGATGAGCAAGAAGAATTCAGATTTGCATGAAAATAGCTATCCTAAGGTTAGACCTTTGCATTTGGAAATAAGCTCTTTTCAGGTCTATTTTCCCTCTATTGTTATGTGTTTTATTTAATGTGAATGGTGGATGTTTGGGGAGGGACAGACGTTTGTTTGACTATTCAGATGCATTGGCAGGGCTTAAGTTGGCACAGCATGGATCAGAGCAAGATGAGTGGAGACATCTTATTTCTATTTAAAAACACACCCACATGTACTTGTGCAATGAAGTAAAAGTAAATTCTTTCTCAGAACTGATTGCTTTTAGTGCTTTTACCTGTCTACTTTGTGTGTGTGTGTTTAAGCTCACAGCACAGTGGGATCATCCAGTTTTGTTTCAGGATATTTCAAGGCAAGAAATAACAAAAATTTAGAATAAATCCTCTGTAACAAAGTCCCTGTATGGCAACACCAAAAGATAATCTTGCCAGGTGTTCCAGTTCCTGTCTTTCTTGCATAAATAATTGTCTCAGGGGTTTGTTTTTTTTCTTTTTTAAACTTTCTTTTATATTCTAATAGTAGCAGTTATTCATATATAGTGCATGCAGGTTTTGGCATGAGGGCAAGTGGATTATGTGGAAGAATGTGTAGATTTGGGACTAGACTGCTAGACATGGGCAGGATTAGTTTTAAAAGTTGAATTGACTGCCTCCAACTCCAAAACAGGAACTCTTCAGCTTTGAAAGCAGCCACTGAAATGGATCTCCTCTGCTGGGCCAGGGAGCCTCAGGGCACCTGGGTAGGAGCTCATGGCTGGTCCCAGAGGTTGCCCTTGGAGGCTGCTGTGTGACTGCACAGGAGGTGTTCTGGCTGGAGTGAAGGTGCTAATTAACTGTGCTAGCAGTTCTCAGCCTGGGAGTTATCTCAGTTAAAACAAAGGCTCCGTGTTTCTGGGAGTAAAAGCAGAGCAGAATCATATAAAAAGCACTTCTGCAAGGTTTCTCCCCTTGAAAACATGGAAAAGAGTATTAAGAGATCTGTAGTTTGCTGTGGAAGCCTAGTGCTCTTCTCTAAGATATCTAATGTTTTGCTGCTAACTGGAGTCTTCATTGTTTTAGCACATATTAATGTGTCTTTTACATTTAGAGTAAGTCTTGGCCTTCTTATGCATTCTTTTTCTCAACTGATAAGTTGTTTTCTTTGCAATGTCCATTATAATTTTTGGTACATATGTGAGCTGGTGGCTAAGTCGTTTTTTGTTACCTTAATTTTATATTTTATTTAGTTTTATTTTCTTTATGATATTTGTCCTCCTGTGAGTGAATAAACTCTTCTGAGGGTCTCTCTTGTGCTGCTGATGTATTCTTGTCTCCCTGGGTTTGCCTGGAGTACTGAAATGGAATCTTGTGGCAAAGGAACTTGCTGACGACTCAGTTTGAGAATATTTTTGATGACTACCAGCTTAAGATATTCTTCTCAAGGCCATAACCCATGATTTCTTTCAATACACCATAGTACTATGGCTTCAAGCAAATAAGAGGATTGTCTCACACAAAACAAAAACTCAGAAAGGGTGTAGGAAGGTTGGTAATGTTTCTTTTTGTTTTGATTTTGTTAGTCAAAGCATGGTAGTGAATGGGAATAAATACCTGAAGTTAGTCATGGCACCAGTGCCAATGCATTGTGAAGCCATGGCCCAACTGGAATGGTGACTCTGAGGCTGGTGCATGATCAGTTCTTTGTGGTATTTGATCTGATAATCAGGATTGTAAGCAGTACACAGTTAAGACTAGAAAATTTAGGAATTCAACAGGGAAGGGCATCTTTCATAGCTGTGAGTGCATAATCCTCTTCTCAGAATCACAGTGCTATTTTAGAGTGGAATACTGTTCTGGGGATTCCAGAGAGGATGGGTTGCATCCTCTCTGAAGTATCAGAGCTAGTTTATTTGTAATGTCCTAATATGTAAATGCAGGGAGTCATTGCAGGCTTTCTCTGTCCTTATTAAACTAAATAATATGCTCTGGCAGTATGTCCCAACAGTCACCTAAAATCTGCACTAAAATGCCTCCTTTAATCTTTTGTAAATGTTTCAGTTTGAAGGTTTTGAGAGGGGAGGAGTCTTCATGTGTGCATGTGCATGTTTTTAATACAGTCCCTGAAGAAATGCATCTGATTTGTGTTCTCTACCTCTCTGTAGCCTACTTTAGATACTTATTATTTTCTTATTGCTCTGCCACTTTCCAGACTACTGCTGATGTCTCAAGCTTTTCTTGTACAGGAAGCCTTATCCTACTTGCCTGCTCTTGATTATTTTCATTATCCACATTTGAATCTTTATTAATTTATAATGTGCCTTTTTGTGAGACCTGTAGCAAAATACAGAGTTTGAATATAAGAGGATTATGATTGATGGAACACTGTTAACATATCCTGGGTTTATTAATTATTTCCTGTTTGATGACGCAACTAACTCCATTAGTTTTCCTAACTGCTGTTTTATAGAGAGCAGTGACACGACCCAACAGACACACAGCTGTGTGAAGAGGCACTACTGGGAGTTCAGGTGCTTAGGTGCAAATCTGTAACTGTTCCATTACTGCCTAACAGCACTTCAGGTTTATATAAACTCTCCAGTCTCTCCTGCTTCTGCATCTTTTCCTTTCTGGAAGTAGCTGTATGTTTTTACGACTAACCAGCTTGGCACTGGACTTCCATCACAACCAAAAACTTCAGTATCTCCAAAGGCCTGGGCTGACAAGTTCACTCACAACTCTCTGTGGTACTGACCACAGTTCCTCCTAGAAGGTGGTGCCAAGTGTGCCTTCTTTTGTTTTACCATATTTGTTTAACAGTAACTAAGAATTACACAGGAGACTGGAAGTGAAGGTTCAGTTCACTTCTCTACCTCTGAAAGGTTTAAACCTAAATCTGGTGCCTGGCTGAGTGTGCTGGGCTGTTCCTGATGTGCTGTGCTGTGGTAGCACCACTGCTGCAGAAAGGAGTGGAGAGGAGGTGGTTTGGTCTGCAGACCCCAAGTGGATGCTGGTATCCAGCATGTGTGAGACATGCTGGAGGCTCATTGTCACTCACTGACCACTTCTGCCAACTCTGCTAAATGCAATGAGCACCACTCCCTTCTGTACTGGCACTCAGAATCCCTGTGAAGTGGCTGGTAGTCCCACTGCTCGTTCCAGGTGTTTGTGTACCTCCTGCTGTGTTCTCAATGCCCCGGTGCTTTTTACTTCAAGTCCTGACCCCTTGTAGGTCTAGGAAAGGGACATAACTGTCTTGGAGTCTTTTATCAGCACCTACAATGCATTCAGAATTTTCAGGATCCAGGAAAGTGTTTTTTCTCCTACAGTGTTCTTCATCTTGCACTTGTCAGTGAGTGCAATCTCTTAGCCACAGGTAAGGTTACAAGGGAAATAAATTTTTCCAAGGGTAACTGTGGTTAGAGCATGGTCAGACTCAACGGATAAAATGCATATTTCTTTTTTTTTTTTCCTTTGGAATATGAGTTTTTAAAGAAGTTGATAGTTTTCCATTAAAGATTTGTCTTTCTAATTCAGGTCCCCATCTGTATACATGACATGGTAGCTCTGAGCAATGGCAAGTACTGTGTAAAAGGCTGTGTAGTATTTACTAGCTGAGCTAGCATTGACACAAGATGCAGCTCTGAATGCCATTTCACACTTTAGTACTACTTTCGAGCTGCTAAACAGATACTTAAGCGTGGAGGGGCAGGGAGGGGATACAATAGCATAGAGGTCAGTAAGGACTAGGCTTGGAGTCACTTTGTATGTAACAGGTAGGTCCCAAATGTGCTTACAGCTGTGTTTTTCAAATACCCTCAGAAGCCATGGACTTGATGGGACTGTTTTTCCTTGACTATTAAATGTATCTTGTTTATCTCCATATGGGAGATGTATTTAGGGTAGGTATAAAGCAGAAGTACTGGAAAGCCTTTGTGAACACACATGAGACTTGGGATGTCATCTTGTGGTTGTTCAAAGAAATGCAAGAACAGCTTGTAAGTGTGGCTGAGTTTACTGCCTTTTTACGCTAAACCTGGTGCAAGTTTCTCCAAATTTTTTATCTTGAATTACACAATGGCTCTTTCTTTGTAAAGTACATGACAATAACTGTTAAATTCCTTTCAGCCCAAGACAGTGGTCAGGATTTGGGGTGACTGCAGCAAGCACTGATAGGAAGTCATATGCTGCTTGGATACCTGAGTGCATCAAAGAGTGCAGCCACTGGTGTTTGAACCTATGTGATGGCAGAGGCAGGAGGCTCTGACATACTGCTGCTAGTCACCCATTTTTTGTTATAAGCACTTTCAGTTTAGCTTTTTTTCCTGGCTGTTCCAGCTGCAAAAACAAACTCACAGGAGAAGGAATTCCCAGGCTTACGTAATTTCATGTAATAAGGAGTAGTATCAGGCACATCTACGTTCTGCCTTCTTTTCTGTGGCCTCACAGGCCATTTACCTCAGCTGCTGGTAACTGGAATGGTTCAGAGGTGGACTGGCCAAAGTGAACATCCCAGTCATGGGTGCATAGAGAGAAGCACCAGGTTGCTCCTGACATAGGGCTAAATCTTTGGTAACTGTTCCAGCTAGACAAAAACCTGTTGCATGTTGGAGTTATGCACAGCAGCTGCACCAGGGATTACAGATTTGACTAGCACTGTATGTAAATATAAATGATCACCTTTTCTTTCCTGTGAAGATGTGCTGTCTTTTGTTTGTTACTGGGGCAGGCTGGCAGACAGAATGGCTTCTCAGACTTTTCAGTTATGTTTTTAACAGCACTGCCTAATGGAAGTGAAACGATCAAGCCTATGCATGCTTGAACAAAAAGGCATCTGGAAGAGGGTGAACTCCACTCAGAAGGGCAATACCTGCCACTCTTCAAATGCTCTGTGAACAGGCTTGCTTGGATCTCTGCTCCATGCTCTTTGAAGTTAAATGCTTTCTAATTACAACCCTTAGAAGCAACACACTTTCTTGTCTTGCATGAAAATAAGTTTGCTGTGATTTTTACTGTTTGTCAGATTTATGGCATTGATTGAGACAGATTTTAATAGTGGATGATCAAACAGTAGCTCATGCAAATTACTGGTTATTTCTGGAGTGCTATTTCATCATTAGTGGAGGGACCATCCATCTGGAGAGTGATTAGTTCCAGCTCTGAGCTCTCATTCAAGGATCAAGATGCTTGAGAGTTTCTTGACAACAAAAAACTAAGGGTGGTGTTATGTTTTTGACGGGGTGACTGCTGCTTGTTCCACTCTAGCCACTGGGACTTCACATGATGGAAGCTATTTAATGTTACACCTTTACCTTAACTCCTCCAACAAAATGAGGTTACTTTTGGCCAACAAGTACAAGCTTATTAATTTACAGTACTGTGTTATAAGAAAGTGTTAAGTATGTCATTAAATACAATGACAGACGTTTTTAAAGACTAATTTTTGTAGTTATTTTTGACATCTTTTTAAAGCTAACTGAAGTCATTATTCAGTTAAAAATGTGACAATCACACCAAATGCTGATTTCAGGTTCTGCTGCAGATTTCCTTTATTTCAAGGACCAGAGCATATTCAGAGGTGCTTCTGCATCAGCTTTCCATAAAGATGAGATAGAACCACAGACTATAACCTGATTTTTAGTGCAGATTATATTTTACTGTGCTTTGGGAGAGCAGATTGAGGCAAAATGAGATATTTCCCATGTGCAGATCAGATTTCAAACAAGGGTTGATTCTAGGTCATGTATCCTCCTGTGTTGTGATTCATGATCATCTCTAAATACGAGTACAGTGAAACTAGTCAACAGATCTTTTGATTAATTTCCTATTTAATGAATAAATTAATGAGAACTTTGTGCAGAAGTATTTCCTTATTCTTCACTGTGCAGATAACAGTAAAATACCTTAAATTCCAGGTTTGTGACATTACATCCTCTGATAGACATTACACAAGTCCTAATATATTGGAGTTTTGTAATAGTTGAAGAAAACTGGAAACTTACATTTTACTTGTGAATAAGTTTATTTAAAGTTTTATAATTATACTTAAAAAAACAATATATAATCCATTTCTATGTTTATGAACTTGTCAGGATACATGTATAGTGTTGTCAAGTCTGCAGCATCGCAAATAAGAATTTTAAGCAGCATGATAATGAATAAGAACTTTGGAACTAGAAACAATGTACAACCCTTTGGTTGCACTGTGATGTTTCATTGGTAGACATAATTATAAGTAGTGATTGCTTAATTTAATTTAAAATGCAAAGTTTCAAAGTGTGCCCAATGAAATAGATTCTCAAAAGGAACTATCCATTAAAAACCAGAGATAACAATAGCAGGCAGCTCCTCTGAGTGATTCTTATGAAAAATCCACTTTAAAAGCAAAGTCAGAACTTTGCCATATATAGATACCACTGAGGGAAAAAAAAAAAAAAAAGGTGGTTGTGGGTTATTCCTTGTTTTGAAAAAACATCTTCCATGACCTCTTGAACCTTGGCTAACCTTATTGAAAGTCTTAATTATCTATTTTACCATTCTAAATACAAGCAGATACAAAGGATGATTTTGGTCCACAGCCTGGGGCGAAATTTCAGCAGTATTTTAAAAAGGTGAGATAAAAAAAATCTTCCTTAAACTGGTTTCACGATCTTCATTGACAAATAATTCTGTTGGAGAGGAGGAAGGAAACAAAAGGTAAAATGATGTACACAAAATCCTTCAGTGTAGTTTTAAAAAAGACATTTAAATGGATCAGAATGTACTTAGGGTGCCGTAATTTCAGTTAAAATACAGTGAAAACTGGTATTTTTTTCAGACTAATCTAGAGTCTAGGCCAACTACTAGCTATTTTAATTGTATAGGTTATTAACTCTTCTAAAGCAATTCCTTGTTCTGTCTTTAATTAATAAGTTAGTTTTAACCTAAATTTTAATTGTTTCTCCATAAAAACCAGTTAAATTTTTTTACAGCTATAAGGATATATTCCTGCTAAAACAGAGGTGATGGACTCTGTGTGAGTCAGGAGTGTATCCTGTCCATGATGCCACTCTAAGCTCATCCCACAGACACATTCAGAAGTTCTTACCGGCAGGGAATAGAGGAGCACTGCTGCAAACAGGAGCAGAATCAGCAAGATGATAAGGCCTATGAAGAGCCATTTATACCTGCGCCACACAATAAATTTCATCGTCTTGCAGGGATTTGTAAACCAAAGGAAGGAAGTGTCTGGCCGGCTGCATTTTAGAAGAAGTAAGTGTTATTTATACTCTAAAACCAGGGAATACTTCAGCATGAGATTATAACACTTAAAACATACTGGTCTGGAGGTTGAAGAAGACAGACAGTTTTGAAATGCAAGGTAGCAGCTGCAGTAAACATGTGCTATTAGTACTGAAACCATTTTATCCTAATGCTTGCAGGAGCAAACACGATTGGTTTTTATAAATGGAGTTTTGCAAAGGATAACTGATGGCTAATATATTACTGCATGCATCAGAGTAGCTAGATATTGGGTATTTCTAAAGCTAGTGGGATAAAAATGTCTTACTTTGGTAGATCTAGTTTGGGATTCATGTTGGGTTCATCCCTTCCTTTACCAGCTGGCCTTTCCTCAGCTTCTTTTTCATTGACAACTTCCAATGTCATTTCAACTTTACCCTTCAGAAAAAAGTGGCATGAGACAAGCATTTTATTGAAATTGCACTAATAGGACTTGTTTGGTACTTATACAGAATAGCTGGGAACAGCTCATGGTGTACATCTGTGTTTCTGATTTCCTCCTCAAAATACACTGATTTCTGTACTATGACAGTGTCACACACAACAGAGTATGAGGAAAAGACATAGAAAAAACCAAATCACTGGACATAAAATTGTTCTGCTAATTCATCTGTAGTTCTAAGCTATAATTTTTTTTTCCAATTTAGCAAAACAAAAACAGTTCTTCTCTTCTTTCAAGAGCAACCTAAAGACTGCATATTTTCCAAAAGACTATGCATCTAATTTTTCATATGGCTGTGGCTTGTAAATGTTTCTGAATATTTTTTCCTCATTTATTGAATTCTAGTAATAAGGTTTTAAGGCAGAAACTTTAGAAAGAAGAAGACAACACCTTTGAAAGGCCTAATATTCTCTAAATGATAAATATACATTTATATTTCTGTAGAACAAGTTAGAATGCTTTGGGTCTTCTGACTGCATACATAATCACAAAGCTAGTCTGTATTCTCAGTACAGCGATTTTGTTTGCTGTGTACAAAAATCCTTTGGATTTAAACATTTTCCTTTGATCTTTAATACATTTGGGATGTCTCTGATGTTATTCTGAGCATTGAAGTTATGAACTAAGAATTACACAATCCTTTAAGTTGATCACCAAGTCCACCTTGTCATCTACACCATGGCACTAAGTGCCATGTCCAGTCCTTTCCTGAACATATCCAAGGATGGCGACTCCACCGCCTCCCTGTGCAGCCATTCCAATGATTAACACCCCTTTCTGTGAAGAAATTTTTCTTGATGTCCAAGCCAAATCTCCCCTGGCACAGCTTGAGGCTATGCATTCACTCACACGACTTCATCAGCTGCTTTGGCAAGATAGCATGACTCAACCTGGCACCACAGTCTTTCAAGTTAAACAAAATTAGCAGCAAACTACATAAATTAAGTATTAAACTCGCATTTTAAAACAAAAAATTGTTGCTGGACCAAATTCCTGAACTTGTGCATGGAATATCCTATTTCCCCTATGTCTGTTCACTGAAAGCTAACAGCTAAGTGGGAGACTCTTTAAAGTCTTCGTAAAGTAAGGTGAGCATTTCTTTTAAAAGAATTCATAAGCTTACCGCTAAAATACGGGAGCCGTCCTTTTCAACATAGCATGGCCACCATCCCTTCATGGATTTCTGTTCAAAGAGAGAGGCAGTCCTGGGAGCCTTCTGAGAACTGTCTGCCTTGTATTCTGGAATCATGTCTATATTGCACTTCTCAGGAACTTTTGCTGGAATGATTGTTTTATGTAAATCAAGTTCCACAAAGCCTAGGAGGCAGATACAAAAGTAAACACTGCATATCACAACCAACCATACAGCACAGCAACTCAACATCAATCCCTGCTATCTCTAAACATATACATACAGAAAATACAGGAAAGGCAATCAACACATACATTATATTTTTGTTTGTCTAACGATGTGAGGCAGGGAAGTGGGACATATTGTGTTTAAATCCCTTGTGCTGGTACTGATAAATTTGATTTCACAAGCTTGACTCCCCTTTCTTTAATGCAAGAGTGTTTGGTTTTATTAATAGAAGGGTTTTTTCCCCCACACATCTAAATGAAAGATACCCAAATACAGCAATGCAATAAGTAATTTCTGGCAGTTAAAAGCATAATTTAGCAAACTTTAATAATGGTTATAAATCAACTACTTGTTTTCAGATTTTGAGGCCTATATAGTTTGTATGTAAGCTAAAGACTTTGGAGCAGAGAATCCTGTACAGAGCAGTATCTCTAGAAAGGTAGATATTAATAACAGTGAAGTAGATTGCTTAAACCTAAATTACATTCTATTGTCAATACTCTTATTTAGAACCGAAGTGCCCTTGTTTAAGTAATTTTACTTAAAGAACGAAGCAAGATAAATTTTCATGCACACTATCATTTCATGTGCCTTCTGAGAAGGTTTACCTGAATGAAAAATATCTTGGTTTACCTGCCAATAGGCCTTTACTAAGTGACTACTTATTCATTCAGTAAGTCTGTACTGTGAAGGAAAGCTGGAGTATATTTCTATGCTCAGTGTCTCACTGTAAATGGAATCCTTTTGTGAAAATTTAAAATTTTTACCTTGATATCCTGCTTTGAGATGATAGTAACTATTTTCATTCAAAATCTTACCCAGATAGTCATCCAAAGAGAACTTGTCATTATCCCATATTTGAATGATCAGTTTAGGTGGGATTCTGAATTCTGTCTTGTCAAGACTCCAAAAGTGTTCCTAAAATTTTAAAAAATAAATACAAAGCACCTTTAAAAATTGCTTACTGAAATTCAAAGCTGGAGGGTCTGCTAGTACTTGTCAATTTTGGGGTTGGTGGAAGCATTAAAAGATCTAATCTTGCCCTGCTAAAAGCAGACTGCTGTTGTTGCCAGAGTGTTGTTCCTGGCCCAAAGGCAAAAATGAATTCACAACAACAGTGTGAGAAAGTATATGGAACTGAGCCAAATTGTCTCTTTCAATATGTAGGTACAAATTACCAGGCTAACAAGAATCTGTATTCTAAGCATTGAAATCTTCAGAAATACTTACCTTTTTGGAAACTAAACAGAGTTGCTCTGCTGGGAGATAGTCAAAAGGAAAAACAAATCTCCAGTTAAAGTTCCCTTCGCCGTCTAATGATCGGTAGTGAACATCAGTTTTCTGCTTATTTTCTTCATTACCAGGCATCCATCTGAAAATATGGAGAGATGTGTCTGGTGTTTGCAGTGGGACTACACTGGTGCCTGTTTGTACTGGAACTGTGTCATTAAGGGGTTGCAGACAAGCTGTAAAAATTGCTCACAGAGGGCTGGAGAATTTTTCATGCCCCTTTGCAGTTTGGTTCCAATTTGGCAGTGTAAATAGGAACATCTGAACTGAATTTCTGATCTAAGACCAGTGCTGTATCAGCAGTGAGTTCTTTTTTAGTGAGAAATTAGATCTGCCTGGTAGTGTATTTCTCTGGCTTCTATTGCTTTTTTAATATTAAGACTAGGGAATGTAAAAGTTAAGAATCCCTTAAGCTGTGCAGCATCAAAGCTAACTCTCTACCTTTTCAGTTGCTGTCCATCTCAAGAGATGAAATTCTGGGATCTTTCACCACACATTAACTGGTTGTGCTTTATCTCATAACTCTTCTGTACTTCTCTGAGGGTAGCATTTGATATGACTGAACCAAATAATATTTGAAACCCATGGTCAAGTTATTCCCAGGACATTCTGAATGTTATTCATTTTCAGTGTTACATGAAAGAATGCTCTTACCCTTTCACATAAATGTCACTCATTTCTTCTCCTGTGATGCTCTTTTCATCCAGAAGGACATCTTTGGTGTTCCAGATGATCACACGCAAGACATACCTAAGAGAGATGTTTGGGGCAATGCATTTGGATTGCTTTGTCAAGGCTGCCAGAGGGTGTGTGGTATCTGGGGATACTCACTTCTTGGCTTTTCGGGGAGTGATGTTGAATGGAGGGCCTGGTGGTCCTAAGCTTTTGGGGAAAACATCCACCCACATCTGCAGCTTTCCCTGTAGCAGTGAAGAAGATGGGTGAGGGATTGTTTGTTGCATATAGGTATCTTAATTTTTCAGATAAGTTTTCTGGTTTCTACAGAAACTTTCTTTAAAAAGCTGTGTTTTATTATGTTTCTAGATTAACCTGCTTTACATTTTAAGCCAAGCAATAATGATTCGTAGCCCTCTTCCCCTGAGAGATAACACACCATTAGCAACATGACATGAATTCTGGAATGCTCCATTTCTGCTTTTGAGAAACCATAACCAAGCCAGTTCACAGTACCTGGGAGATGTTGGGCTGGAAAGTGCTATATAAGGTTCTTGTTTCCACATGTTCAGGTACCAAACCCTGGGTTCTGAGGATATGAAGGGCTAACCGCTCTTCACCTGGACCAAGATGCTGATGCAAGATTTTGTTAGCCTCTGAAATAAAAGAAATGGGGGAAAAACAGGGGCTTGCGAACTGGAATTTGCATTTGAACTTTAAAAAAAAAAAATTAAACCCAGATATTTAAGATTGAGCATAAAAATGTGTTCAACTAGGAGAAAAATCAAAGGTATTTTTCCATTATTCTGTAAATAACTGGAAAATTTTATATTTTGTCAAGGTGAATTTAAGACATACATATAAAATAAGTGAACCAACTCACCAGCTTCCTCCAAAGTATAGGCTCGACCCCCGTAGTTAATCTTTCTGCCATTGTCAGAGAGGACAGGAGGAGCATAGCCTTTAAACCTGGCTACATTTTGCAATAACTGGGTGGGTTTTAGTTGATCACGCCAGGTATTCACACCTGAACTTTTATGAAAGCAAAAGAAACATATCCTTAAATTATTCACTATTCAGGGCATCTACACATCATGTAAAACGTGTTTATTAAACTAGCTCAGAAGGAGCTGCACTGCAACTGCCTAGATTGAGGGCTCTGGAGCTTGATACAGTGACATAATTTTTTATCAGCTCAATTACCTTCTAAGACAGAGTGTTTTTTTCTTTGTTTATCAATATAATTTACACTCATAGATGCTTTCATATTTACCAGCAACAGTAGGTCAGAAAAATTCTCTTAAGTATGAGTTCTCTGGACAAAAGTAACATTCTCTGGACAGAAATACATTAGTGTATTAAGAAAATATTAAAATATTTGATGCTGTGGTTCTCATGAAGGCTGTTCTGAAGATTTACAGCTTCACCTGCAATTTAGATGATAGAACAAGCACAACAAATGCCCTTGAAAAGAGACAGCATTTTTTTTTAACATAGAATTAAGGGTTTTTTAGAGGTTGGGTACTAGGTCTTACAGATTAAAATTTTCAATAGACAAGATTACTTACATCCAATACTGCTGGGGGATGCCACAGTGAGCTCCATAACGAGAAAGGAATCTGTTTTCCAGATCAATTATGGTTTCACCCACTTTTTCATCACGAGTCAGTGTGTCATAATCATAGACTGAAATTTTCAGATCCTTTTCTTGAGGCAAGAAGCAGCTGAGTTCATACATTCTAAATATAAAAATTTCCTGTTAGGACTATTGCTCTTTTGAGAAATGTTTCTTATTTTTAAACTTAAAAATACAAATTGAAGAAAGCACGTACTAGTTTATTTTTGAGGAATAGCTTTTAGAATGTATTAAAAGGATGCTTCCAGTACTGATAAATCTAGCAGCAGTTATCTTTCATGTTCCAATTTCTATTTAAATTTTTAAATAATTTAATTTTTGCTCCTTTGGATATTGCCTCCTTTATTTCTGCACAATGTATTACTTAGATGTTTTCTGTTTGAACTGGGACTGAGGAAGGAAGACATTTGGTGTCTGTAATCACGTATCTTTGCTGTCTATTTCTTTGCATAATCTGAACAACTGAAAACCTGTAGCACATAATTAAAAATTATGCCTTTCAAACCCTTTATAATCCTTCTATTCCTCCTCTCTGAACTTTCTAAGTTATCAAAATCCTCCTACAACTCCAAACCAGACCCAGAATTTCATAGTAATTGGGCAGATGATGTAACTTTTCACTCCTAACTAGTATTTTTTGTTCATCTATTTCAATGGTGTCATTAACCTTTGATGGAAAGACCAGTGTACTGGGAATGCGTGCTAATGCATGCTAAGCTGATTGCTTGTGAGATCCATCTAGTTTTCAGAGTTAAAACTTTTTCCATATTCTATAAGCATATCTAACACTGCTGGTTTTAAGATATAAACATGGTTTTACTTTGTGCAATTTACCCACATGACAAAGAAAATCTATGGATTAGACAAATACCTGTGTTCTTCAATGATTTCAGTCATTGGAATAATTGAATGCTTTATGCAATTTTACTCACAATTAACTGTCAGTATATAACTATGAATAGAGCACTGAATATTTCAAGTAATGGTTTACCTAAAAAAATTGGAAAACATTCTAAAATACCGTAAATTGAAAATACAAAAAAGTACGTTACCTGCCAAAGACTGGGTTGAGGGTATTAGGCACGTAATGATCTCTGTCTTCAATTACTTTTTTACTTAGAGATATTTTTATGTAAGGATCACACTATTTGAAATAAGAAAAAAAGAATATTGTTAAGAAACAGTTCTCCAGCCTAATTTACGGAGAGAGCAGTGAGCTGTCAGGCGGAAGCAAAGAGGCTCACCAGCCCGTTGTTGTCCTGGGGCTGGAGCTGCAGGGCGCGGACGATGTAGATCCTGACGATGCACTCCTGGGGGCCGCTGTCCGGCAGCTCCCGGAACTGCCGCGGCGGCGCGGGCAGCGCGGGATCCTCGGGCAGCGCGTACACCCGCAACGAGCCCTGCCGGGAGCAGACACGGACAGTGTGCACTCTGCCCCGCCTGGCCTGCCCTACTGATCCTGCACCTACACACTCTCTTTATGTGGGAATAGCAAAATTATAGCCTCATCCACAGGGACTTAGAAGTATTTTGTTTTAGTGGGTTTTGGATGATAAGATTAAAAAGACAAGGTTATATCCTTTGCTAGTTTAACTCAGTTCAGCTCTTTCGATGTCAACACAATTACTCAGTTTTGGTCCAGCTAAAAATATGTAACAAATACCTTGTATTTTATTCTCTCTTCAAAAACATCATTTAAGGTTTGACAGGTTTTTGATTGGTTGGTTGGTTTTATCTACATTAGCATTATTTTAATCTATAAAACTCATAGAAACATAGAAATAGTACAAAATTCCTTTACCAAAATCATTCTAAAAACGTGCTTTTTGGAATTTTAGTCCTGTTTGAGAATTATCTGGGAAGGTTCTGCCCCACGGTTACCAGGGAGGGTTACATTAGCAGGAATTATATTTATTTTCAATTAACACGTAACACATCTAGTGTGAGCAATGTGTAGCTGTACTTTCCTTGAAAAAGATGAGCCTGTAGCTACATAGTTACAAAAATCTGTTGCCTCCACTAATGCATACATCCATATTTAAGCTGAAATGCTCACGTGTAGATCTACTTAAATAACCACTTACATACTAAAGACTGCAACCAGCATTTGTTTGTTGCCCATCATTTGAAATTTACCTTGAATTCTCCAACCACTGATGGATCATCACTCTCCTCAGATTTCCCTCTGTATAGTTTAAATGTATCACAGAAATCTGTTAAGTTATTGAATTCAGGTACTTTTTCCAATTCACAGTCATACACCTTAAAAAAATAAAAGAAGAAAGTTTAGAAATTATCATATATATCAACTCCACCATAGTGGCACTGCAAAGTATTTTATGCTTGATGGAATATTTTAGGGAACTAAAGTTTTTGGAACTATTTTTATATTGAAGTGGGAGCAAATGCAATGTTTTGGAAAACAAGTGATAAAGCTTCATCTAGGCTTGGTTAAAACGAGAGTAAGTGGCATGTCAGAAGCTTATCTTTGCTTTCTTTATTAGATGTATTAGATAAGAAATGAAAGTAGTCTCACTTCAAATTTTAGTCAACAAATAGTAAAAGTACTGATTCTCTGTGCTCATACTTAATGTGTATGTTTACTTAGGGTCTCCCAAGGAAGTCAAGAGCAAAATTCCCTTTGACTGAAGGTGAGATTAAATTATTAATACATCTCTTAGTAAGTGTAGTTAAGTAGAAGAGAAGCCAAGATACCATCTTAAAATCTTGATTTAATAATATGAATTAGTAAAAAACCCTTATAGAAAATCATGTATAGGTAAATTTTGCAGAGCATTAAAAAAAAAGGGGGGACAGTTTTGATAAGGTCTTGGGCCTATAAACTTTGAAATATGCTAACTTATTTTATCCTGAGGAATACCTTTAAAGTGTCATATCCTTTTTTAATGTACTGTCCACATTTTTCATGTTCTCCTATTGAAGCATAAAATTTGCTCCACCAGTCAACAATTTCTTCCTCCTTAAAGAAAAGCAAATAAAAAGAGCTTTTATTGGGAGATAAAGCCTCTCTCCTGTCATACTGTACACAAAAAATAATGAACAATTAAGCATAGTAACAAATAATATACTCTGAAATTTATTATAAGTTAGGTAATATTAAAGCTTTATCTGAAAGAAATTTAGAATATAATAATTAAGGCAGCATGTCACCTAGTCTATATGTTCTACTAATACAGTATTTCTGTGGGGTTTTTTCTATTTTTAAGTCTGATAATCACTGTTTAAGAAAGTGCTATCTGTATTCAGGGTTTGAATAATATAATTATTTACCCCTGAAAAGAAACTTCCAAAGAGCATTCATTCTCTATGAATGAACAGAATGAGTAGTATTCATCCACTGTGCAAATCTGATTTTTTTTTTTTTTTTAAGATTCTTTGGATTTACAGAGAATATTAAAGTATTATGCAGATCATTAAAGGTGAGAATTTGTTTGGGCTGTTTTGGATTTGTTGGGTTTTTTTTATATATAGGGCTTCCTATTTCAGTCTTGCATATTTTTCCTAAATTTACCATGTTACAAGTTCACTGTAGGTTTTATATAAAAAACTTTCAGAGATTAGTGTTCTCACTCACATACTTAAATTGTAGGCACTATTGATATACTACCTTTCAACTGGAGAAAGCAATGTGGAGATTTTTTTGAAGTAGTATACATTACCTTTTCTGTGAGCTGTTCAGGAGAATCAAGGCATAAAAAAAGAGCAAAATAAAAGCAATGGTAAGGATATGATTTGTAGAATTATATACAGTTAAACAGGCTTTAAATATTTAGGAATCTGTATATAGTAAGTGTGAAAAGCAAGTTACTAATATTGATAACTTATAAATGCTTTTGAAAAATATCCAGACACCATGTGTTTAACTTGATTTTTTTTTTGTGCTGTCAGAAAAGCAGAATGTTCTAGATATTGAATTGGAGCATGCATATATATACACGCACATATATTTTAGAAAATGGGTTTTCAGGACTGTAAGACATTATTACCTTGTGCTTTGTTCTTCACAAAACAAAAGAAAAAAGCAAAAAAAATTGTGTCTATATATAGAGTCATCTATATAAGTGTAGAAACAATGTGCACGATCCAAAATGCTTCACCTGTTAAATCACAGGTACCATAATTATGGCTCCATTAAGAGCAAGCATCATGCATCCCATCTGGAAGCTATGATTAGCAAGTGTCATTTCTGCTTTTTATACCTTATACCTTTTGTTTTAATTTAAAAGCATTAGCAATGAATTTTTGTGCAAAGCAGAAGAAATATGCAAAACATTTTATGAATACAAGCCAAATGCATCAATAAGTCAGGACATCACTCAGGTATATCATTCTCATTTATTCCCATTGCTGTTCTCTTAAGTAATTATTTCACTGTGATGTTCAGGTCTATCATATTTTACTAATCTTGTCTACCTTCAAATCATAAATCCAGCATATTCTTATCAGATTAGCAAGGGACTATCATTTTCTAAAGACAGAGCGATTTTTTTTTTTTTTTTTTTGTGGAAACAACATCATTACTGATTTGCAAAACTTACTGGCAGAATTTATGAGGTAATTTTGAATAGTTTGCCATATTTAAATTTCAGTTTGTTATGTTGGCAATACAAATATTAGCTTGCATAATTATGCAATCATAATTTAACAACCAAATTTAAAACTTTTTCACAAATTATGCTGTGTAGAAATCTGAATCTCTCATCAAAGCATAATGTTGGAATAGTTTAGGACAGGGGTTATATTTTGGGTTTATATTTTTTTTCCCTTGATATACCTCCAAATGTCTCTTCAAGTGATGCATTTGGTAGTTATGGGAAGAAGGAGTTAATAAGAAAAATAAATCAAAACCTTAAGATTTTCATTTAAAATTCCCAGAGCAAATAAAAGTCTTCAATATTCAGGTATTATTATTACCAAAAGTTGTATACAGGATGTGCTCACAGAATGCCAAAACACAGAAGAAAATGCCATATGATAAGTTTGAGATTTTGGAGTGAATTATTCACATGGTAGAACCAATGTAACATTACTGTCCTTTTAAAAATGTACCCAGTGCCTTCACTGTAGATTGTTATGCATTAAGTTGTCAAGACATTAAAATTTCACTATTATCTTTTTGAAAAATCTAGAATTATAGAAAAAAAATCTAAGAGATGCAGTGGATTGCTAGAAAAGTCAGATTTAGAATTTTTTAACTGCAATTTCATTTTCCAGGAAGTTAACTTCTAAACAAAGTTTAAATATTAATAACATAGTGAAACAATTACTGTTTATTTTTTTTGCTTTTATCACACGGATTCTAAGTAGGTTGACACACAAAATAAGTGTTTAGTAGTTCATACATATCATATATGCATAGTAAGATTTCAGAACAAGGATAATTGAATATAACTAATCCTACTGGATTTGTGAGCATCATCTCCTCCAAAATCTCTCTCTGGCAGAACTGCCAAGAGAACCCCCTCAAGGCCCCAAAGGGTTCACATTCCTGGTCACCTGCATGCATCACTTTGGTACATACATGCACTGTGGTTGGAGAAGCCATTTTGCTGAGTGCTGTTGACACACTGCTTAAACACTGGAAATTGGAATGTAATTGATGAAATTTTGGCATTTTGTGTCCTCAGGGTGATGTCTGCATAGCACTTATATTTTCCACAGTTTTAATTATTTCAATTCAGATTGTTCTGAGTTTTCATTCCTCTAATATGGATGCTTTCACTGTATCTAATGTTATGACATTATATATATATAAAACATTTAATATATATTTATTATATATTATATTATTTATAATATATATTATATATATTAAAGCATATATATAATGTATCTAATTTGCCTTGGGTGATGTCAAACTAAAAGAAATTGTGTTTCTGCTTATGTAGCATTTTAAATTTTCCATTTTCAGTTACAGAAATAGAATCAATTTTACTGGTGGCTCTGAAGTGCTAAGTCTTTTTTATTTTCTAAATGTTTTTCTTTACAATTTTAAATAAAATAAGAGTTCTCTGTTCTAGCTTTTATTAGAATACATGCTACTTATATTAGAAGAGAAAACCTATTTCAGATAAAAGTTAGAGACTGGTCTAAATTAATTATTAATGACAATTTACATGTAGGATGACAGTAATCACAAGATCATGGCCTATGATATACTTAAATTAGTGTCTGAATATGATGATAAGAAGAGGAGATGAAGAACAAGGAAATCATTAAAATACTTAAATAGCAGTAAGAGTTCAAAAGTTTAAATTCAGTAGTATTTACTTTGGGACTGCTGTAACAACGTAAAATATTCTGCATTTTCAAAAGTCAAAATTGTGGATTAATAGCCTGCAAAATTGTACTGCTTGGAATCTGTCTTCAGTCATGCTTCAATTCAAGAGTAAAATCCTGTAGGCAGAATTATTTTTTACCTGGAAAGTAAAACTGTATTGTGGTGGTCCAAAAGAATTTGAGCAGTAAAGAGACAAGGCACAACAGAAAAGGAAAAGAAGTGTTAGTGCAGAAGGAAATTGTTTCAGTGGAATTGGGTTTGGATGGCTTCAAGGTAGGAGAGGCCTTTATTTGTGATAAAATGAAGGGCTGAAGGACCAGAGATACACCTACTTCTAACTCCTTTGTCTACAACTGGTCAGTCTGTGCAAAATCAGGCTGCCCTAACCACCATCAATGGGAACTGGGTGATGTTCTATCACATGCTTTCAGTAGCTATTGAACAGTGAAATATTCTTAAGCTACTGGTGAATTTTACCAAGGACAAAAAGCTATAGTTTGGTGTTTACTATATGAAAACAAAGATTAATTTTTTAACAAATTTCCTTTGCTTTTCTGTCACCAAGTAACTTTCTCCCATCTGGCTTTCCAGAGGGTTGCACATGTTTCTGAGTATTTTGCTGTCTAGATAGTTCCTCAGAAATCAGAGATCTTAAGAAAAAAGTCAAGCATCATATTTCAAAGATTACCTGAGCTGTTAGCAGTGGCTGTGTGTCTTCCATATCAATTACAGTATCCTGGCGAGGTGCAGCAGAGAGCAGACTAACTGTAAGCCAAAGGTTTTATTAAGGCAATATGGTATAGGAAAAATATTTCACTAAACAGTTTCATCAGATTTAAATCCAGACAGTTACAGGAGATGTAAAATAATTCATTGGCTATATATTTGATCCTCAAAAGAAAGCAATTAATTTCCAGTTTTTGAAAAAACAGACAAAATACTTTTTTGCCAGATATGCAAATATTTCTCAAATTTATAGAATTAAAATTAAAAGTGAAAGCAAAACTTGAAAAAATGTAGAGTAAATGTCACCATTGTATTAATTATATTTGCTGGAATACTGGATCATTTCTTTGGCACTAGTGCTGAGATGATCTGCAGGTAGTTGACTTCCAAGTTGACACTAAAGAGGAACTTCAGGGAATGAGCCCATCAAGTCCAGGAGTGGACTTGCCTTTCCATTATCCCCTCTTATGCTTCCCAGGATATTACACTAATACTCTCTGTCAGATGTTTTTCCTTTCAGCTAACAGTATCTCCTCCTAAGTACACAACACGAGCTGCCTATTCATCAGTACAGCATGCAGGGTAAACAGGCAGGTAATTCTAGCATCTCACAAGAAAGGAGAACTTTTCATTCTCCAGCTTTCTACCTTTCAGTTGTGGTGCAATGTCCTGTTTAGTCGTGTAGGGGTCACAGCGAAAGCTTTCCAGTAAATCAATAGTACACTGGCCCACGATGGGCTTCCGTCCAAATGGCCTGTGGTCTATTACTTTAATGACAAGAGATGGACTGTATAACTCCTCTTTTGGTAAAAGCTAAAAATAAAAAGAGAGTTTTTTACAATGAAAATGAAGAAAAAGAAAGAATAAATATTTCCCTGCTAAATTAGAGCTGTTACTTCATTTATTTAATATTGAACTACTGTGTTCTATGGCTGTATGGTGAACAAAAACTTCTAATCTTATCAGTCATTAAAAGTTAGTAAGAATAATTCTTGAATTTTCTTGACTCTTGCACAACAGCCATCTTAGCAATAAGAAAGTAGCCAAACATCTATAGGTAAATATATTTTCAAATAAAATAATATATATTGCATTGGACTGTGCATATAAAATTGTGCAATCTACCAGTGACTGTACAGACATGTTTACATGATCTTTATTACAGTTCTCAGGCTCACTAATTGTTTATGGTAAATCAAAAAAGGATGTATGAGTTTTTCTACTCAGAACAAATCCTTAACCTTTAAAACTGTGGAGGAACTTATTTGGCTATAGATAGCTACCATATAGATTTTTGTAACGTACAACTTTCATGAAGAGAACAGAAGATGGAAAATTCGGTGTCTTTTTGAGGTTTCTGATCACCACAGATTCCACCATTTCACCCCCACATTCCACAATCAGACTTGGAGACATAACAGGTGCCAGTTGGTAGTTTTTCATGTTTCGCAACCCCCAGGCCAGAATCTAAAATAAAATCCAATATAAGCAAAAGTGAGAAGGGATATCAATATGCTTAATATAATGCTCAGAAGTAGGAAAGAAGAAATTACATCTGTTCAATAATAATATGTCTATAACAATATGTTCAATATAATACAATAATAATATGTGGCAAAATAATGGAAACAGTGAAATTCACAAACACTTAGAGAAAAGAGTACTTCTCACTATGAATCTTTTTTGTCTTCTGTAAGTAAATATATATAATTTCTGTCTAGAGAATGAGAAGACTGCATTTGTAATCAGTTAGTTTTAAAGTAACCATACCTCAACAGCAGTGAGTTGAACTACTGGTCTGATTCCTTGAGGGACCATGTAAAGCTTTGGGGCCCTTTGTGATGGAAGAATTGGAAGGTTGGTACCACCCTGTTAAGACAAACATGATTATTAGTATTTCTCATCTTTCTTAGATGAAATACCTTGCAAGGACTAAGACAGTTCTTTCTATAATGTCTCACCATTAAAGAATATATGCTGTGTCTTATTATATTATACATACATACAAAAAAAGAAATATATACCTTGTCTCTCAAAATAAGTTCTGCAGCAAAAAGAATATCTCCACTAGATTTGCCATTATTTGTTACAGGATACCAGAGCAGTTTTGGTGTGATGTCATCTTCTGGGATTAATTTAACCATGGGGGAACAAACACTTCTTCCAAGAAATTCATCTTTACCCTGCAACCACAAATAGCAAAAATAACCATTAATGTACTGTCAACTGACATAAATAAGTAAAAAAGCAATTAGGGTAAAAAGATTTCACCTACCACTTGGTCACTGTCAAAAAGTTCAATAACAACATTAGGTGGGTTTTGGGCTATTGACTGTGGGTCCCCATAGATCTCAATTTCATTAAATATGAGAGTTTGGTCCCACGTAGGATTTAGAGTTGAATGAATTATCTCAGTTGTTTTGCTTTGATTGAGGAAAGAAACATGAGCATAGGGATCTGAAATATCATATAAAGATTGAAAGCAGAGAGTTACAGATAAACAAAACCATATCAAGCCGTAAGGCACACAAGCACATTTTTTATCAAATATAATGTTATTTTTCTACTGCTGTTACAAGTTCTATAGCCAGTCTATGAAAAACAAAAATGAACACGTATACATAATTGACATTTAATAGAGCAATTTCCATTTGATTACTAAATCACTTCCTTCATACAAGGCTTGATTAACAGAGTAATAACTGAAAATAATAAATTACCTTTCAAAGCAGAAAGAGAACCAGAAAACTAAAATGAAACACTGTTTCTTTTGTCTTAAATCTTATCCATAGAAACTTTTTTGTTGTCTCTATTGATATACAACTGCACAGCCTCATAAATAATACACAGAAATTATTCAAATTCTGACTAGTTGCCAAACAACAAATTCTCCCAAGCTGTATTGCTCACATCATGGTTATGTTTCAAACATGCTTATTTATAGCAACCTCTTTTTGTGAAATGGCTGAATGATTGAAGTGATTTAGGCCCATTATTTGAAAGGCCTTTAAATCATCAAAAGCTCTGTAGAAGGTATCTGATGATAGTCATTAATGTTTCCTGTACAAATTGCAATTACTAAAGACTAAAGGCAATTTTAAAGGTTATCTTTAGGTCAATTTCAATAGATTTGGACAAGGTACATGATCAGAGTTTTACAAAATTTGTCTAATTCTTCAAACTAATTTTAGAGGAAAATAAAATGTAGATGAGCTAGTTTATGTATGACTGCATCTGAAGGATCTGTCCTGAATGATCCATATGCAATTTAGAGGCATTTGTAATAATTTCTTTTCATTGCTTTTAAGTGCTGCATATTGAAATAAGATCAAATTCACACAAGCAGTTATACAAAGCCCTCCTCATTTTAGAAAATATCACTAAAACTTGTAAAGCACTGTATCTTCTGTACCAGAGGCATTACACTTACTTAATTATGGGAGAAAAAGAAGGATGCAAATGGAGGGTAATGCAGAAAAAAAATTGTTTCAACTTTGTCTTTGCTGAACTTCCTTAAAAGAAATGTAAACTGATATTCTTACAGAATCTAAATTCAATTTGCTCTGTGATGTTCCAGTGAAATTTTGATGAGAAATAATAAAACTTGAAAACTGGGTATTAGCCTGACTACAAAGATGCCAGATGGACACAGCACTGTTGGAATTCCTAAGAGCTGGAAATAAACATGCATAAACAAATAAAAGACATGCTTATCAGTAAGGCACAGTGTAGTTTTCTGCAAGTTCATTTCTGTAATGAATAAATATAAAACACTGAACACTGAGAGGCAGTTGGTGACATAACTAATGAAGAAACCATCCAACTTTCTTCATCCTTGCTTTTGTGCAAGCTTCCTGCAGGACAAAACTGCATGTAGGCTTTGGTTAGAAGGAGAATCCAAGGCAAAAGGAAGTGCCTGGTCGTGGGAAATTCAGACCTCATCTGAAATCCAATTCCCTCACTAAGAATTCACTGGCAGCAGCTGGTACAGGACACACAGAGCATTTTGTTGGCAGCAGCCTGTGGGACAGTAGTAACCAAATATGGATCATACTGAGTAATAAAGCTGAGACTTTCTTCAAGGCATAGTTTCAGTAGCTGGGACCTACACACTGACCTTAAGGAGTTAAGATATGCTACATCCAAATAAATCAAACTACAAGTTCAAGGCAAAAATGGATTTTCTGCACCTTTAGGAGGATTTTTCCATACCTGAAAAACTGTCTTTGTCTAAAGCCATGAGGTTTCTTGCCTGGTAGATGTAACAGCGAAGGTGGTAAGTATATACTCCTGTATGAAACAAATAAAAGCCAGTTCAACTGCATTATGCAGGCTTCTTTTCTGTGATGAAGATATTTTGAGTTTATACAAATGCTTTACACATTTTAACACAAGCACTGTACTAACATTTTGCTTTTCACCTGATGTGTGTACTAATACCAATGAGCTAGCACCTGGGAACATTTGTTCCAACACAAAGTAGAAATGAAAAAAAAAAATCACTGATGCTATTTGGGCTTTTTTCACCATATGATCATCTAAAAATCCTTCTATTCAAAAATTTTTTTTTGAAACTCTGATAATACAGCTCATCCAAAGAGATTCAAGAATTGGGCACTCCTTTGCTTTATTTAAGTATTCACTACAGCATTTTCAAGGTCCTGGGTCTTTCACAGTTTTAACTCTTAGCCTAGGAAGTTATTCCAATTGCAACTCTGGTTAAAAGATTTTAAAAAATAAACTTCTACATGTTAGGTGGAATAGCTTAAAAATAAGATGTGAGTGGCCCAAACCCAGGACTGTGTGGAGCTAAGTTACTACAGCTTTTCTTTAAAAGATGTCAGATGTAACCCTTCCAGCCCTTGAAAACAGCTGAGCCACTGCATAGCCTAACTGGGCTGAAACCTCTGACCTCTGGCAAGAAAAAGTGTCATTTTCCTCCAGCTATGGTCATTATTAAAAAGAAACTTCAACAATGTTCCCCATGTTCAGAAATATTTAAGATTTCGACATCCATTCTCAGTAGGTTGATCAAGTTTTCAGAGTTCAAATAAAGACAAGTGTTCCAGTCAGAGCTCCTCAAAAAGGATGTTAAGTCCCAGGATTGGCCTCTATTCCTGTTAACTAGCACTGGTGGCTCCCATCTCAACATCCCTGCTTTTGTGATTCACATTACAGTGATTATAAAGAATTAAAAACCCATCCAGCTCAGTAAAGTTTTGTTCACTTTGCCAGCTCAACCACATGGTACTGCTTCCTCTGGGCCAGGCATTGTCTGATCCTGCACTGAGCTGGTTAAGTGACCTGACCCAACAAAAAAGTTAAATTTAGCATTAAAATTCCTGTCCCAGTCAGGTTTTAAAAATATCTGTGTAACAGTGGACTGAAATACCAAAATTACTAACTGTAATTTTTCTTTAATAACTTAAATAGGGCCCAACCAAGGGTCTGATAGTAATTACTACAGAAGGCATATAAAGCTAGATGTAAGCCGATGTAAGCCACAAAGATTGATGGTTGTTTGAGACCAAAATGAAACAGACAACATTTTTGAGAAAGGAATTATTAAAGAACCTACTGTCAAAATAGCAGGAAACCATTGGTGTGTTGGCACCAAACACTGTTGTAGCTGACTCCTTGGTTTTGTCTGAACTCTTCCCTTCTCCATCATCAACACTATTGTCTGCTCCCTGAAATTACATATAGAGAAAAGGTATTGAATATTTACAAGCAAAGAAGGAAGTTGATAGAAATGGACTATATGGGGGGGATTTATGGGTTTCCATTTCTCTTCCAGCACAAGGAGAAATTCATTTCTGTGAGTATGTGTACTTTACAAGATGTTTACTCATGTTCAGAGGTCATTTCCTGTTGCCAATTGAAGCTCTACAGAAATCATATGTAGTCATTTAATCTTACTTCCACAATGTCTTATTTCTGGAGATGCACTAGCTACCTGGCAGCTCCTAGTGGAGGAAAGGTCACAGGTCTTCTGCACTGTGCTGTGGCAGAGAACTGCTCTAAGGTTTTATCCCAGCACTAGCCCAGGAACTATAGCTGTAAGCAAAACTGGAATAGGAATTATTAAACTCAGAGAAAGAAAATAAACTGGAGAAAGAAAATGCTATCCGTGAATACTTGGTCAACATTTGATGCAAAAAAAAGAGAAAGAAATCAAGAAAAAAGTGTGAAGTTTTGCTAATGCTATACACTCAGAATTATTATATATTTTATAAAAACAAAGGAGCCTTCTCTCATTATTTGCTTCAGTTTGTATTTTGGTAAATAGAGGTTATTTGTGGCTGTGTTAATCTCAAAACTTGAGGAATAACTGCATTCTGCTCATATATCTGTGTCATGAAATTCTGGCTTCTCCAACACTTTATTTTCTTTTCTTGTGGGGTTTTTTTTGCTATCTTTTCTTGTGTTTTGTTGTTTATACAAGCAAATATTCATCAGGGGCAGCTTTTTCCAAGCCTGTTGTCTTTTGTGCTGATGTTAAAATATCTAAATTACATGCACGAAAAGCTTGAGCTATCTTTTTACTTTACTTACAGGAGGCCCATCTAGTAATTTGTAAATCTCGTAAATCTCACGTAATGCAAAAATGAAAATAATTTGAAAAATAAAGTAATAAGTAAGATTTTAAAAATAAAATACATTAATATGATATATAATATTGCTTATGTAAGAAAAATATAAAAATCAATAGTAATTTTAATAGTAAGAATACAAGAATCTCTACCTCAACTTTAATGATCCCTTCCCAACTAAATAATTTAAACAATATACCCTGCATTAGCTTCTAAGTTATACACTAGTTTAACAATTCAGGGACTAAAATATCTGATATATTTGTTTATTTACTGCAGATTACCAGGCTGACCTTTGAAAGATATTTTTGACACTGTCCCTTACCAAAGCACCTTCAAGTTTAAAGATAGCTGCAGCACCATGTGTCTCAGCGGGCGCCATTTTTCGCCTCCATCGTCTTCGACGGAAGGTATCAGAACTGCGTTGTTCCCAGTGGAATTTCCAGCCAATCAAGGAAGCATATTCCCATCCTTCTTGATCTTCATATGATGATCTTCCCTTGAAGATAGAAATTCTTGTTATCCACAGTGTTGGGTAACTGTAGTGAAAAAAAGCAGCATTTCCTCTGGCAGGCCTCATAACCCCCTCATAAACCAAAGCTAGAAACATCAATGTACAAAAAGATAAAGAAAGGGATTATAGTGAAACTATAGAATATTGTTCTAGATTTTTTTTGATTGGTTGGTATTACATTTTTTCTTCACTCAGGTAATGCGTAATCTCATGCAGATTTTAAAAAAACCCAACAAACTGAAAGCCTCAGACTGTTAGAAAGTGCAAGTCCCTGACTGGATCTCTCTTTTCTCACCCTTCCTGCTGCCACTCCTTCAGACAGTTCCCTCCTACGTTTCCGCACCAGTCTTCGTCGTCGATGTGTGTGGTACATTTTCTCTGCAGCAACCCATGACTTGGGTTTAGTGTCTGGAGGAATGGTAATTCCATACTCCCACCCTAAAACAGAATTGATGAGTTGGCATTTTTTCAGAAATACAAGTGAGATACAAAGAAGAGAAGCATGGGCAATAGAGTGACTGCAACTACAGAGGATGAAGCCCTATCACACAAGACTGTTCACCATTCTAGACCCTTATAGCCCAATAGCCAGGGGACCACTGATGGCATTTTATAATGATGTTGTGTTGTGATACACATGACAATAAAAATCTCAACATTAACACACACACGATAAATTTCAAGTGCTTTTCTTTGCATTTTTGTTTTCTCACATGTGGATATTGCATTTTCACACTTCCCTGCAGGAAAATCTAACCCTTAATTTTAAATATGAGTCAAATGCTTTGTGCACTCTTGTGACTCCAGTAGCTTTTCATTAAAAGGAACACTAACCACATGAACTCTGATCATAAAACTTTAAGAACTGGTAAGTCTGTTGCTGTATTTTTGATCTATGTGTAATTCAGTTGCCAAGTATCTAAGACTCAGAATTTAATTGAAATTAATCTCATTAAAAACTTACTGCAAACTCCTAACAGAAGTTCCAGTTAAGACAATTAAACAGTACTTGAGATAAGTATAACATTATTTTCTACTCTAATAGCTAGCTATTTTTTATTTAGAAGCAGTAACTATTTGAGAGTTTTCATTTGCTTTAGAACAAAACAAAACAATCTTAAAGTTTTGCAAAATTCTGCATTTCCCATTACCTGCCATGATCTTCCCTTTTTGCAAAAAATATTTATTTTGTTTTCAAGCCATCAAACCAATGTCCTATAAATATTTTGCTATGAGACAGTAACTACTTTTTCCTATTGTTGTAGAATCCAAATTATGGTCTTGTGAGTGTGTTTATATCACAACTTTCTGTGATGACAACAGTCTTAATTTATTGAGAGTAGTAAGCATATTAAGATTTTCTAACCCAATCATGTTAGTAATATATATAATCTGAAAATCTCTGTCTAGCAACACCTGACTCTTCACAGAAAGATTTTGAAGGTTTTTTAAATTTCAGAATTACCTAATAACCAATGTTTTATCCTGATCAGTCCTGCATGGCTCCTTTCCCACAAACAGTGCTGCTATTCTTCTCTCAGCAATTCAGGAATCCTTCCTACACTTGTGTGGTGAGTGACCAACACAAACCAGTTCCCTACTTCCTTTAGTCCCCAGACCTCCTGATTCACTTTGTAGCATTATGTGTTGACTCATCCTATGGCTAAAGGCTCAGAGGAAAATTACAAACTGGTCCAAACCTGGCTTTGCCACATGTTCTTGGTGCAATTACAGAGGTTTCAGGTCTCAAGCTTCTGACTTCTCTAAAAACACCTTAATTGCTGCTACTAATCCATTAAAATGGAAATAGAAACAGCTACAGACTGAACACTCTCAATGTCATATTATCTGATTCCTTAAGCAACTTTGTCCAAGTATTTCCTTGGTATTTTTCCATAGAGCAACCAATATCATGCCCAGAATATTGCTGCAGTTTTGACATGTGTCCTCCTTCATTATGAACTACAGTAGATTGTGCTAATAGCAGATAAACAGCAAATCTTACCGTGTTCATCCACTGCTCGGTTTAAATCGGATTTCCAAGCATCATCTTCCCACACCCATCCAAAAGGACATGTGAATTCACGTGGGGGTGGGGCTTTTTCTCCATTCTTTTATGTAAGAGAAATGTAACAGTTTTCTGCATTAGTAGGGTAAATACACTGTGTAGCAAAACATAGAGGTCCTTCTGTTAAACCTTCACTTATCCAGTGAAAAATGTAACTCTCACCACATCTGTGAAACTCTGCTCAGATGCTTTCCATTCCCCTCCAGGATAGCGACTCTCATTTTCATACACTTCATCAGTAAACTCAGTGTGACCAGCATCAGCTTCAGTCAACAGACTGCATGCCCAAAGAAAATACAATAGTAAACAAAACCTATTTTAGTTCACTACAGAAAACATATAGAAACATAGTAAAGACTGTGCACACATAGGGGTACTCTGAATTGTCCAGCTATACGAAGGAAACTTAAAAACAACCACTGAAGAAACAGTAGTAGCAAGCAATAGGAGGAACATTACTCATAAATATGAGTGACTAGCAGGAATTTTTAACTGCTGTTTTGTTCAGGATCTGCTTTCAATACATCCTTTTGGACAAAGAAAAAAAATCATAAATTTAAGTGTGGGAGACATGGATTGTGTATACTCTAAAGCACATGCATCTATTCATACACTAAAATTTGGCAATGTACTTATTTTTGTTTCCATTTATGCTGTTGACAAGTCAATAAATGAGCTGGCTAATATTTTTCTAATTTGCAAGTAAAAGGAATGGGAGAACATTAAATCAGATAAAAGCCTTTTGCTATCCCTTGGTGATTCACTGTGTTTCAGAAGGCACCAAAGTGTGTTCCACACTGCCATTTGCTGGCCAAATCAAGCTACAGTGGAAGCAGCTGCATGGCAAAATTATGCATTACAACAGGACTTGATGCAATTTCTTCATGTCATCTTATTAATAAAAAACTATTGATTTAATAGAAACAAACCCCCATCCATTCATACCTGTAACTGATAAAATCTTTAAGTGGATCAAACAATAGCACATATTTTTCCTGCACAGTTTTTCTATAGCAACAGTTCTCTATCTTTTTCACTGCCAGAGCACAATAATTTTAAATGGGCCAAATATTTTCTTACAGGAAGAAAGAAAACAGTCTCTTTCTCCTGCTGGTTTTTGTTTATGAAACAAATAATGTTCCCAGTCTGGTTTAAAGTGTGGCAACACAGACGGACTGGCACAACTCCAGAGCTGAAAACCTCTGGCAGAGCAAGACTGAACCTGTTAGAGCTGAGGAAGGACTGAGATTTGCTCTGCCAGGGGTGGAGCTGCCACATGGCACCACAATCCTCTACTGAGAACAATGCCTGCTTTGAGTCACTTTGAGAAATAACCTGTCACTTGATTAATGATGGCAATGGAACTTTTCAAAATTTCATGAAATAAACCCAAGAAAGCATCAAGTATTTGTGAATGCCCATGTAAATGCTGTAATGGTGTAGTTACAGCATGAGCTGCAGATGTATACAGGATGCCAGGGTTAAGTTTTTATCCATGGAAGATTCACCAAACCAAGGATCTTCTCTGAAACCTTCACAGAACCTGTGAATCTCAAACTGACACATGTAAGCCTTGTAGTAGCTTCCTAGGCATGAAACACTATTATTATTTAGTTAAAAGATGAAGCACTGAGATCCAGAGAATATAAGCAATATAGCCATCATAACAAGGAGACTGCAAAACCATAAGCTAGTTCTTACAAATTAATGCTTTCTTTCTGTTGCCTGTTTTGTTTTACTTTTTAAAAAAGGTAATGTTTATTTTAGCATTATTAACTTGATTATTGGCTGTTTTTTGCTGTCCTGGAACCTTCAGCTTAAAATCCCTTTCTCAGCCAAGAAAACGGAGAGAAGCTTTTACTCAATGCCACAAATGCCTTTATTCCTACCTGCATAAAATTAAAAAAAATCTGACCTTCTTTCAGGATCAACCATCCATTCTCCTTCCCAGTCCCAACCCTTTGGGGGTAGAAAGTATTCTCTTTTCAGTTTGATTTTTCCTGTAACATCGGAAAACTTGTGGCGACCAACAAGTCCTGAGGTACCCCACTTTCCAAAAAGGAGAGCCTGATTTTCATACTGTGTGGGAAGAAAGCAAAAATCCAACTATTATTTAGGGATAATGAACACCTTTCAGGAGGTGTTTCACTTTCCAGGAGGAAAAAAAAAAATTTTTTTAAACTATTATAATTGAAACACTTTACAATAAGTTTACTTCCTCTGAAATTAAGTACTTCCTTTCCATATTACTCTGCAATATCATCTTCAATTTCTTTATTTTATTTTCTTCTGTGCTGCCTGGTAAACAGTTTTCTCAATGTAATGCCTCTCTACAGCAACAGTAAAATTTTCTCAAAATTAAAACTCTCTTAAATAAAATTCTGTTACATTATTCAAAGAAATTCCTTCTGTTCGTTAAATGCATTATTCTGTCATTTTTTTCCATCTCAAATCTCCTCCAATTTAAAATCTTTTCTAATATGTAGAACTGAATCAAAATCTAATCATAATAGCTACAAGGGGCATGATTCTGATTTCAGCCAGTCTATTTCTCCTCCTGGGATTATTTGTAGTTTATGATGGTCTTGAGTTTTCTGCCCTTGTTCCTGTAAAATTGTTGGATTGTTGAAGACCAACAAATGAGACATTCAGTAGCAATTAAATAATTGCTTTGAATACCCATTGTGACTTAGTGACTTAGCATAGCACTACTAAATATTTAAGCACAGGTGCAACAGTGTATTAGCTATTTTACTGATACTGGATTATATGCACCATTAGGTGATGTGGCATATAAAACACACCTGCTACTTACAATTACCATCCAAAACCTCCATTATATGCTGTGGGACTATTTCAAGCATTTGTATTCTGAATTTGTTAACGCTTCTCATTGAAATATTATTGTGTTATAGCATTTTTGTCAGCAACAGTAAATTTACCACTGCTACAAAAGAACCATTATTAAGCAAAACCACTCATATTCAAGTATAATTTGTAGAAGCGAAGAAGCAAATTTAAAAAAAGGATTATTCACATGCCAAAACATAATAGTTTAGATCTTAATCTTAATTACACTGATAAAAATCTAAAATAAACGTATTTGAAACCACTGGAGTTAACCAGATTTGTACTGACTATGCTGTTCAGAATCTGGTCTGCTGAAGTTCATCTGGTAGGCACAATGGACTTTATCATTAATTGCCTTGAATGGGTTCTACTTGTTTCCTTATAATCAACACTACTCTCATTTTCTGTCTGGCTCACAAAGAAATTCAAAAGAACTCCAACTGCTTGGAATTCCCAACACTCACATCCAAGTTTAAAGTAAGAAAGCAGTGATGGACATACCATTTCTGCAAAAACACTGAATGTTCCCTCTGCAAAGCTATTAAACTTCTTTTCAACTGCACTGAGCCCCAGCCAAATGTTAACTCGCAGCTCTGCAGGCATTTTGACATCTTTTGTCTTGTCCTGTGGGTACTGGCACACAAACAAAAATGTTATTCTTTGTTATGTTGTGCAGGTATCATAGCTTTCAGCAAAAGACATAAAACAACAAAGAGATATGAACACCAATAAATATTTATCTCTTCCTGTACTGCTTTTTCTGAAAAGTAATAAGTAGTAATAAGTAATTAGTAGTGATAAAAGTAATTAGTAGTAAGTAAATAGTAATTAGTAGTTCAGGAGGAAAATGTTCTTTAAATGATAGCTGCCTAGGGCATATAAAAACCAAACACACAAACAGTAGTATCATCCCTGCTCCTGTAATTCTCTCCCAAGTTTCATTCAGAAATGAGTTTTTAGTTTTGACAATAACTTAAAACTTCAATATTGATATTTGAGTTTCTTCTTGGGAGATGCTGGAAATGCAGATGTTAGCAGGGATGGTTCAGTAAAAGCAGAATCAATGAAAATTTGAATAAAACCATGAAGATACAGGCTTGTCTGCATTGAAGCATTAATTAATTTCTCTGACTTGCACTTATTATTCTCTCTCAAAATTTCCGTTCTTGTCCAATCCCCAAATACCAAGTCCAGTAACACTTTAAAAGTTCTATCACAATTTTGAGCTCTTTTAGAAAAGTCTCAGAGATAGGGGCCAATACTGGTTCTAACTGGCTTATGATAAACTTAAAAATTCTGTGATATTTTGAAGAAGCTATATGCAGTTGGCTTCTAATCTGTCCTGAGTTCGACACCTCATCATTCATAGTTTGTTTGCATGTTTCACACTCATGTCAAGTGGCATCTCAATTTAGGGAGTTAATTATTTCTTAAGAAGAAAAAAATAGTACCTTTAAGAAGATTGTTTGGGTCTTTCCACAATATTTCCCAGATGATTCAGGGCTTGTTGTGGAGTACAGCACTTGGTGTGCAGGAACACGAGCATAGGCCAGTCTTTTCTCCCCTCGGATCATCCATATGATTACATCAGGCATACTGTTTTGTGGCTGAGGATTATTTGTGGGGAAAGGAGAGTTAAAGAGAGTAATTAATAGAGAAGTAAACTAATCTAGAAAAGAGAAACACAAATGAGGGTTTATGACAAAGATTTATCATTTAGAATCATGAATCACAACAAACTTACGATAAATAGAGGGAATTGTTTTGTTTTGCAAATTAACCAATATATAGTTCTGAAAGAATCATAAAAATACCATTGAGATTTTTGGAAAGCAAAGTAACTTTTATTTAAAAAACTATCCTTACATCTTTTATAAATTTTTCTAGAGACATTTTGTATCTTGATTCCCTTATGGTGATGATAGTGACTGGATGCCGTAGGCTGATGCTTTGGACTGACCTGCTACACTTTAAAAGTGCTTGTCATGCTTCCACATTAAGGGTATATCATTGTAAGACTTTTAGCAGAATACAGAAACCATCTATTACCTTTTTGGAGTTCTGTGCCCACCTTTGTATGCTAGCTGCAAGTCTGGCCAATTAATTGCTCTTTTTTTTTTTTTTTTTTTTTTTTTTTTAACAGCAACTCTACAGAGCAGAAGCAACAAATCAAAAATAAAACCATTTCTAAAATGCTGTGAAAACTAGTTATGAATAGCCAAGATGGAAACAGAAAACATTGCTGAAAATTAAAAAAAAATTAAAATCCACAGAAACAGATTTAACTCCGTTAGAAGCTGATTATTATGACTAACAATCTGTGGAAATCCAACATATACCCTGCAGTCCCTGAACCAGAAAATTGACTTGCATCTCTGGAAGAATGGAAAGGACAGAACAGTCATTTAAACAGAATAGGGTCTATTCTACCAATCATGGAGTGATCATTACCCAACACACATTCTTAGTGAGAACAGCTAACATAAGAGTTGTTTAACTAAATTGCAACTACAGAGGGGAATATGTTTACTTTCACAGCATCTAAAATTACTGTTCTATAGAGAGAGGATATTGCTCGATCAGCAGTGAACTTTACACCCAATTGTCTTAGACAGATATTGCTAAACTAACCAGTACTGCTAAACCAATGACCAGCACTGTGAAGCACTAACCTCTTCACTCAGCTGCAGTAATCTCTCCAACCAATCCTCAATTTCTGTCAGAGTGGCTTTCACATCAGTAGCTTCCCTTCTCATCCTTGCTGCTGCTTCTCCAATCTGTTGGAGAGACTTGAGGCGCAGTTTTTCTATCTGGGTGTCAAGGACTGTTATATTAGATTTGCCTTCTATGAGGGGAAATGGTTTACTGAAAAGAGAGTATTTGTTATGGTTAATAATCTCAGTGGATTTCATGTAGCTACACTCTAAATGCAGACATGCAAACAGTGGCAATGGATGGAGTGTGCCATCATTTCCTGTGATTGAAAACTACTGGAACAGTGCTATTGCATCTATTTCTGCAGAGATATTCACCTCACAAAGAATTTATAGTAACGAAGGGAAAGGCTGTGCTTACATAACAAGCACCAAGGTAGAACACCTTGAGATGTTTGGTTTAATGTAGTTGTTGCCAATCAAACCAATGAAAATCCATTTGTCTATATATTGACAGAAAAAAAAAAATATCGTCTCAAAATGTGCATCTCAAAACTGAGAACAGTGCCTTCAGACCAAGATTAGGTTCCTTTCCTTCACTGGAAACTGCATATTGTAACAAAATCAATATAAAAATATGGCTTGTGATAGGACTAGATTTGTCTAACCATCTGGCAAGAAAACATAAAAGAACTCTAAATCTGTGACACAGAACTTATGAGTCAGCAGAGGGCAGAGTAACTATTCAATGGAACCAAGAAATCCTAGAATCTTGAGTTAGAAGGGACTCTCAAGGATCATTGAGCCCTGCCTCTGCACAGAACAACCCCAAAAAAATCACACTATGTGCCTGACAATGCTGTCCAATTCTGTTGGAAAAAAATGAGAGGAGGTTTAAGGCAAAGGCAGCTTTTCAAAGATCAATGACTGTATCCCTTTAGCAGAGTTCATTAAAACATCTTTAATATATTTAAAAAAAAAGTTTAAAAATTTCCAAAGACACTGCCTAATTTGAAAAGACCAACTCTTATCTGACCTACATTTAATGACCTGCTATGAACCTTAATTCTGTAAAGCCTTGATACTGACTGTTGTGCCTTCCACTACAGTTAGTTCTACTAATCTGAATGCAAGAGCTGTCTGCCCTGGGAGCTACATAGATGATCAAATGTATTAGATCAGAACCTTCAGGAAGTCACATCACTGCAGGTTCAAGTAGTGCACTGAAAACTCTCTCAAACTCTTGAACTCATTTAAACCTTAGCACAGCAAGGAAAAATCTATGAATTCAATACGGTGAGATATGTCTTTGACAGAGATTTTTTGAGTTTGCTGGAAAAAAAATCCAAAAAGAGCACTGTATCCCATGAGCAACATGAAGTTCATTTGGTGGCTGTATCTTAGTGTTATTGTTCCATAATTGGTGAGTGATGCTTTATAAAATAATTAATCAGAATTAATAACAGTGCAAATACATGTCAGGATGAGGAACTGACCTGAAGTTTCCACACTTACTAGACAGCTCCATAGGACAATAGTTTGTCCTTCACATTTTACTTTCCCAAAGTTTGCCAGCCCTTTCACTCTGCTTTCTTTCAAATCACAGCATTCTATGAAGTTATTAGTTTATATTTTTGTGCAAGCTTTCTATCATGTAATTCTTTGCTAGTATATACTGATCTCCACTGTTTGTTTATTCTCTGCTTTTATATTGGCTCTACAAGTGGTTGAGTTTGTACTCTCATTTCATGTTCTTTGTTATTTCCTCTTATGGACAGCAACTGCTCTGTCATTTTCCCTTTCCTTTTCCTGTGCTGTTTAATGACCTACTTGTTTACTCTCCCCATCTCAATACCTCCTTTTTAATGTCTCTTTCTCATACAATTCTTTGCTCTCTATTTAGAATTTACTCTCTTTCAGAACTCTAAATGCTGACTCCTGTTGCCTTCTCTGAACACCTCCCTACATACCAGACATATTGACTAGAGGCTTATTCAAAATTATTATCTTTATGGCCCATAATCCCTGCATACCTTTTGACTTTTTTATTTTGGGCTTACCAGTAAAGTACTAGACTTTTTTCCCTCTTCAGTTTCAGAAATAACATTGAAACACAGGTAAACCAAAGTTACATGAGGAATTCTAAAGTAAGGTGGATGGAAGAAAGGCAGCAGAGAGACCTAACATTCATTCTCAGAACTGTCCTCCCTCAGATTTTTTTTAAGAGATGCTGTTTGGTCTTATCACTGTCAGTAATAAAACTATCCAGAGATAATGGAGAATTGCACAACTAGATGGATTGTTTGACTAGCAATGTCCATGATATTTCTCCACTTTCAGAATTTCAGCTCTTAGGTCAATTCATGGGATTAGTCAGTTTTATAGTCCTCAGAATTTGTTTTCTGACTTAGCAGAGGCAATAATGAAGATTCTGAGCAGGACTGGAATGATAATGTAAGAGATAAAAAAAATTATTTTACCTTATATCTTCTGTAAGTTCATCAATCAGCTTCAACCACATCTCAGCTAATTGGTTTTCTGACATTTTAGCCTGCATTCCTGATTTTAAGTTGGCTAAGTTGGATTGCTGAGGAATTTAAAAGAAAAGAATTTGCACTTATAAACTTCCATTGTGGTTTAAGGTCAGTAGGAGTTTCAAGATTTTGATCTTATTTGTTCATCTGTGTAAAGGCCAAACCAAAAAAAAGACTATGTTTAAACTTTGTTTTTATTTAAGAGGACTATTCTGATGTTCTCCCCCACTATATTTAACAAAACATGCAAACAGTCCCACAGACTCAACATACTCCTAACCAACATTGAGGACTCTTCCTTCCCATGGGAAACTCCCTGTGGATTCAAGAAGGAGTGTATTGAGTCTTGCTAAAATGCAGGCCTATGACTGACAGTGCCATTTGTTACACCAAGCAATTTTTAATTCTGACTAAGAGAAAAAGGGAAAAAGTACCACAAAATATCCATAATTTGCTCAAAATGTCACTTTTTGATTGCACCTCTAAATGAAAAAGAGTAAAAATGAAAAGCCTATCAGAAAAAGAAAGATTTTAAATGTCTTACCAGTCTTTCAGCCATGTTTAGGATTATATTCACAGCGTCCAATCGATGACTTATGTCCTCCCAAAAAGAAGTCAACGTTACAACTGGCTTTGTGTTTGCCCATGGCAAGTAGTAATAGTAATTACCTGGTGTGAAACATTTGTATGTAAGATTTAGAATTCATGGCAGGAATACATACTGTACACTGCTGCTACATTCACATCATTTATGTATTACAAATCATTAAGAACATACTGCTACTCCAAATTCACAAAAGGATTTGGATTTTGAAGCCACCAGAGCACCTGTTGAGTGGTAAATGTTCACTTCAAATTGTTTCAAATTGTTTCAAAATCCAACAGACTTTTAAAAATAAATTAGCTGTTAACATATTCTTTCCATAACATGCTGATGTAGATGGCACATTAATATAACTTTATCTTTGAAATAAAATATTCAAATAATAATTTTCTAGAGTAAGTCTGAGTATTAAATTTAATATGCAGAGGAAAAAAACCCTACTTTTTGCAGTTAATTAAAAAAAATTATAACCAAAATGTATTTTCCTGTTCTCTAGGTAATTTGTTTTTTCTAGGATGCTGGATGCATGGTTTCAAAACAAGTTATTATTTTATTGTAAATCAGAATATTCAAAGCGTGTTTTCCCTACTTAATTCCAGATACCTCTAAAATAACGTGATTTCTTTCCCTTGCAAAGTTTGTGCATTTCTAGTACACAGTCAAAAGATTTCACTGAATTCTGTCAAAATTTCATTAATAACCTCAGGAGGCCTTGCAGCACCTGTTCCACAAATGCAGCTTCATCTCAAAAGCTGCAAAGAGCCTCACGCTCTTTTCTGCCACATTTTCAGGAGGTGTGCAGTGCAGTTTGGGCTGACATTCCAAAGCCATGAACAGCACTTCCAAGAGACAATCTGAGATCGTTTCATGCCCAGAGCAGAGCACCCTTACCATCAAACACAGCACGGCTGTACTGGGTGGTCGATGCCAGAGGTTTGCAGGTGGAGTCGAACTTGTTGCCGTAGTTGCCGATGCTGACCTCGAACTGGATGGGCTCCCCCGTGTCCTGCAGCATCGTGGCAGAGTGGAACACAGCAGCCAAGCAGAACTTCCGTCTGCGCTGGTACTTCTACCAAAACAACCTTTCCATTGTATTTCAAAAGCATCCACAATTATAGACAACAACAGCAATATCTAATTGGAAATAGTAACTTTTATGTTTTTACTGTTTTCTGAGAAGAAATAAAAAATGTAACATGTATAACAAATTTGATATTATAAAATGTTTCAGATTAACACTTCCTGCTACAAGGGCACAACACTTCTGCAGCCACTACTTTTCAACCATCTCTCTTAACTTGGAGATTGAACTCTATTGCAGTGATTTTAATGAGTTAGGTCACTCTAAGTCTCATTTCCACTTCCAACAGTGACAATAAAACAAGGATTTACCTCGACAACCAGTAAGTCATCATTAGGAATCATTTCTAATTTTTTACTAACAGGCTTGCTTTCAGATAATGTAGATAGTTCAACCAGAATTCTCCCTCTATAAGCAACTCCTTCTCCCTGTAACATAAACACATATGAAATCAAATTTTACATATTTTCCCTAAAGAAGCAAATAATTTTTTTAGCTGTACATGATTTTCATTTCGCTGAAGAGTTCTCAAAATTCCTGAAGAGGTATGGATGTATGTATTGGAACAAATTAAATAAAGCAATTGGCTTAAGGCTAGAAGTGAAAAACATATTTATGCAAACAAGGAAAGAAGAAATACAAATGCATGCAAAGGTGCAGTCAGTGAAAATCATCTAAATCATTGTAGCTTCTTCAAAAGTACCTTTAAAACATAAGCAGATAGGAATGGAAAATACTGTAATACTTCCTTATTAATCTTAAATACAAAATATTATTCAAAAATAAAGAGCAAGAGGTGTGTAATTTGAAAAGAATGCAAATTAATTAATTCATTGATTTAAAAGAATTGGGTTAATTTTTTAATGAAAAACAATTAATAAAGAAACTTACCTTTCCAAAGTTTAATTCATCATATGGGTCTGGGAATCCAGTGTATTCTCTTGGGCTTCCATAAAAGTTTAGGTAACAAGGCCCAAATGTTGGCAAAAAGCCAACTTCAGTTTCTCCAGAGTTTACTAACAGAAGACATTACCATGATATCTTTGTTAATTACCATATTAAGCCAGAATGAAACAAATAATATCACTATCAAATCCATTAGAAGAAATGTTAGATATTAGTTAGGTATTAGTAATGTAAGAGCACTTTATTCTCTGGATACCATATAAATTTAAAGCAATTATACTACTGACTGTACTTGTACCTAACTTCTTTCTTCACTGTGCAACTCTTACACTAAATACTACTTCATGCAGCAAAAATCCCACTAAATAAGAAGAATTTATGTCCCACTCCAAATATATGGTTTTAATTTACATGCAAGTGTCATATGCTCTCATGCTAACAGAAAACATGTTTTCTAGAAAAAAAATGGAACTGAGTTAAACAATATTTGCTGTCACTTAAACACACAGGCCAATGACAAAACTAAAGAGACACTAAAAAGATGCACTGTCTAGCAGAACAAAAGAAAAAAAGAGAAACAGGTCAACTTTGCAGCCAAAATTGCCTGGAGTGATGTGCAGCACAGAGAGGGATGCACTTATTCCTGACAGGAAAAGAAGGCTGAGGTTAGACAGTGCCAGTAAAGGATTATGCCTCGTGTGGATGTGCCACTACTGACACACACAAGTGGATTGTAAAAAGGAATGTGATGCCTTGATGTAATTTCCTGCCAGCACAAAGTCACATATAACCTGCACAATATAAAATAAAGATTTTCAGTTCTCTATTTTGCATTTGGCTGCCTTCACACCCTTACCTCTGAATCAGAAACAGTTCAAAATTTGAATGAAAAAGAATCATTGCAATAATGTCCAATTTTTGAAAAATTCTAAGACTGAACTGCTCACATCTGACTTCAGGATGACTAGGTTTAAGATCCAGATATGTGTTAAATTAATGCATTCACTACTTACTGTACAAATAAATTAAACAGAATACAAATTTTAGAACATATAGACAGACAACTAAAAACCCCTGCCAAAACTGGAATAAAAATAATTTCTATTGTTCTAAATTTAAATTCAATTGTTTACTTTTAGAAGGCTAATAAAGTGAATCTAAGAAATCATTTCAGCATTTAACTTAACGTTACTTTATTAAGAAAGGAGGATAGTAAATGAAGTACCATGAATGAATGTTGATTACCTTTCAACGGCACTCCACTTGTATCTATTTCTTGCTATTTAAATATTTACCAGATATTCTTTCATACCTGGATGTCAACCTGGATAGTTATGGAAAAAGTCACCTCTCCAGGCAGTAACAGAATCAGATTTTATTTTCCAGATTTTGTTTATATAGCTTGGTAAGCATAAGCAAAACAGCCACTAATCATTTTAAGCAGTTATTTATTTCCGCAGGGCTCTGCAGGTGCAAAAATACCTGTGATCTCACAGCTAAGTTAAAATGTCAAGCCACTATTAGACTGTTAGTCTAAGCAATTGAACTGAGTTGCTTCTGTAATTGTAGCAACTACATACTCATCTCTAACACACAGCTTGAAGCATCAGCCAAACAGAAATATTTTCAAATCAATTCCAGTGCCAAAACTGGTTTATAGAGTAAGTTATGTTTGATACTCTTTAATCACAATGGTGAAATCTTTTAGACAAACAATTATTTTAAATATTTTTAAGCTGATGGAGTATCTTAGGCAATACTCTTCAGTTTGGGCAATGGAACACAAAATCAGTAACAGGTGAAGATATAAACCTTCAAATGATGAAGCCCCTGTTCCCGAAGATGAAAAATCTATATTATGAAAAGAGAGGTAATTATATGATGAGTGACAATAGCATTTAAAAAATACAATCACAAAGCAATCTCCTTTTAAAATAAAGCTGAAAGCCTGAGAAAAAATAAAGTTCATATGGGCTACAATTTTGCTTCTGGTTAATATATGAAGGTATTACTCTTCCTGTACAAATTTCAAAGGGGAAAAAACCAGCATATATCTGACAAAATATCTTGCTTTGGTGCTTATTTTTCAGCTTTGTACAACTGTTCTCCACACAAAATACAGATTTATTTTTAAAGCTACTTTCAAAAGTAGTTTTAAAACCAAATTAAAGTTTTACTTTTAAGGGCATTTAAAAAACCCACTACATTTCAGGGTCCCTTAAGGTATCTACATTTATATTTACTGAGGTCTGTAGCCTAGTTCAGTTTCACAATCCTTTAGAAGCCAGCTCTAAAGATAATAGAAATAGCTATTCCAGTGTCAGTACCTCAGCAGAGAGAGAAACCAAAGGAATCTCCCAGTTCTTAAGTGCCTGGGTTTGAAGTGTAAATGTGCTGTGATTCAGCTGCAGCTCAAGATACTCATCTGGGGAGTACAAGTGATCTCTCCAGAGCTGAATTCTCCCCAACAGCCCAACCCTTCTATCTTGGCTTTCCCACTGCCTTTTTCTTTTGCTTCTGGTTGCACATGGGATATATAAAAGTTTGCATGAAGCCTTACTTCAATAGCAGTCCTTCTAAGGGGACTACTGTATAAGCTTTTGTGTGACTGAAAACACAATTCCATCCAATTCTTGCCTCAAGTCAGTATAGGATTGGAGCCACTAACTTTGTTTTTAAACACCTGATAAATCCATCCACTTAAGGGTAAATTGGTCTGTCTCAGACAAGTACATATCCTATAGATTTTATAAATACAACAGAAAAAATTAGTGATTTAGATTCTTATTGCAACAATGGTCAAAATGGCTTTGAGAGTGTTATTCAAACTAGTGTAGATAGTCAGATAAATATATGCTAAGCCTGCTTAACCTGGAGCTTTATAATTCTATATGGATAACTAATATGCCAAGCTATGTTCATTAAATAGATAAAACAATTTCTCTGACAAGTTAACGCATAATTCTAGTCTGGGAGCCAGCCCAATTGTATGAAAGATCTTGCTATAAATAGAGGTGATTATAGATATAGATCACAAAGAAATGATCGATAATCACATGATTATATTAGAATATAAATTTAACTGGATTTTTTCTTATATTTTCCAAAATATTGGCACAAATAATATTTCTTATAATATTTTAAAGAAGAGTTTTATTACAAAGCTAGTTTCCAATGGGAACAATATGTTAGGCATCTCATATCTTGCCTAACTTGTTTTCCTGTAGTTAATCAGTTCTGGTTTTAGCTGTATGAAATTACATATCCAGCCATCTCTACTGATTGAAGCACATAAATCAATTGTCTGCAATCACAGCAGTGCAATCAAAATCAGAGTTATAAAATAGGAATACTGAGCACTCATGCAATGAGATGCAGTTCCTGCTTTAGTCAGCTACAGAACAGAGACTGACCCAAGTTCCCTCAGCATCTAAAAGCAACCTAGTGGTTTCCAGGAAGTGAGTAAGTGGCTCTAGATAGCTCCTTTAGGCTTAACTACTCAGCAACATTCCACAGCTTTCAGCTTCTCTTCTCAGAGATACAACAGATACTCTTATAAGGTAGCAAAAGGAACCTTATTTACCAGTGTCCAAAAAACAAGTGGTTCTGAAGCAGTGACTCCAGATTGTCTTGAAATTAAATACCTTATTAAGCATATAAGTAAATGTGCATATCTTACACATGGTAGATTGTGATATCACATTGTTTTCTCAATTTGGGAAAGTACTCACAAATTAAATTAGTTCAGTAACTTACACACACACACACATATATATATATATGTAACAGAAAACCAAATCTTGAGTTACTGCTATTTCCAAGATGATGTGATTTAGTCATTAAAATTTTAACACTATACTTTCAAAAGTCCCATAGAATATTTTCTAGGAGCACTGTTTTGAAAATTTCAGGAACATACAATGCTGTTGCAAGGGAACTGAGAAACTACAGATAAATATATACTTTCTTTGAACACTGATCTTTGCCACTGTGTGCAACACAAGAGAAGATAGTGTGTTATACACTGCTCAAGCAATTACCTTCAATCTCTCCTCCAGAAGAAGCAATTTTTGAGAGACTTAAATACGTTGTTCCAACTACATCATTTTTTGTAAGTCGATCCCTACAAAAAAGAGGAAAAAAAAAAAAGAGAAATATTTTATTTAATTATAAAGCTGGTGATCATACACAGTGGCAAGCTACTAGTATACACATTTTCTATGACCTAAAATGCTTCAATATTACTAAGAAGACCAGTAATGATAAATTGCAAAAGTGGGCTGTAGACATGAATACCTGACTTTTACACTGCCATTAAACACTGACAGTGCTCAGTTCTCACTGCACACAAAAATAATTTCCTGTTACATTAACCAGATCTTTTGTAAAGAAATCATAAAAGTACTTTAACACTTGCTTAAATACTCTCATGTACTGTAAAACAGACCTGGCACCTATAGAACCAGACTTTTCTTCACTTATTATCATTTAGCTTAAGTAATTTGATTAAAAGTCATAACTCACCAGTCAACAATTGAAAGTTTTATTTTCTCACACATCGAGGGAAACTGAAAAAAAAGCAATTAAAGTAAAATAAGTCATTTTTTCACCCGTGTAATGCTAATGCCCTGAGTTCCAAAAAAATGGCTATTTACTACAGAAACAAGGGTAAAAAAACTCACCTTGATTTGAAGATAAATAATTTGATTCCATTCTGGATTAGCATTTTTCTCAATTATATTTGTGCAAACCTGTCAAAAATGAAATATACAAACACATCAAATATACAACACATCAAATATAAAATAGGGGGAAAAAGTATTTACTAGCTATGATTTAGGACACATCACCATCTGATTGGAAAAATTCAATGTAGCAGTCAATGAATCCTGGATTAATGCTTCAATGAGCCACTGATGCTCAATGAGTTTTTCACTGATAACTACTGATAGAGTAATCTGCATATGCAGCATTAATGACTTTTGGAGGAAAAGAGAATATTGAAACAGTGTTTAAACATGAGATTTGGGTTAGCCTACTTTTTATTTTCACGAGCTACAATTAAATGAAATTATTGTGGCTTATTATTTCCACAAGCCACAATTTAATGTGCTTTTATCACAGCAAATAAATGAGATGAAGGAATTACTTAATTCCAGCTTTCTTTATGCAGATTTGAGGGTGATGAAGAACATATGTAGGGGAGAGGCTGCATTATTTGCTAGTCATGTCTTCTAAAGATCTACACTACTGCATGGGGCAACCTGACTGTATAGCATATTAAACAACTGACAAAAAAACTGACTAGCAATGAATATAAGTTGTGCAATTGTGCTCCAGATCAAATTTGGCATTCTAAGGAATATATTATTATTTAAATGTACAAATGAGGTTAATCTGTCCAGAAATATCTGTATCACCAATTACTAAAAGGAATCAGGAACATAATGTAGGCAAGCAATCTGACATATGGCACTTCTAGCCTTTAGTCATACATTCCTCTCATTAGTCATCAGTTTTACACCCTTCCTATTGTACCATGAAGTTTGCAATTTTACAGAGTTAACTTTAATTTTTTTCTCTTTTTTTAAATTTCCATAATTTCAGGAAACTTTAAAATTCATGTTGGCATATGAAATCTCTTCTCAGGACTACAATTAGAATATAAAGGTTCAGATATTTACTAAATTACCTTTTTCCCAGCAAAAGAAACTTCTACAAATGGATCTACCAGGTTTTTCTTGTCTGCTTCTCCTCCAAATATTTCCTTGACTGTTTGTGCAAAAGCATCATCCACTGGAGAGGTGTCAAAGATTAAATTAAGGTAGTTATTGTTATTATTATTATCAGTATCATCATCATCATCATCACTATCACTATTAGTACTATTATTATTCCTAAATAATAAACTGCCCAGGTAATCTCACCAAAATCAACCAGCTCACAGATCTAGGACAGGTAAAGTCTAACTTGTTAAACAAAATTCTGAAGTGTTGCAGGTAAAACATGAGAATTTTGGCTTAGGAGCAATTTTAAGAATATAGATTTTTCAAACTTCATAAGAAGTACTGATGTGCTGCTGAATTTAAAGGCATCACTGTGTTTGAAAAGCATTATACATGTATTTGAAGATATTGCTCTTTGGCAAAGATATAGGTGAGAAAATATGCTAGTAAAGGATAAAAAGTCCCATATACTCTATTCTGAACAGCTAACAAAATAACTCTTTCTAGTGGTATTCAAACACCAAGGGACAAGTAGGGAGCAGCTACATACTTTGTGGAATGTCCTCAGCTCTGTAGATTTTGAGAAGAAAAGTGACCCATCGAAGTGCAATCCCAGCAGGTAATAAAAGATTGCTTTCCACATCATCACTTTCATTATCTCTCTCCCTTTTTTCAACCTGTCAGAGAATACAATCGTAGACAAAAAAGACAAGGCAATGTACAGAATTAGAATTAAGGTGATTAGCTAAACTTCTGTTGATTAGCTAAAGACTTGTTAGTTTCATGATGAAGAATGAGATTGTATCAAATTATCAAGCCACAAAAATTTAATTCTAGATAAACTATTTTACATTCAGTTTTATCTCTAAAGTACTCAATTGCAGGAGCCCATTATAATCACACTTTCAAAATCATCATCATCATGATCAGACAATGATGATTTTGGCACATGTACAAGGTGCCATGCAACTTTCAAACTCATGTCAAGAGAAGGCATTTACTACAATTAGAAAAGGCTTACAAGTCTGATATAACTTACCAGAACCTACTGCTTCCTAATTTAAAAATAAATACTACACAAATAACTAGACATATCCTTGTGATTTGAAGAATCCTGAGGGCAGCAGAGAGGAACATTTAATATGAAACTAAAAGGCAATCTGCCATGGTTCTGGGGACATTATACTTACCTAAGGAGTAATGGTATGCAAAAATACCAGACAGGAAGAAAAGCAGAACTTAAACTACAGGAAATGGTCAGGTAGGAAAAATCACCTGTTTTCACCTTGACAGAACAGCAGACAGTGAAGGATTGGATTGTTAAAACTACCTACTGCTTTTATCTGCATCAAATTACTTATGCCTGATTTGTAATTATTGAGGGGCCTAATCTTCACCAGGAAAGATTTGGAGCTTTCTGGTACTCTGATTTCTCTTATAGGCTTGTCTATGTTTTGTAGTAGTGGAGACATTCCTGACCTAGTCCTGGAACTGGTATCAGTGATACTCTGCCTGCTTAGCCATGTTAAGGACAATTGCATATTAGATTGCATGTAAAACCAGGCTAACACATCTCCATTTCCACTACATGAAGGAGTATCCACAAATGGTAGATGTTGCTTAACTGAGCAGAATAACAAAACAAGCTTTGACTTATCCACTTAGTACAAGATGCTCTTGAAACCACTGGTAAATTCTGCCTTACTTACAAATACTGCTCACAGAGCAAATTATACAGTATTAAAACAATGTGAGGGGAGATATAAATAAATATCCATGGGATGGAGAGGGGAAGAAAAACATTTAACTTGAACTTACTGGTGGCTCATCTCCAGTTCCCAGGACAAACATGCTGACTTTCATATAGCCTTTGGCTCCTGAATTTGTATCTTCAGGATCACTCAGCAAAAGCCATTTTCTCATGACTGCATGGCCTGAAATAAAGCAAACATCACCACCAGCCCCAGGAACAGACATTACAAAATGGCAGACATCATATCAGCTGTGAGCTATTTCAAAAGTATGCTTTATCCTAAATTACCCTAATTATTTAAAAAAATAATCCTGTCCTAAACAGGTCTAAATAGTGCCATCCAATACAAGAAATATGGTGTTAAACTATTTTGGCACACTAATTCAGGGACATAGTCATGACATATTTTTGCATTATTTTTCAAAGTTTAGGTATTTGATAAAAAAGGGGTTTGTACTTCATTGTGAATCCTCTGAAAAGAGTTATATATTGTTGGGTATTTTTAAGTTAATACTTAAAGCAGCAAACTTAAATAACTTCACACTAAGTTTCTTCTTTTACCTTAGAAATTCAATGAAATGTTTCAACTTGTAGTTTCAAGGAAAGAGGCTCTGAAGTAACCATTACTTACCAGGCTCATCATAAATATAGCCAATGTCAATCTGAAATAAAGATCAAAGGCATTACCTCTGAAGAAACACTAAAACAGAAGAAAGGTTGGGCAACTCCCCCCATGGTTTTAATGGGCAGTACTACATTGTTCTCTTGTCACAAACAGAAAACAGTTTACATAGAGTACTACTAGGAAGAGAATAAGAAAACACCTAACATGGAAAAATGTGGGATTTCAAATGGATAGAGCAGCCAAGAACAAAATGCAAGAAAAGATGTATTAGAACTAACACATGCAGTTATTTTCTTCTTTTCCTGGATCCCCACCTTTTCATTTACCAGAGACACAAGATGGGGCTGGCTTACTGCTTCTTGAACTCTCTATGCTCACTCATTATCTTATGTTCAGACAGGCTTTTCAGAACACTTCTGTTCCTTTGTTCCTGCTCAACATGTCATTCTTCAGTTCCAGAAGTGAAACTTGTTTGGTTTTTTTTTTTTTTTAATTAATAATATATTTTCTTCATTAAGAATATGACTGCTTCTTTCCCCAGTGTGTCAAACCTGGACAAGATTGCCTCATTCATTGTATCAGATTTTAAACAAGTTCAGGAATGCAAGTATGTTTGCTCATGGCAGTTGGGGCTAGTATTCCTTGCAGGTAAAGTCTGAAAGGGTGATTTTCTAGACAGAATTATCCTTGTGGTTTCCTGTTGGAATGCATGCCTGCAGGAACAAAAAGTAGCTGAGTGACATGCTGTCACCTGCTTAGTGACTAATCCAGCTTCCACAGAGCACTGACTGAATCACTAGAAATCACAAAGAAAATAAGCAGCGAAAAGCAAAAAGCAACCAGCTTTGTGGCAGAAAGTGTTTCATTTAGAAAAGAGCAGTCTTCCCTCTTTGCATATTTTTATAAAAAGCTGGTCTAGAGACCCAGTGAATTTATGCAGTACCAAATAAACAAGCAGAAAAGACAGCCAGAACTGATACTGGAAGTGTTGTAACAGTGGATCCCAGTGGCCATTACAATTGCCATGGGAATTTTTGGCAGGCAGATGTCTACTTCCCAGAGCTGATCACCACAAATCCAAATAAAGACCATCTCACTAATATCATCAGAACCACAGAAACTACTTTAAATATGTGAATTTTCCATCATCATTTTCATGTAACTTTTGACCAGAGAATGTGTATCTTTATGCCATCACACATATCACTATTCTGCCTGTTAGCTACCTAATATAATTATCTCTTCAAACCTTACCTCATTGCAGATAATCACCTGACCACAAAAGAAGAAAAAGTCATCTGGATGCAAATTAGAGAACATGGTATATAAACCACACAAATTTCTTTAACAATAGTCTTCTACTCAAATAAAAGAACCTGCTTACTAGTGCTTTGAGCAAATGGTAGCTTGAGAAGTAAGACATCATTTGGCCCCATGAAAAAGAAGTATAAATTATAACATATTAAACTAGTACTTAATAATGTTCTCCCATTTTATTTCATTTAGTCCAGATATGGAGCTTACTTCACACCCACCTTAAATTCACCCATTAGACAGTCTGCTCGTAGGGAGTGAGAGTCATACACCTAAAAAAGGCAAAGGAGCATGAAACAGGAATGTTCCTAAACACCTAAACAACCTGGTGAAATGGCCAGAAGCTGCTACAGGTATCCAGCAGCCTTGTGTGTGCACTGGTTTTTCTTACCCGAATGCTAACTGTTTCATCAAGCAGCTCCAGAGGAGTCATATGGACATTGTAGAAAAATATCTGTCAAGGTAAAAACAAACAAAAACCCCCTGTTTTAAAACTATTAATACATAATGACTTGAATATACAAAAGCATTGTTTTAAGAGGCATGCCTGGTAGAATACTTTTACCCTGCCTCCTTGCTGAACATATAATGGTTATTTAGTGCAGAATGAAAAACTGAATTTAGTAAATTGACTCAGTACAACACAGACAAGACAGCCACAACTTCAGTTTACAAACACTGTCAGGATAACTGTGCTGCAAACTTCCAGCAGACTCTTGCTCCTTGCTCTGCACTTTATATTTTTCTCAGGGGAACAACTTCAGAAACTATAAAGTTCACTTGCCAGAACACTAAATCCTGGTATAACTATCTCTGTTGTAGTTGTCAGAGGCCTTTTTTAGGGCTAGTGGTGATAGTGATAGCAATGATTTGAATTTTTGAAATTCAAGGTTATAGTGATAAATCTGATAGCTTGCTATCATGAAGATATATGTACTAGTTACTAGCTTGTTTTCGTAATGGATCATGCCTCACTAAGCCTGGTCTTTGATCCCAGCTATATTCCAGTCAGTATTTTATACAAAAAAATGGAAAGGTATGTAAACATGGTCCTTCCTGTTCCAGTTTTAGACTACTTTGGATAGTGAGACTGCCAAGGAATTGTTTAAATATAAGATGCAAACTACTTTCTGCCCACCCTAGATTTTCCCATGGCTTCATAAATCTTGGCTGCTACCTAGCTTAGTTTGAGTTTCAAAGTTTTATAAATTCCTTGGTCGTGCCTGTGTGTGTCAAACATGCTTGCCACACAGTTCCAAAATCTTCTGGATTTTCCACACATGCCCAGACAATGAGGGTTATCCTCAGAATTTTCTCTATTAACAATTCAGTTTTGCAACATTAGTTTTCCAGCTATGGGATCATTCTTGTGTCCCTTAGGTGGATTTGAATTCTCTCCTGTATTTCAGTGTGTTTGACATGCACACCCCCTATCTGTAAAATCTAGTTGTGGTTTTACAAATCATGGGCAGCAAGGCAGTGACATTTCCAGTTCTGTGGCAGTTCTATGGCATTGCACTGAGCACTCACCTGCACACACCATAGAGTTCTACAATGATTTCTAATTAATTTTTCCATGAGTTTTATAACCTGCACACAACTATTCAAAGTCACACAGCCAACTGCACCAAAGAAAATGTTCCATATGTCTCATATGAACTCTGGCTTCCTTCTAGATAGTTTTATCTGCTAGGACTGTCCATGACAGAGATGTGTTTAGTGATGTGAATACATAAAGGGACTGAGAATGGCATAACGCATGTTAGCCATAATTACTTATAAATTTTAGTAAATTATTATTAATCAGTCTTAAGGAAAATTGTATTTATTACTCTACATTTGATAGCCTCAACACTTCAGCTAGGGTGTTCTTACACTACTTACTTCATCAAAAAATGGGTTATTTCCTCTTTTGATTCTTGTCCGGTGTGTTTGACCACAAACATGAACTTTGACTACTGGTTTTATGTTATTTCCAGGCAACTGACGACCTTCAATGACTCTAACACGAATCTGAAAAATAAAATCAAATACTTGTAATTAATTCATTCTCTATATGATCTGTGATCCTGATCACAATTTCTTATTATACCACCAAAAACATTAGCCAACACCTGACAGATATGAACCAGACTTTGCAAGCTTAATTATGACGGTAACTAATTTTGCAAGACAAGTTAGGGTTAATTATTCCACTAGAGTTTTTTCTCTTGCCTTCACCATTTATTTTTAAGTTGCTGTAGCAGTTTGAAATCTGCACAACTATACCTTAAATAAGGTTCATCCCTATTTCATTGAGAGCAGTACAAAATCAGATATCTCAGTAACAGGAACATTTGAGGAATAATTTTGAAATACTGGCTTTCAAATAAAGGGGCTAATTATCTCTCTGGTGGATTAGATAAGCTGACATTAAATTAGGCTGTGTAAAAGGAGCAGTGTTATGCTCAGCAGAAAAAGGGAACATGCAATATTTAATAAATCTAATACCTGAAAATCTTGTGGTTTGTTAGAGAGGATTCTCCGTGTTTTCTTTCCTTTGGTGATGCGTTTAGCTAGCTGGGCTTCCTTTGTGCCACTTGGATTTGTTGGTGTGATGCCACCAACTGGACCATCCAATGCATCCTCATAACCTCCATCATCTTCTCCATCTCATATAGCAAAAAAAACAATGCAATTAATATACAAATAGCAAAGCTTGCTGTTAAAGTTACAGGGGTAAGAGTCTGATATCCAAGAGTTCCACTACATTTCTATTATTAGCTCACATCAACAATGTTTTTGCCAACTACATTCTTCCAACTCATTTTGAAAGTTAGTTGTTTCAGCCTATTTAAGAACAAGTTTATATCCTAACCAAACTAACTCCAGATCAGTCTCTCTTCTGGATGCAGTGTCTAATACAATTCCCATGCACTTTTAAAATCGATTGATTGAAGCAAAGTTGAGCTGTAATCATCCCCCAGCTACGTTCACAATTCACCATAAGGGATTCATTTTACTCCAACTGAATAAACATTGCTGTTGAATGAATCCTGCTATTTCCCATCAGTAAGACTAGGCTACAGGACAACATTGCTTTTTAGTTCAGAATCTTGAATGTATGAGTACATCTAGGGTCTGTCATCCAAAATAAAACTGAATTCTTCTCCACAACATTTCAGTGTGGAACAAGTTTGTCAGTAAGGCTCTTTGACTGTTCTGAAATCAGACAGTTCTACAACCACATGACACTACAATACTGAATCACACTCTGAGATTCCAGTATTGCAAAACAGGATCTATAAATATCTAGACCACAAAAGTGATCACTCCCTTGTGTTTCCAGGTTTCTTAACTGGACAGTGACTATGGGAAAATTTAGAAGAATGAGCAGTGTCTCTGGTTGTTGGCATTAACAGAATGTATACTAACTTCATAAATTACAGGCTGATGACCACTTTGTATAAAAATGTCCTTCATGGTCCTTGTAAGAGATGTATAAAACCAGAGAGACTGACATACTATGTATTTTACAAGCAGAAGACTTCCACTCACCTCTCTAACATCTCTCAAAATGCATTTTCCTGAATGGATCCATGCAGCTAATTGATCAAATATCCTAGCACTGAATTTTTAATTTCTGAAATTGACCTGTAGCTATTTCAGGAAAAGTGATTTCATTTAATGGGAAATTGGTATTTACAATAACTAACTAAGGTGTGTTTGATAATTCACACTGAAATAATTTTCATGCAGTTGCTGAATACTAAAAAACTGCCATTTTGAATTTTATCTGTGTATGACAATTCAAAAACATTTTAAAAGCTATCAAAATAATCTCACAAAAGTGATAGAAGACTCCTGATTTCAATTATTTCCTTCTTGCGTTATCTATCACCAAGTAATAGTTAAACTGATTTACTTCTCAAACACAAAACATTTATTAAACTTCCTTCTTTCTGCACAAACAGCCTTGATATTAGGCTTATTATTTTTCAATCAACTGCAAAGATTTGTTATTTCATAGTTCTTTTAAGAGTCTGGAAAACCAAGTCTCAAAAATACTCTCAGCAAAAGCCTGGTTGATATGATATATAGAGAGATCAAATAATATTCCCTGCTGATCACAGTATTTCATTGGTTAGTCAAATATCAACCCAATATAAAACAGTGTCTTCCAAACCTTAATTGTTCTAAAAGGGAAAAGAACTTTCATTAATTCAAGAAAATCTTTTCACAAATCTCCCTGACATTGAAAGTAATATATGGGACTTCTCTGCTTTTTGGTCAGCCCTAGAATTGCAGCAGATAACTGCTCTTTCCTTGAATATTCAGAAACCTTTCTTTTATACAAAAAAGCCATTTTGAAAAGTTTTTAGGCAAATAGAGAAAATGATACTAAAATCCACTTTATGTCAGGAAATGTGAATTTTTTTCTTACCTTCTGAATCATACTTAATTTCTATAAAATCACTACCTGGCAGTCTTGACATGCTTGCTTCTGGTGAACAGCACTGCTGAATCACTTTCTTGCTTTACCTTAAACACCTCCTAGAGCTTTTAATAATGTTCTGAGAAAAGGTTGAAATACCTTCCTGTGCACTGGTCCCTCCTGGATCAGTTGGATTTGCAGGTCCAGCTGGTGGCTCATACCCTACTACCAAATCAATGGTTGCCTGTAGAGAAATACAGTTTTTTATGTAGCTCACAGTATTTACAGCAGCTGATTTAAAGCATTAAGTTGTTCCAACACTGTGCATTAACAGTTAACTATTTATGGGCACAATAGTTTTATGAAGGTTCAGCTAGTAGTAAATTCATAAACTATTATTAAGCTATATATATATGCATAGGAACAATAAAGATTACATAATTTGCAGCTAATGGACTAGGTTCTAAAATAATATCTAACAAATGGAATTGCTGTGTTTGTATGTAGAAAAATCTGTGACAATACAAGCATGTAAAATGTTGTACAAATGTTCACTTGAGTTCCATGATATTCATGGCAGACAAGGTGACATCCTAAATTTGCAGACAGAAAAACAAAGGCAGTAGAGAAATAACACTATCTCATCAACAACCTAACAAGTCTGGACCAAAAGTAAAATTTCCTATCTGGCTTCTCTAATTGCTTGTTCATATCTCCATCCTGGAAGAAAAACACTACGTCATTTTCCATTCCAATTATAGAATTGTCTTTTTTGTGCTTGACTGTGGTTTTGGATTATTGAACAAACCATTATTATTCCTAATTGCCAGAGTAACATGAGGAGTCAGCAAAAAAAGCCCAACCCTGTGACCAACTAATCATGATATTAAACTGCAGCTGATGAGAGACTGGAATTTCTCTCTTATTGAAGTGTACTAGAATGCAGAATGAAGTGCCTCAACAGCTACACTGCACAAACACAGTAAGGTTCCAGGTTCCAAAAACTACTTAATTAATAACTAGGCACATTTAAATCTAAACATGTGCTAAATCAAGTTAAGCAGGTTCTTGTGTAACTTTGTGAAGGGAGCTGGCAGTGAACATGTGTACAACCATGTGCTTTCCAGAACCAGTGCTATGACACAGGTAGCTGCTTCAAAGCATAAAGATGCATAGAGAACTTGGAAAATGCACTTTTTCAACATCAGGCTGATTTCCATATATACTCTGTGGCCCATAATATTTATAGCACATATATACAAATACCTAATATATACAGAGAAAATAAAATTGTATAGACATATACATATATATGTTTGGTTATAAATTCCCTCTTTCTGAAGCTTTGCTAGAAATTTACAAGAATTAAATTGATATTAGCCCTACTGCTGGAGCATTTTGACCAAGAATACAGAAGAACAAGAAAATGTAAGTCACTCACTCCAGTTTCTTGTCCCCTTTCATTCAGCAGAGGTATGAGTTTGAAGGGAAAAGATCTACTTTGGTTACCTACAAGATCTTTAAGTGCTACGGATGCACGGCCAATTAATCTGAAATTAAATAAAAATCATTATTAGAATGCAAGTATACACCAAACAGAGGTTGCCATTTTTCTTCTGCTAGCATCTGTTAGTTAACCAAGTAACTCCAGCCATGACTTGAAAACTCAAAGCACAACAAAAGACCATTGCAAATGTCATGTAATTATTGTGTACTGCTAATTTTTAATTTCTGTTTCATTACACTCAAATGTGTTATATATGTGATTCGTGCTAATTAAACTGTAACTATATTAACAAAATTGTTGCTTTATAATCAATAGAAAAATTGTATTTAGTTGTTGCAAAGCAAAAAATATAATGGAAATGGTTAAACAAAGCAGATGGAATTTGAATTATTTAAAAACTGGATTTGTCACGCTTCAAATCTATATGTGAAATTAAAAGAACCTCTTAACCAGGAAGAAAAGTTACAGGGTATTTTAGGAATCTTATTTACAAAAGAAGAGGGAGAAATAATTAGACAGTCAAGAATACAAGCTCAAACTAAAGATCATCAGAGGCCAAAACAGAGGCAGAATATAAGGGATTTTGGGTGGATAATTATCCAAGAAATTCAGGGAGCAGTGCCCAAGGGACCAAACACTGTAGGGAAAGCCATAAGTGAAAAACACAGAAAAGATGAATCCCCAATAAAATAGCTAAAAAGACTAAGAAAGAATTTGCAATTATGCTCAGACATAGACTCTGATTCAGCAGCAAGGCAGGTCCTTCAAAAAATACAATTTGTAACTAAGTCTTGGAAAGACATCAGGAAAAAGCTGAAAAAATTAGAAAATTGGAAGGATAGGGGACTTCAGGACTTGTTAAGGGAAGCACAAAAAGTATATTTTAGAAGAGATAAGAAAATACAGAAAAAGAAAAGCCAAAATTCTAATTGCAGCAGTTCAGAAAACACAAGCAATCACAAACACAGAGATATTGAAGTAAGAAGAAACAGTTTGGCTAAGAATGAAGCAGAAAGGGTTGTCCTAAGAGAAAACAACAGTGTAATGACAACTTTTCAGGAGGCAGAAACACAAAATGAAACACCATACTTGACTTTAGCAGAGGTAGAAGCTATTAAAGAGCTAGGAGCAACTCTGACAGAAGGAGAATGGATTCTGCCCTACAGTAAAAAAGTAGTACCAAAACCTTTTGCCCATAAGATCCTAAGCAACATTGGAAAACAAGCATATTTTGTGAGCACTTTTTAAAATTTTGTAAGTGTATAGGAATATTTGAAATTGGAAGACCAATTACTCAAGGATGCCTCACATATCAAAAAGTGAACAAAAAATGTGCTAAGAAGTGCTTCCTTTAGAGGCAGTTGAACAGTATTTAGGCCAAACAGCCTATAGGAAAAAAGAAAAAAAATCCAAGTTAATTTTATCAAATTATCCAAAATAAACAGATGGAAATATCTGCTAGCTATAGTAGATTAATTAACTTAGTAAGTAAAAGCATTTCCTGTGGTTTGGGCTACAGCTCAAAGAGTAGGCAAAATTTTGTTAAAGATTTAAGTTAATGTAGGTTATTAATTTAGATTATAAGGACCAAGTCCCACTCTGAAACTGGGATCTCACCATATGAAATGTTTTATGGACTGCCTTACCCTCAAGGCAAGACAATAGATCCCTCACTAGCCGGGGACAAAACCATTTAAAGGTATGTTACAACCGCTGTAAATAATTTGAAAGAATTAAAAGAAAAAGGCATTTTAGCTCAAACAACTTCTCTTGATTCTCCAATACATTCTATTCGACCAGGTGTTAATAATATTCTGGAAAAGAAAAAGTTTAGAACCCTGACTGAGGGGGGAGGGACCATTTCTGGATCTTTTAACCACAGAAGCAGCAGTTTGAACAGAAAAAAAAAAAAAAAAAAAAAAAAAAAAAGAAAAAGCTGAACACATGCTTCATGGGTAAGAGGACCAATATAAAACAAAGATTGGAAAATTAGGTCTCCTGGTGTCAAAATAAAAGTAAAATTGAAAAAAACTTTAAAATAAATTAAGACATTTTCATTTAAGTTTAAAAACATATAAAATTGTAATAAATTCACGATAAGGCTAAAAAGAGTATTTAGTGCCCAAAGATTACAGTCTATATAAAATTGGCATAAAACCACTGTACCTTGAGATCAAAAGGGGGATGTAGTTTTATATATATATGTGTGCTGAAAAATGTTATTTTGTAGCATTACTGTTTGAAACATCAATTTAAAATGTGTTGGTGTTCTTTATGGCAGCCACATCTCTAACCTAAAAGATGTTAAAAATAGAAATTATTTTTTGCCAATTTTTGAAAATAATCTTCTGTATAACTTTCAACAACCATGTCACTTATTTCCACCATTGAATTCTTACTGGTAAACTAAAGAATATAAAATTTTCTTTCCCTACACAGATTTGCAAACTCTCTGGTGAGAAGTAGTGAATATAAACTAGGTACAAGAGCTGATGTACTACACAGAAAGAGACACAAATCCTGACTCATCCATGTCTTTGGTAATGAAAACAGTGAAACAGAACAAATGCAATCAATGTGCTTACTAAAGAATCACAAAATTTCATCTTCTTGTCCATACTCTGCATTTTGAAATAGGTCCATCTTTTCACTTCTAAATCCTCAGAATGTTTCTAATGGTTCAAGAGTGGTCTACCAAAGGAAGGTTTCAAAGGGACCTGACATGTGGCAGACTCTTCTGAGCTACTTCTGCCGACTTTGTCACTCCCACTCTCTCTCAGAAAGATGGAAACTGCATGTACTTTTAACCCAAGAGACTACTTTTAGTTTAGGCAACATTTCTTAGTGTGATACGGTCTCATGGCACTGTATTTAATTCCCATGGTATGTACTAACAGTTTACTCCCATACTGAAGTGGATTACTGGAATAACTGAGATTTTTTTTCAAGAAAAGAAACCAAGAACATTTTACCCTGTAAATATTTCAAAGAACATGCACTACAAATAAAATACCAGCTTTGCAGTCAAATTAGAAAAAAGATTTGTGCACAGAGAATTTAACTGAGGTCCCCTGAAGTTACAGAGCTTTTTCATGGAGTAGCTGAGGATGCAAGGGTATTTTTTGACATGAAGCAAGGGCACTATTATAGCTACTCCTGAATACCGTGTCAAGAGAACTTAATTATTTTTTTGCAAAGTACATTAGGATACCTAGGTACAAAACATCAATTTCCTGCAAATATACCTTCCAGATATTACATATAACAACTTCTGTTTAGCTGCAGAAACTTATGTATTTTGAGGTGCCTTAGAAGGGGAAAAACCCAGCAAGACTACCCATAAGAAGCTAGGCCAAATCTGATTCTAGAAAAAGAAAATATTTTCCTATGCACATCTGTAAAAAATTTATGTAGACTTGACCTTTTGATTTGATATGAGCTGGAGTGACTTAACTTCAAAAGCATCATCAACTTAGAAGACACCCAAAGTAATCTCAAATCATCAGGATGAATATTTTAGCAACCACACCCTCCTATCTGGTGACATTAACTCAAGAACTGCTGTTTACCTGTAGTGCTTTTGAAATTTTCCACTGTACATTTCCATTTCTGCATCCTCATCTGCCCTGTACAAATGATAACTGCATACATTTGAATGCATAGTGACCATTTTAAAAATAGTGATCACCTTCAGCAGACTGAAGAAGGAATCAGTTACAAAGACTTCTTGCCTGCAACCAGCTGCCTCTGTATACTGCCCCTATATCTATATCCTTTATTTTCCCCTCCTTTAGCAGGCTGGGCAAAAACAGTCTCCAGTCTTTTTCCACTCTAACAAGACTGAGAAATTCAATATTCAGTCTATAAACTATCTTAGTCCACTTTTAGACTTTAGCCAAATTCTAAGCTTTAGTCACTATTCTGCCTTTCCCAAGGTCATCCTGTTCACTGGATTTGGTGTTTCACCCCTCCCTTATCAGACCCACAGAAGTGATGAGGCAGGAAGGAATCACTCATGTTCATCCAGTCCAGTGCCTCTGGTCAAGCTTAGTCAGCTAGAACAGGTTCCCCATGACTATGCCCAGTCTGGTTTTGATCATACAGCTACTCAACAACTGAAGTAATACATTCCAAAGTAACATGGAATGCCTCAAAGTCATCCTTTGGTATCATCTTTGCCACTTTTGTACAAGTCTGAGAGAAAGCCTTTTTTCTGATATGCTTCTCTTGGTCTCTAACCTTTGGGCTGTCAGCTAAGTCAGATCTCAGGAGCTGTTGAGAGATCATACCATTACCAGTTCATTGATGTTTGGCGCTTTGCTTGCAAGGTTTGCTCTTGTTCTTTCCTCTGATAGGTAACTAGACTCCTGGCTCTCTGCATGGCTACTGTGAAGTTGCTGGGTTCCTCTGAACTCTGAAGACTTTTTACCTTCAGGCAGGATTGTGTGATCTCCACCTGAAGCCATGACTTAGAAGATGACAAGGAATCCTTTCCATCTAGCACAGCTGAAATTACTTCCTACCACCTCTTTCATTGTCAAAGGACACTGTTCTTTGCTGCACCTATTTCAGCTTTCTTCCTCCTGCCTGAGAAGATCAACATTTGCCCCTTTAATTCCAGATCACACTAGTCACACTTGTCTCTTGTCCCACCATCAAGTGGGACAGTTTCTGCTACTGCAATAGCTTAATGCATTCCTTTGACCTTTTGTTCATCAGCTGTTTTAGTAGAAGAGTAAAGCAAATGAGTATCGTTTCTTAAATGTTTAAGTACCTTTTTGGCCATCCCTAAGACTTCCACAGGTATAGTGCCCAATCAGTCTGGTCTCTTAAACGTTTCCAGCTTTGCAGGAGTAAAGCAAAAACCCTGCCTTGCCAGAAGCAGTTTAAACTTTCTGGTCTACCACTGGAGACGACACCAAAAATAAATGCAAAGTCCCTACTCAAAAGCTGCTTTTGAACCTTACCAGGCCTATGACAGTTTCCCCACAGTGATCAAAGCAAAATACCTAGTTTTATAAGCATGAAATCAATGAACTACTGATGACCAACTGCTAAAAAGTGAGTTGCATTTGTGCCAAAGCTAATTAATCCGTTAGTGCTGTGGTTAGCACTTCCTGTTAGCTGCCTAAATAACCAAGTGAAGTGAAACTTCACACCCATGTCTGGATCAGGAAGTGCTAACTCGCAGTACCATTATTCCTCTTGGTCTGAAAGTAGCAATCCATACTAAATTCTTTAGCCTATCATGTCCTCCCTCTAGCTGCTTACATGCTACTTCCACAGGAAGTTTTAAACTTTAAAAAAGGTTTAAATTACTCAAGGGTTAAGCATTTAAATTCTTTTCATTTACTTTTAAGAGTTTATTTTGGCAGAAGTTTATATTTATGATTCACATCAGCAAACTTGATGCTATGCTGTAGTTATAATTACTATACTTAACTTTTCTTTTTCAGTGGGTACATTTCATTATAGAGTATGCTACAAAACCCAACACCCACCTTCTGTTATTCCTTCTATGTTTAATTATTTTTACTAAGAAAAACCTCTATTTTATCTTTAGTTATTTGATAATACTCTTTGAAAGAACAAACTTTAGAAAAGAAATAAAACACAAATACTGTTTTGAACAGAGAAGAAAAGTCCAAAACTGAATCTTAAACTGTCTAGATCTTGGATACAATGGATGCAAGGAAATCCTGCAACTACGTACAGTCACACTGATGTGGAAAAGAATCCACACGAAAGAACACAGCTGTAGGAGGATTTAAACAATCTGGAAATTATTTAACTATGAGAAATCCTTAGTAATGAATAAATCATTTGCTGCACTGTTCATTTGTAGCCACGTTTTTCTTTTAGAGCAAAGGGTGTGCCCAATCTGTTTTTCCTGTCTCACTAGGTTACTAACTACACAAAGGGCATGGGGAAACAGATAATCCCAGCTCATTCTCCTAACTTCACAGGGACAACTGACATTTCTCTGGAGTTTTTGGGATTTTTTTAACTGCATAAAGATTTGTGTTCTGAGAATTTGAAATCTTTCTACAAACAGTATTAGATATAATAGAAAACAGATGTGTCCTCTTTTCAAACAACTTTATGCCGGAAAATCTAACTAAGCATGAATCATACAAGTTCTCTGGTTTATTCCTAAGATGTTCTATCTGTATACAGTGGTTTGCTTTATTTATCTTTTTCAATTATTGTGACTTTTCACCATGAAGAGCACTCATTAACCGATCTGCAAAAGTTTAGCAATCCTGCAAAAGAAGCAGTAAATTTTCTCTCCAGGAAAACAAAGAAATGGAAAAATATCCAAATGTTCTTTCAGGCTTAATTTACAGAAACATACCAAAGCAATGAGTTCAGTGCCTTGGCACAGTGTAAAAGCAGAAAAACATCCACTGTACTCCTCCTCCTGCATGTTTAAAAACAGACTGGATAAACAGTAATACCAGCTTTTAGGAGCTGGAACAAATCATGTCTTACATTGCAATCTTCTGCTCTGTTGTTCCAGAGGGTAGTACAGGTTCTGTAGTCACCTCTTGGGCATAGGAACAGACAGGTCTCTGGAACTAGTCAGGACTGAGAGTGTGTGGAACAGCAGAGTGTGTATGGGCCAGGAGCTTTGTGAGTGAGCAGCCAGAGAGGGAGGCTGGGCTGCGAAACACTGCTCTGCTTCTGGCCTATAGACACACAGTAGCAGAACATTTGAGCATAAGTTGTCACTACCTTGAATGCAACAACAGCTTATTTTCCTCCAGAAGAAAGAAAATAAAGCCAAAGACATGGTGTAGGTTCTTTTCATTGCTTGCTCTCAGGCAACAGAGGCCCCTAGACATATTCTTTACACTCAAAAACTAAACCCAAATTCAATCTAGATTTTAATATAAAATATATAAAAACATTAACCTCTAAAGGGAAAACTGTTGATTTCATCTTAAATTCCTCTTCACTTAGACACCCAATACACCTCCCAAGTTAATGGGTCTACTTGTGAATGTCAAAGCAAACTCTGGGTTTCTTAAACTGTGATTAAAATAGTTCTCAGTAGTAAGAACCTTAGATAGGCATTGTACTCCACTTTTCCAATCCTGAACTAGCTTGCAGACAAACTATGGGAGTGTTATTTGCACACTCTTCCACTTAGCACTGTTTTGAAATGCAGCAGCACTTCAGACATGTATCTAACTATAGACTTTTTCTTAAGTATTAAAAGAGGATACTGTGAAAAGTAGCAAATCTATGACAGGGTAGTCCTAAATCTCTCTCCAACTCAATAAATAGAATCAGTAACTCCACAGAAATACAGGTTATGCATACATGCCCTTGGTAGGTGAGAAACATATTCCATATTCCTTCCTTTCATGCATTCTTTCATCTAAATGTGAATGTTCATAAATATCAAATCTCTTCTATTGTTACAGTGCTTTGTGTCTTTAAAAGAACTACAAGATGCTATTTCCTATTACCATGTTACAATAAGGATGCCTGCTCATGTGTTTCTCACTTCTCATCCCCTTATCCTGTTTCCCTGCCAATATCCCTTCCAAACACATCAGACACTGCCCATATGAGGATATTATTAAGGACCTGTTTTCAAAAAGAACAACATTTCCAAGAGAACAGTGTTTCAAAAACACTGAAGATGTTAGTCTGGCTTTGGTATGAACAATTCTGTGCATAAATCCGAGCAAAACAAACAGGCATTTGCACAAGCTGGGGGTTAAGAGTTACAAATATGAGTCTAGATTTTATTTACAAATACAATTTGAAGAAAACCAACCACATGACTGCCTAACTTTGAACCCATGTACAGAATGAAACATTTTAGGTGCTTCAGATAATCAGTTTCCTTTCTTTTCTGATGCATTACGAAATTCTGATTACCAATAAGCTTTCCTATCTCAAGTTTTGAGATTTCCCTAAAGTCAGAGGCATGCAATATATCCCTGCCTAACTGACCTGCAGGAATCTCAAGAATGAGAGACCTGAGGGCACTGGCTTGATTCACAGTGATTTTACGACAGAGCTGTTAGAGTATTGCAAAAACCAGAATCCACATGTTGGGAGGAGGCAGAGGGTAGTAAAGAAAAGCTAACAATGGAATTGGGCTACTATGAGTAAACATGAATGTTTGCCTAACACACATGAGGTCTGCCATGAAAAAAAGAAGACGACATGATGATACTTCCTTTCAGAATAGCAACTGGGAACACTACTTGGCATTGACAGAAAAGAGAGAGCACAGCAAACAGCAGTGATCAGTTCCATTTCCCCTTGTACTTCTGTATTGAAAATTGTGTTTAATACTGGGCTGGGACTGGGTAGGGAGAAGAAGGAACATACTTGTTTTGTCCAATTGTTTCAAAATCCTTCACAATAATTGTTAGAGAAGATGAATTATCCAGAGCAATTCCTTTCAAGTCAAATTCAACAATCTGAATAACAACAAAAAAAATTAATCAAACCCAAATTATAATGACAAGTTAAGTAAAATTAACAGCAGACTAGCATATAGAACAAAATCATTCAGAAATAAATTTTGCATTTACTGAGAGACCAAATCCAGCTTACATTTGCAAAAGTAATGTAAAAAAGGTTCATAGCATGTATATGATTTGCTAATTACAGCAATAATGGCACAATTAAATTGTTTAATAGCAAGCCATTGTTGCTTCTGCAGTTCCACTTCCTCATACAAACACATTGTCTTGTCATTCATAATATCTGATATTAATCCCCTTCAATACTGTCTGAACACGTTGCTATTGAATTTAAACATATAGTTGTGACTTCCCTTTCTTTATAATTCTAATTACAAAATGTAAGAAAAATCTTTAATTTATTGTTGTAAAAAAACACTGCCAAGAAAACATTTTCCCCAAGAAAAGTATTACTGAAGATGCAATATAAGACTAGGCCTACAAATAAACCATGAGGACATTCAATACATAATTCCTTTTAATTCTGCATGGTTTTTCCTGGTACATAATAAATTATCCCATTATGCTCCCATACATGTGGCTAAACCATGGCTGAGTATCATTTTGATCAAAAGAAAGTGGAAAAAAAAAACAGGCCACAAGCACATCAGTTATCCATTTAATTTTACATTAACACAATTCTGATGAATTCCAGTATATGGTGCAAGATGAATCCATTCACCTGCACTTACTAACACTTTGAAAGAACACACAGCACTAGATCCTCTTTCCAACAACATGCTCAGCTGTTGAAACTGACTTAATGACCTTACAAGCATTGTTTTAAAATGTGCAAGGATTTATTTTTTTAACAAATTACCTCATTCCAAACCGGATTGAGTTCATTTTCAATTTTCTTTGTTTTCTTTTTTTCATCTGCAAATACAAACAAAGGGCGATTATTTGTTTTTGCTGAAGCACTACAAAGATATAATAGTTTTTCCTTTCACTTTTCTAAAGAAAGCTTGAACTTTCAACCAAATGTTCCAATTTTTTTATCTCTTCCAGAAGTTGCATATCTTACAATCAAGAAGACCCCTGGGAAATTTTAGTAGTTGAGGCTTTTTACTGTTTCATTTAAGCATAGCTAGATGCATTTCCAAAAGCAAAACAAATATTTAGGTTTTGCAACCTTTTACGACCCCTAGCTTCACCTTCAATAATCATTAAAAAAAACCAGACTAAAAGACTTGAAGATATCAAACCAAACAGTAACTTCTAAGTGACAGCAGTAAAGTACTACTTTTGAAAGTAGTAAAGAAAATGTGTTACATATTTTCCATATTTCAGTTAAAAAATATGTTTGAATGTTTAGCTCTGGGATAAAATCACATGAAAAAAACATATTAAGAAGATATGCTTACAATGTCAACACTTTCTGGTTTAAATGAGCAAATATTAGAAGAAATACACATGCATGTAAGAGGAAATGCAATCCTTCCTGAAAAAATGGTTTCCAGAGATGCAGATGACTTCACTGAAATTACTGTTGCCTAAAAATGACAAAAATTGCAAATTTTCTTTACTTCATGGTAAAATTTGCATTCGGGCAAGATACAAATGATGAGAACGTGGGGTGTGGTGCAAATTAAACATAGCTTGGCATTATTTTTCCTGTTCAGTTACAATACATGGATACAGCTCCTCAATGGAGGATGTCTTTTGACACTCAGAAGCACAAAAGAGCACAGACAAACACATAGCTCTTTAAAGAGAGATTGCATATATTAGTGATAAAAAACCAAGCATATTTGAGTACAGGGTATAAAGCTGCTGCTGATCTCCAAAATGCACAGTCACCACAAGAAGTCCAAACTTCAGACACACTCCACATCTTTAAAGAATCCAGTAAAAAAAAAAAAAGTGTTTTTGTTATTTGAAGTTATGGCTGTACTTAACCTGGAAAATGTTGCAAAGGTCTAGGAAGCAAGAGTAAAGATATGCCAAATGGGCAAGTTCATATACTCACTAGTCAGGCTGCTGACTGTGGTGGCTCTTTTTATTGGATGAGAGTGGGATGTACTGAAAAAGTCAGCCCATGCTGCAAATTACAAGAACTGACTCCCATTTATGTAACAGGAATTGTCTACAATTCACACAGGATATTGACTCATGTTGCAGGACAAAGGAAAGAGCTTTCATAACATGCCATACTGTGGCCTGACATTTTGCAGAACAAAGCACTAATTAACAAGCTAGTGAGAGAAATTCAATTTTATGCTATCTAATAGGAGGCAAAGCATTTTCAAAACTGGGTATCCCAGAATATCTGGGGTTGGGCACTGATACTCCAAGTTCCTCTAGAAGTTGGGAGATGAAAATGTTTTCACAGCCAGTGGGAAAAAAGGGAACAGCTACAGCTGTTTGTAAGGAGGATAGTAAATTACAGACCTGATTCTGATAGAACTAGTGGATAAAAGTCCTATGATCCCTACCTAAACTAAAATGTAACTCCCTAAGGTGAGTCCTGGCTTGAACAACAGTCAGAACAATTCTTGAGAAGGTGATAAATTTTCCACTCTGAATTATCCATGTTCACAAACGCAAGATTTATATTTCGACTAATATGCATATTCCAGATCACACTGAGAAAAAGAAAAACCTTTTTCTGTTATGCATCTGTGTGAAAGATTGATGAAAAAACACTGGGAAGAACAGCTTACATTGGGTTTTAGTTGTAATTTTAGTCAGAGTGTGACATTCACACTCCTCAAGGAAATAGTTTGAATATATTCTCGTCTCTTTACTGACTTCCTTTTCATTTCACTTTTATCAGTATTTTAATGGGCGGTGGTGGTATTTGTTTTTAAGCTCTTGCCAAAGCTCTTTCTTCTTCCAATCAAAAATCCCTGCTGCCAAGCAGGGTGAGGTGGATTGCTCAGTTATTCCAGGAGCTCACAAAAGTTTCAGGTCCTCAGGCTGTTTTTTCCTCTGCTGGTAATGATTGCAGCTATAGCAACCAAGACTAAACCACATCAGGACAAATTGTGCAACAGGGCCAGTCTCCATTTTTAGTGTGGCCCTACCACAAAACAAGAAATCATTGTGGATACAGGTAGAACACTCCGTATTCGTTTCTTTTAAAACTAACTACAGTGACTGTGGCACTGTAGAAAGAGTCACTATTTGCTTTATCTTGATGAAGGCATTATACTACCTTATATTATAACATGCTACTTAATATTCTCAGGTGGAAGTAACTATAATCGGAATTTAGTGGCTCAGTGTCCAAAAAAAATTAAGATGACCTATCTAAATAATAACTGTTCCATCATTAAAAAGATTACACTATAGCATAACATTTAATTTTTCCATCTTATTTTTTTTCTATTATAATTAGCATTTTAATCAACATGAGCAGGTGGGGAATACCAGAAGCAAACATTATTTTTTACAACAGTCCTAAGTCTAAGATTCAAGAGAGAATCACATTTCAGTTAACTAAGTATCCCATAAAACTTTTCTCATGGTGGCAGCAACTGCAGGATCAAATGGGTAGACCTCCAAAACCCTGGAAATTAAATTTAGATTATTCAATTATCTGCAAAACAGAAAATTTATATCTAGTGAATAATTACACTCTAAAATTATTTACACACTGAAATATAAACTAAAATAGATTCGAACTACTGCAGGCCTGCTGAAAAGCTCTTAGATTAAGCACAAGTGGAATCAAGTTGGATCAATCAAATTAAATGCCATTTCACCTCAGCTTTTACTGCTTAAAGTGGAATGAGACAGCCAAAACAAATTATCAAAGCTCTAAATATCCTAGCATTGACTGCACATACAAGCAATTGAATCAATTTTTACATGCTGAGATGAGAATCTAACAAACCAAAGCAATTATACTGATTTAATCATTATCACTTAGTGTCAGTTTAGCAAGTGGCTAAAAAAACCAGTTTTCTATATCAATTTGACCAATGAATTGTCTCATGCTGAGTGACAAACTCAGAATTCTGCAAGAACAGCACCCAGTTCCAGATAGCGATATTCATTTGCTCTCAGGGTGTAGTTCTCTTTGAACTATGAGCTGTTCCTAAAGTAAATAAAAGTTCCATCCCATTGGACTTGACAAAAATGTGTATAAAACAAGGGGGGAAATGCTTGCACAAAACTCCTCTATTATATCAGAACAGAAACAGCTGCCTATTTCCTCCTAATATGCAGCTAACTACATCACTGTAACAATTATATTAATTGCCTAGTTAATATAATGAAATGATGAAATAGATTAAATCTACTCTATTCATAGATTAAACCATATTAACTTAGATGTCTTAACATATAAAACATTTGCAGTTACTTTCATACTAACAACTGCAGGATCATGAGCTTTTTCTTCTCAGCATGGCTGTAAAGGTTTGAGACTGAAATACTGTGTTTCCATGGGAGGCTTAAATTTACTGAACCTGACATTAGCAACAGTCATATAAATTAAAATTTAAACAAATTAATGTTCTAATGAAATGCCACCTTCCACAGCAATCTTCTGACAAATGACTGCTGCTCACTAAGCCTACCAAGAATACTCCAGTGTCAAACAAGAACATGCAAATGTGCTGCAGGGCCATGGCCATAGCCCTGCAAATGCTTGAGTTTTTCTCAGTCTAGCACTCTCAAATGTTGTTTTTTTTTATGTCCCCCAGGATGTACACTGGGTAGGGACTAAAGTTAAAGATTAATGCCCTTTGACATAATATTCCCCAAATAAGACTGTTTTCCTATCTCTATACATTACCAGGGTGAGGGGGGAACCAGCAGTGTATATAAAAAACATCTATAAACATAAACAGTGAGAAATCAAACATATTTCAGATATGACTCAACACCCTTGCACTTGGTAACCAGGCACTCCACTTACAAATTAAATCAGAGCTGCTAAATAGCTGCGAAAAGCCTGGTATTTTCTGTTCCACCTGAATCACTCTGGACAGGAAGCAAAATTCAGACTCTTGGTATGTACTAAAATCACATAAATAGAATGGCAGGCTAATGAGAAATTAAATATCCTACTAAAACCTGTCACAATTATGAAGCTGACACTGGTTAGGCATGCTTAGGAATATTAAAAATCCCAATTATATTACATAAAGACTAAATAGAAATTAATTCCTTTAATGCCTGTTGTCCAGTTCCTGTGTCTGGATAACTGAAGGACTGAATAACAAACTCAGCAATGAAGAAAATCTATAATTTATATTTAGTAGATAAAAACTAACTGCATTAGAGCACATAGAAAGAAAAAAAGGAAAAACTGGCAGCAACTGGAAAGCAAAGAAAGACAAGGAACTGGAAAGAGAAAATTCCCTTTTTGCAGAGTAAGTAAAATAATACTTTAAGAATTATGAAGTTCCAAAGCTACTGAGACAGGCTCTGCCACTTGTTCTAACAGACAGGGTGGTTAAAAAAAACCAACAAACCAAACCTTGAAAAAAAGGAGGAAACTAAAGGAAATGGAACGATTTTACATCATTCTGATGCTGAAATAAATGTATCTGAAAATCTGTTATTTTCAAAGTTAAGGTTCTTCACATGAAGTGTCTTCTCCTTTTCCAGCCTACACTTGTCATGATTTCAGATTTGGTTTCAAAAGATGACAAAGTCCTGCAAAGATTTTTCACACTTTAAAATACATTTGGATTTCAGTGCACAGTTAGGAAACCAGGTCAGCAGGAGGTAAGACACCTGTGTTTGTCACAGTTTGCATTGATGTATTACATGACCCAAAATTGCTTAAAGGTTTTGGCACCTTAAAGATAAATCAATACTAGAAATTCCTGTAGTTTAGCCAAGTGAGGTAATGATGGCAACACGTAAAGTATACTGTAAAACACAAATAGCTTTACATATAAATGCTAATTTTATCACACTCTTCTTCTCCTCCCATATATAACTGATGAGCAACGAAAGTGAAAAATACAGTTTCCTTCCAAAAGCTTGTAATTATATAAATTCAACAGGCAAAATTTTGATGTGGAATTCTATTTGGGAAAAAAACCCCACCACCACCAAAAAATCCCAAACCAAACTAAAAATCAAACACCTTAAGAAATAGTACTCCTGTTTTTCAATATACTATTTGTAACAACAATAAATCATAATTTTATTGTATGTGTGTGACAGTGAGCAATGCCTGTTTAAAGTAATCAAGACAGGAATGATTTTTCAGATGGAAAACAAGGTAATCTTCAATATCAGAAGTAAAACTAGGTTCATTTACATAATTAGATTTCTTTTTAAAGCAACAGGCTAATCCTTTGGAAAAGCTTGTAAAATGTGGATCCTGAAACAGAAGTACAGCTGGTCAGAACAGACCAATGCACTCCACCCAGTTCAAACTTCATTCAGGTAACTCCTGTCTTAATTAAAAAGTCTTCCCCAAAATGACATCAGATGTCATTTCAGGAAAATAAGTTTTCCCAGATTTTCAAATACTTAAAAAGGGCATTATCTTTTAAGATCTTTTTCCCTAACTACATTTCTTACAGTTTTGCTTACCTTTAAAAATAACAGAAACGATAGGATCTGGTTTCCCAAATTTGGTTTTAGGGATATTGGTAGCAGATTCCACAATCACCCGAAGCATTGTTTGCCGTCTTTGCCTAAATGCTGACTACTACCGAAGGAATTAAATCTTCAGTTTCACAGTCCTTAACTTCTGGACTGAAATGCTAGCAGGAAGAGGAGGAAGGGAATGACTGGTTTACAGCAAAGGAGGTCTATGGGTGGATCTATGACGGACTAGCTACTCAAAGCTCTGGGAAAAAAGAGTCCTGTAAATTGACACCAGCTTCTGTCTTGCTGTACGGAAAGAGCTCTCGCTAGTGAAATCTTGTAACAGAAAGGGCACGCTGCAAAAACTTGCGTTTATTGTTGCTGCTTTTATTCTTAAACTGATAAATCTCTCGTCAAAAACTAAGGCAAGAATAAGGATTAAGCGACATGAACATTAAGCACGACTCTAGAACTCAAGCTAAATAAACCACGTCTGCCTCTCAGTATATCAAGGTAGGAAATTTCACGATAGCTTATATTTCCCTCTAATTTTTAGAACTTCATTGTTCGCAAATGCTTTTGGTTTGTCTCCGTGCCAGCCTAGTCACAAACTGGCGATGATCCCAAAAACAGTGTAAGCTCTCCCCCTCCTGTTGTGTTCTGGAACGACACTGCAGCTTCCTCGTGGAACATCCTGGATATAATAGATTTCTTGAGGAATTATTGAAATATGTATCCATAACTTTTATCCATAATTTTAAATGTATTACGAAAATGCGTGCAAAAAATAAATTAAAAGTGACTAGACCCTCTCTATTGTTTTGAGGCATATGAATGTTTTGTCTTAGCACAAACACGTGCACATTCCCTTCGATAACATGAATCATGTAGCACTAACATCACAAGCACAGGAGCTCTAAGCTCCCCGTGCTCAGCCTTAGTTTTTCTCAGCTGTGAACAGGTGTAAAAACCCGAGAGGTTCCCGCTGCCGCTGCCACACGTGTCCCCGTGTCCCCAAGGAGAGAAGGGAAGCCAGCAAGATGGAGCAAAACGAGTCACAAGTGAGCGCAGTTCAGCCTAGTTTTTACATGGCCACGCGAGACCTATGCTAGCTTAATTTGTAAAAATATTAATTTGGGGTAGATTAAGACATTTCCTGGAGAAGAAAAACCACACGTGTTCAGGGAGGAACGAGGACACAGACACGGAAGAGACAGCACCCTGCGGGTCCCGCAGACCCGTCCCGAGCCGGGGCGCACCGCTCCGCCCTCCCGCACCCGCTGCCGGCCCGGCGCCGCCGCTCGCACACGGCCGGGATCCCCGGGCACGGACCGCACCGGGCGGGCGGCGACACGAGGGGCGGCGACACGAGGGGACACCGCCCCTGCCGCCACCGCCCCGCGGGGACCTTCCGGAAACCCCGGAAGTGACGGTGCGGAGCCGCGGCATTCAAACTCCCGGAAGCGGCGCGGGCCGGGGCCGGACGGAGCCGCCGCCGGGCCGTGTCCCGCTCCGGGCCGTGTCCCGCTCCGGGCCGTGTTCCGCTCCGGGCCGTGTTCCGCACCGGGCCGTGTCCCGCACCGGGCCGTGTCCCCGCTCTGGGCCGTGTTCCGCTCCGGGCCGTGTTCCGCACCGGGCCGTGTCCCGCTCCGGGCCGTGTCTCCGCTCCGGGCTGTGTCCCGCACCGTGACTCGCGGTCCTCCGGCCCCTCTGAGCCCCGCGGGATCCGGGAAGGCCCGCGCAGCCTGCGCTCGACTCCAGCTGTCGGAAGCCCCGTCCTGCCCGCTAGAAGGGATCGCTGTTCCTTATCGCCTCGTTTGGTTTGTACAGGCGCTTAAAGATGAACGCCAAGACCGCCATAGGTCGAATTATTGGCAAGGGGGGCCTAAAGCCGGGCAACTGCAGAGCTGACAGTGGGCTCGAGAAGGGGAAGCAGGAGAGCGCTGCCCCGCGGAAATCCATGGAGGAAGTGGCCGCAGGCAAAGGCAAAGTGACGGACCCGGAGAGGAGCGGGCTCCTCCAGGTGAGCCGGGCTCCCCCCGAGCCAGCGCGGGCCGCGTCCCACGGATACGGCACTCGGCCTCGGCAGCAGGAGCCCCACCTTTCCTCTAAAAGTTTTGATGTCACGACTTGTTTAGTAGTGTTAGACAGTTTAGACAAACTTTTAGTTTCACACTTTCATTCTCGGATATTTTTATAACAGCTGAGCTAATAAAATCACGCTCATCTGACAAGGCCGGTAAATACGAAGACTTGAGGCCAGAGGTGCCAGTTAGTCCATTCAGACCTGTCCTCGCGTGTCCAATACAGCATGCCTCAGAGAAGTATTTTAAGCACTTCCTGCAAAGAACTTTGTGTTTGCAAACATAATCAATCTTAACATTGATAGGACCATGCCAAAAAGTGCAGAGTTTGTTTGAATTGAATGGTCAAGCTCCCCCTCAGCTATAGGTAAATGAAACTGTAATCATGTTGCTTCGTTATTCCTCCACTGCAGCTAAAGAGCAGAAACTAAGACACTGCAAGGTATTGAAGAATATGAATGTCTGTATGGCTGTTCCACTCGAGGTAAACCTGTAGTTGCAGAGAGGGAAGTTCAAAACTTAGTGGGTGACCTTGTCACAGGCTGTCAGGCTTCCCAGAAGGATGGGGAAACTTTAAATAGACTCCAGAAAAGGGTACAACTGATGTAGACTAGGCATATTAATATTTCTAGGCCACCTTTTTTTAACAAAAGGGCTTGTCATGTGTCTGTGCCACATCAGTTGAGAAGTCCTAAGCCAAGGATGAGCTATGGTTAGGCAGCTCATGCACAGTTTTGGCTAAATTCCTTAGTGTATTTGCTGAGTCTGTTGGTGTTTGCTGGTATTGGTTACTTAATACTGGTTTCCTATGAGCTAGGAAGAACAGGTGGAAAATCACCGTCATGTTTGATATACCAGATACTCGTTGGTGTCACTATTTTAATTTTAGTGAGCAGTGGTGTTCATCCACTTCCTAAATGAGGCTTATTCCAATTCACTTTCTTTCAGTTTCTAATGACCTGATATCAACATGCAGGATTTCAACATCAGCCTTTCTCAGCAGAATTAAATGCTATCACATCTGAAGTTCATACAGAGCCCCATTGGCATCTTAAATGCAGCACTAATTCTGTGTAATGATTACCTGTGCTGGAGGCCTACTGGAAAAAGAGTGCATGTTGAAAACAGCTACTAAAGCAATTTTGAAACTACAGGGCCAGATAATATGGAAAACAGGATCCTTCTCCTGAATGCTTTATTATAACTCTTTTGTAACTCGCTGTCCTGTAGTTTGCAAGAAGGCTCTGCCACTTCCCAGAAGCTACCAAATATGCTAAGAAATATACTAATAAATGTAGCACCAACCTCTATGCTGGAAGTGTTTTGGAGTTCTTGTACTGCTTTTGTTTTAAGGCTCATATACTGTAGTGATCTTTATTCATATGCAAAACTGAGTACCTACCAATCCTGTGAAACTTGGTTCTTTGCATTCTCTCCTTGTCTCATCTATTTCAGACAGGTTTTACTATCACTTGAAATATTTCAGATGATCACTCCACTATTGTCTGCTTTGAGTTAAAAGTCATTTTCTCAGTTAATTAAAGGCTAAGAGAGAACTTTGAAAGTTAGCATCATAGAATCATAAGGTCATAGAATGAGTTGGGTAGGAAGAGACCTTAAAGATCACCTAGTTCTAACCCCTCTGCCATGGGCAGGGATACCTTCCACTAGACCCTGCTGCTCAGATCATCTCAAACTACTGTAAACTTGCTAATGCATTTGATGCATAGACTAACACTATTTTTTATTCTGTTTCATTCAGAAAATACTTTCCCTTGAGAAAGAAAAAGAAAAATACAACCATCTTCTTGGAGAGAAGGACAGAGAAATCCAAAACCTGAAAGACAAACTTAGGTCCAAAACCAAGAATAGTGAAGTCTCCTTACTACAAAATCAACTAGAGGAAAAAGTAAAGGAAGCAGAAAGGAGAGAGCGGTTACTTTGTTCTCTGTCAGAAGAAATTAACCGGTTAAAATGTAATTTATCTGCAGTCACGGAAAAATGCTCTGATCTTGAGAACAAAGCCAGTAGTTCTTCTCAGGCATCCCAGGTAAGCACTGAAGAAATACTGCAATTGCAAATTGGAATTTGTGCCCACTAAGCACCAATACCTGTTATAAAACAGGATGTTTTTTAAATTTTCTGACAAGCTGTGTTGCATGCTGAAATATTGTATGAAGTGAGATGGTATCCAGATTGAACTCTAAATGAGGAACAGTCAGAGAGCACACTTCAGGCAACACATCTAGGGAGGGAATTCTCTCCTGCTGTTTTGCAAGGTGCCTTGTTCAAGTTCATACACAGGTAGTGTGACTTGTGATACTACATGGGATGATCCATTGTTGCTCAGGCAGGCACTGTGCCCTTCTCAGACTTGTGTGCTCAGTGATTAGACCAAGTGAGAAGGCAGCAGTGATAAAAGATGTGAGGCACTAATAAAGACAAACTAAGCTTCTCATCTTATTTAGCTTCAGTCATGAGAATATCTTTCTTCTCTCTGCTCTTATGAATCCTCATTTGTATCTCAGTTGTTAAAAATAACTGTCTTTGCTTTCTATGTAATCACACATGGTAAAATCTTCAATGTGGCACAGGATAGAACTGGATAATGATTTTCTCCTCTCATATGAGAGGTCATATAAATGGTCATTAGGTGTGGTGCCTATCCTTGGCAGTGTTTTCTAGTCCATTAAGGGTTCTATAGTTGTTTTTCTCCCCATGCTCCGTTCTAATGTTCCCTGGAAAATCAGTAGTATCTCTACGGGGGGGAGCACAAGGAAGTTGTTTAGGCACAGGTGCCCAAAAAATAGGTGGCTGTAAGTCTTTCTTTTCCAGCTTTTCACCTGCAGATGGTGCTGGTTCCCTGCATGCCACATGGGAATTCAGCAATTTCTAGAAATTCTGCTATAGTCAAATACATAGCAGAATATCTTCATCTGCTACTTTTAAATGATAATACATGTATACACAGTACTTCTAATAATGCAGTTTCTTGAAAAAATGCCACTTTAAATGCAAGGTATTTATTTTAAATTTTAAGACACCTTGAATTTCATTAGAGGTGTTTAAATTATTATATTAAGTCAACAGATTTTCATGATATTTTTGTCAATAAACCACCAGAATATGTATTACTTTAAAACCATAGTTTTCTTTTAAATTTTAACTGATTTATCAACTGAGAACAATGATGTTTTGACTGGATGTCTTGGAGAACTTGAAAACAAACCTAGCAATGCTGCTTGAAACTGCTAGATGGCATAGGAGCTCTGAAATGGAAACAACAGTTTCATGACACAATTTTGGGAAAGTTTTTACTGAGGCAGTTCAGTGTCTCTGAATCCTATTTTTATCAGGAAGTGTTTAAGTTTAATAATTGCATTCCAAGTTCTGTATTTTTCAGCCATAAATTCTGTTGTAAATAATATTCCAAGAGCCATAGAAAAATGTTGGAAAAAATGTAGTTTGGATCTGGGTAGCAATCTGCACTTTTTTTTTCTCATTGAAGCTCCCTCTGGCTTACACCTACACAATTCCATAACCACTTTGTATCGTGCAGAGAACATACATGTCAGAATTGAAGAAATATGATTCTGTAACTACTCTGCAGTTTAAAATGAGTCTCAAGAACTCCTATTCATATGTGTACATAAGTCATACTCACTGTACTGGGAATCAGGTCTCAGAAAATCAGGCAGTTTGTCTTTATGCTTCCAGACAGGCCTGCACAACTTCCCATATGTTTACAGTCTTTCTGTTATCCCAGGGAGGCATCAAGGTCTCTGGCTTTCCCAGCAACTCGTGTATGTCTAGGCCATTGTCAAGTGTATGAGGATACAAAAATAGAAGAAACATTTACCTCTCCTTAAATAATGCCCTTAAATATCTTCATTTTTGAATAGCTCTTTGTGGAACACCCTTCAGGACTTCCAAGACAGCAGTTCAGCAAATACATTATGGTTTCCTTAGGAAATGTTTTAATATGAGTTGCAGACTTATGGAATAAATTCCAAGTCCCATATTTAGCAGAAGAGTCTATTTTAAATATATGAAATGGCTTTCTACATAACTGAGATCCTTCAAAAAAATCCACTATAAAACCCACTATAAACCAACTATAAAGATCTTTAAACACAAAAGACATGTAGGTTGTAATTTTTAAATGCATCTATTTTAGTTTTTAAAATATTCTTATGCTATTTATGTGAGATAAATAGTTGTACAGCTTTGCTGTTTCAGCCATCTATTTTCAACAACACTAACAAGTTGCTCTTTGTCCATAGGAAGCTGCAACAGACAGCACTGAAATTGAGAGACAATTGAAAGATGTAAGTTTCCTGTAACTTTCAAGCACATACCATCTGTATTGAGACTCAGAAGAATGTAAATTATCATTATGTACATTTTTGGGTAGTATGGGACGTCAGAGGGTATGTTTCTCTCTAAAATAGAATCCCTACAATTATTTTTGTGAAAAGGCAATAGTTTAAATTGAAAAACCCAAGAACTCGCAAGAGAAAAAAAATAGTATTTCTATCACCTTTGAGAAAGCTTGTTTGGAACATCAAAACAAAGTGATTGCTGACAAATCAGGAGCCTCTAGAAACCTCTCACTGCCTGGGATAGCATGAGCTTGGATGAGAAACCTCCTGAGCTCCCTTCCAAGCTGAATAAGCCAATGAGCCAAGCAGCTAAAAACATCCATGCCCCTGTTCTTACAAACTAAATTGCAGTTATGCAGTTTTATTTTATTCCATTTTCAAAGTCTATTATTTTGTATTTTATTTTACTTTTGAGATTGAAAAGTTAATTCTTCATAATCTAGGCATGACTCATGAAAGCCTTTGTTCTTTAAGTAATTTTCCCATTGCTGCAGTTTTAACTAATGCTCAGCATCCTGAACTAAATGAAGATGGATTTATTTTTTTATTGTACAGATTATAACAATTTGCAGCAGATTTAAGTAGCTTATCTTTAAACTGCCTAATAAATAACTTCTAATATTTTGAAGACACAAGACAAATAATTTTAAAAGCTGATTAATTACCAGAGACTTTTTTGTTGTTCTTCTGTTTCTTTTTGTGAAGGCTCTTGAGAAGAACCAGCAGTGGCTACTGTATGACCAGCAACGGGAAGCATATGTCAGGGGATTGCTTGGAAGGATCTTTGAACTTGAACAGAAGGCAGAAATAGTTAGCCAGCAAGAATCTAAATCAAATTCAGAAGGTATCAATTTTATTTTTACCCCCACAAGTGACCCAAACCATAATTATCTGTAGCATAAATGTTCTGAAAATGAATTATAGCACACTTAAAATCAAGGCTTTGTTCTAACACTGTCTGCTTAATGGTAAAACTTAGTTAAATAATATTTCTCTGCTTCCTGTTATCTAGCTATGTTACTTGACCAACAGAACTTCCTGTTGTTATCCACTTCAAAGATGTTTTTTAACAGCCTTGACACTCTATTAGCAACCTCTCTGTTTGTGGAAAGTGTTGAGGCAAATAGATGTACATCTCCCATCCTTCAAAGTACACTTTCAGTCAACATAATGGAAGCATTAAGGATTTATTAGCTAGGTGTGGATCAGATTTTTTTTAATTTACTTTTTTCAAAATAAATATTATAAAAATGACTCAAGATTGCCATGTTCTTTACTCACCTGAACAGTTGTTACAGGGCAAGAAAGCCTGTGATAGGTTTTGGCATCTCTCCAAAGCAGTGTTTCACAATAAGGATCTGGCCACCTCCAGCTCACTTCCTTGCTATGCAGTTCCTCAATAAGGCACTCCCTCTCAAGTATTAATAAAATTAAAATCATATTGAGCAGAAGAACTAGAAGGCATTGACTTGCTTTTCTTATTACCAAATTATTATTTTCATTCATGCTGCAACAGACCTGTAAGGTAAATTAACTAAACAGAACTGGCATTGTGTGGAGTAAGAGCATACACACAGACTTGCCATTAGTAATTCATGGGCAGTGGCTTGGTTTCTGTATTGCTGTTTGAATCTTTCTGGAAAACAGTGAAATCTCATAATAATCTTATTTTGGTGCTGTTCAGAAATCTATGAACAGTATTTTTAGAGGGAGGCAGACACGGCTCACCAGGAAATGTACCCCAGAGTTACTGCAGTCAAAGCTTTGCCACAAGAGCAGCCAGGAGATTTGAAATCAAGGTGTAAGAAATTACACCTCTCTTCAAGCAGCTAGGCAGTAGCAGAAATTCAAGTTTCTAAGAACCTATGAAACAAGTTGAAAGTATATATGAAAACTTTTTCCAAGGAAAAACTTAGCCTATCTCTGAGGACATCACTGCCCTATAAAGGAGTATTGCTAATGAAAAGGTAGGGCTTAGTTCACAGCTGAGAGAAGGGACAGCAGCAAGCAGGAAATTCTCCCTAGTAAATTGCACCTTAAAAAATTAGGGTAAGTCTTCAATAGGAAAAGTATCAGTCACAAAACTTACAGTGCCAAAAGTCAGCAAAGCCCATGATATTCTGCATCCCTCCTTCTGCTTCTAGATGTATTTTGTATTGCTCCTGAATTTTCGCAGTCTGGCATTTAATTTTTTTCCTCCTTATTAAGCTCTCCTTGGTTCAACAAGCAGAAATTTTCTAGCCCTGGTTTAAGTAATAATTGCTACCCAAGAAGCAAGCATTTTTAATCAAAGCAACTATTCTAGTCCTTTCTATTTGCTATTTAGAAGTAAATTATGGCATACTATTTGGAAAAGATGGTCTGCAAAAAACAGAAGGTCTGGCTTTGGTCAACGAGGTTGAAGTAGAATCTGAAGAGCCTAAAAGTGGAAGTAGGAATCCAGTGTATTTGGGTCAGATTCCCATAAGTATAATGCATGAGGCCTTAGAAGAACTGTGTTTTCCAGTAAGCATATTCATAATGAGACTTCATGTATTATAAATACTGAAAGCTGTTTCAACCAAAGTTTAGTTCTTATCTGAGCTGTGCAATAGGCTACTATGTCAATTTCTATTAATAAGCCTTAAAATGCTGTTAAAGATGTAGTGCTCTGATTTTTAAGCAGGTCTTTTTATCACATTACTAACTTGATTATTTTTCACTCATTCAGGTCATCTACAAGAGGAAAAGCAGGAATACTATGACCAGCTGTTACTCACTGCTAAGAGTGATCCTAAGGCTGAAAGACGCACTATAACCCAGCTGAGATCTGAACTGGATGAACTTAAAAAGACATACGAAGAAACACAAGGGGAAATGATGACTTTAAGTGCCTTATTGCAGTCACAACGGGTTGCTGAAATGAAGACTCAAGAAAATGAAAATAAAATGAAAGAGAAAGCACAAAGACTCAAACAAGAAAATGAAGCTATCAAAGAACAGCTCAGAGAAGAAAAAGAAAAATCTGAAGATCTTTTATGTCAGGTAAGTGGATGGATTTGGAGGTTTGAGATCATTAGCAAAGAATCAAGAAAGATGAAAATTCATAGTTAACCAGAATGGACCATCCCTCTCTCTGCTAATTGTTCTTCACATAGATGTAGACTCATGTCCTTCTGGTTAAAACTGAATTGTTTGAACAAGAAACTTCTTTGCTTATTTATTTCACCGGTCCTAAGGGACACAAAAGAGAAGGGAGAAAATATTGAATTGATTCTAATATAGTTCATCCTTGAGACTAATAGTAAATGAGAAGAAGAAGCTAAAAATTAATTTTATCATATTTTCCTAACTATGGAATACCACTAATATTTGCTGTCACAAAATACAGCTAAAATACAACTGATATTTGAAATAAGAGAATAAAATTTACTAGACACCAAAGTAGGCCTAAACCAGAACAGTTAAGCTCTCTAAATACAGGCAGGTTCTCACTGGTTAAAAATGATTAAAAGATGTTTTATTTTATATATATATATTTTTTTTTAAAAATTTGATTTTATTTTTTGCAGCTGAACAGCATTATCATAAAAGTTGACACATGCTGAAAGCAGAGAATATTTTAATGTATGCATTTACTTTATGATTGTAATACAGCACTTTCTGACCCTTAAACTTGTTCTCTTATATTAAAAAAAACCCACATTGTTTGTTTTTATTAACATCGTCATGTTAGTGCAAAGATAGGTTTTGTGAGTATATTTTTGTCAGCATCCTGGCAATCACCTAGGAGGCTTCAGGTTTTGTTTTTTTAACAATAACATCATCCTGCATTCCCTCTTCTTGGTGCAATAATAATTTTTCACTAGGGTTTTCCTTGGGGAAGTACTGATTTGAATTGAGTTTGGTTCTTCCACAACAGGCATACATTTTCTGTTGGCACTGGAATGTAAGAGTTTGCTTTCAATCCTGTTATAAATGAATTATTTTTAACTTATGAACTATTGTATATGTAAGTTGTTCATTACAAGTGTTTATCTGCCTTGCAGGTGCAACTTCTCCGTAAATCATTGCTCAGACAGGAGGCAGAACACACAAGAATAACTTTGTTGGAACAACAGGTACACAATTATGTGCTAAAGTGCTGATATTTAATCTGTGTTAGGCACAAAGTCTTTCTAGACTAACTTCACATTTAAGAATGATTTGTATATTAAATAAAGTAATGCTAGGCATGAATATTTAACTGTGCATAATCTCTTGATGCTTTCAAAAATTTTGACACGTATCAGGATGCATCAGGAGAAAATCTGTAACCTTGTACTGATAAGAGGGTATGATCAAAGCTGATGCTATTTTTTCCAGAATCACCTGTTAAACAGGTAAAGCCTCAGATAAGGGTGTTACAGGAAACGTCCTAAAGCTAATAATCTAATTAATGTTTTGTATTATATTTTTGATATAATTATAGAAATAATTGCATTGCCGTATTTTCTGTTTTCGTTATTTGAAATTTAAACACCCTCCAACCAAAATAACTTTAAACTGCACCTCTGCTAAGGGAAATATAATAACTGGGCATGTGTGAATTTCACTGTAATGAAAGCAATAGCAATTTTGAATTTTTCATTTAAATTTTCCTTTTAATCTCATTTTAAGATATTATTGCAGAGCAAATCTGACTTCAAATGTGTAAGCAGGAAACATTCCTCCCAATTTGTACTAACTTTGACTTGAATTTTTCACTTTGTCGGGCTGCCAGATCCAGATATGCACCACAGACTTGGAGAATGGGAAGCTTGATCGCCAGAACTTGAAGCATGAGTTAGACCATGTTCTCAAGGAGCTGCGCAAGGCCAAAGAGAAGATAACTCGCCTGGAACCTCTGGTATGTACTGAATGACTTGCAGGTGAATTTAGTCAAGCATTTTGCATAAACACGCATCTTCTTGCTTTGGGATCTTATTTCAAGCACTGAGTAAGTGTCCCTACATCCTTTATGTCTGTTTCCCCAAGGTGCAGAGCCCTGTGCCAGGCAGGCAGGCAGTGCTTTTCTCTGCAGCAAGCACGGAGCAGAGGCACTGCAGCAGGAGCTCCAGAGCAGTCAGGGTGCTGAGCAGGGAGCACTCTGTATTTTGTATCACAGTGTGTGACTCAGGTTTGTCTGTTGTACCATGACAAAGCTGCAATGTGCTTCCACTCAGAGTTGTTGCTGGTGAACAGGGCACAGTCCTTCGTGCTGTAACACACCCAAGGCTTGTGTGCCATCAAGCCTTTATATATTTTCCTACAGTATTTAATCAGTGCATGCATGCCCCAGTCTTACAGTCAAGCTCCTCCTTTTCCAGAAACTCCGAGAACCTGGACATATGGAATCACAAGAAGATTTGCAAGCTGTATTTGACAAGAAGCTGACCACATATGACAGAAGTTCTCCCCTGAAACACTCCAGCTGCCTTGATGAAAGTTTTCTCGAGTGTCCCAAGTGTAAAGTGTCATATCCAACGAGCCGGCATAGAGAATTACTAGCACACATTGACTTCTGTACAGCTTGAGCTCCAAATGGACTTACTATCTTTGCTTCATATATGCAGCCAATATGCTTGGCAAAAGGCCTTTCTTTTAAAACTTTTTTCTTTCAGTTGTATAAACTACTGCTGGTTTTATAATTCAGTTCCACAAAAAGAGTGTTAACATTATCAGTTGGCCTCAGTATTTTACCTCATGTTTTTGCAAAACAGCTATTGCATTTTCTAGCTGCAAACACAAATATTTTTAGAATTAGGAATATTTTAAATAGTAAACTACTGACTTTTTTTTTTTTTTCTTTTTGCACTATTAAATGTAAGGATAGTAAAAGCACAATTACTGTGTCAGACTATATTTTAGTTTTGGCATACCCAGTTCTTGGTTGTTGAATACTGATGATTGTGCTTTACTTTAACTGACAAGAATAGCTGCAAAATATTTTTGGCCCTCATAGGTGCACTATATATAAATATCTATTTATACATGGTGTGTGTATATACGTGTAGTGTGTATAGTATATACATACATGTCTTATATATCATATGTATGTGGAATACATCAACATCTTGATAGATAAAAACTCAGGAGGGCCATGTTAGATCTTTGCTGCTTAAGACTGATGTTCAAAACATCAATCTTAAGTAGTTGATATCCTGAACCACCATCAGGGGTAACTAAAATGCTGACCAAGGTTTAATCTCAGAAAAACCAAGCAAACATAAACTTCCTTGGTGCCAAAGAAAGTTTATATTTCAGACAATGTCAGAGGCCATTTTTGAAATTTGGATATAGAATTATGCTGAATTAAACTTGTTTTGCTTCTTTATTTTAGAGGTTTAAGTTGGGAAATGTCAGTTACTCAACCCTAGATTTGACAAATATCTCAAAGTGCAGTTTTAACAAATCACTCTAGTGGATTTGAAGTGTCACTGTATTTTGGTATTAATACAAAAGAATGTATTAATACCAAAGTTAATGACAAAGTCTGGCAACAAATTAGAAACTGGCAAAAAAAATCCCTAATGGATTTGTAATTGTAGTGTTACTTTTCTCTAGCACCCACTGTAAACTTGAATATGTTCTGAGTATTTTGTTCCTTGCATATGTGGTGAAGTCCCAACAAGAAGTTACTTCCATGGACATTGTTAAAATGAGGAAATTTTACAAAGATACACTAGTTAGGAATAAATTTGCTCATTTTACAAGTTTGTGGTTTGCTAAGGACACTCAAGGTGTATCTTTCTCTGGCCTGCTGATTCTGATTGCTAGCTGGTGCCAACTTTCTCCATCGTGCTTTGCTGCCACATGCTTTGTGCATTTACCCCATAATGTTCACCTTAATCCCTGATGGTTGAATCTTATTTTTATAGTTAAATCTTATTCTTAAATATGAAGATGTTTTCCAAGTTACTGAAAATAACTGATAGTATTAAGAGATGTTATTTTCAATTAAATCCAGTGTTCATAGGACAGAAAATATTAAAAGGTATTATCTTTGTATCTGAAATATCTCTGCTAGATTTATTGTATTTGCCACTCTATCCACTTTTCAATTTCACTGAATATATCTCAGGGTAACCTTTGTATTTGACGATTTGCTCAATTGCTACAATAGGTTTTCTGACTAAAAATATGATAAACTAATGAGTAAAACAGAAATTGTGCTTCAGAATTTCAAGGTTTTGCCATGAGGGAAATTGTCTTGATTTCATATATTTTTTAAAATCTTACAGCTCAGGATAATAACTATGCTTTTCATTGCAGCCTAATAATTTTAATCTCTAATTAAACTACTTTTGAAAGTTTAAGTCTGTCTTTTAACACCACCTTAATCAGCTAGTATTCTATTCCCAGCTGCATACTCAGTATAGTTTCTGTAAAAGGAAATCCTGATCTTTTATGTATTATAAATGAAATAGGTTTGCCTACTACAGGTCAGCACTCTTGAGTAGTTCTGAGGCTTTCTTATATTAGCATAAAACACCTCCACATTAGAAACTGGTACTGTAGAACGAGACTTGGAAAGTTCATAATGTGATAATATTAAAAAAGTTTTGCTCATTCCATTTTTTCTGAACCTAAACAATAGATTTTGTCCTACCTGATAAATATTACATCTAAGCAGAAAAAAAAACCTTGCTGATAAATTTTTACAGGTCATTAGTGTGGTATATGTTGCAGAATTCCAAAATATAGCACTTACTTTGAAAGCAGACCCATAAATACTATCATCACTTACATGTAATTAAAACCAACTATAAAATTCCATACAGTATGGAGATCATATCACTGCTTTTTTCCCAGTCCTTAGAAGCTAACAAATCTCAGAATTATTTTTTTTTTCTGAAAGTTAATGAAGGAGATCTGCTGCTCTTCTCTTTAGCTATATGTGGAAAAGTTTGTGCCTCATGTTCTTGCCTTACTGATAAGAATTAATTAGCTGAAGGCATAGTTCTTTGTAAGGCAAGAAGCAACAGCAAAGTTTTCATTATTTCAAGCACTTTGGGTTTGCAATTTCAGGAGCCTTTTTCTTTTATATCCCTTTCAAGTAATTGCATTTAAACCTACCAGAAAGACTGCATTACTTGAAGTTGTTGATCAGGGGGGCTTCAGAGCTAATCCAATGGTTTACCAATAGTAGTATATTTATAAATCCTAACTTTCACACTGTTCTTTTTAAACAGCAAATTAAATGGTTTTGATGCAATGTTGGGTGGCTGGAGAGATAGCTAAAACTCCACTTTTTTTTTCCATAAGGAAAGCTGCTTGTGAAATAAAAACTGAAAGATAGCTCTGTTATTTTTCTTAGACTCATGAATCGATTTCTGATACTCCACTTGCTTGTATAGCTTTTAGTCTCAATTTTAAAAAACATCTTTCACATGGCTATGTTCATTTTGAGTATTGTACTTCAAAAATTATTCAGACTAATATGAATAAAGTCTTTCAGATTTTTCATCAAATTCATAGAAGAACCAGGCTTATCCAGTCAAGAAAAAAACATGAAAAATGCCAGTTTCATACAGAGGAAAGAAAAATAGTCTTCCAATGCTAAATGAGAGGAGTAACGTTCAAAATTGCAACAGATAAGGAAAAGCTTTCTGGTGGTTGGAGTAGATGAGCAGTGAAGCACATTGCTTACAGAGGCTGTAAAATGACCACCACTGGAGATTTATGAGGACACTTATGTAACTACCTAAACCATTCCTGACAGGTGAGGCTGCCTTGGCTCAGGGACATCAGCCACTCATTTCTCACAGTGACTTGAAGCCCTGTTTTTAATGGCCCATAAAGACTTGCAAGAAAAAGAAGACACAATAAGATTTAAATAAAAAAGCCACAAGGGTTCTGCGCTGACTCTTCATCTTCTTTAGCATGTAGTGTTACTTGACTACATGCTGAATTAGTAGCTACTGCATCAGAAATCATTAAAACAGTTTAATCTCATGTTTCTCAACTGGAAAATTACTGCTATTCCTATGTCTGTATGAACATCTAGTCTGAGCAGACACAGAACACCATAGAATATTGCTTCAAATCACTATTTGCACTCATGCATTGCTATCCTGCTGAAAAACAAGATAAATTACATAAGCACAACTTGGTGTCACTTAATTCCTGATTACTGGGGAGTGCATCATTCCCACATTGTTTTAAGAAACAGTTCTTTGGAATTTGGGGTATTTTATGCTCCTCTCCATAAGGTGTTCCAGGAAGAAGATTCAGAAAGCTGGTGCCCTTAGTGGGAGCTGGCCAAGTTGGCCAGTGAGAAACATGACTGCTCTAGAGGAGTCACAGATATGAATTCTCTTCTAACACTGCCAATGTCAAATGCATCTCTCAAAAAAAAAGCAGACTCCAAACAGGACATACATCCATGAAGTGAGACCCCCCCCTCACATCCAGTCCCCCTTCTGACCTGGAACAGAGCTCCCCACCAGTAGTCAGAGACAGATACTCATTTGGTGGTCTCTATGACCAACCAAAACTTTCAGTATTTTATACTGAATTAATCGTTCCAAAAAGATAGACCAAGATAAGGTGCTTCAAAATATCTCATAAGAAAGAAGCCTGGGACCTTATTTGGTGATATCCAGCCAGCTTCTCGATGGAAGTGCAACCAAGTTTAATTTTTTTCATCTATTCAAAACTGGTGAATGTGCACACTGTGCCAGTGATAGTTTTATCCATGTAACAAGCTTGATAGGGTCAGTATTATCTCATGCAACTACACAGAAAATTCTACAGCCTAATTAAGACATACATGCTTTCCAGACTCATTTTATGGGAAGCTCCAAGTCACATCAGTCATCCCAAATGGCCACTGATAATGAAAACCATGAACAGTGTGGGAAATAACATGATTAGCATTACATTAGGGAAGCCAGAAGGGTTTACAGCCAAATTTCAAGTTTTATTTGAACTTTCATTGCTTTTGCAAGATTGATTTTTCTGTTTCTCCAGCACTAGCTTAAAGCTAGCTAAGGAGAAGCCTGACAATATAGACAATTTTTGCAGCAGACAGGGATGGTAGACCTTACTTCAGAAATATGTGGGTTTTAAAAGTAAAGCTGCTATCCCAATGTGGAGCTGAAGAACCCTTGTTGCTCCCAGGAAGTTACTCTTCTAAGATGAGACATCAGGGAAAGGGCCAAATCTCCTTAAAATTCACAAATAAGAGCATTCTCTAATCACTGGATTCTTGATGATGAGAGGAAACAATGGCATCTGCACAGTGTACAGCCCAGCATACACCCCAGTACAGACCAGTGTGTTCAGAGAATGTCTGAATACATCTCCTGAGCATGAGAGGCTGGTGACAAATTTAGTTTGCAAACCTTTCAGACGTTCATCACAGCTTTTTTTTTTTATGCCTCTGCATCAAAGCCCATTAGCAGGAGTGTAAGCAATTTTATGCACAACTGAAAGTTAAGTAAAGATCCAGTGGCAGTTTAACATCTGACTCTCTTAAAACCTCACTCAGGGTCGCAGTTCCTTGGAATAGTGTCAACCAGAACTTGCAATGCCCAAACAAATCACTCTGGTACCCTGTATTCACTGATAAACTGCCTAAATCCGTGGGCTAGATGTGCAAGTGTACTACAGTTTCTAAAACTGTAAAGAAATAGCCTCATTTATTAAGTGGAGCCAAGTCACTCTGGTGAAGCTTGGTTAACATTCAGCAAATCAGAAAACGTGACCATCCAGGAGAAGTCTATGTTACATAGATTATGTTCTTAATTTGCACTTAGTGAGAAATCTCTTCCTTACTGCAAGCCACAATGTTGATGCTGGCAAAAATTCTGGTGGTCTTGAGGACTAAAAGCTGACCCAGCTTTTCTTAGAAAGCACATCTGACAGTATTATTGGCAGCTCTAATTTTGGCTGACGCCTTGGTCAGTAATGCTGCTGCTACAGCTTGAAGCTACAGCACCACTGGCACTTAGCCCAGGAAGCATGCCAGCTTCTGATGGGTACTGCCCACAGCAAAATGAGACTTCCCAGAAGAAACAATGACTTGCTCTTGTCCCAGAAGAAACAGGGATTAGTTTTTGACATGATAAGTGAAGCATCTAGCTATTTTCAATTGGGCACAGGAATGTGTGAGCTTGCTACAATATGTAAACAAATAGATGCATTTATATTTGTGCTAAAAGTTTAAAATTGTCCCTCACACATTGGTGTAAGTGCTTCAGCACACTGATACGGAAGTATAAAATGGGTGAGCAGTTAGAAAATGTCCTAAAAACAAAAATAAATCAAAATAGACTTATATTTTAAACATACCTTACAATGGTATCTTCTAAGCACAGGATTCATAGTATCTAGAAGCAGAACAGCTGCAACGTGGTATGTAAGAGCAAAATGAAAATAGAAAGCTAATGTTCATTGAAACTTTCCATAAAAATCTTCTCGTGCAGACACATGAGTCATCTACAAACTTGCAACCTCTCTTGTGAAGACAGAGACAACATTCCTAATGAAATGAATTTACATCACTTAGCAAACATTAAATGTGCAATACATCTGTTACAGAAGTCAGTGCTATTTACCCAGTGTGATACAGGTGCACAAAAATACACCCAAAGACAATCTATATGCAAGAAGATGTGTAAATAAGACAAAAACCTTTACTAGATGATGTCCAAATGGAACAAGAAGTCCCATCTCAGAGTCACCTACCCAAGTGGTCCTTCTCTCTGGGAATATTTCTTATTGCTCAAGATATAAATAAGCTGATCAATCCCCATCTGTCACGACAGATCATGGTTGCCAGGGGAACAATCTGAAAAGCAGAGCTTGACTAATGGTATCAGGTAACACAGCCCTTATCTGAAACAGAGAAGGTCAAACCTTGGGCTTTCATTAGGGATGAGGAAAACACACATGAAAGAAGGAACACGATTTTTCCCTGCTAGGTTAGGCAAACGAGCTCCACAGAGGTCTCTGCAGCTTTCATTTAACTTAGAGCAGTGAAATATGAGCTGACTCCATGTTTGACTCTGAGCATAGAAGCAAACATAGGTTAAAAAAATTATATAGGCTAAACAATCATACCAGGTTTCCAGGCATTCTGTTAATCACTTCCTTGTCATAAGCATGTGGTGCACATACCACACACAGCATCCACCTATTACAGTAAAGCCAGAGTAGCATTATGGAGGTTACAACTCCTCTCTTCCTCACACTTCATGTTGTGATGGTTGCTATCATTAGACCTACCCAACAGCAAATACAACTTTTGTACTTTATGGGAGGAAAAAGAAAGTTACTCTTTTAGATAATGGGTCCATTAGACCCATGAGTAATCAGACTAATTTTGCTCCTGCAAGGAGCTCCCACTTCTTACATCAAACTTGACGGAAACAGAACATGTTTCTTCACACCTCTGCTGTTCCCAGGCACAGGATTTTGTACACAGGTCAATGTGAAATTCATTCACAAACAGCATACTAAAAGCAACATTTTACTTTGGTTCACCTGAGCAAACAACAGACTTATTCCAAGTAAGGTTCCCACTCATACCTAAGGACCAAAGCTAAAGTTGATCCTTTCTAAAGAATATCAAAGATCTACCCAGACACTTCCACACATCATCTCATTTTCAAACCTTCTTCTCCTCTGGCGTTCCTTTCCTCCCTGACTAAAAGTATCTTAATTTCTTCAATAATGCAGCTTTGGATGTTTCACTCCATGTTTCCTTTCCCCTATTCTGTTTCAAATAAGTTTACTTTTACCCTGAATTGACAGGACCGGTTTCTAATTTAATTTTCCACTAATGTCAAAGGGGCTAAAGATCTTATTAATAATAACATTTTCATTTATCTGTGCTACCATTTCCAGCTGCCTCACCTCTGCTTCCCCTATCCTTTTAATGCCTCACAAGTTTTCACACAGGTACAATCAGATTATTAACAATAGCTCTTTCCCAAATCCTGTCATTATTTAGAGCTGACCACACCACTGCTACTGCCAGCTGGCCAGAACTTTGGGGCTAGTCTGTCAGCTTGAGAAATGTCCCAGACCTTTGAGGTTGTGGCAACTGGAAGGTGTTGCTATATTTCAAGATTCACTAATAATTTTAAAGAATCAGTTAATAGCAGAGCCAACATAAATTGTGACTAGATATGCCAAGTGTTGATCATAAATACTAATAAAAAATCAGTATGTCTATTAAATTTAAGGAAATATTTGTAATATAGGTGCAGATTTTTTTCTCCCATTAAATGATTTAGAAAAAAGTATCTATATCCAGACACTTGCCAGTCACTTGTGTTGCTTGCTTTAAAAAGTCACAATCTTGCAAGTTTTCTTATCATCATCATTTGAGTTCATAGCCCATCCCACTTAACAGCAATTGTACCCACATTTCATACAGTCATCAGTCAGCAGGAGTCAGCAATTCCTCCACCTGCTTAGGCTGCCCTGCAAACTCCTTGTTCAATGAGACAGCACAGATAGTTAGAATCACTTGTAGTTCAGGACAAAACATGCTAACTGAAATAAATGCAAATTCTGCACAGGCAAACACGTGGGAAGCAGTCCAGGAAAGATGACTCTTGTCATCTCCCATTAGGAGATTGCCCCTTCAGAGGACTGAGGTTCTGGAATCCCCACTAATCTGGAATCCCCGCTAATGCCGTTGCGTAAGTGGTTGATGGCTGGGTCACACCCCGGGTACCGCAGAAGCGCTGCCTGTCACCTGCTCCCTGTGGCATGCTGGTTTTGTATTCCACACACGGGAATAACGCTCTCACCTAATCAAAAGGTGTATGTCCACACACTGAGCCTGTAAGTGCACCCTTGAGCACCTGTACTGGCACTCAGCCAAATGAATTCACTCAGGGCTGTCTAAAGTTATACAACTGTTTACATACTTCATGAAAACGTTTTATCTTCTTTTATGAGACATTATCTGCCTCTCTGTGACAATTTACGCGCTTCACTCCCAGTCCATTTCTAAATCATCTGGAGTGAAGAGCCTAAGTGGAAAGCCCTACTTTGGTTTACAGTCTGAGCAACTGCTTCTAGAAATTGAAGTTCAGAGAAAATAAGGCATTTGCTGGGTTTGTCTTACTTTAACAGGCTTCTCCAGCAAGAACGCATAACACAGGTGAGATTCTGTATCAATTTCATAAACAGATCCCCAAAATCTTGTCAGTGACACTTCTCCACAGTTAGGACTACAACACACAGGTCTGCTGTTTCCACCTGTCGATATAAGAGGAGATGGGTAAATTCCTCTTTTATTTTTTTGTTTGTTTTTTGGGTGGGTTTTTTGTTTTTTGTTGTTGTTGTTGTTGTTTGTTTTTTACCCTAGATTAGTATGGTCATCCCAGGCTCTTGAGGGAAGCTCTCAGAGTGGTGTGGCAGCCATCCATGTTCCTAAGCCATGCCCACCCACTGGATGGGATGAGACTGGGTGGCCTCCCAGGGTCACTGGCAGCCCAGGGGCCAGCCTGGAGAGCCGGGCAGCCCAGGGCTGGCACTCGCTGAGGTGGCAGGACCTGGGCACGGAGATGGCAGCGTGCTGGCCCACACCCTGCCCAGGGAGGTGCCGGGCAGCCCCTCACTGCCGCCCCACGCACTGCAGCCTCGCCTTTGTGTGAGCTCCACCGTGTTTACTCTCCCACTTCCTTGTTCCATTCCAGTGCGAGGGCCATAAACCGCCCGGCAGGCACGGCTGAGCCCTTGGTAGCAGGGGCAGCAGGAGAGGAGGGAGGGGGATGGCGGTCTGGCTCTGTGCTGGAAGGGCACCCCAGGTGCCGCCGTGGTGGTTGGGAGCGCAGCCCTTCCCCTAGGGCTGGTGCCACCATCCAGGTGGGTCTCTCATGCCCACTGGCCACCCTCATGCCGGTGTCCAGGGGCACACCAGGAGAGAACAGGACCTATTTCCCCTTCTTCTCGGACTTCAGGGGCCACAATGTGACGGCCCTGCGCATCGGCGAGTCGTCTGCCCTGGCCTTCATCTTCCTGCTGTCGTTGGCGGGAAACGTGTGGGGCATCTGCCTGCTGGTGAGGCGGCACGGCCGGCTCTGCTCCGCCAACTGCCTCGTCCTCAACCTCTTCTGCGCCGACCTGCTCTTCATCACCGCCATGCCCTTCATCGGCGTCGTGCGCTGGACCGAATCCTGGGTGCTGGGTGACGTCGTCTGCCACCTGCTCTTCTATGTGGTGAGCCTGAGCGGCGCCGTCATCATCCTCTCCCTGTCGGCCGTCAGCCTGGAGCGCGTTGTCAGCATCGCCCGGCTGCGCCACGCCGCCTTCCGCCGCCGCAAGGTGCTGGCCGCCGCCTTGCTCCTCATCTGGGGCTTCGCCGCCCTCTTCACTCTCCCGCTCTGCTGCTTCTTCACCGTGGTGCGGCTGCCCGCCCCCGCCGGCCAGGTGAGGGCGAGCGCCGGGCGCGCCCGCGGCAGCCGGGCCGGGCCGGGGGGCGCCGGGACTGACGGCGGTGGAGGCTCGTCCGCCTCTGCCTCGGCGGGACAGCGGCCAGCGAGGAGATCGCCTGCAGAGCGGGCAGCGCTCTGCGTGCCGGGCAGGTGCGAGGCTGTGCTCGGAGCTCCCCCCGCCCCCTCCGGCCCGCTCTCCCGCGGACCGTCCCGTTAGATGGGAAACGCGCATCGGCTCCCACGGGATTCTCTTTGCCTTCCTCTGTGCGGCTCAGAGATCCCCTTTTCAGCTCACATCCCCTTACCGAGGGATCAGCATCCCGGGAGACTTGCCCTGCGCCCGTAGTCCCCTCTGGCCATGAACAGGTTTTTCTGCCTAATATTTTGAAATACATACAAAAGTGCACACAACATTTGAATAAATTATTAAGTTCAGGACATGTAAGTTTCAATTTTAAAGTTGCCATTACAATTTGATATGAAATTAATGGGAGTATTCCAGTTGTGGACATATCCATTTGTAATTGTATGGGCTTTTAAAACCATCAAATAATATATTAATTGACAGCTTTGTCTAAGTATAAAGTTTTCACAGTCTTGGTTTAGTCTCGGTTTAGCCATTTTCCCCCATAAGCTTAGAGGGAAATAAGGACAATTCAGTACTGAAAATAATGGTACAATATTATTTTCCTTCTTCATGTTTTGTAAATAGGATATGCAGATTTGCACCCTGGATTGGCCCAGTCCTGCAGGAGAAACAGTCTGGGATACGAGCTTTGCTGTTGTTTTCTTTCTGATACCAGGATTCATCATTGTCATCAGTTACTCCAAAATCTTACAGGTATGTTTTTCCTCTAAATTTTGTTGTAAAATAGAGGGATGTAAACAGTAATGAATACAAATATATATAAAGGAAACAAACATTTGTTGAATAAAATATAAGTGTATGATATAAAATAAAGCATTTCAACCTGCACATAACAGCCTGTACATTTCCATTAAGGACATGATTCAACAGCACATTACCAGAGACCCAACACATGGTTTGTGTTCTTATATGCAGTATTGAATACACTTCTTCATTTATGTGCTGTTCATATTTAAAGACTGTCAATCTCCTAAATGCTGAAAGACTTGAGCATCTGAAATAACTGAAAATTAGATTTTGCTTTCCTTGAGCCTAAACTCCAGTCATAAGGGATTTGTAAGAAAGCAGAGAAAGGCTGGACTGAAAAACCATTCACTTTTTGATCTACTGGCTTTTTGCATGTGTTTTTAGTACACAAATCTCATTAGATTATCCATTTAATCCATATTAATCCTGCACAATTTCAAACATTGCAAACAAAATCTGTAAATTAAACTCTCCACTTCCACTTTCTTTTGAAGTGGATGATATTTAACATATATGTTGAAATATAAGCCAAATACCCAGTACCACAGAATTTTAATCTATAGTCTAGCAAGCATTATATTAGCAACCAAATTCCTTTTATACTATCAAAAACCAGAGTGAGAAAGATCTAGAAATCTTCAAACTGAGCACTTCAAGCTAGTCACTGCAATTCTTAGCTTTAAGCAGCCTCCCACAAGATCCTTGATTCCTTTATTGGGCATTTAAACTTCTTATAACATGTATAAGAAAATTGCAGGTTTTGGAAAGGAACCTCAACATACATGGAATATTGAACAAGGGGTAACTGATGAAAAGCTGAGCACCAAGGGGCTGTGGATGCACAGAGCTGGGTGTAGGTGTAAAATGAACCTAGGACCTAGAATCTAGTCTCCACACATCCTTGCCAACTGATCAAATTTAAACTTGTAGTAAAAGTCATCAGCCTGTAGTTTCTGTACTGTCTATTAGCTCACTATAAGCTTGAGTTGAGTGCATTAGGTGAACCTCTCTTAGTGAAGTAAAGCACATGCAACCACACAGTGCTGTAGGCAAAGAGCACAGAGTAACTAGTGGAGAGTGTGAGTGCTTTGAAAGAACTGCAAAATACTGCAGGCCAGGGAATGCCACAGTTCATGGTCAGAGGCCAGGACAGGAATGGTGCTTGTGGTGTCCTTGCAGACTCCCACATTGCAAATAAATTTACAAAACATAATGACACACAGAGAGCTAGAAACCATAATCAGTATTTGAAATACTGGATTACAAGGCATCCCTGACTGCTCCACACCTGTTTCTTTTCCAACCTACTAACAGAGTTGCTTCATTTCCCCTGAAATGAAGAAGGCTTGAGACCCATAGCAGGATATAATTGAATCTTCTCTCTCTCCAGGAAGCAAAACTGGAGAATGTCTCAATCCCTGACTCATTTCTAAGAGCAGATTCACTCTTACTTTGTGAGAATGCTCTATTATGCCAGAGCACACATAGCATGATTCTCAGTATTGCTGGAAGCAGTGCCAAGCATTCATGTATTCATGTTACAACACTGATGATGATGAGGATGGTCATGACTGACTACAGATATAAGACCTGAAATTTTTAAACATATATATATTACTACAAATGTGTACTACAAAATTTATTCTGAAACTGAGTATTATTTTTACATAACACTTCCCAGAACCTTGGCAAAAGTGATAGATCAGAAGCCCTGACTTGTAATTTATTTGGTTTTCCACTGTTCTGCCACTCAGGCAAGACTTTTGCAGAGGCTAGAGGTTGGGAAAATGTCTGTGTTTTGGAAGTTACATGCTTATATATATATGTCTTCTAAGCTCCTATTTGTCCAAGTGTGGTCCAGATGCCCAGGATAGCTGTCTATACTGGGCAGACCAGAAAGGGTTCCACAACATACCACTGCCATCCCATTTCTCTTGAACACTTTCTCAAGATGAAACTGTGTCTTGTTTACCACAGTCCTGGTGATTCCTGCATTCTTAGTTCTAGACCGTGCAGTTCCTGCAGGAAAGACAGAAGATATTTATATGGGACAGATAAAAATGTATCTGATGAAGACATTCTGTAGTAGTTTTCAACAGTGGAGACTGAGAAGTGCACACACTTTCCATTTTTCCTACTTCTATACTAGAAGTGGATATTAGTCCTTTGCATTTTGTGAAACCTTCCTTCTTACAAAGACAGGTTAGGTGCTGTCTGAGAACAACTCTCAGGTTGGACTTTTTGAAGGAGTTAACCTAGTATCTGGATTCCAGATGGTACAGCAGAAGATCATCAAGCTGGAATAGTTTTACATGCTCAGGACATCAGAATTCTCTGCTCTTTAAAAATCAGGGAAGCAGCTAATGATACTGTCCCCTTTGCAGCCTCTGAAGCTGCTAAGAAACCCATTTTTGTTTCACTGGCTTCGATTTATACACCTATATTCTATTGAAATATTTAGAAGATGTCTAGATTCATAATGAGTATTAATCTCTTTGACAAATTCAAAAAACTGCAAACAGAATAACAAAATTACTCTTCCTCTCTAAACATTTTCACCCTTACCTGTACCAGGAAGTTAAAAAGTCTTGCTGGTATTAGCATTATCCTTCCTGCTGTTTCTGCTAAAGGGAAAAGTGGCAGGAGGATTTTTACTTTCCTACGTAGACAACTAATTGATTAAGGCTTTTGAAAACATCCCTTCTATATGCATGCAGGGCATAAAGTGGCATCTCAGTTATGTAGCACAAATCTTTGTTTGCTAGATATTTCAGTTTTGTTTTGTTTGCAACAGATGTATGAATGTAATGAACTTAATTGTACCATGCCAGCTTCAGGGAAAATGGGGATGTAGAGCAGGAGATTTAGAGTTTTCTGCAAGCCATTGGATTCAATATTCTACCTAATGTCAGAGGACGTGTACCCATGAATACTAGGTTTCCAAGCTACCCATAGACTAGTTTATCACATCAGAGACTACCTTTGCATGACACAGATTTTTGTAATGACTGGAAGGATCTGTAAGATTTCATATTAGTTCATAAAAAGCAGTTGTGATTACTGTCTGAAAAGCTAAGTGTGATACGAACCAATACACAATCCCATCGGTATTTAAAATAATTTATTGTAATAAATTCATGCTCCTTCTAATACCTACCTTATAGTATCAGCCTGGCCATAAGAGAATTGGATCACATTCCTTCTTGTGCATTAACAGGATTGTTAATTATGTTCCACTTTGCATTTGTGAAAAAAGTCAATGGATTTCTTTAGCTAGAACAAATGAGGTCATAATTTGAATTTAATGGGATTTCATGAGTAATTAAGGCTGTTTTATGCTGAAAAGTGTTTGTGACTGGTAGAGAGCTGTGAAAAGAACAACTACTTTTGCCTAATATTGAGATGAGTTCACAGCTGAGAGGAAAAAGAATTGATAGTGAAGTGAGAACATTTGAAATTGAACCATTGACGAAAAGTACAAATTAATTCTGCAATGCATTTTTTGTAGTCACTTTTCAAATGAAAACATACTGTGCTAAGGTTTACTTTTTCACTTGTAGATATGTGTTTCAGTGAAAGTTGCTTTCTTCTCTTTTACTTCAGATTACAAAAGCATCAAGAAGAAGTTTAAATGCTGGTTTAGCCTACTCAGAACATCATCAGATTCGTGTTTCCCAGCAAGACTACAAACTATTCCGATCCCTTTTTCTGCTGATGATCTCTTTCTTCATTATGTGGAGCCCAATAATAGTAATAATTTTTTTAATTTTAGTTCAGAACTTCAAAAAAGATTTACTTATTTTGCCATCGGTTTTCTTCTGGATAGCATTATTCACTTTTGCCAATTCTGCTGTCAATCCAATTCTGTATAATGTAGCCCATTTCAGACGTAAATGTCAGGAAATTCTTCTCTGTTGTACAGGGAACACTGAAAGGCATGGAGCAGGTACAGAAACCACTGCCAGAAGAAGTAACCGTGAACAGCCACATTTGTCTTTCATTACCAGATAATTATTTAAAGTCTGAGCTGTGCCACACTTTGGATTTTGTCTATGCTATCCCAGGCCACATAGGTCATTATGTTATAGTGTTACATACCAGAGGAGGTGGAAAAAAAGCTAAATATGTAATTTTAATTCCTGTGGGTAAAATTCTCTTGAGTTCATTGCTTTGCCTCAGTAAAATTTGGACAATTTTATCCAATGGATTGAATTCTCCTCTTGCGCTGAAATAAATAGAAATCTGGCAGTAAACTTGGTGAATGTAAAATAGTTGAATTAAGTACTTTAAACTTTGTAGTGAAAATGTTCATCCTCAGAAAGTAGCTGCTTTTGTTAAATCCAGTTTTTAAAGGGAACTTGATTAAACACTTCAATTACTGACTGTCTGAATGTAGGTTTGAGCAGAGTGACTGAAACAAAGTAATGAACATGTGTTATCACCAAGTAAATGACCAGTTTGGTTCCTTCTCAATTTAAAAATGTGGATTTAATACGTGAATTTACAAGTAAAGATTAAATAAATAGAATATAATTTGTCACGTGTAAAATATTTCTTTTAAAAAGATGCATATTTTTTATGTCTTTTTATGTCTTCATATAATAAAGATTAGTGATATATAGGGTCACTGAAATTTCTTTCTCTTTTCTAAATGATTTCCAGTATTTTATAGAGGAAATATAATGTTCTGTTTGAAAAGAAAATACATATACTTGGAGGTTTATGATAAATACTCTTTTGGTCAGAAATCGAAACTGCTGAAGAAAGCAAGATTAAATTCTTAATTATCACTATGTGTCACCAGTTCAAAATAGTACACTAAGATAATAGACTACTAATGAAACCAATGTCTATGTACAGATTTGCATACAATTTATGTCCCCTGTAATCCAAGTTTATTAAAATGTTTAATTGGTTTATTAACAAGGGGAGCTACACAGCTCAGATAAATATATTGAAAATCTAAATGAAGCCATTTAAAGCATTTTCCAGAGAACACATGATCAGTGTATTAACTTTACGTCTGTGGTGCTGTTACATGGTTTCTTTCCATAGGGTTGGATCTCCTTAAGAGCAAAATCCTGAAACACACAAAAAACACAGTTGTGTTTGTCAAACACTTTAGAGAAAATTTAATTACATGAACTTTCACCAAATTTAAAATGCATACATATCTAATGTCTTTAAAATGCTCTTGAGTCCAGCAGTCTGCTACTTGTAATGATAATACCATTATCTTACTCTGCAGTTTACAATTCCAAGGACTTTTCAACTTGGAACAAAATTCATCCAATCTTTTACACCTCTCCAGAGCATTGTAATACTTTTGCAGACAAGGTACTGGGCAGATCACTGAAAAAAGAGTATCTTTCAGTGATAAAAGAGTCTATACTTTAACAAGCTTCTAGTTATTTGCCTAAAAAAAATTAATTTAACAATGTCTTTCAACAAATTTTCTGACCCTCAAGAATTTCAAGAATTTTCTGACCCTCAGAACTTCTAGTTGCAATGGTAAATTAGCAGAAGAATATGCCAGTCTTTATTTCACAATTTTTGCTTCTAGCAAATGCTAACAGCAGATGCAGATTTCAGCTCTACTGACATTACAATGTATTTACAAGTATTCTAACTTAATATTGACTTTGACATTACACAGCTTAAAGCTATTTGAGCTATTACTCTGAGAGACTAAGTGTATCCTAGCTTGAGCTACTTCAGGAGCTGCCATCAAAATGCAGCGTGAGTTAAAACAAAAAACTTTCATTTCCTAGGCTTCTTTTTTTCCATTGAACAGCCAGTACAGATATTTTATTTTTTTTTTTAATCAAGGTAAGTTTTGTGCATCTGTTAGTTGAGAGGGTGCGCGCACACACACACACACACACACACACACACACACACACTCTCTGTCTCAAATAGCTTCAAGACATAGGCAGAGTGTGCACAATTAGCAACAGATACCAGCCTATTCTTGCAGGATTTGCCACCATCGGTCAGAATTTCAGCACAGTAACAATTGGATGCAGGTCAGTGCAGACAGCTGAGGTTGGTTTGTTTTGGTAATAATTCTGGAGCTCTTAATAGCAGTGTTTAAACTAAAGTAGTAAGGCCTCCAATCCACACAGAAGGAATTAAGCAAATTTTGTAAGACTTTGTAGTATGAAGCTTCCAAGAATTTTTACTTTTTTTTCAGTTTAGCTCACAATCATTCCCTCAGGCCCAAACGTGCTTGCTTTGCAGGAACTTTGGCTAATGATACTGGGGAATTCAGAATCAACTAATAATAGGGTCCTGATCAATAAAGGGAAAAATGCAAATTGCTGGCTTTAAGTTAAATTTATGCTTTGGTGCTGGGTTTATAAAATGTGGCATAATCCTTAATAAAAAAGTATCCAGGCTCCTATTTTTCATTTGCAAACTACAGGGCACACAGTTGTATCAGACACTGCACTCAACACCTAACATCTGACTAGGATATCAAAGAACAGTGTGACTTGGTAGATTAGATATTTGATATCTATAACAAACTAGAGGAAGTATGATCAACTTTTAAATTATATTAGATTTAACAGAATATCCCAAAACATCTGATTATTTGGTTTTCTTATTTTCAAAAATTTTCATTCTTGCTAGACTTGATTTGAAAAGCATGGAATTTGGGATTCAAAACAGAAAAGTATCATCAATTTGTAAAATATCACTGTTTCTCTTCTATCTTTTATGCAATCATACAATTCATTCGCAGAAGTTGATTCCACTTGCATTTATGATATCTCTTTTTCTTGACTGTTCTAAGTGTCAGCTGATTTATGTTGACTCCAAATTCTCATTCAAGACAATTTGTTTTTTTCATTGTTGTCAGGCACTTTTCCCAGGTCAGTGATTAGTACTGTAAACACCACCTACTTCAGCAGAGTAGGTGACACCCTTTCTTCAAGGCACCCTGTTATCAGCATACTACTTTACAGCAAGGCAATATATTACTCTGTGTTTATGGATCAGATAAACAGATAATAGAGCCACAACAGCTGACTTCGCTCATCTGTTCTGACTTTCTTTATAAAACACATAAGTTCCTTCAGTCAATCCCAGTTTGTTCTAGCATACAATTGAGAAAAGCCTTTAATCTTGATTTGGAGATTTCAGTGATGAAGAACACACAACAGCTCTTGGTAAACTGTTCCAAAGGTTAATGACCTTTGGATTCAAACAAATGGTTGTTTATTTCTGCACTGAATGTGTCCAGTTTAAAGTTCCATCCATTTAAATGTATTATTTCTGTGTTTGCAAGTCTTTTCTATCCAATTCCTATTGCTTGCGTGGACAAGTGTAGACTTTGCCCAGGTCAGCCTTTAACCTCTTTCTAATGAGAAAAGATAAAGTTCTTTGAAGCACTCACTGGAGGACACATTTTACAAACTTTCAATAATTTTCTCTGCTCTTGTTTGAAACTTCTGATTCATCCTCAGTACTTTTTCCAGTTATGCTGGTCACAAAATGTGACATAGCAATTAGACCTATGCCAAGCACAATAAGCTCATGTGAGTCTTGGTTTATGTATCCAAGAATTGTATTAACTCTTTTGCTCACATAATTACATTGGGAGTTCCCATTCAGCTGATTCACCAGTCAAGTCTTTCATAGACAGCATGTCTCCCAGGATGTGAGGGGTGAGGAGGGAGTACGGAGAGGTACTACTATTTTATTTGTTCTAAATATTTTGATTTTTCTTCTTCACTTTTTACAGTTCCCCACTCTGGGTGTAATTCTTATAAGTACATACATTATGGTTTCTTCTAGATGATTACCATTTGGCCTTTTGTAATATACTTGAGCATAAGTGAGCTATTTCCCTATGATGTAAGCTCAGCCTGACTACATGACTCAAGATAGTGTCATGCTTCCAGTATGAGGGCCATGTCCCACTTCCACACCTCTTTGTGAAGCAGCTGGCATGAGGACTTGTGAGAAAGGGTCTTCTATAAGGTATCCTTTCCAAGACTTGTATTTTCCTTAAAAGACTTTCTGAAGAATTTCTCAAAAAAGTATTTGAACAAAGGCAAAGAGATCTGATAAAAGATGCCAAATTACTTTTTACCGTACCTAGAAGTTTATCCCTACCATGTTTACTCACACTACATTGATTTGATTGTTTTACAACTTCCTCTAATTACTGTTTCAGCTGATCTGATACACTGCATGAAAAACTATGCACCTCATCTCTTTCAGATAAGGGAAGAAAAAGTTGGAAATAGCTTACTACGTCCTCCAGTTTTCAAAAGACAACATTACAGCCACTAAGTATCAAAGGCTTTATGCCTTTGATATCTAAGGAGCAAGAGAATCCCAGTGCTTTAGTCATTAAACCCTGAAATTAATTCTTCAGAAAAAAAAAGTTCTCACCATTATGAGTGATAACTCTGTATTTTCTGTCCAAACAGAGATCCATCTGCCTTTGTCTGACAATTTTCAGTGCATCTGGAGGCAATCCCTTGGGGTCCCGGGAGAACACAAAGGAGTAGCTATCAGCACAAGTGCCATCTGCATTTAGTTGGCGGCAGGAGTAGTGAAGAGCGTATGTATCGTAATCTGTGTCCACTACCCAGTGGTCATCATCTGGAAGAAACCATAGCAAAGAGGGAAAAGTGTTAGAGACACCCGTGAAATCTAGTAAATCAGAAATTGGACTAATGCCACAACTCTGTAAAGAAAATACTGATATGAAGAGCAGAGCAAATTATAACAGATTAGTTTTTCATTTATTTGTGTCCAGTACTTAATTCCATGTTTATTCTTTAAAAGAAAATAAAGACAGACATGCTAGGCCTGCTCAAGATAGCTCAAACACACAAATATTTTCCTGCCAGGAATGTTACTTAGCAATCTATTGTTAGTCTAATCTTTTTAAAGAAAAAAGATTGTTATGGAGTTTGCAGGTGTGTTAGAAATGTTATTTGCTGCAAGTTCCGCCATAAACCCTCTTCTTAAAACACAGTTACAACTTCAAAGAATTCTTAACTATTTAACTACGTAACCTGGCAAAAATCTGGTCACACTGTTAGGACACTCTGTCCTAACAGAAGTGAGGCTGTTTCAGTGTTTGCAGTAAAGCCTAACATATCTACACCTTCTTCTCCTGGAGCAAAAGATTCTCCCTTGCAGTACATCTGCATTGGTGAAGGCAACACTCTGTTGTCTTCCCCTTCTCTCCTGTGGGGGTAACACCAGACCTTTTAGAAGGGTAGAGTTTGGGGTCAGCCAGCAATCTGAAGAACTCAGCAGCATATTCTGAGGAGACCTGGGAACTATTTAAGACAAATTGGCATCCAAAATATGCTTTGCAACCATGTCTTTGGAAGGAATGAAGCTCCTGTCAGTTCCAAATTCTACCTGCTTCTCTTGGAACCAATCCAAAAAAATGTCTTGAGCTACAAAGTCTCCAAATCTCTACTTGGCTCAAGGAACTGATTTTGCGTAGGGTGTGACAGATGACATAAAACTATGAATATATCAATATATACATATGATCATATTTGTCTCTTAAAACAGATAAATCTCTACATTTGCAGACCCAAGACCAAACAAAATAACATTTTCTAAATCCTCTTTCCTGCTTGGCCAGCTCTGACATCATACTTCAGAGGGAACAGAAGCATCTGGTAACTGAGTTCTGAACTAAAACAAGTCTTAAAATATTTCATATGCCTTTCATTTCTTTCCAAACAGTGGCCTTCTATTATATTATTGGGTAACAAACAAAAGAAATAAAAAGATATACAAAGGCCAGGTCTTCAATTGTTTAAAGAAAGCCAACCAGCTGTCCCATATAAAAAGTAGTGATTACCTTGTTCACATTAAGCCTTGCAATATGATGGTTATTATGTCTTTTAAGTGTGTTTAAGAAATTCAACAGTACATTTTCCTTCTCCAGTATGGGCATACAACATAAATAGTTTTACAAGCAGTTCTGTATCTTCTATAGTTAAGTACTCACTTCCTTTCTGCAGAAAAGAGGCGACACCCCAGTACTTCATCTTGAACTTGGCAGGATCCTCTGTGTCAGTGAAAGAGCCGATCATGTCAGCACAGACATCCCAGTTACTGTAGTCAGAAACAAAGAAAATATCACATTCCAATCTAAGAGCATAGGTTCAGTTTGACTAGCACAGGGATAGCAGGTAGGATTGAAGCAGCAGTTTAGCAAAATGGAACAAGAGGAGAATGGCAAACAACTTACTTGAAGAGTCTGACTCTGCCCTTTGCAGTGGCAGTCATTTGTCCATTCTCATCTACGGTGAACTGGGCTACCACATTGTCCTGAAGAAACAGGCCCTCAGGATCTTTTTTTGCCATAGCATACCAGGTGCCACTGTACTACAAGGAAATAAAAAAGGCTGCAGTTAGACCTAGAACAATGGAAATGTTATAACCACACAGTACAGAATAGGGGAGGTAACAGAGGGAAGAGCATGCAGTTCTTTGACACCATGCCTCAAAGGTGTACCTAAGAAACATCTAGCTGTTTCAACAGCATAAACCCATCAATACATCCCAGTGCAGTCATAATTTGTCAAAAATACTGACCTTTTTTTGGTAATTGTATCTGTATTTGCATCTATCCAGTATAAGGAATACAAAATTTGGTAGAAAAAGGAATAACAATTGACAGATCTTGACAGATCTATGTATAATTTTTTTTTCTTGCAATGATGTCTGAAAACACTAGAATATTAATATTTCACAGGAACATTCCCTCTGCTTATACCCTACAGTTTTGAGACCAGTCTGCTAAAACTCATTTTCTGCAGTATTCCTGATGGTGCATCAGGATCCAGTATCTGTGGAGGTGTGGATACCACAAACTTTAGCTGTTTCTCAGTATTACAGTACGTGATTTTGGAATGTGACCACAATACCAAATTTTGTAGCCTGAAAAGAGCTATGCAAAACATCACACATCCAGGAGAGTAAAGAAGATTTACCCTGATCTTGTCGAAGTTCTCCTTGACTTTGAAGCTGCTTACTCGGCAGTCCCTCTCTGCAGTGCTGCTGCCCAGCAAGGCCAGTGACAGCAGCAGCAGCCAGGGCAGAGCTCTCTCTGTGTGGGCCATCCTGTCCCTACAGCAAACAGAGAATAGATCAGAAGCAGGTTCTGTCGCACAAGTGAAGGGAGGAAAGCTGCCCTGACAGCTCGCCAGAAATCATGCAGCTTTCCCAGCCAAGCAGCCTGGTTGTCCCCAGCGCACAAACAGCAGGGTCCCTTACAGACAGTGCCGGTCCCTGGAGCCTCTTGAGAGCCCAAGTGTTGATGATGCCCAGACAGGGAGTGCTTTATGTAGCCCCGGGGCTTTCGCAACCTGCTGAGCGGCAGAGCCAGCGCTGGAGGGGCCGGGGAGGCGGCTGATGGATGCTGCAGCTGGGCCCCTTCGTAACAGCCTCTTGTGTAACACCCATGGGCTCAGGTGGTCTTTGACCCTCATCTGCAGCCAAGCAGGCGCTAGGAGCAAATGCCTCTCTTTGCTTTTCCCAGCTCAAAAGCAGAGCTTGCACCTGGGGGAAGAGGTGTGCACATGTGTGAGGAGAACAAACGGAATGAGAGGCATCCCACCTTTGCGTGGGGCAGAGTGAACTGCCTCCGTGATCTTACACACTGCAGTCCAAAATCCATCTTACCCAACATGCTCAGCCCAGTTACAAGGTGCAGACTTGTTTCCTCCACCTCCTTCCCGAAGTCCTTTCCTCTTTTTTCCTGATAAACAGTGGCAAACATAATACTTGTAAGTTTCTGCTCATGTTTCTGAAAGCCTGGTCATGCCAGAATCCCTTCCAGTCCTCATGACTGGTTCCCTCTTGCATCAAAAAGGCTCTCTTGGGTGCAAAGTCATCTGAGCAGCTTCCAGCAAGAGGAACGGGGATCCTGCAGATCCTCAGGATGGTGAAAGAGCCTTTTTATGAGGTAGCAGGACTTCAGTGTGGCCTGCAAATACCTAAGTGCATGAACTCACCACATCTGGCCATTTTGACATCTGATTCATTTAAAATCAAATATTCCATAATTTCTATTCTGTTTTTTTGGCAAACTGTTTTCAGTTATATAAACCATTATTTTCTCCTGTCCAGGCAAGTTTTGCTGCCTCTCAGTCAATATTTGTTCTCTAGTTTCAACATCTTTAGGAAGCATTAGAGAAAATCTGTTAATTATTTTCTAGGCATGTAACTGGAGCAGGACAGGAATGATTGTTACCAAGAGAACTAATTCACCTCCTTTTTTCACCTCTCAATTTTTTTAAGGAATAAAGGCAGAAGCTTTTTGTTTAAAAGGCGGGTATTAATTACTTTAAAAATCAAGTAAAAATATAATTTAAATATAGAGATATCAATGTAGTATTAAAAAAACCTCAATAGTAGCCAATGTACAGCTTTAACCAATTTATTCAGCATGGCCTTTCCCAGAAGTCTACTAAATATTCTTTCATGCATTCATAAAAATACTAGACTGCTTTCTGTGGCTGTCCTTTATAATCTCATATATAATGCAAAGAATCTGATTGATTTATCTTCATTTTCTGCTTTATGTTGGAGGCTTTTTGCACAGTGAGTATGTCTTATTCACTTTCTCAAACATCTATTGCTTAACGCTGAGCAATCTATTGTTCCATGTCTGCCTTTGATTTCCTGGATAACATCAGACAGTAAAAATTCCACTATATTAAATATTAAGCTTCTGTTCATAGTAAAGAACATATTTAATACAGGGAACTAGAAGGGTGTATGTATATTAATTGTTCTGACACTTTCAGTGGTAGCTTTGCAGTAAGTCAACATTTCCATTTTTAAGCTGAGATTTTCAAATTTGCTAATTCCAATAAAGACTGAAGAGAAAAAGTAAGCTCTGTTCTTCTGGTGACTTTTAGAATCTTGCTGTAGTCTGGCAATGGTGATACTAGTGCTACATTTTTATAAAACCTTTACAAAACACTCATCGGTCTTAATATATGAATTTATCATATGAAATATGAACAAGACCAAAATCAACATGGATTTTCTTTTTTCAGTGTCTCACATGACTGACAGCAATAAGATGGATTATAGGTTAATTAATAAGCTTTGAATCTATTACTTAGTGCCAAGGAAGACTATTATTTTTTTATTCTCTCCCAATTTGTGAAATATTATCCTTTCTCCTAAGTTTACCTTGTTCAAAAATCTGTATACTGCTTTATATTACTAGAGAGGGCCTTGCAGAATCAAATCTATTTCACTAAAGTTTTTTCAATAGCATAATTGTCAATGAAGTTTTCAAAGGAGTCTACAGTCACTCATCCACATAAATCAAAACCTGCTGAGTTTTGACCATCTCTGATATTCTAGGTCAGTGTTCCTGTTATACATACTGCTGTTGACAGAAGATTTACAGACAGGAAATTAAACCAGGTATCAATGGAACAAAAAGTTACTTCTGTTAATAAGTTTTAATAAGATCAGTTCTGAAGTGTGCAAGAGATATTACAGTCTCCTAAATTAATCTGATGTTATAACTAAATCAGAGACATGTAATTTTGTATAAGTCATGGCACAGCATTTCTTTAATTGTGTACCTCTACTGATCTGTGCAACATTTGGTAACTCATATCTGGTGGAGCGGCCTGACAGACTTAGTAATTATAACTTCTACTCATTCAGGTCCTCAAATCTGGGATCTCTACAAACCCTAGACAATGCCCAAGGAAACTCTTCTTTTGATGTGTTATCATTGGGAATTTGGAGCAGTGCACCTTCAGTGAAATCACACCAGTATTTCGCAGTCAGATTTTGACAAGTTCAGAAGAGAAGCTGGGCAAGTGAGAATGACATGAAGGTTACAGGGAGCTGGGCTCTGTGCCTCCTCTGCTTTAGCTGTGCCTCCAATACTACCTACCAAAGACACAGCTTATATTGATGAAGTCCTTTCAGAGTTACAGATGAAGCACTTCCTTGGTTCAGAAGGACAAGGTTTTTAGGTATAAAGGCTTTTCTGTTGTTGGTTACATCTAGATCAGGGTTGAGGGAGGAATGGAAGGTTTCTGGCAGACAAGCATCTCTATGGCCATTCAAGGGTGAATTCTTTCTCAGTCCTAAGTGATGCAGCAGTGCTAGCAGAACTGTGTAAACTCATAAACAGTGTAAACTTCGCCTCAGTTAAATATCTTTTGGATTGATTGGGCTCTGGGTTTGCTTGAGAAATGATGTCAGGTAATGATCATCATCCAGACCTAGATATTCACCTCACAGATTTATACTTCTCATGCAAATAGAAAGGAACTTGGGCCATGATTTCAATTGAATCTGAGAGGAATATGCATAAATCAAGTCAATGATATCCAATGATTTCTAGGTTCTGGGAAAGCTCAGCCAATTATATAAAAGATAATTATTTAAATATTTATGAATTATTTAAATATTGGTAAGTTTCATACAAGACTTCTGATACTTGAGGATGGCAGCATAATATGAATATTGCAGACATTTTTTTTAAAGTCACTATGCATTTTTTGGAACTCTATTTAATGAAAGGGAAAGAAGGTCTTCTACCTTTGAATTTTGCCAAGAGGACAGAAAAGGGGCTAACTTCTGTTAGTGATTCTGTGACTGGATTATTTTCTACCTTAATAGCATGTAAAACTCTGCAATATTTTCAATTAGGTATAGCAAGGAAAAAAATATGGAAGGAAATGCCTAGAAAAAAGCTTTGATTGTAGGAGTTATTTTATCTTTGTAACTTTTGAAAAAAGGAAGAAATGAGCCAAATTACTATTTAAAGCATTTTTAACACTGCAACTTTCAAGCTTTATATATTAAAATAACTAAAATTTTCTTCTCGTTCACAAGAATAAGTTGAGCTCTTAGGAGAAAGTTGACTCAAAAAGTGCTAGTAGAAAATGGATCATCCATTTACAGCCAGACTACACATAGATTGAAAGACTTTTTGCTGTCTTCTCTTGATTGTTTATTTATAGAATGCCGTTCGCAAACATGGGTATCCATTGAACTCTCAGGGCAGATTTGCAGGCAAATGAATGACCATTGTGTGCACAGAGCAGGGGATGCAAGTGTAGCCACTGCCCTGTGAAAGCAGACTCACATCAACCACAAATGGCTGAGCCAAGGAGCTCCGTGTACTTTGTAAAGGACACAGTGTAAGCTGTCACCGTCACAGCTGTTCCTCTTGGTGGCAGTCTGAGTACAGAGGTCAAGGACAGAACGGAATAGAAAAGATTGCCCTTTGCTCCGTGCCAGCCTGTGTATTATCTGTTTTTGTAATTTAATGACACCACTTTTTGTTTAGGGAGTAAATTTACACTGAACTCTTTACAAACAGTATTTATTAACAGAACTAATTTTAAATGTTGCCTCTAATTTCTTTTGCAAGTCTTTCTGAGGACTGTGATACTGAATTGAATTTTTTTTCTGGACATATTACTAAAATGGAAACAATTGGAAACAAAGATCTAAACAGGCTGGCCAGTCATGTGAGTAAAGCTCTAAATTATAAATGATGGGAGACAGGGACATGATGAAGTCTAGCAATGAACCACAAAAATCACAAAGCAATAGGAGAATCTGACAGAAATAGAGACTGAGAGAGCTGGGACTCTTCAGCCCAAAAAAGTTTGACGGGATCTTAACAACATACATACCTGACAGAAGAGAATAAAGCAGACAGCCAGAGCTTTCTCAGCAGTGCTGAAAAACATTCTCCATAGTAAAAACTTGTCAAGTAACCTAAGATCACCAGGGACTATATGTGAGAATGGCTGAGATAAAAGGGTGCTGCCTTTTCCTTAGTTTGTATACTAAAATTCATGCCGAGCTATGAAGAAATCCATGCTTTTGGTCAAAGCTGCAGTGCATCTAGTAACTCAGGTTAACCCCTTCAGGCTGGACCTGGATTTACTTCAGCAAATCTCCCCCTGAGTCTATAATCTCTGTTGATTATAATTTCATGATCCCCTAGAGCTAATAATTGGTTGTTTTAAGAGAACATAAACAATTCCAGCTCTATGGAAAAAGCAGCTAACTTACTACCTTCAGTGTTTACATTTTTAAGATTATTTTTGTAAGAAAAGGGATAGAGAATTATTGTAAAAGAGACATGAAATTAAGGATGTTTATAAGAGTTCCTAGAAGATACCAAGTCAGTAACACCAAAACATTTCAGTGCCAAAACCTGGCTATGTTAGGGTCACACACCACCTGTTATAAAAACCTACAGAATTCATTCTCACAACCTATCCATTTAGAAAAAAACCCCAAACAACTGTGACTATTAAGTTCTTGGATTATAAATATGGATCTCCAATATCCAGAAAGTGACCTCGATATTAACCACATCAAAAGTAATGCAATTGAAATAAGCACATTTGATTTGTGTTCTTTCAGAAAATCTTAACTGAATAAACCACATCAACTGCTATCAGGATGGGCAGAGAGATTCAGATACCAACACTGAGCTGAACTGGGAAACCTTATAAATGCCTTTGACATTTAAGTGCTGCTTGAATCTATTTAAATAACCATGTCTGTCAGTTATCCTTCTTAGGAGTTTCCATGTATCACAAGGGCTCAGGAACGGTCTACTACTAAGAACTACTCCATAAATAGTTTGGTTTCTGTAGGTACTATGAACGTCAAAGGCAAATGACATCATATGTATTAAAATCACAAAGCACACATACTTGTGAGAGCCTCTGAAATTAAATTAAGTTTAAATACAATGAATTAGCTTTAACGAAGATAAAATGTTCAATACTGTGGAAAAAAGGTGAGTAAAGAAGGTAGAACAGAAAATAAAAGTCATAATCCAGCAGAGACACTTCAATTACAATTTTTCAAAAATAATTTCTATTGGTTTCTGTTATTTCTTTCCATGTCATTTCAGACTTGACAGAACAAGAATGAAATTTTAAGAATGAATCTAAATTAAGGAAAATACAGTAAGAATTGTTTTATGATATGAGACTGATTGTGGGACAGCCCAATATAAAGAATTGATGTTCAAACTGATTTATCATGTGTGATAAAGATTAATGTGTAAGTCTTGCATAGAAGTTAATATTTTTAGAATGTTTTAGCTGGGCATGAGACAGATCCTCTATAGGCACCTTCTACTTCAAAGAAGCTACTATGTGGAATGTTCCAAAGTCAGTAAAAAAAATGACTGAACACATAATGCAAAAAAAATGTTACTATTCCTTCTCATTATTTCATTGAGGCTCTTCAACATCTTCTTTTAAAGCACAGCATGAAAAGTAATGAGCTGGAAATTAGGAAGATGACAAGAAACAGTTTAACTTTATATAGTTTCATATAAAATTCCTTTCAAGTCTCTACTCTTTTATATTGATCAAATATTGAAACTGCTGATATTGAAATTGAGTAAGAATAAATGTGCCTTTCCTCTGCTGTTTTTTGCAAACTGTGTGTGTGTGTACAATGGTGACAACACTTTGCTGTGCTGCCACAAGTTCCTATCGCTGGGTCACCTGTCAAGAAGATGCTGCAAACTCACACACCCACCAGGGAGGGGCCTGTCCCCCAGGTTGCTGGGGGCAACAACCCAGTCAGAGAGAGAAGCCAAACCAAAATATGTTTGTAATGTGTTGATACACATTTTAGAATCAGTAGAGCATCTGCAATCTGGAAAAAATTAGTGCCATCATAGTGTTTAATATCATGGTCAAAGGGAAAAGTAATGTTAGGGTGTCATTGAGCATCTATCAGTGACCTGTTCTTCGTGCTCGAGCGTATCTGTGTCAGTTGCCCATGTTGATTCTTTGAGATCTGTTGATAAAAACAAATGTCAACACACTGTGGCTTCTGGCAGACAGATGATGTTGTGCTTTGGCAATACTCTTTTCTAATTAAAGGGTGTATGTGTTATTTCCTTACACCAAGACTTTCTCATCACTTCTGATCTATATGAATGCCATAAACAGAAGTAAGTTCAATTGTACTGCAGTCCTCCTACTGTGGTGGAATTCAGATCTGTTTCAATGAGCATATATAACTTACTGTCATAAATTCAGCCTTCTCATTCATGTAGCTTTGGAATATTCACTCCTCAAATTCAACACATTTTCCACTATTCCTTTCTATTAATGTGTGTAAAGTTGAACTTCTAATGGCAGGAAACTTTTAAACATGTATAACCATATATCTGTATCTATATAGATACATGGTTATCTATGGCATATCTATGAACAGATTCAAGATTCCCTCAATGCCTAATATTTGTCAAATACCCTTTTTATGCTATTTAATAGAACACACATCTCCAACTTTTCTGAAGAAAGTGTAGACCCTGACTGAATATTTATGCTTATAAAATAAAAATTTTGCACCTTCCACAACTCAGTTTGAATTTAATCAGTTTTCCGATTTTATTCTTTCATTTGGCTTTCTCTTTTTGAGGAAAAAAAAAAAAGGATAAGCCATATCTGGTTGTGCTAAGCCAAATTCTTATTTTTGTTCCATCTTCAACTAGGTAAATCATTTGTGCACTTGAGCAAGCTCTGTAAGGTCTTAAGGATTTCACCCATTTTATTCAAGTATAGCTTCATAATTATTTACTTTTAGAAATCCAATTTCTATCATCTCCTGACTATTTCAAGGAAAACTAAGTTCTACCATTTAAAAGATTTCTCTGTAACATTCTGTTCTCCTGCCCTTAAGTGCCTCTCACAAATACACGTGTGTACATCTGTGCACGTGTATAGTGTGGGGTAAGTATCTGGGTGGAATTTTTCATATGAAGTTTTAATAGGAACTTCTGTGTGCACAGTACAGTATTTGTAGTGTGAATGAAGGAGATAGCATACAGGTACAGTTATCTCAGTATCAGACAATTTTATAAGAACTGATTTGTTAGTTTAAAATGTTAAAATGATTCCCTGAGGATTTATGAGCTAAGAATGTTCAGGGGTTTAGTGTCCTGACATCTCTTTAATTAGCGGTCTCCAAGATCTCACACTAAGAGGATGCTAAGCCAGTGCCTTCTGTCATATCTCAGGAGTATCAGAAGGTTGGGAAGCCACAGAGGAAGATGAATGTATTATGTCTGTGAGCTACACAATATGTACAAAGTACATTTTTCTTACTACTAACAGGTTAGAACTTCTTGCAACCATTCCTGCTTAGATGGTGATGCAGTTCTAAAAGAAATTCTAAGAAAAATCCAGCAAAAATGGGTGAGGTAAATAAAGATGCCGTCGAAAAATACTTGGAGAACAATCCCCAGTTTGCCAAGGAGTATTTTGACCGAAAAATGAGACCAGAAGTGGTGGGAAGTATCTTTAACGTGAACCCTGGAAGTGTGAAGGAAGGAGTCAGCTTCAAAGACATGTCCCGTCTGGAGGAGTGTAACATACTTTTTGAGTTGATAACAGAAATTCAGGAGGAGGCATGTGTTATGGAAAAGATAGTGCACAAGACCTTGCAGAGGCTGGCACAGCTGCTGGAAGCTGATCGCTGTAGTCTGTTCGTTTGTCGTTCCCGGAATGGTACTCCAGAGGTAGCCTCCAGGATTCTTGATATCACTCCAACTTCCCAATATGAGCAGAATTTGGTGAAACCAGAAAATGAGACTGTTTTTCCTCTGGACATCGGGATAGTGGGATGGGTTGCTCATACCAAGAAGTTTTTTAATATACCTGATGTGACAAAGGTAAGTGACTTCTCTTGAGGAATGGTGTTCTGTGCATTTGCTTACTCAGCCTCCTGCCCAGGGCTTGAGATAAAAAGTTGTTCTTCATAAAAATCTCAGAGACAGAAATCCAGACCAATAACATGAGAAAAACATCAGCAGAGATGGCTTAAAATCCAATATAAGCATAATATGTAGCCTAGTTAGGTGTTTTCAGTGTCCTTGTAGTAGTTGTAATGTCAATGACTATAATAATGGAGGAATACATTAGATTAATAGAGACCATTAAATACCTGAGTTTCTGCTGAATAAGGCAGGCTTGTATTCTGTTTTCCAGGATGGGCTTGCAAGGGTTCTCTGTCATTATTCCATGCTGCCATGCATGCATCTCTGAATCCTTTAATTTGCAGCTTTTGTAATGAAGATATATCCTTATTAGTAAGTGAATGAGGACAGAGGATGATGTCCATGTACATGTTCAGCTTCATGTCAGTGTTTGATTTAAAATGGGTTTGATTTTGAGTATATCTGGATCCAGGTCTTTGTTCAAAACCATCTATAGAAGAAACTTATTGAGTCAGCTGTTCTAATATTTTTGAAGTTCTTGTTGAATCTATGCTAAATCACCTTCTTTTGTTAAGGTGCCAATAAGAGTTTATTTATTATATTTATTCATTTAATTTAAATATTTATTATTATTTATTACAAATGGTAATTAAAATGAGGACTGACCTAACAGAAGTGAAACACGGTATATGAGGTCTTTCTTTAGAAACTGCTCTGAAATACATGGGGAAATGCAAACATGCTTTGAATTTTAAGATTTCTTTAAAAATAACTAACCATGCACCATCAAATGCTGGCATCTTAATTTCTTTTTAGTCCTATGTTGAAAATCTGCACATAATCATATGGTCCTAAGGACCCTAGGAACATGATAAATGGTCCTAAGATATTTATCAAAATGTCAGTATGGATTCTCAGTATTTCCTATGCAGTCAATTTAAAATTCCAGAATATTTTAGAGATAGAAACCACTATAGTGTCCTAAGCTCCAGCTAAATAATCAAAATATTTATACACTGCAGTTAACTATGTTTTGAATGAGGTAAACAAACAATAATATATTTTATAATGCTAAAAGTTATAAAGGACTACTTTTAAAGCTCAGAAACAAATGAATATTTATACATAAGTGAAAAGAACATTCCAGTATACAGTAAACTGCCCCAGATGTAAGTAGGAATCATAGTGGCAAACAGAAGACTGACTGATTTGAGAAAATAATCAGTTCATTTTCAACTGACCACTAATATGCTTTCTTCAATGGCTGCTGTTCTGACAAGTGTCTGATTTACTGCCTCTTACCAGCACATGGGAAGATTGGAGGATAATCCCTCCAAGTTCATAAGACTGATTACATGCGAAAAGATCAGGAGGATCAAGAAAGATGTGCCTCCTATCAGACACTGCTCTGCTTCTTAATATCATTATATGAGAGGCACCTGGAACAGAGCAGTGTGTTTGCAGTGGGATTTGTTCAAAATTTTGTGACAAGTGTTGTTTATATATGCTTAAGGGAGAGAACTTTTCTGTCCATCTGATCCTGCTAGGTGTTTTGCACTCACAAATTAATTTATGTCAGCTGAGTATCTGTTACTATTCAATCATTCTAAGGTAATCTTTACTTAGGCACCCATTTACTCTCTTAGGATTACTGAGGTGTATGCCATTTAGGCACACATTTGAAAATGCAATTCAACTATGGTCACATTAATCTAAATTTGGTAACTAAATATCATCAGAATATTGACCGTTTATTAGATAATTGTGCAACTCCCAGAGACTTCACTGGTACCAAGGTTTGATATTCATAAACAACCCTAAAAATTTCAAAAATGTCAGCATTTTCATTCTTTGTGTTCAAAAAGTCAATGTGCAAGTGCACACTCCTCACACAAGAAGAGCTCCCAATTATGTCACCAGCAAACCCAGAGCTGCAGCTTGAGTCGGTAATGTTTAAAGAGCATAATTACTCCATGGCAGCAGAAATATGCAGCCACTGAAATCTTTATCACATTTTAGAAAGGATAATTATTTTTCAGTTCACTACATACACACTTCAGTCAAATGCGATTGTCTGCTACCCAAATTCTGATCAAAAAACAACAGGAAGAGTTAAGCCAGAGAAGAATTTTGCCCCTCCTGCATTGTCAGAACACAAAATGCACAATGATTACTTCTAGTTGGCTATAGTACTTTAAAAATGTTATGTCCAGCCACTTTTTACTGTTGACACAGTCCATATGCAAACAGCATAGTGTTTTTTAAGTCTTAAGTACATGACAACATTGACAAATGCATGGTGTGACATTTTCATGCTCCAATCATTACCCCTTCATAACAAAAGTAAATGCAATAAAAGATCACAACAGTAATAAATCACTGAAAAAATGAAAGACTCCACTTTTAGTGCCTGGTAACCAGTTCTTTAGGGATTATCTCCTTCTTCTAACTGGAAAGGTACCAATAAACGTGAGGAAGCTCCTCATCCTGACTAATGCTCTAGAAAAGAAAAGCAGAGGAAAAGATACAGACCTTCAATAATTAACTTAGTAGTCAGTCTCCTCCCCACAAGATTATGGACCTGTTGACTGTGAGAGCTAATAGAGTTTAATCCAGGATTTAATTGTTGTGAGAAACAGGAGGCCAGGCAGGACCATTACCCTACTAATTTGTCTCACATTATTCACAGGGTCTAGCAGAGTGCCTCAAATATTACACAGTACAGGCTACAAAAAATCAGGTATTTCCATTAATATTCTTTTAACAGTAACTGATAACACAGACAACAATAAAGGAGAGTACAATTACCTTATGTTTTTCTCCCAGCATTATTTCCAAATAAAACTAAGAACTAAAAAGCAGTGTGCATTTTTTGGGGAATCAAAATCCCACATTCTTGGCTTGTAAGAAACAATAATAAAGATTTTATATATTTACTTTAATCCATAACCTATTTAAATTATTGCACTGTTCCTTTCAATTCAAAAGTATTTGAAGACAAGGATTTAATTAAGGTCTGGAAAGTCAATAAATAAAATTCTTTATTTGAGTATAAAATTATAAAAATAGTGAAAAATGCTTCAAAAGAAGTGATGACTTTTTGATTAGGTCTATAAAGGGACTGAAATATTTTGATGCTGAAATTACCAGCCCTCATTTTTTGAAGTCTTGCACTGGAGTTCACAACCCCCAGCGAAGCGAAGAAACAAGAGACCATGGGAGATTCCAACTCAGATTAAACATCCAGAAGAGTGATCCTTGTGGCACCTAATTTAACCACTGGAAACCTATGATACAAATCAACTTAAACACATCTTCAACTTGCAAGCATTGGTATCATCCCTTTGTAAGCTGATCTAGCTTCAGAGCAGCAGCTCCACACTTCAACCCAAGAGTGGGAGAGACTTTAATTCCAGGCCTGTCTAAACTGTCAGGAGTTTCAGATTACTGTGGATGTTCTGGTCCCTAGATTCCAGGCTGTGGGAGGTAGCTTTTTGCATGGGAAAAATATGCACTGTAAATGTTAATGTCTACTCCTCCATTTTATCTCATCTTGCTAATAAACACTAGATTATCAGAAACTCATACTCAACAAATATTAACTGGAAAAACGGAAACACGTTCAAATCTTCTGTAATGCAGAATTTAATCAATTTACCAGAAAACATTTTAACACAGGAACAAATTTCTATTAATTACGACTACCAGAAGAAAACCCCAACCGATTTTTTCCTTTATTTACTATTCCAAGAGGAAAGTTTCCAAAATTGAAAAAAAAAAAGTACATTAAAAATTAAAATTATAAGCTCTCTTTTATCTAATTTTCTTATTTCACCTGAAAAAAACTATATAATACAAATCCATTTTCAAGAAACTGCAAAATTGTCAATAGCAATAGTCATATGGCAAATAACAAGCAGGTATTTCATTGACATAATTGAAAAGTTCAACACTCTACTGCTATTAAATATGTATTAATTTCTCTTTGATTCAGTTTCAGAACTCTAGTCACATTGACAATAACAAAGTCAATTTGTTCTGTAATGCTAGTAAGTTACATCTTAAAACTAATTTTATATCTGTGAAAATATGCAATTTTTGGAGTGTGGCCCAAGAAGGGGCCAGGTAGATGATAGTACGTGCTTTTTATTTTCTATTCATACACAATTATATCATTATGAAACAAAAACATTTGTGAGTTGAAATTAGGCTAAGTAGAAGTAAGAGATGAAGCATTGTAGCACATTGATACCACCTATCAAGTGGTTAAAATTTTGAGAAATTTGAGCCAAAGCAAGACAATCAGTGGAAGAACAATTATCAGGAAGAGAAGAAAATGCTGTAGAACTACCAGAAAGAAAACCAGAAACATGTGGAGATAATGCAAAGAAATATGCACAGTTTGAGCTCATCCATCCAACACAGAACCTTCCATCCAATAGGAGCAATATAGTCATAACTGCAAGGGGTAACAGTAACCCCTTCTTCCTCTGTTCCCTTTACAAGGGGAAAAACATGGAGGAAAACAGGCATCTGCTGTCTTGGCCCTATCACCTTACCTGCAGGATTAGTCTTATCCCTTGTGTTGGGTGACTTCACCCGCAGGCAGCATTGCAGGGACGAGTGGCTGGAAAGCTGCCTGAAGAAAAAGACCTGGATGTGCTGATCAACAGGAGCTGAACATGAGCCAGCAGTGCCCAGGTGGGCAAGAAGGCCAGGAGCATCCTGTCTTGGATCAGAAACTGTGTGGCCAGCAGGAACAGGGCAGAGATTGCTGCCCTGTACCAAGCACTGGTGAGACTACACATCAAATCCTGGGTCCAGCTGTGGGTCTCTCACTACAAGAAACATACTGAGGTGCTGGAGCATTTCCAGAGCAGGGTGACAAAGCTGAAGGAGGATCTGGAACACAAGTCCTATGAGGAGTGGCTGAAATAGCTGAGAGTATTAAGCCTGGAGAAAAGAAGGCTCAGAGGGGCCTTATCAGTGTCTACAAATCCCTTAAAGGTGGGGGTCAGCCACTTCTCCCAACTAACAAATAATAGGATAACTGGAAGTGGCCTCAGGTTGTGACAAGAGAGGTTCAGACTGGATATCAGGAAACATTCCTCCATCAAAAGGGTTGTGCTAGCTGCTTGTGCTAGCTAGGTGCTGGTGCTGGCTTTCTGCAAATCCAGCATGGTGCATATCTTTGGGCTATTTAAAGAACTGATCGTTATAGAGTAAATGGTTTGGTATCTCAGCATTAAATGGAGCTAGTAGGAAATGTCTGCAAATGTACTACAGTTAGGGAGTTAGTAGCAGATTTCTTTTCCATAATTTCTCTTTTAAAGTCTATTTTGTGATTTAACTGAGAGCTGAAAGTTCAAAACAGTGCTCTAAAAGATAGTTTGATTCATAAGATCAGGCTCAAGTAGACTAAGTGTCCATATTCATGTAGTCATGGAAGCACCAAGATGTTCTTCTGGCTCTGGTACTGCAGACCACATTTCTTGCTGATTTGTCTATGAACATGATTTCTTAGTTGTTGTGAAAAGTGATTTTCTTGGGTAAAAAGAAAGAGCTTATATTCCCAAGAGAAAATATTTTTAAAACTGTCAGAAATATAGGCTTCAAAATTCCTAGAAATTATGTATAAAAGATTCAATAATGAAAAGCCTCAATCAAAGCACAATGTTTTGCTTGTATATGCAAATCATGTGAGACAGGAGTTTTTGTATGTGCTGAGAGAATACTGCCAATGCATTAACATTTTTATCTTTCTACTTCACACTGTCTAGGCACAGGAAGGCTAGTGATTACTGAACTTTCTGTTTATTAACAGAGAGTTGTATTAAAATGTTTCTATCCTTTGCAAAAATTGTATGACTAAAGTGCTTCTTCCAAATACTTCTGATCACCACTGCTTGTACCTTCATTCCGAAGTTATTAAACTAAGTCAGACACAGCAGCTGAATCCTGTTGATTCAGCTCATTTGGTGTCTACATATCCTTTCAAGTGTTCAGAAATGCAGAAGTGTCTGAAATGCTTATTTATTCCTTCACAGCAGAATACAGTACCCTAAACCCAGGAACCTGGGCCTCTCCAGAAATGCTAGATGTTCTTAGTGGCAGAGGGACTACAAAACAGGGTTAAGTTACCTGTCTAATTTACTGGGTTTTCAATGGTTAAAACAGTCATAAGCACAAAACCTGAAGCTCAAAACCATACCCAAGTCCAGAATGGTTGTGTCAGTAGATAATACATCCCACAGAAAACTGAATATTTCCATGTAATAATGTATTTGTTTAGCAGGTTGCAGAACAGTATTTGATTCTTACACAGAAGAGATAGATCGCCTGGAATTTTCTCTGGTTATCTGTTAAATGAGATACTCCTATACCTTTCTCTGAGCAAAATAGAAAATAACAAATAAGCGAGTTTGTTGGAAAAAGAGAAAGTGTCCCCTTTTCTCCTGAACAATATATTCAAAAGTGGCTATACTTTCCAAGGACCTAATAGAGCTTGATACAATGAATGAGATTTATGGGGCTGACACAGACTGTCCTTAAGGGAAAAAATTCTCTATAAAAGAGCATAAATACGATATTTAAGAGTTACTTCCAGACATTTAATTTGTTTAACTGAAATGCAGCCCTAGAAGGAAATATAAAATGGAAACATTAAAGAAGGAAAAAGCCCAAACTTTAATGCTTTGATGACTTAATAAAATTATGTCTTTCTTTTCAGAGTTGTAGATGCTATAAATTCAACATATACTAGAAACAATAGCTAGAGAGGAGAGGGTCAAAAGGAAATGAAGAGGAAAAATCTAAATAATAGACAAATCATTTTAGTTCTGGCATTTAGTTTGGGGTTTTGTTTAAGTAGCTTTATGTATAACCTATGAAAGCTGAAATTCCATTATGTGTCATCCTGCAACATTCTCCAGCCTATAACCAAGGAAGCCACCTTGGGATGCACCACGCAGATCTCAGCTGCCTAAGCTAATGCAGTAATGAATAGCAGCAATGTTTGCAGCTCTGGGGATAGACATGCAGTGTAAGTGGGTTGAGTGCTCATCTTTGAAGAAGTTTGAGCACTGACATGTTATCAGTGAAATGTGAGGGGGAGGAAAAGGCTCCAAGAAGACAGTCTGGCTATTTTAGCTGCTTAGTAGAATCATGGCATTTCTCAGTATACACACATCAACAGATTTTAAACCTCCAACTCATGACTCACCTCACTCAGATGTATTTTCCTAATAACATAACAAAACATAACAGCCCTTGACAAACAGACTTCCCTGAAAATGTTTAAATACCATTTTTATTAAATTAAAGAGAACATTAAAGCCTTTTAAGAAAACACTGAGGATTTCTTGGATATGAGGAAATAAAACAGGTCTCCATGAAGCATGAACTAGCTTATCTATATTTTTACACAAAAAATTTAAAATAATAGCTTTTGCTAAACCCTCCTCAGCATTTGGTTTTAAGGATGAAAATGTAAATCTGGAGTAGTGAGTTGTGGCTCATTCATTAGTCACATGGCCTTATTCCCACAGGATCACACACTCAACAAAAGCAGCTCTGATCCTATATCCTATATCCTCTACTTATATCCTTTCACCAAAAGAGACTGTAGAGCTGGGAGCAATAGGGATGAGAGTGTGTCAGTCAGGAAAGAATAAGAAACAGGTCAGCCAGATGAATGCTTCCTGGGGATGCTTCTCCGCCATAAGTATTTTTATGCAGGACAAGAGGTACTTTTAAATATTGTACGAGGGAAATGTATAATGAATTTTATTCATTGAAATAATTAATTAATGATAAATACTAACATAGCTATGAAGTAATTCTCTAAAATGCAAGCCATATATATTAGTTTCAAAGGTAGTCACAAGGTCATATTATTATTTCACTTATGCTAAATTTCCCGTATTTTTAATTCCTCAGCAGTATGATAAAGCTTTATGCACAGAACTTGGTTTCAGAAGCTATCTTCATAACCAATACCTTAGTTAAGCTTGTACACATAATTTTAAAAGATTGAGTTGAGTAATGATAGTGGGGGTTTTTTCAAGTATAAACCTACTGCACTGTGAAACACTGCTCACAGCATTGCAAATATCAGTTATTAAATGAAATGATCATTTACTCTTGGTGTGGTAATTGTGCGTTCAGCTTGTGATTTTTTTCCCCTTTTCTTTCAGAACAACCATTTTTCTGACTTTATGGACAAAAGAACTGGCTATAAAACAGTCAATATGATGGCAACTGCAATTACACAGGGTAAAGAGGTGCTTGCTGTTGTGATGGCACTCAACAAATTAAATGCCCCTGAGTTCTCAAAAGAGGATGAAGAGGTAAAATGTCATACAATAACAGAGCTTTTAGTTCAACAAGTAGTTTGAGTGAGTCTATATCCTAATTTAATACTTTTGTCTTATTTTTGATCTTTTTCATTTTAGGTATTTAAAAAATACCTCAACTTTATATCTTTGGTGGTAAGAAATCAGCATACATCGTATCTCCACAATATTGAATCACGAAGAAGCCAGGTATAAAAACATTTTTTAATAAAAATTCTTCATTTTTCTCTGAAACAATTCTCATTCCTGCTATTTTATATTCTTGCAATCTTATTGAATTAAAGATACAATCTATTTATTCCTTTTTAATTTGTTAACAGTGATGCACCTCATAATTTAATTCTGAAATGCCTAGGATTCATATGCTTACGTTTTCCTGCCGTTCTGAACATTATCCTTTTTCTCTTTTGTTGTAAATAGATGCTTCTGTGGTCTGCCAACAAAGTGTTTGAAGAGCTAACAGACATAGAACGACAGTTTCATAAAGCACTCTATACTATTCGAATGTATTTGAATTGTGAAAGATACTCTGTTGGTCTGCTGGACATGACTAAAGAGAAGGTAACAATTATTTTTCCTATTTGCTAGAAACTCCTATGGTGAAGTCCAATCAAATCATAATACACAGATGTGCTATCACCTATGAGCACAGAGTGATTTGTTTTTTTCCTTTTTCCCTTTGTATCACTTTCTCAGGAGTTCTATGACGAGTGGCCAATCCGGCTGGGGGAGGCAGAGCCTTACAAAGGCCCCAAGACACCTGATGGACGAGTGAGGATATTATTTTTTCTTTTTATGAATCTTAAGTTTGACATTGAAGTTGTGTACAAGTCACCTAGATGGTTTTATATTTTTATTTAGGAAGTCAACTTTTATAAGATTATTGACTATTTGTTACATGGACAAGAAGAAATCAAAGTCATTCCGTGAGTATTCATTGGCAGCTTGTGAATATGTGGTAATTAGTTATTGCTGGGATAGAATAGCATGTCTACATTGTAGAAATAAATTAATTTCATTGTGTCTCAAAAGGTCACCTCCAGCAGATCACTGGTGTCTTGTCAGTGGATTGCCAACATACGTTGCTGAAAATGGTCTTGTAAGTTCATAGCAAAACTAAAAACTAGCATTTTAAATCATGCAGTTGATCTGATTGAATTAAAAAAAAAACCCAAAGCTCCCCATGGCCAAAATCCTTTACAAAAATGATGTTTCCAGTGCCTTCGGTCCCAGTGAAATCATTTGAATGAATATTTTGGGTAGAGACAAGGCCTCAGCACAAACAGTGAAAACAGCAGGATAATTTCCCTCAGATTGTGGAGATATCAGAGGAATAATGTGTGTGTCTGATGTCACTTTCCAGGTGTGCTAAATGTCACCAAAAATGTCAAAGTAAAAAAATCATCACATGCAAGGCTTTAAATTTTTCTTAATTTCCTCTATCTTCTTGCATAGACATATGTAATTCAAAGTCAGGATGCATGACAGCTGCGAGTAACCCTGAGGCATTTTTAATAGAGCCCTTAGTACTCAATTATTTATTTCTAGAAACCTCCATGCCATTTTAAACTGGAAGTGATTTTCTTAATCATTATGCTTTTGCACTGATACACTGAAGGACTTTGCTACAAACATTCCAAAATTATGTCTGTTAGAATAGCCACATCTACTTTAAGAGGAACAGTTTTAGTTTCTGTAGCTAGCTAGGATAGTCACTACTGTTAGCTTAGAAAATAAATATTTCTTTAAAAAATATTAGACCAAGTTTTGATGTCCATTATATCCCATTTAAACAATGTGTCATTTTTTTTATGCTGCAGATTTGTAACATGATGAATGCACCAGCAGACGAATACTTCTCATTTCAGGTAAATTCAGTAATGTTAATAATTATAAATATTGTAAAAAATATTCTAGTGCTTGCCACTAATTTGTTATACAGTTGATCACATAAATAATTTTTCATTTGATTGTGATGTACAAACAAAATATTTTTGTTACATTGTTTATGTCCATAGCTGTATTATTACTTTCAAAGAAATACACATTTCCTGGTTTTTGGTTTTCCTATAGAAAGGACCAGTGGATGAATCTGGATGGGTTATCAAAAATGTCTTGTCATTGCCTATTGTCAACAAAAAAGAAGAAATTGTGGGAGTTGCAACGTTTTACAACAGGAAAGATGGAAAACCTTTTGACGAGTATGATGAACAGATCATTGAAGTAAGCTTAATGCGATTAGAGGGTTTGAGGAACTATGTGATGTTAAAAAGATGTTACAGTAAAAAGTTATTTTTATATGTCCAAAATTTTTCAAATAGGCCATTATTAGCATTTAGTCAAATGTCTATCTTCTTCACAATGAAGTTTCTTAAGAATCTGAGATTTAATCTCCCTTTATAAGACTGAAAATTTTTGAGTTATCATTTACATTCCAGTGATGAACAAAAGTTGCTTATAATTTTACTTTTAATCCTTTGACTTTTTAATGATGGTCAGCATCACCTAAATAGCAGTGGGTAAGCAGGTACAGTGTGCTGCTTGCCAATGGATGCCAAGCCTGTGATCGTGGGAGTTCACAGAGTATTCATAATCACATGCACTCAGGCAAGATAAGATGCTACACAGTGTACCCAAGTCCACCTGCCTGACTTAAGCTTCATAAGCCTCAAAGTCCTGTATATAAAGTGGGAATATTAATTACTTAGTTACTAAGCTGAGCCAAACGTCATCAGAAGCTGTGAGTGCTAACAGAAATGCCTGAAGGAAGATAAAGGCCTCTAACAAGTAGATAGCACCTTGCTTTTCAAAGGATATTAACAGAAATGAGACTTTAAGAAAACTAAGTGCAAATTGTCAGGTTCATTCTGTTGTTATGGCATCATCTCTGCTTTACTTGACTTTGTTGCAGACTCTCACACAGTTCCTGGGGTGGTCTGTTTTAAATACTGACACTTACGACAAAATGAACAAACTTGAAAACAGGAAAGACATTGCTCAGGAAATGCTTATGTACCAGACAAAGGCCACCCCTGCTGAAGTTGAATCTATCCTGGTAAGTTTCTGTCCACAGCCACAAAATTATAAAATGGGAAATTTACTACACAAAACCTGAATTTTCTTACTCTTTTTTTGTTTTAGAAATACAAAGAGAAATTAAATGTGAACAGTTTAGATGAATGTGAGCAAAAGGATCTCATCAGGATTTTGGTAAGTCATTAAACTGAAAAGTCTGGTGGCATATTTACATCAGACAGCAATGTGTCCTCACCGTAGAAAACACTGTGTATGGTGAAATTGTGATTAATACAATCAATGTTAGCAGTTCCACAGGCTAGACAGAGTTGATTTATTTGAACACATCCTCAGCCCCTTCTCTCCTTCTTTGTGCAGACGTCACTGCTACCGACAGGGAACTATTCTGTCCCAAATGTACATCAAGACACTTGGACAGTCAGAGTTACATAGAGATTTTTATATTAATGAACATTTTAAGTATTAAATTTCTTTAAATATTCATAGGGAAAATTCTATATCTATAACTGAATTTAATTTATTTAATCCAAAAATAAAAGAAGGGATATTGTGGTGAGGCCACTTTCATTTTTGGTAAGAGAACACAGGTAGAAGTGTCCAGTAGAACAAACTTACTTTCAGATTATTTTTCCTGCATTTCTGTAGGAAGAGAAGTCTATAGAAAGTGACTCGAGACTCCACAGTGACAAAACAGATTTGATTTTTCAGAGTAATACTACTCTGTATTACTAAAATAAAAATGAGTTTGCAGTGGAGTCCTCTGACTGCCTTAGTATTTCAGTCTAGAAAGGCAGTGTGTTTAGAAGAAAGCTCCTATTTTTGCCTATTTAGTGCACTTCTGTCCTGGAGCACATGAATTGGCCTACTTTATCTGAAAAAAACTTCAAATTCAGAGTAAAGATGTGCTCTGAATGAAAACACTGAATGGACTTTCACTGTTAATGGATCAAAACAGAGCTAGGTTGAAAAAAAAAGGTCAAAATATACACATATCTATTGACTTCCAGTACCAACCACTTCATGTATTTCCTCTTATTACACCACATTTGGTGTACACATAACCATAGGGAAAAGATCTCATGAAACTGATTTTAGTTATGTATATGTGCATGCTGGAATGCATTGGTGTTAATGTTTTGCTGGCTTCCACACAACAGATGATAACACAGCTTGCAAGTGGTGAAATAAAAAACATCAACATACAGTGTGTAGCTTCACATGCCTTTTAAAAGAAATTTGATTTAGCAGCATGAAAATCTTCAAAAAATAACAGACATTATAAAATTTCTCCACAGGTAGAACAAAATCTGATTATTCTGATACAGGCTCCAAATTTAAAAACATAATACTGGTATGAATTTTTAAATCTACATAAAGCAATTTGTTCTTTGAACACTTTGGAGTCACAATTTCAAAAGTCTAATATCTTCTGCACTCCCAAGTTCCAATGCAAGTGCTTTATCCTATTATAAGACCTGGAATCCCAGATAACTAATAGGATAAAGCAGGTGTTTCTAGATCTGATGATTCACTAAGTAATGGGTCTTAAAACAGCACTGGTCTAGGTTTCTCTGTCCTTGATCTCAAACTTGCGTAGATATAAAGGAAAAACCCAGGGAGAAGGAAAGGGAGGGTCAGCCTTATTTGTTGAAATATGTGTCTACATTCAGTTGTCTTTTTCTTTCTCCATAAAGTGAAGATCATTTATAGACGACTGAGGAGGAAGGGATATTATATTGGGATAATATATTTTTTGTGTTGCATCAGACTTCCTTGAAGAATTCCTGTTTGAATTGGAACGCATTCTTTAAAATATCATGCTGCTCTCCCTAGGCTTTGAGAGAGATGAAAAATGTTAGAGAACAGTTCACTAATAGCACAACTACCAGTTAGACCATTAAATGTGAATCTACATTATATATACAAAATAAGCAATTTAATTTTGTTAAGAAAAAGATGAATGTAGTCTTGAGATCGGGTTAAAAGTAGGAGAATCATGGGATTTTATACCAGGGAAGAGAATTTCCAAGCACCAAGATTTCTAAACTAAGGAAATGTTGAGATGGTGTTGCCCAACATATTGTGTTGGAATTGAGAATAGGAATTGCCAAGGCTTTTATCAATTAATTTTGAGAAGAAAGCCAGCAGTACCATGATGGTATTTCATAATTTAATACACATTAGTTCATATTGACACCTGAGACCTTTGAAGACATAGTAAGCATACTGTCCTTGAGTAGTATTTCTATTGAAGAAAATGAAAAACAAATTTCCAACTTTGTTCTTGACAGAAAACCCCTTGTTTTTGATATTTCCTAACAGAAAGAAGAATTACCTGATCCCAAAGATTTAGAGCTGTACGAATTCCGCTTCAGTGACTTCCCTGTTACAGAGCATGGCCTGATAACTTGTGGAATACGACTGTTCTTTGAGATAAATGTTGTTGAAAAATTCAAAGTCCCAGCAGAGGTCTGGTTAATTTTTCTTGTTTATTTTTATTTTTAAATAGAAGAAAAAGGGCAGGTTTTACATACTTTAATCTAGAAGGCAATACTAAAATATTAGTGATATGGTTAACAATCTTTCATTCTCAATGAAACACTTACATATTGTCATAAAAACATAAAATTAATCCTGAATTGTATAAGCTAGGTAAGGAATTAAATGCATATTACATCTTACATTAATCCATGTAAGAAAAAATTGTTGTTTTCATGTTTAATTCAATGAAAAACATTTATTTTCACAGAATTTGCATAATTAAGTAATTTCATAGTATATTCTAGTTATTTAATGGGAATTCCTTTGTTCTGTTTCAATGAACAGCTGTCTGACTCACTTTTGTCCCCAATAGGTCCTTACAAGATGGATGTACACAGTCAGGAAGGGTTATCGGGATATCACTTACCATAACTGGAGACATGGATTCAATGTGGGACAAACAATGTTTACTCTGCTGATGGTAATGTTGCTAATAGTAACCCCAAATTCATTAATTAGTATTCTTTCAACTCCAGATGGAAAATTCAGGAAAACACATGCTCAGAGTTATCTGTTTTATTTTTACAGACAGGCAAAATAAAGAAATACTATACTGATTTAGAAGCCTTTGCCATGGTTGCTGCTGCTTTCTGCCATGACATTGATCACAGAGGGACCAATAACTTGTATCAAATGAAGTAAGTAAAAGTGATCAAATCTATGGAATGTACTATTTTTAGGGGAAAACAAACAAAAAAATGGTCAAAACTTGCAAAAATATAAGGTGTATGTATTCCATACTCATCTGGCATGAATAAATAATTATGTTGCAGAAGATTCCTGCCCCAGAGCACTTCAGGCATCTGAAATACAAAGACAAAAGGCAAAGGCAGAATCTTAGAAGGATCTTCTGAAGCTGCAATCCATTTTTAAGACTTTGGCTTTATAAAACTCTAGCAATGCTTGGATTGTAGCAGACAGAGCCTCATGTGCATGAGGACACAAAGAAATTAGGAAAGTAAATTAAAATCCACAATTGGATTACTTTTCAAGACGGCACTTTTCTGGAGAGGGATGCAAGATATGACATAGACAAGGGCCAGTTTAGAGGGAGAAAGAATTTTTTTCTTTGTTTTCCACTGTCTAATTTTACTAGTTCAGTTGTTCCCCTCCACACTCAGTTTCCTGATACAGGTCCTTTCCTGAGGTGTAATCTCCTCACATTATATGAAAGTCTGAGTCAACAAGCTTCTATTGCTTCAACAAGTTCTATTGCTGGGTCCACAGGCCCAGAAGTTACACATCATGAGGTTAAAGCTTTGCAATTCATGCTGTAATATGTTCTGAGAAAATATTCTAAAGGATTTGTGATTTTTGTCTTATTATGAAACAATATTAATTCATTTAGATTTTCCTTTGTATTAAAACATCATGTATCATGGTGAGATCCATTCTTCTCCTGAGGAGGGAACACCCTACCATCTAGTCTTTTATGTGATCTGTGAGGGCTCATTTCCATGTGCTGGAGAACACATTTCTCAGAATGCCATGTGTACTAGGAGATTATAATTTTCTGGCTAGTTTCCACCAGCTGTATCTCCAGAATGATTGAACCTACCCCTTTGACCCTGAATCCACTCCTCACATTTCAGCCTTTTCAGACAGCGTGCTAGAGCAGTGACGCAAAGGGATTTTCTGATTATTCCCAGGGATTCTCCAGGTGACGTAGGAAAGAGAATGACAGATGCTGGTCCTTATTCAATGGACTGCCTCTCATCCAAACAAGTTTAAGGGGGGGTTGTAGCGGGTGGGGTTTAAATCTTCCCACTGTGGTCTTCCCTAGATGAAAGCCCTCTGCATGAGGTCATGTGCAGAAAAGCTATTTATAGAACTCATCAGGCTTTACCACGACAGTCCTAATCACAACAGAAAATGCGGGTGCCATGTAGCAATCCACCTTGGGTTATCTGGGAAACAGAGCTATAATCCAAGGGGAAAAGGAGGAAAATACACTTTCAAAAATGTAGAACTACCTGGACCCCTGTAGGTAGGATGCTTCTCCCTTCATCTCATAACCATAATCTGATGCAGAATTTCCTCTTCTTGAAGCTTAGTCCAATGTCAGCGGATTGCTTTAAGACCTGTGGTAAAACTGAACAAACTTGAGCTATCAGGATTTTGCTGTCCAAAAAATGGCAATTCTGGGGGACTAAAATAGCCCAAGGGCAGTGGAGGAATTAAACTCCATTATACTGTTACTTTAGATTTAAGTTACTGTTGACTAGAATCCCAAGGCACACAGCCCAGTCATTACAGACGTACAAGAGTTCAAAAGCCATGCCACAGAATAAACACTAAAAGATGGATAAAGGCTACTTTTAAGGTACATAAAAGGAGCATAAATTAAACAATCAGCAAAACTGAACATGCAAGACAAAATGAAGGCATATTTTAAATATCAAAGTTTTTGAGTTTTGAGGCATCTAACCATGACTTTGACTTTAATGGGCATTGAACAGCCAGCGACCTCCAAGTTCCATCATGACTCAGTCACAAAAATGAACGGAAGCAAATTGGGTTTTTCTCTCTGCATCATACCAATACCTAATGTATACAGATTACACTATCATACCAGTAATATGAAACCTGAATAAAAACTGTTGCCTTCAAATTATATATATATATTATACGCTAAAGAATTGCTTATTTTTCCACAGGTCAGCTGCTCCCCTGGCAAAACTTCATGGTTCTTCCATTTTAGAAAGGCATCACCTAGAGTACAGTAAAACCCTGCTGCAAGACGAGGTGTGTCATGGATCTGCTGCTCACACCAACCAACACTGATGATCCAATTAAGTTACAATCTTCCAAATTTCACTGGGTCTCATGTGTTTCCCTTGGTCCACATAAGAAATGCTAAAATACAGAAATTTTAGACAAACTCTTATACATTTTCCACTTTTAGAGAAACACCAGTGATTCTATCTGGAACAGATTGGCCTCAGATAGGAAAGCTTCTCCTTTGGGCCTCGCTCACGTTCCTCAGGTTTTGTTTATACAAAACAGCTGATGTTGAAACCAAAGCAGAAAATACTATACACACACACACATATATATACACACACAAAATCTTGTCATGCAATGGCCGTGCCTGGTTTATGAGGTCTGAGTTCAGCTGCAGGTCCTGGCAGCTGAGGGACAAAAGGAGATGTTCATGAGGGGCCCCCTTGCCCTCAGGCCAGACCGTCCCACACCCTACCTTGTTAGCAGGGCCGGGAATGGCGGGCTCTGCTGCAGCTCCGGTACCGATGCTCCTGCGTTGGGCAGCCGTGCCCAGCTGCCCTTCCCTTGCCCTTCCAGCTGCCCTTCCCAGCAGCTCTGGTTGCACCCCGGGCTCAGCCGCCCCTCAGGGCCCCGCTCCTCCATTGCCCCTCAGGGCCCCGCTGCTCCATTGCCCCTCAGGGCCCCGCTGCTCCATTGGGCACCTCCCTGCCCTCAGCTGCGCCAGGCCTAGCTACAGCAAAGGACACTACTTAAACTCTCTGCCATGTATTTTGCAGGGTGATTTAACAGCAGGGCATGCACATATGCACCCCTTCCATCCCTTGTTTGCAGCAGCAGGACAGGCACCCACTTCACACTCATTTTCCGCTTCTAATCCCTGTGGTGATGCTGTTGCCCAACCTCATGAGGCCACAGGATAAATCCTTACACTAAGCAGTAGTACTGTGTTAATAAAAAAACCCAGATGATTTATGACATGAAAACAAACAAACACTTTCCCTTTATTGACGGCAATGTACTTTTTCAAATGTGAGATGCCAGGGAGTGACTGCTGCTCTTGGGCAGAGCAGGCGGCAGGGCCTCTGCAGGCTCTCACCAGCAGCATCGCCGTGCCCTGGCTCCCACCGGCCTTGTGTCTCTGTTAAAGAAGGAAATAAAACCTAGACATTTAGAAAAATACTGTATGATGGTCACATTCCCTTCACCTGAGGAAAAGGACATTGCATGTACCATGGTAGGTCCCATACACTGCTACAGGCAATTGGGCCAACACAGTTTAACAGGAGGAAAAGGGGAACTGGGAAGCTTTAAAAAGTCAGGAAAATTAGGTTAATCGAATGTGAACTCTTAATTTTTATCATTATTTTAATTTAAGGACTGTAATCGACCAATTTTTTTACCCTGTTCTGTGAGACAATCTGTATAGTACAAACCAAAGACAGTGTTATAAAAGGAATTGAAATCCTAAACTTTCCACCTTGCAGAGTTTAAACATCTTCCAGAACCTAAATAAGCGCCAGTATGAAACCGTTCTGCACTTATTTGAAGTTGCAATAATAGCAACTGACTTGGCTTTGTATTTCAAGTAAGTACTAAATTCTGTATAACTTCCTACTGAAAAAAAATCAATCCTATCGAATGTATAACTGTAATTTTTAGTTGTTTATACGCAGAATACAAAGATGTTTATATGCAGGGAACAGAGCTCTATTTAACAGTGTCGTTGAGTCTAATTCTTGCAAAAACCAAGACATTCTTAATTTGATTATAAGCTTTCAAATTAGAGAATTCATGAATGTATATAATACTTAGTAGGTAATACATTTAGTAGGCCATTCCAATATACTTTTAGTTACAGCAAGCACTATATTCCAGAAGTGTGGATTCAATAGCCTAATCATAAGGTTGTGTGCCTTGTGATACTTAACATACCATACAACAGATACTCAGAGTAAACAGGAGCATGCTGAAAATTAAAAAAACCCAGCAGACATCCACTGATCCCAGTGCTAAATATGGCAAACACTCCAAAAATCAAACTATCAATTTTGTTCCTAAGTTAGTGAATGAATGTGCTCTAATAATGGCTATCTTCCTTAAAGATATGTGGAGCCTTTTGTTTTATGACTGGGACAATTTAAAATCAGAAGCCGAGTAAAAATTCAGGAAATTGTTTAATAACAGTTATAAAGATTTAGAGAACAGTAATTTCATTATTTCATTCATTCTAAGCACAAACTAGAAGATTTATGAAGCAGTTGGAAGATAGGCTTATGTTTTTGAAAGTTATTTTCAGTAAGATCTTAGCAATTCTTGTGATTTTGGATGGGAGGGAATGGTAAATCACCTATTAGTATTTGTTTCACTTTTCCCAATTCAGTATGTTAAAGGAAGTAATGAACATTTAATGCTAAAAAATGAGAATGTCACTCAAAGAGTTTAATCTGAAGAGGTAGGAAATTGGCTATTTGTTCCTTTGTCAGGAACTCTGACATATTACTTCACATGTCAGTGGTATGTAGGGAAAAGAAGTGTATAAGCCACCTAAAAAGTTTGCATTCAACAGTGGGAAAGTATTACTTTGATACTACTATGACTAGGATGGTACTTGAGAAAAGCACAAATATTATAAATATTATTTAATATTTCATTTTTAATCCAGAAACTTTCATTCAGTAATATATGCTTTATTGGTTTGTTTTACCAGGAAAAGAACTATGTTTCAAAAGATTGTGGATGCAATTGAAAAAATGGAAACAGAAGAGCAGGCAATTAAGTATATATCTATTGACCCGACGAAAAAAGAAGTCATCATGTAGGTGGTCAATATTTTACTCTTTATTCGATCAATTATCGAGGACTAGATGTTAAAACAATTTGGGCACCTAAAAATGCAGTGATGAGCATAACCATGATTTTGATTTAGAAGAAGAGGCCTATAATCTTTTTAAAAAGGGCAAAATATTAATTAATTTGTCATCTTAAATTCCTTAAAATCTAGACCTTTTATTTTTTATAATCACCCTAGCACTGGATAGTTAGGGTTGGTAGGGACCTTCTGTCCAACCCTTCTCCCAAGGCAGGGTGACCTAGAGCAGGTTACACAGGACCTGATCCAGGCAGGTTTTGAATGTCTCCAGATAGACTCCACAACAACCCTGGTAGCCTGTTCCAGTGCTCTCCTACCCTTAATAGATACTTGTTCTTCCCCATGTGGAGGTGGAAATTCTTGTGGTTTAGTTTATTGCCATTGCTCCTCACCCTGTTGTTGGGCAGCACTGAAAAGAGTCTGGTACCATCCTCCTGACACCCAAAACCATACTTGTTTGGGGTTTTGTTTTCAAAGGGCTATGATGATGACTGGATGTGACCTGTCTGCAATAACCAAGCCCTGGGAAGTGCAGAGTAAGGTAGGTACTTTTGAAGTAGACAATACTGCATTTACTCTCCGTTCTATTGCCCATTTGGTGCATGATCAATTAAACAAATAACTTATTATTACTTGATACATATTTAAGTACCTGTTGCTTCCAGAAAAGAACTTTTACCTCTCTGTCACTGTAAGTAAAGGTGGTCAGTGATGTCTCAATCACTCTATAGTTGTTAACCCTTCTCTACTTTCCTTCCACTATAATAGCTGATTCTGGCAGCTGTTCTAGCTACCCTTAAGTATCACTGAATTATTTCTTTGCTAGACAACTTTTGCTACTTTCCAGCTATTTTTAAGGCACAGATTTAACAACAGTATGGTTAGAATTGTGTATATTCTGTAGATCCTGGTGCCATTGCAAAGCAGATTAAACACACTAAAATTCTGTGCATAAGTACTTCAAGTACTCCAGTATTTATTGACTATCGTGCTGAAGAACATCACTTAGCCTAACAGGAATATGTTTTAAAAAAGTATTATCAAAATACAACTGAAAATACTTGTTCTTTGAAGTTATACACATTACAGGTATTACAAAACTCTCATGTTGCTAAAATAGCCTTGGTTTTGTTGGCAATAATATGTTATTTACTCAGCATGCATCAAAATATTGCTAGTGATAATTTGCTGGGAAAAGCCTTAAGTCCTGCAGACAGTGTCTTTAAGTTTTTTCATGTTTTCTGGAAAGCCTTGTTTTATTTTTTATTTATGTAAATGTACTACTTTCTGCTGACAATCCAACTGAATTCTACCTATTTAGGTTGCTCTCATGGTTGCAAACGAATTTTGGGAGCAAGGCGACTTGGAACGAACTGTGCTACAGCAACAACCTATTGTAAGTACTAAATAATTCAACTGAGTTAAGCAATATTAACTGTTATTAAAACTTTTAATAAATAATGAACCATGATGCTTATGAGATCACTCTACCAAAGAGCTACATATTCTAAATTACTGCTCTTCTGTTCTAGCCTATGATGGACAGAAACAAAGGAGATGAACTACCTAAGCTCCAAGTTGGTTTCATAGACTTTGTGTGTACATTTGTGTACAAGGTAATAACTGGTTTTGGTTTCCTGTTACAGAATTCTGACACCACAATTAGTGACAAGATGTTGTAGTAAAAAATTCTGAACAGCAGTAGTACTCTTGCTCACAGGATGAACAGCTATCACAACCAACATAATTTTTCAGTATTTTGATACATCAAAGAATTGTTCCCATAGAATAAATTCAAGAGATGTGAAGTAAATTTATAAAAGAGGAAGATCCCAGAGAAACTTCAGGATGCTGAAGTTTTGTTATTGATTTGAAAGATTGAATTACAAAATCCAGCTTGATTCTTCCCAGACCCATTTAATATAAGCAAGCAATGGGGATGATTACAGAAGACCCTTAATAGCACAACCAAGGGAATAGGAATATGCAATATTTGGGGCATGTAGATATGCTGTTTCTTCTATATGGAACTGAAATGTCCACATTCTTAATCCCTGTCTAGTTTTTAATATTATCCAAAAATGTCATGCAAAAATGTGACTTTTTAACATCTTCAGAAATATCCTCATCTGCTTGGAATGTATTACAGGATAACAGACGTTTTAATTGTATCCTGATACTGATAATCATATGATAAAGTATCATATATCATAGCCGTATTATATGAGGCAGACTATCATATGTAGGATTAAGGAAGATATTAAAATATGTGTCATACAAATTCCAGTATTTTCCTAACAGATTATGTCCACAATAGAGCATTAGCACCCCAACACATTGTTGTATTTCCAACAATATGTCTTGGAATTAGATGTAATAGAAAAATGAAATGTTTTCTCAGCAATATTTTCACAATTTCAGACTTAAAAATTCATCAGTGCTTACAAATTTCTAATTTACTAATTTCAATTGCTTGTACAGGAATTCTCAAGGTTTCACAAGGAAATTACACCTATGTTTGATGGTCTTCAAAACAACAGGGTTGAATGGAAAACACGAGCTGATGAATATGAAGAGAAGATGAAAGCTATTGAGGAACAAAAGAAAAAGGAAGAAGAAGCTGCCCAAAAAGGTTAAGTAACTTCTTAGGTTTTCATTTACATATGTATTTATAGCAGTCAACATATTCTCTCTCTCTTTCAAATTCACACATGCAGTGCAATTGTGCAGTATTAAACTTTAAACTAATGGTATGCAAGTTCTGAATTAGCCAAATTAGTTTTATCTTTACTTGAAAGAGAAGTAACCTTTAAAGATTATACAAATACAATACACTGGTCTCGTTTTCTGAACTGCAGAATTATATAATATGATCACCAGAAAAGTGAAGGGAATGTAACATTTCTTCTTTCTAAAGACTTAAAATTGAATGTAATTAAACAGTTGCTTATCTGAAATACAAGAGATGTATCAAAATTCTGTGTGGCATCAGCCCCAAATGTATTCAGGTGCTTTGTTTTCAGTTGAAAATGAAAAACATCAGAGAGCAGAGAGTATGCATTCAGAACATAAAAGAACAGTGCCAATCTCCACTTCTCTTCCAATTTTAAGATAAAGCTTTTGGCTCTAGTTCCTTACCACCAGTTTCTTGGCTGAAATACACTCTCTCATATAACAAATTCAACATTAATCTTCCAAAGACAGACCAAGTCCTAAAACTGGAAGCATGGTTCTGCATAGCATAACCTAGAAGAGAATATGATTTTATAGAAACTTGAAACCTGTCACTCAAGTGTAAGAGTGAAATTATAAATTTTTATTCATTGTATTGCTTGTGGAGCAGCAGGTCTACAGCTCTACCAATCGATTGAGATGACTGAAAAGGTTCAAAGATTAAAAAAAACAATGTGTGATTGAAACAGTGATATATGGTCAGCTAGTTTGAAGAAGAAAAGTTAGTTTATTCTGAGTTTCACACATCTTTAAAATATAAAACAGTACCAAATAATTTATTTGTTAATCAATATCTGTGGGAAATAGGTGAGTATTCTTCATATTTCACACAAAAGAGGCTATTCAAAGCCACCCATCAAGTTACTGTCAGTGTGTGAGCTAGTTATTGGCTCCTACAAAATTGATACTAAGTTACAATAAAAATAAATGTAAAAATAAAAATTGCTATCAAGTGGTTTAAGAAGCACTGTAAGTTACATGATTTAATCAAAGCAGATTTTTGAAAGAATTTAATAGAATGAGACAAATATTTTAGCCTGCTCACACTGTGATACTACTTACACACATTTTCACAGAAATTCCACCCTCCTACTTGCTCCCAAATTTATTTTCAATGACACTTTCATTTTTTGGAAATCATAATTTTATTTAAGATTCATTTATTGCTGAGAACTAGCTGATTGTCTGCATGAAAAGAATACTATTTCCTTACACTGGAACATAACCATCTGAACTTTACAGAAATACCAGCAAAACAAAACAAAAAAGCAAACCTGGGACCTCCTTACACAACTTCGCTTTCTCAGCAAACCTCCTTGTACATTTGCTTTCTCAGCAAAGAATATTATCATAAAAGGTTACTGAACTCAGAACCAATGCTCCCTAAGCATAAGCTTCTTAAATAGAAATTAAATAATCAATCAGGTATTTCTACTCTCACTTGGAAGTCAGAACCATCCTACATCACTGGTATTTTTGAATCACTTAAGTCATTGAATTAAGAAATACTTTCCTTATAGGAAGTCTTACACAGGCAAGCATAGACAGACTGATTTGCAGAAACTAAGGATCCGGCCTTTGCATATTATCATAATTGGCAACACAAAACAAAAGGAAATTATTCTGCATCCTTTAAAAACATACACTGGAATGAAGCCAAGGAAATTTATGAAGAACAGATTTGACTCTGTCAAATCAAGGCCATGCAAATATATGAGTTTGTTAAGTCAGTTCATACATACAAAGATTTGATACATGCTGAACCATGGTGGTTTCTTTAGAACACACTGACCTGGCTATTCTTAGCCATTCAGTAGACAAAAAATAAACATGTTTGCTGAACCACTACAGTGGAAAGTTCAGAACTGAAATAAAGCAAAATACAGTATTGAACTGAAAAAAAATCAAATACATATTCAGTAACATAGTGTTGATTATATCCACAAATTACAGAGGGTAGGACACTGATTATGTGACATGTTTCAATGCAGGTGGGAAGGGTCGAAAATGACCTAGTAACATGGTGATCCACAGCTTTCAAATGTAAGTTTTAATTCTAATATTGGTATCTTACCTTAAGTGAATCTGGAAATGGAATTTATTACATTTAAAGAATCTTAATGACCATGAAAACATCTGTGGCATCATTTGAGAGAGAGTAAAAGAATCAGTAGCTATAATTAAAAACATGAAAAGTTTCTCTCTCTCTTAATTAGTAATTACAAAGGGATTCATGCAGGGTTGGAAAAAGGTGTATGCAATTAGGTCAAATTAAAAGTTTTTGTATAATCTGCTTCAAAAAAAGATTCACAGATTATATTGATTCAAGAATTTCCTTCTTTTGCATGGCTTGCATACCTCAGTTTTGTATGTGTGGGACAGAGTCATATATTTAAATACTGAAACTTTCCAGTAAGAGTGGTTCAGTGTGTGTTTGGTCCCTTTAGAAATGTTGGTGTCAACTCCTACGCTATATACACATATGTATATATAACATGTCATTGTTTCTTATTCCAATATCCCAGACAAGCAGTGAAATTTCAGACAGCCTAACACACGTAATATGCATAAAATAAAAGCAGAACTCTGTTATAAAGAGTTAGAACATCTAAAATTAACAGATAATACTCATATTACTTTCCTTCCTTGTTTTTTAACAGAAGGTGGTGCTGGAGGTGGTGGAGGTGGTGAAGAAGGAAAATCCAAAACATGTGTAGTTTTGTAATTCTTTGTCTCAGACACCGTTCCTGCTACAAGAAAAGACATCTAGAAAAACTTCAATGAGCCCCAGTGGACTTCTGCTTTGCATAGAATAGTATAGAGCCATCTCTTAATCTTCTTAAACACTTGCCATTTGTTGGAAATAATTTTTAATGGATTAAAAAACTGTTACAATTAAAAACTGGAAAAACTAATGGTGCAAAATGAGTTAACTGTGTACTCTAGGTATTTTTTCATGTCGCTCAATTTACATACAGTACTTTTATTAAAATATGTAACTTCTACATACTGTCCAGAAAAAATATAATTTTGACAGATGTTATATGAAATTACTGAATGAAATCTAAGATGTAAAATTCAAACCAAAAATTGCAATATTTGTAACTTGGATATTTAGATTTTTATACTATGTGTATTTCCTTAATCTGTAATTCTGTCATTTTCCTTTATTCTCAATACTATATAAAGTCCTAGAGTAAAAAATTTCTTTCACTTTAGGAATGCTCAACACAGTTCCCTAGCTCTTATCTGTAAAAAGCAGGCCCATGGCACACTGTATTTTTTCCAAAATTAGCAATGATAAATGGGTAAATTATAGCTATTGTAGCCTTTTGATTGCATGCAAATGGCTCTCCCACAGTTCCTAAACTGACCAGCTTTTATTGTAAAAATCAAAGATAGCAGACCACAAACATCATACTTTACACATAAGTAAAAGTTTACTGAGATACACCAGCATATCTACAGCAGGATCAGCATTCAAGGGCATTTTAAAAAGGCTCAGGTACTCCCAGTGCATCTCTTTCAAAATGCAATAAATTAAAGTATTTGAAAACCAATTAATTGATAGTGATTAAATCTTCTGAGGGAGAGCAAAGTAGAAGGGCATCAAAACTCCCATTACCTGTCTTTCTACAACCAAGTAGACAGACTGCACACAAATTAGCTCTTCATGATCTTCCTCCCCAAACCTTTGGAACAAGTGCACTGCATACTTTCCACTCAGGAAGGCAGCTCCTGCAGATGTTGGAAGGCAAAGGGCCACTATGTTAGGCACAGACCTGAGTATTCACTGGAACCAGTTTCAAATCTAAGGAGATGGATGTCAAATGCAACTCCTGTAATAAAGAAATTCAACATTCAGACTCAATCCTGCTACTTTTCCTGCTCCTTTAAACAAAGCAGACTTACACTTCTTTTTCCTCTGAAGGATGTTCCATATCCACATGGAAGGGAGAATGAACAATTTGCTCTTTCTAAACCTTTCTAAGAATGCTCTATGAACAGAGATACCGTGTACATTTATCACTCAAAATTACAGGAATCCACAAAAAAGCTCCAAACACAACATTCTGACTTATAAATGGGCCAAATATTTTATGCAAACAGTTATGACATAAAACTGGATATCATGTTATTTTCTGTATTAAATGCTAAATGTACTAAAGAAAACCATTTCAAGGTTGCTAGATAATGTAATTTTAATCAAACTGTATTAAATTATGTATTTAATATGTATAGTGTAACTTTTTATAACTGTATTTTAAAGATCCAAAGAGAAGCTAGTTATTCAGACCACTTACTTAATATACAATACTTGAAGCAACAAATATAGCAACATAGTTGACAAAAGCCCCTTTGGGCAAGTTGCACATGTTTAAGCAGATTGCTGCAGATTGGATTTGACTCTCAGCCAAGCTGGCAAGATGCAAGATGACAGAGAATTAACCTTTAAATCCACCTTCTTACCTAAAGAAGCCTTCATGCAAGGATACATTTATTTCTTACTCAAGGACGCCCTAAATATGTCCTTGTACTGTCATCTATTATGTAAGTACAAAATATTTAAAATGTAATTATGTTAAGTAATACTTGTAAATAGAGTTCTCAACTTATTAATATTGGTGCATGTCAAATGTTCATAAATACACTACAACCATCTCTGCTCTGTTAGATTGTCCACATCAAATACTTACTAGAAATATTTTCTATACCTACAGTGAGAAGTATTTATCAAAAATATATTTTATACATTAACTTCCTCAGATTAACATGAAAACTGAATTTTAAAAAGCTTTACTTTTGTATCCAAAGTAATTCTCACCAGAGAGAAAAAATATAGGCATGGTACCTATTCATGTGCAGACTGTTTCTTTGGAAATGTGACTGAATGACTGTGTAAAGATGTGTTGCAACTCAAAGAAGAAGATGAATCCAGTAAGTTTCTCAAGCAATATACGTGCTTTATTTGTATATTTGGGATTACACGTGAAATAAGGATTAACATTCAATCAACAGAAAGGAGATCAGAAGGCACAGGTAACATAAAAGTCACGTACATCTCCAGTAGAAAGCCACACGTTATTTTTTACACCAAAAATTTCATCAACCCACCAAATTTTTATAGGTGGAATTGTAAGACACATCACTTTACAACTAAAGTCACAATAAACTTTTTAAAGGAGTAGGAGAGATTTCAGATATGGTTTACTTAATTCAAGTAGAACACATATTTGACAAAATTTGAACTTCTTCAATAGCATTTGAAGATATTTACAAGAGACTAGTACCCAAATGTTGAAGCCTCAGCAGCCAATAAATTTAAGGATTTAAGGCTATTAATTCCTGTTTAATAAATTAAAAATATAAATATATTAAAGTGTATGGCTTTAAACTACTCACCGAATCTTACAAAATGCTCCTTTACAAAAATCCATCAATAAACAAAGTTTGGGATAAAATAAAAGCAGTGAACTTCCTTGTTGTAATGTTAATAAATATATTCTTGTTTGTTTAAGTTTGGGTGCCACATATGTTTTGCACTGAAGGGAAAAAAATTATGTCTCTTGTTTCAAGAGTATGCAGACTACTACAAGAAACAGAAAGTTTTGAGATTTGAAGCCTTCTACAAGGACAGTCCACCCAAATGGTCCATATAGTGACTGTAGAAAAGGTATGCTGGCAGATAGAGGTCTCTGGAAAATTATGACTGGATTTCCAGACTTACATCTTGACAACTCATGAAGAAAATCAGCCTACATCAATTGCAAGTTTTAGAGAAATAAGTCTTGAAAATACTCCTCAAACTCCTCTTCCCTGTAACAACAACAAAAAATAAAAGTCAGAAATTTTGCTTTGGATAAGCAAAGATAATCTTCGTATGAAAAAGTTTTAGCAAACTTTTGATTAGAATTGTAGAATATATAGATAATTTTGACTTACTCTGTGACTTGACTCTTAGCACCTACTGCTAAGATACTAATGGTACAGTAGGGGGTAAGGCAGCAGCAGTTATGGTGTGGCTTAACAAAGATTTTTTTCAAGAGTTGCATATGTCTCCTCTTTAAAAACACATTTTTAGGTTCACTGCGTGGAAAGAGATTTGACACAACCTTTTATGTGTGAACACTCATTGAAACACTCAGGACTACTCTGTCTTTGCAATTCTGAATGGACCCTGTTTCAGTAGCTGCAAGTACATTATGTCAAACTAACCGTGATTTTTCATCTGCTTCTTGGAGAGGACCTTTCCAAAAGTCAGCTTTTGAAGGACCATCTTCTGCACTGCTGTTATCTGAATCTGGTGAAAAATGTAAAATGTTCATTAAATAAATTTTAAAATAATTTTTTTTTAAAATTAGATGGTATAGTGCTAGAAGCAATTTTTAATTGCAACTATGAGAATAAACAGAACAATTTGCTTTGCATAAAGTGAAAATGAAAATGTTTTGCCATGTTAATTAGTATAGAATCAAGAAGATTCTTAGGTATCACAAACTAATGTTTTGGTCAAACATAACAATCATGTCAAAACAATGATCTTGACACAACAGCAACACAGCAATTTTTTCCCCAAAACTAAATTTTTACAAATCCAGAATTACAATACAGTTTCAATTTATGAAATTAGATTAATCAATTGCCTTACTTAAATACAGTTCTTATCAATTGTGACTTATCAGTGAAATTGTAAGAAAACATGGATTACTGCATAACTATTTCATATTAGCACACAGGAATTTCATATCAGAAGCTCCCCCCGACCTTTCAAATCTTCCAGTAAGTTTCTTGACAAAACAAATACTTTGGGCACGGTCCAAATCATAAGAAAATTGCTTCAGGTCTTCCTGTATCTAACTGGGAAAGCTTAGGGAGTGATGATACTCAAAAATGCACAGCAGAGCAGAGAAATCAGTGAAAGCAATCAATGAATTCTAGACAGTCTGCAACAAAAATTGGCATGACCAGGAGATGGGGCCTGTTTCACAAAAAAAGAAACTGGAGACTGGAATCACTGAGATACAAGCACTTGACTAAGGAGACACTGAATGCATCCACCTGCAACAAGTAGAACTATGAGATACTACAGGTGGTAGTTGGAAAAGACATTAATTAAAACCTAATATTTATTTTAAAACTTTTTTTTTTTTAGCAGAATACATATCAGTATAACTCCCTGAAGGAAATAGTAGAAGTTATCATATCAGAAAAGTACTATATTTACACAGTACAGTCTATACAGCATGAAATTATTAACAATGTACCTGTTTTTGCACCCTCTACTCTTTTTTAGAACAACCTGACCTCTCATTTTTCTGGTTTAAACAATTCCCTCCTTAAAATTCCCTACACTTTTTCTCCAAGATATGCAAGTCATTCATTCAAACCTTTTGTTTGTTTAAGACAGTATATATATAAAGTATTAATATATATATATTAATATATATATAAAGTATATATATAAAGTATTATGTATATAAAGTATTAAAACAGACAGCTAATAAAACTAAGATAAATTACAACTATGATATTGTACAACTTATTGCAAAAACATAAAGGATATTAAAATACCTTTACCTTTGTCAGAATTATCTGAATCATCTGAAGAAACTTGATCTGTAAAGAAACACCAAAATAGAAAAAAAACCAGTAAGCTTCTTCTGGTGTTATCTGTTATCTTAAATTGTTTACAAAGACATTTCTATCACAATTTATTACACTAATCATGTGTGCAGGCATGCACACACTACATTCAAAGAAAGTGAGTAAACACTGAAACAAAAGGATTTTTTTCATGAGTGCAAAGGTCATCAGTTTCAGCCTAATTATGTCAGCCCAATATCTCTGGTGTAAAAAGGTTATCTAACATTTCCAAAAGGCTTTCAACCCCAAAGCCTCATGGAATGAAATACTTCACAACCCTTTCTAGTATGCAACATCCAATCCTTGCACAAATTTCCTTGTAGTGCATATTTCTCAAAAGGCTGTGTCTCTCTGTTAAATATAAGAAAAATTTAAATATAAGAAATTTATTTTTTCTACATCTAGGAAATTTTACCTAAGAAACTAACCTTTTTGACTACCTGTGTTGCAGTCAAGAAAGTTACATATCTGTATGTATAACTAAATGTATTTATACATAATTATACATCCCTATCTATGCAGCTGAAGCAAAACTAAGGTTCAACTAATCTGAGTATTTTAACAACTAAAGCATCAGAGTTTAAATTTACCTTTATGAGTCTTTTTTTTGGACTTCTTTTTTGCTGAACGAGATAATTTTTTCTTCTTTTTTTTTGGCTCTTTAGAGTTCTGTGCAGCAGCACCTCTTTTCTTGTATGTTTTGACTTCTTTCCTCCTTTAAAAAAGATGAATGTACACTTCCTCTATTTTATGTACTTCTAATGCAACAGTAAATCTGAAGTATTTAATTCAATCAAACAGGTGTCGTTTTTTTCAGACACCTATCAGTAGTTCAACTGAAAAAAACTGATTCAGTCAAAAAGAAAAGTACTATTAGAAACAAAAGAAAAATAATCACTAAGCTGAAATTAAGCAAATGAAACTTCTGTGGTGGTAGGGATGGAATTTTTCCAGTCTGAGGGGTTCTGTGGTTCATTAACACAGTATTATAACCCTCAACAGTGACAAGACAGTGGCTTTATAAGAACTCCAGACAATTTATGCTATTTCAGGACAAATGGAGTTCCTTATCACCTCACTGAAGTTTTGTCCCTGTGTGCTGTTCATCATAATTGTAACTTATCAATAATTCAGTCCCCATTATTTTTAAAATATTTCATACCGGTGATGGAAGTTTAGTTTGTGGGAACATTCTGGACATAGTCCTGAAAAAGAGAAAATGAAAACATTACAGCCAATAATCTGATAAGCATAATCAACAAAACTACAAAAGTAGCTAGAACTAGATCTTTCAGTATCAGTAGCTTTTCCTTCAAAATACTAATTACAATGTAATTGCAATCAGGACTGAAAAATACATGATGAAAGTCTCCAGTACAAACTCAGATTTTACTATATGAGAAGGACAATCAGAAGTTTAGCACTGGCAGTCCTTCATTAAAGAAGTGCAAGCAGTTCTCATATACAGACATCCCATTTATGGATCCTTGTGGACAGATCAAATTCTTCTGCAAATATGCTGAAGATGTGTAAGTCTGTGCTTTGTCAGAGACCAAGTACTCCCACATAGATTGTCTTGTGCACAAAAGGGAAAAAAAACCCCACTACTCACTCATTTTACACAAAGTAACTGTATAACCTGTACTGAGTTTCATTACCTGATTAACATATCATCATAAACACAATATTGAATTAGAAAATCTCAGTCAAGATGTAAGAATGAAGAATTGTTTAAAGATAGAACTTTTGTAAGAAAACACAAATATTTGAAATAAAATCAGTAGAGCTGAAGATGTGCTAGAAGTTGTCTAGTCCTAAGGACTTTTAAGACAAGTAATGAGCAATGATAATGCTGAAATTCTCCTTACAATGCAGTATTGCCCATTAAAACTAGAAATGCTTCTACAAGAAACAGCTTATAGCCAATTACTCTAATTTTATGACATGCTAACTACACAGACTAAAGTTCTTAAACTGTAGCAACTTTGCCATATATGCCAACAGCTGTTCTCTCTAAATCAAGAGCACCATACCACCACCTGTGATTAATTCAACAAAATGATCCCCTACTCCACATTTGTCATGAACTCATTAAATCTCAATACCATTCAAAGTGCAAGATACTTGTCTTCTTTTAAGTGTACATATCCTAGAGGGATGACTTACTCAATTTCACAAGTGCATTCCTCTTTTCGCCATGTTCAACATAAGCAAAATTCACCTCCCAGCTCTTCAGGCCTTCATTCTCATCACAGTGTTTATTTCCACAGGAAAACTGACCTGTAAAGAGTCAAAACCAGCAAATCATGGTTCGATGACTAACATTAAAAGGGGGTTATTTCCAGTTCTGCTCAGTTTTTGCTTTTCATTTTCCATTTCTTTTAAATAAAAAAAACCCACAAATCTAAAAATAACATCTAGTTTAAGGAAATGGTAACAGGAAACAACAATCAACAGGAAGCAATCAACCACACTTGTACAATACTGCCTATTTGCAAAGAAAAACACATAGCTGTGTTTTGAAACATATGGATGAAGGTGTACATTGTGAAATAATAAGCCTAATATGAACTCTGAAAAACTGAATGGCACTAGGATACATCCTATACGCTAAATGATTACTTACTTAGCAGAAGATGATGGATCAGAAGCTGTGATTCAGGCACGCATCTTTAATGACATCAAACTATTCAAAGTATCTCAAATATGTGATACTTTGATGAAGTACAATATGAAGAAGCCCACATGCTTTTTACCTAACTAGTGTACCTAGATACACAATTTGTATTCTAGTGACTATCCATAAATACCTTTATTTTAAGAAAAAGAAATTCAACTTTGAGAGAAATGGTACATCAGCTTTAAAAGCTTCCTTTGGTTCATTATGTGAAAGCAAGACTGATTTGAAAACAGATCTGCATATAATTAATTTTGTTTACACCACTGAAGTCCCAATATTGGAGTAATAAACATACATGCATTCCCTTTGAGAAGACTGGTTTGTATGCAGAGCAGCAGAAAGGATGTGTATTAATAGGCTCACAAGCAGGACTGTTGGTGAACGATTAACCTCAGAAAATTCTGCTTAAGCGGCTAACTAATGGATTGGCAGTGTCCTCACATACTTCAGCTCTGTAATGAAACACCACTTGCAATACAAACAAAGTAAAAAAAACCCCAGAACTCTCATAAAAAAGTAGGTTCCAAATTAATATTCATTAAGTATGTTTAACCCTATGTAAGGTATCAGTACTCCAGCAATCTCCAATATGACATCCTTTCAAAACACAGCAGAGTGGAAAGAACTCAAAGAAATAATCTGGCATTTGCAATTAGTAATAGAAGTGCCACCTCTTCTTTCATTTATCCTAGCCCTTCTTCTTTGTGGCCATGCAGAGACAGCCACCAAACGCAGAGCAATAAAGGTGAGCACTCCATTCCTGCATTCCCTCGTCACCACCCCCAATGCTCAGCACAGCGCCCGGCGGGGCTCTCACCACCACTGCACTGACACAGCCTGCTCAGCGCGCACAACAAGCACAGCTCATGCTAATTATCACACAGGCAGGTATCGATGTGTTATTACAATTAATTAAAGCCGTTTTTATGGGTCATTTGTATTTTAAAAGAGCACAAAAGACCCACGGCTTTTTAAAAAGGATTGTTTGGCACGGCACTCGGAGCGAGCGGCCGATCCCCGCCGGAGGGATGGCTTCTGGCGCCTCCCGGTGGTGAAAGGGAGGATTTATCCACTCCTATTCCAATTGCTCGCTTCTCATTAGGATTCCATTAAAAACTTGAAACTTTCTCCCACATTTTAAAATATGGAGTACCATATATTAAACATACAAAGCTATAATTTCCCCTCCCACGAAGACATAAAAATAATTTCCTCCTCATTTAATTTTAATTACCTTGTTAAAGTTTTCGATAAAGCATGTAATTTTATCCAATGTACCTATCCATTAATATAATGTGTGGCGCTGAATGCAAAATATAACGACAATTACCTTTAGAGGCTTTAATATTTACAGTTTTAAAATCCCCACCATTCGTATTCATGCTTTCTACTCTGAAATACTCGCTTTTCAAAAAAATCATAAATGCATTTCTAACTTTTTGAAATATACTACAATACAGGTGTTTACATAATACAGCTGTTTAAAAAACTGTAGCTGAGTGAAACTGATCAGCAGCACAACTCCATGCAGTTTTCTGGCATGTGCATCCATGACTTCTAAAAACCACATGTATGAGAATCCACCCCAGGAACAGCAATATCTCATTGACTTCATTTTCCTTCTTGTTCTCAAGTTGAAAAAGCCCAAGCACCTCAGCTATCAAATGAGGACCACTGTGCAAAGTCCTAGTAACACACTGGTAAGACTTCACACCCAGAATTAAGGTACTGATTTAGAGACAGGATTGGGAGACATGATAATCATCCCCACTAAAGATTTCAAAACCAATTTGGGCTAAAACAGCTATCACACAAGAAACTTCCATTAAAAAGTTAACATTTTGCAGATTAGCCCTGGAGAAATTGTTAATCAATAAATTATTTCCTGAGAAAAACTACTGAGCGACTTCAATTACAGGTATCAGAGGCAGCAGAACTACTGGAGAAAAAGCAGCTAAAAGTCCATCCACAAAATTCTACATTATCAATCTCATTACAAAACTGACTTTGTGAAAATAAACTGTATGCTCTTTTAATTGTAACATGTGCAAATCAGTGTGCAAGCTAAACCTACGTGGCATAAAACAGCAAAGCTGGAAGACAAGTAAATTTATTGTACACTATTATCTGATAAACTTACCAGTATCATCAAATATTAGCTAAAAAAATTACGTCAAAAAGCAGCAAGAAGAGCATCAAGAAGAAATGTAACATAAAATGAAAGACAACATTACCTTTTCCTGAAATTACTTCTTTCTCATGTCGCCATCTAAATCCAAACTGTTAAGGTAAGAACCAAAACTGTGAACAGTCAACATATTAAGCACTGTAAACAGTAATTTCACTTGATTGATGTCCTGCATGTGGCTCATTCACTTAGTTCTGGTCATGACATTTTTTTTTTCTCTTTTAATTAAAAATATGTCTCTGCCTCTGCTAATCAGAACAGTATTTTTTAAAAAAATACATTAAATATTCTTATTTTTATTTTTACAGAAAGTCCTCCATGCTGAAAAAAAATTACAAAAGTAAACATATTAACATTTCCAAGTAGAAGACAAGCTGACCTAGAAATCTAGAAATAAAAACAAAATAATTAAATGTATTTTATTTAATGACCAGGTGTCAAACACATTTCATTTCTTAGCAAACAGGAGACACTTCCAATCTGTTAAGTTACAAAACAAAGTACAGAGACAGCATGTAAGAAATTCTCTAGGAAAATAAGACAACAAAGGGAACATTTCCAGTCCAGTGCATATCAAAGTAAAACCTAAATGCAGAACACCCTCCTGTGCTGCACTGCAAAGCTGACAATAGAACTGAACTATCTGACAATACAGACGGTCATTTATCAGCCTCAAAGTTTGCAGACAAGATGCACTGAAGGTTCAAAGACAACCTTGACCTAGAAAATTCTTATCTAGGGAAAATGTCAGGAGTAACAGACCCAGCACAAGCAAGAGCTGTCAGAACACTCTTCTGCTGTCTCTACATACCCTCACAGCAGAGGTTCACACTGGCATTTCTGATTAAAAGGAAACACCAGTGAAGAGCAGAGGAGTCCCAGCCATGTGTGTGTATGTCTGTGTGTGTGTGTGTGTGTGTGTGTGTAAAACAGTCTGGACCAGCAACTGGAACGTGCCTGTGGCCTCAGGGGTTTGTATGTCTTGGGCCTTCTTGCTGTTTTCTGCTGAGCTTCAGTATTTGAGAAGGTGGTTCTGCTTATTTTTCAGATTCTCAAAGGAGATGCTTCCATTAAACTGGTCCTTAACATTACCCAGTCCTTTGTAACAAAGTGGTTAACTTCAGAACAAAAGTTCCTAAAGAGATGTGAGCTACAATCTCTATGCAAAAATCTCTAGAAAAATTATCTGACTAGAAGATTTTGGCCAAGACCAGAACAATTACAGCTGTGAAAAGACCAATGAGCACGTGTGCAAGTCTCATTCTGTGCAATATATGTATTTAAAACATCACAGAAAATTGACCTCCAACTTTTGTTTTGACACAAGTAGCACAATATAGAAGCATAGAACAGCTCAGGTTGGAAGGCACCTCAGCAAACACGTTCAACCTCCCATGGGGAAGGGAGTCCAGATGAGATTATCTATCATCCTAGACAACTGCATTTGAAAAACCTCCAGCAATGGGGACTCCACTGTACCACTGGGGAGGTTGTTCCAGCAACTGAGTGTTCTCACTATAAAATAATTTCTTTCTTATATCAAGATGAAGCATCAACATGCAAAACATCAACAACTATCATGCAAAAGGCTGACTAGCTGAGAAACTTTTATCTACCCTGCACCTCTCATGGCACCAGCACTGCAAAACAGAAGGCACAGGGGGTAAAGATATCCAGCTACCAGTTTCTGGAAATGCAGAAAAAAAATTAAGGCAGGATAAATCTGAAAGAACAGACTGTATTCCATTGGTGCAAATGGGATGAGTAGCTTATTTAAGACTTTCAAAAAAAAGCCTGCTTTGAATATCCTTCTGTACCAAACATGAGCATGGATAAATCAGTCACTGAGAAAAATCTCATATTTTTTTCTATTTTGAAGGATTTCTAAGAAAGGACTTTCATATGATCAAAACGTATTTGAGAAAACAAAGCATATATATTTTAAAAATTGCATGACACAGCAGTTATGCTGCCACAGCAATTCCAAAAATACAGGTAATAGCTTAGGAGCATAAATGGAACAGAAAGTGACCTCATAGTTAGGACAGACACACTGTATTCTGACAGGGAAATACTGTTCACACAGCACAACAAAACACACACACAAATCTGGGGCAGAACAGTTTCCCACAAAAGACAGCAAACATATGGAAACTTGGCACAGCAGTGAGAGAAACAAAATCTGTAAGCAGGCTCAAAGGAAATCAGCTGGGGGCATGGTGGGATGGAGGGGGCATTGAGGGATATGAAATAGCTACAGGAAAATCAAATTTACTTAAAAAAAGGAGGGAGGGCATCTTCAGCATTTTAGTTTTTGTTGATTATAATTAAATGTTTGCATTTTACTGTCCCAATTGTCTTTAGATGACTGTCATCTTTTCTTCCTAATACAGCTAAGCCCAGTCCTTGCAAATATGTACCAGTAAATGTAATTTTCTATACCGTAAATAGTCAAGAAGAATTATATAGGCTGGGTTACTGTGTGCTAGAAACACCAAGACACATCTGAGTTCAGCCTTGGTCTTTGGAAAATCACAATAGAAAATTCATGTGTACTCTTTGACTAAGAAGTTAGTCAGCCAAAAACTTGGAAAAAAACAAAGACTGTTCCAGTTAAGAAGAAAACCTGGGGCTGAAATTGGGCTGTTTCTCTTAAGAAATTCTATTTATTTACAAGGCACATACAAATCCTGTTTCCACAAACAGAAAAGAACAACCAGCAAAAGATGCTGCTTTAGAATGGACTTTTCCAAAATTGTTTTTGCCAGCATTCAAGTACAAAACTCTTTTTAGAATTTTTTTTTTTAACAGTAACATTCCATGGGTTTTTAGGCTTCATCTACCGCTCCTCTCCAAGCAACCTTTCCAGCCCTCTTTCTTTAACCCCTTTGCATTTTCTGCCTTCTACACACAATGTACCTCTTCATAAAACATCATCTGACAGAAATGTTCCTATTCCCACAGAAGCACATTTTTGAGGCAGTGACAATGCTTGGATTCAAACTGCTGCTTACTAAGTAACTTGACAAATTCTCACAACTTCCTTTCTATGGAAGGGGTACTAACATTCTGGTTTTATAATGTATCCACAACCATAAGGCAATTTTAAGAAAGACTATACTGCAAAATCCAAGATGATTTACACTAAGGAAAGATACCTTATTCTCTTTGTATCTGCTGAGATCTGCTATGCAATATTCTTTGTACAACTTGTCATAATACTTCTTTGCAAGCCTCTTCTCCCTAAAACAAAAAGTATTATTTTTTATTAAATATAGAAGACAACATAATTTACTTTACATTGTAATGACATTAGGAAGACAAAAGCATGTTGTTTCATTGAAAGAACGTAAGTTGTAGACTTAGAAATGCAACAGATACACAGTCATTAAAATAAGGAGGAATTTCCATAAAACTGGAAAAATAAATATAAAATAAATCCACAGCACATGCATTTTTTAAAACTCTGCTTTCTTCAGATTTTTTGAACAGTCATTTGGATCTCAGAGAATCCATTATTATTATTTATTAGTTCTATAAACTATTATTTATTAGTTTTTTCTGTCATCAATTCATGGCATTTGAGCAATATTGCAATATGAAAGATCTCCTAATGGTATTTTATTTTCAAATGTACAAAGAATGATCACCAAGTATGCACAGTAATTCCTAATTACGAGGGGAAACAACAAATTTAGTACAAGTGGTCTAAAAATAACATATCCTGTAATAGTTTCAGGTACCAAGTCATGTCTTCTTCATCTTCTTCATTCCACAGGAATCTATGGTTTTCTCTAATAACATCAAGATCCGTCTTGTCATTTGCTCTATAAAAGGACACACCTGTTTTTAGTATAATGTAACATTAAAATGAAAATCCATCAAATAAAAATTTGGTAACCATCAATATTTTACAGTTCTCATCTCAACCTCACAGCACAAAGGAATATATTTTTATGAAATAGAACTATCAAAAATGTATTCCCTGGCCTCAAATAAATATACAAATAAAAATACAAATATACCTGCTCTCAAAAAAACCCATAGCAGAAAATGGCCCCCGAAATTGTGGATGACTTGATCCTGTCTGAAAACACTTTTTATTGAAAGCAGTGATGTTAAAAGGCAGTTATAGATGGCTCTAAATAAGTTATTATTCTGGACAATGGATAGCAATTCTGCACATTCAGAAGTATTTCAGACTGTTATTTTGAAGATACTGACAGATATTTCTCAATGTACCCTCCATTAATGATCACCTGTCATCCTTTCTTTTACATAACAAAACAAGAATAATTCAGCTCATGGCAAGCTCTTACCTAAAAATATGAAAACAAAATGAAACAAGGAAGTTTTGTGTTTGGGTATTTCTGACTATTGTAGTTACCATTTGTGACCAAATTAATTAAGTGATTTGATACACAACTACATCCATCTCTGCCCCCAAAACTATAATATATATTTAACAGCTTTACATAACAGGGGAGGTTTGAGGCCAGGAGGAGAAAGAGTGTTAACAGTTCTCACCCAGATCTTCGGAAATCCTCTATTTTGCCACCATAGTACAAAATGTAGTCATGCACAAACTTTTTATGTCTTTCATACTGAATAAAGCAATTAAGGATTGTTTCAGAACATATTCTCATTTACCACAGTTTAAAACCAAAAAACAATCCCAACCAAAATATTTTTATATATTTAAGAGAAAGACCTGTTTTCTCACAAACAGTTCAGTGATTTCCAAACAAACAAAAATAAAAAAGAATGGAATTAATTAGGAACTTTTACTTAATAACCTCTCATAGAAGCTAATTTCCAAATACAGGAATTCAAGGCAATTTCATCTTTAAAACCTCATTCATCATTTATAAAAATGCCTTCCTTTATCAAAGATGCTCTGTATGCATATACACAGAAACTTGGTTCATTTTTTCAGCTGTGATTTAGACAACAGCTTCTTTGTACTTCAATTTTGGTTTAAAACAGATTTGTACTTTTCTATTATAAAAACAGTCTGGCTACTAAAATGGAGTAATTTGTTACATTTTTGCCACCAACATACAAATAAAAGTCACATGTTTTAGTTTGGAAATGAAAATCATGGAAAAATGTGTAATGCTTCTTAGAACACTTTGGCCTCAGTGTGAAGCCAAAACAGAAACATAATTTGAAACACATTTTGTACCATAATTTGAGCAAAGTATGTAATTACTTATTCAGAAAATAAGTGTCTTCATGAATAAAAACTTTATGTATGGTTTCATAAAAAGATTTTCAATTAACTTTTATCTCAACAGCAAAAAGATGCTCCTCTGAAGAATGACTCAGTATCTGGTGCTGCACTGTCACTTAATGTGATAACTGAGAAATTCCAGCATTCTACCATAATGGATAACCTGTGTCCCATCCTCAAATTTGAAAAATTAAACAGAAGGATACAGCATTCATCGATATCAAGTGAAATCTTCTTTTTCTTGCTTCTTCCCTGTTAATAACAAACATGTTCCAGTGAGAACTATCTTTCCATTAAGAGGAAAATGTCTCACAAAAGCAATATATAAAATATACCTATCACATTCTTCAGCTGCAAATTGTCTGTGAACCACACTGCCTTGTTTTGCTTTTTGGAATGGCTTTACTAGAAGGGCATCATCCTGTATTCTAAACATGGGAAAAAGGAAGACAAGTTAGTCAAGAACTTTTCATATGCAATAAAATTTTCATATGCTAAACCTTGCACTAACTTGAGTAACAAAAACTCTTATATTGCTATTTTCTACAAGAATTAAATGAAACTTCAGACCCAACATCACCTTGGACTTTACCTCATTTGCAGAGCAAAATCAGAAAGGCATTTGCTTCCAGCTGGCATTTAAAGACAATTGCTTAAACCAACAATTTGTAATATTTGTTTTCGTTAATATTATCCATTATATGATAAAACCTGGAAGATTCCTCAGTTTCACTCTGACATTTAAAGACCTTTGCAAATCTCAGCTACACAGCAAAGCAGGAACAGGAAGGACAGTGCATTCACTGAAACAGAGTGACTGGCAGTAACCCTATTCTACCCTTTCATGCCAATGTCTCAACACCTCATTAAACAGCTCTGCCTCTTGTAGAGCAACCACAAGAATCACAAATTTAAAAGTCAATTACAATGTAATGAACCGTACTTGTCAGCAGGCAGCTAAAATTACTTTTAGAGTTGAACAAAGTAATAAAAAGTTAAAGATAGACATTTTAGCTAGTAAAAGGTATATTTAGTTAATTTCATTCATAAACTGAAGTGAGAAAAATATCTTTTTCCATAATTATCAGTGGGCAGAAAACATGGAAATCAGAAACCTGAAGAAAGCAAGCCAGGGAATTTGTTTCTAGCAATGGAATATAGGACTCTAGAAACTTCAGGTATCATTTACTCAAAAGGACCTGTAAGCACAAAATTCCCGTAAGAAAGGTCTATAAAACAGCAATTTGGAGAGAATTTAAAACTACTATTTTCTTTAAAGTGAAAATAAATACTGTGATAGAGCAAGAGAAGGAACCCACATAACAGTCCTACTGGGAATCAGCAGTGGTGTGCCAGAACAAGGATAATGATGGTCTTTTTGAAAGGCTCCTGATGCTTAGTTAATATTCCACCTAGAAAGTGGAATGGTAGAATGTGCAATGGCATTGAAAGAAAATGAAATCTGAACAAAACCACTATTTTAATGGAGAACAGCTATATTTATAAAATAAATTAAATTGTACAATGCTTCCTATTATTCCAAAGTTTAAAACATGATTTTTTTTTTTTTCCCAGAATTCAATCAGACACTACAAAATCCATTCTTTTAACACTTCTATAAAGCAAAAATATGCAAGAGTCCCTGGAAAGTTTCCAGAAAGTTTTCTTAAATAAAGTCCAATAAAAGAGCAAGGGAGAGACAGGAAAAAGTAAGAAAAGTATATCCAAAATGTAGGCCAAATGTTCAGTATGGTGCTGAAAGTATCAAGAAACTACAGTACAAAAGCAAAATAAATACATAAATAAATAAATAAAAATCTTTACAATACAGTCAGATCGGACTACAAAATTCCAGGTCACTAACTGCAAACCACTGAAATTATTGGCCAAGGTCATCTCAAATAAGAGATGTGCAAGTACATTTCACAGTTTGTGCAAGTACATTTCACAGTTTATGAATTCCCAGGTCTCTTCACAAATTTAATAATAAAGAAGTAGCATCAGTTCCTCATTTTATATATCTATGTTTTTTATATCTACAAAGCCTGCTACCACTTGCCCTTTTTTGCCTTGCACTCCTAGCAGTTCCATTTGTCCTGATGGATTGTAATGATGTGAACAGCAGTGCCAAAACCCAGCAGTGGATACTAATGCTTGGAAAAACAAAACACTCTGCTCCAAGAACTGAGGGGCAAATATAGACCAGATGGAGATGGCAGAACAGATCTTAATCAGCTGCCCCTAGGAGATGACAAGCTTTGGCAAGCTTGAGATGAGGAGATGCAGAAATCAAAGAGATTGATTTTTTCAAAAATCATTTCAACACCAGACTTTACATGCAACAGTATCATCTTCTATGCACACTAAGAGGCCATTTGTACAAAATACATAATGCAAAGTGTTAATTCATTACCTTTTAGTCTTTTGCAGAGACTTCTCTCCACTCTCCTCATCACTAAAATCAGAATCATAGCCTCCATGGCCACGTGCCTGAAAATAATAGACCAGTCTTTATATTTGCTAATGTAATATGGATATGGCATAATTACAAATCTGTACTGTCCATCATGCATAAATAAAAGGCAGAAAGACAGAGAGCAAGTGAGCAAGTACAAATTCTCACATCTAAGCTTTTTCACAGACAACGCAGAGTATATTCCAGATAATAAAAGGCAAAGAAAAATCACTTTGTAAAATACATCACTTTATAAATAATTTATATGCAGATGTCCTCATATTTAATTTTCACATAGATGCAGCAAACTAAAAGTATGATAAATACCTTGGGTTTTTATTTTCTAAACAATGTTCCTTATGCAAAACTAAGGTGACTATCTTCCCCAGGAGCTAGTCTTTCAGGGGGCTGGAGGACAGGTAGTGATATGCCCACATTACAAATGAAAGAAAATGGGAATAAAAGTTTCTTGGGCTGTGATGCAGCATTTTAGATCATTAGATCTTACACTAATAGCTGGAAATCCAATCGAAACAATAACTAAAATACAAAACAACAATACGCCTGCAAAAACGTATCACCTCGTCAGCACAACATTCCCACCAGAAAATGAAACCTCTTCCACCCACTTTGGAACTACAATATCAAATGAATGCATATAAGGAAACCGAAATATCCATACTGCAATGCCTTCAAATGACCAAGCACTGACTGATGCCTAGATCTAGCACCTCCATTTTGCAAGGCACAGTTCCATATTCAATTCCTTCAGGAGACACAAAGGCTTAAGTAGATCCCATCTCCTCTCCCTCACTCTGGTACTTTCCTTCCAGGTGCTCAGTTACAGTTGTGAAATTACACATGAGCCAGATCAAACAACTCACCCAAGTTACAAAGGAACCTATGCAAAAAAAGATTATTTTAACCCAGGTAAGTTTCCTTTCCTGAGCCCCCACAAGCCATACCAGCCAGCTGAAGGAGCAGCACAGGCAGAGAGCAGCCAGAGCTGGCCACCACATAAACCAGCACAGACTCCAAACAAGCCTTTACACAACTGAGGTAAAAACAAGAGGGATGGTCATTAATATGGCTGCATGTGGAAAAGGTTCCATACACTCTACCAAAGCATCTTGGTAAGTGAGACTGTTGGTAAGGAAAGACAATGGGCTAGAAAACAAGCACATTTGACTCAGCTGGTTCTTACATTACCTTATATTCCTGAGGAATTATATTCCTCCTCAGCCAAAAAGCTGAGAAAAACAAAATCCAAAAAAAAAGACTCAACTCCTCAGGATTATTTTAATGAGGTGCCTTCTCTTGATGCAAATGCCTCACAGAAATGCCATGCTGAAGAGTTGGCTGTTTCCTCTACTGACTGGTTTATATCGTGCACAGTATGCAAAACACTATCTTCTCAAACTGATAGTGAAGGACAGTCTGTAAAGATTTTTTAAATCCTTTACTACTACTATTATTATTATTATATTATTATTATTATTAACAATAATAATAATCAAATACTGTAATGTTCCTCCCACTCTTCTAGATGCTTCTGAAGAACATGTAACTCTCCTACACATATAAATTTCAACAAAAGCAAATCAGAACTTTTTCTGGATTTCTATTTCCCACAAGACATAAAAATGGTCCGTTACCAAACAAAACAGAAACAAACCAAAAAGCAAACAACCCTCTCAAACAAAACAAACAAAACCCCAAAGCAAATAAACATGTGCAGCAGATGTCTGCTGTAAACTATCCTCATGCACTGGCAAAAAAGCAGCAACAATGTAGGCTCATAGCTGGTTCTAGGAGTCAGCATATCACTACTTTTGTTAATGAAGCTTATATGGTCTTTAGAAAAGTCTAAACACTCTATGAGTATGCAGCAAATATATTCATACTAGGTCTCTAAATAAAAAAAATATCATGCTAATCTGGGAATGTATTAAATGGCATTAGTAATGCCTTCCAAATGAACATCGAGAGCTTCCTTCACACTCAAAAGGCAAGTCCCAGCCAACACCATAAGCATGAAAACCCTAGACAGATGAAGTACTGAAACAGACAAGAACAGGAAAGCTCAAATGAAAGATTTTCACAAAGCAGTTGCCCTTGGATGATGTACCCCCAGAAAGAAATACACATCCTCACTAATCAGCTCTCAAGTGATTCCAGGAATGATTCAAATAAAAGAAAAAAAATGTAAGAAAAGCTGCTCCAGCAGAGTCATACTGTAGGGCTCTCAGAAGTTGATGACTGCCTTTTGTAAAGCTGACTGTGAATGTAAGGGCAGGTGGGCTAAGGATAGGCTGCTCTTCCAACTGGAAAGCTCTTCACAGATTCAGACATTGCTCTGAATCACTACAATACCTCACAGATAAATTCAGAGTGAGAAAGAGCACAACCCATGACTGATGTCCTGACACTTCTGGACCACTCCTCTGTTGCAGGCAGCAGCAGGATGGCAGGTACTGCATTGGTGCTCCGTAGGGTGATTGCAAGATGCCCTGACTTATGGCAAAACTTACCTAGCTCATTTCATGAACTCCATCAAAGAACCTCATCCATAAATTAATCTTGATATTTTGGAAGGACAATGTAAACAGACACCTACTTAATACTATAAAATTTCATGACAGATCGTGACAGATTTCTCCCCTTCTGCACCTCAGAAAAAAAGGGGGGAAAAAAAAAGCCACACAACAAGCCCAGATAAGGTAAATATGTTTAATATTTTACTGTAGATACAGAGGAGCAGATATCAAAGCTTTGTGCCTAGCCCAGCAGATATAGACATGGGCATGCCTAATCATCAACAAAATTTAAAATAACTACCTTTACTTTTTAATAAACCCTTAAATATAAACTTTGCTTTGATGGAAGTTGTCAGACTCAGAATGCTTCTAGTAAATTACTAATACAAATACCAAATGTTTTATCAAAACACGAACCTGAAAGCTATGTAACTTAAACGGTACAATGTATCTTGCTGTTGCACCAACTTTGAATTTTTTATTCCCAAACAACAAAACAAACTGAAACCACAAAATTAAAACAAGCACAAATATGCTTTGGGGTACATTTTAGCTCACATTTAAGTAATCCAAACATCTTGGATTATTTAATAATGAAACCACTGGGGACAGAACAGAGTCCACTAAACTCTCAGCTTCTAAAACCCACACAAAACACAGTAAATGCATGAATGCTGTATACACAACTGATGTCAGACTGAGATACCAACTCTTGATGTCAATACAGAACACTACAAACTGCCCAGCACTGCATTTACAGCAGGTATTTGCATCCATAGAAGGCACCTCCTTTAAGCCTCTCCAATGGAGTGAACACACACTGGTGAAATGGTCACATCACATTTGGTGTTGACTCCTGACCACAAAATTAGAGTGAAAAAGAAGAAAAAATAGCAAAATAATCCTATAAAATATTCCCCACCCATGGCTCCTGACTGGGGCCCAATCTTGCCAGTGCAAGAGCACGGCATAAGCATCGCTCCCAACCTTCCCTTCCCCTGCCCGGTCTGTGGCTGCTCACAGCCCAGATGGGGCCCACAACAGGCCCGAGTGCTCCTTTCAGTACACACTATTTGGGGAGGGTCTGAAGGAAGCACAGGATCTATAAGACGATTAGGAGCCATCCTTGGATAAAGGATGCTGTGTGGAAGGTCAGAATGCTTCACTGCAACATGCTCTTCCCACCTTGATGTTGCCTATGCAGCTTTGCCACCCCCACTTGGGGAAAAAACCCTGAGAACAAGTACAACTCACTTCAAACTTATTCCTTCTTGTAAAACCTATTACAAGGAGTGCCTGCATATACTGTACAGTGAACAGCCCTAACAAAGAGAAAAAGCACTCGCAAGATACCGTCCCTTTATTACACTTATGAAAGAAAATCCAGGAGTAAAAGGCAGGTAACTGCAGACCACGACATCGAGGATGCGAGTTTTTAGGAGCCAGTGCGGGTCAGACGCAGCTCTCGAAGCCGTTCTTTCTCGCTTGCTTTCTCGCAAGTGGCCCAGCGCTGTCCCGGCCCGGAGTGGGCACGGCACGGCCCCGGGGGCCCGGGGAGGGCGGCTCGGCCCTTCCCCCCTGCGCCCGCCCCGGCCCCGCCGCCATGGAGGCCGCGGCCTCCGCCGGGCCTGTCCCCGCCCGCCTCAGCCGGGCCGCTCCATCCCTCCCTGCCGGCCCCACTCACGGCCGCGGAAAGGCGCAGCTGGTTGGGCTCCATGGCCGCGGCGCGGCGAGGGCCGCCTCCGCCACCCGGCCCTGCTCCCGGCCCCGGCGCTGCTGTGCGGGCCGCTCCCGGAAAGCGGGGCAGAGGCGGAGCAGGGCCGCACCGAGGGCTCCCTTCCTCCCTCCGTCCCTCCCTCCGCCGCGGGCGGGCGGCGCGGGGCAGCGGGGCGCGGGGGAGGGCGAGCCGGCACGGGAGGGGAGGGGAGGGGAAAGCCGCTCATCATGTTTAGGGGCGAGGGGAGTCTCCCTGCCCGGGAACCCGGTCAGCGGCCCCGGCTGCCGCGGTCTCCGCCGCTGGGAAGGTAGGACTCCGCCGCAGGGGCTCAGAGAGGCCTCAGTGCGCCCCTCTCTCTCCCCGGCCCGGGTCGCCCCCGCACCATCCCCGGCGCTTTCGGGCAGGGCAGTCCCTGTCGCGGTGGCAAGGGCGTAGATCCCCGCTGCGGGTATCGGGGCTCGGCGGAAAGGGTCCCTGGGGAGGGATCGGGCGGCGGGGGTCGTTGTTCGGGAGAAGGGCACCCTCCGGGAGGGAGGCCCCGAGGGCGCTCTGCGGCGGGCAGCAGCTGCCGGGCGCGCCGGGGAGGTGCGCGCTGCCCTCGGCGCGGCACAGACCGCGATCGCGGCCTCGGCACGGCGATCTGTAACACCGATTTCTGCCTGTGCCAGCGGCTTCTCTCCTCTACAGTCGCATCTCGCAGTTAGAAGAACGAAAGGCAGTATGTGACTCAGTTTCCCTGTGAGGACCGACGGCAACTGGGCGATAAGAGTTTGGGAGCCTGTGGGTTGCATCATAAAAAGGAACTTTATAAGCCAAAAATATTTGCTGGTAAAATAGCTGGGAAGCACCAATCTTCAACATTAAGTCATCAGATCAGCAATTAGCTGTCAATGAATTTATAGTTTCCCATCCAACACAGCCTGAACTGCTGAGGTCTGAAATGCTGTAGTGCATTGCAGATACTTTCTCTTGGACTGTATTAGAGTTTCCAGTTGTGTTATTGATTCTTGTATAGTTAAACCACAGACACAATTCAGGGAAATACTAAAAATTGAAATACTGCTGCTGCCCTTGTAATATGCAAGTTGTAAAATGTAAGTTGTAGGTAGTTGCTTTTCTGCAGTAAAGCAATCACACACCATAGTTGACAGTGTATCTCCTTACCTCGGCTACTAAATTTCTATTTTCAGATTCTTTTTTCTCCTGACCTAGTGTTTGTGTTACTTGTTGTGTCATTACTGCTGTGACGGGATGCAAAGATGATGCTGAAGTGTCCCATGGAAAGGAGCTGAGTGGCACTGTATTTGAGTGCATGCAGTATTTTGCTGAAGTCCTACTGAATGCAGCCTGTTCCCTCTAAAGGGCAGAGACTCTGTTGCAAAAATGGAATTATCCTAATTAATAATTTAAATATAACAAAATAAATAATGTATATCCTCAAAGCTGTAATAGCAGGCATCTTTTTGTTGTTCCTGTCTTATGGAAATGGCAGACTGCTTTAGTGTGAATGAATCCTGACATGATTCTGGAAAGTGGGCCAACATATCATTGATTATGCACTTTGAAGAAGAGTGGGAAAGGTAGAGGGAAGATTTACAATTCTTGAATCTCTTTGCATTGTGTTGTGGCCACAAAAGCCTGCATATAGAAAAAATACTGTGACAGGAAAATTCTGCAGTAAGTCCAACTATAGCAGCTTCTGTAGATGCTGAAGTTATGTTATAAACAGCTTTTCTGGAAATAGCAGCTAGATAATTTCATCTTGCTATGCTATGCTTTTCTGATGTCTACCTGTGTTGCTTTAGAACATCACTTCACTGCATTTTATATGTGAGCTACAGCTGGGGAATGGGTTCAGAAATAGCCTCTTAAATAAACTGGAAGTTGAAATTGAACATGTCCTTAGCCCTTGGTATATGCATTATACTTTGCTCCAATGGGAGTATCTCCATAGTTTAATTCTAGTAACAGTATGTTTTGACACCAAAAAGGCACTTCTGTCATATGAGTCCCACAGGACTGGAAGATACAGGAAAAAGAACAGATGAGATGGGCATAACTCTTTACAAGGCAGGAGGTGCTACATTTTAAGTTGAATTTTAATGACTGTACAGCCAAACTTCAGCACAGCTTTCCTTTACAAGTAAATCAGTCTATGCCAATCTTTACAAGCAAGTCAGGCTGCCACTGAAGAAAGCATTTTTGAACTGGCCCTAGTGCTCATCTGAGCACTTCTGCTGAACTGCAGAATTTAATTTTCTGCCACCCTAGCTCCTGTGACTGTCCTGATGTGGTGCCTGGATAAGTAACCCTGGTGGGGCAAAAAAAGATTTGGGATGGAAGGATGGGACAGGAGGGAAGCGGGAGGTGACAAACAAAGGCTGCCCTTTCAGCAGCAGCTCTCTTAGATTAGCAGTAATGTGAAACAATAGTCTTAAGTTACAGTAGAGAACTTTGTGGTACATAAAGGAGAAAACATCACTGTAGCATAAACTTCAGTTCTAACCTAAATCTAGAATGGGCTAAAGTATGAGGTCTGGTGTATCTGAAAAGCTTTAAGTAAGACATGGTACATATATCATAGAGGTGCAGAATTCAAAAAATACCTGACATACTTACTGAATTGTTCCTAAAAGTTTCTAGTATAGAAGACTTCACAGCTTATACCTTAATCTGTTAACCTCTTAGGTATAAAGGGGTTTTTCCTACTATCTAAGAAAAATCTTCTTTGTTGCTACTTGAGTTAATTTCTTAATATCCTGCACTAGTTTGTACAGCAAGCAAGAAGTGAACATCATTTGAATAACATATTTAAATACTGGAAGACATATATCCCCACAGTTTTCCCTTTTTGCAGCCTGAGAAAGTATTTGAACCTTTCTATATAGGTTACATATTGGAGAACTCTTACATTTTATTGCTCTTTTTCAGACTCTCTTTTTCAGATTTCTTTCTCTATGTACTTCTAAGAAATACAAAGCATGGGTGTTTACTCCTTAACAATATTTAGCCAGGAAGAAGCACATCAACCTTCCTGCAGAAGATGATTGCATCCTAAGATCTTCTGGTATAGTTGTTTAAACTCAACAGCTTCTGCTCTGTTGAATCAAAATCAGTTTGGTTAGCCAATTAAAAATTTGTTCCAATTTTTAATGAAGCAAATCAGAAGGCTTTGCCAGCAGGCCTGAAGAGGCAGCTACCACTGATATGGAGAGCAAGGGCAGGGCAGTCACTGACAGCTACATCCATTGTGAGCTGTTGCTGGAGACTACATTTGAGTTTGATTGTGAGACAGTAATGTGGAACCATCAAAAATGCTAGTAAAACTGAGTTCTTCCTGTCTAATCTTTCCTCTTTCTTCATTAAGTCAGTTATTTTGTTGACAAATGAGGAAATTACTTTCTAATGCTGTTTGATATTGGCACCTTCCTATCTCCTACGTGTCTATAAAATAAGTTGCCAAATCATTTATTTTTTTGTCTCTTCATTGTACAAACAGTACTTTGGCATCTGTCATGTTCCTGATTTTTATCTCCTCCTATTTGAAGCCCCCTAGTAATTTGTAGAAAAGCAAGTAAATCTAAAAATGGACATTCACATATGGCAGTAACATCACATTCAGTAACTGTAGCTCTTTTTCGTTTAGCTGTACCCATGTACAATTTCAGGGCTGCACTGTGCCTCCCAACAAGCCCTGAGAAAGGTATACACTACAATCAGGCAGCTGATTCCCAAGCTTAAGTCTTCCTGACAGTCAGGGAAAACCAGTGGGACTGTACATGAGGGGCAATGGCTCATGCTCACCAGTTCCTATCAAAGGTACTGGCCACTCCAAACCAGTTTCAAGACTAGTGATATTCTGTAATCATTTAGAGGCTGTGTGGAGGTAGCAGGCAGTGTATATCTGGTTTGTCAAATTCAATAAATGGTATGTTCCATATTTTTGTGTCATACAGGGAATATTAAACATGAATCTTCGCTAGCCACTAGATGTCAATGTTGCTGTGCTAAAAGGCAAATGCAGTTTTATTTGTTTGGCTGATAAAGTAATTTCCTCAAGAGAAGAACTTCTGTATTTATTCTGTATTATTCCAGTATAGAGTCAGTTACACAAAATAATCGTAGACAAGCCCATGCTATGTCCATTATTTCAAGAGCAGCTGTGCAGTTTTATGATATTTTGGAGTTGCAGTTACCATTTCAGTGCATAATCATTGTTTTAAAAAGTGCCTTTGAAAAAATAGTATCTGATTGATTGTTTCCTTCCTGGTTCTAAAATCCCAGATCTTTATATAAGTAGTCACAATCATTGTACTGCATTTCACTTGTTAATAAGATAAAAATGGAGCTAATAATGTGATATACTGTTATAAGAGTATTGAATTTCCTTAATTCCAGTTATCTGTGGACATTTTCCTCTTAATTATTCCTGTTTAACACCATTGGATATCAATGGCAGATACATTGTGTGGAGACAGAATTTCTAGAACATGCAGACTTGCAATATGATAAGCAATTTGGAAAACAGCTCTTTTGAAAATTAGTATATCTAAAGACAGATCCAACAGATTATGGCATTTTAGGACTTATGAGGTAGAATTGACCCATTTGGTTTTTTTTCTGGCTCCTGTACCTCTAGGGTGAACAAATCACTAGCAGTCTCCACAACTACTTCTGCCTAGTGCACTGAAGGTTCTGTTGTCAGTCTACAGAGCATTTATTTTGAGATCAAAGTTTGGAAATTGGTTTACTAAACAGTCATGGAAAGCATGAAGAAGACAACAGTGAACACCTTTAATTCAGATTAAGCTTGTTCTGCTCTTAGGATAAAACAAATATCAAAGGCTCTTATTAAAAATAAAGTTGATGATCTGAAAATCTCCCAAAAAGTCAAAGATGTGGAAATTACACCCTTATTCTCAGCTGATCAATTTGGTAAACAGAATCCTAGTTTAGGCCACAATGTTAGAAAATACAGCCTAAATAACCTGATTTATTCCCTTATCTCTACTTCATGTGATGCATGTAAGGCCTCTCAACTTCATACACAATTCACAAGTTTTTTTTATTACTATTGACAGAAAAGCAGCCTTAGTCTTTATTATCATGGTCTGAAGTAGTTGAAGTCCTGCTCCAGAATTTATTTGATGGTAGCATTACTTCCACTCTTAACATGCTAAAGAATTACAGAGACATTGTAGAAGAACTATAACTGTTTTAATTCCTAAAATCTCTTTTAGTTTTCTTGCCTATGACTACAGAGTTATGTAAGAATCTTATAGTATCTTGAAAACCTTATTGCTTCATTCATTCATTTTGTTGCAATTAAGGGAACACTCAAAGCATCAACCTTGATCCTAAAACTTCTGTATACTTCAAAAAAATTCATTAAAATAAAGTTTTCTGCAAATCCTTGTTAAGATGTATAGTGTAAATAATAGCAGTATCATCTTGTAAAGACCAACTGATTCAGTTATGGAAATAATAAATCAGACTTTGATTAAAAAAGAATTCTTAGATTTAACTCCCTGTATTATCTCTAAAGTTATAGGTTATTTTTGCAAAATATACAGAATTTTACTAAATAAATCCCCTAGAGATATATTATGTAGACTCCTGTCTAGTGTCCTTTAATTGACATTTGTTTTGTGGCAGGTGATTTTGGTCTCCAGATCTTAGTCTGGCAACTCTGCTCAGAACAATGCTCACTACAAGTTACACGTGAATGCAGGCTTGCATAAACTTGAGTAGTGATTTCAGCCTATCAGGAATTTAATTTAAAAGTAATTACCAGCATATACAAAATACTTCTTAGTTTTATCAACCTGAATCTAAGCAAGTGGAATATGGAAACTAACTCCTCTGCCATGTTCCAGTTTTCATTTGAGGAGATTTTAGAAGTTCATTATGCTTAAATTCCCTGAAGTATGAACTATTTCCTAAGAGAGCAAAGAATGTTAATCTTACTTTTTATGGTGGAAAGTGACTGATGGCATCCAATTATATAAATACAAGAGTAAGGCAAAATTGTTTTTCTGTTTTGATATCAGATTGATTATATAAGATGAAAAAAATCTTAAAAATAATAAGCAAGAGAAGGAAAATCTAGTAATGTGGAAATAAATAAAACAACTGACAAGCAATGTACTTATTTTCTTTAAATTACATTGTTTCTCACTGGATTTTTTGGAAGGAGAAGAAAGAATATATGAGCAAAGTCCATTGCATTTTTAAACCACAGTGGAAAAACATGCATTCCCTCTTTTCCTGACAAGCATGTTTGTGCATAATGTCTCCCATGTATATGTATTAATAATATTCACTTATGAGAATTGAGGAAAGGTACAAATCATTGACAGGGAATGTTTGGAATCTGCAGTCTTCCCTATAAAAAGGTGACAGACAAGTCACTGTCATCTGAATCATGCAAGCAGTTAAGCCCTTCTTTGTGTACCCAACATTCTACATAACCTAGAAAAGAAAGGTGTCTCAAAGTTGGAGTCAAAGGTGTAATGTTAATAGAGAAGTATGGTCTCATTCCTGCAAAGATGTTCCACAAAGCACCTGTTTTTTAGAGATGTGTTTCATCTTAACTTCAAAGTTGAGCTCTTAACTCAGGAATCCAGAAGGCCAGTCATCAAAACTCTGCTGTGGACCTGGTAAGATGAGTTCATCACAGAGTTTTCCACTGGATGTCCTTAAGCAACGAAAATAACTCAGAGATTGCTTGCAATATAGAGTGCTGCAGTCAGTTGTTTGGAATTTCACAGTCAGATTGTAAAAAACTAAGGTATAAGACCATAATATAATGTAATGATAACAAAATCGACCCTCACTTTATTTTACTATTTCAGTGGGATTACATAGTAAAGTAGTACAGTAGCTGCATGTAGAGGCTGTTAGTATCCAGGTTGAGGTGATCAATAACTGATCCTTCAGTGAAACCTGAAGGATACAGGGATATAAAGAAGTTGTTCTGAGCACTGAGGTAGGGTGAATCAGTTAAAAATTCCTATTTCACAGTTTTTAATGAACACATTTATAGAGTACTGCTGTGAGATCTCATTTAATTAATAATGCCATGAGCCATTCTGCTAGAACTGACCTTTTATTAGCAAAAGTTTACTGCTGATTGCCAGGGTTTGGAAATAATAGGGATTATATTTCAAATTAAATACAATTTTATGTTATTTAATCACCAGTATCATTAAGACACGAAGTACTGAAATACTATCAACCTTTCTATTGAAAGTATTTCCAGGACACTATTCATTCCATGGCATATAAGTGGAATGGGAAAGATAACTATCCTAAATGGCAACCATTAGTCTAACTTAGTTACAAATATCAAATTATGTTATTTATAGCCAGCAACACTGAGCTGTGCAATATCCACAACTCTAGAAGTAAAAATGGCAGACTCAAAAAAACACCAAGGAAAGTTATCTACTGCAAGTAAAAAGAAATATTGCAGTTTGTATCCTGGGGGAGATCCTGTTATTTGCTGAAATCACATTCAATTTGCAAGTGGTAAGTCAAAATGTTTACAGTTACATTTCTAGATGACTGCCTTTCTTGAATGGAAACAAAACATAACCACATGGAAGATAAAGGTCAGGATGTGAAGTGAGATTTGAGTGAAAAACATTTCCTTTAGCGTTTGATAAAATATTCTGTCAAGTTTGCATTACACTGGCCTTAAATATACTGCTCATAAAAGATGGATTGTGTTATTTAGATTTATATTAGGATCTGGTTTAATATTTTTTATCAATCTTGGTTTAGTAAATCCATGCCACTCTTTCCCTGTAAAACTTTTATTTGAACCTCAGCCTTAATAGAGACAGTATTTGGCAGGTTTCTTTAATATGAGTCTGTTAATGAAAGGAAAATACTATTCTGACTACCTCATTTATCTCAGATATGGTCATAATCCAGCCACTAATGTTAAGAACTAGAAAAAATAAGACTAGTGAAGCATTTTGTTATTTTCTTACTTGAAGTCATCAATACCCGCAGAAAAATAAGCCCATGCAATAGAATACTAAATTGTTCTCCCAGTTAAAAAGAAGCTAATATCTGAATATTATCATCATTAGTATGTGTTCTAACACTACAGTATGAAAAACAAAGCCTTAAACTTATGATGAGATCCATGATTTGTATTGATTTGCAATTCAGCTCAGCCTTAAGAACACAAATACCCCATCCTTGGAGCCTAAGAGTCCTTATGGAAGGGCCTCACAGCCCTGGGCACCGATGCCCATCACATCCATCCACACAGATCCTCAGCAAGGAGGGATTTAGCTGTCTTTGGAATATCACCCATTCTGAATCTATAGCAACCCTCCTCTAATATGCAGAACTATTTTTAGCATCAGGGCAGCCTTGAAAACAGCAGGTAAAGCATGAAGAGAATGAATAAGTGGTTGTGGTGCTTGGCTGTGAATAGAACCTATTATATAGCTCTTGAGAGAGATCTTAATATATATGTATAGATAAAATGTGCATATGAAGGGATATCTGCCTCCCTGAGGGGGAAGCAGGGGTGTCAGAAACAGTAGAGCATTATTACTATTTGTGACCTGAGCAGTTATCTAAAAAGTCATTATTTCCAATTGTTCTGTTTAAGAAAATAAATTGTTTATGGAATTGAGTATCTTTGATCCAGTCTTTATTTGCAATAAATGTATAGCGTTCATTTCCCTGAGTGAAGAGAAAATTCAACAGCAGGAGACTATTTGCAGTTCCAAGCTCTTTTCAGCCATTACTTTCTCCAAGAAATTCTCTAGTGAATTTCTCAGGTCCCCCTTTCCATGCCTAGGAGCCAACATTTCAGTTTCTGTGATGTTAACTGTTCTCTTGAGTTCCCAAACCTGTTTTGTTTTGGTTTTTTTTGTCATTGTCTTTTTCTCTTATATATTCATCCATTTGCATCTAAAAAAAAATCTTGGGAAAAAGGGCCACATGTGCCTTTGTTTAATCAGTACTGTGTGTCATTTATTTAGCTGGGGAGCTATATTGCTTCATGAAGGAGCTTATTACTGCTTACTATGTGTTATATTGAGGCTGGGAATTAGGCCCTCTAGTTTTAATGAGTCTTTGCCTATATCACAAGGGCAGCAACAGTGGAAACTTACAGATGCCTACAAGTGATTGGTATTAAAAAGAAAGTCAGCTGTACAGTATTTGGATTATTATCTTACAAAAGTGATAATTTGGAATAATTTTGAACTTAAAATGTGAATGTTACCATGTTCAAGGTAGGGAAAATCCTTTCATTTCTGAGCAGTCATAACTAAAATGTGTGTTTCTCTGTTGCTATGAAAATTATATTTAAAACTACAGTCAGTTCTTAGATAAAGATGCTGTGTTGGTTTTGTTCTCCCACTGCAGAGGGAAAGGGCCAGCAGCCAAAAGAGCAAATCTTTTCTTAAAGCTGTACTAAATATGTAGCATATTGGCATATGAACAAACAGATGTAATGAAATTTTTAGCCCTCTGAAATCTCATTTGCAGAGTGAATGTGGTTTGTAAGAAAAAGGTACCTTGAAGTTCAGCTTGGTGCAGTACTTTCCTTGATGAAGAATCTGTGCTAGGCTTGTGCAGTGGCAGCATGCTTGCCATAACATAGGGTGGGATGTCAGGAAGATTTGGTATTTGCTTAAGGTAAAAAGGATTAACTCTTACTGAAATAAGGTATTTTTCAAAATTTCTTGAGTTGCTGAGAACAGTAAAAACATCATTAAAATACACTTGTGGAGCTATCAACAATAACTCCTTAAAATATTTCAGTGCTGATCCAAATCTCTGCTTTGTAAAGCATGTTGATTAGCAATGATGAAACAGTAATATGTGTTTGATGAGGCACATCCTTCATATTGTGCAGTTCATTATGTCCATGGCACTCCAGCAAGGCTTCGACTTGAAGTATTTCAGTGACTTCAGTGGCACTAAGATTTCTTTCATTGTAAATTATTCAGGACATAGAAACCTGTTTTTAACAAGTGAAGACTTTCTCCTCAAAAGCTTGTTGTCTCTGCCATGTAACTAATAAATTTCCTATGTAAGTTTAAATAAATAATATTTTGTTACTTCTTGTCTGCAAAATGACAAGGAAAATAAAAGACAAGTTTATAAAGATTAGAATAATTCTTCAGGGAGCCAATGCCATGAAAAAGTACAGAAGGGCATGTAAGATAGCACAGGTCAAGGAAAGGATTTTGTAACATGCCGTCTGTTTTTAATTAGCGTCTTGGCACACTGGAAGAGCTCAGACATTTTTCCATGAAGAAATGTATTATAGACTTTTCTAGCTGCCAATTAAATGGCATTTAGCTACACTGACAGTGGTATGTTGTTTTGGGTCTGTAGAAAGCACTTGCTCATGCTAGAAAATCTGGGACATTTTGTTTTGCATACAGGGTTCTTACTGGACTGGATTTTCTATCCCTCCAATTTTGAATATAGGCTTAAAGGAATAAATTCTTTGAATAAATACCAAATTAAGAGTGCAAGGAGTTGGCAGAGTGGAGATGATAATTATGAAGTGTCAGTTTGTGTACACTGGTTGAAAGTCTGTCCTCCAGTTAGATGATAATTTTTAAACAATGGTAGCTAAATACTGGGGTGTTTTATGAGGTCCATACTTTGTCCTGTCTGGTAGAGACTGAGGCACTTTGTCACCAGTTCTGTCCTATGGTTCATTTAAATATGATCATTTGTAACATGAAACTGCCCCTCTGTTGTGCAGCTCCCTATGCATTTTCTCTAACAGTGAAACCAATGCTCTCTGTCCACTCCTGTCCTCAGCTGCTTCTTCTGGCTCTGGCAATTTTCGGGGCGGAGGGGGTGGGTTTGAAAGATTTGGACTTGCTTAGGGTTATATTTGTTTTCTGGTTCTTTTACCAGCTAATTTATTTAATCCAGTTTAGAGAATAGCATTAGAACAGAAACACCAGCGGCGATCTGTGGAAGAGAGCAGAATCAATACTACCTGCAAGAGCTGGGAAGAGAGAAACCATCCTACTGAGACATTGCACAGAAATACATTCTTAAAATCATCATGCCAGTTCTGAAGATGCTGGCAATTACAAATTAATTCTCTCATTAGTATAATGGTTTTAATATCTGATAGAGCTATGTAGGGGAAAAAAAGGCAAAAAGTAACTTGCATGTTTGAACAAGACTTCTCCTTGCTGAGAGGTTCATATAGAGGGCACTTAATCTTACAATAGGATGTATGCTAGGTGGTGAGTGTGATGTCAGTTCCACTGAAATGGATGGGCATGTTGACTGTCTTGAAATTGTCTCCATTTCCAACATGGGAGAACTTGATCTTCCCTCAGTAAACTACAGGCAAATTTTCTTGAGAGTTGTCTTGAAAGACTGAAAAAAATCTAGATTTCTGCAGCAGATGGAAACCTCGTATTCTTTTATATTGTTTCCTTTCTTATACTTCCTCTTGTATTAGGTGTGGTGTCAGTTCCTGCTGTGAACCATGAAGTATCACAGCTTCATACATCTTTGAATTGGGCACTGGTTTGCTCTTGAGCTTGTATGTTTGCTCTTTCATTTCCCCCCAACTTTGAATATCCGTTGTTAGCATTTTCAAGGCAAAACACAGGCAACAGAAGCAAAGCAAGAACTGTTTGTGTAGGTCTGGAGAAAAGTGGCTGGTTATCAGGAGAGCAGTTAACATGATGCTACTGGATTGGGTGCTGCAAAGCACTCTGGTTTGTAACAGAGATTAGAACCAAACAAAGCATCAAGAATCATAAGGGTGCTGAAAGTTCTTAGTTACAACAAAGTAAAACCTAGGAATAGACTAATTTTACCTGCCTTCCCTTTGAAAGCAATACACTGTACATGTGCTTTTTCTTAAAGAGAGATAATTCAGATATCAATACATCTCTCCTGACATATTTTTTGTCATTGGTCAAATTCTGGCGTACTTTAAGCAGCAAGCAGTTCCAGACACCTGCACATTCACCAGGATATGCTCAGTGGAACAGGTGTTCTACATCACTATGAAATTTTGGCCATGAGAGCTCACTTCAGAGATGATCACTTCTAAGTCCACAGTGAACTGTGAACTGGCTGCTTTGCATAAGGGAAAGGAGACCACCCTCCAAGTCTTTCTTTCCTCTGAAGCTGGCAGCAGTTAAGCAGCTATTTCCTTGGCTTTTTGACACAGGGACTGGCCTGGTTGTTCTGCTTTTAATGCAACTGGTATAATAAAGAAGGATACCCATAATACAAAACCTGTATGGACAGGATGGGACAAAGCAGAACTTCCCAAATAAAATGTTTTGGGCAGTCTAGTGATCATTCCCAAGCTTGTCTGTGCTATGAGCTGTTGTAAAGGCATCTCATGTTTTATTATGTCTAACCTGCAGAAGGCCTCTTCCTGGCAATGGCTCTTGGTGCCAGATCCACCAGGAAGCATAGTCTTTTCAGAACTGTTTAGAATTCACAAGACTTAGTTTTGTTTACTGAAAGTACAGCCTCATTCTCAGCTGCTTTAAATTTGCCATTTACAGCAGAATTTCTTAAAAGGGTGGAGCCAAGAGAGCAAAACCTTGGACTCATGAGATATTGTAGGAGTCTTTGATCTCAAAATCCTTTTGTTCCAAACACAGTGGTACCATAGCAATGACAGTTTTGTTCTTTATGAGACGGTGAAAACTGGGTGTGATTCGGGCTATTGCCCATCTGTGTGGTGTAATATTATGGGCTTAACACCAAGCACTGGAAAGTCTCATCATCACCATCAGTGGATTTTAGATTAAGATAGGTAAGCTCATCCTGAGCAGAGAAAAGGCAGTTTTCTAAAAACGCAATGAAATTAAGGGTAACTGTAACAGGATATGGATCTGCAAAGGGAAGTGTATTGACCATGAAATCACAGGAAGCTTATTTAAATTTTGTCATATGTTGGCAACGAAAACATTCTAGCCTAATGCAAATATATAAATACAGTCATTGGCATGGAGTCAATACCTTAAAAATATTACATTTTTTAAAATAACTTTTGTTCTATGTTCTGACCATTTGTGTTTGGTGTCCTCAAGTATTTTAGCAAACAGGTTTACTTGTAGAAGTATTAATATTTTAATCAGATATTGGAGAATATGTGCTAAAAATGTATGCTTAGATAATAATAAATAATAATTATAATAATAATAATGCATGAGTATGTTTGCTCTAGAAACGAAGCCATAGAAGTTGTGCTAAGTCTGACCAAAGAACACAAGCAGTGGTGGGTGGTGAATACCTCTAGTGGCAGCAGGCAAAAGTATTTTAATTTTGACTGCCATATACTTGCACCAAGATTTTCACTAGATGGTTGATAATGATCAAAAATTGTTGTTACCAAACAATTCGGATACATTGGAAGAGGCAGCAGTTTGTTTCTTACCACGCAGAGCGACTGCGTGGGAAGCCATCGGTCCCTAAGGCGCAGTTGGCTCTGGGCAGCACCGGAGAGGTGAAACATGCCGGCACACTGCTGCAGGGAGCACTGCAGCCGCTCGGCGTGGCCCGGGAGGGCTCTTCCACAGCGGGGGCTGGCACGGCAGGGCCGGGCCCGCGGCCCCATGGATGGCGAGCAGCGGCCCCATGGATGGCGAGCAGCGGCCCCATGGATGGCGAGCAGCGGCCCCGGCGCTCCCTCGGGCCCGGCCTCGCCCCGCCGGCCCAGGCCGCTGAGGGCGGGCGCCGCCCGCGGCCGCGCGTTGCCGGGATACGGGGCCGCGGCGAGGCGGCGGGCCCCGAACGGTGTCTGCACCCAGTGTCCCCCCGCAATGTCCCCCCGCAATGACCCCCCGCAATGTCCCCCCGCAATGACCCCCCGCAATTTCTCCCCGCAATGTTCCCCTGCAATGTCCCTCTGCAATGTCCCCCCGCCCAGCCCGGAACGCGCCTGACCGCCGGCCCCCTCCGCGGCACGGCAAGGTGCGTGGTTTTCGGCTAGAACGTCAAGTGATGGGAAGCAGACCAAGGAACGCATCCACAACTCCCTCATCCCCCCTGCTGGAACCTTGCAGAAAGAAAAATAAATGAATTTTGAATCCCATTGTGCCGACTCAGTCCCTGAAACAGCCGGGAAAACAAGCAGGGAGCGAGGAGCAGGCGCTGGGCCGTGGGCGCAGCAGGGCACTGCCCGCTCCGCTGGCCCGCGGACAAACAGCGCTGCCATCGGCGAAGGGTGAGCCAAGTGTCGCCGGCCTGGAGAGAGGCTGTGCCACTGAAAAGCCACCAACCGCTTTGTTTTTAAACTGCTACATGGCAGGAAACGAGATGCTGAGCTTGGCAGAAAAGGACCCTGGAAAATGTGATTATGCCTCTCTTTTGATGGGGCTGTTATAAATATTCATAATATTGCAATTTGGAAAAAGCAGTTGTTTTGGCATGTGGTTTGGAATCGAAAACTAACTTCCAAGCGGTTCTCTGCATGGACGAAACTGCTGCAGAATGTTTTGTTACGGAAGAAAACACTACACTGCAAAGTTTTCAGGAGGTTCACAATGTGGTTGGAGTGTTAATTAAAGAGAAGTGCCTAGGTAATTGATGGTGGATTTCAGTGAATGAGCCAAAGGAAATGAAACACGGGGTTTCACCATCAATGGCAAAATATTGCCATGGCAATGGGTAGCTTTGCCAGGAATAAACAAACAAATAACAACAGGCCTCTTTCAGAAAAAAAAGAGAATTTTTTGTTCTTACCTCACCATGTCTGTGCCATTGGTCATCTTGGAGGGGAGAAGATGGTGTAGCCTACTTATGCAAGTCCTACAAATCCAGCGTCCTTCTCAGTAGGTACAATTAGATCTTTTCCAGAGCAAGAAGTCACCTTTATACTGGGGGATAAAAAGGCATTGACATTTGCTTAAAAATGATTTCAGTGCCTTGGCTACTGCAATTCAGTTCCATTTTCTTACAGAAGGTGGATGGGCTCAGAAATAACCCGGGTTTCTGTCACTCTTAGCTGGTGCTGCTTCAGGGAGAGACTGCTGACGGAAGGTTTTGTTAAGAGCAAAAACATGGGCCACACTTAAATTAATAAAGACCTTTACAAAAACACAATGGAGAGAGCAAGGAAGCTAAGAAAGCATGAGCTGCCCTTTCTTCCACAGGCTCAGATGCCTGGCGAGAAGTGTGCCCATGCACAGGGCACCTTTGAAGGTGGCCATCTGCCTCTGGAAGCTTTCTGGACATGGCTGCACCCAGCCCCTCAGAGGATGCTGCAGTGAGCTCTGGGTGTCTCCCCTCATCCCAGGGAGATGGACCTCAGCCACCACCCAGGGAAGGATCCTTCAGTGCTGGAGTCCTGCCTTATATCCATGGAATGAATTTCTTGCAGTTTTGCAGGCTGCTGTTCTGCCCATAGCCTACCAAATCCCTGGTGGGCACCTGGAAATGCACTAAGGCCTTGCTGGGATTGATCCTGAGGAAGACAGACATGGCCTGATGCTGATCTTGTGATTTTGTGGCTTGTAGAGCAGGAGCAATGGGCCAGAGCCAGGTGGCCATGTGAAATCAAAGGAGGGGTAAGCAGAAGTCAAAGGACAGCTCATCAGGAGACCAGGTGTCTCCTGGTGAGGAGACAGCATCCACATGAAGGAGCTAATGGTGAGCCTGACTGTATTAAATGTCTGCACCACTGGGTTGACCCCAGTCATGTTTGTGAGCTGTCTAATGTAAACAGTTCAACAGGGAAGTCTTAACACCCGTTAACACCCGTTAAAGTTTGCAAAACTCATCTAATGCATACTATATTGAACAAAAAAATCATCCTGTATGGCTTCCCAGCCAGTTGGCATTTATTAGTTTGTCTTACCATTCTTAATAAAGTAATGCTTAAAGTGCTGCTTAAGTTTCCTATAAAATATTTAATGTAGTTTACTGTAAAGTCTTCAAGCTGAGGACTGTATCTGACAGAGCACTCATACCACACCTAGCACTCATTTTGACTGCAGCCTCTAGGCAATATTGTAAAGGTTCATTATTGCCACCAAGATCTGGCCTTATCCTGTCACTCTTCAAAAAAAGTCCATTCTTACTATGGGTTTAACACAGCTGGTGCTTAAATGACAGTTTTCTTTTTTTTTCCATCTAAAATGATCAAAGCAGTTCCAAGAAAATACATTTTTTAACTTGAACTTTAAATTAATACTGTCCATATAGAGCTGTGCTTGAGCCACCTATGCCTTTATTTAACCAGCTCAGAAAACATGCAGCAAATAAGAAGCATTCTTTTTCTGAGGAAAAAAAAAAAAAAAAAAAGAGAGAGAGAAAAAATAGCTGTATTTGGGGTCTATTTTGCATGAGAAAATATTTTGTTTAGGAATGACAGTCAAAGGCATTCTCTCATACATTGTAATATTTTCCATGTGTGGCAGCTTGTTTTTCAGTGGTACAAATATGTGCAATAAAGGCTGAGGATAAAAATTAATCTAACAGTTTTTGCAGCAATGCTTTTGATGGTTTCACTCGATTTCATTTTCCTGTGGATACTGCCATTAGTTCTGCTGCTTGCAGTATGTGAAGCATAATTCTGAAAGGTTCATGAGGTTGTAGTGATCCAGTAGGAGATGACTGATTTCTCCCCCCACGCACATACACTCCACCCCACACCCACTCACCCACCCACCAGCAAAACATAATGCTGTACTATTTTTGGAAACAGGGAAAGGGCCTCCCTGTGAAAACAGAAAGCAGTGTATTTCTCAGTTACATCACTTTGCAATCTAATGCTGTGTTGTGCTCAGTGTTTTTGTGGTGATGCAAGTCTTTTTTTTTTTCTTTCCTTTTTTTTTTTTTTTTTTTTTTCCCTTCAGCCGGTTGGATTTTCCCCATCTTACAGCACCTCGCAGGTCTCTTCTCTGAGCAGTACGTTGCCTGAGTGAGTGGAAACATACAGATCAGCTGCAGGTTTCTATCTACAAAAACAGAGTGAAAGAGAAAGAAAAGGGTTGGGAAAGCAGAGACAAATATTGACCTGGACTTAGAGAAAGACATCCAATGGCTGAATAAAGAACCCTGTTCATGTTTTGGGATATTCTTTCAACTGGCTGGAACGAGAGCGGATCAAAAGAATGGGAAATGCCAGCAGACCCTTTAGAAGAATTGCTTATTTCTTATGCCTTTTATCTGTGCTTTTGCTGACTGAAGGGAAGAAACCAGTGAAGCCAAAATGTCCTGCCTGGTGTACTTGTACCAAAGATAATGCTTTATGTGAAAATGCCAGATCTATTCCTCGCAGCGTTCCGCCTGATGTTATCTCACTGTAAGGGCTGTAAGCATTTGGTTATTTAATTTATGATTTGAAATGAACTAGGATGTGTGGTGTTTTCAGTGCATACAGAAGGATGCTTGCTGCAGGGAGTACCTCCAGCATTCAAAATCATCAGCTAATGTGTTAAAATTGTGCTGCATCCTTGAATCCTGATTTTTATATCTCTTTCATCTGTCTGTCTGTCTGTCTGTGTATGTGCACACATCTCATTTTATACCTTCTTGTATAGTACATGAAACCTGTCACATTATATTCGGGAGGGGAAGGTAATTTTTTTTTTAACTTACATAAATAAATTTCTCTGTGATGACCAGATCAGTATTATAACCATGGATATATGAGGCTACATTAATGTATGGTTGTTTTGTTTTTTTTTTCTTTACAGATCCTTTGTGAGATCTGCTTTTACTAAAATCCCAGAAGGGAGTTTTTTGCTCACACCATCTCTGCAGCTTCTGTGAGAAATATTTATATGATACAATTTCTGTTATGATATGTATATGTATTCATAAATATTTCAGAAAAGATCTTAGTATTAATTGTATAAGAAACAGCAGCAGCAGATTTATTAGATCATAAAATACAAGACTTTTTAGTAATTAGAAAAATAGTGCATGTTTAATTTTTACTTAGTATCTTGCAAGGCTGTCTGTTGTCAGTACTCCTCTGAATGCTGACATGCTGAAGCTTTTGGTGACAGAATGCATGTTATCTTCATTACTCTTTAATTAACATTACAGTAAGGACTTAAGTATGGCAACAACTATCCTTGTTTATTTTCTGCATTCCTGGGACCTGATCCCAGTATAAAGCGGTCCATTTGCAACTCCCATCGGCTGTGAGCTCAGAACCCCTCAGATCAGGCCCATCATTGCAGTGGGACAGGTCCTGAAGTCCTTTTCCATGTAAAATTGCCATTGACTTCTGTGGAAGTTTAGTCACTTCAGTGGGAGTTTTGCCTTCATAGTACCTGGATTAGACCCCATTTGTTATTTCATGTTCTTAAAAGTAATAATGATTTGATGATTTTCTTCCAATTAAAGACTGAAGTAGTTATTTCAAAATCAAATACTGTGATAAGGTATACACGGAAAGAGAATATTTTGAGATATTTAACTCTTAGCAGCATTTCAACATAGGATTTTTACAGGCTCACAGGCTTTCCTAGAAGTGTGGGCATACGATTATATAATTGTGAGCTATACAGAGGTAGAGGGGGTGTAACCTGAACTGTTTATAGTGGATGTGCTGCCAGCCTGACACACACCCAGATTTGTCTCAGGAATCCGGCAAGGCAGACTCCCCAGTGTGATCAAAACCAAAATCGGATGTCTGTCCCAAACCGACTTCCCGTGCGCTCTGGATGTGGTCAGAGGTGTAATGCTGATGTACTGGAGCTCTCTGGCTGTTAAATTAAACTGGTGGCATACTGATAGCTGAAGCCCTGACCCTGGCTGTACTCTGCTACCTCAAGTGGAGCTGATAAGGAGGTGCAGACATACTGTACAATTTTGGATACAGGGTAAATAGGTAAATGCAGTTACTATGGAAACCCAAATGCTTTCCCCTGGTGCTTTATTCCAGAGAAGCCTTTTCCAGGTAGTCGTAGATCACAAAAGGGACACGTTTCATGTAATTTCTGCAAAGGGCCTTTCAAATAAGAGGGGAAAAAAAAAAAGGCAGCAGCACTGGTGGGGCTTGTATCTGAAGGGAGTGAGTAGGACATCATCTCTCTTGGCTACGATACACCTCCTACACTTAGCAATCCCACTGCAAAGCAGGCAGAACTGGGCATGGTAGAGTAGGACAGACACAGTCATCTTATTTTGAGTTATTATAGTGCCTGGCACAGTGGGCTCGGGCAACGTCTTATGGCATTTTGGTAATGATAATAATTTCCATTTCTACTGTGCGATGAAATGCACGTTCTACACTGCTGTTTATAAATGCTGCAACAAAAACTATGAGCCCAGAAAAGCAGGGTTTGTTCCACTGTGGGCTTTGATGAGTGATCTGTTTTCCAGATATATTTTTAACATGGTAGTTGAGCTGCTTGCCATTCTTGGAATGTCATGCTGCTGATCTAAGGCAAATAACTCCTTAAACACAGACCATAGAAGCAAGATTGTGTCTGTGGGGACAACACTCCAGTTTGTACGTGGGAAAGAAAATTTTCATCTTTGGCAGAAGATAGTAAGGGAAATAAGAATATGGAAAACTTACGTTAATTAAACATTACAGGAAATTTTAGCTTTGCATGATTATAGCTGTATTGGTAGGTTTAATTTAGCCAACAGCAAGATTTAGCAGCTTATATATATTTCTATAATAATAGAAATACATATAGACATACCCTCCAGCATTAAGTCCAAATGTAATTGGATATCTCCAATACACAAGTTGCAGATTTCTGAATTTGTTGTAATTCTGCCACTATTATTATTTACTATTACTTTTAATATAGTAGCACCAGTGGTCTCTGGAAAAATCATGGTCTTGAGCTAAACATTATTCATAACTCCCAGTCCAGGAGAGCTTTTCTTCTTGGGTAGTATGGATGGTATGCTCTGTGCCCTTCATGCGACAACAAAAATACAAAGAACCTCCACAGCTATGGTGAAGTGCCAGCAGGAGTGTTCCCTAAATGTAGACAAAACCTCCCAGCTCTCATCTTCAGCACTTTTATCTCTGTGTATCAGCAGCGTGCTGAGGGTGCCCTTATAAACTGATAACATGAAAGCCCACAGAAAGAAGGGAGGTAATCATGACATCAGGACTGTTCCTGCCAAGTGATGCAGTCCCTAGCTACAGCACCATACCTTCAGCCTCTGTCCCCAGAAGCAGCAACTATGGTTTTTGAGGACAAATTGGGGAGGAAAGCAGTTTGTGCATCAAATACATCTGATATAGCCACTGGGGAGAGGTACAAGTTGGAAGGCAAATGAGCTCACCAAGTGCAAGACCTATGCTGCAAGCCTGGCAACCTCTAAAATAGCAATACTATTTAAAGAGAGACCACTCTGTTCTCTAAATTATAGAGTAGAGTGCAGAAAAGGAAAAATTATCCAGTAAAATCACATCAGAAAAGTAAAATTAGTTGCAGGATTTGATAAATTGGTCTTCTGATTCAAGAATTCTATAGAAATACTTGTTTTCTCTAAAATTGAAGTGTTTCTTGATTTTGACAAAAAGGAAGTATTTCCTGCTTGTATTTTTTCATACACTTCATATAAGAACATACTGAAAGTGTAAAAAGCACAATCTGCAACAGCCAACTGATAAAATAAATTACCTGCAATTTATTCTGAATGTAAATGTCAAAATAAGAGATTAACTCATTAAGTGGATTAATTAGTACTTGGAAATCTTGCATTCCTGAATGTCTAAGGATGCCACAGTATCTAAGGATGCCACAGAATCTGTTTATCCATCAGGTCAATTGATTAAAATATAGATGTGCATGTAGTATTCCACTGGGGTAAAGTTCATTGTACTTTATGATGTCTCACCACATTAAAAGTGTGGCAGTCCAGGGCTAGATTATAATGGACAAATGCAAACATGGCTGATAAGCATAAATAAAGCTGGAAAAATCAATGCTAGTCCACTTTTAATGCTTGCAAAATTGCATAAAACTAAATGTGTTGCTGGTATTTTTACTGCTGGATGCATAAGCTAAGAGTATCTCCAAGAAGTATAATGAGGTCTTAAAAATAATTCTGACTTGAACACTGTATGAATTTAAGAGATTTTTCTTTTATTTTCCCAGTAATTTTCAGTACCCTTGGATTAAATACAGTCAGAAATTGAACTTACAAGTTAAGAGATTTTCCTTCCTGTCAGTGTTGCAAATTCAACCCGATGTCTGGCTAGCCAGAAATTTAAACCAACACATTTTAAACCTCTGTAGTACTTGAAGATTTCATTGTTGTCCTAGTATATCTCCAGAGGTATTTGTACAATCTCATTGTTTTACTGGCATGATAAACCCACATTTATATCCCACAGAAGTCAAAGGAATTTTATCAGATGGCCCCAGTAGACAATTCTTGGATCCTTCCCTTTGGTCCACACTGTGGTGCAATATATCAGCCTTACACAGAAAAAACATGAAACCAGGCAGTGGAAATTTGGCCTACTGTGGCTTGCTGGACCATTTTCTAAAGCTGCTGATAACCTAATGCTCTTTTGTTTTGCATTTCTTTGTGCAGGTTGTTTACGTCCAACACTTTTGATGTTATTAGTGATGATGCTTTCATGGGCCTTCCTCATCTAGAATATTTGTGAGTGGACAAAAGTATATTTCCTGGCATTATTGAATAGAGTGGGTGGGCTTGCAAGTTCCAGGCATTGCTTTGACCAGAATCACTTTACAACCCATTACAGGTTCATAGAGAACAACAACATTAAGTCAATTTCAAGAAATACTTTCAGAGGACTGAAATCTTTAATTCACCTGTAAGTAAAGTGATTGAATATATTACTTGGTATATTTAAAATAGTAATTGAATCACTATTGTTAAATTTTTCGTTTTCATATATAACTGTTCATAGTTACTTAAGTGGCACTAATAGTAATTTAATTAAAATGTTAATCTTTGTGTTTCCACCAAAGACTTCCAAACGGTGGTATGTGTAGAAGACAAAGACACAAACAGCTTCCAAGCAGTGTATGTTTGGCAGTAGTTCCTTGACTTTCTCTGCTTGGAGCACAGGGGATTTCCAGCTGGGCATGTAGGAGCAGGGAGGAGTATGAATTGGGAATCTTGGCACTGATGAGGTGAGTCCCAGTTTGGGACTTGGAAGGGAAGAAGGTGGGAGCTGTGGTTCGGAATGGGCGAGGCTGAGGGATGGACTCACACCTCTTCCCAGGTACCCCAGTCTGACATGGATCCAGGAGAGCATTACTACCATTCTTGGGACAGGCCATCACTGTTAGTGCCCATGTCCACTTAAGACAGTAATAGTATACAGAAGAATTTGACCAAATAAAACTTAAAACTTCCCACCCAGAGCAATTTTAAATAGAAAACTTGCAACAAGATGTATTTGTTATGGCTTCCTGATCTACTTCTTCCATTCTGCACCTACCCTACTCTGCACCTTCTCCTGCATGCAAGCAGGAGCTTCCCACAGCCAGGATCTGTCACACACTGACACTGAGATCTGCTTCCCATTCCTTTTGTGCTGCTCAGCCCTTTGGCTATCTTGGAAACATGGCCAGCTCTTGTCCTCTGATCTGCTGCAGCCCCTTGCTGCATTAGCTAGGAGGGGAAATTAGTCCAAGGCACTTGGGATGCCAATGTGCTGTAGGAGCAAAACTCCCCATGGCCTCACCAGCAGGAGCATTTCTCACCCTGTGCTCAGCAGGTGACACACATTGGCAACAAACACCTGCAACATTTCACTGCAAACAAGAGAAGCTTCCTTGTCTCTGAGCTAGGGAGACAGTTTTTATGTAGACTTTTGTCTCTTATCTTACAGCAAGTTTATCTTTTAGCAATAATTTAATTTAATGAGGAATCATTTTTTAAAAACAAAATACACAGTATAAGAAAACAGCAAAAAAATATAAAAGAAGAAAATGAAAAAAATGAGGCTAAAACATCTGTAGGGTGGCTGACAGGGGTTCATACCCAGTTCTGAGCATCTGCATACTGAAGCATGTCACGTGGTGTGTGTCATAGGCAGGGGAGAGGATCCTGACCCTTTGGCCTTAACATGATAACCTCCAAGAGGGTTTTGCAACAGGGTCATTTAACTTTTTCTTTCATGTATTTGGACAGAAGAGAGAAAGCAAAGGTTCCATTTTGAACCCTTAATGCATAAATATAATAGTCGAACTGCAATTCACCACATCTTCCCTGCCCAGTAAATGCACCATAAAACACTTTATGCTTTCCCTTTTGGTCAGGACAAGATTTACAGCTGGCTGAAACCAAGCCTACTGTGACTACTTGTGTAGATAAAGTTACTTATGGAATGGCTCTAGGTCTCAGGAAGAGGCAAGAGAGAGGAGAGGGTAAGAGGTACATAAAAAGCTGTGCACATCCCATAACAATCCATATTCAAGGTACAGACAGAATTATATGGTTGTTAGAAAAAAAAAGGATAGCTGGATAATAACTGGGACCCTATCTGCAAAATATTTACACACATGAATAGCTTTATATTCACAAATGGGTCCAGTACATTATTTATCATATTCATTTACTTATTTAGTAGCTGCTGCTGCCAGTGAACAAATTGCTTTTCTAAAACAGAGGAAGGCACAGTTTCTTCTGCACAGAGCATGTAGTCCAAGGCTAACATGTTGTCTTGCCTGTTACATTGGTTTCTGGGGATGCTTCAGGAGTTTCACAAAACATATGCAAAAGACAGAACCACATTTGAGGAGCAGCTGCCACTTGCATGCACATTTTTGGGACACAGATTTGTGCATCATGCTGCTATTGTCCACAGAGCACTATTCACAAAGACAATGAGAAATTTGTGGAAAATAACTGCAAAGGCACCAGTTTAATCTGCTTGAAGAACCACATAGGCAATGAGAATTTTGTGGAAAATAACTGCAAAGGCACCAGTTTAATCTGCTTGAAGAACCACTCCCCATCTTTTGGGGAAAACTGCACAGACGCATTAAGAATGATCATTTGGCACCCTGAGGCACTTTTCATTTAAGAAACAAGAGAGTACTTGTGTACGTAAAATATATTAAAAATAATCATAGTAAATGAGCATGCAAATAGGTTCCATGAAGTTAGATAAGATGAACTTTGTTCTATTTATTCTATTTACTTCCTTTTCACAACATAAATTTTGGAATGCAGTAAGCTATCCAAATATTTTTAATTTTTATTATATTTATTATTTATTTATATTTTATTTATAATGCAATTAACTGAAATAATTACAATGTATTCTTATTGTAAAAGATAGCCATCTAGAATTTATTAGATTTATTAGATTTATTAGATTTATTAGATTTATTTTCTGGTCGGAGTACATTTAAGAACAGAAAAAAATTTTAACGATTGCCCTTTTTTTAGTAATGTACTAATTTAACATGAAAATCTTACAGTTAGCATTGGATGGTAATTCTTATGCACAGTACATAATTTTGATTGCATTTCTCTCAGAACTGTCACCATTAGTTTAACTGAATGTTTGAGTCAACCTTTATTCTCTGATTATAATTCAAATACCATGTCCAGCACCATCTAAGCAAGACAGTGTTGTCTAATATATAAGTATGCTTTTTAACAGTGGACTATAAAATGCTTAATTTTAATTCAAAAATTGGCAAATGCATAAACCTTGCTTAAATTTTTCTGTCATTCATGTACCCATGGCAGCGGTGAACCACTTCTACTTCCAAGTACATCCCCACTTTTAGTTTGCTATATAATAACATATAAAAACAATGTAGGTCATTAAACTTGTCTCAGATTGCAAGTCCACACAGCTTTCTCCATGTGAGTTACTTGACTTTTAAAGAATTGCTCTGGAGCATAAAATTGCACAAAAGTGAAGCACATGATACATTCACATACAGTATTACAATCAGATGTACTTTGAAAGTGATGAAGTCAAATGGACTAATGGAAGCATCTCATAATTTTCTATTACTGATCTGACAAACATTTTTAAATGAGGCAGCAGACCTAGTACATCTGGGCTTGTTCTTTGTATTTAAGTATGTGCCTAAGTGTCTTTGCTTGGCTAGAGAAATTATGGTTAATAAATAACATTTATGTTTACAAGTTAAAACAGAAGAGGTTCTAAGTCTTACTAGCTACAGATTCTATCTAGGATCTTAATCTAGAATGATTTATTTCCATTTTTGTTTCTTCTCATAAGTAATAAATAATTCTGTTAATTGGAAGGGGCATAGACTATGCCCCTACAACATTATTCTTTTTCTGTCATGCCCTCCATGACATCTGAGACTTTTGGCAGACTCACAGAGACAGTCTGACTGAAATGTAATATACTGTTTGTTCAAAGCCTGCTCACATTTCCTTGTCACTTTTACTAGCTGGAATACTCACTGAATTTAAACAAGTTCTTGCAACATTGAAAACTGGGAAATAATAACATTTTTTTGCAGGTCTAATACAGATTTACACACACACATGCACATGCCAGGAAAGCAATTCACGTCAATCAGCAATTTATTGCCTATTACTGCATATTTTCAACAACTGTGAGGTAAACCTAAGCCCATCAGCCCATATTATTAAGATTTTCCTCCCAGAAGAGGTACAAGAAAGTGGGGAAATTGCAGTGATATGAGCACCATTGGGATTGGAATCTCATAGGGAAAACATCAGTAGATCCAATCATGACTAATTGTTTTCAAATGTTAAATGGTGTTGGCAAAACACCAAAGGTGATAGCACTTTTACTCTGCTTGCTAAGTGAAGTATTATAAATGCTAAAGGGTGCTGAAGAGTGAGAAAGCAGAAGGAGGCATGGCATTTTAGTGGAAGGAAAAGTCACAAAGTAAATGAGCTATTCTTAAAAGCAATCTTTTAGAACTAAGTGCTGGAGAATACTAGTGTTCCTTGCTGTAAGTAAAAAACCCCACACAGTATATCACAACTTGCAAAAATGTGTAGTTTCATGAACAGCTGGCACTAATACTGAAGTGTTTTCTTTTACAGGAGTCTCGCAAATAATAATCTCCAGTCACTTCCAAAAGACATATTTAAAGGCTTGGATTCTTTAACAAATGTGTAAGAAAGCACTTAATTAATCTTTTAATTATACTTAGAAGTATAAAGAGATTATTTTAGAGGACATTCTGAGTAGCCATTCAAACCAGTAGCCAGTAATGGGTCTTATTACTGGGTAGAGACTACACGGTACGGGTAGGCTTGCTTTTTTTGTCTTCTGTTGTTGAAAACTTGTGATAGTTTTAAATATTCCACCAGTTTGAAGATAAGTAATATTGTTAGTAGTTATGTAATAAAGCTGCATGTTCATGTTCATTAATATTCGTGAATAAGAAGGGAGGATCCTTAGGGATGCATGAGAGAGCAAGGCATGCAGGGAAGGTGGAAGATTTAATGAAATGACATTTTAATGTGCAAGCAATTCCTGGGAAAGCTATCTTTTATCAATAAAGCATGTGTCTAAGTATGAATCCCATGTTAAATCTAATTGCAAGCAGATCAAAACATCAGCTTGTTTATATATATATATATATAAATGTATACATATAATACCAGTAAAAAATACAAAATAGTGATTTACAGATAATCTTATAATTGCTTTAGTGAGATAGATCCTGTTTACAGTATACCAAGTCCTGTTCCAACTGATCTGGGATAAGAAGCTCAGACAATGCTTTTCCTGCTCCCAGTATGAACAAGGTAGGCTGAGCTAGAGCAGAGCTGCAGTAGTGAGATGTGGCCATGGCCAGTGTATCTGGAGCATTACTTGGCATGACTGATGGTGGCCAGGTGGTTGCACAGTCTGGTCCTGGCGCTTGCCTGTTCCTGGGCATACGATGGGAATCTGACTGAAGACAGCTGTAAAAGACTTGAACAGAACTCCTTTGCTTATGTCTCCTGAAGCCCTAAATGAGTGTATCTGAAGGAGATAGTGAATACTGACTGGATGACCATCATGTTACATTAATCCCTATTTTGTTATCTAGAATGATCTTACTGAGAAAGGCTAATCCAAAGGAAACAGGGGTCATTAGTTTGGGAGGCTTTTGCCTACCTGTAAACTTGGGGAAATCGATAACAATTTCTGACTTATCACTAAGTTAAAGTCTCCTTGCTTACCTTAATATAATGAAATCTCTGTGGGTTCTGGTATGTAGATTTAATTATGGGTCAGGACAAATCAAGCCAGGAAGGCCTCAAATGTGAATAAGCAAGAAGGCACATATTTAACAAAAGCCTGTTTTGTTGTTCTCAAGGAGAAGTACATTCACTGATTACTTATTTTCAATGCATGATTTATTTGTTGTAGAGATCTTAGAGGCAATGCATTTAATTGTGACTGCAAACTGAAGTGGTTAGTAGAGTGGCTGGGCACCACCAATGCAACTGTTGAAGACATTTACTGTGAAAGCCCACCAGAATATAAGAAGCGCAAAATCAATAGCCTCTCTTCAAAAGAGTTTGATTGCATTATTACAGGTAATGTGCCTCAAATTATTTAATCTTGTTAAATTCAAAGCTAGAGCTTTTCATTCTAGAGCCCATTTTTGCAGGAATGCTTATTTCTGGATGGAATTTCTACCAAAATCAGTATGAACTCTGCTGGTCTAAGTCTGACATGGGAATCATTGGGATCAGGGTCCTATATTTCAGTAGCTACTCAAACTTGAATATGTTACATAATGATTTGTAAAACTGTGACATAAAAGAGTACCTCTTTTTATTGAGAAATATTGAAAACCAAATTGCAGTGCTCCTTTATCAACAGAAAATTTTGACTAGTGATGAAATACTGTAATTTGTAATAAACTGGTATCTGGTAAGCAGATTTTTTTTTCCAGTATGGTATGTAAAGTGTCTCTGTAATTATCATCTGTTACGTGCACTTTTGCAGAATTTGAGGTTTATCAGTCCCTGCCATACCAATCTCTGTCAGTAGATACTTTCTCATATATGAATGATGAACACGTGGTTATTGCTCAGCCTTTTACTGGAAAATGCATCTTTCTTGAATGGGACCATGTGGAAGTGATGTTCAGGAATTATGACAACATTACAGGTATGAACACTGCTTGACAAATAACATTGCAACAAATTATCCAAAAAGTGGTACTAATCCTGTCTTTTACTTTTCTTTTTATAGGTACTTCAACTGTTGTGTGTAAACCTATAGTTATTGAGAGTCAGCTGTATGTCATTGTCGCACAGCTGTTTGGAGGCTCCCACATATATAAAAGAGATATTTTTGCTAATAAGTTTATAAAAATTCAAGATATTGAAATCCTTAAAATCCGAAAACCCAATGACATTGAAACTTTCAGGATTGCTGAAGACTGGTATTTTGTTGTTGCAGACAGTTCAAAAGCTGGTTTCACCACGGTTTACAAGTGGAATGGGAATGGATTTTATTCCCATCAGTCTCTGCACGCCTGGTACAGAGATACTGATGTGGAGTATCTCGAAATATCTGGCAAACCACATTTAATTCTGTCAAGTAGTTCGCAAAGACCTGTAATATATCAATGGAACAAAGGAACAAATGAATTTGTTAAGCGGTTTGATATTCAAGATATGGAAGATGCATATGCAGTGAAGCATTTCAAAGTGAAAGAGGATGTATACATTTGCTTAACAAGATTTATTGGGGACTCTAAAGTAATGAAGTGGGGTGGTTCAGCATTTCTGGATTTACAAAGGATGCCATCCCGAGGGTCAATGGTATTCCAACCACTTCAGATAAATAATTATCAATATGCCATTCTTGGAAGTGATTATTCTTTCACTCAAGTCTATTATTGGGATGCAGAAAAGGCAAAATTTGTGAAGTTTCAAGAATTAAACGTACAGGCACCAAGATCTTTCATACATGTCTCCATCGATAAACAAAGAGATTTTCTCTTTGCTTCAAGTTTTAAGGGAACCACATTGATTTATAAACATGAGATAGTTGACTTAAGCGCATGACACTCATAATTCTGAGATTACATCAGACTTTCTACCGTAAGTGGACAAAATGAACTAAATGCATGATGACTCTCTTATCTTACTTCCAAATGAATGCCTTTAAAAGTTGAGATTGCTAGAACAAAGTATTACTAGTATCTTCATCTTTAATTGTCAAGTCTAGTGGTGTTGGAAGTTGCATTTTTTAACAAAAAGAAATTAAATTAACTGTTCTTTGCATCCACAGTATGTAAATACATGTGCAACTGCATCTGTTGCTATAAAGAATATTAAGATGTACTTTTCTGTTTATTTATTCACCTGTTTGAAACAACTGCCAAATAAAATGTTTACATTTTGTGTCTTTCACATTCCAAATATTATTTGCAGGTGACACTTTTTATTTGTGTATATATTATACACATATAAAATAAAGCCAAGAAAGCATATTGCCCAATGCAGTGTTGTACTGCATCGAAGATGCACAATATTGAAGATCAGGTGGGTTTTACTAACAACAAGAAGTTCTTGATAAAAATACTGCATTGAAGCACAAGCCTATAAATTATCACCTGGGCAATCCTTGCACTTATGTAAAGCTTCACTGACTTAAACAGAACTCTAACTAGAAAAAGAGTTCAGTTAGCTAGATGTGCTTGTAGGATGAAGGGTTCAGTCATACACATCTAATTGTAGGATAGGCCTTTGTATTCTTCCCAGCTGGATGTGATGTTTTAAAAATTTACAAAGAACTTGGCAGAATAAAAGACAAGTAAAGGTCTGCCTTTCTTCACCTGATGCTGAAGCAGCATGAAACAAATCTCTTGTACAGCACTGGGGCTGTTGCTGTGCTGAAAGATAGAAGCAAAGCTTATTTTTCAACTAGCATTATTTCTGTAGCTGAACTGTCACACATCACGTCCATGAATTCTGTATCCTTGTCAAGTCTTTCCACTATAATTACAATTGTTTAGTCTTCAATGAATTTATTCCTTATTCTGAATGAAGATAGCAAATGGGAAGTAATGTTTTTCCACTACCCTGCAATGAATATTAGTATCAGGTACTTCTGAAATTCAGGGAACTTTGAATGTGGCAGGATAAAGTCAGTTTGTATAGTGTATGCAACTCCAGGGAAGCTAACTATATCTGTTAAATTGTGCCAAATCTGAATGTGGCATCAAAATCTATTACAAGCTCAAAGTTAAAATAGTCTTTTGTTTACATACATCTAGTGCACCACTTGAGAGAAACCTACACTGATGCTGAAGATGACTTAGTGCAGCTCAGGAAGAAAGCTCAAGTTTATTTTAGACACCTTTTCATTCACTTAAGTTATCAAGCACTGTGCTTCAGTGCCATCTTTAAAATATAGACATGAATACTGTGTTCATGTCTAGACATTTCTACTATTCACAGATGTTGATTGGTGAATAAAGCTAATTGTACTGTGCATGTCATCTAATCACGAGCAGATTAATACATATATAGGAAGCCAAAAAGAGTATCCTTCTATAACAAATGAAGGGTTTTTTATATTTAATATTATTTGAAAAGAAAAAATCTCACCTTAACAATACTATTCTAGTAAGTTAATTTTTCTGATGCCTTTTTATTCATAGCTGCATATGCTCTGCAAAGAATTTGGCTTAATAACTACCTATTCCATAAGTATTTACAATGTGAGTAAAAGATTTTAAACTATGTTACACAGCTGAAACATCCCAACCTTTTCTTAATAAATACATTTCCAAAAATCATGTTAATAAATAATCTTGTTTGGTAGTTTCCTTTATATGTCATACCATATTTCCTTTATATAGTTTTAGCTGTTACATGAGGATGATTTCAAACCCCAGATGAACCCAAATAATATTTTTTATTATTTCTCAACATTGGCTGCACATCTATGATTGCCAACTCAGTTTGTCCATTTCTTCTTCTGTGCCCTTTGAATGGGAAAGGAATTAAATACAAAGCCATGAACCCATCTCCAATCTAACAGCAAACCATTAAGTGTTTTCTATATCTTCTTGTCTTCTGTTTCAGTCTTTTACTTAAGGTCCTATTGAATTATGTGCACTGGTTTTGATCTGATTTTTCCTATTATACTTGCCTACATGCACTCTCTATCAAATTATAAATATAATGGCTATGCATCCCTCTCATTATGAACATATTATAAACATTTGGCTAAATTTAACTGCAGTTTGAGAAACTTGCTAATCTGCTACCAGCATTTATTTACAAACAACATATTGTCTCATAGTGTACCTTTAAAAAGTTATGTTTCATGGAAATGTATTTCAGAGCCAGCCAGCTATGCTGGCTAAAGCCTATGCTATCATAGTGCTATGATTATTCTCTTGAGTTACCTCATTCTGAAATAATGAATTTACAGGAATTCCCTGTTACTCCTGGGTTTAAAGGAGGAATTTAAATGCCTACAAGGGTGTGAGTCACTAGAATTTTACATTCACAATACATATAAAACTAGCCATGGCACAGTGGAGGGTAGCAAGGGATCAATGTGTTGGAGAACACAACTGCAGTATCAGTTTGGTTATTCCTTCAGAAAAATTTTTCCTGTCGTCAAGCACTACTAATTGGGAAAGTTCTTTATGCCTATGTCATTTTTGGAAGGTCAGCTAATTACTATAAAATGCTGAATCGAAACCTGTTCTCTTTTGAAAATCCCTTTCTCTGGTTGGTTTATGTCAGGTGGAGACTCACAGGGACAACAGCCAGGTACTTATTGTGTGAGCATAGCATTTCTTTGTGCCACATAAGGAACTGGTGTATTTTTAGAACAGAACTCATAATCCTTAACGTAGAAGAGCGTAAGGGCTCATTAGGTGGCTCCCTGTGCTGTTTCTTCCTGATTTCAGAGACTGAGCATTTTAACAGCTCATCTGAGCATAAGGCTAAGGCCATATTCCGTCCCAGTTCTCTGTCAGCACTCCTTCTGATATCGGTGGAAGAGTCAGAAAAAACTAGAATAGAACCTTTTATCATATATATTAATACTTTTTTTAAAATGCTGCTTTAAAAAACCTGTTTTTTCAGCAAAGTATATATTATTTGTGGCTAACTGGTTGTCTTCTGTAGTTGTAATGGATTTTCTAAGCTCCCTAATTGTTTTGTTTATGACTGACAGAGTATGTAAGGTACTAAATGTATTATGGAAGACAGTATTGAAGGTTATCAATGCTGATCCTTGACACTGCTTAGTCATGTTAATGTCTAAGACAGAAAAAAAAAAAAATCAATGGACTAATATTGTATTCCTACAACTACTTCATTATATTTTTTAATAGAGCACAAATACAAAAGAATATGCACCTCTCTACTTGGGAAGAGATATATAAGATACATTCAGAATACCATACTATGTGTAACGTTTTTAAATTTTGTCTATTGCAGTGCCTAGGACTTGCAGGTTTTTTGTTTCTACTTATTTTCCATTGAAAAAATATTCCAAAACACACTCTTCCTACTGAAAATGAAATTCAGTAAGGCAATATCGTGATGTGTAAGGTGACAAAACAAACAGAAATGTATTATTGGTTTGTACTTCATTTTAATTATAACTTCTCCTAATTATTTTAATTTTTAAACTTTATTTGAAGGGGTTGTAACAGCCACTCAAAGTATGCTTGAGGATGGGAAACAATTATTAGCATAATTAATAATGTGTGATATGCTTTGATACGTTCTAGTGGGAAGCTCACTAACAGTTGTATTTATGTATATAAGCATTAAAATATATTGTATTAGCATTCAATGGAAAATAAAGAATATTTAAACTATAGAAGTAACAAAAAGTCCTCAGACTGACAATAGCACCAAGAGAAAGCAGAGAAGTCAGTATGCCCAAAATGTTACAACTAGGAACAAAATATAAGCACACAGCAAGTCTCAACAGAGTGGAAGTTTTCCCTTTCAAGGAAGTATTTTCCTTTCCATGAAACATATAATGTGTTCCTCCTCAGTGAGGACACCTGAAAATCCAGATAATCACTCAATTCTTGCAAAATACCATAAGAAGCTTACAAACTTAATGCACTACATCCACGATCCTAATATATGGATTTTTTCCCTTTTGACACCTCTCTGCTCCATCAGTGTCAGTGTGGTGGCACAAAGGGAGTGGTGAGCATGCTACTGCCCACTGAAAGGCAGGGCCCTGCCAGGGCCAGACAGGAGTTAAGCCAGGTTCAGCAGATGGAAAACGCAAACCCAAGCACTCAATTCACTCAGCTGTTAATGCCTCCCCCACTGCCTAGCAGGTTTTCTCTCTTATTTGTTGTACATATTGCCAACAGTTCCCACTACCTTTCATATGCCTGCAAGCCTTCCTTTCTCATTTTGCTGATCTGGAGACCTAAGTGTGGCAGCACAGCTGTGATTTAGACTCTATTGATTAGAATGGCTGAATGTGTTTTTGTGGCTGGGAACTCACCGATAAATGTCGAGGTCTTGGGGAGTTCAATTCCTCCAGACCGATCTGCGGTACACTGCCTGACTTACTGCTAATGGCAACTTTTCTTCCTTACTGATGACTCTGAATTCTAATGGCTGGTGTTACAGGCATGTCTCTGTTTATAGTTCACTTAAACAAAGTGCTCAGAGGCAAACCTAACCCTATTTCTATTCAGGAATTTTCCTGAAATGAACTGTAACTACAAAGACCTCCAGTGTGCTATACAGAAGTGGTGTTGTACTTGTGCTTTGAGACTCTGAATCGCTCCAATTAGTTATGGTAGTGTAATACTTCTGTCTTCAAATTTGTTACAGTAGAAAGCAATTTGCCCCTAAATATGCATATTTATATTCATAGATAGAATTGTTTATTTATGCTCCAAATAAACTAAAGTGGATGATGGCAATAATTATGTTACTGTTCCAAATCTCCCATTCATCAAATCAATTTCTGAATTCTCAAAAGTTGTTTTCAACTCAGCCTTACTTTATTCTTCCTACTGAATTATTTCAATTGAAAAAGGACTTTCTGACCCATTCTCACTTCCTGTTCGAAGGCCTGGATAGCGACAGCAGTATGTTAGCAAGTTGTCAACCTGCCCAGATGGTGAGCATCCAAAAATGCTGAAAGAGCTTCAGAATAAAAAGGCTGATCTGCTAAGAATACATAGTCCTTCATTAAAAAACGTTTATGGGCAAAAGAACTAGAAAAAAAATATTATATCAATTTTTCTAAAAAGTTAATGGGATAACCAGTGGAATTTCAGACCAGCAAGATCTGCATTTATCTGAAATTATAAATGAAAATGGAAGTGTAAAATTTCAGGAGAAATTAGATAACTAAGCAAGTGGGACAGGCTGACTAGTGAAGCTGAGGGTCCAGAAATGCAAAATACTATACATAGGAAAGAAATGCTCGAAAAGTTTAAAATTAGCAGTAAAGAAAGTCAGCTTGACATTGTTTTGAACAACTCAGAAAGATACTGATCTCAATACACAGCAACAGGAAAGAACAAATAATGCTACCACATGTGCAGGATAATAGGGAGAATACAACACTACGTGTCATGGCAAATCACTGCTGCTGCCTTATTTGAGATACTGCATGCAGTACTAATGTAGCCATCTCAAAAACTCTGCAGGGTAATTAAGGACTCAAAGAGATGTGAATAAATTCATTGAAGTGTGGAACAAGATGGCACTTGACACTAGCAAACCCCGAGCCATAAACCAAAATATCTTCCCCCACAAATTATGTGGCATTCACTATCATAGGCTGTGACATAGGGGACAATAATACAGCATTCAGAAAGCCAAACATGGATAAATTACATAAAAATTTAGTTCTATTTCTTCAGTACTGAACAAAATTGCTCTTTACTAGGGAAGAGGAAAGTCTTTGCACTTGTGTCAGCAACATCTGGCTGTAACCATTTTGGATGAAAAGCCAAGCAGCTGGATAATGAATGTGCTCCAGTGTTGCACTTCCTATTTTCAGTTCTTGAGACACAGTGCTCAGAAATTAGCTCAACTTTGTTGCTGAGGTCCACAAAACAAGATGTACATATATATAAGATGTACATGTGACACAGCCATTCAGAAGCATTTACAATACTGAGAATGTGAACGTTGAAAAAATCTGTAAAATACCAGCAACATAATTCCTTGAAATTATGTCAACAATTAAAAAATTTTGGCAAACAATGTGCAAGCACTTGAGAATGTAATTGCACAACTTAGGCTGGCTTCAGCTGTGTAAGTCATGACAGAAGTAGATTCCCATGGGAAGAACAGAGCTCAGCTTTTTATAAGCTTATTATTATGATTTGAATATTAGAGCTGTAGGAATATTAGTAGCAAAGTACCTTATGGTTAAGCAGGTAATAGTATTGTCCTGTGAGGAAGTGATTTCTAAACCACAGGAACAGATCAACCATTTTGGAGAAACAAACATACAAACAAACAATTCCCATTGTCACAATTTCCAAAAAACGGTGTCATTTGAAACCTTTATCCTGCTCCTTTTTGTCTCCCATATGCAATAACATAAAGATACTGCCCATTCAGGAAAAGCACCTTACATATGTTACTCCAAAATGTGAAATAAAGGAAGAAAAAGGATAAATCTGGAACAGAAAGTTTAATTGCACATGTGAATATCTACATTTTCTGATATACAGATTACTACAAAAAAGAGGACATCCTTTTAATGTTTACACTTGAAGGCATTAGCTACCTGGATTATACATTGTAAACATAAATAAAGATCCACTGTTTCTAAATAATTCATATGCACTGACATAAGTCCAGTCTTAAATTCTGTCTTTAACTTTTCCTTGGTATTTAAGATACTAAGAAACTAAACTCATTTCCAGGCTGAGACCAACAAAAAAATATCTGGTACAGCAGCTGTTAGAAAAGCTTTGCCTTCTTATACAGGGTTCTGGAGTATATCAAACTGCAACAGCACTATGATAATCATATTTTATTAGCTTGGACCGAATTGGAGATGATGCTTGTTCCAAAATCACAACTCATTTCAGAATTTCTGTAAAATCACTTTGAGAGCAGTGACGCTATCAGAGGATCTAAGAGTAAGAACAAAGGAAGCTAATTTCAACTGCTTATCAGAAAACCCTGTGGGTGTGGTTGTGACTTCATCCGAAAGTTGTATAAATGCAAATAAGTACAATTGCAAAATAATCACTTGAAGAAATGATATGAACTGCAAAGCGTACCTGGCAAGACTATTACAGATAAATTATGCCACAGCAATATCAGTCAATCCAGGCAGAGCTCCCTTGAATGAGTAAATTGCAAAGGTCCTTTCTTCTCTGAGAATGCCTGATAGCCCTCCCTGTTCCTGCACCCGGAGCTGCCCTTGGAAGAAGGGAACTAGCACCAGTCATGCCTCAAGAGAAACAATTTCCTTGAAGCAGAGCCACAGACCAGAGGCATTCCTCCCAGTGACAAGGGCAACTCAGCAAGGTCCTGAGGGCACCAGTTCGTGCATGTCAGAGCATCCCCAGCTCTGCTGGTATTTCAGAGGCAGCATTCAGCTTGTGTGTGTCATCAAACCCGAGCTCGCTCAGCGTCCACTTGCTGGGGAGCCAGGAACAGATTGCAGAGGTCAGCACACGCCACAAAGCTTGGTCAGCCCATTCCTAGGGGGCTGCCACTCTGGCACTGTTCACAGGATCTGAGCTAGCTGAGGTTACAGGGACATAAAAATAACCATCTGGAGTTAGAGCTGGGTTCGTGTGCTCCAATGTCCTGCCTACTTGGCCAGGAGTGATGCTTATTAGAAAACCCAACAGTATGGGAATTGCAGCAGTATGATTTCCCAGTATACCCTCTCAGCCTCCAGCAAAAAAGGAAAAGAAACCCTGCTTCTTGCCTTAAGGAGGTGTTCCTGTGGACAGCAAAATGCCTAGAATAGGTACATCCCTCATGCAAGGCAGCAGCAGGGTTTTTGCTCTAATGAGGAATGCTCTTCTGCACTGCGGCTCCTGGAGGTAATGAAGGAGCACTGACTCAATTAAAAAATAATGAAAAAAAAAAAAGACCCCACTTATGTCTGTGACTAACAAAAGGAAAAGGCTGTAAAATCTGTGTTGCAAGGTTTTCTTTCCTTAACAAAAGCTGGAATTGCATTTCAGATCACTCCCCTGTCAACATACTAGTACAAGCAAACTGAGAGGAGTGAGCATTGCACCAGCTTGTTGGAATAAGGTGAGAGGTGCACAGGCTGCATCATGTTAGTGTTTCATATGTTAATTGTGTGTCTGTATATAAATATCAAAACAAATATGCTTTATATAATAATTTAACAACATAATAAATCATTCACATATATAAAAATATATAAATGTATTATAGAGTCCCAATACACTAATACTGATTCATCACCTGTGATGAGGTTATTTACATTTTATACAGTTTTTGGTTTGGGGAAAAGTGGAAGATAATGAAGAATAATCTTCTTCAAGTAAAGCATATAAACAATTGCTTAATAATTCATAGGAGTTGCAAGTAAGAAAGCTTCCCCCCTCTTGCCCTGCAGAGCAGCCCCAGGCAGATAGCTTACAGAATAGGAAACATACTGTCTAAGTGCCAAGAAATGCAGCTGATTGAAATATTTCCTTCCCTTTCCACGAAGAGAAACTATACATTCAGCCATTTCTACTGCTGTAAAATGTCAGTTAAAGTGACAGTGATAAAATATAATTGAACAAATTATCTTCTTTTCAAAGTCACAAAGGGCATTATAGGACAGAACAAAATAAGACAACCAAAAATGGCAACTATGAGCAATTTCCACTTTCCTCCACTCCTCCTTGGGAGCTCTGACCCTCAGTGGCACTCAAGCTGTACTTTTGTGCTGTACTGCCTGCCTGAAAAGAAATCTCTGGAAAGTCATCACCACAAATTTTAATGTTACATAATATTTTATTTCTCTTTTTTTCTCTCTATGGTGCTTTGTGCTATGAAGAAGAAATACTCCCTCTTGTCTGCTACTAATTCTCTAACTGAGTAACTTAAAAGGAGTATGTATTTAATGATTATATCATTTCTATACAAGCAGGTTGCAGAATGGTAACTGATAACCTGCTACCTACTTCTGCTTTTTCTGTCTGTTCCAAAGAATATCTGCCCTTCCCTCTCTCAAGCCCTTTGGCTTCAGTAGCTGTGTTGAACAATCTTTTATAGCAATTTCAGTTATAAACAGTAGCAATTAAATAACAGGAAAAATGATTTGCAAGATTTCCAAGAAGCTCTCCAAGGGAAAGGTGGAAAAAACCCAAGAAAAGTTATCAAAATTCCCAAACATAGTTTTTTGAAAGATACAGAAATTGGAATAGATTTGGGAAAGAATTTTAAATGAAAAATATATTTGGGACTTATATTGTTGAAACATCAAATTCAGATATTTCAAAATAAAGCATTGTATTTTGGAAAGATCTAAATTTAAGCAAGTAACAAGAGGAGATACTTACCATGAAAAGCACCTGCCCCGGGCAGTGCATACATAAATTCTAGCATGCTCATTTCTTCTTTTTCATAATCACATGCCATCAATTTTTGATTTTTTTTCTGGATTTCTTTTAAAGTTTTATGTATTTTTCTTCTTTTTTTTTTCCACTGTTAATCTCTGTATATGCTGGCTGATCCTAATCTTTATGAGTAACAACTTATTCAAAGGGAACAGAGCTTTACTCAGTTTTATGGCTAATCTCATAACTCATAACTAAAAATAGTACTGACATGTCAGGAAATGCAGTGAGGGAAAGGGAACATGCTAAGGTTGCATTAACTGCATAAATTGCTCCAATAAACAACTGGAATTTTAAGTTTCTGTGCTACAATGAATCCATATTTGTCTAGCATAAAAAAATAAAAAAATAAAAAGGCACTTTCCTGGAAATTTTTTATCTATAGTGAGTACTCAGATACATTCAACCCACCAAATGAGACAATATGCCTGAATAAAATCCCACCCACAATTCTTTTGCCAGAAAGGAGACTTTTCCAAATTCAGACTTTAAGACAGGTTGCCTTGTTAAGTTTATATTAAAAATACAGATTCTCCTAAAGAAGTAGAAGTACCAGCCTTGCATTTTTTATCAAGCAATGCTAGTTTAAAACATTAGGAATTCTGTCCATTACCTGCTCTGTATCACAGCATCCATTAAAAACATACACATGTGTGTGCACACCAGACATGGAGTTACACCTGAGAGAGAGGCACATAGGATGTGCAAATATATATTCACTAAAATATATTTAAAAACTCCTTTCACTGAGATTAGCATGATATACTTGTTACAAAAAGTTTATAAAACTTCACTGCAGTGTGACAGCAACTGCTGCTGCTTCCTCAAAGTACCAGGCCAAGACCTGAATGCCACCCACCACCACTGTGCTTTACAAAACTTAAAATGTTTTGGCCTTGGCAAATACCAATGATCCACAAAACCAGTACTACTGGTTTGGTACTATGTTAATTTTCTTTTCTAACAGTGAGTTACTAAAGTTCACTCTATTGGTTTGCTTAGATGTTTATCTTCTTTCGTGGAAATAAATGACAGAGAAAGGAGGAATCAGACAGATTTTTTCGTTAGGAGATCAAAAGAAAATAGTTTTTGTCCAAGATGTATTGGAATAACAGCCTTTTCCACATTCTTAAAGAGAATAAAAAAATAAACAACTTTTTAAATTTAAGGATCACCATCTAAATTTACATAAGCTCTCCAGTTATTTATGTGAAATACAAGAATGAAAACACTATGGTCTTCAGAGTACATAAAAAATTATTTTTAATTTATCCTTCCAGGAATACTAGCTACAGAGACTAATGCAGTTAAGCCATCTGATGACAGAAGCATGACCTTTATGTGGCCAAAATCAGCTAAGCAGTACACCTTTAGTACTGGATTGAAAGCACCCAACAAGTATAAAAGCAGAATTTGAATGTTGTCCTGCTTATCCATTATTTTTCAATTCTTCAGAAGTAGAGAAAATGAAATTATTCATTCTGGAGACCAAATAAATTTTTTTAATTCTACTGAATCTATCTACTGAATCTACCTATCTCAATACTTTCAGTCTCCTGAAGAGCAACAGCTAATAACAACTGCATCTGGAAAATGCAGTTAAAAAAGAGCCTCAGGATATCTCCATTATATTGACCAAATTGCAGGATTTCCAATTATTTCAATGTTCCAACCCATCTCCTGTTTTATAGTACTACTCATTACACAGACTCAGGAAGAAGAAAACTGGGATACTTGGAACATACTGTGACACAAGATTAAAATGTTTGTGTAACAGTCCTATATAAACATGCAGGAGCAATTTGTGGTGATGGCAAAACTGAGAATCATTCACTATCCACCTTAACAGAGAAGCTGAAAAATACAGGTCTCTTCTAATACCTAAGATGGACACAAAACCCACTAAGACAGACTGGAATTTTAGATGAGGAGGGCAGGAGCTCATATTGACCACATTTTCACTGGGCTGCAAGCCTCCAAGTGTTACTCATTTTAAATACAACTTTTGCTTTTAATTTTTTTTATGTGCGATTGAACACAGGAGCATGTTGCCCAGGGAGGAGGTGCAGTCTCCATCCTTGGAGATGATTTAAAATCTCAAGAGAGTCTTGAACTCTAGCTGACCCCACTTTGAGCAGGGTGGGGCGTGGAGTAGATGACCCCCCAAGGCACCAGATGTGCCCATCAGCCTCAGCTATTCTGATTCCCAAACAACTCTGGGTTGGACAGAAGTTTGAATGAATGACCAGGACAATGAAACTCCTTGGTGCTGCAATAATCATCTGTTTTATGGCACTCGGGTGCAGAGGTAAATGGTTATTACAGTGCACTTAAGAGTTGGATCTATTTCAGAAGCTGAGGAAATAGTTCTTATCTGTTTTTTTTGTTAAACCTTTTCAGAAGGAAAGGAAACCATGCAAGTTTGTTATTTGTTACTTGTTTCACATTAGTCTATATTTCTTTGGATGAACTTTTTGCTAGAAAACTTAAACTTACAAAAATTGGTTTTACAGAATTGGCCTTTTCACAGAATAAAAGCCATTGATATGGACTACTGTTTTGATTTAAATCTACTACTTTATAGCTTAAGCAGAACGTAACAGTGCTGACACAGCTATATTCAGATTAAACTGAGATAGATGTCACCAGGGTGTTCCACGTGCAGGACCAGGAATCCAGACATTTCTCCTGCTGGAGCTCTTAGTGCTGCCCTTAGGAGAGGTGAGTAAGGGCCAGGTCAGTTCCAGGGCTCCCTCAGTCTATATTATTTAGTTCTCACTAAGCCTCCAAAAGCAGCAGTGTTCCAAAAAGTTTATTAGAATATATCAGCGGTGGATAAAAGAAATGATGGATAAAGTGGATAAAGTTCTTATAATCTCTCAGAAAAGTCCCACGGTTCTCCACAGAACTTACTCAATTGTTTTGTCATTTGTTAGTCACTTGTTAGTGTTTCTGGAAAGCCACTCAGAGGAGTCAGAAACAGCATTTGCAGGGGGGAGATGGAAACCAAAGGGTCCCTAACCAGGCACACAGACCAAGACCAGTGACTCATTACAGGACTTTAAAGTACCTGTCAGGCCTGCAGCTCGACCTGCAGGGAAGTACTGGCTTGTCCCTGGCATTTATAATGAAAAATTAATTAAAATTTAATAAAATAATTTAATTTAATTTAATTAATTAAAACCTGTGCCTAAATTCTGCATGAGGATGATAATATTCTTCTTTTGTGAAGAGCAACCTACGAAAACTCTGTGTGTGGAGAGTGGTGACTATGCAGGAGGTGGATCACCTTCTGTACTTATGATATAATGGAAACCAAATAAATGCTATTCTAGCTGGTGCTGCAGTTTAATTTCAACGATCAAACTACCCAAGTTTACTAAAGCCTTTTATTATGGAGTTTGCACTCAGCAAAGATATTACAGGTGATGTGCTGGAGAAAGGAACAGCCAGTTCTGGGCACAGTATTACACAGATGAGACTTATTCTGTACTTGAGAATGCTGCATAAAACATTGACCTGCCACATTTATGCAGGTACTTAATTTTCCAATCTAGGGCATCATGACTACAAATTCCATTTGCCTTCTGGTTAGTCTGGGCAGCTGCAAGTGCTCTGTTTCCTTGTTCAGAGAAGAGGGTTGTACTTTACAAGGAGAACTTGGAAACTCTCAGGCTGAGACAAACCTGGCAGATTGACCAGGAGCAAACAGAACACTTCATGTATCTTGGCATAAACAAACACTGCCCTCAGATGTTCCCTTTCAAAACCAGACATGCAGGGGTACGGAGGGGGTTGCTGCAGTCTCTTTGAAACTCTCTACAGCTCAGTACTTGGCACTGTGGCACTTTAAAAATTAACTATTATAAAATAAATACATAATCTGCATATTTTAACAAATAGCCAGAAATTGCAAGAACTCACTAAAATTTGTTCTGTATCTGTAATGTAGACCATGTTTGGGCTCTGGTTTTCTTCACAGAAGACTTGAGTTAGCCAGCTGCTTCTGCTGTTGCTGACTCCAGAGGCAACTCACCAAGTGACTGAGCAGCCAGCCACAAAAATTGGGGTGGGTGTGCTCTGCTGCACCCCCACTGCCCAGGGGATGTGCCAGGTCTTCCTCTGAGACACCTGTGGGATCACCAGCTCAGGATGGCTGCTGAGAGAGAATCCCCACGGCCCTTCCACCAAAACTTGCTGGGGAAGAACAGCTCTGACTTTGTCTTGGCGATTCATAGTGACCTGTGAAAGCTGCCTTGGAGCACAGAGAAGTGTAAGTTTCTTGAGAAAGCAGCAGGCTGCCAGGTTTATTTGCACCTCCCTCTATAAATCAAACCAAACTCTGAGTAATAGAGAAGTGCATTAAGAAAAAATAACTTCTTAATTAAGAGTGTGTGTTTGGGAAATTTTGCATCTCCAGAGGAAAGATTTTTTAAGGTTTTCAGTATAGACTTTATAGAGAGCTATGTTGATAGGAACTGTAATATATATTTATAAGTTCTTTATACATACTGCAGCATATATTTAATTATTTTCTTGGTTTACGGCAACAGCAGTTCAGATAATGTAAATATTTGGAAAGAATTCTGATTTCAACACAACCTTATTAATTGATTTCTCTTACTTTAATAATTGATATAGCACATCTAATTTTTAGTTAAGAACAATTTGTGAAACAATTCTGGTCATATTAATCAAATGCTGGCTCACAGATAATGAAATACTTAGAGCCTCTGGTGGGTTTGCATGGACTATAAAATGTGCTAAATTAAGAGACACCAAAAGCTTGAAATAGCTTTTATGAGGTAGCTTGAGGGAAAACTTAAAATCGTTTGTATGAAATAGCTTTTATCTACCATTTGGCATTCATTTTGCTAAAGCTGTAGATCACATTTCCCTTTGTTAAGAAAAAAGAAATAAACACATTAATTTAAGCAGCTAAGAGATTAATGTGAACATAAATCTTTCCTTTTAATAGAAATTCCTCCCATTTTAATTATTGATAACAGTTCAACTTGCTCAAAAGGGAAAAAATGTAGCACTTTAAATTTATTCTGCTTCTTTTGCTCTGCACTTTTCCATGGCTTAGGAAAAAGGGCTACTCTCAATTCCCCTGCCCAGAGGCATAGACAGCATTGTTTTCTTAGGGAAAACATACGAGAAGGTGGCTAAATGATTTCTGCACCCCACCAACAATCCTGACTGAGTTGCCCAGCAGGCTGCCAGTCCCTCTGGCCGCAGAGGGCAGCGGGCAGGCAGCAGCTCTCGCAGGGAGCGATGCTCTGGCCCTGCTGCACACAGGGCGGCAGGCGGGGCCCAGCGGGGCCATCGCGGCGCCGCCAGTGCGAGGGGAGAGCCCGGCCCGGCGGAGCGGAGCGGGCTCAGCGCCGCGGGCACACGGATACACCCAGCGCCGCTTCCATCGCTTGCATTTCGGGCGCGCGGATGACGCAACAACGCCCCTAAAATAACTTCCAGCCACCTTTTCTCAGTGTTTTACCGCCTCTGCTGCAAACAGCCGCGGCCTGCCAGCCCCTCGCTCTCCGGCGGGGTCAGAGCTCCCCCTCCCGAGGCACCGCGGCCTCGCTGCTCCCCGCGCCGCTCCCGCTGCCCTCGGCGGGTCCCGCTCCGGGGGACGCCAGGAAGGAAGCGGCGGGCGCTGCTCCTGTCCCGGCAGGGCCGCCGGGCTCCGCCGGGCTCGCGGACAGGTACCGGCGGCGGGAGGGACGGGCCGCCCGGCCGGCTCCAGGCGGGGCCTGGCGGGGGGTGGCGGGGCCGGGACCCGGGGCAGCCGCCCCCGCGGGTGCTCGGCGCTGCGGGCGGGCGGAGGGGAGGCGGCGGGCGGCGCTGGGCGGCCGCACCGCATGCGCAGGAGGGCAGGTGTCGCCGGCAGCCGAGGAGCCGCCGGCAGCATCGTGGCAACCCCGCGTCCCCATGGTGCCGGGTCAGGGCGGAGAGGGCGACGCTGCTCCGGCAGCGGGCGAGCAGGAGCCGGAGGTGCCGCCGGGCCGGGAGGACGGGCCGGATGAGGTGCAGCCCCGCGTGTGCCCGGCGCCCGGCGTCGAGGCGGCGGGCGCTGAGGAGAGCCGCGCTTGCGGCTGCTGCTCGGGCATGTCCTGGCCGTTCTGCTGCGAGGCACCCGGTGAGGAGGGGGAGTCCGGCAGGCGGGGCAGGGGGCAAGCGCCGTCCTGGCTGGGCTGCCCGCTCCCGGGGTGACATTGCCGGCCTGCGGGGGCACAAGAAGCGGCCCGAGGGCACCGGGCCGTCCGCACGTGGCGGCGGGGCGGGGAGCGGCTCGGGCGGCTGCAGAGGGCGCCCGGCATCGGTGCTCGCCCCGCCGCCGGCAGGAGCCGCTTCCGAGCCGTCCCCGGCGGCGGCGGCTCGCACCTGGTGCCCTCGGGTCACCTGCGAGCCGGTTCGGCCTTCCCCTTCCCCTTTCTTCCCCTTTCTCTTGACAAGCCCACCCCGGTGGGGGAGTCGGCAGGCTGGCAGGCACGGCGTGCTCCGTGCCCTTGTACCCCGCGGGTGTGGCGGGCGCGGCTCGGGCCCGGTGCCCGGTGCCCCGCACGCCCCGGGAGCGGGCAGAGCGCCGGGACCGCTCATCCCCGGGGCAGGGCGGCTCTGAGAGAGCCTCGGGAGCGACTGTTCCTCGGGAAAACAGTACTTCCTGTTTTTAAAGTTTTAAAGCAAGACTTGACAGGTTTCGTTGATTAGAGGTGCCTTCTGTCTGTATGAACTTCTGGCACTATAAATGCATTTGAGAGTGCACTTCAGTTAGTCCACGTACTTGGGACTGTGACTTCTTGAGCAATTCTTACATTGCTTTAGTCTGAGTGTAATAATTTTGTCCTAACTCGAGTCCATGCATCACTTCTTGATAATTTTCAATTGATAAAGCCACAAACGTATTGTGAAATATGGAACGTGGAGTTCTCTTTAAACATAAATGTCATGTTAAAATAATTTCTGAAGCTATCTGGAGTACTTTTCTTTAAAACGACTTCACTGAAAATGTGATTGTCATAAAATGGACTGAAATTGACTTTCTAGCAGCAAATAGATTTGCCGGTGACCTATGGAGAGGCCAGAGTCCTTCACCAGTGAAATTCACATTAGTGTCACTTCTAAGCAAAGCTTGAGGGGAAAAAAAAACAGTTTTTGAAATCCTGAGAAACTTTCATTAATTAACCAAAAAGAGTACTTTGGTTTGGGTCGCCTCTCTGGAAAAATCGTTGACTGAGTCTATGACTGCCTATGAATCACACTTAGATCTTGTCTGCATGACCATGATTAGTTTCAATGCAGGCTGTTCTGCTCCTGGCACTTTACAGACGTCAGAGAGACATCTTCTGCTTTTTATAATGTGGTGACTCTTCTGCCTTTCCTAAAGGTCTGGGAGAATCATCTTCTTACTGACCATCTTTCCATCTTACTTTCCATCTTTTCTAAGAGCCAGTACTCTTCTCTCTCTGCTACTATTCTTGAGATGCTTGTATGTGAGAAGTGTGGTTTTCTTCATTGCTTGCATTTTGCAAGTATAAAAACTGTTTGAAATAATGTACAGCATTAAAACCACAATTAGAATTTACACATAAAACAGGACGCACAGGGAGGCATTTACTTGTGACTTAAAACGAGAGTGGAAAATTTTTTGAAAGCATTATGTGTGGATATGACCAGGGAATAAAACTGGAAAACCAAATCTGTAGCCACTCAAAAAAGAGGAGTTAGGTGCTGCTTGAAACCCTTTGAATTTCAGGCTGCTACATTCTTTGAAAAAAACCATGAGTGCTTGACTGGTTTGATGGTGTTAGGCTAGTATTTTGAGGCTTAATATTTCATGGGGTGGGAATGTTATCTTAACCTAACTTCTCCCTAAAACTTTGTAATAAGTACTCTTCAGAACTGCAGTTCTTGTTTTTGGTAGAAGAACTTGGACCATCTTGTTTTTAAAAGGAAATAAAACACTTTCTCATTGCACTGAGTACATGCTTTGGCAATTCAAGATGTTGATGTTTTAAATTCTAGTGTTACAAGGTTCTGAAAATTCTGTTTCTGATAGGCTTGGTATATTGGGCAGCTTACAGAAATCAGCTCCTTCTGATTTTTGTTTGTTCCCTACAATCCAAAGCTTAGTTCTGGGTATAAGATTCTTTTAGTGTATTTTGCTTTAATTTGATTGGTTTTCCATTTCAACACTTCCTTTATTTAGGTTGGCTTCATTCTGTAATAATCAGGAGAAGCTATCATGCCTGAAATAAAAGTTAAAAGTTCTGTTTGTGCTTGTTCATCCATAAGCCAGCCTGGGTTTGGATTTCCCATTTCAGTTATAGGCCAGTCTGATTCCTCTTGTTTCAATATTAGAGACTGTTGATTTTGTAGTTCTGTTATGTGACTATGTGGATTAAGGCATTACATAGTTCATGAACATTTTTAAAATTCACTTTGTTTCATAGTTGGTAGATGCCCTAGTCCAGTGTTGGTTGGTGGTAGTTTTTATAGTCAGTTTTATGTAAGAGGCTATTGCTAAACAGAAGTATTTCAAGTAGAAGCTGTAACTCACTTTCAGCTGCAATGTGGCAGGATTCCTTGAAAAGCAAACCTTTTGCCTACTTCAGGTTGTGGTTGCTGTTGTGAAGACTGGGTCTCTAGGACTGTCAGCCTGCAGTCTCCCCTCTGAGGTAATAAGATGCAGTTTCTCAGCCTTGAGTGCTGATCTCAAGGAGGATCAAAATGGTTTGTGACAAGTTTTGTTAAAAAAAAAAACAAACCAACGCTCCCAAAACCTCACTTAGTTGCTAAGCAACTCGCAGCAGTACCCGGCTGATTATGTTTTAGAAGATCCATAAGGCTCACAGGCTGCCACTCTAATGTGAGATGAGGCACCCTTTTATCAAAACACTGCTTCTGGGATGTGGAGTTCTTGCTCCTATATTTGGAGGGAGTCACAGAAAAGGCATCTCCCAGTCTTTTATAAAGGTAGAGAAAAAGAAAGAGATAGTGAGGTGATGTCTCACTCAGATCTTTAGATGGGCTCTGTTTTTCCTGATGTTCGCCTCTAGGTTCAGTGGAAATGCTGTTCCTTTTATGCAATAAAGCAATAATGAAAAAGGCTGATTTCCTTGGAGTTCTCTGTCTCACAATTCTCCCTCTCCTTGCTGTTTTTTCTTTTCTTTTTCTTTTTTTTAAATTTTTTTAAAATAATTCAGAGTGGAGAAAATGAGTGGAATGAGGAAGAGTTGTTGAAGAGAGCCTGAGGCAATGAGGAAACTTGAATAGAAGCATTAGGCTAGGGAAACTTTCAGGAAGGGGAAGTCTTCATGGAATTATAATAGATATCAGGCCTTTGATGTTTTAACATTAGTTACTTAAATTTATTCTGCTTAAAAATGTGTATTTGATGCTTATTTGAAGAAAATATTTGGATTCTTACAGCAAGATTAAAATCTTATTGGTCTAGGTCAAATTTAGGGTGATTTAGTTGCAAAATAAATATGAGGTGTAACAAAAATGATGTTGTGTACACAGATTTTGCATTGTGTATTTGTGAGAAAGGAAATTATATTTTTGCTTGGGAACCTTAGTTAACTAAGCAGCTGATTCCCAAGCTAATAGTTTGAGAATCTGACCATGGACTGTTTTGTAGCCTGTTATATTTATTGTTTTCTGGGTCGAATTGTGAGTAGTCCCTATATTAAATCACCCATACTAGTCTGATATCTACAAGAAGTTGTCTACTAACTCGTGTAGAACTGTGATGTTTTGTATCCCAGATGTTAGAGTTCATCTCTTACACTCTGTTTTAAGAAAAAAAGAGGGTCCATTATGGTCAGTGAAAAGTCTTTTCAAGGTAAGTCTGGTAAATAAACATAATATTTGCATTTGTTTTCTTTGGTTCCCCTGTTCTCCATCACGAAAATCACTACAGATACGTGAAGCACTGCGGTGTGTGGGGCTGCCTGATCAGAGAAGTCTTCTAATAGATCCTTATTAACTGCAGTTTATCTCTTGCAGGGACAAAGAAGAAAGCTAAGTGCCCAGGACTTGGTCTGTTTTATACCATCCTGTCTGCCTTCCTTTTCTCAGTGGGCTCTTTACTTCTTAAAAAAGTAGAAGATATACATTCAGTGGAAGTGAGTGCAATTCGATGTGTTTTCCAAATGGCATTTGTTCTTCCTGGTTTAATATACTACAAGTAAGTGTAAAAAATGTTTAAATTTAAAGTTGTTTCTTAAAACTAGATCTAGAATTTCACTCCTTAAATATGGTTGCAATGTTATTTTAGTTTGTGCTTCAGTTGCATTATTTTAGTTTAGTTGATAGTTTCTTAATATGATTCAAAAAACTGAAAATCTTTGACTCCCTGAATGGTAGAGGCTTCTACTAAGATTATTGTATCAAATGCTTTGATTTCCATGAAGGGATGATCTTAAAAAGACAGAAGGTAATTTGTAGATGCTCTTGGATTATTTTGCAAGCAAAAATTAATCACTAGAAGAACAGGTTCTGACTCTGAAAGTGATTGGAGGTCATGATGGAAATAAATTGGTCTGTGTCAGACAGTTAAGAGTATTTGGGTATTAAACTCCCTTGTCTAGAAATGTGTGCCATACTTAAATATGTTTGGATGTTAGTCGTGAAATAAGCAAGACAGTGACATTAATGTGACATTTCTGTTTTTCAGAACAGGGTTTTTGGGACCAAAAGATAAAAGAATTTTTCTTTTCTTCCGAGGATTCCTTGGGTCTACTGCAATGGTTCTTCTCTACTACGCTTTCCAAGTCATGCCACTAGCTGATGCCACTGTTATAACTTTCACCAGTCCTGTTTTTACATCATTGCTGGCATGGATTTTTCTCAAAGAGAAATACAGCCCTTGGGATCTCCTGTTTACTCTCTTTGCAGTCATTGGAGTGATTCTGATTGCCAGACCACCATTTCTGTTTGGCTCACGTGTTACAGGCATTGAAGGAAGTTACTCAGATCACCTTAAAGGAACTATAGCAGCCATTGCAAGCACGTTATCTGGAGCTTCCACTATTATTATACTGAGGAAGGTGGGGAAATCTGTGCACTACTTTTTGTCAATTTGGTATTATGCTGTCATTGGATTAGTTGGATGTGTTATAGCATTGTTTGTTTTGAATGAATGGCATTTACCACACTGTGGTAGAGATAGGGTTTTTCTAATATTAATAGGCATGTTAGGGTTGGGGGGTCAGATATTTCTCACAAAAGCGTTACAGATAGAGAAAGCTGGACCTGTATCAATAATGAGAACAATGGATGTGGTGTTTGCTTTTATTTTACAAGTTCTTTTTCTCAATCATGTACCAACTTGGTGGACTGTGGGTGGTGCCCTTTGTGTGGTAGCCAGTAGTTGTGGAACTGCCATTCGTAAGTGGAGACATAGTGTGAAAAAAGCTAAGCAGAGGAAAATCTAACAATATTGACACTAATTCATTACAGAAACAAGCAATCTTGAGAGATATATAAATACAATATTTATTTTTTATTTATTTTAAGTATCCCATTTACCAAATTGTAGTACCAAATTATATCCAGTAAAATAAGTTGACTTTTTACCAAAATTGAAGATGTTTTAGCAACTGATGAGGTATATACTTTCCTTTCTTAGGCATGCTAATATGGGCAGTAGAAAGATACTTAAAAGTTGTTGCTTCCTTTCAAAAGTGGACAGTATTTATTTTCATAGGGTTCCTGACTCTCCACTTAGACTCTTTCTTTATTTTTCAGAGCAGTGGATATAAGTCTATTTAATGCTATTCTGTGCTTGATTACCACAGGGATTGCAGTACAAAAGTTAGAAGGGCATTAAGAGTTGGTATTCCTTAAACAACCAGCTTTTATAGAACAGATAAAGCTTGTATTTCTATAAGCTTTCTGATTATTATTTTGCACAAAACAGATGCCAAATATGGGTTTAATTTAAATTTGGATTCTAAAGAACAAAAGCAATTTCATTTTTCCAAGTGATATCAAGAGAAAATTAACTTGTGAAAATTACCTATCAACTTTGCTTTTTCGGAAAAAGAATTTTAAGTGTTTGCACTTATTTCACAGGCATGGTGAAACGATCTAATAATCTTTTTTTTTTAAAGTGATTTTCCCTATAAACATGTCTTTAGTTGCTGCAGTCTCAGTGATGAGAGGCAACAGTTAATTCTATGCCATCCATAAATTAGCCCTTTCTTCTGGTATGGAATGCTGCGCTGTAGCTGCACTTTTCTTTATTCTATGCAAAAGATAATATTTTTTAGGTATTTAATATAGGTTATTTAATGCTGCTTGTGACCCTTTCTAGATTCCTCTATACTAAAGTTCTTTATGAGACCAAGTTCGAGTCTCCTTTGCCTTCATGGACTTAGGATGATTTACATTAAAGCTTTTGTTTATTTCATGAGAATAATAAGAAGGTACAAGAGTGCAGTGTAATTGCAGTTTCACGGAAGATGCAGGTTGGCCAAGGTCATACAAGGTCATAGAGAAGAAGTTTGAGGAAAGCTTGGTGGAAGGATGATGCTATGCATACACATCACATTCAGGCATCCACATGGCATCAGGCAGTGCTAGTGGGCAGCTTCAATCCCACCCTGTCCCTCTTAAGTCTGTATCACTTCTCTTGCACATCTCACTTTTGTAGGGTTTTTTTTGAATGCAACAAATACTAAAGAAAATACTTTTATTACTGACCTTGGTGTCCTTCACATTTCAGGAAGGCTAAATGTTTAATATCAGGAAGTAGGATTTTCCCAAGTTGAACATTACATACTTGTCTCAGTCAAGTTTAAAGAAAATTTTAACTTGAATCTTTATTTGGTCCTTTGTATCTTGAGGAGACTTTCAGTTACTTTAGTGTTTTTCTAAAAGACAGTGCTGTGTTCTGTACACTTGATAGATGCTTTTTCTAAATCACTGAAGGTGGTGTTCGTTTTCTTATTTTGATTTATAGATGTTTGGTCACGTCTTTTCTTTTGCCAATAAGCATTGCATACTGTCAGGGCAGATCTCAGGGCTTCAATCCCAAAGGCACAAAATGCAAATATTACTTCAGGGTCAGAGTATCATATGATACATTGAGTCTGAAAGGGCCTGTCAGGATCATTGAGTGCAGCTCCTGGCCCTGCACAGGACACCCCAAGAGTCACACCATGTGCCTGAGAACATTCTCCAAACATTCCTTGAATCAGACAGGCTTGGTGCTCTGACTACTTCCCTGGGAACCTTGTTCCAGTCCCCAAATATCCTCTTGGTGAACCTGTTCCTGTATGCAGCCTAAATCTCTCTGCTTTCAGCTTTACTCAGCTGAGTAAACTCAGCCGTTTACTTGAGTTCTGTCACTGAGCACAGAGAAGAGATCAGCACCTGCCTCTCCACTTTCTCTTATGAGAATATTGAAGACCTCAGTGAGGTCTCCCCTCAATTTCTTCTTCTCCAGGGTGAAACAAGCCAAGTGACCTTAGCAACTCCTCTGTAGCCTTCCCCTTCAGACCCTCAACATCCTCATGGTCCTCTACTAATCTCTCTGCAACACCCAGTTGTGGGACAATCCCTTCCCTTGCCCGGCTGGATGCTGTGCCTGGTGCCCTCCAGGCTGCCAGGGCACTGCTGACTCTTATTCACCTTTCCATCCACCAGCACCCTCAGATCCCTTTCTGTGTGCTGCTCTCCATTCCCCAGTCTGTCTGTTGCCCCACCTCAGCTGCAGAATCTGTCACTTGACTTTGTTAAATTTCATATATTTGGTGATTGCCCAGCCCTCTAATTTACCAAGGTATCTGCAGGGCCTCCCTGCATTTGATGGAGTCAACAGCTCCTGCCTGTTTAGTGTCATTCTTGGTATTCCTTGGAGTCCTGTGTCCAGGTCGTTAATGAGGATGTTAAAGATAGCTGGGGTGAGATTAGAGCTCATTAGAGGCTGAATGCCAGCCTGATGTCATCCCACTCTCTGTAACTCTTTGTGCCTGACCCATGAGCCAGTTGCTCCCATTGTGTAACAGTTATCCAGCTGTGTGCTGGGTGTTCTGTCCAGAAGGATGCTTTGACAAAAGTTCTGCTGAAGTCCAAAAAGATTGTGGGCTGGCTTTCCTAGATTGACTAGGTGGGCTACCCTATAGTGGAAGGAAATCAGGTTTGACAATCAAGACTTGCCATGCATGAAGCCATGCTGGCTGGGACCAATGACTGAGTTGTCCTCCAGGTGTTTTTCATTACCTCACAGAAAAACCTTTTCTATATATCTGGATATGAGGAGCTGTCTTTGTCCAAGTTTCTGTAGGTAAAACCTGCACCCTGAATCTGAATATGTTTATGGATATGAGAAGATTCCACTTGAGTGTTAGAATCGGTTCCTGCTTACAGCTGTCTGTTCTCTGCTTTTCCTGAATGCTGCAGCTCAGCTACTGCTGACAAGGTCAGGAAACTGCTTTACTATCTCTTAAATGCCTCACATAGTAATAAAATTCCAGTTTGGCACCTTTTTTGCTTAATACTTGAAACTGTGAACTGGGATTGTTTTTCTGCTCCTGAGCCATCACTGCCATTGAGAACAGTTTTCAGGAGAAGGAAGGAAAACAGACTGCTTCATTTTTTTACAGCATTTTTTACTGCTTCAGCTCATGTGTAATATGCATGTGTTTGAATTGCCACTTACAAAGGTGTGGTTCCAAAGCAGTTCAGATTGATGCAAACTTGGATTGTCAGCTAGCCCTGCTGTCTCCTCTTGGCTCAATTCTTATGTGGTTATGTGATGATGAGCTACCCCTGGGAGCTGATCCAGTACATATCTTTTTAGTAAGGTTGTTGGAGAGGGCAAAAGCAGTGTAGCCTAAACTTGATGACAGTATAAAAACCTTAGGAAGTTGAATTAGGTGATAGTTTAAATTACAGCCTATGAATGCTGCTTTGTCAGTACAGAATGAAAATTATGTGGAAGCTTACATTTGAAAACATCTTTAGTTTGTATGATTTCAATGAATCTTGTTTAGACTTAGTAGAGAAGAGCAGGTTACTGAAGAATGGATTGTTTTCTTGCCCTTAACACATAAGTAAAAGTAGAAAACCTGCTACATGACCAGAAATCAACATCTAGTTATAGTGGTTTGTAATTTTTGTCTCAAGTTCCAGCAGAAACTCTTTCAAAATATTGCTTGTGCCAAAACCCCCAGATGATTGGTTTTTTTCTTTGTTCAAACATACAGGGTTTCCTTATGGCTTCATCTGCTTATTTCCTCTTGCTGTTCTTAAACCTTGCTAAATATTTAAGTTGTTACAATAATAATCTAAACCAGATCCTGTGTTGGAGGATGTATGTTTTGGAACATTGTTTTGATTTTGATCGATCTTTTAGGGAACTGTTTAACTGAAATGAGAATTAAGGACTTGACTAGGGCTTCTCTATCCATAAAGTATGACAGGCTAGTTTCTGTAATTGGTTTTTCTAGATGATGTTGGGAATGAAAGACATTTAAGCTTTAAGTTCTTCAACCACCTCAATTTTAAAATTTTTCTTCCTGTCAAATAGAGGCTGAAAACCTAAATATTAGTTGCAAGCCTTAAAGATAATTAAACTACAGAAGTGTGGGTAGCATGAAATGCTGGGTTTTTTTAGTTGAAAATATTTCTTAAAATTTCTGTTAGGAAGTTAAAAGTTTTCTTCAAAGCTTAACAGTTTGAGAATCTGAAATGAAACTGGCTGAGCTTTGATTCTTTTAGATTCTGATCGTTTTTAGCTTTTTAATACAGCAAGTTTCTCAGGGTCAAAAGTTATTTTTCTGAGCTTTGAGTCAGGAATGTATTGATGTTCATTGTCTGTAGTGTCCTGTTGTGATCTAAAGTTGGATAAATATATTATTCTAATGGAAACTCCTTCCTATGTAATATGATGAAATATTGTTTCATGCAATTGCTTTGTTATAATGTTAAGTTTCTCTTGAATTTCAATGTATTCATTCAATGTTCTGATTTTAGTGGATTCTGAAGAGAAGGAGTAATAATTAGTTACTGGTTACTTTGCACAGAAACATAAGGATAAAAAGATTTAGTTGTTACTGATGTATCATAAGTTTGGTTCATATGTTCTTTACTATGCAAGACATTAATTGCTGGTCTTTGAGACTTTGTAGCCTTAAAGCCTTATCTGCCCAACTCTTCTGTAGAAAGCTGATGGCTTTGTACTGTCACTGTGCAGCAGCCAATCTCTTTCAGGTTAAGTTGGTTGTTTAAAGGATGCTCTAAAAGCCCTTTAAATAAGGGCTTTTAAATAAGTCTGCACTAAGAATTTGACAAGCTCATTGTGTAGATAAGGGTGGTCTATATAATTAAAATGAATTTCCAGCATTTGTCTAACACCAGGCAAAAAGTAACCTCAATATAACAACATTGGTGATACTACTAATTAAGTGTGTAATTTTTATTCTGAAGACAGATTCCCAATTCCAAAAAGTAGTCCAAGATGGTCCTTCCTGTAATTAGTAATAACAAAATGGATCGTACTTCCCTTGATGATAATTTAAAATAAACAAGTACTTCCATGGTATTTTCTCTTCTTTGAGCTTTTGTTTGAGAGCTGTCTGTTGAAAGGTTTATTTCTAGGGAGACAGCCTCTTTCAAAGTTATTTCCTTGTAATTAGCAGTAGTTACCCAGGAAGAGTCTGTTTTTTAGTTCTTTAACCATGATTACCATGGCAGGCTCATCTGTGGCATCAGCCCCACAAGGGTAATAAAAACATTATCTCTGTCCCTGCATGGATTCAGTGTTGGCAGTGCTGACAGCAGATGTGAACACTGTCTTCAGCAGGACATTGCAGCTACCAGCAGAATGTTTTTGGGCTCATTGCTGCCTGTCCATCCAAAGAAAAGTTGTGCTTTATGTTCCTGCAGATGCAGGTGACTTCAGGGGGAACACACATAGAGTTCTATGGTGATAACTTCTGTATATCAGAATGAATAATTTCCTATGTTGTGTGAATTATTGTTTGACAAAAAGGGGGTAAAAATACCCTTAACATTAATTAAAGGATTTTTGCTATGTCCTATATATTGTTAAATATGTGTTTAATTACATGTTTTGTAGATGTTACTGGCTTTGTTATGTAGTAGTATATTTTTACAGACAATTCTTATATATTGAAATGTTAAGAATATTTTCGTAAGAGATTTATATTCTTCATTGCTAATAAAATGATACTGATGAATTAATCTCTGTTTTTGCATTGATTAGTGGAATATAACTGAAAGCATTGTTTGTAAAACTTAATGAAAGGACTGTTAATCAAACAGTCCCTGATAAATATGAACGTAGGCCTTCTGCTAGTATTATCATGCTGCATCACTTTTTATACCTTGCAACAAGATAGTGACAAAATGAAGCTTCATCAACTTCCATACATTCATTTCTTAACTGGAATCACTGTAGCATTGACAGATTAGTAAAGTTAAATTTTCCTGTGTCCAAGTGGCAGTCCTTTTCTGTGGAATTTTTTGTTCTATTTTATTACTATACATCATGATTGGAATTCAACTCCTGCCCTACTTGTCACAAGATGATACTTAATTCATACTTCCCATTATCTCGTGTGTTAAAAATTAATTTTTTACCAAAGAGGGAAAAAATTCATGTTTGCTAAGTATTACAGAAAGATTGCTGATTTTTGTTATCCTTACAGCATTGCTGCTTCCTTCAATGGTGGCAGTTCTTAGAAGAACAGAAGATAACAGAAGTGGGCTTCTCAAACTTGCACTTGAGAACTTTGAGAGGAAGTGACAGATGTTTTTTTTTCTGGGTGTAACTTAGGGAAAAATAGATGAGGAACTCTAAGTTACATTGTGGGCAATTACTGGCAACGTTGGCCTGTCTATCCAGCATCCTCCTCACTTTGTGTGCTCAAAAATCAACTCATTGTAGGGCAACTCATCATGTTTGTTTCATATGCTTTAAAGTAAAGGAAAAGCAAGGTACTTCCAAGAGCTCCAACTGTGACAGGCATAGGCAAAGGAAGATTATTTGTGAAAGAAACTTTGCCACTTTCCCTTGGCAGGCTGTGTGTTCTTTGGAACAGCTGATCTAATAGACAGAAATTTAGGCTTCGAGGGAAGAGTGGGGGGAAAGAGCTTTTTGAATAGTATTAAAATTTTTGTTTAGAAATTATTCGTGACTTAGCATAAGAGACAAAGGCTGTTACTAGGTAATAAAACTCTTGAAACAAAATTGCAGAATGATGCTATTCACACACACAGAAAAAAAAAAAAAAAGAACCAAAAAAACAACAACAACAAAACAAAAAACAAGAGCAACAACCCAAAAAAAACCCCCAAAAAACCCCCCAAAAAAACCAAAAGGAAAAGAGATCAAAGAGATACAAATTAAAAAGCATTCCCATTGTTGGAAAACAAACTTCACTGAAATTGCAAAATACTTACGGGTCTAGACTTCATTGATTTGATAAAGTTTTCTTACTGTCCAGAGCACAGGAAGTAGAGCATGAGATAAAATATGCAGATTAACTCTTCAAATAGGTTTCAATTTATTGTTCTTCAATTAGCTTTTATGGAACTGTATTTTCTTACGCTACTAGATACAGTTCATGCATTACTCTGTCAAGGAGCAGTGAATTCTAGGAAGGATAACTGATTTGTCAGCTGCGTTTACATGCTGAGCAAAGGGAAAAAGAGATTTGAGTTTTTGCAATGCTAGAATTAAGTGGGTTTGGGGTCTGTATGAAAGAGATGGAAAGCAAACTCGTTTTCTGGCCAGTAAGTTCATTTTCCCTCTGTACTGTGACTGTTCTGTCAGCAGGTGGGGCTGTCTTTCTTAATTTATTCCTTAGGGCGTAAGAGTAAAGCCTCTTAAAAATCCAAATCCACAGATCTAGACATTAAAAGTTTCAGACAATGATTTACTCAGTGTAAATACTAAATTTAAGTAGTATTCCAAATGCTATTGAATCATTTTATTGACTACACACAATACTGATCAGCAGACCCTTGAATAATCTCATACTGGGTATGATGCAGTCTGGATATTACCAATGTCCCAAACATTCTTTATTAAAAAAGAAACAAAAAACAAAACAAAACCCAACCAAAAAACGAAAAAGGGAGGGATAACAAGTACATTCTTACTGTTAAATTCTTTGTGGCAAGTTGTAGTGGGCTAGGATGAATTTAGGCTACTGGTTCTAATGTTGTGCAGAAACAGAGCACATATGCTGTCTGAGCAGTTGACCTTGTTGCTCTCTGTTTTTCTCCTGCTTGGCTGGGGGATTTAAAAAATATTTCTGTTCCAGTCTTAATTTTTATTTTGAGGCTGGGGTGAGACCCCTGGGTAGCTCTTGAGCAGGTTCTTGGTGCAGGTGCTGATGTAGGGAGGCCTTAAGTGTCATCTAGTACCTCATCCCCAAATATTTCCAATGCCAGGGTTTCCCAGTAACTGTTGCTCTGCTCACCAGAGCACAGGGCTATGGACAGGAGCAGGTGTGCTGGAAGAGCCTCTTCAGGCAGGGCAGCTGATTCAATAAGGAAGCTGTGCAAGCTTTTCAGCATAGGTGGAGTTGGGAAAGGCTGTACTAACTTAATTTAACGGAGAGAAATGTTAGAAAGGGAGGAGGTGACATGGCTAGGTACTACAGTGAGCTAGAAAAAATACTTGTCAACATGTTTTCCATTGGAAGGTTGGCTGGAGTATTTTTTACTGGTGTTAACTGGCACTGTTAGGTGTTGTTCTACTTCATAGGAAGTACTGGACAGTTTTTGGGAAACTGAATAATGTTAGAGAAGAGAAAAAGCTTAATATTATTTGGAAAGGCTACGTGGCAAATCCATTTTATTTTATAAAAATACAGTGCACTGTGAATCAGATACTTATATTTACTTTCTTGTTTTCCCATTAGTACTTTATTACATAAAACAAATATTCCTTTATATTACCATAAAAATTGTTCAGCCACTATTGAGTTTTGTTCAGGAAGTAAAGGAAAAAGCTGTTTGCTTTTAGAAAGTAAACCTGATTCTATTGGTTTTTTTTCAGTTTGCCAGAATTATTTCATGTCAATCCATGCCTTGTAAAAGATGTGTGTTGAATTTCTTTGTTAAACATCATCTTTATGTAATATGAATAAGGCCCTATGTTCTGTTATTTGTAGTAACGTTTGTAGGGAGTCCATATGAAAATACTTAGCTGATATTCTTTATTCTTGCCATATGACAGAACATTTTTTCCATTATTAAAAATGGAGAGTGATAACAAAATACTACAATCTGAAGTCTCACATGGGAGGACTGCAAGTAGCAAGACATCCTTTTCTTCCCCAGAAGCCTCATTTGCTTATGTGATTTATCTCTCTTTTCTGCTTTACCTGCCAGAAACATGTAGCTGTATTTCCTTGTCAGGTTGTTACTTCTTAATTTGCACAAAAGGTGGCTAATTTCAATTTCTGATGTTATCAGCACAGTGATGTTGTTTATTCAAGGAAGGAAGAATGATGTGAAATATACACACACACACACACACACACACACACATATACATATATTAAGACAAGCTATAAACTTTACAGATTAACCTTTTTTTGCATCATTAAGATTTGTAAATTTTAATTCCAATGTCTATCATAAATCATTTTGAGACAGCTTTACTGAACAGACTCTTGTATCTCCTGTTCTCTTAGGAGGGGGAGGGAAGAGGGAAAAAAGGAAAAGTCTGGGGGAAAATCTTTGTTCTCTTGCTGGCAAGTTCTCTGTAGCAAAGCTGTCCCACTGAAGCCTGTCTGTGTGATTGGGTACAGATTTAAGGAAGAGAGGGAACAGTTTGTTCTATGCTGATTATATAAGAATACCCTTGACAGCATGTTGCTGGCTTCAGATTACAGCCTGTATCCCACAATTAGCATGGAAAAAAATAGGAAAACTAGAATTATACCCAAATTTCTATTTCTTTACTATGCTTTTTTTTAATTCTGAAAACCTTGGGTTTAAGGTAATGGACTCTATTTTAGCCTGTAGTCACAAGCCTGTAGATGTCAGTTTTGATCAGGAAACTTAAAATACTGTTTTCCTCAAGAAAAATGTATTTGCCAGTTTAATTCTGGTCTTTAAAATTTTCTGGAGGATTCTGGTCTTTCCAAATTCTCTGATGCCCAAAGATATTTTTTAACATGTTTTTCTAATTTGCCTTTTGTCTCCTTGGATATTTAGAACTTAATTTCAGGATTGAAAGCATTTTTTGATCTTTACAGATTTTTGTTTTTTTAAATTCCCTCTTTCATATGCAGATTTGGAAATACATTCCAGGTAGGTAATTAATGAAAAAGCTTTATTCACATTTCATTTCACCCATTTAAATATTTTTAAAGCATTAGGAACTTCTAAACAGAAGCACAAAGTGTTGCACTGCACTTTTTAAAACTACAGCCTAGGTCTCTTTCTCTGGAGCTTAATGGGTGTATTTAGGCCCCCAAATTTTTATATAGATCATTACAAATGATCTATATAAAAAAATTATGTACAATTTGCTGTAAAGAACAGCAGCTACTTTCAGCTGTGCTTACACTGTGATCTCTCAGAGGTGGAATCAATGGGACCTGTTACAGTTGGACTCTCAGGGGGACAGGAATTTTGGGTGTGCAGTGAGGGTGCTCAGGAAAGGGAATACAGCACCAGAGATAAGTCAGGGCACTGCAAAACTCTAATCCTGAGTATGGTGAAGATTAATGTGGTTTGAGGTCATCTTGTGCTCTCTCTCCCCTCAAATGCTGCCATCGATGGACTGTTGACTGGAAAGCCAGTCACATTTACAATACACTGGCAACTGAGGAACTTGAAACCAGGAGATATCAACACTGTACTGTCTTCAGAAATCCTAGAAATTTGTTTTGGACAAATGTTTTATGAAGATGTTTCCATATCAGCCCCATTCACAAACCATTTGTTTCTTTAGCAGCAGTTTTGCTGTCACAATCTTCTTGGTAATTTTTCTGCATGTGATTGTAGGTCATTAGTTTAGAATCTGATGGTGTTTATGTATACTTTTATTATTTACTTTTTTCATTTAAGTCTCAATTTTGTTTTTATGACTTTTGTGATAATTTGAGGTATACTTTTATTGCTATGTTATCACACTTCAAAGAATTTTTGACTAGATTGTCTGGGATTTTCAGTATTAAATGCCTCATAACCACATGTATTATTTTCTTAGCCTTAGCATAAATATGAATCCAAGTTGTAATTAGTGACTCTGTGTTAAACTATACCAACATGTCTATAAAACACAGCATATGGATATCTTGATGAAAGGAAATTGGGAGATGCTGCTTTTATAAACCTGAAAGCTGCAGAGCAGATGTGGAAGGAATTACTGCAAAGAATCTCAACTGGCATATAAAACAGAAGCTGAAGTTTATTTGGGTTTTATTATAAAAGAAAAAACATTTTACTAAAGCTCTGTTGTATTTAAGGTTACATAAAATTGTGTTGTTCAGGACTAGCTGTGAAACTATGTGCACTGATGTTACAATGGAACAAGGCAATTTTTTTCCTTTAAATACTTAATACTAGAACTTTACAAATGGATTGTAAAATACGTATTTTTAGAATTTACAGTAAATTTAATAATGTTCCTTTTTGGGGGAGAAGGCTGCAATAGATATTGCGAAGTTAATATCCTTTTTGTAATTTCATGAGCAAAGAGCAAAATAGTGATTACCCTTTTTGCAGTCTGATTGTCTGGCTTCTTCTGTGGAAAGTCCTGGTCATAAATGCTCATTTCTGTAGAGCTATTAACCACAAGCATTCCCATGCTCTCATATTTTCAACACCTAATCAGTCAGCCTGACTTTGTAGAAAACACTAGATTATTATTTACTTACCTATTATAGATTTCAGCAAAGTGTTGATGTGTTTACCAGGCTAAAATGTGGATGCTGTTACAGCACTAAAATATTTTACTCACTATATTTTCCTTTTCAATTATTCTGTTAAAGTAGTGTTGCATTAAAACTACACTGAATTACACTACACAGTGAAAACACTACAAGATTTTGAGTTACACTTTTTAGAGGGTACTTGGAATCACCCAACATGAAGTACCTTAACACTAAGAAGAGAAAAATACTAACATACCAGGTAATTACATGTTTTCTAATATGATTGCTTGTTATGTTGACACCTGTATTTTTCAACTATTAAAAGAAAACCAGTTAAAATATCTTATGGCTTTAAATGTTCTGGTTGGTTAACCCAAACAAATTCTTGTGTTGATTATTGAATTTGGTCAAATGTATACTATGGCAGGTTGCCAGTGAAGGAACTGAACTGACTTAATATCGAATTAACCTGTAGACTGATTGTTGTTTAGGCATGAGCATTAAAGACAATACAGATTTTATAATTCATTACATGAATAACTCATTGTCTTTAGAGGGGTGACAGAGCATGGGTGAGTCAGGCAATTTGTTGCTTTGCACATGAAGGGAATCTGTGGATGCAGTGATAATTTAGTATTCAAACTAAAGACAATCATGAGGCAATAGGAGAATTACCTTTTTGGTGAGGTTCCCTTGAAAATGTCACTCAGAAAAAACAAGTCCAGAAATAGTGTTCAGCATGATTAATTGGGTGAACTTCAACAGTTAATGGCATTAGACAAATAGATGCAATAGATTAGATAAATCAGGCATTATTGTTAAGATACTTAGGACAAAACTCAGTTATTTTAATATTCTGTTATAAGAAAACCTGTTATTTTTAAAATCTAGCTACATATTTTTTTCCTAATTGAAATCTCAGAGAGTCTTTGAGCAAGTTCATTAGACTTTCAGAATTGCCTCCATGACTGCTGATAGTTATAATAGTCAGGCAAAACTGATTTCACATCACATTAAATAACATTAAGTTTGGAATAAAGTTACAAAGCTTCTGTAACATTTGTAGAACTGCAGACTTCACAAGAAACGTCTGGTCTAGAGTTAATAATTTAAAAACAATTTCTGAAATTCAATTAGTTTCTCTTATTATTCATTATTTATTATTTTGAATCAGTATAAAAGTTGTGCTGGTTGAGACTATTTATCTAGCAATCACAAGCAGCCTCAAAATAGGTCTCTTAGTAAAATAATTGTCTTAAGTGAAACTGCCTTTTTGTAAGAAGAATCCCTTTATGACTGAAGCAGGGTTGTGCTTTACAGAGAGCTGGGGTGCCCTGACAGAGCAGTCGCCACCCTGCCTCCAATGGGCTGTACTTCTGTAGAATAATAATTGGTTTCTTAGAAGCAAGGAATTAATTGCAGTTAGATACTGTGTGTTTCTTCACAAGAAAACTGCCTATCCATTAGTAAATCAATGAAAATTTTGCTGTACTGAAACCAGAGTGAAGTTAAGAAAACATTCTCAGTCCTTACTTTCATGTGTTTCTAATTTTCTTTTAGAATTTCTGTTTGCATTTGTGCAAGTGTGCATGCTTTTCTTTAGTCTTAGCTGAAAGGGTGAATTTTGGAGCATAGCCCAAGGAAAAAACCTTTTGGCTATTTTTTTAAAATTAAAAGCATATTTTAGGTGTTTTATGTAATTTGTTAAATAAATTGTTTGAAAATATTGCTATATAATACCACAATTAAAAACAAAATATTCCTTTATACATTATACTGAAGGGTTTAGGCAAGTGATACATAGTTCAGGCTGAGTGCAGAAAAAAAGCCAGGTATCCTTGAGTACTGAGTACTTCTTTTGCTGATGGGAAAACTGCCCAAGTAAACTCACATTGCTTTACTTTTCCCATCTGTATAATGTGAATAATACTTACCATCTCATGGGAATGTGTGGAATTTAGTATTTATGCATCATTTTGAAGTTCATCTCTAAATCAGTTTTGTAACCCAAACTCCAAAATGCATAGTTGGTGACACATTGATATTTTCTGGAAGTACTGAATTTTTCTATACCTATAAATACTGTATTTGAGCTGGATGTATTGTCTTTCTGTATCATCAAGCCTGATGGAGCAGTAGGGTATAATGTGATGACTAACAGAGAGTTCTCATGAGAACAGGGTGGACACTGATGTACAATGAGAGAGAAAACTGAAGCATTCTCAAGGCACTCTCTGCTTGGCTGAGAATGTTAAAAAGAAACCATGACCCGTGATTTAAATCCAGAAAAAAAATACTTTCTTCATCTGTATAATGCTGAGGTTGCCAGGCAGCTCAAAATTCACTTCTGCATAGCTCAGATGTGGGAATCCCCCAGAGGATACAGAATTCTGGCTGCCTGTAGAGTTCTCCCACCTTGGGAACAAATTTAAAGAAAGGGAGGTGACTTTTTTTGAGAGGAGTCACTTCCATTGTGTGTACAACCAGGGAGAGATGTCCTGGCTAACAATCCTATCAGCAGCTTTCCAACTTGTCACCAAGGAAATGAGCTTCTTCCTAAGTAGGTCTGATTGCAGCAACTTTATTAGATATGTCTAGACACCATTATTTCTTCATATTCAAATTTTTCTCATCCTGCAATTCTTGGTAGCAGGGATGCAATCTCTGAACTGCTAATTGCATAAATACATTTCAGGAAAACAGCAGTCCTGCAGCTTTTTGATATTCATAATTTCTTCTTTCCTACGGTTTCAGAGAAGCAAATGCCATCCTGGAGAAAATGAGCATCTAATTATTTTGTAGAGAGTACATCTCACTGTATTATTTGATGTGTAGCTTTCACAGTGTTCAAAAATCTTACTGTTATTAAGTAATTGTCCAGTATCCTGATGAAACAAGAAGTCTTCAATTTACAGGTGAGGAGGTGGATCTCAAGAATAAAATCCTTAATGTAACAAATTGCTTGAGCTTGTCATTAATTCCTGGTATGCTAAGTTGGCTCATTGATTTATGCCTGAAGACAGATGCCTTTTTGGCAAGTCAAGGTGATTTCTCCAAATTTTCCATTCAGTAAAATGCAACACTTCCTTTTCAGTATAGGATATCTTTTATTGTTGGAGTTTTGGAAGTTGAAAAAAAGTGCAAACACATTGTAAAGGAACAGTTATATATATTTTCCCCTGGAATGATGTGATAGCAACTTTCCTGCAACAAATGGAAAAACAGAGAAACTGGAAAAAGCTTCTGTGGAAAGGTTGGTGTTGCCTGTGTGTTTGGAAGATAATTCATTGTCACTATTGTAAAGCTCAAAAACCATTGCACGACTTGTTATGAAGCAACTGACACAATTTGTAGTGTAGACTAGAATATTTTTATTTGAATGTATTTTGAGCCAATATTCACTCTCAAAATATATGAAAGTACTGAAAAATACAGAGGTCACACAAAACATAAGTTGGAAAAGATTCACTACTCAAATTTCAGTTTTTGCAAAATATTGTCTTATGGCGTTTTTTGGATACAATGTGCAGTGAATGAAATCCAGGCCACGCTGGAGGCAAAGGGAATGTTAAATTTTCCACAGGACCTGGATTTTATCCAGTATGTACTGTATTTCAGTATAGAATGATCAATAATACAAGTTAATTACCTAAATTAGTTCAGACTGACCATGTCTCATGTCTTCTAAACAATAAATTATTTAGATGGTATTCTGCTAAAAAGATCAAGGTGCTTTACTATGCTGGATGTGTTTTCATCTCTGTTCTAATAATCAGAACCTGTAAGCCATGGAAAGATTCAGAATAGATAATAAATGTAAAGTCAGGAATTAATAAGTTAATAAATATATAAAACACTATACCTGACCTAATTTGTTTTAAAAATCCAAGTAACAAATAAAAATTGTTTGAAAATACATAACTTACCAGTGAGTAATTTCACTGGCTTTTTTGATGTACTTGTTGAATACACCATTTGCTGACAGACTTTCTCCACCGTTATTACTATCTACAGGACATCAATACTCTTATATTATGCTTACAAGATAATTATTGCAATGAGGTGATGAGTGTTTGCTCAGGTAACAAAGTAGAATGCATAGGGATGGATCTGATAGACAGATCTGATTTTCAAGTGCAACGTAAATAGTATAATGTAAAGTACTACGACGAGTTCCTTGCTCTCAAAGAGAATGAAATAAATGAACTGTAAGTTTCACAGCTCCACAGTGGGACACAATCCCCGCATACCTTTGTTATGAGAATCGGTGCCCTTCACATAAAAACGTCCTAAACAAACTCGTGTTAGCTATAGCCAACTCTCGCCAGCTTAAAAATTGAGAATAGTTCCTTTAAATTGGAACTTTACGAGACACTTTTCTTTCTTGTACTTCTTATGGAAAAAATCGCAGGCAGAGGTGCAGTGCTGCCTCCACCGAACCGCGTCCCGCAGCGCGATTTATCCGCGCCGCGTTCCCTGCCCTGCGCTGTCCCCGGAGATGCTGCGGGGCCGCGCTCCCCGGGCGCTGCGGGCGGGGGGCGCGGGCCCGGGCCCGCATTCCGATGCGGTGAGGCAGCCGCGGCCCGGCCCGCCCCCGCCCCGGCCCCGCTCGCAGGGCGCGCACGGCGATGGCGCTGGACCGCGTCCAGCCGCGCGGGACGGCGCCGCTACTCGGCGGGGCGGGGGCGCGGGGCTGCGGCGCTTGGCCGACGGCGCCCGTGCGCTCTTGTGCGGGCGGCTCCAGACGGCAGCTCCCAGCGGCGGGACAGACCCGGGGCGGCTCTCGGGCTCCGGGAGTCCCCTCAGCGGGCGCCTCCTGCTCCTCCAGGAGCAGCCGCGCTCGCGCGGGGCCGGGGCCAGCGGCTGCCGCTGCCGCGCTTGCGGGACGTGGAGCGCTCCACACGCCGCCCGCAGCGCGCCGAGCCTGTGGGAGCGCGGGGCTGCCCGGGGCACGACGAGGAGGAGCTGCCGCATCCCGTCTGCCTCGTGTGCAGGGGATGTTCCTAGCGACCCGTCCGGTGGGAGAAACCCGCTCTCCAGCACCGAGGAGGGGCGGGCCCAGGGAAACCCTCCCGGGCGGCCCCGCGCCCTCTGTCCGCGGCTGAGCGAGCCGGCGGCGCTGCCCCGCGGCCCCTCCCCAGCTCCCCCGTCCCTCCCGGGCCCGGCGGGGCGGTGCGCGCCCGCAGCCCCCGCCCCCGGCCCGCCGGGGAAGGCGCCGCGCTCGCTCCGCCGCCCCGGGCAGCGGCGGCCGTGGAGCTCTGGCGAGGCGGGGGCGGCCCCGTCCCGCAGAGCGCTCCGCCGCCGCGGCCCCGCCGCCGCTGGAGCCACCGCCAGCCGAGGAGGAGGACAAGATGCCGGGGTACGCTGAAAGGTGCGTCCCCTGCACACCCCCGCCCGCTCTCACGGGCGCTTTCCCTGACTCCCGAGCGTGGCTGGCTCTCCCCTGGGGCTCTCTGGGCCGGGTCGCGGCCCCCATGGCTCTCGTGGCCCCCGAGGTTGCGGGGGCTGCCCGCCGCGGCCGTGCCCCGGGGCGGGCGGGGGCTCCGCTTTCGGCCATGTTCGCAGCCCCCGCTGCCCGCGCCCTCCCCGCCTGACCTTCGGCTTGCGGGTTCTCCCCCTTCCTCTGGGAGGGCTCAAGAAAATCCCAAATGCAAAAGAAAAATGGGGTGGGCTGCCTTTATCCCACGTGCTAGAAATTGTTCTAAATTCATCCCTCACTCTCTGTCTCTTCCACTGCGACTGTACAATCAGTTGTAATTTTTACGTTAAAGTCAAGTTACTGGCCAAGTTCAGTCCAAGATTAGTGCAGTGCATCGGGGATGTGGCGTTGGAAGGAGCCCGTGGCTGTAAGTGACAGGGGTGCTGCCCCTCTCCCCCCTCTGCGGCCTCTGGGGCGCTGCGGGCCCTGGCTCCCGGGCCTGGAGGGGCAGTGCATTCCTCCAGATCCAGACTTCTCTTGGCCCCACTTGCTGAAGTGTTCTTGAGTTAGAAAGACTCAAAGTCTGCAAATACTTACAGAAGTAGTTTCGCTGAAGTGTTTGTAGGATCTGGACCAAGGTGTCTAGGTGTGATGCTTATCTGTTCTGCTGCACCCTCTTGGGATGCCACCAGCACAGGTGATAAAGGGAAGAGCCTATACAGGTGAGTGTGAACTGGGCTTCTTCTGATAAAGGAAACGAAAGGGCTGGATTAAGAGTGGTAGAAATGCCTAAAGAATCAGCTGTACTTCAAGAAACAGTAAAATGTTGTTTTATAGTGAAGCATTTGTTTAAGGAGCAGAATTGGCTTTCTTCTGGTATTTATTATGGTAAAAGTATGATAAAGTTTTCCAAATATTTCCATCCTCTATGTTTGTATGACAGTTTGCTAAATATTTCTGTCCTTTACATTTGTATATTTGACAGAAGATCAGAGAACCTGCCAATTATGAAGCAGTTACTTAGTAATCATTGCAGAGCCATGACTATTATGTAGTTTAAGAAGTCATGTTTCTCCAGCTACAAATAATCATCTTTGATCTGTGGTATCACACCCCTTAAAAAGTCAACAGCAAACAACCAATGTTTGTGATCGTTACAAAAATACCCAAACAAATGTGTGAGCTGTGAAACATACAAGGTGAAACCAGAAACTGACACTATGTTTTGTGTATTAGAAAGTGCTCAAGAGAAATTCACGAGACATAAAGAGTTTGTCCAGTCTGCATAAATTTGCAGAGGATTGCTAAAAGTCTCGCTTTCTTAGTCATCTAAGTAGAATTCATTCTTACCATATTGAGGTGTAATCTCAGATACAGTAATGAGTTCATTTGTGTTTTCATACAAAGCAAGACATTTATTATTAAGACTTCATGACTGTAGATGAGGCAGTGCAGTTCCTGTCCTTTCAGTTAATGCTAATTTCATGGGGTACATCTTATGCAATAAAAGTGTGATGTTCAAACCAGAGTTCTAAGATATTAAGAAGGGAAAGAAATACCACAAAGTAAAACTTTTGGATCAAGAAACATGAAAGCCCTACTGCAGAATAAAAAAATTCTCAAAACTCTTTTACTGGAGAGCAAGATAGAGCAAATTCATGAAAATGATGAGTCGAGATTAGGAGATTTGTAATATGAGTAAAAGAAATGCTCTGTTCTTAGGTTATCCAAAAGAATAGAATGAAACAATTTGAGCACTATTTGTAAGTATTTGTAGAACTGAGTACTTCTTGTAGCAAAGGGCTGTTTTATTTAAGAGAAGTATCAATGTTAAGATCCACTAGTGACTAGAACCTGCACAGAATCCAATATGGGAGCCAGGTGCATATTGAAAAGTGACAGTTGTGACTGTACGTGAAAGACTGTAGATTTATAACCACTGGAAACATTTTGCTTAAGTTAGCAGCTCTTCCTTTTTTTCTTTTTTTTTGTTTTTTTTCTTTTGAGAGGAGCAGGTATAATTTAGTAATAGTTCCTGGATTTGAAATGAGAAATAGTTAAAGGAAACCTTCAATTATTAAGGGCGCAAGAAATAATTAATCTATTATTTCATTAGAGACCTGTGGTTTGCATAGATATTTTTTTATTAAACATTAAACTAAGGAGTGTTTTAGTGATCATCTTAATTTATGTGCATATTTACAAAAGCATTTCTTTAGGAATGTTTTCTTATAAGACGCTGATGACTGCAGTTCAGAACACAGTTTGTCATTTTGTTTCCTGTTTCTACAGCATTTTAGTGCCAAATGGATTTTGGGTCATGGCTGTGACTCTTAAATTTTATAAATGACAATGATACGTGTTATTAGCAATAATTCACTTTTTGTTTTGTTTTGTTTTTTATACTTCTTGAAAATAGCAGTAACTGAAATGTTGGATAGAAACATGCAGCTCCAGCGTGAACAGACTTACTCTCATGCCTGTTCACAATGCAGCCATTGATGGTTTTATTGAGCAGTGGCTATCATTTGATTGTGCAGACAGCAGGTTAACAGCTGTCTGTACCTTTAATTTGCAGTCTGATTCATTTGTAAATAATGCTTTTCATCATGTCTCTCTTTTAGAAAGCTGTTAGCGTGCAAGCATGAAATCCGTGTTTTTCCTTAATTTTGTCCCTTCCTGAACCTTCTTAATCATTTAGAAGAGAGGTGTTGCTCGTGTACTTGAGGGCTTAAATGACTGAATACATACTATGTGAGAGCAGTCCAGCTTACTCTGCGTACTGCTTTATTTTTCTTGGCAACCCTCTCTCTATATATATGTATATATCTGCTTTGGGTGGGGTTTTCCTTAGTCATGGTACTGCCAGATATTGATCATATTTCACTCCTTGATTTTTTTGAGCAAAATATCTCTGCTGAAACAAGACTTGTGTTTAAGAGCTGAGGTTAAAGTGCTGACAGACTTTCTATGAATTTCCAATACTGGGAGGTCTCTAATATTTTTATTCTGTTTCAAGGCACAGAAGTTTGGTTTTACTTGAAACAAAGAAGGTAATTTCTAAGTATGTCAATGTGGGATCAAAGTCTGATCTCTGGTTTCGCGTACTCTGTCATGCTGACATCTCTGTTCAAGACATAATTAATGTCACTGATTTTAAACTAGGCGATCCACAATACTTTCTTCTTAACTGCCCAATCATTCATAAATAATCCAACATGTCCAAGCAAGAACTTGATGTGGCAGCACTTACTGAAACCTGGTAAGGAGAGCTAAGAGGAACAAGCTCAACTCCCCACCAGAATTACCCTTCTTCCAGAGCCCGCTACATTGCTCCACTTTATCAAGTATCAGTGACAGTGCCACAGGTAATCCCAGCTCTTTCAGAAGATGATTTAGAGCAACAGGGACAAAAACCTTGTGGAGTATGGGATGTGCCCCATAGAGCTGCCTCCTGCATTCTTTACATCCAGAACTCGTGTATATTTGGCTTAGTATTGGGTATAGAGACAGTGCAGGCTCGAGTCCTGTACAATGAAGGGTGTTCTGTGGGCCTGTGTATGTACTGTGACATTTTACTCACAGTAGTCCCAGGCATATCAAAACAATTTAAATAGGCTGTCCACTGTGGGATACTTTTTATTCTACATTGTTATCAGTAAGAAATATTAAATAACTTGTTACAATATTTTCAGTGAGCACTCCTTATTGAAAGAAAATTTAGTGTACTATTTGTCAGTTGTAACATTTAATAAGTAATTAAAAAATTAAATGTTCAGGCATTTTCAGTGTTCTTTATGTTACTTATTTCAATGTTTTAAATGAGACACGAAAAGTAGAAACACTGAGAGTGAAGTTGAAGCTACCATTTGAAAATATTTATTTTTGGGCTAATGGTTTTATTCTATTAGTATGCACAAGTGCTGCATAACTTGCATCTAATAATAGTGTGTTTTCTTAAACAGATGACTCTCCAGTTGCATTGACCTTGCCTTGTGTAGTAGGACCTTGCTGTCTGCTGTTTCAGACAATGCTCTGATGTGAGATCTCTCCTCCCACAGTATTTTTCTCTGTCTGTGCTACAGCATACAGCAAGAATGCTGCTGCAGTGATCTTTGGTATTTGAGGTTTTTGTTACACTGCATCTTCTTTCAAACATTTTCATAATGCATTCCTTTACTCCAAGTACAAAACTCTGTTGCTTGGATTAGGTTAATTTCTTTCTGTAGTGGTACAAATACCTTTCAGCAGTGTTTTGGGGAAAACCAACTTGGTTTCCCTTTGGAATGTAGCAAGATAAAAAGGGGTCATACCAGACCAGCTACTGCTTTGTGTACTACTAACAGTTCACATCGAAGAACAACCTGTAGATTTCTTCTTGAGGAACTTTCTTGATATGAAAGCCTCCTTTTTAATTCCTTGAGGGTTTTTGATTTTTAGTCTGTACCAAATTTCAAGGGGAAAAGAAAACTCAGTATTGTAATATCCAGGCTGGTTTGCGTTGTGAAGATGGCATTCTGCTTCTGTTCTAATTTTAGTTAATTCTCGTGCTCTGACATTTTTCAAAGATGTATTTTCAGCCAGTTAGTTATTGTTCATTTTGGACAAGTATGTTAAAATGCATTTTTAATCGGATTGTTGCATTGATGGGCAGAGATTTCTAATAATTTGTTAGTATTTTTCTAACTTTTTCTAGACAAAGTCAGTCTTCTGGTGACTTTCAAGTGTATCAGGTGTTCTGTGAGTATGTGCATTGTTCTGCTGAAAGCTGTGGGAAAACAACCTCATTGTGGATATTTCTTTTAAGAGATTTAAGTTTCTGATCACTCAGTGTGTACCCATGTTGGTTCAGCACACTTATAGGAAACATTAAACATAGAGGAGTATCTCTGTAAGGCTGGAAGCCCTTGGATTTCTGACTGGCAAACAGGCTGAATCCCTGCTTGGATCTGGCACTCCTTAGCTGTGCCACAGGCCACGGTTTTGTAACAGATTCAGAGGCAGTGGTGTCAAAGAAGACCAGGCAGATAATGCTTCTTGAAATCTTTTGTGTTATGGTACTTCTGCATTTTTTAGACCAAGAATATTTCTTAATATGGCTTCTTTAGAGCCCTTGAAGATTTTCAGTGTAGCATGAATAGTCTGTTGTTTTAATTTTTACCCCCAAATGACATAATTGCCTTTGTTTTGTTGTGATTTCACCTTTTTTTTTTGTTTTTCTTCATGGTCAATTTATGGAATAGACAACAAAAATAGAAGCAATAAAATTAAACACTTGGGCACCTGTTGGAAATATTTTTGCCTTAAGAGCCAGTCAGAATGTTGCTGTGATTATTTATTTGAATATACATGTCTTCTCATTCTGTGCTTTTATTAAGAAAAGTACAAGCAAGAATTTCAACTTCAGCGATGGTGTTCAGTCAGTAGACTTAGAAATTAAATAGGGAGAAACAACATAAAAATAGATGGTTTTGTATGTGTGTCATTTACTAAAACCTCCATGGCAATCGTACTTAGAGGCATTCCTTATATCATTAGCCTGGATCATTTAAGTATTTAAGTGCAATTATATGGGTCTTTTTTAAGTTTTTTTTTTTTTTTTGGTTGGATGGATTTAGAAAGGAGCTATCAGTATTCCATCACCTCGTGAAATTATGGTAGTTTAGGCCAAGTCTATGTGGCACTGGGTGCTGTTGTTTTCCTTGTGGTACTTGTTCTGCCTTTGTCCCTCTAGTTTAAAAGATTTCAGAGGTTGTAGGACAAGATTCCAATACATGGTTAAACCAACATTCAGTATGAAACAGAATTGTTTATTAATTCTTTAATTACTTTATTAAGGTGTGTTAGGTTGAAGAAGAAGGTGTTTTTATTTACCAAACTACCCTTCTTGGTACTTCAGCAGAAAACATTTGCAGATAAAGGCCTAAAATTGAAGCTTGTTTGGAAATGTAGCTGAACCCCCAAATTCACTGTTCAGTTGTTTCCATTCTCACCTAACTTTTCTAGAAGAAAATAAAAGTTAAGTGTATACGTGGAATCCTGGTATAGGAATGCTGTGTTCATTAAAAATCTAGCTTTAGCAGCCAGTTTCACTGTGGAGAAAGAGTATAATATTAATACTGCTCTTTCTTGTTTGTGTTAAGCAGATATTGTCAACTACCAATTTATTTGTGCAGATTTAACTTGTTTATATATACTTATGGAAACATTTTGGATTTGCTATAAAGAAAGAATATTCTTGTAAAATGTTAGTTTAGGCTCATGACTAAGAAGGCATTTATGAGTCTCTTAAATTATTCAATGCCTTTTTTTTGTTCTTAGTGGTCAGCTGAATTTTTTCTTATTCCAACAGATTCTGAGCTATGGCAAATGTTTTTTGCTGGATCCCCGTGTCGCTCAATTATGAACACTTTTTAGTAGAATGTTTTGCTTGCTCTCATTATGTTTGTGCAGCAAATTCTGGAACTCTGTCTTAAAACTTCTTATTTCTGTATAGTAGGAGATATAAGGACTTGAGGGCTCAGGGAAAATAGTCTTGTTTAAAATTTTGTAGATTCATTTGTATAAAGTGATATGAACACCTTAGAGTCAGCAACATTTTGGGTTGTAAACGGTCCTTCTGCTTTACCAAGATAAGGAGATACTAAAATTTTAGATTAACTTTGGGGGTGTTAGAAAAAGAATGGGCTAATTTATTATATTAATAAATAAATTCATTAATAAAAATTTCACTGTTTTTTCTAGTTATTCCAATTCATTCTGGGGACATGCCAACAAACTGATTTTATTATGAAAAATATGTTGTCAGCAGCGTTTAAAGCATCAAATTCCAAAACCTCATTTTCCTTCCCTGAAACCTTCCTTTTTGTCTTAGAATTATTAAACCATTATTGTTCCCATTTTCATTTCATTTTTATAAATAAAGATTCTGTTTTTAAGGTTCAGATTATGAATAATTATATTACCCGTACAACTAGTAATTATATAATAGTACAACTAGGGCATCTGGATAAACAATGCCTCTCTGAGTACATGGCTGTAAGAATTTGCAATACTGGGAATCCTTTCCAGAAATTAATTCTTTATACTTTGTGAACTGTGATTCTTGATTTGCAAGCCAGGTTCAGTAGTGCTGTGTAGAAATAAACAGTTCCCTAGATAGCAGTCTATAAAACAGGTCAGTGTGAAAATATGTAGTAACATCTTTCAAATGTCTGTATAGTGTTAGACTACTATGCCTGCCTGAATTCTCTTTCAGGATTCAGATCATAACATTTATTTGGAGTTTTGTTACCTGATAGGTGTTGGAATGGTAGAGATGCACCGATAAGTTTTCTGGAAGTCTTCACTGCCACCTTCCCAGAAGAGGCAAATTTGTGTATTCTCTTAAAATGTGCAAATACCATTCTACTTTGCCCAAAGCTTAACTTCATGTGTCATCCCCTCATTTTGTTCACATAATCTTTAATCTGTTATGCAATTTGATAGTGAAAATGTTTATCCTTAACAGTCAGTTGTCTTGTTGGCTAGATACAGAAAGCTGATTTTGAGGTTAAAATTTCTGATTTTAACCACAGTTGCAACAGTACAGCATAGTATTCTCCTGCATAACAGCTTCAGTGCACCCCTGAACTTCATTTCAGCATGGTACTTTATAGAAAGCTTGACTTGTGAGTTAGTGGGAGAGCTGTAAAAATATTTGAGGAAGGTGTGTGCACAGATTTAAAGCAAAGAAAATTGTTTGGTATGACAGCATTGAAGCTTTGCTGTTGAGAAGAACAGAAAGCCCTGGACAAAAGAAAAAACCAACCTTTACTTGCTTGTTCTTGCTTGTATTTGCATTTAGCAAAACTCTCCCGTATGTTTTCTGTGCATTTGAGTCAAAGAAATCAGTAGATAATTAAAAAAACCCAACCCTTTTAGCCCTGATTTTCCCGCCTTACCCGTTTTGCTTACAAAAAAGCTCTATTCTGTGAGCAAGCATATGCATCCCAATAAAGATTTTAAAGTTTGAGTTGAGACAGAGTCTGTCTCAGCTTTTGGCCAGCAAATGCAAAGGAAGTTGGCCATGTTCCCTCTATTTGCCAGAAATGCATGAAAGCTGGGGCCCCTCCTCTGTCAGAGAAAAAGAGAAGCTCTGATCTTTCTGCATGCAGATTTTTGGAAGTATTGAGTCCTAGACATATTCTTGTATGACTTGTCTGTCTCTTGCTTGCTAGATGTGACCCAAAGCCCCCAAGAAAAGACCTCTCATCTTCAATGAACTTATATAGATTAACCTGGGCTTCTTCCTCTTGATTATTGGGGGTTCTTTTTTTCCCCCCTCTAGTTGCAGTCCTAAATATCAGCAATTAATTCCATATCTACAGAATTACAATTTTTGTGCATGTGGCTTGTCTCTCATGTTGCTAAATCCAAGGACCTGATTGCTCTACTTTTTCAATATTTGATGTACATCTGAATGTATAATTAAAAAAGCATAGATATTGTACTATTTATTGCATGTTTGTTTCTAGGCACTACTAGTACTTGGTTTCCTCCAATTCAGGGTTTTAGAACTTTCAGTATTCAGATAATCTGACAATCCCTTGAATGATGTATGACTATATAAAATAAGAATATTAAGTTATGAAAGAGATTATCCACAAAATTTAGACTTATTTTGAATGTGTTCTGGTATGGTTCAAAAATATTTAATTAATTTTTGTCAAATATTTAAAATCAAAGTATTAAAAGTCAGAATATGGGGTTTAGAATTAATACATAATTATATCTCTTGCACATACTTTTTACCATAACTGTATTTAAGATTATGTAAATGTTGGCGTGCAATTTTTTTGTGGTGAGTGAATCATGAAAACTAAACAGGTGCTTTGTTTTTTATGGTTATTATAGGCAATAATTATTCACACCTGGATTATGTACAGCTATTATCCAGTTATATAAATAGTGTACACCCCAACTGCTGGTTTTTTCTTTATAGTTACAACATAGCTGTAGTGGGTGTAATTTTTATTTTTCAGAGAGGTCACATGCAAGATCAGAAGTGCTGAAATGCATACATTGTATTTTCAAAAGTATGTTGAAATTCTGTAGTACTTCTAGCCTTATTACTTCCATAGCTGTTTCTACTTTTATAAAAGCATTAGAACACTTAAATAAAAGCAACCAACACTAATGAACACCAGAAAAATATACAGAATCCTTGAATACTTCAATGTGAGGAGTGTGCTGTGTGTTTCTGATATAACTTGTTCTCAGATTACTCTCATGAACTGTTCAAAGTTTATCAAATACTTTGCAAGGTCTGAGGTAGATTTTAGGTATGAAGGTAGAGCTTGCCTTTCCTAAACTAAATTTCATTCTACTTCTTAAAGGTAGGTAAAAAGAGAAAGCAGATGGTTTTGGAAATCAAAAAGAATATTGACACACTTGAATACAGTGTGTCTAAGTGTGACACAGTCCTCACTAAATTAACAGGAGCAGGTCTGTAAGGAGTCCTTACAAGATTGCAAGATAAGCTCGTAATAAAATAAGAGGACTACTGATAAAAAATTAAAGAATAAAGAAAGAAAAGGTCTAGAACCTGAAGGAAAAGATGGGAATGAAAAAGATCTACAGGAGCACCTAACTGTTTTGAGGTGCGGCAGTATCATACCTAAGAAGATGAATGAACAATATTTAATTTGAAATCTGACAAGACAGGTTAGTCTGCATTCATTTATGTATGCTAGTTTTATATGCTCTTTCTTCAGAGGTCATCTACTGTTATCCATGAACTTTATTATAGATGTACAGATACTATATCTTTATACCTCATCACCACATTTCTCACACAACCTTGTGAGAAATTGACTTTTCCTTGTTGACTTTGTATCAAGCAGAAAGTACCAGAGATGGAAGCAATACAATCCACATTAGAAACTGTTACTATTTAAACAAAGATCTCCATACAGTACACAAAATATTCATAGGGAAAAGGGAGAGCTGCAGTCTGCCTGTTGCACCTAGTGAGTGCTGGTACGGGTGGCACCCTCACTGAGCTACCATTTATAAACACTTTCTCTTCTTATCATCAATGAACTTGACCAGTTGTGCCAAGTCACTGATAGGCATCACCTTGCAAGCTGTCTTGGAGCAGAGTTTTGGTTTTGCACCTTTTTGAAACATTACCTAGGTTTTTGTTGCAAGCAGAGCACTGTTGCCATTGTTTTGTTCAGAGCTGTGTAGACTGCACAGACCATTAGTTTTCCTTGCTGCTTTGCCTCCCTTCAGGGATCTTTTCTCGTGCCAGTTATTACTTCATAACGCACGCAGCCGCCTGCTGGGGTCATCGCTGGTTTGAACGCTCTGTCCTGCAGGTGAGCCTCCTCCTGCACTGCTCTGCAGGGTTTTCCCCTCAGCAGGATGAAGTCACTGTTGTCATCTTGCCCAAGAGAAGTCTGATTACAAGGCCTTGGACTGCTCCTTATCTTTCAGTTTGCTGCTTCAGTACTGGCCTGATAGTGTTTGATTCAGCATTTCAGAGTAACCTCATCCCTCTTGGCAACATCGAAAAGTCCATATTCATAGTGCTGTTCAAGTGTTGCTTGATAATTAATTTCCTTCAACTTCTTATCATTTGTAGTTGTGCCTGATGGTGGGACCAATGACCTCTTGTGCTGGGGAGTTGCAGGAGGGGTCACTGGGAGGACAGGCTGAGACTTTGCTGCAATCCCCCTGGGTCAAGAAAGGAACCAGTGGGTGACCTGGGTCCTGATTCTGATCTGACCAGTCTGATCAAATGGTCAGGAGCAACAGAGAGCAGGGCCTGAGCCCAGAGATATCAGCAACATCACTCAGCCAGAACTGGGTACAGTCCTGTTGAAATGACTTCTGGGCCTGCTGTGGAGGTTGCAGGTGGGGCTGGTTATGGCATTGAAGGACTTGGTGTTCTCACAGCCCTGACAGTGCCTCTGATAAATTGATCCCATCCTGGGTTAACATCATGGAATGCTGTGCTGGTTGCAGCATTCATTCATTGTTATCATGCCCAAGTACGTTACAGAAAACACAGTGGTTTGATCTTAAACTGTTACAGCAGAAATAACCTTGAGCATTTCAACATGCATTTGCTGGCTCGTTATCTTTTACAGTCCTTTTGTGGTTGTGTTCTTTGGCTTGTTTAATTGTGGCATCAGCTGCTTCTTCTGTGGTGCTGTCCCTTCTCTGCTCAAGTTTAGAACATGGATCAGGCATATGTGATGCCTCCTCTCTTCTAGGACCTTTTTGACCTAAATACGAGGGGTAGAGTTGTGTTAATATGTTAGCAGCAGGGATGCACAATCAAATGGGTGCAAAAAGATCTTTCTGCTTGACTGAGAAAGTATATATGTAACACCCATTTTTACGTAATAAGTAATTACAGAGGCATATGAATATGAAAATGAATCCTAGGGTAAAAGAACCAAGATGATTTCCTAGCAGCATTTTCAGATTTTAATGAAACAGTTTTGTTTGGATACTAGCAGAGTCTCTGGCACATATGGCCAGTAAAGTCAAAATAGAAAAAAAGGTGTTCTGGAGAAGGAAGTGTCATTTTCCAAATTATGACTGCAGTTTTTAGCCTAGTTTCTTATGGAAATGACTTTGCAAAGGCACACTGTGTGTCTCTACATATTTTCTTCCAACTTTTAACTTGGCCTGTAGCAATTGAGTTTATTACAAAGTGCAGATCTCAAAAACACTAGACTCAATAAATTTCATGCAGATGTTACTCAGGTACAGAAAAGTTCTGTAAATCATTTTGTCTGTGAAGAATTTGCACAATAGTTGAGGGTCCATATAGGGGAAAGTCCTTAGTAGTACTAAAACCTCAGCTCTAAGAAAAGCTTTAGTTGCTTTATTTCAAAATCATTGCTTCTAGGAGTAACTAAGGTATATAATGCTTGATTATCATGCATTCTCTTGTTTCAGATTATATCTTTAGCTACTCTACATGAACATTGAATATTCTCTGAGATACTTGTCCATTGATTTTACCAACATCAATTTAAACTTAGGTTAAAGTACCATCTATTCAGCTGAAAGTACAAGAACTTTTAAGAAACGTAAGAAGCTTTGAATGAGTGATTGTTTGTGTTAGATAATATAGAGTTAGCTTTTGCCACATATTCTTATCCTAATTAACTATATTATGCAGACTGAAGTAGGCTAAATCTGGCATAAAGTCCCATCTCATCAAAGAAGCAGATTTTCATGTTTAGAATTCTATATTCTTGTAATTTCAGAAGGAAGGAGCTTGACTATACTACCCATGAGTGACCTGTTTTTATGATGACTGAACTTAAATGTTTGAATACTTGGTGAAGGTTGCATTTTTTACTAAAACAATGCACATTTATAAGCCACAGATTATAAGTAGTCAGAAATAATCAACAGGCTACTTTCTTAGAGTGTCTGAAAGATAACCAGGAAAACAAATAAATATCTCCTCAGCAAGGATGTAGGTGTTCATTACAATGATATTAAAAGTTCTCAAATGAAAGATCACCTAAATACGTCACAATCATTACTGAAGACATGCTATGTTAATCTTCAAGCATGTTTCTCCTTCAAACAGGTTAAGTATTTAAAGGAATGCAACTGAAGCTTAAAGAGCATGGAATTTATTATGTATTTTCTGTGACTCAATTTATCTTGAAAGATATGACAGTATATTATGAAAGAAATTTTGTAATTTTGGTCGAGGATATGTTTCTGTCCTATTTATTTTTTGAGTGGGATTGATAAAGAGTATTTATAATTTGAATTACAATGAGGCCTACAGGGACTTTAAAGTATTAAAACATTTAATTTGAAATGATCAATGAAGGGGTCTTTCCCAACATAATCAATTTTATCTCAACATAATGAACATCTTGCAACATCCCAAAAAAATAACTTGCAGTTGTGGGGTGACTTGCTGCTTGCACATTTAATTTTGTCAAGAGCCAACATCTTAGAGATTGCTTCATGGGTTTAATTAAATGGCAGGGTGGGCTTTCTCCCAGACAATTGACTGATAAAACCATCAGGAAAAAGAAAATTAATGTAATCTTGATCTGCTGAGCAAATATTATTTGCTATATTTGAGTAGTGCTGTTTTCAGTGTTACAGTGCTTAATATCTAGAAATGCTCGAACAGTAATAGTAGTATAGAAATTGTTTCATGTATTTTCAGGGCTGCTGAATCAATAGTCTTCTGAAAATTCCACATTTTTAAAACAGAATTAATTACAATCTAAGCAAACAGGTTGATTTCTCTTGCCTTGTTTTGTTTGCTCTTACCCTATTTTTTACTCTTATATTCTCTTTCAGGCATAATCATATGCAAAGGATATAGCAGATGTTCAAAAGAGAAAGAATAAGAAGTTAAATATTAGGATTCCTTAAAGGCATGAATAGATCAGGAGTGGTATACAAAAAAATGTATTTCGAGAAAAGGGAATAGTAGTGCAGTAATTTAATGTCAACTTTCAGTATTTGAAATATTTTTCTTTGCTTTTCTTTAAAGAAAGTGTAAATGCATAAATTGAGATATGATGGAACTTCTGTCTTCCTACAGATTAGCATTTAATTTTTATTTGAAACATATACCAGGGTTTCAAACTTAATCTTGTTGCAGTTATGACAGCTGAACAATAACATGAAAGTTATTCCTCAAGTAATGTTTTAAATAGGACTACTGTGGCTTAGCATACTGTGAGTAAAAGTGTTAGCTTGGGTTTACAGAAGATAAACTGTAGTGATATATGTGCCTTTAACATACCCTCAGACATTTTAGTGCTCAGAAATATTTTTATTACAGGTTTGTTCTGTTCTCAGCAGTATGGCTTGAATTACAGCTAATACAGGACAGAGAGAGAGGGAAATGAGAGAAGACTTGGATTTCACACGGGAAAAATGCTGTGAGGAAGAACAAACAAGACAAGGAAACTGAAGTGTTCTTGTTGCTTATTGTCATGCCTGTATTGGAGTAATTTTAAAACTTCAGCAGAGTGACAGTTTCTTATGACGAGATGCAGTTGCTGTTTATTGAAATATATGTCAATGTGACACATTGGGTCCTTTGAAGGCGTAGAGAGGCCTTGGGTAGAAATGCTGGTGAGCTGACATGGGAAGAGTACTATCAGTGGCACTTTGCTGTTAGGCAGAACTAGATAAGAAAGAGGATTGCCAGGGCTAGAGGTTCCTGCTGGACATGGGGTTTTGCTTTGTGATATGAAGCTCTCTGGCATCACAATAGGAAAATGGTCAATGAGAGATTATGGTGTTTGGGTACTTGGTAAATGGTTCTGTACCTCAAGGCTGCACTCACTGTGTTACCAGTGTCCAGGCAAATAAAGCTGCTGCTGTAGAAACTGATTGTGGTGGGCTGGTTTCTATCACTGCTGAAGTGTGGATCCCAGTATAGGGGGTGAAACTTTGCTGGGAGGCATAGGTGGTACTGCAGGCAGGGTGTGGAGTGTGGCTGGCATGCTGTGCTACCTGAGCCTTGTCCACTACTCCAAAAGGGTCACCCTGCTGTAGGGCTTGGCCAATGGCTCCCTGACCTCTGAAGGCTCGGAGCAACAGACTCAGACAAATGGTATCCTCTGGTTAAGGCAGCATCTCCACAAGCATTTTTCATATGTGTGGTAGGAAGAGAATGGGATCAGAGCATGAAACACCCAATTCTGTATCCCTGATTGGATGTTTTTTACAAGTGGAGGCCAGCAATATTTTCTACTTACTTTCCCTTTGAATTTAAGAATTCACCTGGCTTTCATCTGGCTTTCTGTATTTTTTCCTGCTCATATACTTAGTTTGCATCTACTAATGACTCTGAAGAGAGAGTTTGATAAAAACTAGGATGGATGTAGTATACCATATTTGCAAATTACTACTACATTAGTATGTAGTCCCAAGTTACTGCTGACTCTTTAGAGTCATAAACAGTTCATATTTCTAAGTGGTGGATTTTAAATGTGATAACCAGTTTCTCAATACAGTAGTGTTTGTCTGTAAGCCTTCCATTCTGTGTTAATGTTTTAAGACCACAGAAATGATTGGCAAATAAGTACATACTATAATTTTCCCCAATTTATTAATTGTATTTTGATGACAACAATTACTTTCATTAATATTTCAGCAGGAACACAATTTGCAATATTTTTAAAATTATTTGAAATCAAGGTGTGCAAAACACTTTAAATTCTTTTTCACTTCTATTTGATGGACTTAAAGCCTTGATCAGTAGAAAAGTCTCCTGTTTTTTTTCAACATATTTAATGCTGAGTGGCCTTAATGAAGGGACTTATTGTGCTTCATCAGCTGAGGAGAAATGGCATAATTTGACTAAAGTGAAATCACACAAATGAAGATGGGTGTGTGTGTGTAGAACTTGAAAATTTTTTAAAAGGTGAAATGAAGATATGAATGATGGCATTGAGTTCACGGGAACTATAAAGTTTTCAAAGGTGGACAAAGCCTTGAAATGGGATGATGGCTGAATTATTTTCAAGTCTAAAGCTCTAGGTGTTCCAAAGGATCTGAATGACTGAGTGTTTGTACTCAAACACACTCTCAATGTCTGGGCAGTGCTGTGAATGTGTTTCTCGCTGTTCACTGCAGATTATGTGAAGCAGAGGGTAACATCTGAATTTTGAAAAATGGTTGATCATTTCAGCTGGTACCAATCTTACTGTTTCTTACTGTATTGAAGTGATGGAACTTGCCTTATTGTCTTTGATTTGTTTTGGTTTGTCTTATTTTTTAGTTGTAACTTGTGCTGCTTGAACCTCTCAGATTTTTATATTTACATGCCTATAATCCTATAAATCAGTTTTTAGAATGTATCTGATGACTTATTTTAGCTGTGTCAATGTGAGATGCTGCAGATGCATTTCTGCTTTGACCTTGGATTTTCCCTTAGTCTCAACTCTGCTTTATGTTTATGCTATCTCTGTCAATTTACATGACTGAATCATGAGCAGCATCAGGTAATTCTGCCTGAAGACTCTCTTCCATTCTTGATTAGTTTTCCTCTGAATTAGTTGATTCTTCTCCCTGCAAGAGCTCCTATTCAGGAGACACCTCATTGAAAGTGGTGAGGAACAAGGGATCAGCTGTTTTGGCTGGAGCCTGCCTGTAGCTTGGCTTAGACCTCAAACCTCATTTTTAATTGTGTTTATTTTTTTGCATGGCTTGTATGATTACTTTTGAAATTCTCAGATATTAAAATAAATCCTAATGCACCAGTGCATTTGGTTTTTACATGCTTTTATAAAAAGTATATTTCTCACTGTGTTTCTTATTTTTCTTCTGTATAAGCATTATTTATCCTTGTCTTTTATATAAAATAGTTTATTAATTGCCATTTTCTTTTCCTTTATATTTTGTCTAATCTTTCTAAGAGATCTACTTACGAGTCTGAATTCTGTGCCTTGAAGATTTTTGTTTTTAATTGTGCTTCACTTTGTTTTCCTGTGAGTGACTCAGGGCTTGAAATTAATCTTTATGTATTTAAGACTGTTTTCCCGTTCCTCAAAAAATTAAGAAAAGTTATTCCAGAAGTACTTGTTCAAAGATGGAGAAGAATTATTCTGCCTTTAAGGGCTGGAGTTGTTGGGCATCTCAGGTAGAAGGACTTGTTCATCCTTTGAACAAGTGTTGATGATGGAATTACAGCTTCCAGATAAGGTCACTTAGCATGAAATTCAAGTAACCACTAACCAGAAAGTTTATTTAAACAGCTTATTGCAGGTCAAACCTAGAAAGAAATACAGAACTGACAGCAAGGTAAATGCAGTTTTGGCTTCTCTCTGTGCATCTCCTTGTGCAGAAAAGGCATTTCTGTAAAGAAATGAAGAGTGGAGCTGGTATCTGGCAGAAACTTCACATTCTCCCTGATGGAGTGATGAATGATGAGGCAATTGAGAGGGTTCACCATCTGGCAGACATTAGCATAGTTTGAGACATCTAATACACAATCATGTTTAGATAAGTATTCTAGAAATTAGAAAAAAAGACTCTAACTTGACAGGACATATAAATACTGTAGTTCTTTGAGATTTTTTTGTTGTTGAAACACAGATGCTGGTGGTAAATCTGAGGTTCTGCATGATGCTCTATGCCAAATCAAATGTTGTTATAACTTGCTTCCAACTGTTCAAATAGGATTTGTGCACATCTTGAGTGATTCTTAAGAGTCTAGCTATTTCCTCCTAACTGTTTGCCCGTGGTTCCCTAGGGAGAAGTGAGGTTTAGAAAATGGTGATGACATGTTGGTGCCCTGTTCTTGTACTAGTATCTCCTGCTTGTTTCTGACATAAAACACTGTAATGAAAAACTGATAGTGTGCATGATACAGCATGAATGAAGAAGGACTTAATAAGAATGGTTTCTTGTTCTGTTCAAGGAATTGGTGTGGAACAAACTGTAGCTTATCTACTACAAATAAAGCTCATTATTCTTTTTTAATTGTAAATTGATAGTTCTAATATACAAAACACTTTCCTTATGAATCAGCTTTCTCCTTAAGAGCTTGAACTGGAATTATAGTTGTCAAGCATAGTTGTTGGGGTGATGTGACAAAGGTGATCAATAGTTTTATATCCACTTACCGTTGCAAATTATTTCTGTTATTTGCTGTTTCCCAAGAATCTCTCACATACTGATTACTTATGACTTAGAGAACTATGTAAACACGTAGTAATTTGAAGTAATTAATAAAATTATTTGGTTGTTGGCAGGGGTTTTTTGTGTGCTGAAATGTCTTGCTTAGGATAGTTACCTTGTATACATAGCATATAGGATGAATGTTGAAGAAATAGTTATAAACATCCCAGTGTGGCCAGGGTAGAAGGGAGGCTTGTCAGGCTGCTTGCAGTTGTCCTTTAGCTGTTTTAAATTACTGTCTGTCCCAGTGCAATAGCAGTTAGCCCATGGAAACCAAACTATGTGTTTAGTAATGTCATATATCTGTTCCAGTCCCCCTTATTCTCTTCACTCGTAATCCTGGCCCTACCAAGCATTCACTGAATTTCCTGTGCAGCTCCCACAGCATCATACATATGGAATTGCATTTGGCATCACTGTCAGCACCCAACTTCTCCAAACAATCTTCACATTGACACCCATCCCTTATTTACATGCCCCTCATGCAGTTGCTACTTGCTCCCATAGTCCAAACAGCATCCTCAAATATTTATATGATCATCTTTTCCTTTGACAGCCTAGAATTGAAAGGCTTTCTAACTTAACACATCGAGTGACAGCTCTGGTCTTTCATATGCCTTTCCTAAGACTGAATAATGTTCTAAGTTCAACATACTGTATTTTGTTTTCACTGAAGCAGGATTCTGGATGACTTCAGAAGGAAATTAGCTTGAGTAACAAGTTATAGGTTACTGATACTAAATTAATGCAGTTTTGTAATCTTTGATTACGTTGAATGTTTTACCTAGACTTCAGTTCCAGGTATGTGGGGAATAAGAAATCACTAATTGTTGATATTAACTGTTGGTAATACTAATTAGAACCAGCTTGTATTTGAGGTCTTAAAACATGTATGCAGTCAGTGTAAATGAAAAAAAAAAGTAGATAAATTACTTTTGTGTCACTTGTTTTCAGACTTAATATGTTCTGTGAATGTGCGTGCTGAATGGTTGCCAGGTTGTTTATTTCAATTACTCATTTGTCTTTGTTGGCTGACCTCTGCATCCACAGTGATTCACTAATGGTGGATCTATTTTCTTCTATTTTTACTTTCCTTTACTGATAGAAGGAGCACATTACATTTCTGATATAACCTAGGCCTTGTAAAATGAACCAGTATAGTTAATGGATTTCATCAGCTAATCTAGTGGCTTTAGAAAATGCCAGCATGTGTTGGATACAGAGCAGGCTTTGCTATCTACTTCATGTGCTTTTATGTTCAGATTTAACTGTAAGCCTAAATCAGTGTAGATGTGCAATGGGAAGAGTATGCTTTTGAATGATTACAGCATTTTTATATGCAAGTGCATATATATTTTTGTGTGAGGATTTAATATGAAGATCTAGGCTTTGGCCACCCATATGCAGACTGGCAAGTAAAGAAAGCCACAGGGAGTGATAATTCTGCAATTCTACAGTAAGATACAAAATACAGTTTTATTGGTTGAGCTTGTGAGTTTTAAACTTGATAGCATTTATAACACTGTGTTAACAGACTTCATAGCATGTGTAATGAATTCCATCAGTTTCAGGAATTTGCTGGGCACACTGAATTAAAATCTGTTGATCACAGTGGAAAGCAGAAACTGAGAAGAGTATAACTTGGGACACTTGAAACCAGTGTCATCTGTTCAGCAGAGCCACAGCTTTAGATATTTTTGCACTTGTCTGTAGATCAGAGGCTCTACCATTGTGGTTTTTACTTGTTATCTCATGAGGTTTTGCATCATATACTAGACATACCAGACTAAGGGAAATTTCAGGGTGCATTTAGACATCCTAGCCAACATGATCTAAACTGAAGTTTCTACTGAGATATGTGGTTCCTACCAGGCATGCCTAATATTTTCTTTTCATGGAATATAGTGATCATATGACCCCAAAATGAGTCAGTTTGTTTGGATAAAAAGAACAGTTTTGTGACTTATCAGTCAGGTTAATCAGTTTAACTCCGACAACTCATGATCTCCAGATGAGTGAGGTGGAGAGAATGGGGACAAAAAGAGAAGAATGAGGAGAGGAGTAGATCTACCAGTTTTGGTAGCAGTTGCTAGATGGACATAGCTGAAATGTCAAATTATGTTTGCAAATTACAGAAATGTGTAAACCACATTAGGAAGCATCTTCTTCCCTTCCTTATGCTGCTCACTTTCCCCCTTGTGCTGTTGTAGCACATTAGTACAACCATACTACAAGCTGGATTGGGAAAATATTTTAGCTGTGAAGTAACTTGAGTAAAAAGATTCTTGAGATGGATGACATTTGCATTGCAGTCACATTGCAGTGATCACAAGAGGATGGGAACAGCTGGACATGCAGTGAGAGCTTCTAATGCAGACATTATTCCTGGTGAATTGGATTTCAAACAGGCACAGATAGGGAAGAGTGATACTGGTAGAGAGAAATGGGCAGGTGTATGGCCTCAGCAGCTGAGGAGAGAGGTGACCAACAGAACAGTGTTGGGGAAGATTTGAGATGAGATAAAAAAAAGATCTGAGAGAAGTTGTTTGGGGAGGATGTGTGGAAACATTTTGGTGTAAGAGAGGGATGGGAAAATTATGTAGTAGTCAGGGCTTCTGCTTTAGCAAATTTCTGCATACAGAAACAAATCAATGATGTGATTATTTTTCTTTATTTAAAGTTTCTTCATAAAAAAACAATATGAGTTAACATACACGGTCAATTTCATGATCTTAAAATCATTGTGAGATGTTAAAGTTACAAAGTAATGTTGTCTTTTTGCACAGTAGAGCCATATTTTGTAAGAGTTTCATTTAGCAACAGGTGTAAAAAAAGGTATGATATTTGCAGTGACAATCTGATCCATAAATTTTTATTTTTGACTTACCAATAATACAGGGAGTACATTTATGAATATATCATGGTGTCAGGAAAAATAAATTACTAGATTAAGGCATTTTGATAGATCACAAAATTCCTTGAAAAATCGGTACTCAATACAACTCTTATATATACATTTTATACCTTTTACAAAGAATTATTGTTACCGGATATAGCAGGAAAGAAACTAAAGAGATGAAAAAAAAAATAAGCTGTTTCTCCTTCCTAAATCTTTTTCCTTTAATCAGCATCATCATACGTAGATTTGGACTGAAAGACCAGTGGTTGCCAGAAAAAATAAGATGGGATACATCAAGTGTGTAATGTCAAAAATTTATGTAAGCTGTCATCTATGGATTTGAAGAGGAAGGACAGGGAAGAGGGATAGGAAATGGCAGAATAAGAAAATTGCTGAAGTGCTTTCCTTTTTTGTGTGTGTTGGTGGCAGCATGGGTATTTTTGTTCTTTTGAAAATGAAATAGGTGAGGTTGAAGAAAGTGGATTAAAATCAATTTCAGGGTACAATTTAAAGGTAGAAGGCCTACCAGAGAATGTAGACTTCAACAATGGCTTGAGTGTTGCCTTTTCATTGTATGTGCTGTACAGCTGGGCTGCTGCAGAATGTCACAGGGTGCCCTGTGTGCTGTGTTGGTAATGGGACTCTGTTTCAAGACCAGCTCACCACTCTGTTAAACTACTGCTATCTCCTCCTACACAACTTTTATATGAACTGGAGCTGTTGTTTTCCTTTCTGGTGCTAAATCTCTCTAGTACAGGATCTGAGTTTATCACCTGGACTCTGTTCTGACTGATCTGGCATGCGTGTGCATTTTCTAATGGGTGGGGAATGTAAAACTTGTGGCTCTTTGTTCTCTCTGTCACTTTCCTTTGTGACCCTCCCGGTTGTTAAATCAGTAAAATTGGAAACTTGGTTGAAGTATGAAACTACAATATTTTTTCCCCTGCACTTGTGGTAGCCGCTGTACAAAGAAACAGTACTGTTCCTGGTTTAGCAAACTTTTAAGCCACAGATTTGTAGCAAAATGTAACTTCCCTTAAATTTCTTTTTTCCCTTTTTTCTTTTTGTGACATTCCACCCACTTTGGCAAAACGATACATTTAATTACACTTACGAATTTAATTTTGTGGGAAAATAGCATGTCAAATATCCCGTGAACGAATGAGTGTCTTTACCTTTTGATTTGTGCCCGGGTGCTTTTGGATGAAGGTTAGTAATCAATAAAAATGAAAGGCAACACTCTAAAATGGATTAAAATAAAATAGTTAATCTCAGTTATTTGAGAAGAGTGTCAAAATATATTTTACACTTCAAATTAACTATTGAGCTTTCCTGCTTTTTATCCCTCTCATAATTTCTAATTCTATTCACTGTGGATGATTTAATTGTTATGTGTAGCTGAAACAGTGATTTCATTATTTGCCTTAGTTTTCTACTACATTTTGCTGTTGAAGCTTTAAAGGTTTTTTGGGTTTTTGTTTGTTTGTTTTTTGTGGGGTTTGGGTGTTTTTGGTTTTTTTTTTTTTAATTTTTACTTGTTTCTATTGAATTTAGACTGTTCTAGTAAATGTAGACCTCAATATAACTGCCTACTTTTTTTTATAATACGCTTTATGTTTTTCAGTGGTAAATGTGATGAGCTGAAGTATAAGCGCATTCATTGAATTCACCATGATTTATCTAGGCGTGTCTCTTTTAGTCTTCTGTTTCCTTTGTTGAGCTGGCTGTAACCTCATATTTTCTGATGCCAAGATTTACTTCTACCATGCTGCTTGCAGGAAAGAAGCTGAGAATTAATGACATTGTGAAAGGCAGGTTAACTTTTTAGTGTAAGGCGTGCAAGTAAATGAGTCAGAAGATTATTTATATTTCATTCTTACTCTAATCTGTCTTCATGATTTTTCAGTTGTAAACTTGTGGCAAAAATACTATGTTTTCTTCATGATTTCATGGTGATAGCATACAGTTTAAGGAAAACAAAAACCGTGGAACACCAAAACAGTTGTAGCTGTAGTTCTGAACAGGAAAAGAATTGTTTAAAAAGACAGTGTATATTTAAAATTGACTCTATTCTTCAAAATGTTTTGTCCTGGATAGGAGTCAGAAAGACCCATGGAAAATGCATTTTTTTTTTTTTTTTCATTTTTATTTGTGTGTTCAATTCTATTGCTACAGCTTCAGAATAATTAGTTTTCTAATTATGTGGCTTTCCATAGTGAAGTGGAGAAAGCTATTAAATATATAAAACATGACTGTAGTGTTCTAAAATTCTTCTGTGAAATTCTAAGACAGATTTAAATGTGTATTTTGGAATTCTCTAGGTCTCAGTACAATTAACTTGCATTGTTGTGTTTGTAGTTGTGATGGTGGATTTTTTGCCATGGATCCTGTTCAATATATCTATATATGTCTTTTCTTTACAGAAAACCAACTTTTGGGATGCCCTGTGGGGAGATGCATCTGTGACATGAAGTATGTGTTTGATCATCTACAATCTGATGCAACAATTTGTGTGCTATATATGACAGAAGAATTAATTGTGGAGAGAGTCCAGCTGAATGGCTATGTCATAATAAGGAACTGGATTAAAAATGTCAGTGTGTCATGCCAGTGACCCAAGTTTGGGAAAGCCTAGCACGCCAACAGTGAAAAAACCTACTTTCTTGTAAAAGCTAGTCCAAAAAGAACAATTGGTATATATTTTACCATGTGTACCCTGATTCTTTAGCACTGAATCTTTCATTACACTGAAATCATGGTATGAGGATTGGTGGGGAAGGTGCTCCCCCCATCCCCAGCACACATCCAGCAGCTCAAGACTGTGTCAAGATGACCTCTGAGGAGATGAGAGCGTCTGTTCTGCTCTCTGTGGTACAGGGTAAAGTGATAGCTGCCCAGTCAGCTGGGGATGAAAATACTGAGCATGCTTTGGACACCAGTGTTATAAGAAGACATACTGCCAGTTCGGGAAGGCAAACCACACACAATCTGTCTTACTTACACAGACTAGAAGAAGAAAGTCTTCAGGGCTCAGTGCCCAAAATATTCCCTCTGGCCACAGAACAACTGACTAACGACAAGAGTAATGAAAACTTCTGGGAGAGGAACAGCTCCATCTCTGATTCAGTGGAATTTCTTAACATTAACTGTAACATTGTACAGAAAAACTACAAGAGCAATATCCCCTGCAGCCAGTTGTATCAATCTTGTACTCCTTTAGCAGGGGAAGAGGCATGCCTGGAAACTGGAATTCCTGTTTCGCTGGAAAGAGCCATGCTTGCTGAAATTCAGTTGAAAATGAATGGACCTTCATTAAGAAGCCAGACAGCAGTAAATAAGAATGACAGCAGTGATCCTGATAAAGTGGCCTTTTTTCACTTACATTGTGCTAGTGAAAGGAATATATCAAAGGCTTTGTGTGGTTTACACAACAGCTTCATTTTGGATGACTGCTTGCAGCCCGTGAGTGATGGTGGTGGTAACACCATTGGTTCCCCAGCCTGCACTTGCAGCATAGTGCAGTTGACAAATAATTGTGAGAATCAAAATGGGCAGCAGTTGTATGAAGATGCTTTGAGGGATAAGTACTTATGTCTGGAAAGAGCACCACGAAAGGTTAAAGTGACGTGCTCAGGTCACAACTTCTGTGGAAATAATTTTACTGGGAGAATGCCCTCAAAGCCCTTTCTGAGCCATTTTGAGGACTGTAATGATAGCTGTGAAGAAGAGTTGGAAGAGGATTTTTTTAGAAACAAAAAGGAACGTTCTACTCTATTAATAAGACGTTTCTGTAAAAACGATAAAGAGGTTAAAAAATCAGTTTATACTGGAACGAGAGCAATTTTTAGGACTTTACCATCAGGGCACATAGGAACTGTTGCTTGGAATTACATTGAGCAAAGGAGAAACAACAGTGGCATGAAGCTTTCTAGGATTACAACAGAACAGCTAACTATAATTCAGTCCCTAATAAAATGGAAATTTAATTCCTGTCTTGAGAAGTCTTTATGGTATAAGGTAAGCTTTTCATAGTGTTTTTTGGATTTTTTTTTTATTTGTTTCTTGTTTGTTTTGATACTGTGATGACCTTTCCATTCAAAAAGTGCCTTCAACTAGTAAATGCAATTTAAAAAAAACCACTGAATGGGTGGTTTTTTAAACCACCCATGTGGTTTAAAATGTAGGTGGTTACCTACATTGAACAACCTTATGCTGAACACTGCTTTTTAGAGAAATATATTGTCATCCTCTAAAATTCTTCTGGTTTAAAATAGATGTGTTGTAAATATATCTATAACTATATCTGTGTAAGATTTATACATATATATGTATATACATATATATCTATGTAAAATATGTATAGGTAAATATTTATACTTTGATTTATGTATATTTATTTACTGATAAATATTCTTTACATATGCATATATAACACACCTATATATAAATTAAAAATATATATGCATATCATAGATATTTATATTTTAAATAGAACATGTATATTATATACATTTGTATTTTTCCCTGATAGGCATGTAAATATATTTTATAGTTCTGTACATTAGAATATATAGAGCATATATGTATGTATAAACATTTGATGGATCTTAATGATATAGTCAATGATATAGTTCCTTCCATAAATATAATACACATAGAATAACATTATAATAACATTATACGTGAGAGTATTAGATTACAGTGAAAAAATTGTTGTTCAGGAAAAGAAAGCGTAGTATTTCCCCATATTCTTTTACACCTATTTTTCAATAATAAAAGAAGTAATACTTGAATAATATATGTTTATGTGCTGATACTGCCCTGATTTGTGTTCTCTTAAGTTACATAATACAAGGAATTTGAAGTTTAGAATCAAATCATGAATGCATAAATTATTATTACAGAAATGACATAGCACATTCTTAATATATTATTTTAAGTAGTAAAAGATTTTCTGTGCTGGTAGGATTTAAATAGTTGTTGATGTAATCTATATAAGATTTTGACCTCTGATTACTGAGTTTAGCAAAAAAAGGAGCTGTAGTTTTTCTGTTAAAATGTATGGATAAGCTCTAGGGAGGGGAAAATAACCAAGGTAAAGGAGTGTGTTATACTAATAAATTGGTCCTGAATCAATGGAAATCTCTTCTGCTCGAAGAAATTTCTAGCACTTATTACTCAGAGTCTTCAACAACTTTCAGTAGGACTGAAATGGAGGAAAACTTACTTATATGGAATCATATATCATTTATATTTATGTAAGAATACAGAATATGGTAAAACTGATCAAGCAAATATGAAATTTGGCAGTGATAAGGGAAGAGGAGACTGTGACTCCAAGAAAGTTGTGCCCTCCTGTAATATCATGTAATTCTAGAAATTAGTATTTTTCCATTTAAATAGTTAATTGAAGAGTTCTACAAACGTATATGTCAGGTTTTTTACCAGGCTGCAGAGCTTTGTTGTGCTGTTGATGATTGTGAAATTCACTACTTTGGCCAGTGGAAGTACAAAGTGGCTGGGACAGCAGATGCAGTGCAGAGTGCATGATCATTCTCCCAAGAAGGGGTGAATATAATTCTGTGGGTTTACTTAACATGGTGAATGTGTGGTACACTTAAGTATCATTGTATCATTATTAGTTTTATGGGGGAGAGATGGAACAATGTTTTGTAGCTGAGATAGCTGAAATATGTGTTTATATTTCTTCATTGGATATTTCCAATTTGACATGAGTTACTTAGCTTTTATCGAGCTTGCCTGTTTAACCACTTCCCACCACCACTGTATAATACTGAACATACAACATTTTGAGGTGGGAGAGCTTAAATTTTAAGATTTTTTTTTTTTTGGTAGTCTGTGTAAGTGAACTCAGAAACAAAAGTAATAAGTACTCATGAAATAATTTTTAAAGAGAAAAAGTTCTGTCTACAAGTTGGCAAAAGATAAACGGGCATTATAAAACACTTTGCATAACTGCAATGCACAGAATGTTTTCCTCATGGTCAGAAAAAGCTTAAAACTACATGTTTCAGTTTTTCTTCTTCCAAATGGACTCTAAAACTGTTTTTCTTCTTATCAGCCTCAGTATATAATCTCCTTATCCATAACATCAAGTTCTCTTAGCATTGTTTTCTTGTTGTTTTAGTGTCAAATGTTGTTTCTGCAGTAATATTTGTATGTGTTTATGGCTTATATAATTAGCATTATAGATGGATTTACACAAACATAGAAATTAGCTTAATGGATGTGACAAATATATGGACATGTTGAATGTATGCACTGGGTTAAAATAATTTAATAAATTATGGGTATTTGTAGGGATCTTTCATGCTAATAATCAAAGGAAGAAGGAAAAAGTAGTAAATGAATGTGGTAATTTGTTCTTCCTTTCCCCTTATCTCACCCTTTGAGCATGCATTCTGTTTGGAACAGCTAAGTGAACAGTAGTTCTGTTCTTCAAGACGAAAAAAAAGTTGGAGAAATTAAGTTTTCATAGCAGTACTGGTGTAACATGGAACAATAGAGACCTTTATGTTTTAAAGCAGGAAAATGTGGGTCTCATTTGTGCATATCCCTTACATAAAAATTCTAGTGCTAATAAAGGAAAGGCACTGAACTGTCATCTTGTTGAGTGATTTTTTTCACTTTTCTTCCTCTGCATCAGGAGGTGGGACTAAGAGTTTGCACTATATAGAAAATACATGATATTATGTTTTTATTCATGTAGCATATTATTACTGTTTATAGGTATTTCATATACCTATGATTTAGACTCCTCTGGATTTAATGTATGTGTTGTATGAAGAGAGAAGATTTTTATTTTGAATATTTTTTCTAATTTTGCACTTAGTTTTTGTAGCTAAATACAATGCAACATTTACCCTTATCAGATGGATGTGTCTAATATGTCATATCTGTTCAGGATACATTTGCTTGTCTGAGTTGGAACAGTGCAAGCCCCTCACATTAATACATATTAAGGAAGTCACAAGTGCAAAGATTTGCCATAGAAACAGATGATGAGAGTGCAGGCTCTGCTGTTGGCTTTGCTTGAGCAGGGATCCACTGCTTGGGTTCAGCTCAGCTGCACTGTGTTAGCAATCTGACTAGTTCCAGAGTCAGAGTTACTCGGATCTGTGAGATGTGAGGTTCACAGAGCTGAAATACACTTTGTTTTCTCCTGATATGATGGTGGTTTTGCCCTGGTGGTAAAGTACTGTGACAAAAGTAACCCTGTCCCACCTTGACTAAGATATGAAATCTGGGCAGCTCACTAGACTTTCACAGAGTAATTTTCTCAAGCCATATAAGTGACCTGAAGATCTGCAGATGACAGCTGCAACAACACAGTTGTGTATAATAGCTAAATTCTTTAGTTAAGCTTATTTTGTAGGCGTCAGTAGTATCTTTGCTGTGTCATTACATTCCTGGTGCCAGAAGTTTGAGCTTTAAGAAGCAAGAACTCTATTGCCTTGCTCAGCTCTGCTCAGATAGAAGTTAGCACTCTAATATATCTGACATTTTTCATAGTTGCTAAGGCACTACTAAAATGCCAAATACTAATTAGGCAACAATTAAAGAAAATATTAATTGTCCCACATCTGTTCCCAGGTAGAATAGTGATTCTAGAATAGATTTATCTTGTGGGAGTGTTTCATAATTAATGTAATGATTTGGTATAGTAGTTCAGCATTTGTTAGCATCAAAATCCCTGCAGGTATTTTTCCCTGTAGTGTCCATGGTGTTTTCATGACTCCTATGTTATATGAATATAATGCAAGGATTTGTGGTATGCAGGGCTAATTTAAGGGGTCCTTTGTTCAGATTTCTTTCTTTCTAAGTTGTTTTCTGTTGAATAGAAAGTATTTTAATTTTTTGTTGTTTATAACTGATTTTTAATTCTTAATATATTCTTAACTACAATAAATATTTTGTAATTAATATAAATATTGATTTTAATTTTGAACCTGTAGAGACCTCAGTTCCCTCCCTTTATTGCCCTCCTCCCTTCCGGAGCTGAATCAGCAATTCTAGTCAGTGCATGCTTTTGTGGCATTTCTGAAAATACAGACAGATTGAGTATTTCACTATCAGTCATGGAAATAATGTCTGCTTAGCCTATTTCAACAGTTGCACTAATCAAATACAGGAGCTTGTTACTGTAAATGCTAACACATTATGAACAAAGGAAGGGTTAGTAATGCTGTGTGTGTATAAGAACATTTTTTGGTTGTTTTTCTCAGGTGTTAATTGTAACCTTTAATTGTCAATATTTTGTAAGAATGAAGAGTGTAACCCTCTTATATCTAGTAGTATCTTGGAAGATACACTTTTCCAATTTATTCAAAACGAAATTTGTATAATGAAAAGGCCCATGTGGTTTGTTATGAAGTGAAAAAAAATCTTGAAAGCATCTGATTAATCTCTGTGCTGGTAGTAATAAGCAGCATAAGAGCTCCTGTTTAGGTGCTGTTTCATTCAAATGACTGGTTTGATTTATTAGACAAGAAACTCTTGGAGTATCCACATGAAATCACCTGGACATAAGAGTCCTATGGGTAAAGTTATTCTGCCAAACTCTATGAGATTCACAACCCACAAAGTAGCCTGAAAGAAATTAAATTAGTACTGACTTGAACTTCTGGGGTTTGTTTTTAATTGTTTTTGTAGGAATTTTAGGTCTGGGTTTGCTGCCATACCATCTTTCTGGTAGAACCTTCCCCACAGTTTTTTACTTCATGCTACACATTTTAAAAGATGGACTTCTTTAAATGGACTTTTACACTCTTCCCTCCCAGTTTTCCCTGGATACCTAAAATCTAACATTGCTCTTCAGGCTAAAGTTTATGCTGTACTTGTATTTCTGTTTAACAAAAAAAGGCTACTTTGTGAGTCTCTGGTGTGGGCTACAGGCGATTTGAAATTTTTCAGCTTTCCATTTTGAAATAAAATTTCTAGTCTAGCATGCTGAAAGGAATTTACAGGAAATAATGACATAAAGCAAATAATCTGCAAGTGGTTGGAGTGTTTCTCCACTCTAACAATATTTTTTTTATCTGACTCTGCATGAGTATTTTGCCTGTTAAAATGCCATTGTGCTTTTTAGACGTAAAGGTTTATTTACTTATGGTAAAGTAGTTGGTAGGTAAGGACAAGCAGGTTTTTATTCTACCTGGACCCTGTATTTCTTGTTTCTTTGTTTGAAGAAAAAAGTTAATGAGCAGAATTGACTATTTGGAAAAAAATCAGGGAAGCAGGAGAGAAGCCAAATAGGCATGAAATTATGTTTTCCCTTCAGTAAGTGCTGTAAAAATAAATTGAACTTTTGAAAATGAAGCTCTATACTTATATTTGCTTTGGGTTGAGTTTCTCCAGTTTTAAAGGGTAGCTTTAAAACCAGAAAATTTACCCTCTCTCTGTAGAAATCATTTTACTACCATAATGTGATAGAGTTTGAGCTAAATTGCTTAATACTTTGTAATATTTTACAGTTGCCTTATACCTTTAACAACATTGGGCCAAATTATGAACAATAAGTTTTAGCTGTGAGCACACTTAGGTATTTAGAGCCAATAGTGTAGGAGTCTTGGCAGGAGCATTATATTATGCTTTCAGTTTTTCCACATTTTCTGACTTTCCTTCTAGTGACTGTTCATTAACTGTAAAGAAGCATGAAGGTCTGGTTTAGAAAATCTCCCTGTAGCACATTAAAGGGTTCATTTTAGAGTGTTAGAGTTGGACACTTTTCTAAATTCTTTCTCAGTTGAAACTAAGTTATCTCCATTACCTGTATGAACTGTTGAAAAGTTGGGTTGTTTACTCTGGTGTAAGTTAATAAAAACTGTGCCATATAAAGATCACTCTGTTGGTGAGTGAATAGCTAAAATCTGAATTTATGAGATTTCATATTCATTTTAGTTTATCTTGCTTTTCTACAGTCTTTCATAATCTTTTAAAAAGAATTTTTTCTAAAGTGAAATAAGCTTGGCTTGACAGTAATTGGTAGACATATACCTTACTAGTATGAGATTTCAAGAACAACTTAGAGGAAAAATGTCTACTGGAAAATTTTACCTGCCACAGTATCTAAGGCATCCTCCATGAGATATGAGGCTGTTTAGTTCCTCTATGTGTGAGAAGTGATTGGATAATGTACATTTATGAGCCCACTGGTCATAACATTTTCTTGAAAATATGGACTGGTGACAAGCTAAAAATCAAAATAACAATTGAACATAATACAGCCATTAAGTGCTGTCCAAGTATGTATGAGCTATCAAATGACAGGGGTGCTCCAAGAGTGCTCCCACACCAGTCAAAGCAAATGACACCAGTGCAGCACTGGAACCAGTGTGACTCAGGGCAGTGTGACAGCACACAACCTTCATCAGGAATGTCGTAAGTGGGACAATGCTGGAAACAAACATTTAGCCCTGGCATTTGTAGCCACTTTATTTTCTTTTTTAAAAAATTTTTGTTCTCCTAATAATTTCACTAGGCAATGTTATAGTTAGATGTTACTGCTTGCCTGCAGAACACATGTATCAGACAGTGCTTCTGCAAATCATATGAAAGTAAAAATTTGTTTAATACTTTCAGCTGTAACCAGATACATTAATTTTTGAACTGAGATTGAAGAATTGCCTTTACTATAGAAAATACTGCAAGATTAATATCTACAGAGAAGGTTGCTGTAATAGCACAGTAGCATGTAACAGCAATGAAAAAGTATGTTTTTGTATTGAAATCAGCACTTGCACTTGTTGAAGGACTCTGAATATTCTGATGAACTCTTGTGAAAGTAGGGGTATTTTTTCCTCTTAGCTTTTCCAGTAACTGTAATGCCTGTTGAATGTTGCTACCATTTGGACTTTGAATCCACAGTAAAATAATGTGAGCTTTTTTTAAGGTGATTAAAAGTGATTGTTATGTATTGGTTATTTTCATGCAAGTCTCTTAACACTGTAAAAATTGTTTTCAAGCAACCAGAATGGATACCGGCCATCATTAGTAAATTGTGGGCAAAACAAAGGATGTATTATTAACTGCTCTAGTTTCATGTTACAGCAGCCATAGTCTTAGGGTCTTTAGGAATTCCCTTCAAGTATTAGAGAATGGGTGAAATCCTGGTCATACTGTAATCTGCTTAAAATCTCCTCTTGGGATAATGTTATTTGGAGGGAGAAAAAGAGGCATGTGCAGAATGAAACTATTGGGTTCATGTGGGCCTAGTTTTATGTCAAATGTTTTAAGAGATAGACATGCCAAATTTAGATTAAACACTTTTAAACCTAAAGTTTGTAATTAAAAAAATCCCTATGTAAGTATGTGTAATGCATAACTCAGGTGGGATCATTAACTTAATAAATAAAACTTTTCTCGGTCCCCATCAGTTGCTTATGCTGTTTTTTACTGCTCATGTTATCACACTGCTTAGAAGCCCTGCTTCTGGACTCGAATCTGTGTCCTTTTACAAACAAGTGATGATCTCATCTGTTCTCTAGACTTAGAGGCAGTTAGTTGTTAGTGAGCTCACTCAGAGTTTGAAGAAGATAAACTTCTCCCAAACACTCTCCATATGCTGTGGCTAGATTTCTTTTTATCCTCAGCAAGCTCAGTAGCCCTGTGCTGCACTGTAGTCTGCAGAAGAGACATATCCTGTAAGTTTCCAGTAAAGGGGAGGGGATGGAAACCCACTTTCAAATTTACCTACTAGTTCCAAATATTAATATGAAGGAATTTTAGAGTTACGAGTGTAAGAGCAAAGAAAAAACCAAGTTTTTACTAAAAATGTATATAACCAATCTACTATGAACTACTTCTAGCCTGAATAAAGTTCTGAATGATAATTCTGAATGGCTTGTCTTTCAGCAAAAATGTAAGGATGTATCTGAGGCCTGGAGAATTGTTCTAAATGTAATTTTGTGTTCGATCAAGAAAAATACTCCTGAGAGCAAATTGTCCTCGATCTTCTGCTTTAAATTAGGAATTTATCTTGAGTAACTTTGCAGACTTAGAGCATCCTGCAGCATGCTTGAGGCCATTATAGTTCTGACCCTTGCATATGTGAGATTTTTTACTTTATATAAGCACATTACTGTTGTAATGGGAGCTGTAACACTGGACTTCCTGTCTGTTGTTTGCAATCTTGGGATTGCACTGGTGTCTTGTGTATGTCGATGTAAGGGAAAACATGTTATTTCATGAGCATTCAGAATATTTCTCCTTTAGGAAAGTAACTTGTATTCTGGCTTATTTATGTGTCCTTTTGAAACTTAAAATACAGTCAGGGAGAACTACAGGAGTGCAAAACCTTTTGCTATGTGAACATTTCATTGAGATGTAGTGATTTGCTGTCAGCATAAAGGAAGCTTTGGTCTATCCACACCAAGTCACTCAACAGGGTTGGGGCTGCAGAAAAGATAGAGGTTATCAATAAGCATGAGGTATAACATGAACCATATTTAACAACAGTGTATTAATTTCCTTATTTTCTGTAAGTCCAGAAACAGAGGGGTTTTGTTTCTTTCCTTTTTATTGTTTTCCTTAACCAGCAGATTGTGGATGGACATTTATTATAGCTTGAATGCATTTGAGCAACAAAGTTCCTTTAGCAGGCATTTGTGAATCATTGCATATGTAATTTAGCTTGCACAGTGTTTCTTTGCAATCGGTTTGTAAAAACTGCAAATCTAGCCTTTGTAAATGATGATCACTTTTGACTCATATTTTTTCTAGTTTTGAATAAATTTCTCATCACACGTTGGTTTTGACCAGCTGTTTCCTGTTTTTCCACCCAGTGGTTCAGCTGCTGAGGAGATAAGTGCATCAATGGTTTGTTTCAGAGTTAAATCACCTTTATAAAATGATGGAAGAGTACAAGAAATATATTGGACACCATTACAAGTGTGAAGTTATTCTGAAATTTAAGAGATGAAGTACTGTTTGCTATACCTAGATGCTTCATACACTACAGAGCTTTTGCTACACCAGGAACTCACTTGATATAGAAGAATTAATCCAGCATTGGAGACACCAGGGTGCAGCTTTGTGTGGGGAATTTGGGTACGCGTGATGGAATTTTTCAAGCAGTTCCAAGTTTTTGTGTTTGCATGAGAATATTTTGGTTTATCTGATATATGATCTACACAATTACCTGACTATTACATCATATTTGTCCTATTCTGCAACCCTCCAGGTTTTGGACTGCTTTGGATAGATGATATGCTCATTTCTGTAATCATGCAAATTACTTTGGAATTTTAGAACTGAGTTTAATTTCAGAACAAAGCAGGGCTGGTATATAAGGGAAGACAGGGAGTAGTTGGTATGTTACCTGTTTATTAGGACTGGCTTGTGCAGTACACTTTGTTTCTGTTTTGTTCATGAACTGGCTCCATATCCACATAGAGCAGCTGTGTTTTGTCCTTGCTTGAGATGTCTTTCATCAGGACCTTTAAATTACTTAGTTATTAACCCTAAAGGTGTTAATATAGATAATAATGAAAATATTGCCCCTTATCTTCAGATTTGAGGTAATTTCTGTGTAGGATTGTGGAAGCATCACCTCTTGCCCTGGATTTTTTTTGTTCTAGTGTGCCAGGTTGTTCTGTGGCATCCAGCTGCACCCGTCCCTTGCACTGGTTTAGTCCTTCCTGGAAAGCTGAGTGGTCAGATTTTATTTAATCTGCACACTTCGTCACTATAGAAAAGTACACAGAGACAGTTGGTTGCATGTCTTCTTCCATGGTCAGTCTCCTAGACTGAGGGCTTTAAATATTCCTTACCTGTTAGGTCAGAGAGCTTCTTAACAGTGAGCAGCAGAGGAAGAGCTGGGTCTGTAGTGAAGGTCCCAGCTCCAGAACCTGAGCATGCATTTGCTCCCCTTGACAAGGTATCTCAGCTATTTTATTTACCCATTTGTAGGCCTTATTCCATACCATTTTAGGGGCTCTTCAGTCTTCTACATATGCCAGCCTTAATAGTATTTACCTCAAAATATAGTCCAGCTCGTGCCATTTGGAGAATATTCACTGCTGCAGCTTGCACTCTCTTCATTTCTATATTACTTTTCCAGGCTCCTTCTCCCCAGGTTCCTTTTGGTGGCTGACTGCAAGATCTGCCCTCTCAGGACTTCCTGACCTTGGAAGTCCCCATGGGAATTCTCATTAAATGCAGTCATAGGAAGGGGGAAGCATTTTTCTCTCTCCCTTGAAAATTCTAGTTATTTATAACTCCTTCTAAGTAGCTTTGCTGCTTTTCCTTCAAGCCTGTCATGTAGCTGTCTGATCCTGTCCTTCTAGTGCCATTCTTGAACTTACACTCCACATGCTTACTATTCCCTACACTGGTGGTCTTTATGGAGTCTCCTTTATTTTTCTTTTTTTTTTTTTTACAGAGAGAAAGAACTTCCCAATATATTTTCCTTCAATTTTCTGCTATTAGATAGTACTTTTTTATAATGTTCACAGTCTATGTTCAGCCAAATGTAGTACTTAAGGCTGAAATTGCTTTTTCATGCAATTGCTTGGTCTTAATGGGCATTCCTACTTATATAAGTCCAACTTTGTGGAGCTCAAATTCCCATGTGGCATCTGCCCCATTTTTAACTATTATATTTCAGTTTAAACTTTTCTTTTGTACTCTTTCTTTCCATATTGTTTTTAGGGATTTTTTTTTTCATGTGAAGGTTAGTAAACAGCATTCAAACTTTACATTGCTTGATTGATATGCAAATTGTTGTACTATTACACTTTTGGACTGCAATTTGCTGTCCAAAAGAGATGGTATTCTTGGCCAAAGTTAAATCAGGCTATAATAGAGCATAGTACATTTGTAAGGGTTTTTTTTCTACTGTACTTATCAGGAAATAAGTATTTGCTAATTAATATTTATATTAGGTACTGATGACCACATTCCTCTGATCCTTGCTGAATTTAAATTTTTCCAGTCTGCAAAAAACTGCAAGGAAAACAACAGCCAAAATGAAAGCAGATTGACAGAACATACCCATGTGGTTGTGACTCAGTGGATCTAAGAGAACAAAGACTTTGAAACCCCTCTTTTTCGTTAAGTAAAAGACATGAAAATTGATTTAACAGTAGTGGGTGAATTTGCTAATGGGTTGTGAAAGGTAGTTAACTGAAAGAACTAATGAAAAGAAGCCAGTGTGCTATGAAAAACTTGGAAGGAAAATAAAAGAGATAGTTGACAAAGCGTCCTTTGAGTTTTGGGATTTGAAAAATGTAGAGAGCAAAAACCAACAAAATCTTGTTTTCAAGCCTAACCAGAACTGAGAGATTTGCTAGTTTTCTGTGGAACTAAGACCAGTGCTAGTGCTGTCATGATAGTTGTGTACAGAGTTATGTTACTTTCATGTAGAATTATAAAGAAAATTAATAGAATTTGGTGAGAGATTATCAGTCATAATTTGATTTTTAAATAATTGTAAATTGAGGAACATTGGCAAGGCTTAATGTGGCAAGGCCAAGCATGGGTGGCAAGGCTCAGTAGTTGGGGAATTTTACTACCTTCTTGGTTTTTTTAATTAGCTGATATTTTATAGGACGTTTTTCTCAACAACATTTTTGCTATGGAAAGTATTTGAATAAAACTGGCAAGGTTTTTAAGAAATGGTTGTTTAAAAAAACAGATATTCAAGAAGAGTTAAGAGTCTCGAGTTTGATGAAAATTGGTTTCAAGTTCTTACCTGGTCAACGAATGAAATTAAATAATGAAATAGAATGGCACATAATTTTGGAAAGCTTAGAAGTTTCTTAGAAGACTAAGATGAGGCATCAGGAAATTTAACACTGCTGCTGCTAGTTTGAGTCTCTGTGCTTTCCAGGGACTTGCAGACTTCCACCTTTCTCCCAGAGACAAGGAGCAGAGCTTCCAACTTTCCTTGCTCATATATTACCATTGCCACAGTAGCAGCAGTACTCGTGCACATACAGGAAGAGGATTTTGGTTCCTTAGCTGACATTTGTGTGTCATTAGTATTATGTACACCACAGCTTGGAAACCCTTGACTGAGTCCATCACTTCGTTGAGTCAAATTTTGTAGTTTTTGACTGAGATGACATTATTTGCTGTATGTTCTGTTGATAAATACTATGTTGGGCCCCATAAAGACAGTCTAGACCATAAGTTGTTTTCATGTTTGAAGAACAAACGAACAGCTGACATTAAAAGAAATTTTTTACAAGAAATTGCAATTACAATTCCCCTTCATCATTTTATCATCATTCTGTAGACTAACTTATGCCTCTACCCCAGGCATGTCCATACTTCTCTGCACTGTCATCTTTGACATGGGTATTTTCCAGTTTCAGATTTTAAACTGCTGCTGCCTTAGCTATGATTTTTTGTCAGGCATGATGACTGCTTTCAACACTGTGAGTGGCCTGAAAGCCAGGGTCTAACACCACTAAACCAGTGGTTTACTGAAACCTTGCTGAGCTGGGGAGTCACTGCAGGGCCTTCCTTGCACACCCTCTGCATCCACTATTTAATGTTCACATTTAAATGAAGAGGATGCTGTTCCTCTTATTAGCATACCTTATCTCTTAGGCTTGTCCTGAGTAACTTCACAGAGCTTCTCTTTGTGCCTGTGTCAGTTCCAGATGCTTGGGAGGGAATCCCACAGCTGTACCAGGGACCTGGAGCACCTGCTAGGTGAGCAGGGGCTGGATAGCACAGCATGTCTGCAGGGTTGTAAAATAGTTTCAAGGTTTACAGATATTTTTTAATAAAAGCCTTGCCACATAGTTAGACCAAGATGTAAAGATATTAAAGTCTTCAAGACCCATTATGACTGGGGAAAGAACTTCTTAATGACTTGTCAAGATCACCTTTGTAGGATAACAGTGTTTGGGGCATGTTTTTCTAGAATAGATTATTCATCGTTTTTTGACGTGGAAAACTGTATTATATTTTCATCTAGATATTTGCATTGTAAATTTTTTTCATTGTAAAAATGTTTTCATTTTTTTTCATTTGCATTGTAATTTTTTTTTCATTAAGAAGCATTCATAACATTGATTAAACATTGACAAAATATTAACTGGAAATTTGAAACCACACTGTGGTTCACTGTTTTTGAAAGATGGCAGTATTGTTAACACTGAGAATTCTGCAATTTTAATTTTTGTACTTTTCTAATTTTTAACTTCTTTATGCAAGCAAGCGCTATGGGCAAGTCACTGGTACGGTTTTTGCTCTAGCACAGGAAAGAAGTACCTGTTAAAATACTTTACCTGATTTTCTCTTCTATATGATCAGTAATTAGAGAATCTCCTTATTAGTACATCTGTTAACATATGGTCCAGCAGCTGATCCTCTGCATTTATTAACATATGTCGTGGGAAAGAATGAGGGGCATAAAAGGAGTTATATTTTGTGTGTCCTGCATGCATCAAGTTTGGTCATAAGATTTGTTTGGGTCAGATGGCTCTAGGACCACTAGACTTTGTACATGCTTGGTTCAAAGGCAATTTGCATTTTGCTAATTGTTTCAAGTTTCTCCTGCTCAGCCAACTGTTGTCATGTTGTCCAACATAGTGCTTTTAACTTAGCCTAATACCATGGACAGATGCAATTGGTCTGACTGACATCAGCCAATGAAAGCATGAAGGTTTGGACTATTCTTTGTCACAACTGAGTCCTGAAAACAAGAGGGAGATGATCTGACAAAGCTTTGTTTGTACAGCAATTCTCATTATACTATTCTGAAGTTAGAATTCACACTTTGGTACTATTCAGAAAAATTGCAGCCAAAATCATGTGTTTAAATTAGACATACAAATTTCCTGATAAGTCTACTGGATAAAACTACTGTGATTTCCAAGATTCTGAATGCCCTGTGTTCATCATAATCAGACCAGCAACAGTTATAAGTCTTAGGGTTTGCAAGCTTGATTTTTAGGAGCCCAGTTTGAAAATTTGGGCTTGAGTTCCACTGAAATGCTCTTTGAAAGTATTGACAGGGCTGCTGTATCACAGTCATCACTGATTTCCACTTGAGCCTGGTTTGGAGGTATATACACATGCACATACATATATAATCAGGAGTAACTATGAGTATGTGGTATGATACCCATGATGATAAAACCTTTGTTATTCTGCAGTCCTTTTGACAATAAGACTTCATTAGATAGGAATCCTTATGCTATATTTATGCTGACCCAGATGTGTGCAAGGATAGTTTTACAGGTGTAACTTTCCTAATAGAACTGTGTTAGCATCTCCTTGCTAGGAGAGCAAAGGCTAAGGTTTCAAAACAGCTCATAGATGGACTGTGTGTATTTTAAGTGTGGAAATTATCTCATTTTTCTATACTGTGGTTACAGAACATGTATTTTCATTTGTTTAAACTGTATAAATACTAAAATATAATTGAAATTTGTACATTAGAAGAAAAAGAAATAGGAAAAAAATCTGATCTTTGCACCTGTCATTGTGTACTGTCAACTGTACTATATTTGAAGTAAAATGTGAGGCATATGCCATCTGGTGGATAGAATAATTCATACAGTTTTATTGCTAATCTTGATATATTTTCTCTGCTGCCTTATCACTTTTAATTGGCATTGGTGGGTGTTTCTTTTTTCAGAAGTTAAGGGAAAAAAATCTGAAAACCGAATTTGAGGCAAAACGGAATTCCAAACTTGGTGCTGGTGTTTGATTAGACAACTGGGTGCTTGGAATAAAAATCCCAAAGCCCAAATGGTAATGAAACCATTTCCCCCCATTTCAGATATTAATTCTAAAGGTGTAAAATTGTGTTAGAGGTGACTTAACTATTTTAAAAGTCTAGGGGAGGCAGATACAGTGGAGAGCGTGGCCAATACTAAATCTTTCTCTTTGCACACAATGCTACATGGAGATAAGACTTCATGATACACATCTCAGGAAGGTTTATGGAGTAGAGATAGTATGGGGTAACAAGTGGAGCAATCAGTGTCAATTGATAGGGAATTCCTGTTATGCTGGTGAATAGTTTTTGTTCTTTGCACTTTTATGGACATAAAGGAATCTAACATCCTGTTATCTACTAGAAGACTGATAGGATAGTACACCTTTCTTGTTTTTATTTCAGACTGACCAAATATCTAAAATTAGGGTTTTTTTGAAACTTACTACTAGGATTATAGAAAATAATAGAAGAAGTACTTCATAATGTCTTTCATACTGTGATTTGCTACATATTTGATCTAACGAAAGCAAGTTTGTGCATACAGTCTGAAAAGGAACAAATTATTCAAATACATTGTAATTGATACATGTGTGAAATGGAATTGTCATGACCATGTTATGTCATTGTTCCACTAGCTAATGAAAAGGCAAGGGAAGAGCTGAAATACAATACAGTGGAAAAAACAAGTAATGCTATTGCTTCCACATGCTCCTGATTTCCCTAATTCACACTAGTTCAGGTGTCTGCACTGTGCTGCACCACATTCCCAGTTCTGGAGGTTTATTGGTTCAGTCATGGTGCACAAACAAAAGGAAGATTTAATTGCACATGGAAGCATTCATGGTTTGTTTTATTACTGGAAGTAACTGACTACTTTAGAAATATTTTAAAAGATTCTTCTTGACAGTAAACTTGCTTAGAGTAGACTCAACAGACTTACTATACGTGACTCCAAACTTCATGGCTCTGTTATTCTTTTTGAAACTAATTTATTTAGTTCAACTTTCAAAGATAAATAATGTTTAAAAATACAGGAGATCAAGTGTTCAGCTTGTTTGCAAAAAATTAGAGTTGAAATGTTGTTTGCACTGTGGTATATAAGAGCTTCTTTCTGAACTAAGCAGCTTTGGCAGTTTCTTGTGTTGAATATTTAGTGAAGAAAGAACATTAATGATCTTACCCACTTTTTAACTGTTTCACTGGTCAAGAAACACATACTCAGTGTAACACTGCTAGAATGTTTGCAGGTTTATACTTCACGTGGTCTGCACTCTTGCAGACACATATGTATGGTATATTGGGTGTAAATTCTTTGGTTTGTGCTATGTATCTTACTGTGTCTAAAATGTTTTGTATGATTATTTACCCTCAGAAAGGCCACAGCACTTCAAGAGGTTCAACAAACACTGGTGTTGAAAGTTTCTTTGAAAAGATCCTTCCCCCATAAATTTTTAAGCATTTTCCTGTGATCCTGTTTTCTCGCCCTGAAATTCGGAATTAGTTCTATTCTATTTTTAAATAAAGTATTCTTCCTATCCTGGCCAGCCAAAGGAAGAGCCCAAAACAGGTAATTTAAAAAAAGAGCATGTAGGTATATTTTCCTAATGATTGTTGGGGGCAGTGTTTTTATGATATTTAGAGGGTATTCAAGGATTCCTTCAGTAAATTTGTGGAGTTTCAAACTAAGACCTTCCTCATTCTTCCATCTTAAGAGTCAGGTCTTCTTCCATCCTGTGGAACCAAGTCAGGTCTTTTCACAGGCTTTGTGATGTCATGTAGGTCAGTTTGCCTAGATCCCATGTTTTATTTGGGACAATTAGGTCTATGATGTATAGGTCAAGCCTTAGTTTTCTGAGATTTATCCCTTTAACAGTTTTGGAGTCCTAAGAAAATGGTTAAGGTTTAGTTTCAGTGTTTTGCTGACTTTCTCCTAATAAACCAGACAAAATAATCTTCTTTGAGATGAATTTGCCCATCATGGAGCCAACCTTTCTGGCTTTTTGTGCTTATATGGCTTGAACAGAGATGGTATTTTCTCTTTGATAGTCTTATGCCATGACATTTACATTTATATGGATATAAACAAAAATAATTTTATTTTGAGCAAATTATCTTAACACAAAGCAAACTGAATAAATCTTTTATATTGTTGTTTGCAATGTCCTTTGTGTTCATATATGTATTTAAAAACATTTAAAAATCTGTGTCTAGTACAATGTTGCTCTTGGCAAAATGATGAAAAGAAGCATCTTTTTCATGTAAAGAACTGTGCAAACACTAAATAGAATAGATTTATAAAAGAACAATTTTAAATGAATTTTTTTTTCAGTCTTCAATACTATGGGTTTTTTTGGTTTTTTTTTAATCTTTTGTTTATACCATTGTCGAGGCTATAGAAAACAATTTTTCTACCAGTAGGTGGAATCAGATGAAAATCTTAATCTTAATTATTAAACACAGGGTGTAGCTGTATTTTCTGATCCAGCCAAAAGAAGTAGTCTGAGTAGCTCCAGTTTTGAAGTTCAAAAATAATAGCAGCTTTCTAAAAATAGCAGCTTTCTTTTATATATCTTACTAGCATTCAGAAGAGAAGAGGAAATAAAGGTTTCCTGGTTGCATAGTATGTATGAAGTTTTGGCAGTTTTAATTCTTAGTTTTACAAGCAATTAAGGTAACAGGGTTGTCACATATATCTCTTCTAAAAAATATGAGTTTGTGTGCAATTTCCTTCTCATTCTTTCTCTGAGTAGTTTGCACTTCGGAGATGTTCTTTATATACTTATTTTTTCCATTAGTTCTGTATTTGTAAACCTATAGTAGTATTATGTACTATGTATGTTTGGAAAACAAGTAAAAATATTCACCCACTCAGTACTTGTAAAACTTTTCAATAAACTTCAGAAATTAGGAATTATAAGGGAAAGAAAATGTTATGGTCTTTAGTGATGGACAATGCAGATTTTCCAGCTGGTCTTTGGTGGGTATAAAAAGTGCAGGTTAGGCTTCAGTCTGGTTTTTTTAAATTCAGCTAAAATGATCTCCTGCATTCTTGCCTTTCGTCCTTCTTTACTGCTGTAATTTTATGTGCTGGAGAGTTCCCATGTATGTTCCTGAGGAAATAATTTTTCATGGGAATGTTTTTCTCCTTTCACTGAGGAGAAGCTTTCCAGGGATAGTTTGGACCGAATCATACAGAATATTTGTGATGAAAAGTGTAATTTACTGGAGCTCAAAATGCAGCTCACACTTTCTCAGTGAAAGGACTGGGGCATTTAAAATGTATTGCAAATGCATGTCTTGGTATAGACACAGGTTCCAAAATATTTGAAAAACAAAAGCCCTTTGAGACAAACCTACACAGACAAATTCATGAGAGGTATGTGGGAGAACTTGTAACACCAGAGTTCTGCATCTGGGGTTTTCTGCTTTGAGACAGACTTGGCAAACAGACCAAAGGGAATATGATATCTGTTGTCTTATTTTTTTTTCTTTTCCAGCTGTATACTGTAGTACAATTCCTTGTAGATATGCAGTCTCTCCAGTTCCATTCAGATAGAGAAGCAGAAAGCTTCTCTATAATAAATAAATACATAAGTTGTGTACTTAAAGATTGGTAGGAAATGCAGAGTTTGCCTCTGTTTTTTAGCACAATGTTTCTGCTATTTGCAATGTCGAAGAAGGTCACTGTGAAATTAAAACTACTTTAGAACTGACAGCTCTTAATTAAGAGGTCATATAATCAGTCTTCTGCAGAGATGGATTGTTCTCTGTGGAAGGATAATAAAGCTGAATAATAGAGCACCTTCCCCTTTTTGTCCAGAAAATCCCACAGCTGGGGACAATGTCACCTTCTCTGAAAACATGTCACACCATTTATGACTTGTGCTGGCATAATAAACTCTAAACTCTCATCCCTCAGGCATTTTGTAGTGGTTTGTTTACCTAAAATTCCTTGACATTATTGAGAAAGCATTGCTTTTCTTCCTTGGACTAAGAATAACAAACCCCAAAAAAGATGTTGATGTGGGTTGGAGGGAACAGTGTTGTTCATATGTTGGATGATGAATGGAATCTCTTGTAACTGCTATTAGGTTCATATGTTATGACACTGAAAAACACATGAAAAGTGTATTTGACAGGAGACGTGTTTGGTTTTCTTGCTGACCCTGTGCTAAGATGAAGAGAGCAAGGATGTCTTACTTTGCCTGAGTGCTGTCATGTCAATACTTACCTCATGTCCTTCACATGATACTGGAGTTCCTGAAGAAAGCTTAGAAACAACTCAGAGCTGACAACTTAAATGAATGCAGACTTGTCAACTGCCTCCTCTGTCTTCCTACTTTTTTTTTTGTGCATGTGTGTGTATGTATTTGCAGGAACATGTTTCAGACTGCAGTCAGTTAAGTTAGGTTGACAAGCCTACTTGTGTAAAAAAGAATATGTTCCAGGCCATGGGGACATGATGATCTTAAATTCAACTGGTAGAGAGCGTTACCAGACTATACATGGAATTTAGATAGTGTTATGTTTTTCTACACAAACCCTAAGTCCTGAAAGAAGAGAGAGAATTCCATTGTTTATCTGCCAGAAGTGCACTTAAATTGTATTTGAATAAATCTGTTAGATTTTTGTTTTGTTGGGACTGCCAAGAATGGATTGGCTGTTTTGAAGTATTTCTTCGTGTAGTGGATCACGCTGCACGTTAAAGAAGCTTGAAAGAAGAAAGCAGTTTCTGTGCTAGATGATATCAGGGTTCACACTTTGGATAATGATGTGGTCATAGGCACTTCGAATGATTTTATTATGGACACCAGGAGTTAGCTTAGTTAGTTTTCAGTTCAAATTACGTCTTTTGCTCAGGTTATTTCTGAATTCTCTAAGAACATTTCAGCAGCATTTGTGGAGTAGTAGCTATGAAAGACTGTGAACCTTAGCAGCACACAGTATATACAGGTAAAGCTACAGATTCGAGAGCTAGTTAGCTAAATCCATTGCATATTTTTAAACTTTTTTTTCAGTTACCTTCTTTCAAAACCATTTTGCTAAGAGATAATTTTCTTCTTTAAAATGTCCTCATGTTTGAAAATATCAATACATTATGAACTAAAAGCTTGTAGATTCCTTCGAGCAAACTTCAGGTTTATCTTGGAGTAAACATCCTTGTAATTAAGAAAAACAATTACAACTATTTGTCTGAAATTTATCATATTCATTCATTATATTAAGTTTTTTTCATTCAGAACAATAATTGTTCCCCTGCTTTGCAGTGAAAGTAGAAGCTGCCACTGAGACTACAATGAATATAGTAAATATGGACATCTTTTAATTGATGATCTCCCAGTAAAAGCAGCACCACCAATTATACAGAAAGTGGTTTTGTTGAAATGAAGGGACAGGCTTGTTATCTGAGATGTCCATTTTAAAAAATATTAGCAGGTAGAACATCTGTTGATGTTTCTCTCTCTTTCCAGTATTTGGCAAGTCTGCTAAAGAATAGCTGGGTTTTGTGACTTGTAGTTTCAAAACATGTATAATTATAGTAGGGGATTTTTTTGAGGAGCTAACCTGTGTTGCAAACCTCATCATGGTTAGAAGTGTAGCCAACATGTTTTCTGTAGCAGAGGTATCTTTAAATATTTATATGATATGTCTCTATCAAAGACTCTAGATTTTGTCAGACGCATTTCAACAAGAGTTAATCATGAGCAAAAGAGCAGAAAGCTGAGTTTGTACCTCCTATGTTGTTTTTCTGTGTAGAAACACACTCATTATTGGGCATAAAATAGGAAAGAAGAGACTACAGCTATCCCTCTCACTCATTACCCAAATGGACTCTCCTTCCAGTATTGTTTTAGTGTTGCCCTTTTGCTCAAAAGTAACTGATCGATCTCTGTATCCAAAAGATGTAATGAAATGGGTATGCGTGGAAGAGGTGCTTGCCCTGTTCTTTTCGTGCTTGGGAATTCCAAGGGGTTGTCTTCTAGACACAGATCTGTATGGGAACAATAAACCAAATTTTAGAAGATCCTAAGGTCATCATGCCTTGTCAATATAAAGTACGTTTTCCCTGAATATAACCACTAAAATATTTCTTCTGGCCTCCAGCACTTGAGAAATTAAACTGCAAATTGGTATTAGGGAATTTGGATACTAAAATACATGTTAAAATATCAAGGCAATACCAGAAGATCGGTTATTAGAGTTAGACAAATTATTTTTTTCTAAAGAAAAGTCCTTCACATGTAGTTGTTGTATGATACTTCATTATTTTTAGAGAAAAGAAAGATTCTGTAGAAAAATATATCATATGTATTCTAGCAAGTCTTAGTTCAATGAAAGCATGCATATAAAATTGTTCTTGCTTCAGTTTTGGAAGAGTGAGAAAACTGTATCGTAATGCCAGATTCTACAACACTTAAAATGCTTCTAAGGTACTGATCTTTGGGGTGTTTAATGACAAGGTGTTAAGAATTTTATAACATTTTTTGCACAGACTTAAGCTACTTCCTAATATTTTTACATTCCTAAATGTTATATTTTAAATTGATAGTCCTGATAAATACAATAATATTAAAACTCTTACTATAGGGGATTTTTTCAGAAATCATTATATCTGTTTTCTTTGACCACAATGCTCTCTGCCACATGCCTTTTTTATGTACTTGTTGCTAATTATTGTAAGAGAATACAGAATGATGCTATCACTTTTCACTAATAGTTGGATATTTTGCATGCTTTTTACTTTCCCAGCATCCTAGCATGCAACTGTAGCATATCTTTTAGTTTTTCTTCTGTATGTTTCCTAACTGTAAAGGAAGATATCTTAAAGACAGTAAGTGGTGTGTGATGCTATTTAAAAAGAATTCAAAAGATATGCAACTCTCACATTTACTTCACAGCTTCTGCTACTCACTGGTTCTTCAAAACTCCTGCTGTTCAGTGTCTTTCCTCCTTTTACCTTTGTCATCATTACCTTTATCACATATTTCTTTCTTTTTTCCCTTCTGTAACTTGTTATTCTCACCTATAATCTTTTTTTCTATCAGTGTTTGTCCACAGATCAAGTTACTGAAAAGCAGTATTGGAGGGTTAACTAAATAGTAACAAGGCCCTATTCTGAGATAAAGTTGCCCAGGTTACCAGATACGGAATTATTATTCATGTTTATTTGAAGTGTGACCCACTTTAAGGACCCTTTCTGAGGAAAGCCACAAAATACCCAGTGTGCTGCAGTACTTCCATGCTGGCTCCATCATGTATCTTTATTCACCAAAAAAAAAAAAGGATTTGCAAAGCTGCATATTTCAGTTCCCGAACTAGCAAAAATTCTCCTTCGTCCACTTTGTGTTACTCTGTGACCCTCTTAAAGTAGCCTACAGTTGTCCTTGGAATTTTTAGGCTTCAGAAATTACTTGTGAACCAGGCCTTGCCTTTCTAAATTGTGCCCCCTTGTGAAGAAATATGGTGGGTGAGGAGGAAGGGACACTGCAACATGAGAGCAGAGCAGTGTGTGGCAGCCTCAGCAGTGTGCTTGGGAACTGGTTCAAGAGGACTGTAATTAGTAATAATCCTCTTCTGTTTATATAATTTGTCTCAAGGTTTTTTCCTATTAATCTGTTTATTTTCTGCAGTAATATAATTGTATTAGTAGCTTAAAGATGAGAAATCTAATGTGGGAAGAATTATTTTACTTTTACTTACAGTGAGTTTACATCATGCCAGTGACCTTTCTGTATTTATAAATACATTTTAGAAATTGCTTAAGCTGGCATTGTAAGTTATTTTTTTTCTATAAATTCGTACAATACCAAGACTCTAAGGCAGTTCTTTCAGATAAATTTAGCATTGCATCATTTCATTTGCTGTAATGTAAACACAAACTCCAATAGGTCTGCAAGATTAAACATTAAATGTATCAGATTTTATTATCTGTGTGTCTGTGATCACATTGAAATGCTTTTGGAGTTTTTACAAGGAATGAATTTCAACAGGCTGTTGGGAAGCAGACTTGGAGCTGCAGAGGTGAGGCAGCACCATGTGAAATGCAGCGATGGGATTAAGATTTGGCAACACATTTCTCTGCAGGCTCTTAGGCAGACTCTGTAGACGGGAGCAGACTCATCTCGTGTTGCTGAAAGCCAACCTGCACTTTCTGCTTCTGTTGGCTTGTTTCAATAGCTGTACAGTTTTGTCATTCTCCCTGCCAGTTGATATGATGTGGATATGGTGAAACACAAGGGAAAAAGGTATGGTTCATGTAATATAAAATGCTTAAAAGTTTTTCTTACTGCAGGGATAATAGGAAAGCTTTCCTCCGTCAGAAAAAAGAATGTAGTGCTGGAGAAAAATATATTCTTGCTCTATTAAGTAAGATATTTCTTTCTGGAACAATTTTATTTTCAGTCAATACTTACCCTGTAGATGTAAACAATTAGTAATTTTGAAAAGTCTGTGTTGTTTCCTTTTTATTTAAAATAGGCATACTGCATGTGAAATGTTTACTAGCTTATTGTGTTTAATTGATTGTAAAGCCACTTACAGAATTTTAGCACTTGAAGATATAAAAGTCTACTTTTTTGCTTAGTATTGGGTTCTAACTCTGTAAATAAAGTAATGTAATTACTAATTACAAACTTATTCTTATTTTATTATTTTGATAAAATACTTAGATGCAGTTAATGAAGTTGATATTAAACCCCCCCAATGAATTTCTGACTCTTACTGTGGCTTCATGGAAAAATATTGCATGTGCAGCAAGGATTTATAGAAAACACTTGATTTTTTTTAGTAAAGTATATTGAAATCATAAATGAAATATGTAAGACTTGTTTTTTTGACTATACAGTAGAATTAAAAAAAAAAACTTCTGTAGTTATCACTTCACCCAGTGTAATCAATACAAAACTGTTCAGTAGAAATGCAGTCAGGATGACATTTGATTATTATGTATATTTTTATAAACGCTAAAAATACAGTTTTCTCTTATTTTCCCATCGTGTGCATGTGAAGCTAAAATTGCACTACCCACCAGTGATGATAGAGAATTGTTTCCTTTTCTCAAGTCTAAAAGACTTGGAAATTGTCTAGTGTTTAAATGTACTGGACTAGTATTCAAATAAAGCAGTATGTTTCGGGAATTTAAACTGAACAGTGCTTTTGACTTGGCGCAAGCAATTTGTTATGTAGTTTGGTTAATGAGGGATCCAAGTACCTACTTGTAAAAAATAACACAATAATCTTCTTTTTTGTGCATAAGCTCTGATGATTAGTAAGAATAAGTTGTGTTGGTTACACTTAATGAACACAAACTCTGTATCTCTGTGACAACTTGTCTTACTTTCATTTAAATAGCAGGAGTTTTACCTCTCTGATACTTTGGTAGTTTGATTAGCTTTATTATGTTCAAAGCAAATGACCTGGGAACATTATGACAAAACTTTGGAGTTTCCAGTATAGGGTCCAAATATCAGTTTTTTCTTTGTGCTGCTACACAATCATAACACAACGGGGAACTAAAGGTTGATACATTACAAATAATGTTAAGTCATATATACTATGATAATGTCTGGCAGCATTAGGTTGTGGGACTTACTCTCCAAGAAGCAGAATAAATGCATAGGAAGATAAAAGTTCCTGTTTTAAAGTGTGTACATAGTGGTAAAAAAGGCGAGTTGTCGGTTACACAGATAATGACATTTTACTAAATAACCGTACAGCTAAGTAGCATGTGAATGTGGGCTGTTACTGATATATTAATAAGTCCAGGGCATTAATGCCCTGTAAATAAATAAAATACACAATCAGCAGTCAGAGGATAAAAAAAAAAGAATGATTAGACAAAATGGTAAATTACCGTCACATGTTTGTCAAGCACATCTTGAGGGTGCAGTTAGCAAAAGCATTCTTTTTTTATGGAATTGTATTTGTTCTTACCTGTCTATTAGAGAGGGGTCATGACTCTCAGCCAGTGTCTTTTTTGTATTTTAATAAAACCAAAAGAGTGCCCAAGCTTTTTGCCTTACGTTTTCATAAGTAGCTAGACTTCCATCATCTTTACATCTTCATAAGCAGATTTCGTTGTAGAAGAATGTATTAGGATCGTACACATGGAATAAAAGGCTCAGTTTTAAAATAGGTTTTAGAAGTATTTAATGTAGATTTGGCATTTGATGAGATTTCTGTTATAAAAAGCATATGTAAACTTTACTCTCAACAGAGTAGATTGTCCTTGATGTGACTCTGAGAAAATAAGGGCCTGGAAATTATCTCTGCTTGTTTATTCTGTACTTCAGTAAAGATCCATTAGATGTATATAATCTTTATAAAGTACTGCTTTTCTGGGGTTTTTTTGTTCGTGATGTTGCCTCAAGTTTTTATCGTAGCACTGTTTGAACAAGTCTTCCTGCTTATTCTCAGAATCATGATGCTGTGACAAAACTGCCCTCTAAAGATCTTAAGAATGTACTTGTCAGATTGGAAGTATTTGGGACTTGAGTAAAATGTTAAGCTACTGCTAGAGTTTCATGGAAACATACAATGCTTTCAACATTTTTTCGTCTTTCTATGATAATTATTTAAAACAAGAGCAAACAACCATTTTTGCTTAATAGTTAACTGAAACATCCATTACAAATTTCTCTCCCTCAATTACGTGAATAGTTTGTAATGTGCATGAAAACTTGCTGCAATTAATTAAAAACAAATCTGTACTCAGCTCTCCCCAAGCTGTTGAAGAGCACTATTTCTCACTAAGGTGAAGCTTTTGAAGTTTAAAGAATCCTAAATTTGGCACATGTACTTATAGATAAATAAGTGAAGACGTTTCCAGAACTGGTGTGATAGTATGAAAGAGAAGCTTGTAATAGAAATCTAGGTTTTATCCTTCATTTTGTGAGGCTAAGAATACACACAGGTCACTTATGCATGTAATTCAGTGTAATATAATTGCAATTTATAAAAATGATTACACTGAGCAGAGTGGCTATGAATTTTGGTAAGGAAGCTGTTGTATATACAAAGTTTAGTTAAAACTAATGCTAAAGCAAAATAAATCTCATGGATGACTAAACTCTAGTCCCTGGGTCTGTAACAATCCCCAGAGAATAAGGAAAGTTGATTTAAAATATTTTTGTTCATCTGGTCTTAAGCCAGATTCCTTAAATTCTGAAAATCAAGCCTTCAGTGACATTCCACTCTAGTGGGAAAAGAAAGGAGAACATATACTCTGGTCCTGCAGAGACTTACTTCATCAGCAATTAAAAAGTGTAATTTAAATACTGAACTAATGTGCTCTTATTCCTTCTCCCTTGTTCAGTCACTCTACTTTTTCACTCATACTCATACTCTTAAAACAAATATATTTACCTTAAAAAAACATGTTTTAAATGTGATGGAGGAATTCCTTTTAAAATTTCAAAACATTAGATTGTCTATTTTGTGATTCTCAGTGAAGTTAAACTGACTGGAAATAGAATTAATTGATCAATGCCCTGTGTTTAGATCTTGGACTTGGCTTCCTAAGCTCCATTTGGAGACAGCATCAATTTTAACTTAAACATAATGTTACCATCCTGTCATTATTTTAGCAGATTCAGATGATAATCAAAAATTCTCTCAGTGACAATTTCTTCCATAGATTCAGTTTTATTCCAGTGTACAGTTGTCTTAATGTAAGTATGGCTATTAGTGTATATTAGGTATCTATCATCGAAGTTGTGTCATAAAATAAAAATATGATGTGAAAATTGAACATTGAGTGTTCTGCAGGACAGTTATTTACAGGCAGCAGCTGAACACCCCAGCTGGAAACAAGGAAATCAGGAAGTTATTTCTTTAGGTGACTGCATTGTTGTTCAGAGTGTCTTCACATGTTTAGCTTTTCTGCACTTGGAGATGCAGCACAGTCTTCCTTAGCAGCTGAAGGCCAGGGAAGATTAATGGTGTTGAAGGTACCATGTTCTTGGTCCAAGAAATCAACATAAGTAAAATTGCTTCATTGTGTCGTGATGAATTATTGTGGTTGCTTAGTTTTAGCCAAAATTTTTTATTCTGAAAATTTACAAGATAACCCTTTTTTATTCTTATCTTTTTGTAAGGTTGATATTAAATGTTCGTCATGAACAGTGATGAATGAAGACTTACTTTTTATTAGTAAATTATGATTAAACATGTAATTTAAAAGCAAAGGTTGAAGTATCAATATTCTTTTGTGACTTTGGGCAAGAAATTGTGCTTTTTCTATTTCTGGGTAATTTTTAAAAAAACCCTTAAAGTGGAAAATGCCTCTTTATAGAACAGAGTTATTTTGTTTCATGAAATCATGTTCTGTATCCTGACCTAAAAGTCTATCAAACAATTCAGTCATGAAAACTCTGAGAATTTCCTGGCCCCTAAGTACTATCCAAAATAATCTTATAATTATTCATGTGACCCTATGAACCCAACAGCTGAAGTACAAGCAAACAAATAGGCATGGATTCCGTGTCTATAAAATTAGAAAATGAGAACTAGATTTCCTGTGCTAAGGAAAACTTGCTCTTTTATTAGCTGTGTGCCATGGGTAGGATACATAAATGTTACAACTGTAGTAATCTGCCTACTAATCTTTTACTGTAATACCAGTTGAAATTGGTTATAAATGAAAATATTTCAGGATGCAGCAAGGTTCTGTTGCACTTTACATTTATTTAATTCTTAGGTTTCTGACTGCAGATCTGAACTATAAACTGTTTCTGATAGGTTTGAAAAGATACAGCTTTCAATATAAGTCCAGAATGTAGAGTACAATAAAATCCCATTATAAGCCTTTTTTGATACAAATAAAAATAGTGACTGTATAATTACAAAGACAGTTTTATTACATGTACTTTATGTCTGAGCTTTGGCACATTTACTCTGAGCTTGAGACCTTCTTGAGCAATTCTGAGCAGTTTCTCTACTCACAGGGATGCAGCATCACACTGTGTAAAAACAGAATTAGCCAGTTCAATGACCTTTAACCCTTACCACTGGCTATCTTATGAATTTTAATATGAGAGACATGGGAATGGAACAGACTGTGTGCTTTCTGAATCAGTTATATGAGTATACATGTTAACATCATATTTTTAAAGAACATGTAAGGCCACAGTTTAGCATAAGCAGCTATAGTGAACTTTGACAAATAGATGAGATTGTAGAAATGGGATGAGAAACCAAACATGTAAGGGGTGGTGGGACATGGTCTTCAACAGCCAAAATTTTTAGGTTTTTCTGTTTGGCTCTTGTTGACAGGAGATCTCTTAAGTGTTGTTTTTTTTTCTGTACTGTATGTTACCCCTAAACCTTATTGTCAGTTTATAGTTCAGGAATATACAACTAAGCTCATCTTTCAAAGTTGTTTAAATAATCAGTTCACATGAGTGGGAATACAGCTATTTTTATATGTGTGAGTCCTGTGGAAGCCTTTCCTCAAATGGGAAGAATACACTTGACATTAAGGTACAAACCCATACAGATTTCTGCCTCTATCTGATGCATGTCTGGAGTTTTTGTTTGTTTTTTAGAGAAAATCTAGACTTGTTATTGCTCCATATACAGAATAATAGGTAATAAAAGACATGAGAAGGGGGCTGTTGGGTTCCTCTGCTTTGAGTGCTCAGTATTCACCTGTTTTGAATGCACTTTTCACATGTCAGTATTTTAGAAATGAAAAATATAAACATGATGCATGTTTGAAACCTTCAGTGAACTAATTGAATTAATTTTTTTCTACCTTTGAAGAAAGCAAGCTTTCAAGGGCATGTTAAATAGAGTTTATTGTGACTTCTGTTAGAATTGCTTACCATTTCTTACTTGCATTTGGAAGATTCAGCAATCCATTGTAGTAGTAGCATTCCATTGCAGTTTGGTGTACCAAAGACCTTTCTCCTAAGAGAATTTAAAATGAAAATGTTCACCTCACTTGAATTGAAATTATTTAATCATGACACATTTAATATTCTAATATCTAAATGGTTTGAATGAATGATTTATCTTTCTGACAGTTTTAAGCCTAATTAGCCCATTTTAGATAACATACTTAGCTACATTAAAACTTCTGAATCAAATACTGAATCAAAAACTCAACCTGATAGTCATCTTCTTGTTTTAAATAGTTTTTGCAATACACCTGTGAAGTTTTATATGAAGGCTTTTTTTTATCAGTAAGGTATATCAAAAGTTGTTATTAAATTTTTTTTTATAAGTAGTTATATGTGTGGCACATATACTTTTATATTAAAAACATAGTAGGTAATTTTGAAAGCTGATAAGCTGAGAAATTCCAGTCCACATAATCAGGTGTTCAAAGACATGACCCATTCCAGACTAGTAAAACTAGCAGCTTTTCAGTAAAAAAACCCAAGGTGCGCATTAGTTAGGTGGAGATTACACAGATGTTTATTTTAAAGAGTAATTTAATTTATTTCATTACTAAGGTAGCATATAGTTTGTAAATTATACTGTTGGTGAAAGTTGGGAGGAAGTAAATAATCACTCAGGAAATAAAGAGTACTGGCTGCATGTAGAATTGACAAGGGTAGAACAGTAAATAGTTAAAAGTTATAAGTTGCAAAGTACTAGAAAAAGATTTTAAAAATATTTTAAACTAAGAAGTTAGCAAATGAACTTAGTAATAAAATAATTAATAACAATATATTTTTTCACATTTGTACCAACAGAGATATAAATAACTGACCCAGCTGAGAGTGATATTTTTGGCCTTTTGTGACTAAGATTACAGAGGTTTCTCTCACTGGCAAAGGCACATTGCTGAAAAGTGATGTGAAAACTTCTGTGTTGTGATTTCAAGTGTTTATGAGAAAAGTTTCAAATGACAGTTAATTAATGCCTTTTATCAGCCTCTGTTTTGTATCTTTAGTTGATTCTTCTTAGTAGTTATTTGAATCTAAAGTATAATACCTGCCATAAAAAGCAGGCCTTTCTCTGTGTGGAGATACTGCTTTAAATCTGTACCCAATTAGATCATATTGCTTTTTCTGTCTTCTAAATCTGTGAAGTCCATCTCTGCTTTGGAAAGGGCTATTTAATACTGTTACCTTACAGAAATGGAAAATAAGTGATAGCAACCAAGTTTTATCACAAGTAGAAATGTTGACTTGTTGGAAGTTTGGACCTGCTGTCACAATTTCTGGTCACAAATCCAAATCTCAAATTAATTTTTTTAAACACTGCATCATCGTTTCCTGATGATAACAGATGAAAAAAATTCTCCACTAAAGACACTTGTCAGATGCCAGAACTAAATAGGGATGGCTAATATTATTTCTGAAGAATGTTCAACTGTATTTAAGGTTTGCCTGTGCAAGATAGTTTGATCCTCATTCAATTCTGTTTCTGTTCTTGAAATTATCTCATCCTTAACAGGATGCAATTCATAAGAAATATTGGCTGGTAAAGTAATGCACATTGTGTAGTTGCAGTCGAAGTTGTAGAAAGTTCACAGAAAATCAATTAATATTAGTGTTTGGGCACATCTGTGCTTGATCGCTCTCTTGGCAGCCTTCCAGCTGCCATTGACACTGATTTCCATGTTCCCAGGGTCAACTCATCTGTTTTCTCTGTGTCCTCTGCTGCTCTGTGCCACGTTGCCCAGTTACAAATTACTGTGGAGAGCTGAATCCTCAACAGAACTCGCTGTTGAGTGAGTGAGCATTGTTGCTCTAGAGCACAGTACTGTTGTCTTGTGCTCTGTCCTGACATTTTATCTTCATCTTCCTCATCCTTGAAGAGTGTACAAAAGTTGGAAAGGTTTTTGAGAGCAGACATTGCAAAAAGCGTACTGGCAAGACAGGTGCTGGAAGGGTATCCAGAGTGGACAGGTCACCACAGTGTTTATTCTAAATTGCTAGAAGATTATTTGCAGAAAATGAAAATATCTGTGTCTCCCACAATTACTGTATCACTGGACATTAGAAAAGCTATGTGAATGTGCTGGAATAAGCATTGACTCCTATGATGAAGAGATGCCTGAAGACCTTTATTTCTTTCCTTCAGATGTGTAAGGGGTCTGGACAGGTTCCAGTGCATGCACCATCTCTGCCAGTTGTATATACCCTACCCCAGGGAGGGCAGCTTCTGTTTGAACTGGGAGATTTATTCCTACTGCAAGGAGAAAGTGATAGTATATGCTAGGCTGCATCTTGGCATCATCTCCACTCCTCCCACCCCTCACCAGTTCCTGGGCAGTGAGGGCATAAAGTATGGTGTTTGCTTTTACTCACTGCTGCAATTGCAAATGATGCAGGGTGCTGCTGCAGTAAACAAACATTGCTGGTTTTGCATTCTCTAAACAGTTCCTGTTTTTCGTCTTTATAGTGACCCAGACTTTGAGGAACACTTTCTCCCTGCCTCTGCCCCCCACTCCCCAGGACAACACAGCATTCCTCATATGTTATGAAATACACTTCAGATTATACCATGGAATTGAATTCTCATATTTTCTAGGCAGTTTTTTTTTTAAATACAGAACAGTGTTTGGACAGTCTAGGGGGATTGTAAGGAACTTTTCCATTACAAAAAATATCATCTCCGCAGGCAAATTATTACATTTAAGTACCATGTGAAAATATATAGAGAGCAAGATGTGAGCAAGATATAGGCAACACTGTTAATCCCTGCCATTCTTTCAATTTTTGCTGAATTGCATATATTTCACTGTGAATATGTGTTTATAGCTCCATCTTTCTTGCTGATTAGTTATCAAAACAGCCCTTTACTGCTATTTCTTGAGCTCAAATGCAAACCTGCACCAAATAACTCTTTTTTCAGCAAAATCTTCAGGTGGTGGCAGTTCTTGTTCTCCTGTTGGTAAAGCTGCAGGCAGGCCAGGTGGTAAGTGCCTTTGCTGAATCTGCAGTCAGTTCTGCTTGGTGGGGCAGTTGTTGGCTTGCAAAGCCAGCTGAAGGGTGACATCCAAATGCATCTCCAAAAGCTGTTGAGTATGAAGAAAAGTATCATAACATGTAACCCTTTGATTGTATTTTATTTTATTTTAATTTGGATGGCTGTTTATACTTTGAGAATGTTGCCTGTTAGCCAAAATTGTTGGATCATGAGATGCTGGTAGAGGATCTGTGGGAATTTGTGTATGATGCCATCTTGCACAACTGCCAGATAGTTATTTTCGTGGGAGAAACTGCAATAGAGTGTCATGACAGACAACAGATCAGAGAGCCTTGGGAGAGGCAGTTGTCTTGGTTTCAGGTAGAGTAGAGCTTTCTTCTTAGTAGCTGTTGGAGTGCTATTTTGGATTTAGAGAATGATGTTTCATCTCCTGCTGCACTGGCCAGCATCAGTCTCTCAGAAATTTCAGTGGTGCTACAATTTAGAAAAGCTTACAGTTGAGTATTTGTATTCATCCACATCATCTGGAATAATAAATTGGGAATAGAATTTAATTGATCACAGATTTTATCATAAACCTTTCCCTACTTGTTCTTGTAAAATACCAGAACTCAGTAAGACACACAGCCAAAAATTTCACCAGCTGTCCAAGTGTGTGCTTATTTGGTTACAGGCTGCTGAGTACCACCAAGAAGATAATGTTCTAACAGTCCAAATTTTTGGCTTTTGTAGTCCAAACACTTATAAAACACTTATCAAAATGTTCAATTTCTTGAAAGGAATTCTGAAGACCTCACCTATTCGATTGCTGAAGTGAACAAGACTTGCCAGTGAAAAGAGCTGAGAAATAGTCCTGACAGAACAGACATTTCAACTGTTCACAGCATCCTCTTTGTCAAACACAGTAAAATCCCTTGGCTTTGAACAACCTGCACAACTGTTTGAAACGTGGATTCTGGCATGCTGTCTTGAGAATGTCACATACACAGTGGGAAGAACAACAAACATATACACTGTTCTAGAGATAATAAAAAATGCATTCAGTGTTTAATGTGTATCAGTTCTTATAATTGAATAATCAGAAATTGTTACAAGATATTTGTATTTTAGGAAGACCTTGCATTAAAGTGTTTTACTTTAGCAATGATCTCGAAATGTTATGAACTAATCAGTGGGGGCATGGTCATAAACTGAATGAAATAAAGCTGAGAAAATCCATTGTACTTCAGAAAATTAACTATCAGCATTATCTATTTTTGCATTTTGTACTAATATATGCTCCAAAGTGTTATGCTGGAGTACCATTTTGGAAGACATAAAACCAAAATATTGAAAAATTATGGATTAATGCTTCATTCACCGAAATTCACCTTGCATATTAGTTTTTGCCAAAGGTAGGGGTTTTTTTCATAGTGGACTGTGCTTGTATTCCATGCTATAGATATCTGAATTAAATAGTAGAATGCAAAAGCAATTGGAATGGTCCTTGGTCAGGACTTCCAAGAGATCACTGTTAGCTTCATTTGATCAATATTAGTAAATGGTTTTCTTCTGAAAAGTCTGCAGGGCCGAAATGAAAAATCACCAGCAGAATTTCCTCATTTTAATGTAATTTTTCTTGCAACAGAACAAATTTGAAAAGAGCAGCATTTCCTGTGCTGTTAATTGTGTTTAGGTTTGTTTTGTAAAACATTTGTGTTTTCAAAGGAGATATTTAAATGATCTTCAACACATATTGTCCTGAGAGTTATTACTTGTTAATATGCCATTATGGCTTACAGGCATTTAAAAATCCTTTAAAAGCATGCAGCAAATGAAGGCAGGCTGCTGTCAGCAACCCTCCATCATAGAAATGCTCTGTAGGTGAACAGCCAGGAAATCAGACTGAAATGTGTCGTACCAATTGAACACATGCACACACCTCCTACATTGCAGTATCTCACCTTCATCATTCAGGATATCTTGATAGATGTGTTTAGAGAGTGTTTGGACAGATGCAGTGAAGTGTTAAAACCTCGTTACACCCTATTTCCTCACATTTTTTTGATGCAGTACCAATAAGCATAATTTTCATTCTTTGCAATGAAATTCTTGGGTACACATATTCTTTTCATTTTAATCAAGTTAGAGAAATTAAACCAGCTGTCTAATAATGAGACATTTTTAGTCTGTTAATAATTCCAGTTTCTGGGTTTCGAAAGCACAGCAGCTGCTAGATGTTTGGCAATATGATAACATACCTCCAAGTTCTAAGCTAAATACCTGAGGCAGAAAAAATATGAAAAAGAAACAAAAAAAACGACTACAGTAAGACATACATGTAAGTTTAAGTAAGAAATCACAATTATTTTTTATAAGCTGCTATACCTGATATTTCCAGTACAGCAGCACCCATGAAGTCCAGCTTCATTTTGGGGGAATGTGTATCATAAACTGGGCAATAAATGGCTGTGGTGTTTAGGTTTCCACCATTTCTACACAGTAAAGCTATAGTAACGTTGTGGAGAAAAGGGCATATTGCAATTTGCAACTGCATGATGATTAAACAGAAAAAAAAGAAAAATAAGAAATAGTTTCAAGGCTAGCATAAGTTGCTTGTTCTTATAGTTGTTTTTAAGGATATTTTTAATATCTTGGCAAAATATGTCTGTTGTCACTGTAAGAAAGTTTTACTGCCCGAAGGTTATCAATAAGCTAACTTGGAAATACCATTTTAAGTTACTAGAAGCAAAACTGAAGGACTTTTAAAAGTAAAATTTTGATGATTTATTGCATACATTATTAAGAGCTGAATAATCTATTTTGCTTCCATGCATTTTCCAAATATGGACTTGGTTGTAAAGCTACAAGGATGGATTTTTGTCTGAATTTAATCTTTGTTTTAATGCTAATTTTCATTTTTGAGTTGGAAGACAATTTTCTCCTGTAGAAATCAGAAATATTGTACGTTGCAAGTAATTTTTATTTTCCTTTTACTTACCATTAAAATCTCCTTTTAAAAGGGAAAAAAGTAAAAATCTATTGAATCCGTAGTGTACTTTTACTGGAATACTGGTGTATTCGTATATAGAGTTTCCTGTTTTGTCTAGTTTCTTATTTTAAAAGCGTTGTGTGTTCATTACAGAATGTTTAATATTGCAGCACTTTTAGAGTCAGATACTTTCCTGAGTTTCTTGTGAGTTACTGCTTTATATGTAGTAAGTGGGACATGGCAACATCAGACTGCTGATGGTTTTGAAATCTTTAATTTGATATGTAAGGTGAAAGTGAGCCTTTGTTTTTTGATGGGTAGCTTTCAGTTTAGTGCTGCATTTTACTCTTTTTGGTTCACATTCATTTTTAATTACATTAGTCATTCTTTGGTAGTGGTACAGATCAATAGGAAACCCTGGCTTGGAATAAACTTCTTTGTCTCCTGGGCAAGATTAAGTTTCCCCAATTGTCTGATGCAATCTCTCTGAAAGGTGGTTTCCCCTATCAGTTACCTGAAGGATTTGTTGCTATTCTGATTGTTTCAGTTCTTTTCGGGGACTGATAAGTATACACATTGTAAGTCTTTATTTTTTTGTAACCTCATCTGTGTGCAGCAGAGGTAGCACACTCGGAACTTTAACACATCAAAACAAACAGAATTTGAAAATATTATGTGATGTGCAAAGTCTTTGGAGACAGCTAGTGCCCCAAAGTCTACTTTACACAGAAGAGATTAACACCATTATTCTATGTATAATCTCTGCAGCAAAACACTGTCGCCTATTTCTGTCAACAAATGGTTTCTTTGCTTTGGCAGCTGAAAGAAATTTTAGTTGTGTAGGCAACAGAACTTGCCCTTTATAAGTTGCAGAACCCAATTTTAAAAATATTTGGGATGGTAACTGCAGTTTTGAGAAGTTATATTATATTCATTAACTAAATATTTTTTTTAAACAAGCTAAAATGACTAATTATGTCTGCTATGTGTGACACACTTGTAGTCCAAAGGTTTATTATTTCACAGTGCACCTTTTGAAAAGGTACTTGCAGACTGTTAGCTGAATAAAAGGTCTACACACATCCCATCCAGGTAAGGCATGCTTTAAGAGCACATTTTCTTTCCCAATTAAGGTGATGGTGTGTCTGTACTGACAATCTAAAAGTCCATAAAACTGCAAGATAGCAAAGAAAATAAGATAAAGATGCAGGTGTAATATTTCTAGAAACCTCAGACCGAGCAAATTTTTGAAAATCTGAAGGGAGAAGGGAAAAAAATATAGATGCCACAGCATTTCATGCTGTAGTGTAGTGCATGAATAGTATAGTGCATTGTGGTGTAGTACATCACAGAAGCTGTCTTTTAATGGAATTGAGTTATATATAACCACAGTCAACATGTGAAAGTTTCTTTTTTTTTTAATGTTCATAAATATGTCAGTGTTCTTTTTCAGATCATAGAATTACATTACTAGTTAATGTATTTTTATATTTTTAATCTAAAATTTTACTGTTTTCCTCCAAATCTGGTTATTACAATAATGAAAGCTAAGGTAACAAACATCTGCTTAATGTATTGGATTGTGTTTGATTTTCTGCATTTAGTTTACAAGGATGAAGGAACCACATCACTGCTCCCCTCTTCTGTCAGTGGAGGGTCAGATCCCTCATGGGGCAGGGAGTTGGATCCCTCCTCCCTTACCTGGCAGGGTAATGCCAGTGTCAGGGCAGAAGGGGAGAGATGTGAGATGTGAGCTGCATCCCTCCCTGGGTCGGTGCTGGCACGTGTGTGTGCTGTGGGCAGGGTGCTGACATGTGGCCTGCACAGGCTGTGCAAACAGTTCCTTACCATTTGACTGAGCTGATGTGTGCTTGCTTTGTAGGACTGGCTACAGTTTCTGCCATGTTGATGGATAGCTCTGTTTTGTTTTTATGTGGGAAAGGATGGCAACAAGACACAAGGTGTTAATTGAAAAAACTGTCATGAAGCCATCATCTAAGACTGCACATCTAAGGGGGCACAACCTCATGAAAATTGTCTCAGCACCTGTCCTGGTGACAGTTATACTGACCTTTCCATGTGTTAATTTTTAGTTTACACTTTGTAATTAAGATGTGTGGATCATTGAAACAAATTATTAATGTTAATCAGTAAGTCACCATACAAGAATGCAAAGAATTAAGTCTCCCCTTGTATACTAAATGAAGAGATTTCTTCCAGATTCTTGCTTTGATCATTAGACTCTTTTAAATAAGCAAACATTACTTAGTTGCTAAGCCACAGGCTGAAGTTCATTAGTGTGTTATCACAAATATTGGAAAAAGAGTACTAAACCAATATAAGATAGAGGACCTGTGCGTAGGCTGGAAGTAATGCAATAAATGTGACACCGGAACATTTTGAAAGAGGGTTCAGAGTGATTAAAACCATTTCTGTTTGCAAAACCCCACCCACTTAGCTAGAAAAAGTACCAGCTCGGAGTTGATCTGCTTTTTCTGCTACTGGTATCTTTAAGATTTTCTGGAATTTCAGCAGATCTGATAGTATTAAAAACAATTTTGTGCATATTCTGTATTTTAAATGTTGATGAGGTATTGAGGTAGGGTTTTTTTAGTCTAATGGTTATCTTTAGAATGTTTTAAAACGTGGATTGAAAGCCAGAATAACTTCTTATTTAAATATTCTGTTTGGGAGCCTAACCCAAAATCCTAACAAACCAGTTTTGAAGAAGTAGATATTGCAAGTCATTGAACTTCAGAAGACATTGTGGTCATTTGGAATTGTTTTATATTGAGTGTGCTATCCTAAGCAAGTGAAATAACAGTCCGTGCTTTTGTATTCTCCACAGATCTTCAGTACAGTGAGAGAAGAAGAGGAAGGAACAGAAGATATTTTTGAATATATTCCTCATCTTCTGAGAAAGTTCCCAACATCTGTTACAGACTGTATATACAAAGGAGATGGTTTTTGTGTAGAACCATGTGTAACAGGTGTTTACTGTCAATATCGTGCCACTTTACAGAGGACTGCACTCTCTAATTATATAACTGGTGCTTTACTAGAAGCAACTACATCATTAGGAGCAAGAAGTGGTCTTTTAAATATCTTTGGAGGATCAACTGGAAGAACTATGCTTAAAGGTAATGTACATCTATTTTTTAAATTTCTATCCACTTAAAGTGTAGGATGGGTTGCAAAATTATTAATACTATCTAGTATTCTGTAGTTTATATACTTTCTCATAAAGTTAAAAGGTAAAAAAGGTTTTATGTTTTCAAATATTTTCCTTTGCAGTCATTATGTGTCATAATGAATTGCTATCTTAGTTTAATAAAGTAAAAATGCAGCTAACTGAAAAAGAATCCTGTTACAAAACAAACACCTTTTCAGGTTTCCTTCTTGTTGGAAACTTTTCTGCCTGCATCCAAATTTAATGCCGAAGCTGTTGTTTTTAGGATGTTCCTATGTGTAGTGTTTCTCATTTACAAAGAGCTTCTGCTCTTGGGCTGATTTAGTTCAGAACTAGAGAAAGTGTATGCTCTGCTTGGTTATTATTGTTGTCATTATACAAGTAGCTGTCAGCATAGCACTGTGTTGTGAACCATGTACACTTCTTTATTGATTTATTGGTATTGGTCTTCTCTTGAGTCCATCATCTTTGTAGTATTAGATCACTTCAAATAACGTAGGTGTTGTCTATATATGGAAGGTGCCTGTTGGAAAATGGGTGTTGCATACTACACTTCCGTGCTGATCATCTTCATATGTAGTAATATCCTTAATGTGATTTAGTTTAGTCAGTTTTAGAAGTTAAACAAAGACTTCTTCATACAAATTCTATGCTTTAAAGTATGGTTTTATACAAAACAGTGCTTACATTATTGATTAATTTTTAATTTATGCCTGGAATATTTTGTAAGTTACTCAAACATTTTGAGATTTAGCATTGTCTGATAAACTATAACAAAAGGATGTAGTATCTCAGTCATACCAAGTGATGCATGTGGATACTATGGCTTGCCCATAATTTTACAGGAATAGGACAAAATCAGTGGAAAAACCACTGTGGTTCCTTAACTAACGCAGATACTGACTTCATTTTCAATAGACAGATAATGGTATAGTTTATGCTCATATATGGCTGTCTTCTTTTTATCCCAAAAAGTGGTCCTTTCTTGTTTTAATTAATTTCTCTCTAGGTGAATCAAAGGGAAGAGAGAGGCACTAAAATATTCTAAGAATAACAGGTACAGATGGCAAACTTGTAGCATGTGTATGAATTTCAGTAGTACCTTGAGCAACATTACTAAGCTTCACACATCGTCATTGTCTGTGAAAGACAGATATTTACAGTATAGTGCCCAGTTTTGGTAGGGTTTTCCATTTTATTTTGGTTGGTTTTTATTTGTTCTGGGGAGATGAGTGCTTTAGAAAAATAAACAGGGACATTCCTGCAAGAGCTCAGAAAGCAAAGCTGGAAGAACTGAGCCATGTGTTTCAGAACTGGGTTCTGAAACTGAAGCAGCAGCAATAGTTATTAGCTCAGGCTCACCGAGCTGCTGATACAGCTCCATCTTTTCATGGAGCCTGAGCTAGTGAGTGCACATGTCTCTGTGTACTCCATGTACCAGCACACTTTGCACTGGCTTGGGGGTATCTATGGTGACAATATTGCGTGGTGTATGCTGTTGGGTTCTGAGGCAAAAGATGTAAGGCATTTTTTAAAAAGCCGAGATTTTGAACTCAGTTTGCAATTCCACTGATAGCCTGTGTAGATAGTAAAAATTGGATGTACTATAGTGGTCTAGGCATGGTTTACTGTCCTGGTCTCTGGTGAGGAAGAGGTGTGCTTTAGGATATGGAAATTTTCTGGATGTGGAAGCTTTCATTTATATTGCAATGATGTATCTGAGAAATTATAGGAGTCCTCTCTAAAAACATTTATATGAAGTGTTACCTGGTGATGTGACCAAGTCATTAGCAAGGAACCCACTTGTATTCTGAATTCAGAGCTCTGGTCATCATTTATGGGTATGTAGTACCTTTTGAAAAATTGTTCTGTCTATACAGATTGAAAAGGTTATTTTCTTCTGTCCAGCATCCTCTGTATGTCTGGATTTAATTTCAATAAGCAAACCTTATCTAAACCTGAGAAATTTTAATTCACATCAATAGTTGTCATCAAATGCAATGGAGGATTTATCACAGGATACAGAATGTCATGGGAACACTTCACTCAGTAGTTGTTTGGAGGCATTGAAAAGGGAATTTATTGGTCTTTGTTGTGCTTTAATAGCTGCTATTTAACCCTGGTATGTAGCACCTTGCTGCTACTCATTCCCCTATAATGAGATGGGAAGAGAATCAGAAGGGTAACAGTGCAAAAATTCATTGAAAAATTCAGTTGAAGAGAGTTTAATAGATAAAGTAAAAGCTGTGTGTGCAAGCAAAGCAAAATAAATTCAATACCTGCAGTCAGCAGGGAGGTGTTTAGCCCTTTCCATGAAAGTAGGGCCCTGTCACATATAATGACTTCTTGAGAAGACAGGCACTATGACTCAAAATCGGCTCTCAACTAAAGAGTAAATATTACTGCACTTCACTTGGTTTTCAAGACAGTTACTAAAAAGCTTCCAAAGCAGAAGTAAATTTATTTAATAGAATAGTCTATAGTATGAAATCTTGAAAAGATCTCAAGGGCTGTGAATTTGTGTTTGGAGAACTGTTTCTGGACTAGACAGCATTCCACTACTTTCCTTTCAAAATGTTTTCAATTTTTGGAGACAAAGTTCAGCACTCTTTTGAAGAGAGTGTCAAAGAGCACATTACTTTAATGGGGAGTTGCCTTCATGATTCAAAAGGAGGCCTTCTCAAAAAATTATTACTCTTTTTATTTAGAGCTTTTATGTGAAATAAGCCCAGGAAATAGGGATCCTGCAAACAGCAAGTGCCTAAAACTGGGATAGCCTTCTGGGTTCATTCTCCCTAGTACCAAGCACTTTGTAAGTTCTTTGTGTTCAGTCCTTCAGGGGTTACTTGGTGACCTGAGCAATGAACCTTGCAATCCCAAGCAGTCCAACTCCAGGGAATACTTTCTAAGGTTTTGCTTGGTAGCTAAGGACCTTAAGTGCTCTGAGTCCCTAGGGCTAGGATGGTTTTGTGGGCAGATCAGCCAGTGTTGTTAGTTCCACAGAAAGCTTCCAAACATACCAGACCTTCTAAGCCAGAATTCCCAGTCACGTGGAGCTGAGACTGAGAGTTTTCAAAAACTCATGTAGGGCCTGCTGTGTAGGAGAGTCATGGCTCAGCCTGGAGCAGGGTGCCTGCAAGCCCTGCTCTCAGATGGCTCACAGAGCTGTCAGGCTCCCTGCTGAGGAGCTGCCCCTCTGGTCCCCCTAGCTCAGGAGCAGTCTGAGAGTGGACTCCCGGGAACCACAGATGCCTGAAGTTCCCACAGCTGTGAGGTCAGTGACATTCACATCCTTTTCAGCATCTTTGTTGCTACAGAGAACACAATTTTCACATATGAACACTGAAGACATTTAGCTGCACTGTTTTAATATTGCTGCATGTAACTCAAAGGTTTGGTTAGAAAAAATTTTAAGTGTGTCTTTCAATGAGATTTGGATTGAAGCCTTGTTTTTTGCATGTAGAAAGGAAATCCTGCTTCTCAGCCTGTTCTGTTTCTTACAAATTGATTGCTACAGAAGTTTGCTCATAGTTGTGAATGGGCCAGAACTTTCACTTTTTAGAATCATATTTGAAAGACCAGTCATTGTCAGAGTTCATATGGTGTTGATGTTTTTATGCAGAAAGTGAAAAAAAGTTGTGTCTTTCTTAAAGAAGGAATTAGAGTATGTGAAAATGTTTGTACTTTACATTTGATTGTTAGCATTTGAAAGAAACTTTTCCCCTTTTCCCCTCACTTCAATTTAATTCTGTTTGTAATCTAAGATAAAGGGAAGGAAAGTTAGAAAGAGGTGTCTGAAGATGAAGCAGACTGCAAACATTTTGTATCAGTATTCTTTTCACTCTAGCATCTTCTAAGATGGATGAGTCTCATGCCACTCTCTGTGATGTAGATCGGGCTACATCTTCCAGATAAAGTTCGACAGGACTTGTTAGGCAGACAATAGCAGCTTTTGACCAAGACCATAAAGAAACTAATTTGTCATAAATGTGGAGGCAGACTGCAGCGATCTTAAGAAAACCTGTTTCTTTCATCCCACAGAATTTAGTGATTACCCTTTTTTTGTAATCAGACTTCACCATCTGCAAGACTGGCCTGCTTACAGGTGCCCCAGTCTCTGTGGCTTTTCCCACTGCTATTTCTTGCACCCTTTGCACAAAGTGTATTGTTACAATATTGGGAAAATTCCAGGATCCCTGAAGTTGGAGCAGTTTTCTGATAGCAATATGTCAGAGTCATGGGTGATAACAAGCTTGATATATATAGATTTAGAAAGGCCAGCATAATTTAGCTAGTGGGGTGTGTGTGTGGGTGTGTGTGTGGGTGTGTGTGTGTGTGGGTGTGTGTGTGCCCAAAGGCCAAGACCATCTAGAATGAGGCATAAAGCCAAACAAGCTGAAATTAAGACCTGGAAAGATTAAACGTGTTTTAGGCTGACAGTCTGTGGTAAGATGCTTCAGGCAATGCACTATAGATGTGGAAATCAGATACTGGAGACAAGTCGTTCTGTAGGTAGATAGTGTGTCCTGAGGCAAGGGTGTGAGTCAGGAAACAAGGATTTCATGCCTGATGTGCTGCCTCCAGGATGTAGGTCAAGAAGAGCAGGAGCAAGTGCAGGTCATCTGGTTAGGAACAGAGAGAAGAGTGACATGGCAGGAAGCACAGATGAAGGCTGAGACATCAGGAAGGAGGTGAAAGATTTTGGAGGACAGCTGTAAGTCTAGGGACACGTGGGACCATCTGGAGATGACTACAATGGATGTCCCTGCAAACTGGCAGAAGGGAAAGATCACTGAGGTCAGTCTCCTGGACCTGCCACCCTCTGGCCAGGGCTGATTGCAGCCAAATTGGTCACACTATGGGTAGTGGGAGAAAGACTTAACAAGTCCTTGTTGTCCTTGACAACATTAATTTAACAAAATCTTCCCTTAATTCAATATGTTTAATATATTATAGACACAAATATTTAAATACTGCCAGCATAGCTTGTCTTGTCCTTGCAGTCCTCTTTCCAGGATCAGTAAGGCATAGTACTGCAAGATACACATAATTGAAATAGGCAGATTGAAGTTAACCAGTGTAAGTAATCTTATTAAAAGAATTTAAAATATTTTCATCTATAAAATTGCACCTTTGGCTGTAATAGGTATCATACTTCAGGTACATGTCTGTATAGGTCTGGATGTCCTAACCTGTGTACAGGGCTAAGCCATTAAGAAGCAGAACTGAGTTTCAGCTGATTTTATATAGATTTTGGTTCCAGTAATACTGTGTGACAGTTTTGGTGCACTGTTGATCCTTTAACCTGTGTATCTGAGTCTCAGCTTATGGCAATATTTTTGTTGAGGGTCTATAGCTGTTAATTCCACCACAAGAAAATAAAAATAGTTCAAATACATAGAATGAATCTGTGTTGTTAAAGGTTTGTTGTGAGTAAGGTAATAAAGATCTTGCTGATGTCTGTGGATGAAGGCTGAGAGAGCAGAAGTTTGTGCAAGGTGATGTTAGTTTTAAAATAAAATTTATTATTTTTTTATGATGACTATTCTTCAGAAGAAAATGAAATGGGATTCTGAGTGCGGATAGTTAATTCCTGAACTGCTTATTATTGTTTATTATTTCAAAGGTCTGAACATTCGTTTGAATGGACCTTGTAAAAGTAGTGTCCATGGGAACTTTTGAAAAGTAGAATGGAACTTTCTCAGTATGTTTATGTTAGCATGTCAATCATGAGCAGAAAAACCCAAGGACTCAAGCAACAAGATGACTCAAAAGTCATCTCTTATATCTTTGGTTTTAGGAAACAAAGTAGAGAGAAAATCAAGTTTTGTAGGATGATCCTGTTTTATTTCTTTCCAGACACAATTTTTTTTGATAAATTCTAGGAAATACTGTACAGTTTACTTAGCATATCAAAGATTCTAGTTTTGTTATTTGGGTTTTCAGATATTTGCTTTTATAACTAGTGAAAAATACTTTAGTATTGATCCTATAATGATGAGAAATGTTTCATTTGATGGTTCATTTTGTACATTTGTAGTGAGATATAATTAATAAAATTTATATTTGGAAATAAAATTGATTTTAAAGTTTTCTATTGCATCTCCTTGGGCATCCTTATGTGATCATATTTAACATAAATTTTTTGAAAGTCTAAGTGTCCTAGTTTCCAGCTAGAAGTTGGAAACAACACTAAATTGTAATTCTTCCAATTAAGAAAGAATATGTCTGTGTTGTCAATGAAAAAATAATGGTGTTCTGGCCAGGTCCCATGGTTGTTCCTTCTGTAGAGATTTTTCAGACAAGACGTATATTCACCGTATAAACAAAGTGTCTCTGAGTGTACTGCTCGCATTCCAGTTCTGCACAGACCTCTCTCAGACTTCCTGGGGAAATGGAGAAAGCTTTCTTGTGGCAGCATATTGGTTTTCTTTCTTGTGTACTCTAGCAAATTTCATAACTAACTTTTCAGTGATGTAGTCCTGCTGCTTGTAAAAGTGGTGTAAACTCTGTGTAGACAAGGAAGGGTAAGGTTAGAATGAAGAAGTGCTAGAAGTGCCAGAGCCAGGTACTGACTATGGTTTCAACTTACTCTCCCAACATAGATGCAATCTGAGGGCTATGCTGTCTTTTTAATTCCTCCTCTTGTAATTTCTTCATGGTTAATCACATTCTGGAAAACTCAGGGAGGTTTTCCTCTACTTTGCCTCTCAAATAAACTTTTTTGGATGGTTGCCTAAGTCATAGCCCTATGTCCCATTAAAGCTAATGCTAGTGCCTTCTACTAGAGTTGTTAGTGCAGGGAGCATAATAACTGTAAAGGTAGGGAATTTGCTAATAAAGAAACCCACATTGTGGTTTTTGTAATGCTTCAGACGAAGTTTCCTAAAACAAAAGTAATTCCATTTATTACTTTTGGCCTGTTTAAACAACATTGATATAAATATAACTTGTACAAAAACCTGAGTGTACGGTAACTTATTTCTTGATATATTTAAAGACAAAAATCCAGAAGAATTAAAATCACTTTTGTTTATAATGCTGCTGTCAAAATCAAATGCTTTTAGTCTTAGCAGGATGTATGCTCATCCTTAATTTCTAAACTTCCTTCCATTTGAATCCTAGTGTTTCAGCTTTTATCTGGGGAGGTGGGAAACCTGACCTTTCCGTGAGCCAGCCAAATGCATGTCTTCTTCATGGCTTACACAAGGCATGTCAGTTATGCATTTTGCCACAGTTTGTAGCTTTAAACTGAGCAGCTGTTGCCTGACTGTTAGTTTGGACAAGTGCAGCGTGGAGACTTGTTGTGGAAGTACCTGCTCTTCTGGCATTTCAGGAGGAATCTAAGATTCAATGGAAGGCACATTTGCTGGTAAGATTTGCCTTTCTGTGGCTTGTAGTACCCAGTTCTGATTACATACAGGGAGTTAGTGTTAGTTTTATTTCCAGAGAAGTAAATTGCATAACGATTTTCTAATCTTACGTTAGATCTGTAAATGGCTGCATTTAATAATAGTACTGTAAGGGCACGAAACTGTTTCTAGGTGGAAAATGAAGTAAGGATTTAATATAAGCAATATGAAATAATGTTCTAACTGTTGTAATATTACTGTTGTAATATTTTGTATTTCAGCTTGTTTGAAATGGAATGCAATATTTTGAGTAATTTAGACAAATTGCTTTGCATTTATTTGGTTTACATTGCAGCTATTTTGATATTAAATTATGTTGTGGAACATTCCTTTGTTTCTTATTCCACACAAAGCAAGTGTCTGTTACAAAATTGCTGGACAAAATATGAATTTCAGTATTTTAAAAAGTACTAGAACAAAGTAAGTATATTTTTCCTAAGTATATAAATTATTCAAATGTTACAACTTAGTAACATGTTTTTGAATGTTGCTGCTTTTTTCTTTAGTGAGCTTTTCTTCTTGGATCTCATTGTACAAGTTTATAACTTGCTACAGTTTTTGTTTCATGGTTGCTTAAGGAAGTTTCCTTTTTTCTACCTTTCTGAATGACATGTGTGCATAGCAGCATGTAAAAGCAATGTTTTGCTCCTAACTGGTCATAAGGAAACACCTCTATTTGCATGGCTTTTTAAAGTGGCATCTGTAACTTGAATGGAGGTTCATAATATTTTACTCTGTGAAAGGAATGTCTTTTATGTGCTTAACTCTCCCGTTTCCCTAATCTGGCTGTTAGCTAAAGGCTATGACAAACATTCACCATTCAAAGTGATAGCACCCCATTGCAGTAGGAAGGTTGTCTTGGTTGTCAACACTGTTATTCTCACCTCAGTGATTTAAGCAGCACAGAAAAAAAGCACCAATTTTTCTTTGGGCATAATTGGTTTAACTTTTATTTAAGAGGATTCATATTGACATAGTTTTCAAATGGTTAAGTATTTGCTTTTGAAATACTAGTTATGTACATAAAATGTTGCTACATATTTTAGTAATTCTGAAATAAGTAATTTGCCAGGAAGATTTTTCAAGCACAAATTGAAAATGTTTCAATGCAAGAGTAGAAGAACTAGAATACAATGCTAGAAGTACTTTTAATTTTTCTTGAGCTTAATTGTAATGGCTTTGCACAACTCTACACTAATTGCATATTTTTGTCTACATTTCTCATGGTCTTAGTGAGACAGATTTCAAGCACACTTTCAGCTTTCTTTGTAAGTGTTGAGATCTAGCAAACAGGTAGATCTGATGCTGTTGCATTAGGTCTCCTTGCCCCCGTTCATGGGCTGGAGTGGTGTCTTCTGAGAGCATTTTTCTTTGAGGGTGAGAAAGAATTCTCAGTCTGGAAAATGTCAAATGTCTTTTACTATGTTACTGTTAACTTTAGAGAAGATTCGATCTGGAGTTGTTCACCTGTATTTGCTTGTTCAAATTTAAATTACAAAGCTCAGCAGAGAAACACAGCAAAATGGTCTTGTGGAGGACTAGGAGATGGACTAGATGATCCTTGTAGTCCTTTCCATCTCAGCATGTTCTGTGATTCTGTGGAAAAATTGCTTTAACATGGATATTTCCTTTCAAAAGTGTAACTTATTCTAAAAATTATTATACAATTTTTTTCAAATAAATTCCTTTTCTTATGAGTTTCTAGAAGTTTCAAGTTGGAATTCAGAAGAATTCAGATTTGAAACATCATTAATCTTTGGGACTTTATTCTGAAAATAGCTATATCTAAAAAGAAAGCTTTTGCCATATTTGCTGTGGAGGGGTAGTTCTGTTCTTATGTTGGCACGGGCACTTGACTGATAAAATGTAATTAACATTTTAGGAGCTTATTTGTGGTATCACAATTTAAAGCACCATGAAATAGTTTTGTTATTATTTAAGCTGAAATGACTTAAATTTGAAAAAAAAATCTTAGAAGTAGAATTTTCTTCTTTCTAGGTTTTAGCTATTCATAATATGCAGTTCTGCAATTGCCGTGAAGTAGAAGGAATCAAATTAAATTCATGTCTACCTCATAGCTATAGTATTTGTGGATATAAAACCTCCTAATAGCTACTAACAAACCTTTTAAATATGGATTGAGCACAAAAAAGAAGAGATGCTGCTTCAGGTACTGCTTGAAGGTTGTGGTAGGATTTGCATACAAGGTCAGTCTTTGGGAGAAGACTTCAGGTATTTTTTATAATAATATACAGAATGAATTTCTCTAAAAAAGACATCATGGAAAAATGTAAATATATTTTGAATTCTTGTTTGCAAAGATAAAACTAAAACGGTGTCAGTAACTAGGATTTCTGTTTGCTTCCAAAACCCCAAAATACTATACTTTCTTTTGTTCAAGAGAAAAAAAACAAACTGACAGATCCTTCAAAAACCAAAACTTTTTTTTGAACATCAAATATTGGAAAATATTTCAGAAATCTTGAGCAGGAAGAAAAGGTTTAGTGATTGCATGGATGCTGGTACATTGAATTTGAAGGCAGGAGGGTAGTAACAGCATGTTGTTTGGGAAAGTAAGAAAGCTCATAGAATTACAAAGCCTGATGTCAATGGAGACATTTAGCTGGTCTGACATCTTTCTAACTTGTCTCTGTTTTAAGCTCAGCAGTTGAAAGACAACTGTGCTACTGTACAGCTTTCTGAAGAAGCCTGAGACCTACCATCCATCCACATGCCCAGCTTCCACAGTGGTCATTGACACTCCAAGATAAAGAATGATGCCATTTTTGGTTTGAGTTTGTCTGTCATCAAGGACCAACCATTTGTTCTTGTTATGCATTTTTTCTGCTGGATTTAATTATTTTAAATCTGATTTATTTCCCTTGTTGAAAGGTGCTTAAATATCTACTACAGTTAAGTTTCCTCTCAATTTCACTTTATTGAACTGAAGTTATGCATTTCTGATCTAAATCTCTTTCTCTGGGCCTCACTATTCAAGCCTGTATTAATTTTATAGCTCTCTTTACATACTCTGTAGTTTGCCTGTGTCTTTAAAAAATGCAGAAAAGATAACTGTGTATTATTGGTATCATCCTTGATCTGTGCTGGGGGACCTGTTTTTGCCAGCCTCACCTCCTAGAAATTCATAGACAAAAATTAGTTTTAGAGTCCCATCTTATTCCTTCAGAGCCGTTAACTTTAGGAAAGCAAAACTCCTTTTCATACACAGGATTTGCAGTTCATATGACAAGAATATTTCCTATTTCCAATAGATCTATCATGTGTACAATAACCTGACTACTTGCTTTTCTGTTGAAGTCAGGTAAAATGCTTAACTGCCTTGGAATAGTCCTGGAATAATTTGAGTTGGAAGAGACTGTGCTGGTCTTAAAGACACATGTGCTTTATTTTCCTAGTTGTTTTATTTTCTTGCTACATAAACAATATTATTGTTGACTCTAACTCCATTTAAAGCCTTAACTGAAATGCAGGTAGCAATAGCACCACAGGGAAGGAAGTATTAATTTTTGCTATATACTTTTATGGAAAGAATGAATTGCATTTGAGGTCTTCAGGTTAAGGGAGATTTCTTAAAATCTGAGGAAGGTACTAGTTTCAAGTTCGTTTTCAGATGGTAAAATCACTAGCTTTCAAAGTTTTCCTGTTAGGAAAGGACTACAAACACCCTTTCTAGTATAATCTGCTAAAGCTTAATGACAAAGACACAATTCATTAAGGAGTCTTGTGACTGTTTAGCACAGCTTTTATGTAGTAAGTGTATTAATCCTGTGAAAGCCACATGTAATAAATACTTACTTTTTTTTTACAAGATAGCTGGTTTCAACAGTATAATATATATAACTATACTCTGAACACAATCTTGTATAAATGTATCTTTATTAATTTACCTTATGTTGCCTGAATGGCATAAACTAAGCAAAAACAATTATAGAAAATAGTTACTTATATAGCTGCTTGTAGCAGGGCTTAGTCTAAGGACAGCTATAGCAATCTGCTAGCGAAGTTGTAAAAAAGCTTGCAAAGATACATAAGTACTTAGAGCATTTATATTTGAGGTAGGAAGAAGTAAGTAATATTGAAGCAAGTCATAGATGTTGAGATTGTTTAGATCTCTATTATGAAGTTAAAGTTGATTTAATATTTTGTGTAGTCTATTGTTTTACTTCTTTTGGCTCAGACATGTGCCTGCCCTGTTCTCTGCTGTCTTCTGTATTCCACTAATCCCTCTCTGGCTTAAACTCCTGCGTCGTAGAACAGATTTCAGTTCTAAATCTTAATCACACAAGCTCCTCAACTCTGTAATTTAAAAACATATGAAAGAAAGAATCAAAATATTTTCAGCTTTGACTTTTTGGCAATTCTTGTTATTGCGATGACTTTTTTTTTATTAAGCTACATAATATTTTTGCTGTCTCAGTAGTGCAGATTCTTTCTTGGACTTCAGAGTTTTATTAAGCATATCAGCATTTCCACTGGTATCTCACCTGGCCATGTCTGTACTGCCTGGCAGTCATGGCTCTCTGAAGTGGTGAGGTAGCCCACAGTGCCATTGGTCCTTTAGTCCTTGATATAGCCACTGAATATATGTGACTGTGCATTTGATGTGTTCTGTATGTCTGTAGAAGGACCATGATTATGTTGACCTGAGTTTTGCTGTGTATTTCTCTTTTGGGCTTTAAAATGCCTCTCAGCATCCTTTGAGTTGTGCTTCTGGCACAGCCTTTGTGATTCCAGAAACCTTGCTAAGAATAGCTGACTAGTAGCAATACTTTCTTAAAAGAAAAACTGGCATGGTATAATACTTATATAACATCATGAACGTGACTTACTATGATGGGAAGTTGTGAATTCACGTTAATCCTTTATAAAAATAGCATATAAATTTTCCTTAGCTTCCCATCAACTTCCTCTTTAGAAAAATCATCTTGTTAAGGATGCATGCTGTTACAATGATTTCAAAAATTTTCTGGTAATTGGCATAATTAGATGCTTGCATTGAAAGACAGCTTTCAAAATCACCTTTTAAAATTTGGAAATTCCATTCTAAAGTAAGGAATATCTTCTTTCATGTAATTCTGCAAACTTAATACAGAATACTTTCTTTCACTCAGTAAGTTTAGCAATGGCAGTTGGACTTATCCAGGTATTGAACTACACTGGAAACTTGCATTGAAATTGCAAATAAGGAAAAAATGTGAGACTAAGAAGATTGCTGCTATTCTAGGCAGAAAGATTGGTTTTACTCTTCCTGAATTATGAGAGAAAGTAGTTTACGAAAGAAAACAGCTGAATTACTTCGTTTCTGAAAAAAGAAAAAAAACAACAGTGTGGCAATAATTTTACTTTATTCCTCTGTAGTTACATACTTTCCATTTTTAGGCTTATTTCCTCAGTTGTATTTTAATCCTACAGAAAAAATGCTAATTTGACATATTGCACATTTACAATACATATTCACCAATGAGCTTGAGGAAAGACTGTGTCTGAGGAAGAGAAAAAGAACATAAACTAATCCATGCTAAAATAAACAATAAACATGTTATAGGAAAGCCATCTGTGTTTTGCCTGCGTGGATCCCTTTGCATTTTGTGCATTGTACTTGCTGTCCATGGAGCACTTTCCAGGTGAATTTGACTAACTGCATTGGCAGACTCCTCTGGAGGTTCCCACAGCTTTTATCTGCTGTGTGTCTCCATCTGCTTGTTTCTTTGATATTGCAGAATCTATGTGGAAGAAACATCTTATGATACTACAATTTTTTCTCCCTTCCATTAAAGTCTGTTAAGGAACATAGCTTTTGTCCTGGGGGCACTCAACCCAGGATATAAGTATCCATATATAGGTATAGATATCCCATATATAGATATAGATAGCATATCCATATACAGCCCATAATATTGTATTTCTCAGAAATAGCTATTAATACCAGCTTTGAAGATAGTCCACTTTTAGTTCCAAACACAGGGGAATAAAAGTAAATAATATGTAGAATACAGTGGTCCCAAATAGTCTAGTTGGTAGTGACCTACATATTATCTAGTCCAACTGCAATAGCTAGCCTTAATTCTTTTAAACTAAAAATTAAAAGATTATGCTTGTTTTTATCGAGAAATACACGTGAGGATTACAGCAAAGACATCAGCTGTGATTTTGCCTCTGTGTTTCTGTGCAGTGTAAACAGGACACAGACCAAATGGTGTTTTATAGGCAGACACCTAAGGAGGAGTAGCACAGCTCTGGCTGTGTTGGGGTAGAGCAGGGATAGCTGCCCACTGTGCCAGTGTTCTGCAGGACATGCCAGAAGAGCCAGGGATTTGCTGCACAGCATTCCCAGGTCATCATCATTTAATGGCAAATTCATTTTCACATCTTCAACATCTCCCTCTCTTTTTGACCAGTTTCAGTGAATACTTTTTTAGTATGTCTTAAAATACTTTAAAGCCATTTCTTTAATAATGAAGTGTGAGTGCTGAATGGTTGTGAATTATGGATATTAGCTTTGCTCTTCACCCTGTTATGCAATCCATCAATTTATTTCCAGTTCATAATTTTTCTCTATTTTTAGCATCTTTTTCAATTAGTGTCCTTGGTTCACTCATTTATTCTTGTGTGAGAGAATATTTTCATTTTTTACTCTACACTGTGAATTTTGAACTAGGAGATATAATTACTACAGTATTTTTTTAGCAACATAGAACTCACTGTTCTTATTAACTCTTTGTTAAGTGTCTTTATAAATTATAGTACTGTCTTTAACAGTATTTTGAAAGGCCATATTGTTCTTTTTAGGTTCTTCCTGCGGTACACTGCTGATGCAAAACTATTATCACAATAGTTTTGTGGTGTTCCATAGCAGATTTTTGACTGATGCCTTAATAAGTCATGCAGTTTTCTCTGGTGTGTCTTAGGGCGTTTCTATGTGGATGTTTTTGTTTAAATACAGGTATATTCCTGGATTTTGTTTTTGTTAGAAATCTAAAAACCTTGGATATCAAATTAAATTATAGCTGCTACAATAAATCTCCTATTCACAGAATGTTCTCATCATCAGGGAATATTCAGTACACACAGTAGAGTCAGTAATCAAATCCTCACCAAAACTAAGTGGCGAAGGTGTGGATTCTGTAGAGGTTGTATTTATATTATTCAAAGTGTAATATAAAATAAGTGAAAAATGTTGCTTAGCAGATTATACAAAGGTATTTTGTACACAGGTGCACAAATAACAGTATCTGCTGTTAGTGGTTCTGTTCTCTATCCATTCTCTGTGAAATAGTTATGTAGAGGACAGGTCTCAAGCAAACTAGTGTTAGGAACAGATTCTGTTTAGGTAACTGCAGAAAGCAAGGCAGAATGATGAAAACTCTGAGCTGATTGAACATTTTCCAAGTGTATTCCATTCCTTTAAAATTCTTTCACTGCTAAGCTTCAGGGCTTAAATTGGGAACATGTAATCAAGTGTTGTTTTTACTGGATGTGGCTTGGATTAATTTTGTTCCAATAATCAGTAAGAATAATAACCAAAACACTTATGCAGCAGATTTGCCTGCCCTTTGGTCTGTGTGGAAAATCTGGTAGTGTGTCTCATGCACCTGATTGTCTTTCGTTTGAAGATTTAAAAGGCAAGAAAAAGGAGTCTTAAATATTGTATACTTATCAGATCTTACTTAATTCTCATGTTATTATTTGATATAATTATACTTAAAGTTAAGTTCTCAGATTGGCATTGTTCATCTTATACACTAACACAAGTGGCAGTTTTGGTATTTGTTTCCTTTCATACGACACTGAAGCCATAGGAAACATTCTTACTATTTTTACCTTGAAGGACTATATTTAATGATTGTTTCCTTAATTGAAGCACTTTTCATTTGAATAGTTATTTGAACTTGAGCATTCCTGTGCAGTATTTGAGAAACTCATCCAGATTGGAGCAGACAACTCCTCTTTCCCACCTATCCTTGAAGGGTCACTGTCATATACAATCTGATCTTCAGGATAAGACCAAAGTAAGGAATGTGATGCTTTTTACAAAATGTGTTTCTGAGGCTCTTAAAGCCAAAAAAGAGTTTTAATTTCTGCTTGTGGCAATTTTTAAAGGTTGTTCAGCAAGGTGCAAACTTCAAGAGATCATTAATTAAATGCAGGGATTGCTGATGTCAAAGTCCAAAGCAGTCAGGCTAGAAAGAAATGCCTCAAGGCTGAGGGTCTGAAACATAGAAAATGCCTCTTGTTGCATTTTTACAGTTATTTACTTTATGAATGCTATATTTTTCTGCAGTTACAGTTTGTATAGTCTTTGAAAATTAAGAAGTTCCTGAAACAGCACCAAAAAAGAAAATATAGAAAATCAGTGTCATAAACCCTTGGTTTAATGGGTACCTAACTTTGTATACATCTTATTTTTAACATCCTTCTTTTCCATAGGTGTGTGTATATATATTCTCAAGCTACAATTTTGTTTGCATTTTCTGCCATACTCATTAATTTGTAAGAGTTCATTTTTAAAACTGAAAAACTTCTGCATTACATAAATGGAAAAAATAGAAATAAGATTAATTTTTAGTGTCTTGATCAAAATACTCAAATATTGGAAGCTGATTTGAGATTCTTGCACTCTGTCTAATCACTGGATATTTCTCCATTGCAACATTAACTCAAAGTTGTATGCATTTTAATTTTTTGAACAGCCTCTCCTGCTTTGATTTTGGACATGGTTTGTATCAGTTTTGGGAGGTGAGCTTAAACCTTGAGTTCTGCTTTAACTCAAGCAGTAACAAATTCATTTTGCAGTAAGAATTGCACAGTTCTTTTTCTACAACACTCTTTTCTTCCAAAGTAAACTCATAAATCCTCCCTTTTGACCATTTTGTTCTTATGGGCTGCAATTTATCTGGCAATTTACATGTATATTTGTTTAGTATTTGAACTTAATATTCCATATGCTATGCTGTATTTATATTCAGATCTTAAAAGGTCTTGAATATACATGCTGCAAGGGAGCCCTCCTGCTGGTGTGTTGCTGAAGTCAAAATCCTGTTAGTCTACCACTGTGACAGCCTTTAGGAGAAAAAGTTATGAAATATGTGTGAAAGTGGATGATTTCTGAAATCATTCAGGAATTTTGCAAAGGAGGGGATTCATTAGATGGGATTTCATTGCAGGAAAATAATGAAAAACCCGAAAACACTTAAACAGTACTTGTGGTGGTGTTGTATTAACCTCTTTCCAGCGTTTTCACAAATCTGTTTCACTATGATATAAAGGTGTAGATTTAGAAGATCAGTCATTATGGCCCAGAATCCCTTCACTCAGCCTTCCTGGTGATAGTTGTCTCTGAAGGAATGAAATCTTGTGTCTGGTCTTGCACAGTGCGTGCTGCAGCATGCCACAGCAAGACAGATGGCATGTTGCTATCAAACAGCTTTTGGGAGCTAAATTTCAGCCAGCCAACCAGACATTCACAGTCTATCTACCAAATTATAATTAAACCTTCTTCTGGCAGGTGCTCTGAAATCAGGATATGGTTTCATGAGTTACATCAGTAGGTGAAGGTCCCCTAAAATAGCAGGATGCAGGTGGCCCATTGCCACACATGTAGGCTGGAAGCAATAAAGCTGCTTTCTGATTAAACATGTAGATGGTATAGATGGATCTCCTCAGACTTCTGGCAGCACTGCTGATTCATCTCTCCATAATGTAAGTATGTCTGTGTTCAGCCAAACCCTGTGTAACACAGGGTGCCCTTTGTAGCAGAGGTGTCCATTTGCTGTCCTGTTAGTCTCAGGGTCATTTGTTACATCACTGCCTTCAAAGCCTATTATTTCTGGTGCAGAAGAAATGTTTACTGGCTGGGGTTAACATGCAAAAACCACATTGATTCTTATGCAGATATTCTGGAGCCATTCCTAGTTGTACTTTTCTGCATGAGAATGCAGTCTCAGCTCTTTGCTAGCTGCCCTGAAAATGGAAAGGAATTGGAAAATCTGCATCAAATTGGATAAATTTTGTCCTGAGATCTTCTGATTTTGCAAAGTCAAAATGAATGTTATGCTGCTACTCGTTGTATCTTTTTTCTTGGGAGTTTACAGCTAGAAGAAAACCCAGTGAATCTATTTATTATGGACAGGCCTGTGATTGTTTGTATCAGCTGTAGCCAGTACTAGCCAACCTGCATGCAGAGGAAATGGTTGGTTAAATGTGTTGGCAGTGTATGGTAATTCAGAGACAAGTAGCCAAGTTCTCTTGTATGCTGCAAAATATTTCCATGAATGACTCAGTCTAGTGGAGTGGTAAAAGCCCTTGGATGCACTTCCAGAAATCTGAGCAGCAGTGTGGATGTAATTACACAGGGCAGTGTAGATGTACACGAGGGATGATGGGAGCCAGGCATGGCAGCTAAGGTGTGGTGAAATCATGGTGATGCTTTGAATTCCTTTCATATATTATGTCAGTGCTCGGATTTCACAGGATATTCTGAGTTGGAAGGGACCTGGAAAGATCATTGAGTTCAGCTCTAAAGTGAATGGTCCCTGCAGGGATTAAACACACGACTTTGGTGTTATTAGCACATGCTCCAGCCAACTGAGCTAGTATCAGTATATCTAGCTTAGAACCAGGATCTTCTAATCCAGCCATAAACAGAATGTAAATAGGTTTTCAAGCTCATACTTACGGGTAGGAACTTCAAAAAATGTAAGGACTGCTATGTAATTGTTAACTCAAAGTTAATATATTAATAAATAGTTCATGCTGATCATCTTTAAATCTACTTTACAGTCTGAATTAATGTTTTGATGTGCATAGGTTTTACCCTGTAAAAATGTTTACTCAACTTTTTTGGTGGTTAAAGGAAAAAAAAATACTTCCCATGCATGTGAATCTCAACTGTCCTAATAATTATGTCACTTTTTTGGACAACTTAGATTTGTTTCAAGTCAGAAATTGTATAGGCAGGTCGTATCTCTAACTATACAATACTTTCACCTTTGTATTTTATGAGATTTCATGTGATTGATGCTATAACTGTGAAATTTTTAAAGTGTGTTCCGAGTCTGGTTTTCAAAACTGAACTCTTTCCCAGTTCCTAAAGCAAGAAGTGATTTTAGGGGTAAGTGACTGTTGTTACAATCACTCCATATCTTTGTTTTTGCTGAATTCCACTATGCAGTCAGTTCATGAGTCAGGATTTGTGGTATATAACGTAATTTAATTAATTTATACTTCAACATGCTAGTTGCCTTTAAAAAAAATCCTCTCCAGAGATCTCATAAATCTGTTCAGCAATAAAATCTCAGCCTCAGTAGAATTATCTGTGTGTTAGTTTCAGGGTGTTCTAGTTCCAGCAAAATTCTTTTCTACAAGTGATTTCTACCCTTTTTCTTTTCTCTTTGTACTATAGAAACTATTGCTTCTTTCACCTGGTCCAGTGTGGTAACTTGCTGCTGCTCCCCAAGAGAAGATCACCTTCTCCAATGTCTTGCTATTACTATGATTGAATTAAACTCAAAGCAGGCTTTCTTGAACTAGCTGTGAAGTTTGCTGTTTCTATTCCAAACCTGAAAAGGAACCTGTGCCATCAGAGTGCACCAGTAATATTACTTGGTCTAATTAAAAAAAAAAAAAAAAAAAAATATATATAGACTCTAGTTCATCTGCATTTCTTCAGGTTATCTCCGTGTGTTCTGCTTGCTGATGCTTAGGTTATAATGAACTCCAATTTTATTAAGTGCCAGTACCCTGTAGATCAGAGCTCCCCTGCTAATAATAATTTCCACTGTGTGCTGATAGGCAGTTTTAAGAGGTAACCCATATTGCTAGATTTAGGTATATGGATAGAGAACCTGTGCATCTTCTCATTCTCTGGTTACTTGACTCAAAAGCAAATTTGAAGATTAATCAGATTTATTGATTTCAGTGGTTTCTACAGTGAAATTGAACTTGAACTTGATCCTGTTCTGTATCAAGCTTCCCACTAAGTTAAATATCAAGCTCTTTAATACTGGACTGAGATGTTTGCAATCAAAATTGATAACGGTGAATTCATGTTCATTAAGGGAGAGAGAGAGGTATTTTTAATTAGATAGAACAGAAACAGGAAATTAAGAAAAGCTTGTTGGCTTGGTTATTAAGGTACTGAGATATGTTGCATCCAAGAGACAGCAAACCAATACTATCCCAGTTAGGCTGATCTGTCCTAGAAGCTGATATTCAATTACACTGCCATATATTGCATAGATATCTTCTGCTTAGGGGAGCTTTTATTGCATTTTTCCTTTTTTTTTTTTAACTGAATTGATCCACATTTTATATATTGCCAGCTGTTCATCTGTGTCTATTTCTTAATTTTTTTTTCTGTGGTCAGTTTTTATTTTCTCACTGTACATGTAATCCATGTGTTCTCTTAAAGCACATGAACAATTTGGAGGATTTTTGTAGCATAGCTTACTAAAAAGGCTTCTATTATAATCCATTTATTGCACACATTTTAATACCAGCAGAGAAAATTATTCCTTCAAGATTTTTCTATACTTTCAGTTACATTAGTATAATGTAATGGAAGCAAAGTCTATAATCAAAAAACTGTCTAAGTTAAAAGATGTTATAATAGGTGGAATAATTACTTCTATTCTTACAGGTATTGAAACCCATTTTTTGCTTTAGAAATTTGTCATAATCACAAGATCTTTGCCAGTAGCCTTCTAGAGAGTGAACGTGTTGTTAGTGATTGTAATTTTCACTTTACTGCTTTAAAACTGTTTTTTGAATGTAGAGAGAGAATACTTTTTTTAAAAATCAAAGTAAATGTAGAAAGAAAAGGACCTAAAAATAAAATCAAGACAGAAATCCAGTTACTGATTTTTTTCAGTTCATCAAGCTTCATTGAAAGTAGATTTTCCTATTCTAGGCGGGCTCATTCTTTTGAGATTGCATTCATTTAAAAAATGCAGTGACTTTTCCCTGGCACTCTGTGTTTTTCTCCCATTCTCAAAAGGATTCTTTTGTTAGAGAAGAGACCTCTTTGTTCCCATGGGCATCAGCAATGATTAAGTCAGTCCACGAGTCCTTTGTTAAAGCTAAGCAGAGGTTATCTTGTTTTGATTAATAGAAGCAATACTTGCTATGCTAGAGATTATCTGCTTCAGATGTTTATCAGCAAGATAAGCAAAGCTACCAATTTAGGCTTTAGGTAACTTCAAGTGAATAGTTTGAGTCCTCATTTTCTTGTAGTATTTTTAGCATTAACTTGATGTGGTAGAACACAAAAACCTGGTTTCATTTAGTGCAGCAGCAGTAGCTAATTTTAGTGAGGATTGTATCTTGTTTAACTGTTTAAAAAACTACTGTGCTTTTGCCTCAAACAAGTTCCATTCTGCAAGTTACTCTAAGAACCTGGCTGTTCTTTAAAGTGGAGAAAGATACTATGGGTTTCCTGCAGAACATAAACTGAAAACACAAAGCTCAAGGATTTGTGTATTAGACTGGATAAGGAGTTTTATAGCAGAAACAGATCTGTTCCTGGAGTGAAAAATGGTAGAAATCTGAAGTGTACACACACAAAAAACTGAAAAGATAGTTCAGGGAAAATAACTAGTTTAACACAGGCAAAGAGACAGAAAAAGGAATGGACTTTCATACAGAGTGTAAATCATGGAAGGTGGTGAAGTTGAGAATAAAGATCCTGGATTTTCTGTGATAAAGCACAGAAGACTGGAATGAGAAAAGATAAAATATCTGAATCTGGAGGGGTAAATTCTGCCAACAACCAAGACTTGCAAAGATGTGAATTATGGAAGAGTTAAATATTTATAGGTGTAGAAAAATAAGTTATTCTACTTACTTAGATAAGTTATTTCTACTTCTTCAGTATTTATAGCCATACTTTAACCGTGAGCTGTGTGCCTTAAGATTTCTGTTTAGTGTGTGTTTCTCTCCTTGGATGTCAGCTGCATTTTTGCTGTAGCTGCCTGTTCCATGGGCTCTCACTTTACAGTGAGAATTTACATAAATTTCTTCCAGTTTAATGAAGAATTGAGAAATGCTAGTTTGAAATTCAGTGTTTTGAATCAGGAAGTGTTTTATTTATTTTCAGTCTTCTTCCAAATCCAGAAATACTAGTGGCTGCTCTTGAATCATCTTGGCTTAAGTTCCATGAAAAGATTTTCTTTTTGACAGCTTCATTTTTTCTGTTACAGTGAAGCTGGGTTGTGAAGATTTAATTGTGAAAGATGAGTTCCATTAAAAGTAGCTATGCTAAAGGTATTCAAAAGCCCTGCACTAGCTTTCTGCTGGATTTCATCAATAGGCAGTCTAGTGAAATCCAGTTCTAATGAGATATTTATTCCTAGTGGTTCCTGGCAGTATCAGGACTTGTTTTAGAGCCAGCCATAGCTACGATCACTTCGTGGTGTTGAGCTTTGTTCTTAGATGGGAGAGGTTGTACTAAGTGGAGCCTGAAGGGTGATTATATTTAGGCAATGTAATGTGTAAAAGATCATGATCAGTGATCTAGCCTGTTGCAAATTCAGTGTCAACTTTTGCCGGGTTTTGAGGTTTTTGTGCCTAGTGTAGTTGGTACTGTGATGGAGATGGTGAATTATTAAGAATGCACCTTTAAACCTCATCAACAAACAATGCAGAGCAGCTCATCTTCACTCTTACATTATCTCTTTCATAGTCAATAGGTACTTCTTACAGAATTATATCTTCCTTTCCTGCCATATTGACAGCTATAAGGCATTTACAACTGTACTTACCCAAAAATGTTGCATTTACAAAGCACCGGTATCCCACAAATGGCATTGTCCATAGTACTTGCTCTGTCTCTTGTGGTATGTGGTCACCTGCAGCCAGGCTGTGATCTGAGTTGTCTGGGGCAACTGGCCTTTCTTGACCTCAGTGATTGTTCCAAAAACTGGATGTTTCTGACAGCTACAGCTTTTTACTAATTGGGATGTGCTAGTTGCCTTTTGGGAGTGCATCTTCTGGTGCACTTTTGTCGGAAAAGGATTCACTTATTTTGCACTAAGACTAAACTAAAGCACAGTAAATGAGGATGCTTTGGAGATTCACTTCAGAAGTCCATTTGTGATCTAAAATAAGTGTGCAATACAGACACCAACCAAACGCCCTCACTTTCAGTGGTGAGCCACAGGGGAGGCTGGTGCTGGCTGTACTTCCTCTGCCTTGAGTGGGAAGAGCTGTCATGCATGTGGAGTCAGTGAGGCACTGTGACATCTAGGGAGCAAATAGGTTTTGGTGGGTGTTTGTGAGATGCTTTCCATATCACCCTCTAACTGAGATAATGCTGGTTGTGAGAGTGACAGTTCAGTCCATATATGTAAAGCATGTGTAAATATATAATCCTTCTAATAAAAAATGAACATTGTATATTGCATTGTTTTCATTTTGGCATAAGCTCGTGTTCTGTTGCAAAGTCAAGAACAGTGCACACGAGCTTTTAGTGCTTTTTATTACAAAACCTCTCTGTGCAGACTGAAGCGAGAAACAGAATTGGAAGTCTTACAAAGAATTGAAGCAAACACAACTGAAAGGGAGCCCAGAAGCTAATTGCAATCCACCTGTTGCCCAAACCAGCAGTGACATGTCAGTGGTGTTCTTAACTGGCTTTTTCCTTCTCAGTCTTTCCTGCAGGTGTTCAGTGACAGATTTCCCAATATCTGCAGATACTGTGCAGTACTTCTTCATTAGCACCAAAGTTAAATATGTTCCCCACTGTATTACCAAGATACTGCTTGTTGCAAATTAATCCCATTGCGTTTTTTCCTTGCTGGTCTAGACAGAAACAATTTGTCTTTGTTCTTTCAGAATTCTCTTCTGTATTTGAACATTTCTCAATAGATTCTGTTAGCCCAAAGACTTTATTTAGGGCTACAGTGATTTATCATTTGACTTTCAGTTGAATTAAGAGTATTCAGAAAAGCCAATTTTCTGTCTTTTCAATTTCCCTCTGATTAATAATAGTTTGCACAAAATGACTGAGTGGAAAACTCATGTAGCATATTTTATGTTTATTACAAGCAACTGAATTTTAATCAGTCATTATGAACTTGGGTATTTTCTTTTTTAGAGAAAAGAAACGATGTTTGCACCATTTGTCAAGTGAGAGCTTATACATATATTAAAAAAATTGGGTAAGAGTTAGATCCAAGGTGTACTTACATTATGTGTGGAAAAAATCTCAAAAGATATTTCATGAAACAATGACAAAAAAAAATAAACTCCTTTTTCTGAGAATGAGGAAGAGTATGTAATATGAGGTTATGGATGGATGTTTTTACATTTTAGTAATTCTTGAAAAATTGTTCAGAGAACCCATTCTAAACTTATCTAGTAAGAAGACTCACTCACTATTTTGGAATCATTGTGTTGATGTTTCATGCTTCCCACACAATCTTAGAAAGCTTGTCTTCTTCCTTCTTAGGAAAAGTTTTATTTTTTAAGAGATATCACTGCTGGAATATTATAAAACTACCATGAATGTTTTGTGTTAACAGATAAAACATGCATACTCCCAAATATATGCATTTTCTGAGAGGAATGAAAAATATTTTGTAGCCTTGGACATTTGGTTTCACGATGCAGCAAGCTGAGCTGCAATTTATTTTACAGCAAGTGGATTATGAATAAAAATGCTGATGCACATGGATTTTAAATTATCATTATACATTGGTTTTTGTGCGAATAGGGTCTCAGTTGACCCAGTCAAGGCCTGAAACTGCTTTGCACCGTGGCTGTTATATGGAGGCAAAGCAGAGGCATACTCTGCCAGATGATCCTTTTCTTTGAGGCTGTGACAAGGCCAAGGGTGCTGGAAGGTATTTGGATATTTCTGGAAGCAAGTGTGTTTTGGTGGCTTTATAATCTCCTAACTCTAGTTGCCTTCTATCTAGCCAACACAAGTTATAAAGACAAGCAGAAAAACCCCACGTAAAGAACATATTAGGTTGTTTAAATAGAAAGTATTTAGAATATAGTGCATTGCTGCATAAATGAATGAACAATTTAACAAAACCAAAGTACCAAGTCATCTTGCTTTTGCACAGCACAGTCCAAGGGTTGCAGGCAAAGCCCAGTGAATTGTGTATTTGTTTGTTTCAGAACGCCAGGCGTGTACAGCTATGGCTGGCTCCAGCGTCCTCGCCTCCAGCGTGGCCGGTGTCAGCAAGGAGCTGATGGAGCTGCAGCACCTCATCCAGTTCCCAGAGGAGGTTGCCAGCATTCTGACCGAGCAGGAGCAGGAGCTCTACCGCAGAGTCTTACCCATCGACTACCTCTGCTTTCTGACCAGGGATTTGGGCAATGCTGAGTGTCAAAGCAAGCTGCCATCTATCAAGGCATCCATATCTGCTACTATCCTTTCTTCTCCCAATGGTGAACATAATGCTGTAGAAGATCTTGTGACAAGGTTTAATGAGGTAAAAGAAAACTTTTGAATTGCTTTTTTAAAGGGTTATTACCTGTGTGGGTTAGTTTCCTTTATCTCTAAGAGCTGAGTTTAGCTATAGCAACAGATTTTTAAAATGTGAGTTAAGATGACCAGGGGTTTAGCTAAATAACTTGTACTGAACTTAGTAGAAGCTATGTGACCAGTTTTCTCAGTGGCCTAACTTTTTCTTGCGCATTGTAAAGATGAAGAAAAAAAACTACAGACTTCTAATTTTTTGTATTTATACTGACAGTATGGGTACAGTTTCAGTCAATTTATTATTTTGTTTAGGTGCAGGAGTTCTATTTATTTATATTGGACTTTTGTAGACTAAGCATGATCTTAGGAGTCAGCACAGAAGTATTATAAACTAGAATTTTCTGTATTTTCTTTAATGTAACTACACTAATCCGTATTATTTATTTATTTAATCACTGTGTGTGTCTTGAGCATTGCTATACAAAGTGTCACTTGGCATGACATCTTCACAAGCCAAATATTGAGTTCTTTATTGAGATTTTATTTTGTTTTTAGGAAGGTGGTCCTCTGATGAGTTAAATAGAAAATTGATTAAGGATTGAGAAAAGGATAAAAACATCCACCCAAAACCCCAACCCAAATCAAAATGAAACCACTTAAATAAAAACTCATGTTTTAGCTGCAGAAATATGGAACAGTTGTTTCTTCTTTTGGGAGGGTGAACTATTTGCAGTGTTAGCAGTTTCTAGAATTGTAGAAGTGGAATAGAATGAATATAAAGTTGACTTAATGCTTTTTTAGTTTGCTATCCACTGCATTCTTACGGTGGGTGAGATGAAAATCATGCAGGTAACAAACAAACCAACATAAAATTAATTAAATATAGAAGAATATGTATTAACCTCCAGTGAGCTTCCTGTGTGCTGGGCAAAGAAGAAGAATCAGTGAGTGACTATTTAGCATGTTTCAAAATGTTCATTATTCTTGCATGTTACTGAGATTTAGCAACTAAAATAGGGTAAATATATTGTCTTCTCTCACCTCATTCAATTATGGGAACATACATAAAGGTTGCAACTACAATATTCAGTCTTTAAACAGAATCTAAAAGTAGTTTAAATTAGCTGCAGTTGCAGTACTCAAGAAGATGCTGTGGCTGGTGTGTGTCTGGAGAGGTGCTGACCCAGCTGGGGCACTCCTTGCTCTGGGGCTTCTCTTACAGCAGTCACTGAATGAGACCATGGCCAAGCTGGGCTACAACCTGGTGAGGCACAATGCCAGGGCAGTTTCTTGAGGTTGTATTGTCATCAGCTGTACAAATTAGACCATTCTGACATTGAAGGGTCACAGGATTGAAAAGCTAGTAGGTTCTGAAGAAGTCTTGTCAGAAATGACTGCGTCTGTTCCATACCAATGACAATTTTAGCATTAAAGTTGCCTTTTGATAAAACAGTCAGCATTATCTTTTAATCTTAGAGGTTTGGACTTTGCAGTTTTTGCTGTCTAGTGTTCCTTGTTTGGTAATGGTACAGGATAGTTTTTTATATAATTTGAATTAATTCCCAGATATTCAGTGCACAGATTCTTTGGTATTTCGTGCAATAGATTATTTGAAGTACAATCTGGAATAACTTTTTAAAAACGTAGATGCTGTATGTTTAAATGGAGTTATAGTACAATATTTACTGCTTGTAATAAATCACTGTTTTGCTATATGCTTTATCTTATTGTGGATTATATCAGTTGCCATAGCCAATCATGAGCATGAACTCTCAAAACGTCTTTGTTTATAAATGGAAAGAAAATTCTTGTACCAAGAGTCATGATTTTGTTGGCAAAGATCAGTGAGCACTTGCTGATTTTTTTGGCATTGCCTATAGAAATACTGAAGTGTATTTATAATGTGGGAGCCAAAATTACTTTTAGGATGATGGGCTTCTAATACATGATGGGGAAAAACAATTTCATGTCATTGTTCTGTTAAATAGCAGTTATATTCTTTAGAGTAATTTCATAAAGTAGTATACTTTTTAGTATTTTTTTCTGATGATACATATTAAGGAGGAACTTTATGTGAAATGACAGTCAATCCTGAAGATTTTGGGATACATTCAGTATCACCAGCTATAAATAAAGCCTGTAGTCTTTAAGCTTTGATTAAAAATGTAATTGCATAATAGTGGAGCCTTGGGCACAACACGTACCCATTGGTGAGACACAGCTCATACTTCATTTGCTGATAATAATATCCAATTGATCTTGGAGTTTTGTCAGAGCAAGACTTTAGACCAACCTAAAGACAAATTATCTTTCCTGTTACAAAATGTAATTAAAAGCTGATTCTGATTAGAGTGAAATACAGTAACATCTACCTTTACAAAACTATTGGCTCTAAGTCTCTAGGACTGTGCACTTAATAGTAGTAGTAATATATTTTTTTGCTCTGATGGAGCTTTAACCATAAGAAGTTTAGTTTTCAAGGATGTAAAACTGTAGGAAGAAACTGTTGAGATTCTGCAGAGTTAGGAGAGCCCTGGCAGCTGGGAAGTTAGGAAAGTGGTACCTAAGTGTGTTTTAGGACTAACAACTGTAACATACCTTTTTCCATCTCTCCTTATTGCCTACTGTGCCTTTCTCTTCATTTAGTTCTTTTGTCTGATTCTTGTTTGACATGAGTTCCCCCTGCTTCTTTACCTGGAGTGACATGTGCTCCTTCATCAGTGTCAGATGCCAAAGTCTTCCTGGGATTCTGTTTCTTTTTCTATCTCTTTAACTCCCAAGCTCTTGCACCTTTCTAACTGACTCACAGCCACTCTTCTGCCAGTCACAGAGACACAAGCACAATGTACATGTTGCAAACATTTATGTTTATATAAACATTTAAAATAATTTCAATCATTGCTTTATATAAACATGACAAGAGTCTCTTGTAACTTGATCTTTCTGGCTTAAGCTTCAAGTAAAAGAGAACCAGTAAAACCTTAAAAAAACTAAAACTTTTCATTTTCCATGCTAAGATATGTGTACAGAGCAATTGAGAGTTCTTAGATTGAAAGTTGCACCAGATTAGAAGATCATTCAGACAGCTGACCAAAGGTAGTCCCACTACTAAACTGAAAATACAAAATAAGAATTCAAATGCTTAAGGTGATTTTTTGAAAGATATGGTTGCCAAAAAATAAGCTAAAAAGGTAAAAAAGTTTGAAAAGTGTTATTATGGCCCTGCTACTGGAGTGGGTTCATCACTCACTGAATCATTCTTAAAATCAGTAAAGTTAATTAAAATATGGTTACTTAGGACACTTAATGATGTTAGTTTTATTTTTAATGGTTAAATTTTGAAGATTTTTTCATTGTTCATTCAAAATACAAATTTAAACCTCTCTAGCAAAACAGAGACATATCATTTTACTGAAATAATGGAATGTAAATAAATATTGTACTCTGTCTCTTAGTTCAGCATTTTTTTGCAATGCCTAAATGGGTTTGCATAATGCTTTTAAAAAGATTGTGTTTGTACAAATATCAAACTCTTTCCAGTCCTTGTTTGGAATAGTGTTTAATCAGATTTAAAATGGTAAATGTTCTCTGTAAGGTTATATAATTTCACACAAGCATGTAAAGTAAACCATCTGTTCATAAGATATGCAATTTAAAATATTCAGATTTTAAAAATGCATCTGAAAATTATTTTGCATATTATACCAAGAGCCAAAAAAATTTAATAATTAAACCTCAATGAAACCCATGTAAAAAAATTCCAGTTGTGTTTTATGCACAGAACTGTGTGTAAATATATACACAGATATTCATCAATATGCACTGACAGGTTTGTGCAGTTAGCAGTGCATAGGAACTCACTGCAGCCAGCTATTAGTGCTAAAGCTGCATACTGATAGTGTTTTTTAATTGTTGTTTTTAAAGGGAGAAATTGGACTATCCTGATACACTAAGAATTCTGCTTTTAAACAAAGTAATGTTTTTCCCTCTAGCCATAATTTCCATATGATATCTGATGAAGGTTATTTTTCACGTTCTTCAGATTTTACTCAAATTTCTTGATTTTTATCAAACAAAATTACTAAAACCAGAGTGGCTTGGTTGAATGGGTTATAAATTGCCATGCTTATCCATTGGATACCTTAAGATATCTTCTTGTTTTGTATGCAGAGAGATTTTATACACATACTTTATTTTGTCAGTATTAAAATTTCTTGCTTTCTTGCTCCAGTGTAGGCAGTATTTAAATCAGCTACAATTTGTTATAGAAAGATATCCATGGCTAATTTATGGTAGGACTTAAAGAAGGTATGCACTGTAATCTTACCTAGTGGTAAACCAGAAGATTTTGTTTTACTTGCTAGCAATAGTAATTGTTAAACTTCAGGCAGGCAGCTGTGTTTAGTAATTTCACCTCTGAAAGATGCATCTGTCAAGAACTATGAAATTCCTAAAAATGTAATATAAATATAGAAGATATAATTTCTTCCATCTAGCATCACCCACTGAAGTATGTAGCTTGGGAATTGCTGTAAGAGTTTTACAGACTAAAGCACTGGCAAAATGAGTGTAAAACACTACAGATGATAAAACACTGCACATTGAAAATGGAAATTGAAAATTATTTCCTCCCTCAATAGCACCACTACATTTACATTCTCATGAAATATAAAAAACAAATTAATTCCCATTTTTAAGAAACACATAATACATTTTCTAGGAGCTATATAGAGAATAGTAAAGAATTTATATATATATAAATAGAAATTAATATATATCCATATATATATGAATTATCATAAACTTGAGTATTAGAAGACTGAAGTAAGAGGATAAATGAAGAAAACCCATGGCAAATTTAGGGATACAGTTAATAATTCAACATGCATTAAATGCTGTTGTGCACTACATGGAGCAAGCTTCCCATAGAGTGAATCATAAACAGTCCTGTAGGTTGCATTTGTACAGAGATTTAAGGTCATGTACCATAACTTGAGGATCAAGTTCCATCAGGGGTGTCTCTTTCATGTCCTTCATGTTTTGTCAGTAAAAGCAGCTGAGCCTCAGTAATAAGCTATATCCTGCCCCTGACAAACTGGGAGATTTGCATATAGATTTGACTTGAAATCAGTGTTAGTTCAATAATTAGGTAATTAAAAACATGGGGCTCATTTTGTGTTTTTAGTGACTGATATGTATTTCCCATGTTTAAAAGTAAAAAACAAACAAAAAGACTGAGTAAAAATATGCCTTTCCTAAATGCATTAGCAATAGCTAACCTGAATTTACTTGAAGTATTTGATCAGAGAAAGATAAGCCAAAAACCTTCTAAAAAATTGGTTATTTAATAAAACAGATGTTGGTACAGTTGAAATAGTAGAGGTGATATAAAAAGATAATTTCAGAAAACCTGAAACCGTACAGATCTTTTTGTACAAATTGTAGTACATATTGCTCAGTACAGCTTGCATTGCCAAGACATCTGGTGTGGGTCCTGTGTGCTCAGATCCAGATTTGAAGGAGACTCCTGTTATCTCTTAAACTTTGTAAATGAGGCTACTTTCTGTATATCTGAACTTAATCTGGCTCAATGTTGTTAGTGCTTCTATTAGAGCACCAGAAAATATTTCAATTTTAAGCAAACATCTGTTCAATTTTGCTTGTTTAGTACTTAATATTAGTAATCCTGAAAGACACTCATTTTTATCCATCTGAATGAAAAGATTGATGTTATTATCAACTTGTTTAAGTTGTGTGTTAATTTATTACTTTTCTTGTGTCTTGCAATCATGTGGGTTATCGTAACCAGGCCAGGATACATTTTCTCATGCTTTTCAGACTCATCAGCAGGGCAGCGGAAATCTAATTATAGGTTTGCTGTGATGATTTCTGGTCTGAAGGGAGCTTAAAATGAGTTACATAAGCAGAACTATCTAGTCATGTGTAAAAAAAAAAAAGTAAACTAAGGAAATAATGATTACTGTGTTGATACGTAGATTGTGATCTGATGTTGAAGTGCTGTCCAACACAAAAACCTAATCCAAAAAGTTTTACTGCTCATTCTGACAAGCACTTGCAGTGTATTTTGGTCTCCTTGGCAAGGCTGCTCCTGTGCACTCTTTGGCTGGGATGTGCTGTGTGCTCGGCGCCGCCTGAGTCGTGCTGCAGTCGTGGCAGCTGATGGTGCTCCATCCTCAGCTCAGGTGTTCCTCGGCTGTGCTGCAGCTGGGGAGGTGGCTCTGCCAGCCAGCCAAGAGGGAAGTGCTGCAAGAGGAGGTGCTGTTCTCTGTCCACCTAGCTGGAGTGTCCAGAAGTCACGGCTTGCCAGGGTGCAGCTTCCTTTTGCTCTCTTCCCCCACTAGAAAACCCCTGGGTTTAGTGACAGAGAAATTGTGCCACATCAAAATAGTCTGTTCTACTTGCTTGCCAAAGTGGAAAAAGCAGGATTCTGAATTCAGCTTCCAGGTGAATTCCATAGCCACCAAGAAATAAGTACCTATAGAGTTCTCTGCTTTTCCTTTGTGTGAGGTGCATCGAGCTCAGCTGTACACAGACAGTGTCTGATGAAACCCACTTCTGAACTTCCATTTCAATGAAAATTTTGTTAAGTTATTTCTTGAATACCATCTGTTCCTGATGTCCAGGAAAAATTAAAATACCAACATTTCTGAAGCAGGCATGTTCATTATTTCTCAGGAGTGGTTTGTATCTTTAGATGCTCACTTCTGTCCCCCAATTCTGCCCAATCTATCTGCCTTTGCCTATACTATTTTAAAATTAAAAGATTCAGACAGTTTATTTTGCTTCTAGTTTAGTGAAAGATTTTAAAAATGTTTCTACTTCTCTATTGTTGTCCTGCAAGAGGAGTGAGCATGAACTTCATGGTCCCTTTTGTACCCTTCTTTTTCACTTACATGGTATACAGTATCTCAAGGCTGCAAAGGCTCATCCATGCTGCCCTTTATAATTTTTTCTTTGTGTTTGCAGATTGTAAAAGTTCCTCATGCTGTTTATAGCAGTCTTAAACTCTCATTTAAATATAGTTTCAGCAAGTGGCTGCCCTAGTTTAAAGGTTTCCTCTTAATAGAGAGTCTGAAGTCAGTTGTCTTTTTAGACATTCTTTCTCAATTTTGATACTGTTTTCTCCTAATCATTAGATCTTTACTATCTTAGATTAAAACATAACTGTTTAAAATTATATGATTCTTTAAAATTTCTAAAACTATGTTAATCAAATCATTACTACATTTGGTATTTCATAGTAAACAAATATTAATTTTTTGTGAGATTGAACGGTTAGCAGTTGCATTACCTAACATAGCAATTTCTGGAAAATGAGAATAGTACCCAAAAATAATATGTCACTTTATTCCAGCATACAAAAACAAATTTGTTCCACAGATCTGACTGTTTTGTTTCACATTTTCTGATTTTTTAATGGATTTGCTTTATTATCTTTTATTCTGCTTTTGCCCTCATTTGACCTCCATGCCATGTAGTGCTATGGTGGTTTGTATTTTCCATGCCTTCATGCTCTTCAGGTATGCACTTCTTTGCTGATTGAGTTTTTATATTTTAGGAATAACAACTGAACACATCAAATAAAATTTTAGCTGGGTTCAGGTTCTCACTGAGCTGCTGCAGTGATTAGTCTGCTGCCCTTGGTGCTCACAGCCTATTAGAGCATCCCTATATCCATCGTCCTCACTCCTGAGTATGTTCCCAGTGAATGACTTTCTTCAATAATTCAGTCCTAAAAGAGTGATTTTTTTTTTTTTTCTTTATATAGGAGTATGACTATTCTCATCTGGACACTTCCCATGTATTGTTTATTTGCCATCACACAGATTAAATAGTAACTTAGATTCTTCATAGTCTTTAACTGTCCTCCCTCAGGAGTGGGTGGCTTGGAACACTGAGTCTATATAGACTTGCATAAATACAAACCCTATATATTTTCCTGTTAGTAATAATGCATTTACATTTTTATTTCTCATGCTTGGTTTTTAAAATAAAAGTCTATGGCCCCTGAGGGGTGAAATGGCATTTTCTAATTTTTATAAACCTCTCCTCACACTGGTATTATCTGTAAACACTTGAGTCCTTCAGGACCAAAGAATGGAACACAGTGTCAGTAAACAAATCACGTTTCTTGCCTCCTAAGTGTTTACACAATGACAAAAAACAAGCCTCCAGGGAGTCATATTGTAAAAAGAAACAGTTGGTTTAAATTAGGTTTCCATGTGAAATATAGCTACTTTTAATGGATGTTATGGGAACATAAACTGGAAAGAAAATCTGCACACTGATAAAATGAAGGGTTGATTTTTATTTTTTAAATACAGAAAGAATCATGTACTAAGTTGATTTCTGATTCTAGCATTCATTAATTCCCAAAGAGAAGTTAGTAGTATGGGCACACTTTGGAAGATGAGATTTCTTTTTATTTACTTCCTTTGTGATCTTGCAAACAGGTAATACAAGTTATCTGAAATGTTTGATGCACACAGGAATTAGCAGAATTGTGCATTTAATGTGTCTAGTTTTATGAAATTAACCAAAACTAAAAAAAATTCCAAAAACTTGATTAACTTTCATGGTTCATTTTGTTAACAAGGGTTTATTCACTGTGGGACTGAGATCTATAAGCCATGTTAATGAGAATTTATACTGCAGATCTCTCCAGCAGCTTTAGAAATCAGCACTAGCTGAAGCTGTCCATTTTCTTCTGTGGCATCAGTGCATATTCAGAATATCTCACATTGAGATGCCGTAGTTTTTTGTTTAATAAAAGTTTTTCTAAACTAGTTAATGATTTTACTCTTGTCATGTGAATATGTCACAGTGTTTGCAATGCATATGTGATTTGGCTATGAGCATGTAAGTGGAATTTTGACTGATACCCTCCTGATGGAAGAAAGCAAACAAACCCACATTATCTGGCAAGTATGCATGAGTGCTCCAAGTGGCATTGCCCTGGCTGACCATATTGTCTGTTTGGTTTTACCAGGTGAGCTCATGGGTTACCTGGCTGATCCTGACTGCAGGTTCTATGGAGGAGAAACGAGAAGTCTTCTCATACTTAGTTCATGTGGCAAAATGCTGCTGGAATATGGGCAACTACAATGCTGTAATGGAATTCCTGGCAGGGCTAAGGTACTGGCAACTTTTTTTTTAATATGGCTTTTCAGTGATAGATTACATTGCAGTTTCTGTTAAACAGATGTCTCTGGAGAACAATGAAACTAAGCAAATCCATGGCTAAGCCACTTCATCTCATGCTGTGACTTTCTAGTAATCCTTTTTGGAAAAATGAAGCAAGCTAAACCCTTTATTTTTTTCTCAAAATGTTCTGAAGACTCCATCAGTTTTCCTGGTGCACACTAAATGTCTTGCATTAGAAATCTTTTTTTTAACATAAATTTTTTAAAATATGAAAAGAAGATGGGAAAGCAGTTGTGGTTTATCTAATGAGCTATGACTAATGTAACTTGGGATTGGAGTCTCCAGAACATAAGTGAAATATATTCATGGTGATGCTCTAAAAGGATCAATCTTAACTGTGAGAAAGAAATTACCCCAAAATGACAAAAAAATCCCATCAAGACTAAACATCCAAATCTGGTTTTTAAACCCTCTGATTTACTTATGCAGACCAGTGTTGGGATTTCATACTGTCATGGTCGTATGTGGAAGGACCTGCATTATCTCAAGAAGAGAGTAGGGGCTCAAAGAAGCTCATTGTGTGCTTTCCTCTGGAGTGACAGGTTCATGTGGGGCCAGGGGAGCAGTGCCTTAGCACTGGCAGTTCAGAAAGCAGCAAATGGGACTGAACAGGGAAGAGTTAAGATCAAATTTCCCATCTCTTGGCTTTGACCCTCCTTGTATAACATTTGTGTAACAAAGCTCTAAAGTGTTTGCATTGATGTTCTTTGTGGTTTAGTAAGGATCTCATTGAGGTATTTGTTTATGGTTTTGGTGTATAAAGCTCATTTGGAATATTCATAGGCATGGGAAGTATATTTCAGCAGAATACATCCACAGTCTCTAAGCCATGTAAGTTATGGGGGAAAACTCAAAGCCAGTTAAGGGCTTTATTTTGTCTCTAATGCATCTGCACAGCACACGAGATAAAGGAGAGGAAGGCTGGTGCTGATGGGCATTTCCAGGACAGGGATGGAAAGTGGGGTTAAGGGCAGTCTACTGTGAGTGTATTTTTGGATCTTTTGGTATGTCTGAGGCCCGGGGTGGAAAGAAAGGCCACATGATTACATAGATCAGCTCAGAAGGTAAGAGAACTCCCAGAGGTACTCCCAGTCCTTGGAGCTATTTCTGTTGGAAATCAGAATTTCATTTCAGCCAGAGCTCTGCACTGGCGCCAGAGACTTCGAACATGGTCCTGACTTCCTTATTTCTATAAAAATAAATAATATATTTTGTGAGCAAACTGGGGAAGAAATCAATGTAATTTTTTTTTAAATAAACGTAATTAAAATTGCCCAACTTTTATGGATTGTGCATAATACAGCTGAAGAAATTTGTAAGAAGCAGTCTGATTTATCTTTATGTTGTTTCCTTAATAATTTCTAATTTCTTTATGGGCCTTAGAAATTTTAGGCAATGACACAATAAAAATGTTAGAAAGCCTGCTGATATATTTTTTGCAGCTGTTTTTTTATTAAAATGTTACATACTGCTCCAGTAGATCAGACTGATAGTTTCTCATTTTAATTTTTGTTCTTTGATAGTACAATGGGGAGAATTTTCATTAAAATGATGGCTGTGATTTCATTAACTCATTCATTTCTGAGGAGTTATAATTTCCTCCATTACATATATGCTGCAGGCTTAGAACTTGAAGGTAAATTGTTTACATTTTTAAAATAAATGTTGTGATCTCTTCTTGCAATAGGTCAAGAAAAGTTTTAAAAATGTGGCAATTTATGGACCAGTCTGATATTGAAACCATGCGAAGTCTGAAGGATGCTATGGCACAACATGAGTCATCATCTGAGTACAGGAAGGTGGTCAACCGCGCGCTCAATATTCCAGGCTGCAAAGTTGTTCCTTTCTGTGGTGTGTTTTTAAAAGAGCTCTGTGAAGTTTTGGATGGAGCATCAAGCCTCATCAGACTCTGTCCACGATATAACTCCCAGGATGAAACGCTAGAGGTAAATGTATTCTAGTATTCAAGTGTTCTAAATACTATTCGAGTATTCTAAAATGTTATGTTATCAGCCAGTGCTTTATTTTATATAATCTTACACAAAGGCATCATCTCATTAAAGTTTGCTAAACCAGACTGTTACTAGTCAATTACATGGACCTCAATTTAATTCCCATAGTTCTTTAGTAATTTGGATGTGGTTGTTTCTACCTGGTTCATTATCAAAGTACTGAGAAATCAGCATTCGTAATAAAGGATCTTCTTTTTGATTTGGATTAAGTGTGTAAAGCCTGAAATGTGTAATTGTTTTCTGCTAAATACTCTGACCTTTCACTTAATTCATTGGGAATTGGAAGTTTTCAGTTCCTTAAAAACAGAATTTAGAAGCTCAGCAGATCAAGCTTTTCCTCTATGGAAAGAAACAATTCTTTTGAATTTTATTATTGTAGTTTAAAAAGAAAAGTGCTCCTGATAGATGAAAAGTTAAAGACAGAGGCTTTTTAAAAGTTTTCAGGAGTTACTTTAACTTGTGTTACTTGATTTATGAAATTATTTGTTCTGTTTTGGCTTGCAAGTAGGTCCAAAATGCCATGGGAAGCAAGTAGGAAATATGCACTAAATATTCATAATAGTAAAAATTTCTGCAGTGAGAAGTAGATGACACAATGTTCTATTTGCAACTATGCTAATCTTTTTGATATCTCTGTAGTTTGTTTCAGATTACACTGGACAAGATAATTTCTTACAACGAGTAGGCCAAGATGGTTTAAATAACCCAGAAAAAGAATCAACAACAAACAACATCTTTCAAACTATTCGGAGCTGCAATCGCAGTTTGGAGTCTGAAGAGGGTGAAGATAATGTCAGTGAAGGGAGTGATTCAAGGAAAAACTCTTTGAAGGACAAAAACCGGTTCCAGTAGGTCTTATTTTATTTACTATCATTACATGTAAATATCATGGATTTAGTTTTTGATTTTCTTTTGCCAAGGCTTGCTTTTAGAAATAAGAGCAACTTTAACATCTTCCCTTGTATTTATCCATTTCCAATTCAGAACTTTTCTCCCCTGATACTCAACTGCTTGGAAACTCTCTGTATAGCTATATTTTCCCTTATGATGTAATTACTTCCTCTCATGATAAGGGTAAATCCTTTTTGTCTTACACAGAGAGCTTTAAAAATCCACAGTTACAATTACAATTTTGATCTCTAGTGACAGGAATAGCACCAGGACATATTTGTTATCAGAGCTCAGAACATTATATTCTGCATGCTCAGGCAGTGCTCTGGCTCCTTCAAAAAAAGATTATTTATTATCCTTCAAAAGACTTCTTCTTTTAAGGACATGTTAGTTGGAGGGGTTTCAGTTTTGTCCAGAAAATATTCATGTGTGGGTACACATTTTGAGTTTTCAGGTTTCTGTAGTCCTGCTATTTTGCACAGAAGTTTACTTCATTGTGCCCTGTGTAAAAAAAGTGTTCAGTAATCTGATTTCACTTTTGAATACCACTCTTGAAGACTTTACCAGTCACCAGCAGAAAATACAGCAAATGCAAAGTTTAGGACATCACATGGTCTAGAATGTTTCTTTGCAGAGAAGTTTCATTTCAAAGCCCATGTAGACATAGTTGGGTCAGGTCAGCTTTACACTAAGAAACTGTGTTAGACTAACTTCAAATTAAATAACAGAACTGTACTGCTCTGAACTGAAGCACTGTAAAATTACATGAGGGCTTGCATAGAAAAAACACACTTCAGTCACTGCTTGAGTTATTTTACTGATAAGGTGTGACAGAAATATCAATGTGTTCAGAACTATCCAACTTATTTCAGCTATTAAACATTAAATCTAATAAGTGACTGCCTGAGAGGCAGCTACTATCTTCCTGTTTAAAATGTATTTATTTCATTAACATGTAATTCTAAATTTCATTTCAAATAAATAACCATTATTTCCTGAAAGAATGGTTTCTAATAGAATTATTCACATCTGGCTTTAGTTGCTTCTGGGAAGTGGTGCACTAGATTAAGCTAAGAAAGACAGACTCACTTCTCTGCCCACATATGTTATCTCTTGACTTACTTCAGTCCTAATACTATCTTCCAGGAATTATTTTTTGTTAATTAATATGCTTTAAAATCAACTTGCAAATCACAATTCAAATGATGAATAAACTGACATATAAACATTTCACTTGCATGAACAGAAATTAAACTGAGTTCCTTTTTTTATGGGTTTATTAAATAATTTCTTAGTAAATTACTTATGCTTTATTCATAAATATAATCCACTAAGTTGCATTCCAACCTAAAGTAAGAATTCAGTTTTTTAAAAAGCCCAGTGTGAATCTGAAATGAAAATTTAAAATTTAAGTGAACAAAACTATGGATAGGTAATTAAAGTTATGTTTCCTGGTTCGGACTACTAACTACTCAGCTATGAGTATCTGATGCAGTAAATACTGATTTTAACAGTAAAATGCTTATAGGAGAATACTCTGAAAGTGTCTCACAGGATTTGGAATTCCTTATTCACTTGCCATGTCTTTCCTGGGCATACAGAGAGTTGGGTGAAACACAGGAGCAAAGTGCTACAGAGGCTGAAGGACCATGTTCTGTTGTATTTGTATGAAGGCTGTGTTTGATTTATTTTTATTGCTATGAACAGCTCAAAGGTTCTAAGGAAGACATTTAGTTCTCTTTCTTGTGGCACCTGTCATATTTGCATACGGTATTATAAAATCCAAATTACATCATAATTATGTGTTATCTGATAATTACAGTATTGTGTTCATAAAGGCAGAAAAATACACTGCATAACATGTTTCTCATTACTTTATAATTGTAAGAAAGATTTTCAATTAGTTTTTCTTTTGATGATTTGGATTAGTATTGTGGGACATGAATGCACCAAAGCTGGTAGGCTAATTTGATTTGAAGAAAATGAAAGGCATCTAATAGAATCAGTGGGCAGTGGGTATAATTACTTTCCTAGTTGCGTTAGCAAATAAGCTCTATCACTTTGTAGTCAGTGACCCATCTAATTGCCCTGGATTTCTGTACATGCCAGATAAATATCAAACATTAATCTTTCTTAGAATTCTATTCTGACAATTAATAAATTTTTTAAAAATGAAAGTAGGTAGGAAAATAAAAAAAAAATTGGAGTTTTTATGGAGTTGTTAATTGTTGAGTGACTTATGAAGATACTCTTAACTTTGAATCGCTGCTTCATTACAGTAAATAGCACATAAAATAATAGGAGAAAACCTCAATTTTTTTTCTTTTTGTATACCTTGCAATTTTTTCCTCTAAACTGCAATCTGTGTCACTGTTTTCTTTACCTTTTCACTTCCTTGCCTCTCAGGGCAGCACATGTAAAGAAAGCCCCTGGTCCAGCCCGGGCTCTGTAAGTGCTCTCAGTAACTGGCAGTGGTGTCGCTTTTGGCAGCTCGTGTCAGAGGCTCCATTTCTGTGTGTGTGGTTATGTGTGTGTGCTGGCTTACTGCTTCTTGTGCATTTTAGTCTGCTGCATTGAAACAAGGCACAAACAGAGCTCTGCCATTTCTCTGTCTGCTATAACAGACTCCTCCAGCCATGCACAGCTGCTATTCTAAAACATTTTATAGAATTTCTACAGAGACTTGTTCGACTTTTTTGAGGGCATAGGGGAGGAAGAGCTGCTTCAGTTTTTTAATTTCATTTTAAAATGTTAATTTTATATAATACAGTCAATATTTCAATTTATGTGTCTGCAAGACTCTAGTAAGACAATTAATGTCAGCTCAATTAAAATGCATGACCTTTATATGTAGGAATATATCTTAAAGAAAAGCTACACTTAAGACTGATGCAGTTATTTTGTCAGTCCCTTCACCAGAAGCAGTAAAACCTTAACCTATTTGCCACTTTTTCATAAATTTGGTGATGAGACAGAGATCTCACCAATAAATAAATTTGTAGAGGAATTATTGCTATATGGCATAAGGGAAAAATTTTGATTAATTTGTCATCCAGGTAGAGGAGAGTTTGAGGAAAAACTAATGGTCATCTGTGCTGTTTAGCACTGGGGGCGATGGTGTATGTGACTTGGAAACACAACATGAGTCATCTTTGGCTTAGTTGGTAGGTAAGGAGCAGGAACTGGGAGTACTGTGATGATAGGAGGGGAGGCAAAGAGAATATTAGGACAAGATATCTTGAACAATATGCAGAGAAAGATGATTTGTATTTTATTGCCTGGATATCCTTAGGAAAATGTGCTTCATTAGTTCTGTTATACACAGAACAGCTTGTCCTTTTTTATGTTCACTGAAGTACCCAAATATTGAACATTTGTGCATTTATACATGTTAGAAGTTTCTGCAGGGAAGACATTTCATTTAAACTACCTCTTCTATTAGCTCTGTATTGTTGCTCTGTGTCTGTTTCTAATTTTGGCAAAATATTTCAGAAATTTTAGTTGCTGCATACAAGTTTTATGTTAATATTTTCCTTAGCAAAACAAAATTTCTTATGGAAAGAAATTGATAAAAATCTTTGTGCATTCTTATGAGGAAGGTATGTATTTTACCCAGTATTTTCCACATACGGCACTTAATATTTCAGCTGAAGCAATCTTATGTAGTGGATTTAGAAACTGAAATTACTTGGCCTTAAGAACCGATCAGACACTTTTTTTTATTAATGCAAAGTGTGGAAAGTTCTAGGAAAATATAATCATACTGTTTCAGGAGTTACAAGTAATTGTAGCAGCATCTCTTAATTGATGCAAAATTGCAATAACAGAAATTGTAATACTTCAAAAACTACACAAGTTCCTGTAAGTCTCAAATATATAATGATCATAGTATTCCATTTATTTGAACTATAGCAGAAAAAATATTCATCAAGCATAGAATAAATCATCACACGTATCATTAATATCAATCTTTCATATTTGTTACATGCAGATTTCTCATCGGAGATCTTTCAGATTCTGAAAGTGACATATTTGAGCAGTTGAAAGAATGGGACACAAGTTCAACAGAAGAGCAACAAAAGGCTTTCTGCCATGGGATAGAACTCATTCCCTGGTACGTGTTGTCCATCAGGGCTGATGTCCATCAGTTCATGCAGCAAGGGGCAACCGTCATTCATTATGACCAGGAGACACATCTCTCAGCTCGCTGCTTTCTTCAGCTCCAGCCTGACAATAGTACTTTGACTTGGACAAAACCCACAACAGTTTGCCCTGCAAATGCTAGGGCAAAGCTGAGTGTGCTGGGCAATACTGCTGAGCTTGGTAAATACCAATTTCTTGGTAATGCTGGGCTGGTGGAAGGCTTTTTGGACTTGTTTTCAGCCAAGGCTGTATATATGGGACACTCGGGCATTGATATGCACACTGTGTGTGTTCAAAATAAACTTTGCAATATGTCCCTTGAAGAAAATGGTATAACACTACTTTATGGACTTCAGACTACTGATAATAAGTTACTGCACTTTGTTGCTCCAAAATACACTGCCAGAATGCTGTATGATGGATTGCTGGAATTGACTAAAGCTGTAAGAAAAATGAGGAGATTCCCTGATCAAAGACTACAGTGGCTACGGAAACAGTATGTCAGCCTTTACCAGGTAAAAGATGCTGTGATTCTCTGTAAAAAAGTTCAAAGATACCAAGAGCTTAATGTAATGCAATTACTTTCTATATAAGTAAGATTAGATTAAAGATGAACACTAAATCTCCAGTTTTGTAACATGGTTTAAGCAGCAAGATCTCTACACAACGTTATGTCAAACCTTGAGAGTTTTAAATACACTGAGGTTGAATTTTTTTTTTTTCTTACAAAGCTCTTCATATATTTGGAGTTTTGGAATAAGTATTTTATTAGGAAAAAACCAAGGACTGTCCTTTAAAAGGGCACTAAAATAATGAGGGTAATAGTTAGGGCCAAAAGCATCCCCAAAGCAGCAAAGAAAATTGCCCTGGGGAATTCATTCAGTAATCAAATTTTGCCTCCTCTTGATGTTTTATTCATTGCTTCCTCAGGGATGTCTATATTATTGCATTAGAAATGTGTCCTTATTCTTGTTTTGTTAACACTGAGAATCTTTGTAGGAGGATGGAAGGTTTGAAGGCCCAACCTTGGCTCAGGCCGTTGAGCTGTTTGGAGGCAGACGATGGAGTGCGAGAAGCACAGGCACAGGATCTCTCACCAAAAGCACTGAGAAGCCCAATGTGCAAAGAAACAACACCCTGGGAATCAGCACAGCTAAGAAAAAGAAGAAAGTACTCATCAGGGTAGAATGTTTTATTATTCGTGTGTTTTGTTTCCTTCTTCAGTGACTGTGTAGCTGTGTTCTGAACCAGAGAAAAGAAGTTAGATAATGATTTTAAAACTTCATTGTAGTTTCAGGTTTGAGGATTATTGTTTTCCAATAGTTTGTTTTCTTTTCTCGTGCTTGCAGCATTGTTAGAACATGTAGGTGTTAGCAGAATGGGACAGAATCTTCTTGCAACCTTTAGGTTCTACCTCATTATAAAGATAAAATTCTGGTGGTGATAGAAATCTTTAACATGCGAAGTGGTGTCTGGAGGTTGGTATCATTTTTTGTAATCCTTTTGTTTTCATCTTTTGAACAACATTAACAGAGTTATTCCACATCACATTAGCACCCATTTTATCTTGTATAGGTGATGGAAACATGACCTAGTCTGGCAGTTTCCTCTCTTTTCCTGGACAAAACTGCTTCCAACAGTAGGCAGGAGAGAGGAAAATGCAGGACTAGCACCTCTATGCTACTTTTTTTAGTGGGCAGGTGGAAAGATTCTCAAAGGACAAGATCCATCCTCTTTAGGGCTCCAGTGCACCAGTGAAATAGTGTAAAACCAGCTGCAACATTCTAGAGAGGCACAATCATTGTCATCTCCTGTGTGATGTAAAACTGAGGTAACACCTAACTGAGGTCCCACACTTCACCATGTATCTGTTTAAGTTGTCTCTTTACTACTGAGGTTGGCCTCACAGGAGGCTTTCTAAGGAGCAGTTGATTTATCTCATGGTTTTGTTACAGGTTGTACTGAAAAGAAATGGAAAGAATGGATTTGAGATGTTTATTATGGTGCTCATTATTTCTAGGGTGAAAGTGGAGAGGCCACTGATGATGAAATGGCAACTCGAAAGGCAAAAAGCTGTAAGGAATATCGTAATAGAAGTGGTTCAGATCCTCAAGATATTGATGAACAAGAAGAACCAGGTAAATATATTGCCTTGGTGCTTAAAAGTCTGTCAGGCTCAAACCTTTTTATGCAGACATTTCTTGTAGTGTTCAAAATAAAATTGTAAAGCTACTTTGCAGTTGAAATTTTGAATCTGTGAACTCTGAAATTCATTTCTTTAGTGGTTCATGCTTGTTCTTTCATTTAGTTTCAGTAGCATTCCCTTTCTATTCAAATAAAATACATTTGTAAGTGTTATACTTTTTTGATTATTTTGAGACAAAGCTTGAATCCTGCTAGTGTCTTACTATGTTTTAATGAATTTTCATATAGATCTCCTAGACAGAAGCATTTTTATTGGGCCTGATGAATTGTGATGAAAACTTTTGTTTTCTCCTTAGATCACAATATTATTATTAATGCTTCTCCATCTAACAACTTGCCATCAAGAAGAGCTCACTCTCTGACAGCATCTGGATCTCCCAATTTAGGAGCTACATCATCTTCACCAGCAAGACCAGTCTCCTCTCCTGTAATATCATCAAGCAAAAGTCAGTCTAGGTAAGGACAAAATCCATGCTTTGATTTTAAAAGAAAAGAAGCTGTTATTACTTATTTATTACGAAATGTGGGGTTTGTGCCAAACTGGTAAAATCTGACAAAAACAGCACCAGAAATGTCATTAGCCTTTTTGTAGGCATCTAAAGCACATTGTAGAACAACACAAGACATTTAAGCTGAAATGCCATGAATATGAGGATGGCTCTGTAGCAAGTCCCTGAGCAGCATGTTTCAGTTTATATCTGTTACAGAAGCAGATTGGAATGCTGTTCCAAAACTGCACAAATACAGAGTTTAACTCTTTCTCCAGATCTTCTCCAAAACATAGTTGTAGACATTTTCTGTATAGTGAAAATCAACAGAAATGTTATAGATATGTGAACTGAAGTTCTGAGGTTTCTCAGCACAAATAATTCCTACCTGGGGGAATAATAACTTTTGCTGACATTCCTGGTGATAACTGCAGTACTGTCTTGGGAATTGGAGGAACCAATTTGGAATCTTTCTCTTACAGGCCTCTTTTTCTTAAACATTCATCCTTTCTGTGCCACTTAGGCAGTGTATGTTATGCTGTTGCAGTATGTGCAGTAACATAGTTCACTATTATATTAATTCTATAAATAATAATGGTGATGGTAGTAGTAATTACAGTATTACTAATATGTCAGGGATGTGGACAGTACTTCATGACGTACAAGAAGACAGCCTCAACAGAGGCTTTCCAGTGTCTTTTTGGAGAAGGAATGCTGAAATATCATTATGAGTATGAATCTTGGGGATTCCAGATCAGTAAACAATGGAAGAGATTATTGCTGCTGATAGAACATTAGATTTGAAGAGACATGTCTTGTGCAATGGTTCCTGTTGTGTATTTCTTGGGGATTATATTTATGCTTGAAATAGTTGGATTTGGCAACAGGTGTGAGTAGTAGAGCCGTCTGTGAATGTGTGGTTGGTTGGGTTGACACTGCTTTGTGAGCCTCTGTGTTCTTTTTGTTTTTCAATGTCATTCTCAAACTTGGATTTGTCTTGGTAAGCAATTTTCTTTTTTTGTAAGGGTGTGAATAGCTTTCTTTTACATTAAACTGAAGAAATATTGCTTTATTCTGTGTTTTGCAAATCTGCTTTTTGCTTTGATGCTGAAATAGTTGTTGTCTCTAAATGAAATTAAAAGGCATCAATGGAGAACTCACATTCCCTGGAAAAGGACAGCTAATATTCCTTTAAGTCCTCTCAGGGCTGGGTTTCTTCATAAATCTGTGTGTAGCTAACCCCCAGTTATCACAGGTTTTCCCTGGCAAAGTTGTCTGGCACCTCCACAGCATCACTTTGCAGAGCAGTCCCAAATTTGCTCTGACCCTTCTTGCTGGAACTTGTTCAGGATGTAATTTATGGCTGTTTCATTTGTCCTGAAGAAGTCTTCCTCAGAACAGATTTATGTGTTTTGCCCATTATCTTGGCCCAGTTTTCATGTGCCACTAAGAAATTCGGAGCACTGGAGAGAGTTTTGTTCTGAACACAGGTAGTTTGCAGCTGCTTTTGTCATTCCTTCAAAGCAGATGGGCATCCAAAGAATTTCCAAGTTCCTTGGAAATCTAATGCCACTTGTAAGGTGGAGGAAGCAGGAGGATGGTTGAAATGGCCACTGGGACACAGAGCACAGGGTATGGAAAACTAGAGATGGGGCTTTTTAGGGAAGGGAGAGTAAACCTCCTCTCTCATTAACTGTCTACAGATGTAATCCAGACTACTACTAATTGCAATTTTGGATGTTGGTGAGGTGGAGTTTTCTTGGGGATTTTGGCCTTTTTTCTTGAAAACCTTTTGTTTGTATTTATTTTCCATTACTCTGTAAGCTAATCTTTAGTGATCAGATTGGGTGAAATGCTGAGCATTTTCTTCTGCTCTTGGTCTCCTATTTGGTACTCTGCAATTCCAGTCTGTTTTCTGGAATCTAGAGACTTTCCTCACCATGGTTTATTTTTCCTGTCTGATAAAAATGCTAGGAATTATTTTAGCTAAAAAAAGTTATATGCAGTATGTCAGTATTTGCCATAGTGATGTCAAACAAATAGAACACTATCAACTGAAGTAGATTGTATTTTTTAATACTTTTAAATCACATTTTGTTTTCAATTGCATACATCCATCCCATGCCAGGAGTAAACTCAGGAATTTGGTCCTTTGTATTTATGTGGAAAGTCACCTGCTTGCAGGCATGTCTTTAGGAGCACTGGACAACAAGCTGGTCCTGTTTTTCCATTGCAGCTGTTGGAACTATTTGTACTGAACAGGATGGCAAAATTCATGGAAGAATGGATGTGTGTATTTGAACATTACAGAGCAATAAAATCTGACGTGTGGTCTGATATTTTGAAGGAAATACTGTAACTAGTGCACTTAATATGGTTTAAACTAGATAGTTCTTGATATTGTTGTTTTTGCTTAAATCCTGCCCATTTCAGACTGTTACTGCTGGCATATCTCATTCCTGTAATGTGTATTCATTGGTGTTTAGGCCCAAGAAGGGGCTCAAGTGCTTCACCCCTCATTGCAAGTTACTCCATGTAGTTCACTAAGGACTTGTTCACACTGCTCAAGTCAGGGCCTAACTACTTACTAGTGTAAATCCTCTAGAAGCCTAAACATTTTGGGATGTGACTTTTGGAAATGTGCTGGTTCTACTTTAAAAACTTTGTTCAGATGCACAATCTAGATTAATGATTGCAGTTAGAGAAAAATCTGTTTTATTATTTCACTTCAATGAACCTTGTACACAGCTTCCATTGCAAGAATACTGGCATTGTTTTCTTTAAAGGGAAAAGAAGTGCTTTTGTTTATGCCATGTGCATCAGGCCTTTTTCCACATGAAAATTTAAAATTGCACAATATACATTATTCATTCTGATAAAGTTTGCAGTTGTCTTGAAGAAAAAAAATACCTGCTATAAAGCAAAAAGGTAAAAAGAATCATTATGCATTTCCTTCTTCCAGATATTGGTAATAAATGCATTCAGGAGACCACAAATAAACTGTTAATGCACATAATATTTCAATTAAGTAGAAGTTTAATGTAACTAAACTGCAGCAGTCTTTTTTTATTTTAGCACATGGAGCAGCAGTAGCTGGCATGGCCGTGTCAAAGGAGGGATGAAGGGATTTCAGAACTTCATGGTGTCTGATAGTAACATGACTTTTGTGGAATTTGTAGAGCTCTTCAAATCTTTCAGGTAAAAAATGCTTTTTTCTGTACTAATTTCATTCATTCAAGTTTATGAGAGAGCAAAAACTGAACTTTTCTGCTCTTTTTGCAGTGTCCGTAGCCGCAAGGATCTGAAAGACCTTTTTGATGTTTATGCTGTGCCTTGCAATCGGTCTGGCTTAGAGCCTGCTCCACTTTATACTAATTTGAAGATTGATGAAAATAGCAGTGGATTCCAGCCTGATTTAGGTTTGTTAAAGAGAAAAATGCAGCTATTAGACTGCTGAGCAACTTCAGTTATTTGCCTGAATAAAATGTGTCTCAGACAGTTCCATTATCAGTTACAAGTTTAAGTAGAGGACTGCTGCCATGCCTCCACTGATGTGTAGTTAGCAGGATATAAGCCAAAAATGAAGGGAAGGAAAAGTATTCCAGCTTTCCATTAGCCAGATATATTTGTAACTGGTAATAGCAGAGGAATAAAACCTGTTGCTGAATGGATTGAGCCCACGGATTTGTACAGGTTGCAGGAGCCCTGGAAGGACTAAAACACTGAGCAAATACAGGGAGGAGAAATGAGGAGCCTGTGCCCTGTATCCCATTTGGCTGTTTTTTTCTTATCTAGTTTCCTAGTGGATCTGCTTTGTGTGGGATAAAGGGGAAGGAAACCTCTGTTCCCCTTTACATTCCTCAGTTACCATAATCTTAGACTGGGACTTTGACTACATGTAAAGAAAACAGACTTTGTGCCAAGCAGCTTGTGGGGAGGGTGCAGAACAATTGGCATATGAAACTGGAAGAAGATAAAGGGTGTGGGGTTGCACACAGTGAAGGAAATGCTTTGAGGCTGTTTGTGGTGGTGAGAGGGAGCAGGAGAGTCCTGGGTGTGTAGTGGGCTGTGGATCCATGTTGAAGGTTCCAGGATTTTGTTCAGAGTAATTGGACACCTGTAGTCCACTCACATGCGTGCTTAGTGCTCTCTTTTATTAGTGGATGGTTTTGTTCTAATTTACTGTGTCAGTGCTAAAACACCCAGTGAGATACTTGTGTATTGTATTGTATACTCCATTATATTCTATACAGGATATGTAATACACATAATTGTTCAGGTTATACTAACAGCTTATACTTTTATTTCCTCATTTTTCTTTTAAGATTTGTTGACTAGAAATGTTTCAGACCTTGGTTTATTCATTAAGAGCAGGCAGCAGCTATCAGACAACCAGAGGCAAATATCTGATGCTATTGCTGCTGCCAGCATTGTAACCAATGGCACTGGAGTTGAAAGCACCTCACTGGGAGTATTTGGAGTAGGAATCCAGCAGCTGAACGACTTCCTAGTGAATTGCCAAGGAGAGCACTGCACCTATGATGAAATCCTCAGTATTATCCAGGTCTGTAATACAAATATCTTGCATTTCCTTTATACTAGAACTCCTGTTACTTCCATTTTCCCCATTAACATTGTGTGCTGTTCAGAATAACATCTGTGTGGGTATCTCCTTTCACACTGATATTGTCTCAACAGTTTACTTGAAATTAAAATTGAATACCATCTTTATTTTGGGCTAGAAAATTGTATGTTTGTCCATAAATACATCCATTTAAAAAATGCAAATGAATAATTTTATTAGCTATGTGTACTTCAGCAGGGAAGGGATGTCACCACCTAGGAAAAGTGTTCGTGACAAATCTTTTATTTCTCTTTGGGACCACATTTAATTGAACATAATCTTACTTTGGAACTTTAAAAAGCACCATTTCCACATATTTTTGTTGTATTGTAAAAAAAATTTCCAGAGCAAACATGGATATTTTATTCCCTTATGTATCATGGCTGAAGATTTTAGGAAGTGTGTAGAAAAACTTTTATTCTTCCGAACATCCATAATTAATATACTCCAAAATGAAGCCCCCATTTAGCAGTTAACAAAGGCTAAAAACTGTATATAACTATCAACATATAAGGTAGAACTGCAGAGTTTAAAAGACAGAAAGTCTAAAAGAAATTCAAGATGGAATACCACAACTCTCATTGAGATGGTAGTATGTTGTATTTAAGCATACTAGGTAGGAGTAGGACACCTGATCGTATATCTTTCTAAATTTCAATTTAATTGCTGTCTCAGCTTTAAGTAGGAGGTTGGATTAGGCAATTTCCCAACATCCCTTTCAACCTGAATGGTTCTTTGATTTATCATTATGATTTTAGTATACTTGTGTAGTGATTTTTAAAACACAGTTTGCAGGCACCTGATTACTTTATCCACAAAAAGACTGTGTTTACATAGTAACTGTTTAGTGCTATGGGCAGACTACATATAAAAACATAACAAAGACATATTTCAAAGAGTTGTTATTATATGTATCTTTGATTTCTTCCTCCTTATAGAAATTTGAACCTAGTGTGAACATGTGCCAGCAGGGGCTGCTGTCTTTTGAAGGTTTTGCAAGGTAATTACTTTTGTGTTAATATAAATATATATATACATATAGTATTGTTGCTACTTGGAGAGTCACAAAATGTTCAGCACAGCATAAAATTTTCTCACATGTTCTCACTTCTAGATTTTTGATGGATAAAGATAACTTTGCCTCCAAGAATGATGAATCACAGGAGAATGCTGAGGACTTGCACTTTCCTCTCTCATATTACTACATAGAATCCTCACACAATACTTACCTTACTGGCCATCAGCTTAAAGGGGAGTCCTCAGTGGAGCTTTACAGCCAGGTATGCAGGATTGGATTGGTGTGTAGCTTTCAACATGAACTTGTTTGTTTTACTGGCAAGTTTCAGGAACATGACCTTTTTGCTTTGAAAATCTAAATGTCCTAAACCCCTGCTTGCAAAACGTTGGAAAACATGATGTGTGGGAAAGCTGCCTGTAAGCACAGTTGTGCTCAAATGCCTTTTCTAAGGCAAAAAAAATGGGTTTAGTTTGAGATTCATAGCATTTAGACACCAGTCGGTCTGACCCAACCTACTAAAATTAGACTTTCCCACAGGAAAGACTGATCTAATATTTTAGTTCATTCAGATGTCAGAAACACTACTGAAATACTGTACATTGCACTGCAAAGACAAATTTCAAATAGAACTACAACTTCTAAAAACATTACTTCTAGGAATATTCTTCAGTTTTTAGACTTTATGCCTGATTGGTGGTGATCAGGGAAGGAACAATTTCTCCCTTGGGCTTTCAGTTCTGTGTTTGTTTATATATATATTTGTATGTCTGTGTATTTACAAAATGCTGGAGAAAGCATCAAACTTCCTGTCAGTAGTGTTTTCCTTATGCTGAGAGTTAATGACTCACCATAGAGAAAGGACTCATCTGGTGTCCCATGTGCTCCTTCACCTGAAACTATAGACAGAGAGGTGAGGCTGTGTTAGGAAATCCTGAAAAACACAAATGCACTGAGTAAAACAGTTGCAGAGGTTCCTGTAGCAGCACTGCACAGTGATCTTAGTATTGTGCTGGTAATAGATGGGAAGTGACATGGAGATCAACTGCCTTAAAGTTTGCATGATTAAGAAAAGCTGCTTCCTGTCCCTCAAGTAGCTGTTGCCAGCTGAAGGGTCATTTTCTTCTGGCTCAGTGTGTCTGGCTCTCACAGAAGTGGTGGAGTGCCAGCTATGGACAAAACTATCTGAAATCAAATTATTCAGGTTTGGAGTAGAAATAATTTTATCTTTGTTCATGAATGGTTTTGCTGGAAATGAGTTTGATTGTTGAGATCTTTCTATTGAGTAAAATATTAAATTGTGGTACAGATGACAGGCATGCTAAATACTGATAGCAATAATAAGCTGGGCTACCAGAAGATGGGTTAGCTCATCTCTTCCTTCATCCTTCCTCTTTGCTTCTTTCGTTTTTTCCTAGCAATGGCTTATAATAAATACATGAATAATAAATACATGAATAATTTAAAATTTGATAAATGAATTGATGGCTATAAATAGCTTAATATAATTGATTAAGATGTCCTGGCACATTTCCATTTTAACTATCCTCGTAGAAGTTTCTTAAGACTTCATTTTCAGACTATCTTTTATTTATGAAACTAACAATAATAAAAAAACCCAGCAAACAAACTGCAGGTGCTTTTCTCCTAAGCTGTCATGGGAGCAATCCGAAATAAATTGCCATGTTGCTTTATGGCTGTTTTTACAATGGGAATGTTTCTCTCTCTCAGGAAATTATACATTCAGAACCACCTTCTGCAAACAGATTCCATGTGTCCTGTACAATACCATGAATTTCAAAGCTTTTTGGTAGTTCTCCCAAGAACATACATGCTTTGCCTAATTTTCCCATTCTTTTTCAATGGGAAATAAGGAATTCAGTTGGGGAATGCAGTTAGCTGGGGACTGTGCCTTCTGTGGGCTGTTTACTTCACAGGGATTGCCCTTTGCAGCATTTTGCTGAATTGCTGGGCCTTCATTCAGCTCTGCAATGTCTGCCTTCTACTTTGATGGCGTGGTACTGTGGCTTAGATGTGCTTACACTGTTCAATTGTGTTGTAGGTTCTTTTACAAGGCTGCAGAAGTGTAGAATTGGACTGCTGGGATGGTGATGATGGCATGCCTATCATTTATCATGGGCACACTCTTACTACAAAGATCTCTTTTAAGGTATGCTGGTAATTGCACATAGAAACAAAAAAAATGAGAAGTTATTTTTCTCTGTAACGAAGGGAAAAAATAATTGGCTAGTAGAAAAACACAAATTCTAATGGGCTAAATTCTAGTAGAGTATAGACTATAGATTATGTCAGAGATAAAATTCTCAGTGGTAAATATGTTTTCAAATTCGTTTCTATAGTGTAGTTTTCTGTCTTTTTGTTGCTACATAAGTAACAGAAGTAGGTGTTACCACTTGTGTTGTAACAAGATGCCAGCTTGTTGAGCATGAGGCAGCCTCTTGGTTCTTGCAGAGGAAAGCAGGTGTCTGTGCTCTGAGCTAGCAGGTCACCTGAAAGGTGCAGAATGCTGCCATGTCCTCCCAAAGGCTCTCTCTCTCTCTCTCTTAGGAGGTGGTTGAAGCCATCGATCGCAACGCGTTCATCACCTCCGACATGCCCGTCATCATCTCCATCGAGAACCACTGCTCGCTGCCCCAGCAGCGCAAGATGGCCGAGATTTTCAAGGTAGCATCAGCTGGGGTGAGCCATCCTGAGCACATGCTGGGGGGGGTTCCATAGTACATCACCTCTTCTTGGTGTTTCAGAATGTATTTGGAGATAAGTTGGTGACGAAGTTTTTATTTGAGAGTGACTTTTCTGATGATCCCATGCTGCCTTCCCCGGGCCAACTGAGAAGAAAAATCCTGCTTAAAAACAAGAAGCTGAAAGCCCATCAAACACCAGTGGATATATTGAAACAAAAGGTAAAGTCCTTCCTTAACAGCAAGCAGTGAGACCCAACTCTTGCTAGAAATAGTTCATTTGTGTTTGAAGTTTTTGTTAATCCCTTATGTACAGCAGAATAATCTAATGCATGTTCCTACTTGGAAAACTCACAGTGGATTGCAGTTCTTTCAAATAAGCAGACAACACATATAGTAAATTATAGCTACATCTTAACTAAATTTCAGTGTATATTAATTTTATAAAACTTCATAATATTATGATTAACACCACATGCCCTGTGTGACAAACATAAATTAATCTTTTTCTCTGAGGCTGCAACATTTACTATTCCTGTTTATTGAGAAGCACTGATTATGTGTTTACAGTATGTAGTAATTTTTGATTGACTTCTGCTTTGTTTCTTTTTTCAAATTCATGCTAGGCACTCAATTCTTTATTGACTTTTTGTGAGGGACTCTGCTATTGAAATAGTGCTTATTTCCATGTGAGGATTTTTTTATTTCTAAAAATTAGGGTTGCATCTCAAGTAGCCTCAATCTGGTAATGTCTGTGGTTAGTCAGCAGCTTGATTGAATCCTTGAAAAATAATTGCCATTACCCATAATGTAAACACAATTGCATTAGACTTAAATTCTTGTTATCAGATGAGTAAATTACATAGTTCATACAAGTATATGGATAACTGTTCCTGAAACAGCATATCCCAGACTAGAAAAAGGCAGTCTTGGATGATGTGCAACTTGGGCATTTTCCCATAGTTAATTAGGTTTCATATGTCATTAAGTGTTTTTCTTGTAACAACTTCTCTTTACATTCAAACCCCTGAAGTGGTATTTTAGCTTGATCTTAACAATCTTACTTATTTCTCACTTAATATATTCAGTGCTTTCATATAAATAGAGCAAGATGCAAACAGTGATGAAAACTCTTTTTCTTTTTAGCGGTACTTAGCAATAATGTGGTAAGTGTTTCTGTTGTTGTAGGCTCACCAGCTGGCACATTTGCAAGCACAGGCTAACAATGGTGCTAGCAACCCCACACCTACCAATGAAGAGGAAGAAGATGAAGAGGATGAATATGACTATGACTATGAATCTCTCTCTGATGGTAACTATATTTATTTGTTTGCTTGTCTGTTTGTTCATTACAGTACTTTTGTTAGAGCTGTAGTAATAAGATGTGAATATTCTAGTTCAGGAATGAGCTGGGTAAACAGTGTCCTTGCATGTGTTTGAAAAGGCTGAAATTCTTCAGCTGGTAAGGAAGAGAACTGAGGGGTGGATTGAAGCAGGTTTACTTAGTCATGAAGTGATGCATTAAGGGAAGCACAGAGCATTACTTGTTAGTTCTAGCAGGTGCTCAGTAAAACAAGTGGAAGATCAGTCTAAAACAGGTAAAATATTTGTTTATATTTGTTTATTTGTTTATTCTGGAATGTGCTCCCAGGGGAAATTGCAGAGACAAATGGCATCAGCATATTAAAAAAATGAGTATGGGACAAATTTATTGACAGATTTATAAGCATATGTTATAGGTAGCAGTATTTGGTCCAACATCCCTGTTATTCAGTGAATGTGGTTGTTGGTTGCTGGGATTGTGGTTAGTGGCTGGTTGCTCTATTGCTAGAAAGAGAATACTGGCTTGGATGGACAGCTGGTCTGACACAGCTGGGGATGTTCCCCTGAGTGGACAGTGAAGTGCTTCACTCACAGCACCTTTAATTCTGGTGGGGACCTGTCTGAGTTGTAGGTGCCATGTTGGCAGGAGGTGTAAGGCTCGAGCATGTCCTGCAGCACAGGATTTCTTTCCAGGTGTCTCTTGCTTACATTCCTTGCTTCTGTATTGAGAGAATTAAAAAATAGTCACAAAATTAATGAATGCAGTTCAAGACATGACACTGCTTGTGGAATAACAATGTTATTTATGAGTTTGATGTCAATGTTGTGTTTTAACTGAAAGTTGGCCTAGTTGGCTACTTGAGCATACTCTTTGTGAGGAATGGGGTGGATGGGGTGGAGATGGTGTAGATGTAAATTGCCATGAAAACTCAAATCTTTGCTAACAGACTTGCCAAGGAAATTTTGCAAACTGTTTACAGTAAGTGACTTTTGAGCACTGTTCTAGTTCAGAGAAAGTTTGAGAAATCTGAAGCTAGCAAGAAACATTCATACATTCTAGTATATGGAGGAATCTGCAGCATGGTTTACTACTTTATTACAGTGATTATTCTTTAAACCTTCAATTGTGTTAATATTTTGGTAAAACTAATCTAAATAACGTTCTGTAAACTTTCTAAAAGAAATTCAGTTTTATTTTTATTACAGATACATTTTTTTGCATAAAGCTAATAGTTTTACAACTGACACTTACTTTTCATTTCTCTGGCTCTAAATCTTAATTCCCTTTACTCTTATTCCCTCTCTGACTCATTTCCCTTTAGCTGATGTCCTTAATGCTTCTCCTGCTCCTAACAGCCAGGAAGGTAAAAGCCACTTGGTTGAGCATTTTAACTGCATGAAATCAGCACTGCATCTTCAGCCTGTTCAATGTGACAGTGTGAATATATAGTTTCTGCTTCATATTATAAATACAAGCAGATATTCTTATATGGCATTGTTAACTTGTCAAGAACTGGTAGAAGCCTGCATGTGTGACATTTGTTATGCATAAAAATAATATGGTCAAAGCATCAGGAATAAATTGAAACCATTCCTTTTGTGATATTTTGGTCCAGAAAGACCACATCATTATTAGGCATACTATTCTCTGAAAAATATGTAGCTTTGAAGAGGTATTTCTGTACATGTTAAAATACCTGTGCATGGTGAAAGTAAGGAGAGGAAAGTCAAAACTTGCTGTACAAAATGTGTACATATTTGATGGGGTTAATTTTGCTTGGACTTTGGCATTTTTTTGTCATTCAGGATTATCAGTTATTTTCAGATGGCAAACTTAATTCATTAGATGGTTTGGTTTTAAAGATCTTCTGAGCACAAAAGGATGTGCTTTGAAGGAAGGGCAATGTCTTAACCAAACCCAAGCATTAAATTTTTGAATAGAAGATTACTACTAGAGGATGATGCTTTGACCAGTAAATGCATTATTTTAGCATCTGCTTATTCATATAAGATTCACAGCACTGTCCACAAATATTGTTAATTCAAATTAAATTTCCAGTTGAAGTTGTTTAGCTTTATGTTTATTAAAATCCCATTAATTTTTAGATAATATTCTTGAAGATCGACCTGAGAATAAATTATCAAGTGATAAACTGCAGTTTGAATATAATGAAGAGACTGCCAAACGACTAAAGAAGGCTGATTGTGCTACTTACAATAATAAAGGAAAGGTAGTTCTGCTTTTTCCCTCTTTCTTCTCAGCTGCACTTTGATATATAACCAGGTTCAAAAGGATTTGTACAGTTCAGGTAACTGAGACATCAGATAGCAAATGCACTTTAATGAAGACAAACAATAGAAAGCATGGAAAGACACCAGAAAAAATAGCCTAAGTAGAACAAATAGAACAAATGCTCAAGGAAAGTCCCCAGAGGTTATAGCATATATAGGCTGCTTGGCTGAAAATTAATATTGATGGAACTGAAGATTTCATCTGAATCTTCAGCATCTTTGTGTTTCAAAATAAGTTTAAAATAACTATGGTATGAGATAATCATAGCACCTCTTATTAAATCATCTGAAAAAGGAGCCAGTATATTGCTGTTTAGTGTACTGTAGATTATTCTCAACATGGATGTGTTTTGTCTAAATGTTTGTAGAACTGACTGAATAAGGCCTTTATACACTACTGCAGAATCAGTAATAGATGTTGATCAGAAATGTGCACATGGGAGGGAGATTTGTTAGGTGAGAACAGAAATCATATAGAAAGAAAGAGATAAAATATATCAAAGACATAACTAAGATATGCAAGAGTTCTTCCACATTCAGTGATACCATTATTAAATGTTCTTGATGTTTTCACTCAGGTTTACGACATGGAGCTGGGTGAAGAATTCTATCTTCCACAAAATAAGAAGGAAAGCAGACAAATAGCCCCAGAGCTATCAGATCTTGTCATTTATTGTCAAGCTGTAAAGTTCCCGGGTAAGTGCCCTGCCCTGTGTTATTGCTTTCAGCTTTCTAATTCTTGGAGACATTATGTTTATGTTTTGAATTAGTTTGAAGTAGTCGAGGAGGTTCGTTCTTCATGAGTTGGTAGTCTTCATAATAGCAGCTCCTGGCTGAGAAGTGATGTTCATAAATTATGTGAATACATACTGTTTGTCATATTAAAATGTTTACAAAAGTGAAATTTGCCAGTCTTCACAACTTAGACAACTGCTTCACTGCCAAATGCCAGATGACAGAAAGCTTTATCTTAAGAGCTCTGAGTTTCCATGTAAGGACTTACTGAATTAAGAAGGAAAATATTCTTAAGACCTTGAAGGTAGAATGTGTCCCATTTCTTGAAGTGACCTCTGTTTAGTGTATTTCACCTTTGCCTACAGCCCCATTTTCTGTTCCTTCCCAAGTGGACAGTACAGGAACAATTTGCAGGGGTAAAGCACCTTTTCATGGGGTGTTGAGGGCAGCTGCTTCACACTCTCACTCAGTCTTTGTGGAAGCAGTTATGGAAATTGGAGAATCTTCTTCAGTACAGTAGGAAGAATAACTTTTGTAGAGAAAACGAGAGGGAGTAACTGAAGAGATCACTGATAGCTGCTTGTTCAATACTGAAATATGAGGTTGGGTATATTTTGGCTCATACCATGTACATAAATACTTGTAAATTGAGAATTTATTGTTTATTGATATGTTTAATGTTTTGAATGAAAAATCTGCTCTTTAGTGGAATAGTTCTCTGTGGAAAAGTTGTCAATTCTGCCAAATCATGATCTTACACAAACAGAACTATAATCAGATTAGAGAAGCTAACCAAACATGAAATAGTGTCAAATAGGCAAGATAAACACGATGGAAAGTGAACAGACATTCTTTTATAATCTTTTATGACTTTAAAAATTGTAGGTGTCACTTGTAAAAATAATGACTTCTAAAAATTCAAATCTGATACTCTTTTTAATGAAATCTGCAATGAGATATCTTTCAAGTAAAATATTTTCTTTCAAAGAAAGATATTCAAGATTAAATGGGGGTAGTTTGAGTTGTTCCAAGCATTTTGACACATTAAAAAAATTCTGACGTTCTGGGAAACTTTGAAATACTTAATTTTTAATGTAATACTGGTTATTAAAGAAATACCTCCTGTCCTTCTCGAATTTCTTCCTCTTGCTTTAAAAAGATCTTGAATAGAACAATTAAGAAAATCATCTCCTTTCACAGATAAACACATAAAGCTGTAGAAATTACTTTTCCAACAGACTTTGTCTCCTTTGAGACAAATGCTGCCTCCTCTGAGGTAGAGTAGGCTTCCATGGCCACCATGCCAGGGACTGGATCCCTCTGCTCAGCCAGAGGGCACAGACCTGGTGCAGTGCCCTACCCCAGTGTTGTCATTAATGATGGGAACAAGGCTGGTAGATCCATGACTGTGTAGCTCTAGTGCCTGTGCTCCTAACCAACTCAGAAAATGCAAGAGTTTTGGAAATAGGGAGGGCAGAATTCATGTCAGGGTCTGATCAATGGTGTAAATACTTTATTTCTCCTGTCTTCATATATTTTTGCTCTGTGTTTACACTTGCCTGTGTCCCTGAATGTTAATCACTGATATGTAACTATAAAAAAGGACAAGGACCATAATGTTCACTTGCTTTAATCTACTGGGTAACACAGACTTCCCTAAGTGTTCCCTGGTCAAAACAGAATTTGTCATGTGGAGAAAATAACATTTCTTGTTTATAAAACCTCTGGTAATAAGGAACACACCATGGCTTTTGTTGTTTCTGAGCTCTTTAACCTTACAGTCCTTGCTTAACTTGAGTTTCAGTGTGTTGGGTATCATTACACTGTTATGTGAGAGGCTGAAGGTGTGTTCTTTGGGGTCACCCTAGCTGAGGGCAGTGGAGCACCCCTGAGCACTGCTACAGGCAGATGGCTCATCACCTTGGTGCTGAGATCCTTACACAATGAGTAGAGAAACTGAGTGCATAAAAGCAGGATTTGCACTATCAGATGTAGGAAGCAGAGAGTCACCTAAGCTCACCAGCATGAAATTCAGTCACCATCTCCATCATATCAGATTATCTGCCCCTATGGTATCACTTTCCAAGAAATTGAAGTAAACATAAAAGGGATCACCCTTTTTACAGATAAAAATGCTGTAAATTCCCTTTTAAGGTCTGCAAGCCTGCAGACTTTCTTTTGGTCTGAAACACATGGTGAGAAGATGGCAATTACAGTTTAACCTGCTGTGTTAGTATGGTGAGAAGAAGAAGGGCAGGGAAACTTTCAGTTCCCTGGACTAAGTCTAGAAGCAGTAAAGCAGTGTGCTTGTATCTAACACATGAGATGGGCACTAAATTCTGTAACTCAAAGAACACGGCACAGGGATTGTAGGGAAACACAAAACATTTCCTCTGACACTGTGGTAGTACAATAGGATTTATGTACAGTATGGTGGGATCTAAGCTGATCCTACTTTGACCAGAGAGTTGGACCAGATGACTTCCATATCCTAATCAGCCTCTATTATTTTGTGAATTGATGATTCTATGAATTGGTAAAGCTATATTTTGCAGTCAGGCTAAAATTGGAGTGATAAATGGAGGTTGTCTGAGGGAAGAGATGTGTAACATGGGAAAGACTGAAAGGAAGCTCCCAGCTGCAGTGTGCCTGCCCTGTGGCCATCACACTGTGGGTTCAATCACCCCTAGGGTTCTGCACTGCACCCTCTGGTGATTCATGAGGTTAGTTTGTTTCCTCAGTGACTGTCTCCACAACAGGATTTTGAAACCTGGATCTTACTTGCCAAATCCATTTGATCCATTGAATACTGGGTTTAAATATTGCTGGAAGCACACAGTGCATTACTCCTCATTCTTCAAGTCAATTCATGTTCCTTGATCCCAGTTTCTACCGTCTTCTGTGATTTATGTGTGTGTCTTGGCCCAAAGAGACAATACATCTCCAACATGGAAAACACTTATGTGTATTCTGAATTTTACTAACCCAAGCAGTTCCATTGAAACTGTGTGCATAATTTTAGTAAGTACATGTCCACATGCCATAGAGTTTGAGAGTTGAAAATTCGCAGCTGTGGACAGACTTCAGTCAGAAAGAGGCAAATGTATCCTCTTTGTGATTTACATTTGTATTTGAAATACTAGTATTAAATCCAGAATTGTCTTTAGACAGGTGTGAATTGATGTGAATTAATGTGGAGTATTTTAGGAGTCACAGTTAGGCAAGTAAAGGTATATTTGCTTTGTTACATTCTATATCACAAATACATCTTGGGTCTCTGAGAGCATCCCACATCTCACTGCTGTGGGTGTCAGAATAATTATTGTGCACTTTAATTTTGATCTGCTGTGTGCTCTCTCCAAGCCAACAGAAAGAAATTAACCTTAAGTGGGATTAAGTCTGTTTACTTCACCAGGATTCAAGTAATGATTTTAATGATTATGTTTCTAGAATGCACAGGCTTGAATAATAGCTATACTAGATCTTTCCAGCTCCACTCCTAGTACATATTGGCCATAAATATGTAATGGATTTTGCACACCTAACTGTATTTCCCAACACTGAAATATAAATAAACAGAAGATGACTCTGGAAGCATTTTGAAGTTAAACTGTTCAACTGATGGCATTTGGACATATCATATGACATCATATCATATTCATGATCGTATATTTATTTAATTATGTAGGTATCGTATCCTAGATGAATCTCATGATCTTCACTACTGTACAGATTTTATTGCTTTTGTAGAAAAGATTTTTTTAAAAATTATTTCTAGGGTGAATACATTGGGACTCTTACTTGATTTTTTAGTATCAATTTGGACCATTTATTAATTTGAGAGAAAGCCTTTACCTTCCTCAAGCCAAATAGTAAAATGGAGAAAAGTTATATCATAGAAAGAGAATTGTATTTTGTATTGTTTTATATGAGTTTCTATATATGTTATATAAATGCATACATACATGCATTATATATAAAACCATACATAGTATATACATATATAAAAGTGTATAATATATAAAGATGTCAAAATTAAATTGTGGAGAAAAATACACTGCTTGTCCTGTGTGCTCTATAACAGGAATATTCATGCCTTCAAAAATAATGTAAAATATGGTGGAAAATGACATGCCCTCTTGGTCATGTTTTTTGGCTCATTTGTTTTACATTTATGGGAACAGGCTTGTCAACTCTAAACCCATCTGGCTCTAGCAGAGGAAAAGAAAGAAAATGCAGGAAGTCCATTTTTGGCAACAATCCTGGCAGGCTGAGCCCTGGGGAGTCAGCTGCTCTTGCCAAAGCATCTGGAAAAGGTAAAGTTAGCATCTTCTTTCACCAGTCACGTGGAATGACACTGTAATCCAACACATGTACCAGACCAAGTTGTTAAAGATCAAATACTTTCCAATGTGTAAAACATTAAACTTTGGAATGGTTTTTCATTAGCACAGCAGTTCTTACAGTGCCACTATTACAACTGAAGTGGTGAGTGTGGAATATTATAATTACTTGATCAGAAATATGATGACCCTAATTAATAAACAATTAAAAACTAATATACATTTTATATATCTGAAAGTTTGTATTTTTAATTACATAAGTGAATATTTTCAAAGTACAAATGAAAGCCAGGAGACTGTTGGGCTGGTCCAGAAAAGAATTTTTATTGTCTGAAATAGAACTTAGCAGCCTAAAATTCAGCCAAGTCCAAACATGTAATTGTGCAAATTAGACTCTGCAGGTGATTCAGTTTGTGAACCTGGAAATTGTGCATCTGCCTATGAACAGATGTAAAGAAATACAGAGAAAGTACAGGAAAGGTTCTGGAGCAGGAATAAGACCCAGATCCCCTTCCTTTCAAGTGATTGCCATGAACAGATATTTTGGACTCATGTTCTGGCTCAGGGAAGGTTGTATTTCTTACAGCCCAAAGGCCTGACTGCAGTAGACAGGAGAGATTTCCTTCTAGAGGCCAGTGAAGTGAAGAATTGTGGTGCCTAATTCTAAAGCATATAAGTATATTGCTGCCTTTTTCCCCTAATTTTTGCAGTCTTTGTAGACTGTCTGTTTGGAAAATCAGCAGATGGTTTTCATTCTTGCCTCTCTTCCTCATGTAAAATGTATAAATGAGAAGAAGGGACTTCTATTCCTTTATTTTATTAAGGCAAATGCCAGTTAGGTATTTATTTATGAAAGTGGTTGTTTGCACATCTAATCATGGTATTATTTCAGTACTTGGAGGTTGTGTTTCCTCTCATGGATTGTTCTCACTCTGTGAGAAGGACTGTCCTGAGCAGTGTCGTTTCCAGGATCACTTTTACCATGAGCAGGGCACACACACACACTCCCCTAGCAGAGGTTGGAGTCTCTGGCCCTGCCTGGGGGCACTGTTTGTTTTGCAGGTCCCTTTGATGCGGTTCGGCAGACGTGGGAAGATCCCTGCTGTCCTTACAGCTCCCCAGCTTCCCTCAGCGCCATCATCAGGACGCCCAAGTGCTACCACATCTCGTCGCTGAACGAGAACGCCGCCAAGCGCCTGTGCCGGCGCTACTCGCAGAAGCTGATCCAGCACACCAGCTGCCAGCTGCTGCGCACCTACCCCGCCGCCACGCGCATCGACTCCTCCAACCCACACCCCCTCATCTTCTGGCTCCACGGTGTGCAGCTCGTGGCCCTGAACTACCAAACCGATGGTGAGCCCACACAAACACAGCCTTAAAGCGTTTGGAATGGGACAGAAGGTCTTAAATTGTGAATTTGTGTTTTCCCTGTTTACTTTTCCCTGCTCTCCTGAGGGTTCTTCTTGTATTTGCACTCCAGCACAAGCAGGTTCGTACCACGACAGTCTGGTCCTTGACAGCAGCAGCCCCAGAGTCCAGGAGCTTTATGCCAATGCACCAAATTCCCTGATAAACCAGAAGTGCCTGGACACCAACGCTTCCATTTTTATATTTATTTTATTGCTGAAGGTTGTTTTTTTGTCCAGGTTCAAGTAACTGTTGTCCCTTTCTGATAATTTCAAGCATGAAAAGGTATTGAACTATTTTTCAATTGGAAGTACTGCCTTGGATGCTGTTTTAATGTTAATCAAAACATTTTTGGAATATTTGCTATCCTATTCTATGTTCCTTCACATTTTCAATGGGAGATCCATACAATACTCTTTCATTCTGCAGTTCAGGGCACATTCCTATAAACTTCTCAGAGAGCTGATGTAGGCAAGCCCTACAGTTCAATAAAGACAATGGAAAGGAAAAGAGTAAACTGTTTGTGGAGTTTTGTGTAATTACTGGATAGATTGGATACATAAATCACAGCTGCTACTGAAAACCAGGAATAGTACACAACTAAAATAATTTTTAAAAAGATACTTCAAACATGACTTTGTCTTCACTATTGCAGTTTTTCCATTGTACCATTGCTCTCTGTCAGTTTTGGCTGCTTTCATTTCACAGATCTTCCTCTGCAACTCAATGCAGCAATGTTTGAGGCTAACGGTGGCTGTGGATATGTTTTGAAACCTCCAGTTCTGTGGGATAAAAACTGTTCAATGTACCAGCAGTTTTGTCCATTGGAAAGAGACCTTGACAATAAGGAGCCAGCTATATATTCTTTAACAGTAAGTGCATGAAAAGGGAATTTCATACAGGCAAACAGATGGATGTAGACAATGTGCAACTGCAGTCCTTAACCAGCATTACAGTCATGCTTCTAAATGAAAAGACTGAATCTTCTAGTGTTGCTTCTGAAGATCAGCCTAACTAACAGAAATTGGAGAGGAAAGGAACAATGATTTGTCTTGTCTTTATTGTATTGGCTGATTTGTATCCATAGTTACTTCCCCTGTTTCCTTCACAGTATTTGTTGAAACTCAGTCCTGAAAGCATTTTTCCTGGGACTACACAACCGTGTAAAATTACACATGTGCCTTGATGTTTTGCACATTTGTGAACACTTGAAAAGCTGCACAAAAAGCCATTATGAAAAGCTGTACTGAATCTTGAAAAAATATTTTTGTAAGTTATGTAACAAGATACATAATTCATGGATTTGTGGCCAAAAAAATGTAGTCTCAGAAGTTAGTCCTTTCCAGGAAATTTGTCACAAAAGTGAGATTCTTAAGAATCAGAATTCTCCCAGCTGTGGTAATTGCACTCTTAATTCCTGTGTTGTGTATGCCAAAGCAAGCCAGAGCTCAGTGCCATCACCCTAGAGTAATGGAGAAGAAAATGGGATCCTTTTTGACTACATTGCTGGTGCATTCATTCTGGATTAATGTTCAGATGCCTTGAACAGTTGTATTGTGTGTTTTTTTCAGAGGAAAGATACCGTAGCGGTGGTGTTGGGGTGGGAGGGTTGAGGGAGCTGTGCTTTTGAACTTACTGCCCTGGCAATCACAAAAGTGAATGTTGTAATTAATTCAGCATGTTAACAAACTGTGCTTAGGGGTGTGCTGAGCAGTATTTAGCTCAGAAGAGGACAGCATAGGGATTACCCCTCTGATTGTTCTCTGTGCTCCTCGGCTGCAGATCGTGTCTGGCCAGAACGTTTGCCCCAGCAACAGCACGGGCAGCCCCTGCATCGAGATCGACGTGCTGGGGATGCCCCTGGACAGCTGCCACTTCCGCACCAAGCCCATCCACCGCAACACCCTCAACCCCATGTGGAACGAGCAGTTCCTTTTCCGCGTGCACTTTGAGGATTTGGTCTTCCTCCGGTTCGCAGTTGTTGAGAACAACAGCTCGGCGGTGACGGCCCAGAGGATCATCCCCCTGAAGGCGCTCAAGAGAGGTGCGGCATGGCTCCTAAGCCAGAGCGCTCCAGCAGGTTCCGAATCCTTCCCGAGGGAAATTTTTAATCAGTTGCCTTTTTTTAGAGGAGACAGGGAGCAAATAGTAGACAGCACACCATGGCCTGGCAGTACAGTGCTGATCTGAGACTCCCTGGGTGCTGGCAGCCGCCCCAATGACTTGTAAAAAGTGAGATCCTGTGCTGCTGGTGGGGCAGGGGCGTGTGGAACACACCTGCTCTGATCCTCAGGGTGCTCCTGAGGCCATGTTCACCTGGACTGGCTGCTCCATTAGGGAGCTTGGAGTGGTTTCACTCCTGCCTTTGCCCAGGAAGCTGCTGTAACAGCTGTGCAGAGGGGAATTGCACTTCCCACATCCATGGCTGGAGGGGAGTTGAAGAAAGGGTGAAAAAAGGGTGAATGAGAGATCAGGAAACATCACTAATTGAGTGATACTGGGGGAGGGAGTTTCCCTGTTGCCAGTAGCTCTTTTACATTTGCTTTGTACCACTGTAACATCACACAACCTCTGTGTTGGCATATAAGGAGATTTGGCCATACATATGCACAGAATTTGACCTTGCTTCATTCATGTTCTGATATTTAGATATTTCATGTATGACTATATTGAATATTATGGTAAAACAAAGACAGGTTGCTCTGTGAGCCACTCAGCAGTAGGATTTGTTACACTGTTGTACAGAGTGTTAATATGCAGTATTATTACAGTGCTTCAAATCGTATCTGTGTAGCAAAGTGTAGCTATAAATACAGCAAGTTTAACTTTTCTATTTATGAGACTTGTGTCCTAGGATGTGGCAAAGTATTTACAGAAGGATTTTTCCTCTTTAGGCTACAGACATGTCCAGCTCCATAACCTACACAATGAAACATTAGAAATTTCCAGTTTGTTCATAAACAGTCGGAGAATGGAAGAAAGTCCCTCTGGAAACACTCTGCCTGCATCAGTGGTAATTAAATTCCTATTTGTGTGCCTGAATTACCTGTATTCTTGATTTACTAACAGCTATGATGTGAAGATTTATAGGGCCAGAGTGTTCAAAGATGTTAGCCCTCAAACCTGCACATTCTTCAGACATACCTTGATGCCTACTGTTTTGCTTTGGTGGGAGTAAGGTTATCCCACCTAGATAAAACTGTGGGAAGGTAAATCTTTGCAAAGTCTGGCTCCTCTGCTGTATATAGGTATAGAACAAGAAATGTGCTTCACAACTGGGGGAATGTGGATGAGCAGTCAGTTTCAGGGCAGCCACATGCATGAGGCTTTGTGCATGAATTGTAAGCAAATTGTTTTCTATTACAAGAAAAGATGAACTCTGCAGTTCCATAAATACATACAGATTTATATATGGGTGTGCACATCCATATGTTTATATGTGCAAATATGTATACGTACATACAGATATTTGTATATCTAAAAATATGTGTGCATAGATGCACATTTGTTTAAAAGTCCTTACTGTTGGGTTACCTGGGTTACTTGTGTTTTGGCAACTTTAAACATGTATTTTATCATTTTGCTGACTCCTAAAACGTCAGATAAAACCTTCTGAGCTCCTGCATGTAGAGCAGATGTGTTGCAGATATTACCTCCTATGAATATATGCCAAACTTGTATCTTGGTGAATTACTAGGATAGAAAGGAAGAACAAATAGTTTGGAGGTTAAAACAGAGTTATAGCTTTTAATTCAATAATCTGTATGCTGAATCCAAATATCTGAGCTCAGAATGGGGAATGAGTGATGGAGGTTTGCCCTTTGTCCAGTGGTAGTTTATGTATTCCCACTGGAAAACTTCCTTTTTCTTCCTTCTCTTCAGCTTCAAGATACAGTGCAGGCTTTTGGAGGGTTTGTTGGGGGTTTTTAGATGCCTCAATCCATAGTGTAAGAAAGAGCCATGTATGAGCTGAACAGCTTTGCTTTGTCAAGGCCCTTATGACTTGTGTGTACAGTTTCTTTTAAGCAACCTAGAAATAACATGACTGTGTAAAAACATCCAGTAACCTGTTGAATGTTGTCTGAACAGTTGTTTAGCCTGGGAGAAAGGAAAGCTGCCGTGACTTACAAAGTGACAGTTCATGGAATTCCAGGCCCGGAGCCTTTCACTGTTTTCAGTGTAAGTGCAGGGACCACGGCTGCACAGCTGCTCCATCAGGTGAGCTTCCATTGCCAGAATCCACACTAATATCCTTCTGGACCTCTGTCTCCCTCCCTGTGCTCCCTCTGCTCTCACACACAGGGTCGTAGTTCATTCATCATAGCAAGAGGTGCTGTTAGAAATGCATTTCTGTGGAATTAATTATGCAGCAAACACAGAACATAATCCTTGGAATTTTCCCAATCTTGACTTCAGAGAATGGGTTTATAATCTTAGAACATATTCCTTATTACTGTTTTAATATTTGGCCATACACAGATGAGAAAAACAATCCTAGTTGACAGGGGCAGTGGGTTCTCCTTACAACAAAGTCAAACATTTCTGCACAATTCTTTGAACTGAGGCACCGTAGGAACAGAGAGTAAAAGTTAGAGGGCTAAGTTCATGAGTAGAAAAACCAGTTAACTCAGCAGGGATTGTTATTCTAGCAGTGGGAAAAGACTGTACTGTCCTGGGATTATGAATAAATTTTCTGGCCAGCCAAAAAGGACTGAAATAATCTTAAATAGTACTGCCTTGTCTGGAATAGTTGAACTGCTTGGCTGGGCTAAAGAGAACAGGACATTACCCTGGAGTAAAATATCTGAATAATAAATAGCACATCAGAAATCCTGCCTGCACTGTCAGAATAGTTACTGATTCTTAAAGCTTCCTTATTCATTCTCATTTGTAACTACTAATTATGCAGTGTTTATATTTGGCATTCTAATTGTTGTGAGTTGTCTTCTTAGCTCTTGGCTACCATAAAAGGCACCGAGTCATGCGCTGCAGACTATTTTCTGATGGAAGAGAAAAGTTTTATATCTAAAGAAAAGAGTGAATGCAGAAAACCACCATTCCAGAGAGTGATTGGTCCTGAAGAAGGGCTAGTACAGCTTTTAAACAGTTGGTTCCCAGAAGAAGGATATGTTGGAAGAATTATCTTTAAAACTCGAGAGGAAGTAAGTCTGTTTTAGATAAATTGTTATTTACAAAGTAGCAAAAAATAGCTCTTAGGACCATGAAACAAAAGGGTGCAGTATTTGTTTCACTGCTTGGTGAGTAATGTCAATGCTGTGTGCATTATTTAAAAACAAACTTAACTCTTGAGAAGTACAACTGGACTTTATACACCTGTGTGACAGCACCTGGATCTCAGCTCCAGTATCAGCTGTGTGATGTTTATTCATTATAAATCAGTCAAACAGTGACTCTGTTTGGAGTGATAGTTTTAATTTAATGCAAATCTAGATTATGTTATGATAGGAAATTAATATAGATAATACCAAAGGATCACAGATAAAAGAACTTCAGAAAACCACCATCAATTTAGATAGCAGCAACTTCCCTTAATAGTGCCCAGGCTTGTGAGAGAGAGATAAAAAATGCAGGAGAAAGACACTTAATGATTCCATTTTCAGAGGTGCTTTCTTTGGTCAGTTCAGCAAATATATATATTTATATATGACAGAAGTCCTCTGGTATACTTTGAACTGAAAAAATGTATTTCTGCTTATTTTGACGGAACTTTTTATAAAGCTTCCATTTGTAAAATTGCTATTATATTACTCAAGTCCATGTTTTGGTTTCCTTTATATCTATTTAGTACAAAAATGACAAGGTAGAAATTTATTTGTGGAAATAGCAGCCTACTGCATTCCACTGAGTACAGCACTGCCTCTGTCAGTGTGTGCTGCCACATGTGTTCTGCCAAGCCCCATACCTTGAGAAAATGGGTTAAAATCCGCCTTAGCACAGGTGAAAATTATGCTGTTCTGTCCTGTGATGTGAGTACTTCAAAGCATTATCCATAATTTTGAACCTTTCAGCAGGCAGCAGAACCTCAGAGCTTGGAGCTAGAAATGAAGCTGCAAATCTGACTGGAAAAACAAGGTCCAGTGACAGGGTGCAATACACAGCCCATATTTACAGCTTATGAATCCAAGCTGTGTTCCAAGAGTTCCAAGGCATTGGACAGAAATGAATTCTCTGACAGAAGCTTCGAGGAGGAATTCTGTTTAAAATCTGCAGTAGTCATTGAAAAGGGAGAGAGAAACATGCAGCCTTCCCCTTGCTCCACAGTACAGGAAAATGTTAGCTCAGATTCTGGCTCTGTAAATTCTTTTGACTTTAGTTCAGGGACAGGAAAGAAAAGAACCCTTTCCACCTGGCACCATTACATTACAAAACATCATTTTGTATACATAAGGGAAGATTTAAGGGACCATTTTTTGCAAAATCTCCATTCCTCTCCTACTATGAAAGGTATTTCAGATTCAGGTTTTAGAAAACATGGGTATTTACTAGTACTATTACTTATTATTAGCAATAGTCACTTGTCAAAACTCTTATAATGCATTTAACAAAATGAAGCTGAGGCAACCACAGAGCCTCCAATTTCCATGTAATAAACCCTTGTGCGACCACCAGCTGTTAGTCACCTCTCTGAAGTAAATAAATTTGTCATTTCCTCTGTAGAATTTAAATGAGAGAAATGTCTTTCAAGAAGCAAAGGAAGAAGCAGCCATCAGCTCTGAGGATGACAGCTTCTTTGTTCAGGTACATGATGTCTCCCCAGAGCAACCACGCACTGTGATCAAAGCCCCACGCCTCAGCACGGCACAGGATGTCATACAGCAGGTAACATACCTGCCCACCTCAACATGTGGGCTGGAAGTTGCTTTTAAACAAGCTAAGCTGGGGTTTGTTCTCAGCAGTAGCTGAAGAATTTGTTTAGTAGCCTGAATCTGAGGAAATGTCTTGGTTTTTGTTTTGTTTTTCTGCTCTTAAACAGACTCTCTGCAAAGCCAAATACTCCTACAGCATTTTGAGCAATCCGAACCCAAGTGATTATGTGCTCTTGGAAGAGGTGACAAAAGAGCCAGCAAACAAAAAGTCTTCAACGTCTAAACCATCTCAGAGGATTCTCTCTGATCAAGAGTGTGTGTTTCAAGCCCAAAGCAAGTGGAAGGGAGCAGGAAAATTCATCCTTAAGCTTAAGGAACAGGTTCAGGTAAAAGATACAATACTTTACAGCAGGTGTTACAGATGGTGTGTGAACCTGCTTTCCATGCAAGGGAGACATGACTGGCATGAGGGCAGAGGAAAAGGACAGACTACAGCAAAAACCAGATTTCCTCTTTTCTCTGAACCACCCTTACTTTTTTCTTTGCAAAACTGCATCACTTACATCCAGCAACACAATTCCCTGACAGCCTGCAAATCCAGAACAACCTTTATCTGCTACAGCTGTTTTTCAAAACCTTCTGGCTGTGCATGCCATGTTCCCTGTCATAATAAAGGACCATTCAAATGGGCAGAACTTAAAAGCTACTGGAATAAAGTCCCCTTTATTTCTGCCTAGTGAAAAAGTTGTTCTGTTGCTTTATCTCAGGATTTAAAAATGGCAGGAATGAAGTACATGCCTGCTGGGAAAAGAAGATGTGTTCTCCTTTCTAGCAAACACCACCAATCCAAGCTGCTGTTGCTTTAAAGCAACTGTATTATAAGCACAGATTACCAAATTTGCTAAACATATCTTTAACGATGCATAATTTGTAATAATTTTATTCAGAACAATCAGAAGGAAGTGCCTGGATGAAAGCACAGCCACTGAATTCCTAAAGAGAGGCTGCCTAGCAGTATGTTAGGTGTTTTCATATTCACTCCTTATTTCCCAGCAAACAAGCAGCTGTTAAACCACCTCTATGAACTTTTAAAATTTCTACAGGCAGCACGAGATGACAAGAGAAAAGGCATCTCCTTCACCAGTGAGCTGAAGAAGCTGACCAAGTCGAGTAGGCAGTACCGGGGCTTCGTGTCCCCCCCGCTGCAGGACAGTCCCCAGGGCAGGGACGAGAGAGCCGCCTGCGCCGTGGCCTTCAGTGACATCATGGAATAGCGAGACACCCCTGCTGCCACGGCAAGGCTGCTCAGGTATGGCACAGAGCACTGCTCACAGGGCATTCCTGCTTCCAAGCTGTAGCTGATCAAACCAAGTGAGGTACAGGGAATGCCAGGATGAGCCACAAAAGCCTCACACACACTGGTGTGCACGGGCACGGTGACATCAGGAAGTGAATCAGAATGGTGGAGTTTCTCCCAGTTTCTCTGTCCATTTAATCCAAAATGTTGCATACTGGTTGATTTTGAAGTACTCATTTTTATCAACTGTTGTGCTTAAATAGTGATGTTCTGTTTCTCTTTTGCTCTGGGACATGGCAAATGGAAGTGAGCAGCAGAGCTTTTTTGTTTTTTGTTACGTCCAGATAATAAAATCATCAGGATTGGTGATCTCTTTTTTAGCTAGAACAAGTTTGTAGTGTTTTCTTTCTGTGGAAATTTTGCCAGAAATGTTTAAACATTTACATTATCCTTTCTGTATCTCTTCAATTTCTTCCATCTTGCTTGACTTCAAACAACTGAAATACACAACAAAGACTGTCCCATTTATATGGAGATAGCAAGTGCCACACTTTGCCCAGCACTGTACATTAACCAGACACTTGCACAGTGCTACTACAGCACTGTGACAGCAGCTGGGAAGCTGCAGCTCATTGCAAATGAAGAAATCTTGTTCAGTGTTGATAATTCCACCCCACAGATGGCCAATTTAAGATTACATTTTTTTTTTCTATATACATCTAATTATTAAAGCATTATTTGACACGCACTGTAATGCTGCTGCTAAGTCACTAAGTTAACAGAGTTTGAGCACTGTTTTCATTTGCAAGGTATTTCAAATAGGAAGGGATGAATTTGATAGCTTATTTCCAGGCTGCTATAGACCCCCTAAACAACCTGAATTCAAGGAAAGCAAAGTAAATTATGGAAAAATCAGAGTCACTTTCCCTCTTCTGCATTTGGGTGGGTTTTTGTTTTGCTGGGGGTTTGTTTTGTTGGGCTTTCTTGTTGTTTAGGTTTTTTTTTCCTTTTTTTCCTTTTTTTTATGAAACCCAAACCTGGAATTTACATGACTGAATCCTTCTGCAGTGCCTTTGAAGGATCCTGCTGCAGAATGAACTGGTCAGCAATTGTGTGCCCTGAGCTACAGATGCTCAATCCAGTCAGTGCTGCTGGGTTAACATGCAGAATCTGGGATGGGATGCTGTAGATGCCTGTCAGCTCTCGGAAGATTCCTCTCTTCCTGGATCTTCGCATCTGCAGATTCTCCATAGGCGGATGGAGAAGTTTTCTTGGACTGAGTGTTGTAAACAAACACGCGTCATCACCCTCCCCTTTTTAAACAAAAGATAATTTTAGCTTGTTGCCTCTAAGGAATCTGAAGGCAAAGAACCAGAGTGTTCTTTTATGTGTATTATATGAAAATAACGCACTTTGACCTGATGATTACTGTTACACTGTGTTAAGTGATTGTAAAGAGATTGCAATATGCTGTAACTTCCTTTGCATATCTGTTTAACTTTGGTGAATATACACAAAACACTCAGAATTATTTATGGTTTATCTACATTAACAAAATAATGTACAATAGCTGAACACACCTTACTGGTAGTTGAGACTTTGCAAGGAACAACATTTTCTTCTTATATAAAATTTTAATTTTCCAGGCTTGTGTTTAAAGAAAGAATATTTATTATTGTGTTTCAAATTACATGCCATTGTATAGTATATTTATCATATACTACTTTTTAGAAAATTCAGACTTTTTTATCTTTCTCTGGATTTAGAGGAAAAAAATATTAGAACTTTTCTGATTGTTTCTTTTTAGCACAAGGTGTTTAATACCCAGTACTGACCAAATTCAAAACAATGCATTGTAATTAACATTTCAAAAATTTGAATTCAAACCACATTTTTCCATGTAGTCAGGAACTGTCTTTTTACTTGTCTGTTAAACCCAGAGGGTATAAAGAACTTTACACTATAATTCTTGACAATTCTGTTTACATAGAAACACTGTTGTAAAGTTTTACGTGTGCTGAACTCATCTTAGGTTAAGTTAGTTGTGGTAGTCTCTTTTTTTTTCTCTCCATGGGAGTTACTGATGTGTTTAGTTATTTAAAATAATCCATTACAGGGACACAAACAACTGCTGCAATCATCCATCCCTTTGATATCCCACAAGAAATGTGTCTGTGGGGAACAAACTGCTCTGCACATGTTTTTGTTTCACTAGAGCAAACCCTAAACACAGGAAAGAAGCTACAGGCAGTAGTCTTATGACAGCTAATGCCCCCACTATGAATAAGAAAGTGAAGCAAAAGTCATTAACTGGCATATAAACAAGCAGATAGAACCTGCATTCTGTCACCAGAAACGATGAAGTCTTTCACTATACACTACAGAAAGGAGAGTATATAAAGTAGCCATTTACCAAAGTAAAAAAGTGCCCTCTTGAGGTCACTTCCAGCTTTCAGGAAAAATAACCACAGACATAGAAGACAGTCAAACTTCTCAGTGGCATATCCTCACAGAGGCCATGCACTTCCATGCTCATCTTTCACAAAAGTAGTTTTGAACTTATGTACCAAAGCAGCATTTTGCAAATCAGCAACATGACCCAACTCCAGCCCCCAGCCAGCTCAGCCTGTCACCCATTACCAATTCCCACAGGAGCAGCCCCTGTGAGGGACACGTGCTCCCTCTCCTTCCCAAGGAAAATGTTAAGTGACAGTTTACACGTAGTTTGAAATGCACAGTTTGCGTTGGAATACTTTGGAGCTATGGGAAATACATCCACCTGCTGCACAATTCAATGAATGCAACCATTTTTTTAAATGTTAGCTTCATTCTCTCTGTTATTTCAACATGGGGGCAGTTTGCCACCACTGAGAATTTTTTCCTTTTGGTCTTTTTTATGGCATTTTAAAAACAATGCTTAAAGTCCTGCAGTTTGCCCTTACATGTTTAGCTCTCTTGGTTTTGTTGGTGTGGTTTTTTTGGGCGAGTTTTTTATCTGTAGCAGCTCTGAAAATTCCTATCACCTGTAGTATCACAGTAGGCTGGCAGGAATCCTTGCTAATGAATTGCATTCAACAACATTCTTATACCCATGTTGTCATCCACTAGTGCTTTTCTGTCAGATAGAAAAATAACAACAACAACAAAAACAATCATGGGGAAGCAAAGGGGACATCAGTAGTCATATCAAATTATGCACCATAGGCCTGACACTGGCCTGAAGTCTTGTGGTCATTTAAAATCAGCAGTTTTGTGCTATTTCTGCTAACACAATTTTTCTAGCTTTGGGAATAGCTTACTAATATAAGTATCTTGATCATCAATCACAGTCAAAGCATTCTCTTGCTGCTGTTTATCACAGTGAAAGGGAACAGCAAAATATTTGGCATTTGATTTAAAAACCTTAACTTTAGGCCTGTAGACATCTGAAACTGTGTAAAGCTAATGAATCTGTTCCAGTATTTTTATTAATGTACATGCATCACAATTTAAAGTTGAGGTATTGGTAAATATCCAGGTAATCTTTTCTTGGTGAAACATGATGCTCTAGGGTGAATTTAGGAAAGAATTGCATGCAATGCCCTTTCTCTTGCTAGTTCCAAGTAGTGGAAATACAATTCCACTTGAAGCATTAAACAGCCATGGGGAGTTGTTAACTTCTGTGAAAGCCCAGTTAAAGAGCTTTCACGTGCTAAGTTATTATGCTAATAGGAATGTTTATTCTGTTTAGCCACAGATTTTATTTCTGCAGGAATCTGTCCACACATTCCTATGGCAAAAATGACAAAATAACTTTGTCATTTTTCCATGCTTTTGACTGAGTATGGGCATCAATTAGGAAAATACATTCATTTTTACATTACAAACTATTTACAGGAAGCAGCTTCCAGGAGAAAGTTTGAAACAAAGGAATGTAAATAACCAACATCTTCCAGAAACATGCAGCCTCTGAGCAGCAGCAGGCCTTGCACTGCACACTTCACAGGTAGAAATCTCTTGCTTCTCCTGCTCTGTTGCCTATTGGCAAAACCACAGAAGTATTTTATTCTGTACTATTTAAAAACTGCTACTTTTTTGCCAATGTCTTGCCGTTTCCCTGTGCAGCAGGTGTTGTTTGCAGTGTGTGACTGTAGGGCCAAAGCTGGGCAGTCCCAGCTCCCGTGTGAGTGCAGAGCTGCTCTGCCTGCAGGAACTGGGGCTCTGCAGGAGCTGCTTCCTCTGCCGCCCAGAGGCTTTCCTGCTTCTGCCTTACTGACCCCACTAACAGCAGCCACAACACTGAGAATACTCGCTCACTTTTCAGTTTAAGCCTAGTGAGATTATTTTTCTTGCTTACAAATATTAATAGCCACTTTTGGAAAGGTGTCTGCTTCTAGAACTCAGAGGCTTTAGAGAATTAAACACTTCAACACAGAAATATCCAAATACTTCAAGAACACTTTCTCTTACATTCACAGTTTATTTTCAAAAAGAGAAGACCTTGCTGGTAGCTTTACAGGCTAAGTCTGCAGCTTCTGAAACTCAACTGTGTTCTGCTCTTCAAATGCTTCAATTAACATCTGGTTTTTAATCACTGTCTATTACTATTCCACTATAAAACTCAGTTTACTTTTAGGGTAGCCCACTAAATGTACCAATGGTGGCAACTTTTCCTGTCTGTGATAAATATTTTGTAACGTAAATAGTGATAGACATTTGGCAGTTAGCAAATTAAACACAAAAATAAATAGCAGTAAATAGATTTTGCTCCAATAGATGTATAAGCTCTTTCAGAATGACTTGTACAGTTGTCCTCCTCTGCCTCTTCAAGCATGTCAAAACATTCTGACAATGCAACATCACTATGTGCCAGTCTTTATATGTTTGGAAACTATGTAAAATGAACAATTTAAAAAGTGTCTTTTCCACCTGGACTGTTTTCTCTCTGCTGACTTGAATAAACTGTATTTGTATATGTTGTAAAAAAATAAATGGTTTAAGATGCTGATTCTTTGCTTTTGCCTTCCTGAACTGACAAAGGTATTGACAAGTGGCCCCCATGGAATTTAGCAGAATTTAAATCACATCTGTATTTGCAAGCACTTAACAACTAAACTGAAAAGAGCTACTCAAAATCTATGGGAATAACAGCCTAAGCAGAAAGAAACATGTGTATAACCACCAGTATTATGCATGCATGTTTGCAGTCTCCATGGTAAATATAATACACAGGTATTTTATATGTATAATATAACACATAGGTGTTTTCTAATATCTTAATATGCAGATATCTGTTCTAAAAATGTTTGTAAATTTATATTTAATTACTTGGAAGTTGGTGAACTAGTGTGATTAATATTGAAAACATGTATTAAAAGAGAAATAAATTAATTGTAAAACTATTTAAGAAGCATAAATCAGGATAAAGGACTAAATACCCCAGAGAAAAAGAGATTTTCTAACTTAAAGAAAAGCTTTGCAAAACTTAATTATCACATCATAGATTAAACACTACAGAAGTGTTAAGTGTTTAGCTGTCAGCCAGGGACAGCCCACTACATTCCCCTGTACAATGGAATTCAGAGACACTACTCTCCTTTAAATTACTTCATGTATTTCACCTGGTCTTTGCAAAGCCAACATGCAGTTGAAAATGGACTCTAAAACAATCAGACAATAAACAGTATTTGAAGAATGTGAAGAGAATTGCCTACCAAAAAATCCATTCTTACCTTGTATTTGTCCAGTATTCTTGACAGCAATGCATTATTAAAGACACTGCAGGTAAAGCATTCAATCATTATGATAATTTAGAACTGAAATTCAGTATTCTTAATTTGCCAATATCAAGATTCATCAGAGGGGGAAAAAAACACCAAATACAAAATCATTCAAGATGTGATAAATGGTTAAAGAAATCTGAAGAAAACCAGGAAAAATGCAATACATATTCCAAGTGTCTAATTTAGACATCAAAAAGTCAATATCATGTTAACATTTTCAAAATATTTATTAAGTTATCAATACAACCCAGTGAGTTCGCAGAAACATGTATGTCTATATTCTGTTATAAAAATTAGAAAAATACATAAACAAAAATACAATTGTGCATGGTTGCAAACAATTCTTAAATTACCTGGGTTTGTACATTTTTAAAACGCTGACATGACAGTTCACTGTGATTCCCCAGCTCCCTGAACAGGGGCTTGGTGGTTAGGGGGACAGGCCTAGAACTGTGAATAACTGCTGTTACATTTTCATGTGTTTCTGTATTCACACAAAAGCCTACTTGTATTCCTTTTATGATGACTGCTGATTTCTTGCAGCCAATCTTTCTCCATAATTAAGAACCTAAGTGAACTTGATTGATAGGTACATTTATGCCAAGGATGATTCCTTCAAGTGCTTAGCAAAATCCAAGGGTTTGTGAGGAACAGTCTCACTGATGTGTTGTTGAAGCTGTTTGTTTAGTTCATCTACAAATGAATCCGTTTGCAAGAAGGTATCCTGAAAATTACAAAACAGAAGTTGTATTATTAAACAGGACATGTTTTTCATGCCTACCTTAGTTTAGCAGTCTTGTTTCTCTCTGGTGGTCCCAGTCATCTAGATCAGACTTGTTCAACTGGCCTGCACTCCTCCTGGCCTGCAGGAAACCTCCCTTGGCTGTGTCAGGCAGTCCTAAAGCTTGTGGGTTTGGTCAGGCTTTTCTGGTTTGTGGTAAGCTGGGCTTTACAAGATTACCTACTACACTCAGCCATGGCTTCCAGCTTGGGGGGTTCACACACTGCCTCCTGTTCAACCTCACAAATACAGACCAAGCACAGTCTGGTGACAGCACACATTTATAAATCAAGCACCTCTGACCAGAAGGCCAATGACAGCAACAATGCTCACAGCATAGGTTGTGAGTCAGAAAGGAATCCCCTGACCTTTCTGCCTCCAGCCACACCTGGAGCCCTGCATTTTCCTGGTGCTCAAATGATGAGTGATGATCATGCACAATCTAAACTTCTCTGTGAAAGTCTTAAAACTCCCAGAGCCAAGTACTATGTACACTCATGGAGAAATGAGAGCCTCTCTTTAGTGGTGCACAGGGCTCCAGTTTGGAGCTTCTGTCAAGAGCAGGGTGATGCTGACAGACTGGCAGCCTGGCACACAGAGGACATGCAGGACACAGAGGGTAAAACTCAGATACTGCCAAAATTTGTTAAATGAGCCAAACAACCATAGAGCAGGCAAGACCCCAAGATAATTTTCCCAGTTAGGTCCATTATAGCAATCTATGGATGCTTTGTGATCTTGTTGTTCCATTGTTTCTGCTCCCCAATCAGCTTGTGCATTTCCTTATTCTACCCAAATTTCTCTCCCATCTGCTGTTCTCAGCCTTGCTCTGTCAGAGCTGCTTATGTAACTCCCTAGCAGGACACACATATCAAGGAGTCATTATAAATCAACTGAATAGGTTAAGTACAAACACATTTTCAGAAGTTCCTTCTCTAAAATGGAAAAAGAATTGTGCTCTCAAGGCTTCAACTGACATTACTGAGTTACAAAGTAGAGCGTTGACAAGGTTAATAGGTTATAATGTTTGCATTAGAAAGAAGGAAAATTACTACTTTTTAAGAGACACACTACTCACTGGACATTTAATGGAGGCTGTTATCTGGAACACATCCAGTGCTGAGGATATAAACACACTTCCCCCATTTCTCCTCTTTTTACATTAACTTTTGTTCCCCTCAAATTTCCACTTAAAGCTGAAGTGACACTAACGGGGATCAGTATCCCTCGACACACTAAATCAAATGCTCTGGAAATCCAGCTGTCTTGGCAACTGCCCACCCTGGGGAAAGAGCTGGCTTTTTATTATTGCTTTTTGAACAAACATTAGTTCATCTTTACAGAAAAGAGCCAAGAAATCTGCACTGAACCACTGCAAAGTGCAAAATAACAGCTACCATATTAATCTTGCTATGTTAACTGATGCTGTGGGAGGTAGGACTATTTGTACAGCTATTTTTTCCTTCCTTACACTCAGTCCTATCTTATGCCAGTTAAAAAAATATACTTGATGCAAAAAGTATAGAAAGCAGAAAGCCACACTGAGTGCCCATGCCTGGACACTGCACAGTGAGCCAGCAGATACAGGTTATATGTCACATGGTTAAAAAAAGACACAGAGAGATGAGAACAGTACCTTTCTTCTGGGTGTTACTGATGCAACAGGAGGATTAAAGGTCATTCCTTTCATACAATATGTCTCAAAAAGTTCTGTAGCAGACCTATAGTAAATAAACAGTTGAAAGAAATATGGCATTAGATAAACAGACCAACCCAAGAGCAGTGTCTCACACAAAACCCACCCTTCCCCTCCATCACACTTTAGGAGAACTCCTCAAAGTAATGAGCATCAGATGGAAAAGATCAGGAGCCAAGGGCTGGGAAATAATTCAAGTTAAAGTAAGTAAAATGTGTCTAAATACATACAAGAAAACAGCTGTCTTCCCAGAGCTCTGATCTGTACATATCTCCCCTTTGAAAAAGGGAAAGGGAAAAAAGGTAGGTAAAGATGTCTAGCTGACACAATCTGCCAGAATTTCCAAAGTTCCTTGCTAGGGTTTTATGAAAAAAACATCCATAGGAGAACAGGGAGGACCATCACAGAAAAAAAAAAAAAAAGACAGGAAACAAAGGAGAGGAGTCTGTGGTCATTTTTTGCAAAGGCAGGAAGAAACTGGATTTCCACAAGGTTTTTTTCCAGGACCTGTGCTTTTCATGCTCAAAAAAGAGCTGGAGAATACCAAGTTATTTGTAGCAGTAAGAATGAGCTACCTGTAGAGAAGTGCAGACAGACTCTCTGCAGACAGAGAACTGCAGACTGTAGGAGATAAGCAGTAAAATTAAATTTAGTGTTGGAAAAAGCAACTCTGCATATAAACAGTAGGCTCTGAGCAGACCACTATCACTTAGAGAAAAAATATTTCCTTGTTATGACAGATACTTTTATGGGATTGTGACTTTAGTGCTGTTTGGAGTCAGAAAGAATCAACACAATAGAAATTAGTTACATCAGTGTATAAATCCATAGATCATCCACATCTCAATTACTGCAACTGAGTCTCCAATTCCACCTTGAAATGCTTAAATTGGTAACAGTTCAGGAACCCAATAAGTGTCTGGAAAATATGGAACAGCTCCTGTGTGAGGTGGATCCCTCCATCCAGGAGAAACAGCAGATGGAGGTATGATATGATTGAGGTCTGACAAGTCCTGTAAGGCACAGAAAGAGTGAGATGGAGCAGGCTGTGCACTTCAGCTCCCACAGCAAGAACCAGGGGCTGTTAAATGAAGCAAACTGGCACCAGGTTCAAAACAAAAGAAAGTAGATCTTGCCATAAGGAGCTGGGGACTCACAGAACCCTTACCAGACAATGATGCATTTGCAAAATGCGTGTTCTGATTCAAGGGATGTTGAACAGTTTTGAAAAGAATTCCATGAACAGAAAATGGTATCAGATTCAGGAAATCCACCAGGCTGAAACCTGTCAGAGGCCTACTCAGACCATATTTTACATGTATGCCCTGGTTTTACTTTTCACAAGACACCTGCTGCCAGGCACTGCCAAAGACAGGATGCTGAATTAGATCTTAGTCTGAGCCTGGATGGCTGTCCTCATGTTTTACAGACCTTACACTGCAACTTGGGTTCTAGTTTCCACTGCACAGCCCCAGTTCAGTGATCCTGATTCATATTCAGATCAGAGCTGCTGCTGAAGATATTTTTCTCCCAAGGGAAGAAAACACACTGCACTTTGAGATGTTTACCCTTGCCACACCCTAGCAACAAGTCTCAAAAGGGAAAAGAAAAAATAAAAAAGAGAAAAAGGCAGCCAGCATTCTGCATTCTGTACTGGCAGACGAACAAAGAGAGTCTTAAGATCAGAGTCTTTAATTTTACAGATAATTATTTTTAGGAATTCTTTTAATACAGTATAAGCAGCAGCTTCCTTTCAGGGCCTATTTAGAAAAAAGGGAACTCTGATAACTCACCTTTGGCTCAAATCAAGTGGAAGAGCTCCTGAGCCTTCAGTTGGAGCTCCAGCAATAAGGTGAGATGCAAATTTCTGTACTGTTGGATGATAATGTCTCTGAAAGAAAGGAAGAATGAAATCAGTAGACAGACAGTAAGGATATTGTATGTAAAGAATCTCATATTTCTTTCCATTTCTATAAGACGGAAGATCTGCTTTTATTTTAGAAACTGAGTACCTCAAAATCAGTCAGTTTGTGGGATTAAGTGAATGAGAACACCCAGTCATGCATTTATTCCCTCATATCATGCTGTGAGCATGACTCTCCACAATTACATAATTCCTACTTCCAGAACACGGGGCCAAAGGGCAGAGGAAGCCCTCTCCAAACCCTGACTGGAATGACAGATCAAGGTGTCAGTTCCTCTTGGACCGGACCGCAAGGGAATTTAACAGATTTAAGAAGTCTCCAAAGGAATCTAATAAGGCAACCTGCAATTAGAACCAGTGTGGTAATATAATAGGGGATGTTCAACATCCCCTTTGGAGCCCACCCTTTCACACCCCTGTGTTGGTTCTCCTCTTCCACCCAGCTAGAATAGAATCACGTGGGCCAAGATTTGACAGATAAGCCTGAAGACCTTTGTTCTCCACTTGTGTAAAGCATGTGAACATTGAGCAGCTATTTACTGCTGCTACTTCCCAAATCCCTGAGTTACTCACAAACCTGCAGAAGATGGAGTTCCCACAGTGCTGTGTTCTGGGCATTGCAATGCTCTGGTTCATCTAATTCTGGGAGATAAACTCCACTGCCTTGAGATTCATTGTCTAGTAACAGGTCCATCTTTGGGAATGTCTACAACACACAAAACCAGAAATTGAGTTGTTTATATTACCCACCCAATTATAACATGGTTGAGTTAGTTTGAGAATTCATTCCACTTCATTCAGTTTCAGCAGCACTTAAGCATATTCTGTTTTCATCATTCTTGTTAAAGATGCTTTAAAAAATTCTGCATAAAATCATTTTATCAAAAAATTCCAAAACCTTTAGCCTGTAAGCTAAAAATTTGAACAAGTCAAACTTACTTGCATGAATATCCTGTTTGTTGCCAAGATGCCAACACTGGAATTTGGAAGTACATGAAGAGCAAGGATGGAAAGTCGCTTTAGGAAAGCAAGAGCTCGTTGCTGGGAGACTTGCTTTCTCCTCTTGGCAAACATGACATCCAGGCACTGCAGCACAATCCCTATGTCCTCATTGGTGCCACCTCAAAAGCAGAATTTCATACAAAGAGTAAAGAACCACTCCATGGACATACAGCTGGATACTCTGCTATGGGCTGGACACTGAAGTGAGAATAGCATGACAGCTGGGAGCCTCAGACACCTCTCATATGATACAGACACTAAGCATCCACCCTTTTTTGGTCAAAATAGTCCAGTTTTGAACAGAAAAAAATGTACCATTGTTTCTGTGTTCTTTTCTAAGAAAATACTTGTTCCATCAAAAATATCTAATCATTAAACACAACTACTGTTTTAATCCAAAATGCATTCATTGCATCATTCTCTATAAATTATTAAACAGTGAAAAGATCTAGTCTTTCACCCATCCAGAACTGCAGAATGTTTATTCTTAATTGTTCATTCTTAGTGAATCCACATTTCTGAAGTTAATTTAAATTATGCTAATTTCAAATTTTAGAAATCTCTTTTTGCCAACAATTATTCAACTTCTCAGAATTAATTTAAATTAGAACATAGAAATGTTACAAAAATCAGAAATATATACTAGAAAATTTTAAAAAGTATAATTTAAATTTAAATAATTTTTAGAATTATATTGGAAAAAATCAAGTGTTTTTTCTTTATAGGAAAGAGAATTAGAGAAAAAAGATAATTTTTAAATCGCCACTGAAAGAAATAATTATAAGGAAGTAAAAAAATTCAAACTGAGGACAGGCTAAATGCTTATCCAAGATCAAATACTTGGCATTTCCTAATGAAATGACACGATTAGAACCTGTTACCATGCACTGGAATAATAACTCACATATTTGTATTGCAGCAATGCAGTGTGCAGCTTGAGAAAAAAAAATAGGTTAAACCAGACAATAATCTTCTCAGAAATCAGATATCTTTAAAATAGTGTAGTTTATTTATGCTACATAAAGGCTTTGATAGCAAATAAACAGAATAAACATTATCTAGGTGAAGAGTGAGAACAAGAATCTGGAATTACCTGCATGTAAGCTGAACAGTGTCTTGTACAGATGTGTATAAAACTTCATTGGATCGATGTTAAGAACATCACCTATAAACATAATCCCAAATAAACACACTTACTTCATTTATTTATCAGGCAATATTAAACAAAAGTTTGTTTTTTAAAATCTCCTACCTTGACCAGAGAGTATATGAAAAGCACTGAGAACGCAATGAAGACTCTCACGATAGCTTAAATCCTAAGAATACAAAACTGATTAAGTACCCAAGAGAAAGTAATTTTATGAAAACTGTAATAATAAAATTCAACTTACCCCAGATGCAATAAGAGAATGAAGGACAATCAACAGGTCATCAAAAAATTCCACATTTATGAGATGAGCAAACCTTGAATCAAAGAGATTTTAATATTTAAATTATAGACATTATCTGTAAACCCACTTCAAAGTGTTCTGAATTGCCAAGGTCCACACCATAAAAGCAGGCTAAATCAAATATTGAACATTTATCATCTTCACACAAAGAATAATTCAGCCCCCCCAACCTGCTAATCATGGCTTTTCTAGAGCATTAATGACATGCTTATGTCCTTGAGCAAATAATCAGACAAAAAAATGGAATTGCATCACACCCTGTGGCATTTGTAGCACATCAGTTCTATCATAGGAAATTTCAAATCACTTTGAAATGGTTTTGGAAATAGTGGAAAACTTCAGCAGAGAAAAATAAAAGAATTTCAACAAGTTTGTCAGGGACTATCTTTTCTCACTGCTAAAATCCCTTTCAGAGATAGAAATTTCTTTAGTGCTTTATGTCTTTTCCAACACACACAAAAGAAGCTAGTCAATTCTTACTTTGCAAGACCTTCTAGCACAGCTGGCAAAAGTGGAGACTTCTGAGCTTTCTTCAAAATCCTGAAGTAAGTTACAAATACAATATTCAAGGTCTCTGTGTGCTGAAGGAAAGAAAACAAAATTAAATGCTTTATCATGTAAAACATTCACTTAAACTCAACTGAAAGGCTTTTCTCTGTCCAAGTCTACACTCAGGCCTTCCAAACCAGTCCTGGCACTGCCATCTCCACCCTTCTTATGCTGAAAAGCTCAACACCTCAGTGCTCTCCAGCTCCTGGCTCTCTCCTGGCTATAGCCACACTCCTCCTTTGCCTAAAGGCCACTGAGAGGCTGTAACATCACTACACAGTGTCCTATGGAACAGGGCACCTGGAGGACATTTGTCAATGGATTCAATACCACTTCGAGCAGACAGCAGAAGGGAGTAGGAATGGCTACGTTGGCCTTCCTGGCTAAACTGAGAGTGTGGTTTAATAAAACCTAGATCTCTGTAACAGGCAAAGTGTTTGTTAGCTGACAGCATGATCTAGAGATGTGGAATGCTGAATGTGGAATGTTGGGATGGAAGGAAGACATAGTTACAACATGGTTCGGAGCTGCCATTCTGCTAATATAGGGAAATAATTTCTAAATTACTTACCAACTTCAGTTTCTTTTCTTTACTTTCTGATGCTTCTGCTTCCAGGAGTTCTCGTTCCAGTTTCTCTTCTGCTTTCCTCCACTGAAAACATACAGTTCATTTTAAGACAACAGATTCAGTATTTCCAACCAGTCTGAATATCCAGGTTGAAAATATCCCCAGAGAAGAAACTTTCTATATTTGGTGAGTTGCTTAAGTCACCCTGTGATTCTACAGGGTAACCCTCATCCTATTAGAAACAACCAATCAAAAGCATTATCAACACAGGAAAGAGGAAAAAATAGGAAGATAATTAAATTCTCTATAAAACCTCATAAATTTTCAAGTACAATGCAAAAGCTGATGCTGAGAGTTAACAGTGGCAGATGTGCAATCACTGCTGGAACAAATTGCTACATAAAGCAACAGAAATAGAGCATGAGAAAGCAGATGTCCTACCTTTCTTTGCATTCTGGAAAGATTTTTTCCTTTTCTCTTTGTAAGTCATGAATTTTTTCTTTGGTGCAATGTCTTCAGAATCTTTTTGTAATTCTACTTCCTTAATTCTTAAGTGAAGAAATACTTTTAACACCTATTGTTAAATAAAATAAATACAATGAAAGGTCATCTACAACCTGAGAGTAACTAAGGGTAAGAAATCCTGAATTCCATTCCAGCTAGTGGGCTTTGCTGGTTCAAAGGTTCTTCTGTTTACTCCCCTTCTGTTCATCCACACCTGTATCTTGTGATCCCTGCTCCCAGTTCCTTCCCCAGCACTGTCCATTTCTATCCATTCCTCCCTTAGCCTCTCATTTCATGTCTCCCTGCCTGACTTAAGCCATGTCTCTGGTAGAATCTGATCTCCACCTCTCAGTCTCCTTCCCTTGCCCCATACCTCTCCAGCACTCTGGCTCAGCCTAATCCTGAACTGTCTGTGGTCTGACAGAGTGAGAAAATTCTGCTTGTCTGTAGCCAGCAGCTGCAGTAACTTTAACATTTGGGATTTTCTGTAACTTTTGACAGAAGAATATTGTGAGGTACAACAGAAAGATTCTCACCTCAGGTCTGACATCGTAATTTCTACCCCTTACAAGGCCAGAAATTACTTTAACTACACCAAGTGAAGCGTAGCCCAACTTGTCCTGTTTAAAGAGCTTCTTAACTGCCTCAACACACAGTTCAGAAATCTAAAAAGCAAAACACAGAAATTGTTCTGTAATGCCAAGTCCACAACAACAGGTAGTAACAGTCATATTCATGGTATTTACTGATTATAAAGTGTACACAGCCTGTAAAAGAGTGAAAAGATATAGCCAAAAGATCTGGATATTGTGCAATAAAGATCAGAAATAATTATTTTTCAATCAAAACAATAATCAGGAAATCACTTACCATTTTGGATGGATCATTCATGAGTGGAACAATGAGAACAATAATGTTATTGTGGAAGTTGAAGTGGGGTAGGGCCACAAGCAGCTCACACAGACACTTCACTGCTACCTCTGCTAGACCTTTATATGCCTTTAAGGAGATGACATTGCTTTTCTTCAACTTCCTTTGCTTCCAATCTGCACAAAATATCATTTTTATGGATTACTTTTCAGAATGATGGTGTAAGATCACCATTTAAATATTTAATTTTTTAGTGATTGCAGGCATACTTCATGCAAGTGCTACCTCAAAGATAGAAGGTACCATTCATTCAGAGGGAAACTGCTGCAAACAATTTTGCCTATACTACAAAAAATGGGAAGTCTTAACTGTACCTTTAATTGTTTGTTCCAGATTTTCCAAGTAAAATTTATACTGGCTTACAAGGCCTTCTTCAAATTCTCTCAGTTTCTGTGTTTCTTTTTTAACCTGTAAACATAATTGAAATAAGATTTTATTTGGAGAGCTAAATACTGAAATTAGCCAATGGTGAAAAAAAGTTTTAAAACAAATATCAGATATCTAAGTGGTATTTTCTTCTAGACAGATATACCTAGAAATGTATTAAAAATAAAATATTTCTACATTTTTCTATGGATGTGTTCAGAAGGCTTTTTCTACCTAGGCCTATTTCATTTATGGAGCTTGAAGTAACATTATCAACTAGATGTTATTTTTAAAACCATGACTCTAAATTGCACTAAACTGACACCCAAAAAACCTTCTAAAAATTGGTTAACAACAAGATCCAGAAAACAAATTACTCTGCATTTGTTCATCAAATTGTTGAACACATCTCATAGAAATCTATGCCTGTTAGGTGACAACATTGCATAATTTGCTTTCTTTCTTACTTTAGTGCAGGACCATATTCCAAGGTTTAAGAGGAAAGTCACTCAGGTTTGGTATACTATTTTCAAACACCACTTTTCCATTACCATCTGCATGTCACCTACTTATTGAAGGAAGTATGTAAGAATTAAAGGTTCGAAACCAAAACATCTCTCCCTGAAAGTGTCACAGCTTCAGAGTTTCCACAAGTATTTATGCATTTGTCCCCCCTGCTCAAAACTATAAATTCATATTAAACAAATAATTCTTAGTATCTGGCACAGCTGAAAACATCCTTAACTACTCACATACACTATAAATAGATTTAATATTTCACCTTGGTGGCCTTTTCTGCTTCGGTCAGAGGCCGAATTTTGTAGGAAGGTGCAATATCTTTGAATATCTCCATCAAAGACACCATGACCAGCTTCCTAACAATCACAGCCACATTAGGATCCTGTTCCATCAGCATGGCACGCAGCTCCTTCAGCTTCTTAATCTGATTGAAGGAAACAGGCAGACATCAGATGAAGATCAACTGCAAACCAAGGGACAAGCACAATGTACAACTCAGCAGTTACTCAGACTCTATTTAGCACTGCATGAAGAGCCAGGAAAGGATAGATATCCCAACAAAATTTCAGTCTCAGGAATGTTCAAAATATCCTGCTATTACAAATTTGCACAAATTACAGAAAATTATTTGTATATCTTGAAGCATTGAGAACTATCAGACACAACCCTGAAAACAGAGCTTACGTAGGGTCATGCTTAAGGAACAAGGCAGCTTGTACAGAAAATAGCAAAAGTGATACAATGTGCTCATTCAGATCTTTGTTTCTTGACTTAGTGCACAACACAGACAACCTGTACATGCAGGTTAAGTAAATGTACCTACATTGCTGTCTGGCTCTGAGAGAATGGCAGATGCTAAAGCAGCTATGTGCATCTTCCTCTCCTGCAGCTTTTGTCTCCTTTGAGCAGCCATTTCCTCAGGAGTGAGTACAGGCAGGGGTTCCTCATTAAAGTCTGGCACAGATAAGAAAATTAGAAAAGAAGGAAGTCACTTAAACACCATATTGTAGACATTGCATTTCAAACAGGTACCCTGGTAAAGCCACATGAGAGTAACACAAGAAGTTCCACAAAGAAGCTTTAAGAATGACTTTGCTAGATTCTATATTAGCCCACAGTTTCATTTTCGCTCCATTTCAGCATCTTTTGCTTGCAAAAAAAGTGGACTGAATGTTTCTGAATCTGCCCATGGTGCTCTCTGAGTACAGTGAGAATATAGAAACTCAACATATTACCCCAACCATGCCAAGAAAAACGCAATTGGTTTTATTTGTGTTTTCTGAGTATTATTTTGCTACAAGTATCTCCTTCCTCAAGTTCAGATTACATTTAGACAGTAAGGACTCAGAAGTCACAATGCTACTTGAAAATGACCATTAACTCGACAAACAACAGCAAATAAAAATCTGTTTCCTGGTATTGATGTTTTAAGTAAAAACTTTAAAGACAAAGACAGACATTTAAAGTCTGCAGAAGACTGTGTCCTGAACTGCATTTCAAAATGATCTCAGAGTTATCAAAATAGAACCACATGGGTATTTTTTGTGTAAGACCAATATTTCCTTTACTAGAAAATATGACACAAAGGATAAAAGGAATTTCACGCAAGCAGCAGTTCTAGGTGAAAAGAAAGAGAATTTGAAGCCAGCCATTCCTGAGGTTCTAACAGGTAAAAGTGCAAGCTTTGAATAATGGTTATGTTTTGGTGGCAACATGGTAATGAACATATTCAAAAACATCCTGAGCCAAATACACTTCAATTGCAAACTTTCTTGGGGAACAGCAAAATACTTTTCAGGTATGTCAGTGATTAAAACAAAAAAACCAAAATGTTTTGTTACCCTCTGCTTCCTCCATATCTTCTGTGTCCTCTTCTTCATCATGCGCAACATTGACAACTGCAAAAACAGAGTGCCTAGTGTCAAGCATATAACAAGCACTGAAATTTTAAACAAATAAATTATATACTTCTTGGCTACTATACCAGTTCCAAAATCTGTGTCTTACCTGGCTTTTCCACAGCTTGGGGAATTATGCCACTCTTGTCTTTGATGGGGAGCAGATGGATGAGCTCTTTTTCTGGCTCTGTTTGCAAACGTCTTGGTACCTTCTCATATTTTTCAATCACACTTTCATGTTTTTGTTTTTTGACGTGAACAGGTTCACTGGAAAACACGAGGCAAACTAAATGAACCAGACATGGAATTAGACAAGAGCCATGCCTGACCAGCTGGATTAAGTGTCTGCCTCTCACCTAGGCCAGGGTGCTGTTTCACTTGTCCCTCCTCCCTTCTGTGCTCCCTTACAGCAGAGCAGTTGCTCTGGCAGGGCTGAGACCCATTGAAACACCCCAAGCAGTCCTGCCATGGAGGATTCCACCAGCAACCAGCAGGACTAAGATCCTCTCACTGGTTCCAGAGCATTCCTTAATATGTCCCACAGCCTCTCTCTCCCTCACTGTGTCTTGACCTTCCATGTGAGGCTTAACCAGGATGTGACAATGACTGGGTCAATGACCATTTTTATCTACCCTACTCCATGGCTGCTTTTACCACTATTACAATCACTGTTCTGCTCTGCCCACTGGCAAAGCCTGTGTCACACCTCTCTCCAATGACAAAGCAGTAACACAGCATGGTGTGTCAGCCTTTCACAGGTATGCTCCTGAGCTACACAGAAGTGTACAACAGGGTAGGTATTCAGTCTGTGCTAATATGAACACACAAGGTTTTAAGACAGATTGTAGCCGACCAGAGTAAAGCATATTGAAAAAAAAAAGTTCTCCAATTTAAGGGAAAACTGTGAAAGTAACTAAAAGCCTGTAACAGTAAAACAGGTAAAAGAGCAACCACTTCCACTGTTTTTCTACCATTCTAAAAACATTCTGGCATAATGAAGGTAACACACAAAAACCTACAATTTTCTAAGTATCTCTAAATAAAGCCACACAATTTTGAGTTTTGCAAGACTTTAATCTTATGTCAAACCCATTTAATCTGAGACAGGGGAAGGTTTAAAGCAAAATTCTTCTAATTCAAGAATTTGCAGCAAGAGACCATGCAGCACAATTGCAACTTCGTAAATAAAAGCCATTTATTATTTTCCTTTGAAACTAGACTAAATTATTAATTACTTAGCACAATCAGCATTAACTGATTAAAACCACCCTACAGCAGCTGGGAACAGAGCCTTTCCACATCCATCAAAAAAGGCAAGATAAGATATTTAAACAATCATGTAACCAGACAACTCTGTAGAAGTGTATTTGTAAAGACTATTCTACAATTCAGAGCACTACCTTTCTAAATGTATCACTGTGAACTCTACCCAATGTCTTGGTTCACAAAAATGGTAACAAATTCTTTGTATGAATGTTTTGGTGTTGCACGTGTTTACAGACATGGCTTACATGTCTGTAAGCCTTTCTATCTTTTTCCAGCACTTTGCAGTGCAATATGTATAGTGGTCCATAGTCCAGGGAATGTCCCAAATACTCTATATAGAAAAAGGTTTTCACAGATTAAAGCATTTTTGCAGTTTAAGGGATGCTACCCATCTCACAGCTAGGGACCTCCCAGGAAGGAACACTGTGAAAACAGTATCCTGAAGGCCAGGCAGAGCACCTGAATATACTGATACACAACAACACATTAATACTGAAGTACTGACAGGCTGAGGAAACGCTGCAAAGAAACCCCAGACTGAAAGAGACCTCCTGATAAATGCATTACTTTACATATTAATTATATATTAACCACACAAGGCTGAATTAGTATGAAAAGGAGACATTGCAACTCACTTAGAAGAAAGGTCTCTGGTTAAAAAGGATGCTCTTTGGGCCAGATCCTCCATTAATTTCAAGTCATCTTCATCCATCATGTCCAGTGGAAGAGCATCTTCTTCCTCTTTTTCTTCCCATTTTCTAGCTATTTTAGAAGATGTTTACAGATTAAGATCCCATATGTATAGTCAGCCTTGAAAACCTAACCCTGCCCACCCTTTTAAAACCATTTTATGCCTTACTTCTCCCTGGAGCTCACTGACCTTTATGCATGTAGGTTTTGTAATCCAGAAAACTGCCCCTTTACTATGACATCCAATAACGATCAGTGCAAAAACATTTCTACAATCTTTAACCAACAGTTCTAGGTGCTAGATTTTGTATTTTCCACAGGTCTCCCACTCTTTCAACAGGAACTGTGACTATTTGTACACGGAAAATGAAATGCTGTTTTTTTGACTTTTACAACAGGAAGCAGCAGGATATTCAGTAACCCCCATACCTAAGGTAAACACTTACCAACTTGTTTCTTTTTGCATTCCTCCAATGGAAAAGGCTTCCTAGAAATAGCATCTCTGACAGCCTCTCTTAGCTTCTTTTGTTCTTTTCGATACTTCTTAGCAGCACTCTTCTGCTTGTACTGTTTATTCTTTAATTTATTGTCAAGTTTTATTTGACTAGTTCTCAGTAACTTGCGAAAACTTGGAACTCGCTTTGTGTTTTTTCTCTAGAAAACAAACAGAAAGCTACAAGTCACTGACATGTTAACAGTCTCTGCAAAATTTATTCCACTGTTTAAGATCTGAGTTCCTATTTCAATCAGGACTGAACAATACGTTTCTTGCTAACAGTATCATCAGTTAACTTCAAATTTACACAACTGTGTCACATCTTTGAGAAGAGAGCACTGTGACAAATGTTTTACAGAAACATTCTCTGACAACTTTTTTATTAAAACCTATGTCCATCACTTTTAGACACATGGACACCCAAGGTATGGCAAACAGCTTGTTAGGGTGCAGCTCCTTATGTGCTCCCTAGAACTCTGTTCTCTTCGCAGGGAGCTGCTGTTCTCCAGCACATGATAAAATACCTCGGGGAATTTTCATGTCTAAGGACATAGCCTCGGGCAAATGCCCTCCTGCAGGACACCTGCCCAAGATGAGCTTTGGCTTTCTGCTGCCCAGCAGCTGCAGGGACCTGGCGAGGCTGCCTGCTGCACGGTCCCACCAGCAGCTGTACCAGAACAGGGTTACGGGGCCCAGAGCTCGGGGAGGCACCGCGGGCGGAGAGACCGGGCTCGGAGCAAAGGCGGAGGGCGGCCCGTGCCAAACCTGCACAGCACTGCCAAGGGCGCTCGGGATGGGATGGACACGGCAGGGATCACGTACGAGGGGCACGGGAAGGCAAGGCTGCCAAGGATGATGTGTCCCTTTACAAAGTGGCAGGATCAGTGTGGGGTTCCTCGAATGCTCAGCTCAGTTTGTCGGAGCAAGGCGCTAATAACAGCAAGATTGTGGGATCACTCCCCATACGGGCCAGTCAATGAGCTGGGCCCCACGACCCTTGCGGGCCCCTTCCAGCTGAGAACACGCCGTGAATCTGTGAACCCGCAATATTTGCCACCTCAACTTTAGCTTCCCTTCCTACGTCGGTTTATCGGGAAGGCGCTGAAAGGTCTCGTCTCGGGGTGAGACGAGCCTGCGCTGCGCCGCTGTGCCCACCCACAGCCCCCGCACTGCTGTACCGTTCCCGGAGCCCCAAGCCCGCGGAGGCACAGCCGCGATCGGTCACAGCTCCCCGTCCCGCCCGTCCGCCCCGGGTCCCCTCCCGCCCGGCCCGCTCCCCTCACGGCCCCTACCGGCTTCATGGCGGCGGCGGCGCGTGCTGCGGCCGGAAGCGCCGCCCGCGCGGCCACAGCGGCCACAGCGACCCCTGGCGGCGGAGGCCGAACGCGCCAGCGCCGCCCACACGGAGCGCGAAACAAGCACAGGCCGCGGCTGCTGTCAGTTTTATTTACACAGGAATTGGTACTAGTGGTCTTAAAGGAAGGCTTGATCCTTCTATTTACAGTTATATACAGATTTATAGTTGAAAAGTAAGAAAACTGTACAAGATAACACAAAAATATAAGACAAATTGGATCCAATTAAAGTAGTGAATACATAAGTTAAGAAAAATCTGACATTTACATTTCAAATTGTAATGTTATGAGTAGCATATATGTAGTTTTTAAACCAGATAGCAACGCAAGTTACACCACACTAAATTTTTACCCCGATTATGCAGACTCTGCTTTTAAAACACCAGACAACCTGAAGCCTCCTGCACTTAAAAATACATAATGGTAATTTTTACTTGATTTCCAGAGGGACCAGTTACAAAAACCCACATGTAAGGAATTTATTTACATTAAATATTAGCAAAAAACGGATCAAGAGAGTGCAAGTGTTCCTCACCTGCAGTGCTATCCATTTTAAATTTCTGTCCCCTACAACCACAGGTTGTTGTACAGCATCTTCAAGAACAGGAAATGTTTGAAAATATTTGCTGTGACACGTACAATATGACCTTATGTCTCACAGTTAAAAGATGTTAAAGAATCACTAAGCCAGATGATTTTTGGATTTCAGTATTGCACACTAATAAGACAGTTTCAAAAACAATTCTGTGTTTGCATTATTTCCAAGTGTTAAAAGTGGCTGCTTCTTTGAGAACACAAAAGCCTTTCAATAGCCTTGTCATTTTCTAGTGTTCACCATTACATACAAGTATTTTTAGTTGGAAATGGCTCAGCAATATAAAACTTCTGGTGGCAAAACCCCTTCACAGAATACCCACTCCATTTACTCCACAACCAATACACCAAAATAAATGCTTAAACACCACTTGCTTTGAAAGCTGTACAGTGAAAATAGCAGCCCTGTTCTTACCTCTGTTTAAAATTCAGATTATTTTTGCTCTAGGTTTGGGCACAATACGTCTACAGTTCCTGAGTTTATTACATTTGCCCAGACTGAAGAATGAAGCTGCAACTTAAAAGAAAACAAACCAAACCAGTAAATAAGACAATACCCCTTCCCAAATCTTAATCATCTTACACATAAACATACCAAACCACCTTATTTGGTCCTCAATACTTGCAAATTGTTAATTTTGGAGGTAATGTTTGTACCAAAGCATTTGGTTTGGATAGCAGTTTTGGGGCCTTAAGATTTAGCTTTTCCCTCATCCCCTCCAAAAAGTGCCTTTGTGGTATTTGTAAAAACAGTTATGCCTCAAAAATTTGTTTAAAGTACCAACAGAAGTTATTACAAATGTTTATTGCATTGAGCTGATTTTTTTAAAGTATTAAGTATGAACTCCCCACTTCTCAGTTTCATAGATTTTAGTATTCTGTGTGAATCAGATCTTCCCATGGCAAAAACTAATACTGGCAAAAGGGTGAAGATTTCATCAGTTCATTATTCCACTGAGAGCTGTGTCTTTTTTTCATCTCATTTTCACATTTTCTATAGTGCTTTTTCCACATAGAAGTGATGTGAAGACTTCTTTGTCATCAAGTGGTTTTCCACGTTTCCAGTAGACCTCAACTTTAGCTTTTTGGTGCTGGGCTGTGGTTCTTGTCCCCTTCTTTGTCCTTCATCAGTGAGGCAAACACCTGGAAAAATAAATTATATAGTGAATATATAGTGAATTATATAGTGAAGACTACCAGTGTTATAATAATATCAGTATTAACCACCACACTATTAGCATGGAGATCAATTTCTAGAATGAGACACTAGAAAGGAAGTGCCCATTGCTCAGACAAACAGCTTAGCAGAGACAAGCAGAGAAGTGCCCCATATATTCATGTGCTGATATGTCAGATTTGATATATATCTCCAAGGAACTCACCTGTGCCCATTTTTTGTTACTGTTCTGCATCTGAATAGCTGCAATACAACTAAAAAGCTTTTCTGATGTAATATCTTCTGGAAGTTTTGTTAGAAACTGTGCTATATGAATGAAGTCCATCTGGAGGAGAATATCTTCATATAACCGAAGGATTCCTAATCCTGTCCTAAACAAAAATTCTTCTCCATCTCTACAGAAAACATCCCAGACACGACAGGCCAGATCAAGTGGTAATGACTTGCTGTAGAGTGTAAAAATCCTACAATGAATCAAAAACAAACAAAAAGGAAGAGTTATAACTTATTTCAGAAAAATGAGAAGACAACTTTCTTTAAATCTCAGTTAACTTCAGAGAAAGCAGATGACAAGTTATGTTACACACTCCTATTTTTTCCCCCTGTTTCAATGACCCACAAGTCTCCAGTTCTTGAAGTCAGAACTTGTACTCTGAAAGCCATCTCTTTGAAGCCACAGAAAATCCTCCATTTGAATGCCATCTCCTTTAGAAAGCTCTGGTTAAAGAAGTGACATATCTCTTCATACTCGAACAGAGTATAATACACACTTAAGAATTTTAGCCACAAAGATCACAACTGTGTAACTTAACCTTTCCATTTAAGCTATACAGTTTAACAGCTCTGTTCATCATTTGTTTCCTAAACTAAATCTAAAGACACAACTCATTTCAATAGAGTGCTACATCCCACTAATGATAAATCAGTAGCTATATTTCTGTGATACATTTTCGAATTTGTTCACATTAAAATAAAAAAAAAATTAGATGGAGCTCATCCTTATGCATACAAACAGATATTTCTGTATTTGACAGCACTACCACATTTCAAGGGTGCCTGCACTACTACCTTCCATTACAGACACACACACAGCTTGATACTCTCTGCTTTTGAACATTTGTTACTTCAAATTGCTCACTGTATTTTCAAGTTTAACTCTTTTCAAATCAGGTCCTAAATTTCATCCTCCCACTGCTTTAAAGTCTCTATTCCTATAGTCATACTTCCTTCAGTAGCTGACTATGCTCATTTCATCAAGTCATTCACAATCACAGTACACCATACTACTATGGTGTAGTAACCTCCTCTCCCCTATGTATGTCACACAACTGCAGCAACAAGAAAATGAACACTCCTGTTTGTCTCATTTTTGAACTGAATACAACCCTTTTAATAAAGCTTGAAGCCTGCCAGAGGAACTGCAGTTACACAAAACAGTTCATCAGATTTCACAAGACCTACTGAATGCCTTTTTTATGCTTTATTTCCAGTGCTGAAAGACCTATAGCAAAATAGAAAGTGTTTCAACAGTTCTAAGGTTAGGTTTTCTATGTTCTGTGAACTCACCAGTCTATCAAATATATGTCTGGAGTAAGACTGTATGATTTGAAATGAAGAAACAACTTAGGAAGATTTTCTTCGAAAAATACTTCAAAGGCTGCAAAGTATTTCAGCATCTGTAGGGATAGTAAAGCACATCATAAGCAGTCATCAAAAGAATGGTTGTAAACCAACACAAACCCCACCAAGAACTGAGGATGTCAATACAGCACAATGTGACTCCTTAGGATAAGTAAAACGATTAAATGTTTCTAAAGCAGAAATCAAAACATGAGAATGAGTTTTATGGATTAGTACCTGGTATTCTCAGTTTTGTAATCACAGGTTAAAGTTGTCCATTATTCAACAGGACAAAAGGAAGTCATCAATAAAACAACTATGCTTCAAGTCAAAAGAACATTGCAGTCCAAAACCAGAAAACTGAGTGCGTACCATGCTGTGATCCACACGGAAAAAGGCCAGCTGGCATGGCTTGTTTAGAAGGTTAGCAAAGGCAATGAAAGCATCTGCCTCTTCCAGATTGAGAATGAGCACAGCAGCAATGAAGGACATCCCTTGTACCTTCAAGTGGGAAAAGCATCGGGCAAATATAGGTGAGTAGGTTCAGTACATCTTACATCTTTGGAAATGGAAACATTTACAGATTGCGATTTATCAAGTACCATTGCATAACATTTCCAGATGAATAGAAACAACGTGGATAAATTATTTTTATTCATGCAATCAATTTGATTTCAGCAATTCAGGCACTCTGGGAGGTCTCATGATCACAAGCCCTCAGGATTCAAAATACAAGAAAGTTAAAACCACAGGGTGAATGCAGAGCTCATGAGAAAAAAAAAACCTGACCTCAAGTTCATTGTTAAACTATGGGAAAAGCAGTCATGGAGAAAAACCTCACATATGGGATAGTTTAGACCCAGACAGATACGTTGGAACTGAGACAAAATTCTGTTTCAGAATAGTCAATGCACATCTTTCCACTTGCCAAACAATATTTTTTCATATATATAAAATTACTTCTAGGTGGTTAGCTGCAATGCAAGTTTATATTTTTCCAGTGTTACTCTTCCAAAACCACTTTAGCCTGCAATAAAAGTGAAAAGCAAAATTCTTGTAATTAAGTGATAACCTGAATACTCATCACGCTAACAATAATTTTACCAATTTCAATTGCAATCATCTTTATTCCACTGTCTCTAAACATTCATGCTGCCTATTCTCATTAAAAAAACCCTACACACTATTTCAATCAGCTAGGGAAAAGAGTATTGATATGCATCAGAAACAGTCTATCAGCTTTCCATTTTGGGGGGATAAATAGATGTGAAAATAAGATTGCATTACATTTACTGCCATATTAACATGAAAAAAATGTGCTAAGAAATATCAAGACTAGCTGTATTTCTAATGGAAAAGGAGAAGACTTATCCTTGAAAAATTGCTTATTTGCCTTTTGAAACTCCACCCTGGGAACAAACAGTCTCAGAACCTGCAGAGTTTGTAATCTCACTTAAAAAACATGGGAGAGTCTCCAAAAATGAGGTCACAGATGACAGAATTCAGGCCTAAAAACATTTGAACTTGAAAAACCAACTAGTTATTTATGAGAGTCCCAAGCATATCTGATTTAGAGAGGAAGACACACCCTGTGCTAAATAATGCTTTGTTGCATGGATGAGACTTAAAACTTTTCAAGTGTTTTTGAACCCCAAAGCATTAGAGCTTGTGGAAGATGTTTTTAGACACCCCAATAACAAAGAAAAAAAACCCCCTTCTTTTCATTACTGTTCATTATTTAAATGCTTCTTTAACCTAACACCATTCAGAAAGATGTTAGGTTTAGTTGGTTTGTTCAGGGGTTTTTGACAGTTTTTTCAATGGAGTTTTTTTTGCTTGCATTTAAACACAGTAATGTTTGCTGAAAACTATCTTCACTGAACTCACAGAGAATGACTATTCTGTGTCAGCAAGACACTAAGAAGGAGTTTGTGGATTTTAGGATGGGCAGTAGTGAAGCAGGGAGCATCACTATGGAAATAGCTACAGGGGAAGCAACAGTAAGACAGAACAAGTGAGGGGTGAACTGCAAGTCTGCTAACATCTTACAGGTTTTTTCCTGTAGATACTCTGTCAGAACTGTAATGTCTTGTGAAAATACCCATTTAAAATCTTCAATGCAATCCAGATACTCAACACTGACATTCAGTACATTTTCAGCTATTTAATTGTCTCTAAGAGCTACCATCATTATGACTGCCATGAAGTAACTGCCAAAGTTTAACTGTTTTTTTAAGTACAATCAGCATAAAGTTTGGAACACTTATTTATTTAGTATACTTTAATACATGACATCTTAAGCTTATTTGTCATGTTATAAACATTTCACAGCAAATACTTACATATCCCACATCTGGTCTGTAACATGTATATGCTCCTAAAACACTATGCAGGAGATCATGATATGGACCACCCTAATAAGAAGAGAGGGTAGAAAGAGAAAAAAAAATATTTTCAAAAAAATATAGGAAAGGAGCAAGCTGGTATTTTAAGATGCAAGAGTCAGTGAATTGTTGGTTTATTAATATCTAGAATAGTACCATTTCTTACTCCATGCATTACCACAAATGCTTGTGAGATGTTTAAGGTAACAATAATCCTACAAAATAATTCAGCAGAAATCAACACATAATAAAAAAAAAGGATATCTGATACAGGTCCAAGGTTGGTCTTTCCTTTTCAGAGACAATGGATATTTTCATTCTTAGTAGCACAAGTTACTGTATTATGATATTGCATGATATTTTATATACATGTAGGTGCATATTTTATAGCTCTATAAAAACCATAAAGCCTGATGCATCAGAATGCATCAAGATTTCTGTAGCAGTGAGAGCACTCTCATTTCTCCCAGTAGTTTCATAATCATTAATAGGAATCTCATGCAATTTTTCAAGGAGAAAACAACCTCATAGTCCATTACTAAGTGTCTCTACTTTATTCTCATTTAAATATATTTTAGAAGTTCAGACAACTTCTAAAAACTATTCCATATTTGGCCAGTTATGATTCTTGTTTAACTATTCAAAATTTTAAAGCTGTCCAAACTAAAGTCAAAGGCATCTCACCTTCTGGAAAATATACAGGGATGGAAATGTGCGTGATATATCCAACTTAATTAGCTCCAGACTGGCCTCACGATCAGCAACAGATGCACCTGCATCTGCAAGCAAAACCAACACTTATTAAAGCTGATAAATTCTACAAACTTCAGAACAAAACTCCTGTAGGCACATAAAGACAAGGAGGGCAGCATTCACCTAAGAACCTCCAGAAGAAATTCTGCTAGACCTTGAATTATATCTGTTCAATCCTCTCCACAGGGACATGATAAAAACTAGTGATAATGTGGGAAGAAAAGACAGGTAGTACTTGGGGAAAAGGCTATTTTGGAGGGCTTAAATCAGAGAAGATTTCCAACTGGAAAGCAGAAGATGGCAATTTGAGGAGCAGGCTAAACAGAACCTGCTCTGCTGAAGCTTGGAAACCAGCATTTCAATCCAGTCTTCCAAAAATTATGATAGTTGGTCTTCCAGACTTTGCTACCAAAGATTAGTAATAAGCACTGTCAGCTTGCTTGCTTTTCAGAGATGGAAATTCCATCACTCTTAGGTTTTCCCTTATTACTACATTTCCCAAGACATCTGGCACAATTAAAACAGCTCCTTCTCCCTTCATTCCCACTGAGGGAATTACCTCTTAAAAAAACAGATTATCTAAGCTTTCCCCCAGAGAGAGCTCACACTCCCACAACAAAAGAACAAGCAAACCACCACTCCACAGACCAAAGAGCATTGCAAACATGTTTTCCAAGGATAAGCATATTTACAGTCATGTACACACAGAATATTTTATAAATTGTCTCAAGACAATCTTCAGGTAAGTCACAGGGCTATCCCTAAGAAAGATCCAAATAATTTATAGTCCAAGTAGGCAATTAGTCAGGACTGGCTGTGGCAAGTGCAAACAACTAAAATAATGGAAAAGACACTATCACAGGACAGCATTTTAAAAATTACCAGTCAACAACACAAAGAGTTAACCTTTATAACAAGGACACATCCAACATTAAAAGCATCACTGATACTATTTTTAACAGAAAGAACATCCACAAGGGACAGCAATATGCCAGTGAAAAAAAACTGCACTCTACAAAAGAGGGCTAACATCCCCACTTATAAATTTGGGAGGAAAGGCCATATGGGCAGGCAAGGAAATACAAGTGGGATCTGAAATGTGTCATGTTTCATATTTTTCACCTCTCAGTTTCAGAAACAAAAAATAGAGGATATTCTTTTCTTTTTCTCAAAATGATAGAAGGGATACCAACTAAGGAGAACCCATTCAAGAAGAGCTAAGCAAAAGCATGTATTGTAATCTAGTTTTCTATTTCTTCTTTTTGTATTTCATCTAATATTTTCATGAGAGCCAAGTCTTGATATTTCAGAAGAAACATTCATTTAAAATCAGCACATGCAATATTTTAATGTCTTTTATTGACACAGTAAGTACTGCCAAGCCCCTCACAAGACAGCAAACATTTAAGTAGGGAATGATTTTGAGAAATTTAACAAGTATTCTTAATGCTGAAATTGCAGAGGAACTTGTGAGACTTCATGGGTTTGTAAAAGTGAGTAGGAGGTTTTTGAGCACTCAGGAGATCTCACCTTCTATGTCATTCTCAGAACTTGTCTCACTGAAGCTTTTCCATCGTTCCTTAGCCCTCGACAAGAAGATTTCATAAAGTTCTGCAAGAAAGCAAAAAAAAACCAAAACCAATAACCAAAAAGATAGTAGTAAGAAAAGCACCCATCCAAGATTAAAGCATGCTAAGTATTCTTAGCTTTGGTTACTTGGTTTCATCACTGGAAGCAAGAGGAGAATATTAGATGGTTATTAGATATACACACTATACACAGTTTTATAGTGTGCACTGTATTGTGCTTTCTTCTGTGGAGAATATGCAAATTATGACAGGGAAATCACACTTTAAATAATTCAGATTTGTATTTTTGTGAATACAATACTTACAATTCATCAATCATTAGTTATAAAATAAAGCAATTCCCTTTTCACCCCCTTAAGAAAAAAAAGCTACAAATTCTGAATTTCAAACATAAAACTTATTTTCTGGAGGGGGAAGCACTACCTTAATTCTTAAAATACTAAATGTTTTTGCAAGCAGGTTTTGGACCTTGTTTCCATAATTTATGAGGCTACAATGTCTAAATGTAAAACTCAATTGCCAAAAACCAAACCTTCCAAAATACATTTCTTCAGAAAGAAATATATCCTGATTTAATTTCTCTTCAACAAAAGTTTACATTTTTCTTTGAAAATAACCAACTTAACATGTGATCTGTTAGGAACATACCAGGAGTGATGTTTAATTCATTTCCCACAGCCAGACTCCAAACCTTCCCACGTACACTTGGGGGCAATCCCTGCCACCACAGCTCTCGAACTTTTCGGGTAGCACGCCTGATATACAGAAGCAGGGAGAAGGGAAAAAAAAGGCACATCTTGTTTTCTAAGATCACTGAGCAATTTGCAAGCAAAATAACATACATCAATATTCCAAGATCTCTGTTGATGTTAAAAACCCCAAAACATTCAGCTCCCAGAAGGCACATTTCATGTTGCTCTGTAATGACCTCACATTACATCATGGCAACAAAAACTGACTTCTTGACAACACAGAAAAGGAAAATCAGGTATGTGGGTCCTCAGTTTCCAGAGGAGAAACAAGCCATGCTTGCCTCATTTACACAGTAGAACTTTACTTACATGCCTTCCCAGTTAGGTAGTATTTCATTGACCCAAATCACCATAGCACTAGCGATATTCTCTTCTTGCTTGAAACGCTCTCTCATTATTTTTTTCCTTTTATGTGCTTCTTTAATTTCTGTTAGGCATAACATGTTAATAATTCTGTATTAGTGTATACAAATTATTAGGTAAATTATTCAGCTGCTACCCAAGTATTTAGATGTCTAAAAGATCTAGGGTAAATTACAGTTGCAAGTACTATTTCTGTTGAATGTAAGTGTATTTCTCTGGATATTTTTAAATTTAAACTACGTTGTTCAAATATAGTGATTCAGACAAGCAAAAATCAGGCTAGAAAACTCAGATCTCTTCTGCAGTACACAGGATAACTTATATGCAAGCACATTGTCAGCGCTGTTTTTCTTCTTATGATTTTCATACCATATTCTATCTGAGGTTTATTTATTCATTAAGCTAATCAGCAATATTTATGGGAAATATTATTATTTAAAAGTGCAATTCTACATCCATTTCAAAACTATTCAAATGTTACTGAAGCTTCCACCTAAAAGGAGTCTGTATTTTCTTTTCTGGAAACAGGACCTAAAGACCTAAGACAAAGTCACAATGCTGAACAAGAGAACAATGTCCTGCCTTCTTTTAAAAAAAATTGTTTGTAGATTCTTCTTATTAAAAAGGCTAAAAGAAGGACAGAGCAATGCTCTCCTGACACCACTTAGAACCACTGTGAAATTGCAAGACATTTTCAATTTAAGCATGCATTGGACACATCAAGAGAGTAAACATGCCCTCCCTCATAAACACATATGGCTGACCAGCTTCAAGTTTTTACTGAAGCTTTGGGTGTGTAGCAACAGTTAGTAAGCCAGAGCACACACATGAAAACACCACACATGGCTGAACCTCCAAAGATGCTGTTACTAAAGTACACAGAGCACAGATCACAACTTACAAGATACACACCACAAGAGCAGAGTGAAATGCATGGTCAAATGCCTTGGATTTCTTATTGCATCTTTCAAAGTAAGCTGCCATGGATCCAAAGAGGATCAATCAGTTCAGAAGCTTGTATCTCTGACAACAGCCCAAGTAAAACATGCAGCACAGATTCTTAAAATAGCTTATTCCCTGAATACTAGGCACAAGACTACAAAAGTCCTTTTAACAACTATTCATAGATTGACACAGTACCAGATGCTACAGATCTGTTTTTTAAATTAATCGTGTCTAATGGGAGTAAGAAAGTTCACATAGGTACAGCTGATTGGAAAATAACCCCAAAATTTTCATCTCTCTTCACACTGAAATTCTTAAGAAACTAGATCTTTAATAATCAGCTTTATTATACTTTGGCTCTTAGTGGCAACTGCAGCAACACAGCTTGAAAAAAAAGAGTCCAAGTATCCAGAGAGCTTCTAGGTGACCACATTTCACAAGTATTTTTAAAATAATTAACTTTTTCGTTACAAAGTAAATGAAAGGTTAAGTTGCATTCTGGACCTAGCTACATTCATTGTAGCAGAACAACAATTTGATTTCTGAGCGTTGTTTTAAACTGCCTGCCCCTATGCACCAGAAAATAACCCAGATATTAAACAAGAGGTTCTTTACTGTACCCACTCGCCTACAAGCCAGGATTGACTTTATTTTTGTAGCAGAGTTGAGAGGAATTGCAGTGACTGTTGGCAGTTGACATACCTCGTTTCTTTGCTTCTGCCACCATCTCGTCGTATTCTTGTCGATGACGTAAAGCCTCCTCCACTGACTTGGCAGGAAGATTTCTGAAAACAAGTTGTTCCTGAATTCAATACACACAAATGACATTCTGGACCATTTCAGAACAGGATTAAATTTGGTTTCTCTCTAAGGTGAGCTTTGGGGTTGCCATACTGCCAGGGTTCCAGTTACAGCTGTAGAGAACTACTAGATGATTGCTGCTCCTGTTTTTCAGTTCTTCTAGAGATTCCCCAAAGTAAGGTTATTAAATTTGTTGAAGACATGGAATGATGCTCAAGCGAGCAACAAAAGAGAAATGCTGATACACCATATAGTTACTTATTGCAATGCATTTCTGCCCATGTGTATTTTTATCATATGCTCATATGAAATCTATGATGATGGATTTTCAATAAAAGGGAAAGGTTTTTATTCATTGTAGTTAACCCTTTAAAACTCCTACAAAAGAAGATAAGTTTCCCAAAGGAAGAAAGGACAAATCAGCACTGATGTCAGAGTTAAAGCTAAGGAAGCTTGGTGCAGTCTAAAAATTCACCAGATAAAAATGTGCTTATTTTTTGGCTGCATAACAGCCAAACACACTTCCTCTTGACCAAGGAGACTCGCTTCAAAGCAAATTAAAACAATGTTTGGTCTCAGCCTCTTACCTAATCTCTAGTCTACTTTGGTCCAAAATAAACAGAAAAGTTTTGTCATTTTAACACATAAAAAACTTTCTGTTTCCTCTCATACAAGCAGAAAAAAATCACTTATTAATATTTTCAATTAAATTGAGAGCAGAATATATTTTCAAAGGTTAGACTGTGGAAATCACACTGCACGCTTGGGATGGCACTCCAATTTGAAACAAGTGTCATTTCTAAAAGCATATTTATCCTAGCTTGTGAATTGCAATACTGTGAAAGTAAAGAAAAACATCAACAATCCAGTTATTGCACATCTTACTCTCTACCACACACAGTAAAAGAAATAATGCATTAATGAAAACAAATAGTAATTCATAATTCCAATCAGGATATTTCTGTTTTAGCTCAGAATGAGCTTATATACTCCTACAGAAAATATCTAAAGAAACACTGATATGTTCTATTTTCCATTTCCTAATTGGAAGTGATTAGACCAAATATTCAACAGTGACATCACAAGCTTTTTCATTGTGAAATTTGATAATGTTCTCCTTAAGCTCAGGACCTTAGCAGCTCCTTTCTTTTTCCTTCAAATGGCTAAAGACTATAGCTGAAAATACTGACCAATTTTCTACCCATTTTTCATTATTATTCATATTTGTACTAAATGTGGGTTTTGTTACATCTTCATCTGCTGTTTCCTTGCTTTCAGCTGCACTTTTAGGTATTGCCTACCTAATATGTTTTTCAGTTTCCAAAACAGGAGGCAGGAGGATAAGGGAGAAGGAAGTGCACACTGAGAAAGCAGTGAAGAAATCAATCAAGAAAATTCCTGCAGACTTTGAGGATGCCCAGAGCTGGTCACAGACAGCTGTGAGGTACAGTAGATAACAGGCTGGTGGCTCCATTACAGTGAGAAAGGATTCCTCATATAGACTGTGGCATACTTAAAGGCTCTTCTGGAAGTATTTGTTACACTATTATGTGGGACAGAACAATCCAATGATTCTTTCACATAAGACTTGTGAATTTTAGCTCATCAGAAATGTACCTAAAATTCAGTGCTTCAGGTTACAGCAGAATCATACTTACGCTGGTCGATCCTCCAGAATCAGAGCAGTAGTTGAAAGTGGTTCAAACTCAATGTTTTTACGTCTTGCTGATGGGGGTGGGGGTTTATACATTCTTCCTGTCCGTGCTTCATATTCCTAAACAACATTATTGATACAAATTAAATTTCAGCTTTCAGCCTCACTCCAACTTAGTAAGCATGATATTACTTAATGCATAAATAATTTCGCATTAGATATTTTAACATTACTTCATAAAACAACAAGCAGCAAACACTACAAGTTGAAATTGCTGATAGCAACAGTGCAGCTGTCCAGGACTGCTAAGTAAAGATGAATGAGAAAGCAGTTCCTTGTATCAACCTTGATCTCTTTTAGTTCAGTATTTCAACTGGGCATTCCAGGATCAGGTAGTAAAGAAATCTGCATGATCTACCCAGCCTAGCTAGTGCACAAGTATATTTAAGTAATATATAAAGTTGACAATAAAAACCCCACCACTAAAAAAATAATTACAAAGACCACTAACCCAGAATATGTGTCTCTTTCCATTTTTTCTTCTTGATTTCAGCCCCTCTTAAGATTCAGTACACCTCACATTCCTGAGGCCTTCAACAGCACCATCACACCCACTTTAACCAGAACCACCTACACTATACTCAGTGACAATACACCAGTATTTATCATTACAAATCTATTTCATAGAATTTCCTTCCTCTGAGGTTGAAACATGCAACCTACTTAGAAAGAAATATTTAATACACACACAATTCTGAGAAAGAAAAAATTCTAATCCTTTTAGTACAACAACAACTTAACAGAAATATGATACAATCCTTAGGAAAAAAATTAAACAGAGCCAGATGAAAACCTCAAATCTCACATTCCCTTCTTTTTCACTACTGTAAATAAAAATTTACTGCCAAGTTAATGGAACAATATACCTGAACACCATTCATCACATTGAAACAAGTATCTTGAATGACTGGAAACAGGATTGGTAGAGTTATGTTGTAATTTACAAAAGCATGAGAAAAACAAAAAAATCAGTGCTTACCACATGAATGAATACACATATTCTCAAGCCTAAAATTATTTCATTCCACTTAAAACCAGAAATATCAGTACTCCTGTCATGCTGTACACCTCAGGACACTCCAGCATATTTGTAAATTAAGACTGTATCCTGTGATACACCTGTGAACACCCAGACATCAGCACCCAGGCTGCAGTATAAAAGCAATGCCATCCCTCCTATGCTTGGCAGAAGTTCTGACTTACTTCCATACTCTCCATTGTAACAAGAGTCACCAAATCAAGTTCATTTAGTGGTCAGAGCTGAGGAAGCTCAAACATCAGCAACATTCTCAACATCTCCACATATCTAACTTGTATGCAAGTTTTTTAAAAAGGAACAAAAATATTTTAAAAAGCACTGCAAGATGTATATCAGAAAAGAAGCTGCTCTTACCTTTTCTAATACAAGCAATACATGTGAACAACACCAGTGCTTCCAGCTATCATCTGTGCTAAGAACTGATACACAATTTCCAAGGCAACAGAGAAAAAAAAATATCAAAAATTCTTCAACAGAGATTTTCACAAAAGGCAGAACCCATCATTCAACTCCATTTCTGAAACTAAGTACACATCATGAAGAGTTGGGTTTTGTAAAGAGAGATCACATGGGCAGAGAAAGAAAACTCTTAAGTGTTACTAGAAAGAGGCAGAACAGAGACCAAAATAGCCTCAGATTCAAACTGCCATGGCTGCACATTCCCATAGTGAAATGCATTACAAAGTATCAGAACCTTCCAAAGGAAGAGGCTTTTTCCTCAAGAAGCCTGTGCTCTAGGAAACTTATTTGAAGATCAGATCCCACAGCCATTCAATAAAATATCTTTTTTTTTCTGGAATATTTTTTATGACTAGATGTAAAGAATCCAATAGCCTTCACTATACATTTCATGCAAAATCTAAAAAGCTTGAGCTTTTTATACATTCTCCTCATTTAACTTTGAAAGATGTGAGCTAATACTCTGACATAACAAGGTAAAAATACTATTTAAAGTCAAATGTCTTGACAAATGCTTAACATGCAGGGCTTGTGTCAGAAGATCACACAGCTGACAGCTAAGATTCAAGACTATGTAAAGCCTGTATATGTAAATAAAAATATTTTGGAAGGGTCACATGTATGGTTTCACAAGCTTAGAGAAGGTTATTTTAAAAAATCTTTATTGCAACATATCAGGCATTTATTGAAAATTCCAGAACCCTTCATAATTCCAAAGTAAAGAAAAACTAATTTCAGCTTTAATAAAAAGTAAAACCAGTTATCTTCTTACTAAGTCTGGAACTGCATCCTGTTATCCACTGCTAATAATTAACCCAGTAAGAAGCTTAAAGCATGTTTTTCATGAAAAACACTGTGACAATATACTTAAGAGTGCTTTGATATGTGGAGGGACTTGCAATTCAGGTATTTATTTCTGCAGAGATACAGATAAGCCTATTAACCTACAGACAGGTAACTGGGGCTGGGAAAACATCCTTTGCTTATAAACTGCATTAGTTTAAGAAGATAAAGATATCTCAAATGGTATCTTCTTAAAACAAAACAACAAAAAAACCTCACCCAAAAAACAGAAACTCAAAACTAAAACAAACCACTCCAACCACCCAGCAAAGAACACTAAAAAATGCTCCAGTGTTGTAAATAAAAATATAAAATAATAATAATATAAATAAATAAATAAAGCCACAGAGGTCTTTATTGCTTGCACCTTTTTGTTATCTACATGGAAAACATGCAAGTCTGAAGTTTCATTCACAGTTCTGCTGTAGTACCACAAAGTATAGTCAGACCATTGAGAGTAATTTTCAATACCTCTAAACAATACTGGATTGCTCTGTGTAACATATGTGCAACTGCCCAGAGCCTCTTCTTCCAATACTTAAGCCAATGACCTTACATAAAGGAAATCCAGCTGCACTGCAGCATTCCAAAAGCATTAGTAGACCTGAAGTAGGGTTTGCTTCTGGGGATAAAGTATTTAGCTAAGTGTGAACACAGGGATTCAGTGTTAGTTACAGACTTGCATCTGCAGAGCCCAAACTATACAGCTGTAAAGGAATAAACACCAACCATAAAATGCAACATGAATCTGGAATTAAGTCTGATCTATTTATGCAACAAAAGGTGAACTCCTGGGAATGAGTGAAAAAGCCTTTGGTTACAAGACTATGGAAGTTCTCACAGTACCAATTATACAGACAAAACACCACACATCCAATTATGCTGTAGGTATGCTGGAGGAGAAAGGCATCTGATGTGTAGAGACTTTATGCAACTAAAGAATGCAACACTGACTAAACTTCCCCTATCTTAAGGACTGCCTCTATTATTAGAAGATGTCAAGGCATATTAATACTCCAACTAAACATCCTGTGTATGACAGTTTCTTCTAACATGCTTTCTCCTCTCTAATGCTAAATCTGATACTAAAACAGATTTTATTCTGTCAACTGTGACTTCTGCTGAGGAAACAGAATGGGGATTGCCATTTATTGTGCAAATGGTTTTAAACCTCTTTCCTTCTACACACGTGGGACTGGAGCAGATGAGTCTATGAAACATCTATATGATTATTTTCATGATATAGCACAGCTAACTAGACGTATCATCAGAAAGATTATATGCCTTCATTTGAATCAAGGTCGGTCATCCAAGAATAGAAGCATTAATAGAATCACCTAGGAGTGCACCCACATAAGAATTTCTGCTAATGAATAATCCTACATCAGCATGCATGTTGCCTCCAGGTTAAATGCTAAAATTGCTGAGCTAGCACTGGCTACTAGGTGATTATAAACAAAGCAGTGTTTATAGCAAGAATATATGCCACTGAAAAATTCTGTGAGTCAAAGTAGACATTTTCCTAAAAATAGGAATTCCAGATGCTGTCAGAATGGGCAGAACAGTACATTCTTGCCTAATTTGCAGGTGATATAGGAAGAACAGATGTATTGATGGAGAAGAAAATACTAATCTTCACACAGTACAAAAGGACAACCAAACAGACACTTAAGAGTTTCTAGGTCAATGTTCCAAAGTTAATACCATCACCTTCAATTCTTTGTTTGCTGTATTTTTTTCCTCAACTGAATATTTAATAAGGTGCATCAAGTTTCATCTTCTTTTGTTTACAAGAAGCCACCAGCCCTGGGCCCTATAAACACATGCTGAGAGTGGCCAGGCCATGTAATGTGAGCCACAGGCAGCAGAATCAGCCAGCAGTTATGTGACTGCTCTGTTTCACAGTTCTAGAACAAAAAAAGCCAATTTGTGCCATTCATGTTTAACACAGAGTGCAGAATTACATAAAAAGTTTACAGAGTAACAGGCACTCTCAATTTCAGAAGGATCCCAGTCACAGCAAATAGATAATGTAAAATATAATGGAAGTGTCAATAGCTACACTTTTCTACTTTTCCAATTTCACACTAGAAATAGTGGTTAAAAGCATCAGGAGTTCTTAAGTGCCACTGTTAATAGCTAGTGTGGCTCAGTGACAGAAAGAAGATTCTAGTATATCAATTTTCAAATTTAATAAGGTGTTCAGAAATATTCCAAATTAAGCCTTTCAGCAACTTTCACCATTAAGCAATGAGGCACAGCAAACATAGAAATTAAATTACTGTCAAGCTCTATGATTACCTATTTCTTGTTTTTCAAGAACATGCAATATAAACAATAAACAATAATACTCTATCACTTCAAGTTGTTAGTGAGATTCACATGTGAAACTTGTTTATTTTACTAATGGTTTTTAATGAGTTGATGGTTAGTGTCATCAAATATTCATGCTGCTGTGAAAATGTGATGTTTGCACCATCTTAATGAGTGCTACACAGTCCCATGCATGGCATCAAAAACAACTAAAAAAAGTATATATTAAATTTCATACCCCTGTGTTTAATAGACTGAGAGCAGATATTGACGCAAGACTGCCAGAACTGTCATCCTAATAAGAAAAACAGAAGCAGAGCCTTAGTGAATAAACAAAGGAAAAGATCATCATAAAATAGCAACATGCAAGCCCAAATTTAAATTCACATGTATTTATCTTGTATGTTTGAAAAAAACATGGATGAGTTTGTTCCTCCTCCTTTTCCAGCCCTCAAAACAGACACATATACAAAGACTTCCCACTTGTGAAGAGCTGTGCAGACATCAACTGGATTGGTTTTCTGGTTTAATTGATGTTTTATATTTTCAGTAATCAGTCCCCTTGCCCAAAGGGAGATTTTTTCCATGGTGCTTCTCAGGTGCATGACAAAGGCAGTCCCTGATACATCCTGTGTCCCCCTAGTACACACCACTCACAGATATTAGACTGACTTAACCACAGCCTTGGAAGGTACATGCTGTTAGAATGGAAAAACAAAACATTGTCCCCACTGTCCCCATGTTATCATTGGTATTTCTGAAGCTCAAAAATGGGCTACATCTCAGCCCTGCTGGTGAGAACAGAGATGCATTTGTAATGCTTTGAGCAACAGTCACTTCCATTTTAAATAAGATTTTAAGCACCACTCAGCAGCCAAGGCAACCAGGTATAAAAGCAAGCCCAGCTACAGGAGACTCTGCACATTTCCAACCAAAAGTCAAAGTTGGTTTTATAATGGAAAGATAAACCAAGCTAAAAGAGGGGGTGTAGGGAGATGACAAAGTTCACTGCTTTTAAGCCTTGAATTACAGTGCCTGGAAGAAGGAAAACAAGGTTTTTATAATGAATTCAGTAGAACATATCTGCAGTGTTCAGAATAATCGAAACCATTTAAAAGGCTTTTTTCTCTCTTACCATACTATTTTTCCTTTTCAGTTCTGAAGTACCATGCCAGCCTTGGAAGTATAAGAATTATATTAAAACAAACCAACAAAAAGCCCCCCACAATCTCACACTTTAAATAAATGTCCATGAAAGCCAGCAGATTTACCACCTGAACCTTTTGGAATTCAATACAGCCTGTCTAGATGATGATTTTGCTTTCTCAGCACCTCAAGCTCAGCAGCATGTCTGCTTAACCTGTAAATGCTCAGTTCTTTGAGAGAAGAAAAAATCCTACATAAAATACTTGGCTAAAGAAATTCAAAGACCCATTAGAAGGAGAGGGATCCCACAAAGAGAGAATCCAGAAGACCAAAAAATAAAATACCATGTCCCACCAAATCAAAGTAAAATAAGTTCTATAATTTTTATTACCTCAATTTATGTTATTTATTTCCTCCAAATCCAGCAACTTTCAAGAACAGAAATGAAAATACAAACCTATGTATGCCTAAGCTTTCTTTTTTAAGCCTTGAAATAGTTGCTTCAATATTCTTTGTAGTTGTCCTTAAAGACTTTGTTTTTTACAAAAACGGCAATCAGAAGAATTCACATCAGCAGATTCAATACTTCCATGTTATTTTAAAAACACTGATCCCATCCCCCTTCAGGGAGTAAGGTGCTCCCCTGAAGATGCATTTGTGCCACTAACATAGCATGGGTATTGTAAGAAGTTCTCCTTAACAAGTTTCCCATAACAAAGCAACTTGGGATATCATGAAAGTAGGAAATGAACTGTATTTTATGGCCTTTATGCAAAACAAAAGAAAGCATCTGTCACTCTGAGGTCCTACCAGTTTCACTGTAATTTTACTGACAAGACAATCACCTAAGAAATCTAAAACACTGGAGAGTGCCAATGTCCAGGTTTACCTCTAGAATGGATATTTTACTGACTACACATGTGATAATTGAATTATATGGGACATTTCTTGAGGACCTGAACTGCTACAGCATCTAACCATCCCAGCCTTCTCAATGCTTCTGGTAGGGCAAATTTTTATTCAGGTGTTACATATTCCTTGTAAGACCCAATAGCTCCATTTGTTATCTGTCCTTGTTTCAAGGCAGTTTGTTACCAATGTATTTCTGCCCTGTGTCTGGCAAACAGGCAGAAGTCTTGCCTTTCTTTATTCTCCAGTAGTAGAGCAAGGTGAGACAACATGACCTCTAAATAACAATCTGCTTAAGAACCATTCCTGTAAAAAAGCATTCAACAACTCCTCTGAGATAGTCAGTCCTTGAGTTTGTTTACAAACACACGTACACATTTTATAAGCATTAAGAGCTTTGTGCACTTTTAAACTCTAACAACTAAGATTGGAGGGAAGAGTTAATATTGCAAGCCAAAATGTTTGAGTCATATAAAAACTGATTCAAAACACATCTGTTCCTCTGAAGAGAAGCCTCTGAAAACCCTTGTCCCTGGGAGGCCACGGGAATTCAGCCCAATCAATGACTGCAATTTCCCCATTAGATCTCAGACTGGAGATAACTACATTGGAAAAATATTCAAGTGAATATACTTAAGTTTTTTAGCCCTCAAATATTTGTTTTTGGAAAAGATTGCAAAGCCACCCCAACATATTTTCGGAGGTTAGATGTACAACAGTGACCCAGTCAAAGCTAGTATTTAATGGACTGTCTACTATTAAAACCTTCCATTTTGTACACAAGATGACAGCTATTGGAAAAGATGGCTTCACTTCTGAATAAGCAGTCATTTCTAAAATCACTGCAAGCTTTTAATGGTGTGGCAGATTTAAGTAGAAAAGAAGCTTTTTTTTTCCACTTCATTTAAGGCTGCCACTGAGAGAAGCATTATTGAAGTGCTGATAAAGCGAATTTGTTGTATATTTTGCTTGGGGGGTTTTTTTGCAATGTATAATTGCATATTTCAAGTTCAATTCAGGCATATTAGGACAAAACCCACCATACTGCTTCAAACACGTTAATAAAAAGTATGCAAGTCTGCTTTAATAAAATAATCTAAACTTAATGACTTGATATTCAGAATTTTTTTTATAGTAGATTAAAAGCTCTTTCCTTTAACAATAAGAACAAAAACTGAAATTGAGTGTGCATTTTTAAACAGAACTTGGACTTTAGTCAATACATTCCAAAATGTTATATATCAGCCCACAAGTCTGTTTCTGCTTTAAATGCTTCTGCATTAAAGTATTTCAACAGTCTAATTTAAAGCAGATTTCTGTACAGACTGAAAAGAATTTACCAAACTGATCATTAATGACAACATGCTTCTTATAATAGCTAGTTTTACTAGCTGCAGTTCATGAAGAAAGGCACACTTCCTAAAACCATCAAATGCATTTGACATTTGCAGTCCTGGGGAGCTGTTTTCCCTTTTCAAAAAAACAGTGAAGGAAAGAAGCCCAGAGGAAGGAGATGTCCAGCAAAGGAGTTGGCCTCAATCACATCCTGCTTGGGCAGCTCTGAATCCAAGGAGAGATGAGCGTGCCAGCAGCTGCGAGTGGGGAGATGCAGCTGCCAAGAACTTTCAACCTCTGCCCCAGTTAGAGCGAGCGCATCTGGCCCGAGGCGGCGCAGCTGCAGGGCTGTGCACACACCCCAGGCTGCTGTGCCACAAAAAAAAAAAAAACTCTCAGCATCTTCTGCACGGGCCAAGAGGCTGCAAAGAAACTCTTTACAATGATATTCATTAGGCAGTCTCTGAAAGCACAGCTGGCTGGCATCGTCATCTAAAAAATGTCTGAAACGGTATCCTTAATTAAATTTCCAGATTTTCTTGGAGGTAATTCAAGATATTACAAGTGCTACCTGACTTCTCTGGAGAGACATATATAGCAGGGTCTAGATGATAGACAGTGACTGGGAGCCACAAGCATTCACTTAAACATAATCAGCAACTTACAACATCATCCTTACCCTAACAAAAAGAACAGAGGAGGCTTCCTTCAGCCAGGATCCAAACGGGGTATATAAACCCTACTAAATCTTTTGGCTACAAATCTAAAATGATGCAATTTTTCTCAGTTTTACTAATAGGAAAGTATTTCATGCTACATGATATTGCCATAAAACATTGATGTAAGTATTATTCTTATCCTAAAGACTTCCTCCCCCTATTAATTGCAAAGTTTTTCCTGCTGTGAGTTAATTTTTCTAGCAACAGAGCTTCTTAAGATCTTATATTTTACATGCAGGATGCTGACTCATTACCGAGTTTCCTTAATCAAGGGCTTATTTGCACCCTCCCAAAGCTGGCCACTGCCATCAATAAAGTCAAAGGACCATATCCAACCATGAAAAATAATGTTCAGGAATGGCAACATTTGTGACTAATAATAAACTAGCATAAACTCCCTCACAGGTAGATTTCCTACCTTCTTGTAGTCTTACACCTAAACTTCATTTTACAAAAGCTGGTTAACAAGAAGTAACCATGGTTCTGACCACAAAGAGCTAAAAAAATTAGGGAAAAATGTGGGGTTTCTGTTTCAGTCATATTTGATCCCTCCAATCCAATTTAGAAAGTCAAAGTGCAAGTTTGGAGAGATATTCCATGTAGGCTATGAAGTAACCTGACAGGTTCACAGAACTACATGTAAACAAAACACAATAAGCTTTAATCATATTTCTGTCAACTTCTTGAAGGCCTTGTATTCTTTTTGCTCACATTTACTGCCTAATGAGGAATTAGTCCAGAGACTAATTTGAGGAGAAGATGCTATTCCCCACTGATCTTCAATAACCGAGTGTGCCTACATTCATTCTAACCCATCACCAGCTTAGCAAATCTGAACATTTTTCAAGAAAGAAACCATCAGCTCTTCTTCAAAGTCATATGCACGAAGAGCTAGATAGTAAATTTTAAACACATCTGCAAGACATTTGACATATGCTAATTATGGAGACAATAGGGTCATTTCTCAATTTCAGACCAAATTTCTTTAGGTATGTAGCTCTAACTGTGTGCAGAGCATACTGTCAAGCTGGTTCCCCCTTTGGTAACTGTATCTCTCAGCTCATGAGGTTTTATCTGAAGAACATGCATGCTTTAGAAATAGAAAGCTAAAACTATTAGCTATTAGTGATACTTTACTCAAGATTATGTAAATCCAACAGTGACTCTAATCTGGAAAACATTATAGCACAAATCACGTGACTACAAGCAACTAAGTCATGGTTAAAGATAATACAATGCTGTAATGCATTTGCTTTTCTGATACTTTGGAGGAGTAAAAAAAAATGGGAACAATATAGTTTAAAACAAATGCAATCACTGAGGGACAATAGAATAAGAAAGTATGACTGTTTCTTCAGATCATCACCTTTAACAGGTTGCCCAGGAAAGTTGTAGATGCCCCATCCCTGAAAGTGTTAAAAGTCAGGTTGGAAAGGGCTTTGAGCAACCTGGTCTATTGGAAGGTGTCTGCCCATAGCAGGGAGAGTAGGACTCCCAACCCAAACCATTCTATTATAGCATGGTCTCCAGAACAAATATCTTCATTACTAGAAAACAGTAAGCAGATGACAGGTAATACTGTGCAGTTCTCCATTTCTCAGGATGGAAGAGACATCTGGATTTTACCACAGTATTTTCACAGCACAAGGCCAAAAGCATCTCTTGTCCCTGCAAGCAAAGAATGCTTGCCCTCTCCCACTCAAAGATGAAAACCACTTAAATAAGGAAATTGCATTTGAAAATGTAGAAAAAGCATTCAGTTTACTTCACAGTACAAACCACAGAATAATTTGGGTTGGAAAGGTTGCATGGTTTCAGCCCATAAGACTGCACCTTCTGTAATCTCATAATTTTCTTGCAACATTTTACTGTGTCACGAGTCCCTCTGCATTAAAGTCCTTCAAAAAAGATCCTCTCGTTTTTCTCTTTGGTTGCTCCCAAAAGGCCCTCTTTGCCACAGAGCTTAACTGAACACTGTTCATTCACAGCCATTTGCACCTGCCAAACACATCAGCTTATTTGGAATTTAAGAGAGGAGACAGAGCAAGCAGCCCTCAAGAGATTCAACTTACTGTTTTAACCAACCAGGGAATATTAATATTTCTTATGTCAACAAATCTTTCAGCTTCAGGTTTGCACACTAACATTACATTAATGATACATTACCAACTGCTCACCTTTACATTATTTTATCAAAGACAGATGCCACAGGAACAATTATATTGAAGTGCAACTTTGTGACAGAGGAAGGAAATCAGAGGGATCTTTGTGAAGAATTCCAGTAGCTCAAAATCAAAGTTAATTTCCGGTATTATTTTGCAACAAGGTATCTTGATTGAGATTAAAACTTTAATGTACAGAAGATGACATGTTTCAGAATTCTAAGCAATTTGTCACAAGTTACCTACATAGGAAGTCTTTCAGGCAAGGATGACAATGAAAAAATTAGTCAGATTGAAGCATACCATGTAAAATAAAAAAAAATTTTAAGTACTGAGATGTACTGAAGAATGTACAAGATAATCATAAAACTCAAATTCCTTAGTAACTATTGTTATTTGTACAAAGCCCCAAAAGAGTGTTCTCAGAGCATCCTGTGGTCACTTAACACCAATGTGGATATAACTGCAGAGAAATGCAGTACCTGTGTGTTATTTTTACAATTTTCCTACCTAGAGTTGTGTGATGTTTACTCACCTGCTGAATAATTTTGGAATCTTTTGGAAGGTTTTCCCTGGGTGGGACTTTCCCAAACAGCTTCCAACCAGGAGCACTTTGGACAGCAGGTTTGAGTTCCTTTGTCCTTTTAGTGAAAAAGTTCCTGAAAAGAGAGAAATAGGGGTTTTTCTGTTTATTATAAGCATATAAACAAAGTGCATTGTGCCTACTTACATTTCTTCAATCTCTCTACCAGTTTGCCACCTGGGTGAACTTTAGACATTTACTACTCAGCAAACATAGTGTATTCTACTTTCAAATAATTAATTTGAACTGGAGCACCTTTCATTACAGGTGCTTTGATGCTAATATTTGTACTCAACACTCTACCTCTAAACTACTTCATGCAATATCAGAGCTTTTTTCAGTAATAGCAGGCACTTTCTTAAATACAAACAGCAGTAGACTCTCAAACCTTTGTTTGGGATTTGCTTTAAGTGTTTCTTCCTGACTTATTTGGAGACTGAAATGACAACAGCTTAAAAACACCCTGTAACTTAAAAGACTTTTTTAAAATAGTGAATTATTACTTCTACCAATCTTTACACCTCCAAATTTCATAGCATGGACTAGAAAACCAGTCAACAATCACACAGCTTCAGTTTAGCAGCAGCCTTTACCAGTGCCTAAAGCAATTACAGTCAAAGAGGCAGATGACTGCACTGCTCCTACTTCTTAGAAAGCCAACCATCACAAGACCCTGTTAGTGACCACATCTCACATACTCAGCTGTACTATTTGACTACAACCACAAGTTCCCACAGAGCATTTACTACAAGTGCTTTAAAACTGAAAGAAGTGTATTTATTCTGAATACTGGAAAGTTACTTTCCAGAAACTCGTAACACAAAGGGATTAAAAGCTCAGTAGCCTGTAAGGTGATTTCTCAGGGAGCTTACCAGCTGACCTCAAAGAACAGAACAGGGGAGTGCTTCTGGTACACTGTTTTTGTACAGTGTTAACTAGTTAACTTCACACTCTTTTGTAAAGAGATCCCCAGATTTATTCTTCACTTAAAGTATTTGCTGTATTTTAAAACACAATTCCTTTTCAAATTGGAAGCAGTTACATTTGTGCACAGCACACAGTCTCGCAGCTTTGCCCAGATAAAAGGAGCATGCTTCAACAACCACAATCTGTCTGAAAAGTGCTCAGGGCTCTCACATTCCAGTGCTGTCAGGGTTTCTGGCCAGGCAGCATAGTTTTACAATTAGGAACTGTTAGTGTTTGTAAGACATTGTATGGTCTTCAAACACAAGCTATCTTTTTAGTTTCCAGAATGGTGTTTTTTTTGGTTTTTTTTTGTTATTTGGGAAACAAGCAAATGCCTGTCAAAAATCCCTTCAGTACAAGTTTGTATGAATGAACTCTACAGACTGTGAACTTGTGTGTAGTGGAGGATTTAGCCACCAGCAAACTGCAGAGATGGAGAAGTAGGTGCTGATAGAGCATGGAAGCCTCCCCAAAACTGCTTAACTTAAAACTGGCAGTTCTCTGGAATGCAGGAAAAATGAAACTCAGAACACTCTCTTCACTTCATTTGAGGCCACACACTACCATCAGCAACACCTTGTCAAAAAAAAATTTAGAAGACTGCATTCAAGAAAACAGCAGTTGCCACAGGCAGGCAGGGAGATGAAAGAGAACACCATGAGAGATTTTTTTTTTTTGAAAGCCCAGATAGAATCTGTTGGTGCCCCAGTACACTGTACCACTTCTGTGGAGGTCTCCCAGATGTTGTTCCAAGTCAGTTACTGGGAAAGCACATTTGGGAATAACTGATTGCCATTAATGGAATTAAGTCATTGCTATTAATAATAGGTTAATTAATACAGTTTGTTCCAGCAAGCATTGGTTGTGATCCCCACATCCCACAATTCTGTCCCCATCAGAGAAATTTGCAATATCTTAGTCCATCCCTATGGAAGCAAAGTAAGCACTCAGTAGCTCCAACAATGGTTTCTGATATATAGCCTGGAAAGGAGGAACACTGAAAAAGACTGGCCATGGTACCTATGCCTTTAAAAAACACCATCCTCAGTCAATCCCAGGACTGTACACCACCAGTGAAATTAAGAGATCCACCCAGTAAGACAAAAAAAAAGTGTGCTTACATGGATAACAAAGGCTCATTTCATAAGGACACTTTGCACACTGCTTTACATTGTCTTCAGGAGGGAAGAAGGAGCATTCAAAGAATCAATAAAACACAAGTTTTCTAAAGACAACACATCACTCTGCACTATCTCACAGCCTTACCCTTAAATCTGTAACAGCTGTATTTGAACTTGGTTAGAGAAGACTTTTCCCCCCAAAAACAAGCAGGCAGGAAGGTGCATTCTGGAGCACCTTTCTTGACTTCATGGGTAGCAATAAGCATCCAGTCTCTGTACATACTGTGAAATACCATCAGGATTACTTGGAAGCTTAGTAGTTGCTTCTAGCATATGTGGAAGATGAAAGATGATTTAACATGGATGACAATCTGTCACTGCATCAAAACTGGTTCATTATTAACCAGGAAACTGGTATGTTTTTAAAAGGAAAAAATGTGTAACATACAGAAGCTTTTAACTAACATTTCTACACAAAAGATTTAGGCATGCTCATGGCTTTCACAAGACTTAATTTTTCTTTTTTTAAACAAATAAAATATTAAAACAAACCTTCCAGAATGTAGTCTGGAAGGAAAGAAGCTTTACTTTTATTGAGCAGATATTCAATTAAGTCTGTTTCTTGTGAAGGCAAAAAGCTGGTAAAACTTTGAATCATGGCAGAATAAACTTCACATAGGAATTCTAATCCAAAAGAAATTAACGAGAGATTACAAATAAATTTGTTGAAGATGGAAGGACACTTTTTAATACATTGTTTTGGCAGCTAACAGTATCACATCTGATGTGTTCTTGACAGCAGTAAAGCCTTACAAAAGCCTTGTTAAGGAACAGCATCTGTGAATGCTTACAAGTTGCATTCACTGAAGTGCAGGAAGTGCACTAGATTTGATGTATTTGTTGCTAGTTAGAATATTCATGAGTCTCACTGGTCCTGGGAAGAGTGAACTATTGAAATGGCTAAAAAGTCAATAGCATTTTGGTACAGAACCTCAAAAACCATTTGAAAACCTCAAAATTCCTTAAAAAGCCTACACTTTAGAACTGAACAATTCTTTCTGTTGCAAGGACCCATGGGACAGAAGTATTAAATTAGTTCATTGATTTAAGCTCTGGTTTACAAAAGCCCAGGGGAAAGCTGCAAGGATTTTTTTTTCCCTGCTTCTTTTATATAACACATATTAACACTCTCCAATGACACTCCAAAATGTTTCAGTAGGTGCCTTGAAGAGCTCAAAAAGCCAAATGAAGTGCCACAGAATGAGAAGTTATTGGCACAGACTGAGACATCTATTGCTAACATGGTTTGGATTATATTAAACAAAAACCTATGGGCTGTGATCACACAACTACAACAGCTGTAATGACAGCTATGACTGCTGGGTTTTCCCTTATTTTTAACAGAGTTGCTTCAACTATTCCTGCCTGTGCCCAGGATAGTCTGTGCAAGTTCCACCATACTGGTGGTACAGCAATTCAAAAACATTAACCAGTTCTACAGGTGCCATTAACACTATGTTCTACTAATGAATTGTTTCCACTACACTTTTGCTTTTAAAATCACTTTTTTGTTACTATTTAAGATTAATTAGTGTAGCCTAAATGCAATTAGATTTAAGTCTCAGAAGGGGATAGGTGGAACTTGATACTTTAGCAAATTTTTAAATTTACTTTGGGGTTTTAGATTCCCCTCCTCCCCCAAAAAAAGTCTCAACACAAAAATCTTCATTCTGATTTCCAGACTAACTATAGGTCAGTCCAAGAGTATGATTTCCAATATTTAGAGAAAGTTGCTGGAAAATATGAGACAATTACTTCAACGTTGATCTTAAATTTTATCCAAAACCACATTTGCACAACACCCACTCAAAGAAAGCTGAAGTGCTTTGAACAGCAGCGACCACAAACATCAGGAGTAGGAAAGGCTCCAGGGTAGACACCCCTCCAGCACTCTGCCTCTAGGTATAACTGAGTCACCCCTCCACAAGAACAAGAATCTGACAGGAATCTTTTGTTTGATCAAAAATGTCAAACTAATATAGTTTCAAGCTACACATCATTTTGCTACAGTTCTTTCAAAGATAACATATATGGATCTTCCCTTTGTACAACTCCACTGCATGCCACAAACTATCAGTATTCCACTGCTTTGTGCATCCCAGCAACACCTCAAGTAGATTTCCTTGCCAATCATTGGCTCAAGCTTCACCTATTCTGATGCTTTCAGCAATCTATAGGCAGATTTCAGGTGTAGAAGGAGGTTGGATGCTACACCTGAGGCTTTTAGGATGAGTATCAGTACAAAGCATACTAAAAATGGGATTACTTTTCTCTAATTTATTCATTTTGCACTACAGAAAATTAGCAAAATTCAAGTGGTCTCAGAGGAGAGTATAAACCATGTGATCATCATTACTATGCATGAAGAAAGTATGCTTCCTTACAGTTCACTTTAATATGTAAAGAAATTTAATTTGAAATACTACGTTATGTTGGACAAAAAAAAAAACCAAGAAACCCGAACTAAAAAAAACCCACACACACTGAAAAACAACACAAACAAAACCCCAGAAAACATCAAACAAACAAACACAGAGGGATAACAAAACAAAAGCACTAAACTATGGGCATCCTTGGCAAACACAGTGTGGCACCATAGAAACATTTTCTTTCAAAATAAAATATTCAGAATTTAGATTATTTTGCAAATAAATTAATGCCATGTTTATATCTCAATTCTGAAAGGTAAACTACTGTTCTATGATTTTTCATCCTTACAAGATAACTTTGAGCTTACTCAAAATGTTTACTCACTAATTTACAAATAAAATAGCTTCAAAAAGAGACCTCAAGTTATACTAGCATTGTCAAATTTGCTTTTTTTAGATTAAAAAAAACTGTCAAAATATTTTTTACTTTTACTTTACACACAACAATCTGATTTACTGTCATTTTCCATCATCAATCATTTCTTCTCATTGCATCCATCTTTCAAGAGCTTTGATAACAGGGAAGTTGTTATGCTGAGAAAACAAGATTTGAAAGCCATGAGAACTGTCAGAGGAAGTGAGGGCTGATTAGGTTTTCCTTTTGATTAAGCATCTAGTACCTGTTAGTAAACACTGCATAAAACAACTGCATCATTTTAAATCCAGGGAAGCAAAGCACAATCAGGAAGGAATCAGCATCCCATCAAGAACATCCTCACTCTACCACATACAGCTTTTCCTCACAGAATTACAAAGGTTTAGAAAGGAAACCCAGTGTGGAAGAAATGCTACAAATGAGCACCAAGTTGGACCAAAAAAAACCAGGAAATTTTCTGTGTTTTTAACAGAGTTACAAAAATGCAGTTAAAAGCCCTGAAGTTAAATTTCTCTGCAATAACATTAAAAATCTACTGATTCCAATAAAACCTCAGAAGGTGTAAAAGGAATGAAGCAATAAAACTCATTAAAAACTGAATTTGCATTACAAAACAACTGATTTTGCATCTCCACAAAGAATGGAGCTCTGCTTGTACATGCAATCTGCTCTTGTTCCACCCATAATAATTTTTAATAAGATTCACAGGTATACAAAATAGGTGTGTGTTTGAAACTCGTTGAAATTTGAATTAGCTGAAAGACGAGCTGATAAGGAAATTACTTATTTACCCAACAATCTTTAACCAGAGAGCTGTATCAGTAAGGAGTTGGAAGAGGCATGTTCCAGGAATTGCTATAGATAAATTTTTCCAGATAGAAAACACTAAAATGAGTAGTTTTTGCTTAAAACCATACTTTTAAAACAAATTCTGAAGACCTCTACAAGTCTGCAATTTCACATTCTGTCATGACTATAGCCAAGTACATAACAAGAATTATTATATTCATATTGGCATCTCTTTACCAGGCATAAAACACAAAAGCTGCTTAAGAACACAGCAGAATTCTCCATACTCAAGTCTTGGCCTTTCTGCTAAGGTCTCGTGCAATAATTTGGAAATAATAGCAGACAAAAAAACATTGCTTTATTAAGCAGAAATAGCCCCTCTGCTTTAAACAGGACTTTTCAATAATTTACACACACAAACAAAGGTAACTCAACTCTAAGCATAAATAATGAATCATTGAAAGGAAATAAAACCTTTTTGGTTAGCCACTTACAAAGCCTGCAGAGCAACAGGCATTCTACATTTTTAATTTCAATGGCTTCAAGTGTCAGCCCATTTTGATCCAACACATTTATGACTGCTCTCAGCACAAGTTTCAAAATTCTGCCCTATATTGGAAGAGATGTGACCCAACCAATTTTACAGTCTACATTTTCCACCATTTTACTATAAGAAGCAGCTAGATACAAGCTTCTCTTTTATTACCCCAACCACAGATTTGTAGCAGGTTTCCAGTTTTAGCACCTTCTAGATGTAAAGATCTCCTCTTTCCCTCTGCACCAAGACAACCCAAAGAATATCCCAAACTACCATCTCCAAAGGAGTGCCAATGTTTGTAACACTCTAAACCTGCAGTCTTTAGTGCTATACCAACAAGCTTTTGATGTCTCTCCCCTTCCAACCCCACCAAAAAAAAAAAAAAAACCCCAATAAGGAAACATAAGAATCCTACTCAGAACAATAACCATCTTCAGCAAGACCAAGCTTGTAGGTTTTTTTAAAATTTAAATGTGTCTCCATTTATATTAGTGGCCAACTAAAGCCTTGGCTACAATTAGGTATACCTGAAATTTAATGAATATCAAGGACTATCTGCTAAGGATTAAGAGACTGGGAAGGAGGTGGCTTCTGGTGCCTTGGAGAGGACAGAAAGATTGACAGAACTATCATGAAACTGCACTGATGAGACAAAATTAGATCAACTCTCTTATCAAGCTCCTAGTGGATACCAGTCCCAAAGTGGCTTTACAAACTGCTGGCAGAACAGTTTTACTGCAGGTACACAAACACTTGGGAAGTTTTAAGAGTTGGAAGTATTTAGCAGTATTATAGAACACTTTGTACAGAACACTCATGTGTTTTACCAGACTACATTATAGTCCTAACAAAGAGCCCTTGCACAGGTCAGCTTTACAAGCAGTCCAAGCATTCAAAACACACATAAACAAGCAGACACATAAGCAAGGTAACTGACAGGGTTAAATTTCAGAATGGTTTAATGCAAATAAAGGAAGAGAATCAGCCTTTACTTTTCAGAGTGAAGTAGCAAAACAGAGCTTTACGCCAGAACTGTTCTATTATCTTTATATTTGGTAAGCCAGTTATAAAGCTATTTTGATACTACACCAAACACTATGGTCAATCTGTCAATCTTCTCTAATAATGATCAAATGTCACTTACCCCCAGTATTTAAAATAAAGTTTTACATCACAGCTGTGAGAAGTAGAGAATTTCTACCAGTTGACCACAGATATTCTGTGTACTGTATTTTCTGGCATTTTTTGTATGGCCAGTAATATCTACTCCAGCAAAGTCACAGCTAGTTATCGAGCAACATACTCCAAGCAAAACAGTTCTAGAGAAACAAGACCCCTCCCTCCCACAAACCCACATAATAGGGAAGCCCATTTCTTTTCCTTGCACATGTCCTACAGTCCCTTCTGTTGTATCAGTTCCAAGACTCTCTACACCTTCCAAGGCAATCCAACTCACTAGTCCCACAGAAAACCATCAACATTTTTTCACTCTGCAGTTTAATGAGCTACAGCAGCTCACAGAGGATCATAGAAATACCAGAAACAGCTCCTTTGTTTTCTGACAATAGCAAATTCTTCAATCAGCTCACCAAGATATCTCACAAAGTACAACTTAATTAAACAAACCACCTGAAATTGTTCTACAAGTGACTCAGTTTAGGCAAAACTCACCAGCTTTATCAGGCCAGTCACTACACCCATACTTCAAATGTTTCTATGCATTGTATGCTTTCAAGACAAAGGTGATAAAGATTCTCAGTCTTTGACATGGCCTACAACTCTGTGAACTGTAAGTTCAAACACAGGGCAGAGTTTTGTTTTGAAGACTCTCTCAGGGGTGATTGCAACTCTGACCAGGCTGGTTAAGCCTCAGTTAATATTTTTCCTTTCTGGTGCCTGACAGAGTGCCTGTCAACTACTTGACTGCACAATGTAGCACTACAAGCAAGGTATTACTGCAGTACTTTTGCAGTCACTCAGCACACTGGGTTTCAGCTGCAACTAGAAATTCACAATATATTTTGTGTCGTTGCTTCAGTGATCAATTGCAGAAATACTACAAAACACAAGAATTGATCTATTACCTGATATGAGAAGGCAGGAGACTGATTTAATTCAGTTTTGCCTGATAACTTTTTTTAAATGATGAGGAAATTTTCCAATCTACCACTCCACTACTTTGAGAATTTGAGGAACAGCAAGCAATTTACAAAACACAGTTTACAGCAAGAAAAAGCTGGTATAAGAGAATAATTTAGGTTGGAAAAGACCTCTAAGATAATTGAATCCAACCATTAACCCAGCACTGTTAGGATCACCACTAAATCATGTCCCCAAGTGTCACACCTACGTGACTTTTAAACATCTCTAGGGATGGTGGTTCAACTACTCCCCTGGGCAGCCTGTTCCAATGCTTGACTGGCCCTTCAGTGATGATGTTTTTCTTCATATCCAACCTAAACCTCCCTTGCCACAACTTGAGGCTGTTTTCTCTCATCCTACCACTTGATATATGGAAAGAGAAACTGACACCTACATCACTACAATCTCCTCTCAGGTATTTGTAGAGGGTGACAAGGTCTCCCTTCAGTCTCCTGTTGTCCAGACCAAGCTACCCCTGTTCCCTAAGGTAGACAGATGCCAACCACACAATATCTTTGATAGCAAGTGGATTGTTTGAGTTTTAAAGCATTCTGGCATCCAGCATATAAACTGCTTCATTACTGCCCAGCAGCAGGAGAGACAATATCCCACATTAATGAATGCATTAGGCAAAGGAAGCAATACAGACAGGACAGAGCTCTGCAGGGTCTGGGGCCTGACCTATTCCTACAGCTGGCCTTCAGCAAGTTTAGAACAACGAATGTCACAGGCAAGGAGGAGCCAACAGGGAAGGTTTTATTATGCTACATGATCAAAAGACACTCTTTCATTTACCCAAGAGCACATTAAATAAAACTTCTCAATACAACAATGGAAACTGAACATAGCTTCTTCTTAATAAAGGAGTACCTTGGAGAAGAGAGGAAAAAACTGTAGGAAAGTACTCCTCTAGGCTACAGCTATTATTTTCAGTCAGACCATAAAAAGCAGGAAAGGAATTTAGAAGAACACCAGTCTGAGTGTTTGGCTCACAGAAGTTCTGAAAGAATAAACTCATCTATGACCATGAAAAGTAGTTTTCTACTAATTGAAGTCATAAGTTCAGCCACACAACATCCACACTTTTCTTCAGACTGTAACCCCAACATCGAGCCAGAAGCAAAATGCTCTGCAGGTGGCTTGCACAGCTGACTGGTTTCTGAAAATACAGGGCCAAATTATCAGTCTCTTTTGCAGGCTCTCCTTGTGTTCAGACTTCATTCAAAAATCTGTAGGATTTTTATGCTGGAGCTCTCTCAAACTGAGAGGTTTGACTGAACCTGGGTAACAGGCTGCAGTACTAGAGAGATGGAGCAGAAATCACACTTCATTTCTTTAAAAAGCAATAATAAAAAGACAGATGTACAGAGATGTTTAAAGCAATGCCAACCACCCAGTTCAACAAACCTAGTCCCTTCCCAGCTGAACAACAAACAAGACCAATTATGATAAAAAAGGACAGACTTTATATAATAAATATCTCAGGAGTTCCAAGAAATTGTAGAGTAACAATTTTTGCATCCATGTGAACAAAATATGACCAAAAACCCTCACACTTCTTTTTTATTCTTAAGCAATCAGGAGACAAAATAACCTAATGAATAACTGAACAGCCAAGAGAGCAAAAGCATAAAACTATCATTTTCTTAGAGGCCAGCTGTGATTTAAGTGACCTCCCTTGGGTGTTATTTCCCATGTAAAACATTCTTCTTTCAGTCATAGCCTATTCAGAAGAGAGGTCCCATTCACTTTGTCACACTACTCTCAATATATTCTGTAAGAAACCCTGTGACTCCAAATAAGCAGAAGAGACCAAGGAATGAAAAGACCTTCTGCAAAATGAAGGGGCGGGGAAAGAGAGAAGATGCTTTCAGATTAAATTTAAAGCCCTCTGCAGAACACTCCTTAGCAAAACAAGCTATGATGCCAACAGTTTGCTGAACACAAAACAGCAATTTAAGCTGTTTGCCTTGAAAAAACCCGCACAGCCCTCCCCACAAAAAAAAACAAAAAACAAAAAAAAAAAAAAACCAAAAAAACCCTACAGCATTCGTTTAATGAGAAAATACTTACTGAAAACCCATCAGGATTACAAAACTCCTAGTGGATATAAATGCACCAACATAGACTATAACACTGTCCATTACACTATCCACCAGGAGAGTAGAAAAATTGCTAAAAATTAGGCATTATAGATTCATGAAGGCTATACACATGGCTCTAAGGTTTTAGAATTGACATCTACTCAGGCAGCTTTTTTCCTTAAGCAGATACCTGGGGAAAGACTTGCTGCAGACAGAAGTTGGAGCAACATGGCCTTCTGAAACCTATCCAGAATTAAATCAACATAACATTCTACTGCTTGAACTCCTGAAATTTAACTTTGATTTGCTAGTCAACAGACTAACCAAATTGATTCTATAGGTGCATAGCATCTTATCTAAGGTGAAACACTCATTGAAAGCCAGAAACTGCTCAACACGTCAACACAACTTCACAAAATAAATAATTCTTTGCAAACATGAAGGCAGAATCTACAAAGTAGCTTCTGAACATGATAATATAAATGCCATTTCCTATTTTTATCAAGTTACTTATGCCTCTAACTCAGGAAAAAAGAACTGTTTGAAGTTACCCAGAGATTTGGGTCCAGGCACTCCTGCTTACTTTCTCCAGTCAGCTTTAATTCAATTATATGTATCCATTTGTTCACTTAGGTTACAAGATTACTAACAGAAAGCAAAAACAACTGCACCCAAAACCAGAAAGGTGAAGGGTGCCCTCATGATTTTTGGGAAAAGCTTTTATGTATTCCCTTAACCCTTCTCTCTAACTATCTTTCCAATATATTGACAATAAATCCATTCTTTTTTTCATTTGGTTTGTTTTTATCTGGGCAATGTAAAAACAACACACCAAAATAAAAAACAAAACACACAAGTTTTTTCATTAAGATCTGATCAAGACACAGGCAATACTGTTATAGAAATTAGGCACTGTGAAGTGACCCCATCAATCTGTCCTCTTATCTTTACATGAACAGAAGGTTTAAAAGACCCACCCCAACTAGGCTCATTCCCACTTGATTCATTTTAGATCAAAAGTCCACTAAACATACTTCTTCTCCAGAGGTGCACAGTACATCCCCTGAAGTTTCATGATGCTTTATGCATGCAGAGCTTTTCTCTAAGAGAAAAGTTTACTTTTCTGGTACTAAACCTTCATAAGCCCTTACCTAGGTAAACACCTAGATGGTGCAAAAAGCTGCAAGTGCTACTTAGGAATAAATTTAAATATAAACTACAGAGCTAGAGATGCTACTGTGTACTAGGCAACAATACTCAGTGAACCCCCCTGCAACCCTCCACAGTCTCTGCCAAGGACATTTGTAAAGGCAAGAAGATTAGCAGCTTTTGAAGGACTACATGCTCTTGAAACCACAGGGCTATGTTGACAATGAGGGAGACAAAGATGTGAGCTTCACTGATTTCTTAGTGCTTTGTGCCTACAAATACTGACTTCTTTTGACATTCCAACATCTCCTCAAGTGAATATTTTTCAAAACTTCTGGAAAATAAACACAACCACTCGGGGCAATGAAGGAAGTATGAGACTAAAGACAGTTTCTGTAAGAATATGTGTGCCAGCTAGCCATACATGCTTATTACCCCTTACACCTATTTCTCACAGCACACCCCAAAGACCTACAAGAAGTGGCAGTTATGAATTAATCTCATTGTGAATATTAGGTGAATACTGGAACACAAGTACTTGGGAAAATGGTGCTCTACTACTTGCTGTTGTCAACAGCAAGCTTTGAATCCAGGAATAAGAAACTTTGCCAACTACCAGATACCTAAATTTGTCTAGCCAATACACAATTCAGAAAGGTACAATATCTACACCTACAGAACTATGAAGCAGAACTCACCTCTAGAAGATGTTCAGAAACACCAAGTCTTTATCTCAGCCCTGGATTACTTGCTGCTGCTTGACCTTTTTGGTTTACTGTTCTGCTCTGTTCCTCAAAGCAGCACATTTAGAGCATACTGCAGTCAAGGTAATCATCATGGCTTTAATTCAACTGTCCATGCAATGTTCCTGCTCACTGAATCATTCTGCACCCAACAGTGACCCACTGGGGCTACCCAAAAGCAATCCAATAACCCAAGGACAGAGCACTGCCTTTGCAAGCTGCTATGTAAGACCACAAGCCTTAAGAACAATCCTGTATATGGCTGCATTATGAATCATACACAGGACTACAAAGCAGTGACAGGTGACTTCCAAGAAGCCATTTATTACTCTGACCAAAACAGTAGCACAGTGGACACAAGTGACCACAGCCATGCAATTTTCCTTGCCATAACACTCTGCTCAACACACTGATCTGCTTGTGGCATCCCACTTCACATGTGGAGAGAAACAAGAAGCAGTGCAAAACCAATTATTTTTCAGTCAAAAGTTGTTAGTATTGATTTGACAGGCTTAATGATTTGGCACAAATACAACTTAAGATCCCAGGGCCATATATCATACCTAATACTTACCTGAAATAAAGGTTCTAGTCACCAATGCAAACTTTCCCAGGATCTTAAAGTAATTATTAATGACAATCTCAAGGGCACAGCCACTCTGCCTGTCACAGAGTTTGGATAAGATGCATCTGATGACATCTGCTTGCTTTTTCCCCCACCTCACCTCATCAGTTTTATCTCTGGTTCTCTGAATGAACACAGACAATTAACATGGATTAGTTCAAAGAACTATGAAGCAGGTCAGTCTGATAACTGAAGAACTGGGAACAAGCTGGAACAGCTGGAAGCACCAGCCTCCTAACCCAGATCTGTCTGATCAAACTGTTCAGTCACAGCAATTTCAATAAAGCTGAAAGCAGTAGGACTTCCCCCTTGCCTTCTCTCTTTATTTAGTTAAGTATCAGCAAGAAATGTCCAGCTTTCAGAAGAATTTCCTTATCATTACGGCTATTAGAAAAAACCAATGGGAGATACCAAATTTTAGACAGTTTGCAAAATCAACAGAGCATTGCAAGCAAAACATCCTACATAAGATACTCCATGTTGCTGGGCTATCTGTGTAGCACAGTATCTGTGTATCCAGTACCATTTTTTCTTTTTTTTTTTTTTTTACATTGTTGGAGCAGCTACACAGTGACAAAACACAAATGAGCTGTTCTCTCTCGGGTATACAGCCACCCAGTACATCTCAAACTCTATGAAGCAACATCAATTGTGAGTCTGTGCACATTCAAAAATACAAGCAAAACTCTCCCCAGAACTTCACAAGAAAGTAGAGTTACTGCAAACATTCAAACACAGGACAATTTTTTTATACCATTTTAGCTCTCATTAGTGATATCCTCTTCTTAAGAACTACAAGATAACTCACTTACATTGGCAACTGTCAGCTTTGAATGAATCTGGGCAGCTTAAAATAAAAGTGAGAAGTCTAAGCCTTTGAAATATCAGTTCAGAAGACAAGAACATTATACTGAAGAAGTTATAAAAGTTCTATTACCACTTCTCATAACAATGGGTATTACCCACTCTAGTATTTATGTATCCAGAGATGAATCTACCAAGCAAGACAATCTTGAATTTTTCAATAAAATCATTGGACGTTTTCATCAGTCAATCCCATTTTGGCAGATGAGATGAAATCAGCTGTAACTAAGGCTCTTCTATGGATGTATATGCAGAACTGAAGGTAGCCAGTATTGCTCACCAGGCCAAATGCACCAAAGCAGCCAGCTGGGCCAATGAGGCACTGTGAAATAGGATTTGCTGAGAGTCACTCCTTCACTGAGTGCCTGTACTATAGCTTTTGTCAGGATAGAAGCACTTAAACTTTTTCATCTATTACCCAAGCCTTCACTAAAAACAGCAAATCAGTGTATATTGACAACTTCTACTGCATACCAAGTTCAGACTTTTCCATTGTCCTGGGTTTATCTGGGATAGAGTTAATTTCTTCTTAGAAGCTGGTACAGAGCACTGTTTTGGATTCAGTACCAGAACAATATTGATAATACATTGATGTTTTGTTTGTTGCTAAGTTGTGCTTATCCTAAGTCAAGGACTGTGTGTCTCATGCTCTGCCAGAGAGGAAGTACACAAAAAGCTGGGAGGGAGCAGAGCTGGGACAGGTGATCTGAAATGCCCAAAAGGATTCCACACTAAAACCTAATGTGCAGAACATAAACTGGGGGAGTTACCCAGAAGGAGCTGATCAGTGTGTGGGGACAGGGTCTGGCATTAATCAACGCCTGGTGAGCGATTGTGTTGTACATCACTTCTCTATATTATCATTATTATTTTTTACCATTGTAATTATATTTTACTTGGTTTAAACTATCACATTTTTCTTACCTCGACCTACAAGTTTTACTTTTGATTCTCCTCCCCATTTCACTGGGGCCAAGGGTGAAGGGGATTGAAGGGGTGGTAAGCAAGAAGCTGCAGAGTGCTTAGTTGTCACATGGAGTTAAACACAGCATCTGAGGAAAACGCTCCAGAATTTCAATAAATTATTGATTTGGGGCAAAAATCAACAGTACAAATGTTACTGATCAAAGTAGCGAGGCAAAAGGAAGGTAATATCACAGAATATTCTGACTTGGAAGGGACCCACAAGGATCATCAAGTCCAGCTGTAAGTGAATGGCCCAGACAGGGATGAATTCACAACCCTGGCCTTATTAGCACCATGCTCCAATGAACTGAGCTACTCTCACACAATATACTGCAATCCACATAACACGGAGAAAAAGAAAAAAAACATGGGAGGGAAGAATACTAATATGGAATATTAGGAATAGCAGGACATTTCTCAGTCCATCCCAGAAACAAAGTGGATGCACTGAACTTATTCTTCAACTGCTACTATCCTTATCCTCAAGAATCTATCTCCTCCTTTCCTTAGAGCTGGCAGAGGGAGCCCATTTCTCAGTTTGGGATCTCACTTTGAGATCAAACCTCTCCCATCTCAATTCTTCAGTTAACAAATTAATCTTATTCTGTCATCTTAAAAACACTTACAGACCTACTGTCCTATCAGAGTGACTTGAACAACAACTATAACCCCTCTGTTTGGACACTTAAAACCACTGGAAATTAAACCCTTCACTTCAAACATAATAAAGGTAATACAGAGTGTGCTATAAATTATTATAGTCCAGCTGCACCTTCTGCACAGTATGCTAAAGACAGAGTAATGAAGCAGAGATCTAGGTGACAAAGGTGGATGTCACACAGCTTTTGGTTTTGTGCTAGAAACTTAACAGAAGTCAATTCAAGCACAAAGCACAGTCCCCGAAGTTTTCAACAATACACTTATAACTAAATAAGAGAACTTTATCTACAGTGTCAACAAGTAGCAAATGCTATGTAACACTTTGCAATTCCCACGACGATTTGAAAGGAGCTTCCAACACCGACAACTTTCACTTTCTTCTCCAAGAGGTTTAATGAGTACCACCGTGATCGTTCAGTGATACGCCCTGGTAAAGGAAGCGAATTCCAGTTTGAAGTCCATGTATTTCGTAGGAGTAAAAGGGCCTTTATCACCTTACTGTCACGTCCAAAGCCTCTATCCTGCCCTGCTCGCTAGCGAAAGAGCCAGTCAGGGTGGGCCCCCAGCCCGCTCCTGCAGACCCCCCACGGCCCCGCCGCCTCCTTTACCTGGTGAAGAACTCGGCGAAGCTGCTGCCGGCGCCGGCGATGCCCAGCCGGTGCCGGGCCCTGTCCGCGGGCTCCTGCGGCGGCGGGGCGGGCTCGGCGGGCGCGCTGCCTCCGTGGGGCAGGTGCTCCGGGGCGCTGCGGCGGCGGCTCACCTCGTACGTGTTGCGGGAGTTCAGGTTCACGTCCGTGAAGCCGAGGGGCGCCGGGGGCAGGGCGGCGGGCTCCGCCCGGTCCCGGCAGGTCCGGCTGTCGGCGTCGCCCCCCGGGCTGCGGGGCGGCGAGGGGCTCTCGGCCGCCGCCCCCCCGCGCCGCTCCGCCTCGCCCCGCAGCCGGCAGCTCCTCAGCGGCTCTTCCAGGGCGGTTCCCGAGGGGACACCTCCCGCCGGGCAGGGGAGGAAGCCCCCGTTCTGCAGTTTCGCTTCCTCCTCCTCCGGCCTCGGCTCATCCCGTCTCGCTCGAGGGGGCGGCGGCGGCTCCTGCGGCGGCGGCAGCAGGAAGCCGACGTCCCCGTTGGTCATCCTCCCGCAGGGGCCCACGGCGCAGGCGGCTCCGTTCGCGGGCTTCTCCGGGCAGCGCTTCCCACCCGCCGCCGCGGCGGGGCCGAGCGCCGCCAGGTACCGCTGCAGCAGCCGCTCCTGCCCCGGCCCGCCGCTCCGCCGGCTCGAGCCCCGGCTCCCATCCCGCTCCCCGTCCTCCTCCTCCTCTGCCGCCTCCTCCTCCGCCGCCTCCTGCCGGCCCGCGGGAAGCACGGCTGCGCCGCCCGGAGCTCCGGCATCGTCCGGCCCCACCATTTGCCGCCGCGGAGCCCCGGGGGCGCGGCGGGGGCCGGGGCGCGCGCCTTCCTCCGCACCGGCGGCGCCGCGAGCGCTGGCAGCCGGCGCCGCTCTGCGCGTCGGGCAGCGGCCTCGGCGGGGGCGGGCGGGCCCGGCACACGCAGGCGCGCGGCGCCGGCGCCGGCCCTTCCCCCCGGAAAGTCACCATAGAGAGGCCGGGCAGGAAGCACCCGCCCGCTCGGCCTCCCGGCAGGGCCGTACCCGGAACCATAGAGATGCCGCCGCTAGCCCGCCAGAGGCGCTGCGGAGCCCGCGGCCCCGCCCCCGCCACCGTATTCCACCTAAAGGCTCGCGGCGCGCAGCGCAGCATGTGCCGCATTCCGCCGATGTGCCGCGGCTGCGGAAAGCTCGGCCCGGCGGCCTCATCCTCCGCCCCCGCCCCAGAGCCGGTCCGGCCGGGATTGAGGAACCGTCCCGGCTCGCCGGGAGCCGGGCACACGCCCTGCACACCCCGCGGGCTCCGAGGAGGGCGGCGGGGCCCGGGGAGCCCCGGCACCCGCGTCCCCGCGGGGCGGAGCTGTGGGCGCGGGGACGCGCAGGGCAGGGACGGGCAGGACGGCAGCGCAGCATCGATTTTTGGAGGAGACAGGACCGACCTGAGCTTTGGGGGAAACGGGACAGGGAGAAGAGGGAAATGAGACCGGCACTTCGAAATCCTGGGGCGAATCCTCTCCTGATCAAGGGATGGGATGTCATAACTCCTCAGGCTAAATCTGGAGGACATTTACAGGTCCCATCAGCTCTGTTTCCCACCACATTTCTCAGAGAAAAACCAAGTTATTACAGTCCCTTCGGCCCGGCAGGAGAGCACGGCAGCAAGGCCACAAATCACACGCAAAATAAGAGGCAAAAGGGCTTCAAGTCCCTGGAAAAGCATTAACAGCACAGGTCCCGTGCTTGCTCCTGTAAGGCACCCCTCATCCTGGGCAAACACAAAAACAATACCCAACCCAACAGATCGCTTCTGTATTCCAACAGCAAATACTCACAGTTGGTAGCAAGGGACGTGGCATTCTCCTGGAAATCCTTGGCCAAATAAGTTCTCCATTTCATAGCCCCACCTGCTAAGGTGTTCCTTGGGTGGTGGAGGGCCTTGCTTCTAAAGGCAGGTGAGAGGGGCATGCCCAGAGCTGTGACCCACCGCGGGGACGGAACAGCCTCTCTTTACATTTCTTTTTTTCCCCTAAAAATTGTGGGCACTTTGGAAACAAAAAATTGGGATTCTTCATCTAAATAAAAAGCTGATGCATTTCGTTGTGTTGTCACTTCTTGTTAGCGCTTTGCAATATAAAGTCTAGGCTTTGCTCAAGTTAAAAAAAAATAGTGATTTTTTTTTTCTTTCATCTTATAACTCTGCTTTTCAGGTTAGGTTTGCAACACTGGTGTTATATATGCAACAAGGAAGTCTGATCTCACCCCTTTAGACTTGAGTAACTGGCAAAGGGTTGGGATCTCCAATCTGAATTTACTATCTTGATAGCAGGCATGCAGCCTCATCCAGCTACAGCGGTGCCTAAGGAGGGACCATTGACCTCAGCTGCTTGCAAAAATGCCCAATAAATATTTCCAGAATTGCCTATCCTTTGGACATGGCAGCTGAACTGCTTGTGGAGATACTTGCATGCTACTTTGGTTGAAAGAAACCATTAACAAAGATGAAATAATTAAGCTTTTTTTTTAGCTAAGCTTTCTAATTAAGGTTTTTACTGTAACTAAGGTGCTAGGCTTTTTGTTCTCCACTATGATTTGGGTCATCTCAGACAGGTGTCACTCTGCCTGCTGAGTGAGCATGGATCCTGGATGCTATGGAGGCTGTCTTGCCTTTACCAGTGAGGATTTCAGGTTTAAGGAAACACTCAGATCCAGAGTGTCTGTGTTCATTCTCAGTAAAGCCTTCATTGTTTGCCTGGGATGCTTTGTGGCAATGACACCCTTGAATAGACTTCAGTGGTTTCATTAATGCAGCAGCAGCAAAGCAGTAAATATTAAATAAGCTAAGCTAAATAACTGGCACTGAAGGTGTAACACAGGGCAGGCTTATGCTGAACTGATTTCAGTCAGTGCAGAGGGATAGCTGGTAATTATGCCAGGGGTTCCAAAGCACATTGTGTTGCACAAAATAAGACCATTAGGTTCATTGGATTTACATTGATTTCCACCTCCAGGACTGCTGTAGTTTAATCCCAGACAGCAGCTAAGACCCACACAGCCACTCACTCAATCTCCTCATGGGATGGGGGTGTGTAAAAATGAGGAAATCCATAGGTTGAGATAAAGACAGTTTAACAGGTAAAACTAAAGGTGTGCACACAAGCAAAACAAAGCAAGGAATTTATTCAGCACTTCCTATATTCAGGCAAGTGTTCAGCCAGTTCAGCTCAGTCTGATTTGAATGAGCAAGGATGACTAGGTAATCTGCAGAATGTTGTGAGCAATCCACAGAGAAGAAGTGGGACTAAATAGCAGATTATTAATGAGGAAACTGTAATTTATAATTTGTCCCTAAAGACTGAGAAATAACACTAGTCTGTAAAAAAAACCCAACAACAAACTGTAAAACTAGTAAGCCAATGTTCATCACTAACCTCTCGTTACCAAAACGACAACATAACAAGGACTCAAATATTAGTCTAACTCTTGTGCCAGTCAATGCTGCTAATTGAAATACCCACTTAACAAGTACACCCCTAACCAATACGAAGCTGATGGTTTCTCAGAGCAGTTTCATTACTTCTGTAATTAAAATATGGAATGGCTTCCTCAAATCAATGTATAGGAAGAGCTGTACCCTAGGGCTCCCAAAACCTCAGATGTTCTTCTACATGCAATAAAGTTGGGATCTCTGGCAGTTCACTCCTAAGGCTTTCACTTCTTTGGAAATGATGCTTTGGAAAGAACATCTTGCACCCCACTAATAGCAGTTTACACTTCTAATACAAAGCCCTCTGGACAAGATCTCATTGCAGAGTGTAACTAACAATTAATTAAGTTGTTTGGCAGACTCCTGCACACTGAAAGCTTCTCCTTGGCACACTCCCAGTCCTGCTGCAGTCCTAGAATTACACACTGTGGATTAAACACACTATACCTGTATTGAGACAGTTCAGCTCTTCAGAGTTAGGTATGTTTATGGTTGTGGTGGTTCAAACAGTGCCAAAACCACCCTGAGCATTGCTGTGGGCTAAGATGTACTTGTCATTGCTCTGTTAGGCACCAGGAGCCTTTCCAGGTTATTGAGAGTCACTGGAACACTCTCCTTCCATGTCTCCCACTGCCATACAGGGCTAATTAGATGACATACCTATATATAACTTCTGTTTCCTTCTGGTTATCAGCATCAAAATACAGAAAAGCCAAAGACTCCGTTGTATCCAAATGCTCCTGGTTTAAATGTCATTAAAGCCATATGGGCAGAGAGTTACCTAGAAATCATCCTCATCTGAAACCAGGTTAAAATAGAAACAAACTAAAGTATTTATTACCACATCCAAAACATATTTGTAATCACACAGGTTCTTAACAGTGTAGAAGAAATGAATGAAAGAAATTTAAAATACGCTTCCGTTATGATCCAAAACTCTTCTGCTTTCCTCTTTCTATCCAGTTAACCAATTAAACACTTACCTGATCCACAGCCTCTGTCCATGTCTGCCAGAAACCTCATGATGTGTTCACAGAGACTTCAAGTTTAAACTTTCTTTCACCCTTGGAGATGCACCAAAACGGCCAGAGAACAGACACAGATGAAGCAGAAGAAAGGGAGCAAGTATCAACAGGCAAGACAGGACCTCATGTTTCTCAGCCTGAGACTGTCATTTTCTCAGGCAGTAACTCAGTGTTCTTAGGGGAGGCATATTTTTGGGATGAAGTGAAAGGGGGGGGGTCACTATAATGGGGAGGGGCCATCTTCTCCTTTCCTTGAGAACATTTCTGCCAGTAATTCTCCATCTACCTCTTTTGGGTTTGTATAGGGGGTTAAGAAGATTAAGAACAATTATTCTCTTACAGATTCCATCCACTAATTTTGAATCACATATATTCAGTCCCAACTGGTTTTGAAGGTTTTAAAAACTTTCTGATTTTTAGGCAGGATAGCAGCATGGTTCTTAGCCTAAAGCAGGACATATTTATTATGAGAGCTCATTCAGCTGCAGGGATTTTACTTTGCACTTTTTCTATCAACTTATACAGTCAATATGCAATGAGAATGTTTACTTTTCTAAAGTTAATATGTTGTTGATAAAGATTTGTTAGTCCTCACCTATGGTGGTTACAACAAATTCCTGTCTTGGTCTTGTGCTGTTTGCTTACTGTGTCATTAATACTAATAAAATCACTTCTATGGCTGACAAACCAAAAGCAGAAAAAAAAGGAAGATTCTTGAGAATTCTTTTTTTTTTTTCCAAGTCATATTTGATTTATATTCTGCAATAAATTTTTATAATAATATTGTAATACATATTGGGGGCTATGAGAACAGAAATCTGTCTTTGTATTCACCAAACACATCCTCTTCATAAGACAGGCTCACATTAAATATTTAGGAATAATCTAGTTGATCTGATTTTAATCTTCCCTGAACCTACAGATGCTTGTCTGAATATACAGCATGACTCTAAAATGTTGCCAAGACTGAATATCAGGTCCTGAGTGCTCTTGAATTCTGTCTGATAAATTTATTGGCAAGAGAAGTTGTCTAAGAAAAAAAGTCCACTGAAATGAAACTTGTAAGAGTCTTTCCTCCTGAACTGAGTGAGAATGGAAAGAGGCTTAGGACTATTTGCAGATGAGAACTTTTAATTGCATTTTATTATAAATTATTTTCTTGAGATATGACCAGCATAGAAGCTTTCAAACGTCTCATAGAAAGTTGAAGAAATTGTTACAGAATGTACAAGAGCAAATGAGTGAACACTTTTCAGTGACAATATTGGTGTGACTTGATCTTACAGATGAAAAATAGCCTAATTTTTCTTTTGCTTTCTTTTTTTTTTTTTTTTTTTTTGACATTACTGTCCTAACAATTCCATTGGTTTCACAGCACATGAAGTTGGAAGATACAGATACAGAAATAAATATCTGAAAGCAAGAGCTGCCTACCTCCATTTACAAAGCACTGCTTGGGAATGTTGAACCAGGCCCTAAATAATAGTAAAAAGGAGTTTATCCTTAAATGAACAAGTCTCCCTTATCTTAGGCAAACAGAATAAGAGGGAGTGGTTGGAAAGTTGGAAAGGGTAAGGTTCAATTTACTGCTGTGTGTTTAAGCTGCACTAACCTGGCAGACAATCCCTCAGGAAATGCTGCAGCCAGGCACAGCCAGTAGGAGTAGAACTAATCACAGGCAGGGCAAAAGGAGAGAAACTTTTAAAGTGAATTATTTATTAAGGACATGTGTTAATTATATTTGCTGAGAAATGTTGGTCTGTTTGTGCAAACCAGCATGCAACATTTGGCACCGTAGATGGACAGGAATGAGGGAAATGAAAAAAAAATAAGAAGAGGCGTATATTTACTACACAGAAATATCACCTTCTAATTATGCAATGTTACATCCTACACATATCCTGAGCTATTTTCCAGGCAGCACTGCTGAGAGGTTGTGTTGCTTAATTATTCTATAAAGTTTCTCATGTTATGCTCATCAGTGAAGTGTCCCAATCCAACACTGCTGTAAATGGAGCTATTAGATGATGGCTGTGGTTGAATAGTGTGACATTGGAACACTACTCATTTTTCTCTTCCAAGGGCATAATTTATTTTATCCTGACTCAGTCTTAAGAACCAATCATACATCCTGCCTCCACTTCTCTGTGTAATTGTTTCCATAGATGGAACATCAAGGAAGAACTGAAAAAGACCTGTCCACAGTCTAAAGAGGAGTGTCTCAAGGAAAGTACCTATCATGCAATCAAGCTACAGACAGTGCAACTGATATTTGGCACATTCTACCATAGGAAAAGAAGCACATACTACAGACAAGGGCTTTTGTTTATCTGGTTTTTATTCAAACATGAATTTGCTCAGCCTTTGCTAGAGAGGCACTAGGTGGCAAAGTGTATGAGCTGTTGGAACTTCTGGTAAAGATTGTAATCAAGAGATGCCTGCAGGATGGATTTGCTCCTTACCAGGGATAATTTCCAAATAGTTTTTAGAACTATGATCTTTACTGTGAGCATTTTCTGTGACCTTTACCAGCATGAAGTCTGGGGAAACCCAGATTAATTTGCATATTAAGAACAAGAATTGAATCTGAATCAATTTCCAAACTAGTAAGTGTAGGCTGTGGAACCTTAGCTGTTGTGCCTACAAGTCTGGAAGGATCCTTGAGCATCAATGCCCAGCTGCTTTACATGCTGTGGTCCAGCAATGAGCTTGCAGTACGTAATTTTTAATTAATTAAAATTCACATGCCCTGAAGCAAAGCAAAGACATATTTGTCTGCTATATTGGAAATATATTGTCAGAAATAGAGACAAAATAATTTCTACAGGGATCTAAGTATAATTTGGAAATAGTTCTGCCTGATCAGACAGTTGGTAGGAGTGAATTTCAAGAGTCTTTCATTCTTCAAGATCTGTGTGTGCCTCTATTAGAAACATGGGGTGGACCAGATCTTTTAATCTTAATTTTAAAGCTGGTTTTATAAATGCAATAACAGTCAGTTATAAAAGTATACAGAGATAGTATTTTGAAATGGTGAACACCATTCACATCATCTTGGTTACCTTAACATAAATTAAACATTAGTAAAAATAATACAGGTACAGATTACTATAGCAATGTCATGTATTTTGCATTCCTGTTTAGAAAACAAAACCCAATGCTCTTTTCTCTTTTCAGGCATGCCTCTCTGGAAGATGGCAGTCACTGTTATAAAACACCTCAGCAGCTGAGGACATTGTTTTGTTAAATAAAATGCAACTCAAAAATATAGCTCGTGTGCAGGAAAGCAAAGACTGCATTGAAAGCATCTTTCTGCCTCATAAACCAGGGGGCTGTGTGAGGAGCCAGCTCCAGCCCAGCATTCCTGCAGCCAGATGTGTGCTGCTTTGCCTTGCAGAGTGCTCCATGGCTGCCAGACAATGCTGCCCAAGATCAGGAGAGTTAAGAGCACTGTCACGGGGCTGGCTGCTAACTACAGCTTCTGGTTTTACCTTCTGGATTTGGGACTGCACCTAAATGTCACAATGGGCATTTCAAACCTGCCTGAGTTGGCAAGGGTGTCTGCTCTGAAGGTGAAGAATGCTGTTCAGGCACTGGTACTCTCCCAGGAAGGCACAATCTTGAAGGCCAGAGGGGATAAAGTGCCAGCCCTGATCTCTCATCTGAGCTGCCTTGAGGGAGGCAGCAAGTTAGAACTGAGCCAAGAATCCTGGTAAAACCTGGGCCACTAAGAACACCAGAAGGGGAAAACCAAGAGGTTCACTTACACTAACTCTGGGGAATAAAAGAAATAAAAAAATAAATATTGGAAAGCAATGGAATGACCTTATCACTGAAAAGCAATTTGCCAAAAACTCAAGATGGCTAAATGATTGATGTCTACTCAAAGCTAAGCCAAAGTGCAGTCCTCTCAAATTCTGGGATCCAGCTCCAAAACTGAATACTGAGAAAGCCCCAGGAGTAGTAAAAAACAGCAGAGAGAGAAGAAAGCAATTAGAAGAGTTGGTAAAGCTCTAAATCATTCTGTGCATTTCCTGTATCACTAGGGAGTGAAGGGGATAATCAAAGAGGATTTAGGCAGTCTTAGGAAGGGGAATATTTTCTTTATGCCAATTGTAAACTGGAGGACATGATGGGAAGACAGCTACTTTTGCTCTAATTTTTTCAGTAATGAAAACAAAGCTTTCTTTCAAACTGAGGAGTATCTGTAAGATAAATCAGAGCAATCCTATAATTTCAAAAGTGTAACTCATCCTGGTGGTATACCCAAGAACTCTGAAAGCACTTACAAAATAAGTACTTAGGTGCTAGAAAACTTTGTGCTTTCATGTGAGACCTGAAGGGTCAAACCAGTGCAACTTCCCTTTACCTCTCTAGGAAATCAGTTCATCTGCTTGATGGTCCAGCAAGAGTGGTATCTTCACAGCTGAGTGCCCCTTGTGCTCTGATACCAGTTAGTATTGTGGGAAAGCCATTTACCTACAGTTTTTGTTCTCCTAATGCCCTTACAAGGGAATCCTAATTGCAAAGAGAATCTCTCCAAATTAGGTCATAGAAAGCATCACATCACCCCTACAGACTGGAATTCATAAGCTCTCATGTAGTAATGCTTGGCTTCCCAAAAAGTGGATTTGATATCTCTGGCCTTTCTATTGAAAGAGAAGCCAGGCCCTTTTCCCAGAAGAGTAATTTGAATGGATATTACATAGTTTTTATTCTTCCTTACTTAACTTTAAAGGTATTCCAAACTCAAAAACTGATTTTCTAAAAATTTATGGTTAAACAACTGAAGGAACCATATTAACTTCAAAACATGTGAAGAGCTACAGAGTGGACTCTGTATGGGATGACATAAATTCAAATTATTTCTCTTAAGTCTGAGCAGACTATATATGCTTCTGAGACTTAGCTGTCAATTTAGTTATTCCTCCTCTAACTTCTCCAGACAGTCTCTGAAACAATTAATTATTCATCATCTTCCAGTTCACTCATATAGCTAATCCATACCTTTGTAATAAACTACCCTTTTCAGCAGTAAATGCTGGATTCCCTATGCACATAGGCTAGCAGGCTCAGTATATGATCAAGTGCACAAAACTCACATGGCATTGAAAGCACGAATATAATATATAAGGCCAAGATTATAAGTGCACAGACACACTTATGTGTACAAAAATATTCTTTAGCTATGCAGAGATTAATAGATGGATAGACAGATATTCATACTGGTTTCAGATGTAACATTATTGCCTTCAGTGACATTTTTTCCCAAGATGTTTAAAATCAGTTCCCAGCGGGACTGTAAAGTCACCAGAGCCAATCACAAACCCCAGTTTATTGTGATTCATCTGCTATCAATGGCTTTGCAGACTGCAAGGAAAACAACTAAGCCACAGCATCATTTTATCAGTACCTCAATACATTTTACAGAGTGAGATCACATACTAAAAATTGACACAATTTCCCATAATTTTTTATAATAATCCTCCCGCTTTTGGACAAGATCTCAAAATTAAATTAACTATCTAATTAACCACTGTTGGTATTACATTCACTTTACAAAGCAGAAATGCTGACACTGGATCAATGTGGCTGCAACCTCCAGTCACTGTCTGCATGATCACACACCATCAGTGACACTTGGCACTGCTCACAGCTCCCAGCACAGGGCAGACCCTGCCATTCACCTGCTGCAGGCTCACTGTCCCCACCAGCTGTGACACCACACCACAGGACATGGCAATGGCAGTGCCCTTCCTTCCAGGGGGCACCTTGAGCCCTGGGTTGGATTATCATACCCTGTTTGAGCACTGAGTTTTAACCTGCCTCAATCGTCCAGCTGGCATGCCAGTGAGCTGGACTGAGGCATGAGCTCCAAATGCACTCACAGTAAACTGTTAAAGGCTCAGTTTTAGTTTATGAATCTTCTCTTAATCACATAAAACATGTGAGCACTTAGTCTAGGATGACATAATTTTACAAGGAAGAAGTAAGACAAGGAGAAAGAAAGGGTAAGGAGAAGGAAACTGATTTTGGATTCTTATATAAATTTCTTCTTGGAGAGAGAGAGATTTTAAATGCAGTGATTGCATTTAAAAAAACATACAACATCAAGCCATTATATACATGTTTTAATACCTCTGGATAAGTTTATAATTTTCACAGATGGAACAAGCTTGCAAATTTTCTGAAGTCACTGAGAGGCTGATTTATCCATTCCAGGATTTATCCATTCCATTATCAGGGGGTTTTTTCCCATTATTTTGCTCAGAACTTTCCTATTCTATCCCAAGTAAGATAAATTCAAGAAACAGTTAAGATCAAAGCTTACAGCATTTGCAACTCACTTCACACACTAATTTTCACAGTGTTTTGTTTTCCCCTGTGTTTTCTTGCCTCCCTCTCCCATAAGCTTACACTTCACTCTTTCTGGCCCAATATAGGAAAAAAAGCAGGGCAATGCTTCTATTTCTGTCTTTGCCACTGAGTCACTGTATAGTTTCTTAAGCATTTACATATTCCACTTGGATCCTCTGGTATCTAAGAAGAGGAATGTGTCTGTTGATGTTTTCTTTATGGTAAGAGCATTCACAATGTCTCTCTCTGTGCAGAGTCTGCTGTGTTTAGTGAGGGTTGAGTCCACACTACAATCTTCCTATCAGTGAGGATATTAGTATGGGTTCTGACTTCAATCTAGAGCCCTGCTTTAATTACAACATCAGAAGTTTATTTTTTGAGATTGGTCAGCCAGATTTTACTTCAACCAACAGTCACAAAATTTTGAGGTAGGGCACTCACAGATATGCACAAAAAACAGCAACATCATATACACTCTCCTAATACATGCTAAAAAGGATCCAGAGACATTCACAGAGCATAATGTGAATGGGAACAGGAGACACAGAGTTATTTTAATATGGAGAATGCTGGCTACCTTGTGCTACAGAGCCCTGCAGCACTACTGTCTTCTGAATATGCAAAAGCACTGCTCTTTCCTTTTCAGTGCTGTATTGCCTTAGGTCCAGCTACTGTCCCACTTACAATCCTTCACAAATATACTCTGTCCTTTGTGGTCATTTTATTGATTGCTAAATAAAAGTAAATGTATCAAGTCAAATTAAGATTTAGTTCTTACTATTGGAATGAACATCACAGACTTACTGTGGTTTGCGAATTTTGGAAAAATCCATGTGTGGAGCTACAGGTAGCTCCAAACAAGACAAAAGTGGAGTTGGTTCTTACATGCCAGCCTATGTTATTTTTACAGCTCCTACTGCTTAAACAAAGTGTATATTTAATTAGAGAAGATCCTCTAGCAGTTGTTTGAATTATGAGTTAGTTTTACAGATAAACACATTAACAAGAAATATATTCCAATTTTCACTATCATAGCAGGAATAACACAGTGGGCTGCTTAATGAAGACTTTCATGTCCAAGGCACAAAGAAAATGGGATCTCAAAAAACACCAGGACCAAATGTTAACAATCTGTTATGAAATGGTACAATCCAGCTAGTTTAATTTAAATATCCTGATTTTTTAACAGGGTAAGCTGCCAGCTATGCTGTTGAAGATTTATTTTAAAAATTTCCTCTCTTTCTACTAATTACCAGAAATATCATAAGAGTACAATGGAAATCAGATACTTACTTCTTGGAAATTACTTGTTTTGGAACTAGTGACTGGAATAGTTTTAATTAAGAGGAAAAAAAATAAAAAGATGCGTAATGTAAAAATAGATACCTGCTTTCCATGTTAATTAATACATTACTTAATATTTTCTATTCATGTCCTAATCTCTTTTTTCTCATGACAACATTTACCATACAAATTATTTGAAAATGAAGGATTATACCCTATTGGCATTAGGGTATTTTATTGAATGTAGGCTGTAAATATGTGCTGTAATTATATACACTTATATAACGATATTCATATTATTATAATAGCAGATATTGACCGTTTAAATACATCAGAAGACACCTTTGGCTGAAAAATAAAGAAGCAGGTGCTGTGAACAACTTATTGCCAAAATGCAGCAGATCCAAACTAGAGATCTCACATTTCTGCGCTTTTGGTTTCATTGCAAAAAAATTCAAAACAAAAAATTAACAGCTCAATACTATTTTGGTGAAAACAGGCTCTTACAGCCAGATTTGAGCGCGTACCCAGTGTACATAAACGGACACGAAGTGACATCCAGCTCGTTGACCAAGCTGAGATGTGATCGCGGTCTCCCAAAGGAGACACCTGGAAAGCGCCAGGTCCTGCCCCGCCCGCGGCACTGGGACAGGTGCGGGCTGCTAAAGGCTGCGGGGAACTCGCGGGGCGATGCCGCGGGGCGATGATCGCGGGGCGATGATCGCGGGGCGATGCCGCGGGGTGATGATCGCGGGGCGATGCCGCGGGGCGATGCCGCGGGGCGATGCCGCGGGGCGATGATCGCGGGGCGATGCCGCGGGGCGATGATCGCGGGGCGATGATCGCGGGGCGATGATCGCGGGGCGATGCCACGGGTAACGCTCCCCCGCGCGGCCGGGAGAGCTCGGTCCCTGCGCGGGGGCCGCCCCGCGGGCGCTCGGCACCGCCCGGCGCCGCTGCCGCCCCGTCCCGGAGCCGCGGGGGGACCCAGCGCGGGGCTGTCCCGGCGGGACCGCCGTCCCTCGGCAGCCGGGAGGCGAGCGGCGAGGCCCCGGCCGTGGGCGGGTGAGTAGCCCGGGGCAGCCCGAGCCGCACGGAGGGCGGCGGGCGGAGATGCCCCCGCGGGCGACGCTGGCCCGGGAAGGTGCCGCTGTCCCGGGAAGGTCCCGCCGCAGCCTCGGGCGCTGTCCCGCCGGCGGGAGCGGCCGGGGGGGCCCGGGGCAGCGCCCCCGATGGGCAGCGCGGCGCTGGGGGGCGGCCCGCGGGGGCTGCGGGCACTCACCGGGTGCCTGCTGGGCGCCCTGGTGCTGGGCACGCTGCTGGGCAATGCGCTCGTGTGCCTCGCCGTCCTGCGCTTCCGCCACCTCCGCAACAAGGTCACCAACTGGTTCGTGCTGTCGCTGGCCGTCTCGGACCTCTGCGTGGCCGTCCTGGTGATGCCCTGGAAGGCCGTCACTGAGGTGGCTGGAGGCTCCTGGCTCTTCAGCAGCCACTTTTGTGACACCTGGGTGGCCTTCGACATCATGTGCTCCACCGCCTCCATCCTCCACCTCTGCATCATCAGCCTGGACCGCTACTGGGCCATCGCCAGCCCCTTCCGCTACGAGCGCAGGATGACGCAGCGCCTTGCCTGTGCCATGATAGCCCTGGCCTGGGCTCTCTCCATCCTCATCTCCTTCATCCCCGTGCAGCTACACTGGCATAAAGCCAAGGACAGTAGAGATCCAGGCTCCTGGCTGCCTGGGACACCCCGCTGTGATGTCAGATTGAACCGTGCTTATGCCATCACCTCTTCCCTTATCAGCTTCTACATCCCCGTGGCCATCATGATCATCACCTATACCAGGATCTACAGAATTGCCCAGGCCCAGATCCGCCGCATCTCCACCCTTGAGAGAGCAGGGGGCCAGTGGCCAGCTGCTGGCAAGGAGCCCAGCTCCTCTCTGCGGAGCTCCTTGCACAAGGAGACCAGGGTGCTGCAGACCCTTTCCATCATAATGGGAGTCTTTGTTTGCTGCTGGCTGCCCTTCTTCCTGCTGAACTGCCTGCTGCCTTTCTGCCAGCCCAGCCTCGAGGGACACCCTGAGGGACAGTCACCCTGCATTGGCCAAACCACCTTCAACGTCTTTGTGTGGTTTGGCTGGGCCAACTCTTCAGTGAATCCAGTGATCTATGCTTTCAATGCCGACTTCAGGAGAGCTTTCAGCAACCTCTTGGGCTGCCGGTGCTGCTGCTGTGGCACACCCAAATCCCCTGTGGAGAGGGTCAACTACAGCAATGAACTGGTTTCCTATCACCATAAGACCACCTGGCTGAAGGAAGGAGCTGTCCCATCATCAGTACCTCCTGCTGCCATCACTGCCTGGGTGCAGCCCGTGCCCCGTTCCATAAGCCTCCAGGGAGAGGACAGCTGTGAGGAGATGTCTATGGAGAAGAGGGTTGTGACTTCTCAGACACAGACTGCCCATGGCAACAGCCCCAATAGTTGTGAAGTGCCAGCTATCTTGCAATTGGATTGCAAGGCAATGCCATTCTTGGAAACTGTTGCATGCCCTACAGACAGGACTTGGTCAGTGTGATGGATCCCATTGCCTTGTTTCAGAGGGATGAGTGATTAAACACTTCTCACACACAGCCACCACACAGGGAGAGTTCTCCCTGTCTCCATCTAAGCTCCCCAGCAACAAAAGTCCCATGCCAGAGAGATGGGAAAACACTGCTCTTGCCACAGAGGGGTGATAGGCATATGGAGTCCATTCCAAAGGCACATAAACACATCAACCTCTTCCCACAGCCACCTTCACCCCTGCTCTCACAGTCATTAGACATCTATGCATTTGTTCACCCCCATTCTGCAACCAAACTTGAGGTATGTATTAAGAATAGTGAGGTAATCAGATCAAAGTAAAAATAACTCATAGTTCAGGCAGCCTATCCCTCCAGAAAGTAGAAAAATATGATGATCCACAAAATAAAGAGTGACCAGGTCACCTCTGTCAACCCATTTCACTACTTGCAAATATGAAGAGCAACAAAAGGCAGAGCAAATAGGTGTTGGATGGCTTGCAGGAAAGACAATACTGGGAAAATTTTATGATCATTTCTATGTGTATAGAAGGGTCCAGCAGACATTAAGGCAATACAGTGGCATCTCACTGTCCTCTGTTTCTCTGTCCACTATTTAAAGTTTCTACTGCTGACTGTTTAATACTGTGCTCCACTAGCTACCATCCTTGCCCTATTTTTTCTGTCCCTCACTTGATGGATTTTCTATGATTTATCTCATGAAGATGATGAAGATGTAACTGTCCAGAAAGAGTCATTAAGAATGCTTATACTGAAGAGTTTTCTTGGGCATTGTCTCATGGATGGCAGAGATGATAGTTTTCAGAACAATGATCTGTGCTGAAAGGACAGCAATAGAAAAAAGACTCTCAGTGATCTTGCTCCCTGTGATTTTAAACCATGTGTAGTTCTTAAGTCCCTGTATGCATTTTCTCCATCATTAATTCTTATGGGAAAATATGCTCTTGCTGTCCTGCTCTTTTCAAGGATATATCCTTGGGGAACACTTGGGTGTGACTGCAATCTGTTCTTCGTGGGCTACACTGGCAGGACAAGAGGTAATGGGCTGTAAGGAAGACCAAGGCAAGAATTTGGAACAGCTGTCTAAGAATAAGGATAATTAAGCACTGGAGTAGATTGCCTAGGTAAATTGTGACATCTCTCTAGTGTAGTGACTGTAAGCTTCTGTCACATATGACAGTGACAATGCTGATCCTGTCTTGGGGCAGAGGCACAGGGTGATGGTCTCAAGATAATCTAGTCGTGCTCCACTATGACAACGTGTCTCCTTAAGAAGCATTGAGCTTAAGATGTTTGGCTGTGGGGTTTTTTTGCATGCAGCTATCCTTAGATATTTTCTTGAAAGCAAAAAAATACAGATAAGAACTTTGAGATGCCATTGATATACTTCCTTTCTTTTAGTGATTATCCATGTTTCTGAGCATTTAACAACAATCATTCAGCATGCTAGTGCCTCCTCTGGAGAGCAACCCTTAAATAAACCTGGTGTTACCTTAAAAAGCATATCAGGTGTTTTTTTGTTTTGATTCCCATTGATTAGTTTCTTGGTGATCATATATGAACTGTACATGGATTCAGACATTAAAGGTTCCATTTGTGGGAGTATTTTCCTTGATACATTTCTTTCTTCTTACACAAGCCAGAAACACATAAGAATGCGGAATCTAACTGCTTAAAAAAAAAAACAAAAAAACAAAAAAAACCAAAATCCTCAAAAAATTACATCTTCAAGCTCTAAGAGACATCTCATCTCACCCTCTCCACACTAAAACACATCCTGGGGAGATACAGATAAATCTGACAAAACACTGCCCAGAAGTGTGACTCCCCCACTGCCTGCTGCCCTCCTGTTTGTGTTGCACGAGTTTCAGCTGGCTCCATCCCACAGAGAGAACAGTCCCTGCCCACACACATCTTCCAGCTCATGGGACAGCATCTTCTGAAAGTCGAGGCCAAACATGAAATTATTTTGAGCATGAAATTATTATTTTTTTAAGTATGTGTATATTCTCATTATTAATGATAAAATACATTAATTAATGGAAGAGAAATATTCACCTTCTCACAAGGTTTGCCCTGCTATGGGGGCTGTCTCACCCAGCAATTAGGCTGGATTTGCTATTTAGGGTGATGATGAAAATGGTGAAGGGCAGAGGGGGTAGAAGAAATTAGACAATGGATATAACTGAATAATGTTTTCTCTTAAGAATAATCAAAAATGCATGGTAGCTTCAATCTATGAACCTATATTTGTGTTGAAAATGGAAAAAGCTATTTGTGTCAGTGCTTGTGGCTATAATTTAAATATGCTTCATTAATAGGTCAGATTGTACCTGAAAATAAATGTACATTTTCCTGAAGAAAAACTCCTGGTCTTTACTGCAGTTTTTTAAAGTGATAACTTGAAATTGGTTTTTGTAAGTGATGCTGGAAATAATTGTTTGTTGCTAATTGCTGATGGTTATTACTGATGTGCAGATGATACACATTACAGTAGTTTACAGTTGTAACGTCTGCAGTAGTAAGTGCAATGTAATGGTCAAGGCTGCAATAAATTTCAGAAATTGCATGTTATCAACTCTTTATTCTCATTTTCAGTAGCATATCATTGATGGCACTTCATATGAAACTACACTACATAGCTATTCAAACTACATCTGCTGTTGCTGATTTAATAACATATAAATATTGATATTCCATGTAGTTTTATTTTCCTGGACTGTGAAGCATTCTACAGATTACCCATTTCTGTGAATAATAAATAAGCAAGACTTATTTTTCCTATTAATCTTTTGCAATGATTAACTGTGATTTCTGACTGACATTTTTCCCAAGACAGGGCAAACTGCTGTGTTAGGTTACACAAGATTCAGTTAGTACTGTTAGGTTCAAGTGTGATGAGAGAAATTAAAATTATTACAATAAGCCAAGGTTTACTTCAGAAGAAATTAAGAGGCAAGATTATTTTCTGTTTACACTATTGCAGCCACTCAAAAGAAATATCTTTCAAAGCAAAAACTTGGCAAGGCTTTGTTATCTATTTCTGTGTCACAGCTTTCTTGGCTTGGCAGGGCAAAATAGATCACAAACAGTAAAATTTTGGCTTTTTTTTAGGGAGATCTATGGCTGTTCTTTAAATGCAGTCATTATAACTCAGGTCACCAAATCCAGATATTTCTTTATGGATTCACCATAGTATATGGGAGGTATTTCACTGACTAGAAGCAGTTCTTTTCCATGCCTGATAGCACCTCATTTACCATACCATTAACATCACAGTGACCTAAAAATAGCTTTTAAATTGCCCTGGTGTCAAAAGAGTGCAACCTCACAGATACCTTATTGAAACACTCTTATTAGCCTGTGCCTAAATGTCTGAATCAAAACCCAGTTCAGTGCAGCAAAGTACAAATGGTGGGGTTTACAATGTCTACCAAATGCCTCTTCTGTTCAAATAATTCCCACTCTATTTCCTCCTGTCAGTCTACAGAATTCTCAACCAGCTGCAGGTCTTGATTCTTTACGATATAATTGAGATAAATACGAAATTCTTGTGGTCATACAAAAGCTTAAGTAGCTGAGGTTATGGTTATGTGCAACTTTAGCAAATGAAGAATCCAGTGGAAATATCAATATAAGGAAAACAAGATCACACCTCAATTGTATCACACCTCCATTTTTTCCCTATTTCTCTGATTAGTATCAGATGCCTTAACATTTCAGTTAAACTTTCTGCGAGAAACAGCTGAACTAGGTTGCAGAAAGAGAAACCTGTTCCACAACTTGGTTGTCAGAAGCATCTGTTGCTGCTTTGCTTTTGCCAAAATCATGCCTCTTGCTTCAAATGAGGCACCTACACACACCATATTAAGCATATTTCAATCACTTAAATATCAGTAATAATTCTTTATGAAAGTCTTTATTCCCCATAAACTGTTTTTCCCCTTAACTTGGGAGGTTGAAGTTCCTTTCTGGACATTACCCATTACCAGTCCAGTGCCCCTGGACTCTGATGAACCTCAGTGGTTTCACCACTGTGGTTGCAGACTCCCACTGCATAACTTTATCTCACTGAAATAGTTTGACTCACTTTCCTGAAACTCTTGCCCTTTTCACTGTAGAGAGACACACAGTAGGATGGATCCCCTGGGCATGGGCTATTCCTCAGATTTCTAGTTCACTTAAAAAACAATTTTCATTCACACCAGAGAAAAGCACAAAGATGTTAAAGGCCTGATTTTTTCTAGCGTATTTGGCTTGAAAAAACTCCACTGTAGTCCTGAACTGGCCTTGCTATTCCTCCCCAGTCCCTACTTGTGTCTAATCATTGAAGAAATCCCATGGCTTAAAAATGAATTCCACATTTTTCTCAAGTTAGGTAGCTACATGATAAGAAAACTGCCAATTAGTGGAACTACTGACACCAGTAAATGAAGTCTAGACCTGTACCCAAGATTTTTCACATGTGCATAGTAAGAAATGAATGAAGATGCTAGAGAAAATGTAGGTTTATCTTCATCAACAAGAGGAGAATTTTATCTTTAGACAGTTTTAATTTACTTTAGGTAGTGAGATCACATTTGTAAAATTTGCAGAAACTGTTGCGAGGTTCCCTTTTTTCCTTAAAGAAAATTTTCATAGAGCTTTCTGCAGTTCAACATTTTAATAGATTTTAAACTGATTAAATTCATCTTTGCTCCCACCCTCAGTGAGAACACATCACTTCATTTTACTCTTTCCATATTTAAATCTGAGCTGGCTGAATGGAGTCTATACACACTATTTCATGGACTCAGATCTTGTGATGGCTTTTCCATGAAACGTGAGCAAGTTCTGAGCTTCCATTACAGTCAGAGGAAATCTAGGCCAAAGAGTCAAACATGTCCAGAGCAATTTACTGAACCAAGTGAAGATGCATTCTTCAGGATGAGAGGAAAACCTGGCTGGACTGACTAGCTGACAGGAAAAAAACAGTGATGCAGGATAGCAAGAGGAAGGGAATTACAAGATTCAGTGTGCAAACAAACTAGTTGCAATATTTTGCTGTTGGTAACAAAGCTGGACCAGTTAGAGATTTTAAATGAATTAATAAAATAACACAGAGTATAGAATATTTACTAATGCCTAAGTCAATAACATAATCAACAGAACATTATTATGTATTCTTGGTGCACATTTGCTAACAGAAGGAGAGAAATACATAAAAGGCCTGAGTTTCAAGAGATGAAACTGGTAATTAGACATTACCTCTTATGTTTTGGGTTATAGCAGAATATTAGTACTGCCAAACCACATTGTGACAATCAGTTAGTGGTGATTAATAACCCTAATTTCCACTCTCAGGATATTTATCTGGTAGTATCAGTGCATCCAAGTACCAGTTTCACCAGATTGACACTTCCTTGGTGTGCTACCAGCCTACAGTTTTTAAACTCTTCAAGGGTTCAAAGCCCCAAACACCTGTTACCATCACAGGTATCATACAGAGCATTTCCTAAATACTGGGAACAACAGGGCTCTGGGGACCTGGCAGTCCACTGCAGGCTTCTTTCAAGAAAGGGGTTAGATTTTCACTGTATTGCTGACAGCTTGTGCTACTGAAGAAGTAGAAAGGAGTTTGAAAGATGTTTGTAGTGGAAGCCACTTCCTTGAAGTGTGTTAAAAGTTATTCTGAATGGTCCTTAGAGGCATCACCTCAGCACAGATGGGGTGAGTCCAGGGACAGGGGAATAGAGATAAAACATAATGCCTTTTGTGCTGAGCTGAGATCTGACAGTTCAAACTGATTTTATTTGCAGCACAGGTCACTGCACTCACTACTTCCATCACTTTTGGTTCCAGATATTGCACAACAGTTGCTTATCTGAATATGCACTATGTTTTCTATAGGAGCAGCATTTTATTTTGCTTCTGAATAACCCCCTTTGTGAATTTAAGCCTAACTTTCAGTGACAGGCAAGCTAGACAGGCACAAAATTTGAATTGTAAATGCTTTGTTGGGCTTTGACTGTTGTTCAGTATGCCTTACTTTGTAAAGCTGAAACGTGTAATTCTGGGGTGGTGCAAGCTGAGCTCAAACAATGCCTCAAGTCATATGCCTCCAAATATATATTTTCTCTTTAAGTGTTGCTACAACATTCCTGCTCCCCTGCAGTCCAATCATGAGAGTCATTCCTGGGAAACACACGGACAGAAGATGAAGGAAAACTATACCCAGCATGAAAAAAACCCCCAAACCAATCAACAAACAAACAAACAAAAAAAGACCAAAAAAACAAACAAGCAAAAAAAAAAACCCCAAAAAACCAAACCAAAACAAAAAAAACCAAACCAAAACAAACAAACAAACAAAACAAACCCAAAAAAACACAAAAAAAAAAATCTAAAAAACCCCCAAAACACACAAAAAACCAAACCAAAACAAAAAGAAAACCAGAAAACCCCCACCTTTGACATTCACTTTTTGCTGTAATAGTCAACATATCAGTTTGCAACATGGAAAACCAATCTCCAGTTTTCAACAGGTAGTAAAAGAACTGAGTCCAAATAAACTGACTCTCTGGGCAAACTAAATGTCTGAACCTCCTCCAGTTCCAGGGGAGGTACTTTATTGTATTTTATTTTTTACAGAAAGGACTAAGCATAAGGCATTTTTATCAATTACAAAAAAATTACTATTTCTATTATTTTTTTTATGAAATGAAATGAAACAGATGAGGACAGTTTGTGATAAGTTAAGGTTTTATAAATAAACCTAAATTTATAAATTTATGTTTTCTAGAATTTTAACTGGAATCTGGTAGTTCAGACCTTTTGTTCCAGAAATCTTTTTTTAAAACTTGTATTCCAACATACAGCCTTTTTACTCAATTCATAAGACATTTAAAATAACTCAGTCTTCTGTTTACAGCTTGGTTGTCAAATAATTAGGTTTTGTTTCCTCATTAAAAAGCTCTACAGTTACATTTTCTTAATGAAACCTCACAGTTGACATTTTCAGAGTGTGAAGACTGCTTGCATTCCATGAAGAGAAGTGAATAAAGAAGCAATCCCACCCCTGTGGGTTCTCTCAGTGGTCTGTGCAGTGCCCCCTCCCCTGTGAATGGTGGGTGGGGGGTCAGTTCATGCCCAGTACCAGGTTTTACATCCCCAGCTCTCCTCGTGCTGTGCCTGCTGTTTCTGCAATAACAACGTGCTCTCACACCATCTGATACAAGTGTTCTCTAGTAACATTTTAGTGGATCATCTCCTGCATCACTTCAGCTCCCCATCCTTCTGCTCTTTAGCTACTCTTGTCACTTAAATTATGAAATAAGACTTTCCTGGCATGTTGGTCACCTCCACCACACTGCAGCCAAGAAATAGTGTCAAGATACATTTGTTGAGCTAATTTTAACACTTCACATTTCTAGAAATGTTCAGATTAAATGGGTTCCTCCAACCCTTCTGTCTGTGCCAAAAATAATGGGACAAGAACAATTCAAAAGGGAGCTCAATTTCCTTCTGCAATGCTTGCATGGGGGTTCAATTTCATGTTGCTACAACAAAGAGTAATGTATTTCCCACTTCTTCAAACTGACCATAGGATCACCAGCCATAAGTTCTATGAACATTTTTGGCATTCTAATGGAGTCCTCTCTGTGTAGTACTAGCCAAAATAAATTCCTCCTGTGATTTTCTTCACTGTTATATTAAATGTGCTTAAAGAATGGAAAATGCAAAGCTGAAGTTCAGCCTTTCACAAGACTTAGAGTTTTGATCAGCTGATAGGAAAGCCTGGAGTTGTAGGGGTGCTCTTGTAGGTCCCATACCCAGCTCAACAAGGGCCATTGTCAACACTGAGCTCAGTCCATTCATTGCACTGTGAAGAATGAAGGTAGGAAATAGTGGTCATGTGAGTTCTCTGCCAATGGGAACAACAATGACTCTTTGATAAATATTTGAGAAGCAGAAATTAAAAAGCTTTCTAAGTTTGTTTATGAAGGTAAAGAATAAGCATGGCAACCTTTAAAGCAGCATCCTCACAGTGGAAAACATTGCAGAAGAGAACATTTAAGAGGTGGCCTCTTAAATATGAAAAATAACATGCTTTAAAAAATAGCATGTAGTTATGCATGTCTAATCAGAAACACAACGATCTGAATTGAGAAGATACAAGTCAGCTAAAGAAAGGAATATATACATGGTGCAAAGAACAAAGTGGTTCCTGTGGAGAAAAGGAACCACAACCAAAAACTCAATTCTCTAAGATTTCCTGACCTGGCTGGAAGCACAGCCTTGAGAACACAAGGCAAATGACTCAGACCAGCCCGTGAAAAACCTGCAGTGAGGGAATGCAAGACAGAAAAGATGATGGAAACATATGTAGGACATTTTCTGTTAAAGCAAATGAATTGAAGAGAAAATGTATTCTGAGATAATTCTGAAGAATTGCAATGTCCTTGCTTCCAAGAAAGCATTCAGCAGCAGCTGTTGACTGAAGGGTGGGCATATGGATAATTTAAAATCAATTCTTCATCATAAGAAATTGATTTATAAATTTCCTGATCAATACTATGCTGTTTCTCTAATATTTCTATAATTTTGCAAAAAGCTACCACTTGAACAAAGAGTTGGGTTGAATTTCAGTGGCACTTTATTGTCAGGGAATACAAACATGTCAAAAACCTGGACAGAGGCATCAGTCTGACTGTAGAGAAGTGCTTTAAACAGGATCTAGAAGGTAATTGAGAAGGTCAGTCTATCTCCCTGCAGACACATTAAACATGATGTTATTCTCTTGAGCCAGTACCAAGAAATTTGAAGATTGATAGCTCAAACAAGAAGGTTAAACACAGATATGGCCTTGTGTATTAAAAAAATTTCAGTTTATGAACCATAAACAATGTTCACACTACCCACTTCTCTGAAAAGGAATTTATAATGACAGTGCTGGAAACTGTGACTACTTATTAAGCAAAACTCTTCTGAAATAATTTACAGTTGTCGCTGCAATCCTAGAGGTTAGAATAGAAGTAAGTATTATCCTTCATAGTGACTGGAGTTTTTATAAAATACAAATGGTTGATACAACTGAATTTTTAACGATTAAAACCCTGAAGTCAAAGCTCTAACACAGTTTCCTGTGCAATATCTTCCAAGTCAGCAAAGGGGCCTATAAACAGAATATAAAGAGATTTTTTCAGTTCAGAGTTAAAATCTAACAGCATAATTTATTCATTGACCAATGAAAAGTGTTACTAAGGCTATGATCTATACTTCTGAAACAAAAAGATGCACAAGGAGATAGCTTTAATCAGTAATTAAATTCTTAACATTTGCCTTCTCAATTCTTTGTTAGGTTAACAAGCCCCTTGTTTAAGGGGTTCTGTGATACCCTCATTGCTCTTTTACAGACTCAGTTCAATTGATCTTCATCTTTTTTTGAAGAGTAACACTTAAACTGGATACAATGCCCTATGCAAAGCCTGGCTTTAGTGCATTCCTTACTTTCTGTATCTTATGGTTGATATCTTTATTTATGTGTCTGCCTTTTTTGCAATTGAATGACAGCTGTAGTCTCACTTTCAGCTTGTGGTTCCTGTAGCCTTTCATGCTTTCCTGCAGACATATTATTCCATCAGCACCCATCACCTGGGCTTTGTGCAGGTGTTTCAGACCAGCACCTTGCACTGTCTCCACTGAACTGAGTCTCAGACTTTAGGCTGGTCCTGTGAGTGCTCACCTTAACTTTGAGTTTGGTTTTGAAACCGAGCTGCATCCAGATTACATCCAACATGGTACATCTGTAACTCCTCACAGCCTAGTCTCATTGCAGAACTCTGATGGCAAAGCACAGTCCTTATTTCATTTGCTAAGATGGACAGGCCCATTAACCCCCCAGGGGTTTGTTTCTGCAGAGGCAAGGGAAGTATCTCTGCCACAGTGCACACTAATCATGTTTTCAAAGATAACTCCATAACCAGCTACTTACAGGGCTACAAAGGTTATTCTAATACAGGGGAACAGTAGGGAAAGAGCAGAAAAAACCCAGCTACAACACAGACTAACTAGATTTAAACTTCAAACACAGAACAACAGGATGCAGTGGTTTTAGTAATGCAAGAAAGACCTTTCCCCTACTGTACCCCCATCAAATCCAAGAGAGAAAATTGTAGCTTGTGCAAGAAAATTAATATAAAAGCAATGAGCATCAAAGACTAACACTGGCTTTACTGCAAAAGATAAGTCACAATCATGGAGGGAAATGTGTGTGTAAATATAGGTATCAGGAGCAGGACAACACGGCAAAGAATATTAAGGAAGATTAGTTATTGTTATGGGTAGGCTAGAGAAATCTCATTCTGGTTTATTTTCTTTCTTTAGTTCCTGAAGTTTAATGACTTCTATGAGATTTAAAATAAATTGTTAAAAAAATATAACAGTAATGTGGTCATTAAAACGCACAGTAATGTTTTCCACCACTTAGGATAATCTACTATAAAAATCATCTCAAAGATATTGGACAACTCCATTTCACACTGCATAAATGGCAGCAAGAATGTGAAAAATGAACAGAGATTTCAGTGTAATAATACATAACAATTATAGGTGGTCAGAACTTAATTTGAAAGCAACTTCTACATTTGGTGAACTAATAAGCTAAGGCACATGATGTGCCATGTGCTCACTGGAGCCATAGATTTTAAAAGTCACAATGCAGTCCTTTATGATGCCTCATAGTACCCACAGCCCTCAGCCAGATGACAAGATTGGAGTCCTCGGCACCCATGAAAGTGAAATACACATTGTGGCATTCTGAGAAAGGATTCACACAGCTGACAGTCAGGTCAGCCTTGTCCTTTACAGGTAGTTATGCATGTCCCTCTTGAGATTCTTGGGTTTAAACCCTCTCCTATGGTTTATTGCCTAAGATATTTTATTTCCTTCCCAAGGTCCTCTCTCCTCTGCTGTTTCTCTCCCACTCCAACCAACTATCTAGGGAGAGCTCTAACTAACACAGTTAGGAAGTGGGAGAGCTACCTGAAAATGTTCCTCCTCCCCTGAATCTGAGGAAGGACTCTGAATCCCATCTCTTCTCCAGCAGTCATTCTCTCAGTCTCAGAGACTCTACAGAAGTCTCATTTTTAGGACTTACAGCACAGAAAGATCAATGAGTCAGTATCAACTCCTCTCATCCATTGAGTTGTATCACAGAATGGTTTGGGTTGTGAGGGACTTTTAAAGGTCTCCTAGTTCACCCCCTTCAATGAGCTGAGACATCTTCAACTGGATCAGATTGTTCAGAGCCCCATCAAGTCTGGCCTCGGTTTTTGCCAGGGATGGAGCATCCACAGCCTCCCAGGGAAACCTGTTCTGGTGCCTCACTACACTCATTGTAAAAATTTACTTTTTTATATCTATCTAAATCTGCTCTCTTTTAGTTTAAACTAATTATTCCTTGTCCTATCACAGCGAGCCCTGCTGAAAGTTTGTTCCCAACTTTCTCCTTTTTGTCACAGAAGTCTTCCAGCCCTCTGACTGTTTTAATAGCCCTCCTCTAGACACACTCCAAAAGGTCCATTTCTGTCCTGTGCTGGGACCCCAGAGCTGGATGCAGTGTTCCAGATGGGGTCTCACAGAGCAGAGCAGAGGGGCAGAATCCCCTCCCTCACCCTGATGCTTTGAATACAGCCCAGGACACATTTGGATTTCTGGGCTGTCAGTGCACATTGCTGGGGGATATCCAGCCCCGCATCCATCAGCACTCCCAAGTCCTTCTGGGCAGGGCTGTTCTTGATCTGATACTGCGAGGGCAGCAGGGAGCTGCTGGTAATTTGGGGGCCGGTTATCATTGAGTGACAGGGTCAGAACAATAAGGAGTTTGGAACAGATATGCCAAGTACATTACCATCCATGAAACAGAAGTACATGTGGGTTTCGAGATCCTAATTGTAAAAGATTTCTGAAATTGGTGACTGATATGTCATCTCCAAACGCGCAGTAACATAAAGGTTATGTCTACACTATTTTGAAATTTCTGGTATTTTTTAAAACACACCCTATAGAGAAGACTCTTACCACATTAAAACAACAACAAAAAAAATCATCCTAAATAATCCACCAGATTATTTAGATTATTCTCAGAAACGAGAATCCCTTTTAACCCCATCAATTGCAAAGAAATAGACGGATTCCCATGCATCAGGCACACACCCATTGTCCCTGCGCCCCCGGAGGATCCCAGCTCGGCTCCCAGATTCCCTCGCCACCTCGGAAGGGGGCCGGGGCTGCGGGATGGTTTTGAGGTACGGTGTGCGGCTTCTTCGAACAAAGAGCGGCGATTTCCTGCGGGCCGGTGCCGTCGGGGCACGGCGCTCCCCGCGCGTCCCCGCGCTGTGCCCCGGGCGGCGGCCGGGGAGGGGCGTCGGGGGGCAGTCCCGAGCATTGAAAACCCGCGCCGGGCCCGCCGCAGGGGCAGTCCCGAGCATTGAAAACCCGCGCCGGGCCCGCCGCAGGGGCAGTCCCGAGCATTGATAACCCGCGCCGGGCCCGCCGCAGGGGCAGTCCCGAGCATTGATAACCCGCGCCGGGCCCGCCGCGGGGGCAGTCCCGAGCATTGATAACCCCGAGCCGGACCCGCACCGCACCGCGCACCGTGAGTGCCCCGGGACAGGGCGGAAAGCACCGAGGGGCGCGGGGAAAGCCGGGCGCGGGGGAAAGGACGGGGTTGCCTCTAGCCGGGTCTGATGCCGCTCGCAGCTGTGATGCCGCAGCCGGCGAGTGCGAGCTGCTGTCCAGTTACGGCTTCCTGGCCGGGGTGGTCCCGGGACGGAGCTGAAGGATGGACGGACGCGAACTAAAAGGGGGTGACGAGCCTGGAGGGACAAGCCCGCTCCGGCCCGGGTCGGGCTGGCCGAGCCCGGGGCTGCGCTCCCGCCGGGGCCGCCACGGTCCGTGTGTCCGCAGGGCGCGGGAGATGCGGCGGGAGGGCGCGCCCCGCGCAGGGACGCCCCGTCGCTGAGCACGCCGAGGATGAGGCTGCCGCTGGCGCTGCTGCCGGCGCTGCTGGCCCTGGCCCGCCTGGGGGCCGCCAGCTCGGACCGGGAGGCGGCGGAGGAGGCGCGGGCGGGGCGGTTCTCCACGCCCGAGCAGCAGCGGTGCCGCTGGGAGCTGCGCTCGGCGGCGGGGGCCAGCGAGCTGCGGCTGAGCTGCCGGGCGGCGGGCGGCGCGGCGCGGAGCTGCGCCTACCGCGGGGAGCCGCGGCAATGCCCGGCCTTCGCCGCCCGCAGCCGCCAGTTCTGGCGGCAGATCCTGGCCCGGCTGCGGCGGCGGCGGCGGCACCCCTGCGCCCCGGGAGCGCCGCTCAGCGCCCGGCTCTGCGGCCCCGGCCGAGCGCCGCCCGAGGCGCAGCTGCGCCTGCTGCCCGAGCCCGGCCCGCCCCCGCCGCCCACCGCGGAGCCGGCGCACACCTACTGCGCCGAGCGCTGGCACTCGCTCTGCAGCTTCTTCGTCGGCTTCTGGGAGGGCTGAGCCGCTCCGGCCCCGCACCCGGACACTCCCGGCCTCGCCTGACCTCTGCCAGTGCCCCCCGACCCTGTCCGCTCTCCTCTTTTACTCCCCAATAAAGCCGTAACTATTTTGGGACAAGAAGCTCGCGTAATTCTTTGTCTCGCCAAAGCCCTGTAGCACCTGCAGCACTGTCAGTGTGTAACTGACCCGGGTGAGAGCACCTTGGCACGGCTCGTGTATTCAAGTACATTAACGTTTTTCAGGGACATAAATACGGAGAGACAGCCGTTCCCTCCCTAGAATCAATTTCTATGAGCCTAAAGTTACACAGGAATTGCCCAAGTAGAAAACCATACACTTATACCAGAATAAGAAACTGCTGAGACCTTACTTAACAGAGGTTTCATAAACTACATGAACCAGTCCTGTTTCCCACAGGAAAACCGGTCAACTATCTCCAGACAAAAGCTTCAACAGGCCTGGGTGAGAAACCAGCTGTGAAAAGAAAGATTGAGAAACTCAGGAGCATCTAGGTACATGAATTTGATTTAGGAGATGAATGATATTTCACACAGCTAATGGCGTAGTGTTGAAGTAAGGAAGTTGTTTTACCAGAGGGGACGAGGAGTTTCAGAGATATTTTATCCATACAAAATAGAGTACATGTTGGTAAGGGAAACTAAAGTTTTCTTTAGCTGCCTGGGGTCCTACACAGCCCTGGACACCTGCCTATGACCGGGAGCAGTTGCAGACCCTTTCTGTACAGTTTTAAGGATGGCTGTGAGAAGGCCACTAAGCAGTAATCAGGATCTGCCCAGTGGCTCTCACAAGGATCTGGATGGTTGCATGCAGCTCTTAGTGCCAAGATGATTTCCTGTACAGCAAAAAGCTGGATAAAGCTCAGCAGCACTATGCAAAAGCTTCATCATCACTGCATGTGACTTGGATGACTATTTTTTTTTAATGACTGCTCACTTTTCCTACATGTGCCCGTCACCCCAGCAGCCACAGAGCGGACTGATGGCCAGAGCATTGCACAGTACCTCACAATAATGCTCAGCTTTGTTTTACTTCCATGGCTCTGGCACAGCAGCTTTGTGTAGTACTGCTAGGGCTTGTATTTCTCACCATCAGATGCAAAGGTGGAACACCATGGCAACCAAGCTGATTACCCACATCACTCTGCATTTAAAAACCCAACTAGGAGCTCTGAACAAATGCATTGTTTACTCAAGAGGGAGAAGAAAAAAGAGGTTCCCTTTCTCTATGCTTAATCACAGTATTTCCCTGAGTCTCCAAAACAGCTCAAAGCTTTTAGCACCACCAACTAATAAAATACAACAACTCAAGAGACTGTATTAATTGCATTTACTATGGTTAATAACACCAAAGCCTAGTGCTGAATAGCAAACAAATACTCAGTTTTTGTACTGAAAAACTGATCAGCAGATCCCAAAGGCTGGGAAACCATAGTGAGATCCTCAGATTTTACTTTAAGGGGGAAGATCACAGCTTTTTACTTCTTATCTCAAAATTTTCATCCTCTCCCATGATTGGATACTGCTGCCATCACCAGATAAGGCAACCAAACCAGAAACACTTTGCAGCCAAGATCTTCACTTCCAACAGAAATTATTCCTGTAAGTCCTGTGGCAGCTCCACAAGATGCTCTCGTTACCCTGCCCACCCCTGGATTTAGTTCAGCCCCCAATCTGCCCATGCACCCCTCTGCAGCCACGCCTTACCTCTGCTGCCCCATTGCAGCTGTGGCACCCTTCACCACTGCTCTGCTTCCTGGCTGGCTCCTGTCATCCCACCCTTCCCTCCTCAGCAAGTATGGCCAACCTGCCAGACCCTGGCTGTTTATCCCCTTGGCCTGATAAACTCTTCCTTCCCAGAGGAAGGTGGTGCTGGGCATAATTAACCTTTCCCACAGGCAGCTGCTGCTTGGATTATCATCACAAGGGTGCTGCCAGCTGACATATCAGGACACTAAGTGCATTTTTTCAAGAAAAAGCATAAACTACCTTAGAACAAAACCAAATGATTGACATTTTAGCTTCTGGAAGTTGAATTCTGGGAGCTCTAACTAAGGAAGTTTTCAGAGGGAAAAAAATCATCTTTTGCCATATTGCACACTGCATTGTTTTCTTTCCTCTGGCTGCTGAGCTCATCTCTGTATCTGGAGGTTCTAACAGAATCTCAAAAGCTGGCACTGCCATTTCTTGATTTTCCTTTGGAGAAAAATCAGTGATGCTGAATATGGGCATGCAATTAGTTGTCTGGCTTTAATTGCTCTCTTTATATGTAGAAAGCCCTTGATCCTATTAAATAGCACTAATCTCTCTTTCACTACCTTCTGATTTTGAAGGAACAATTAGAAGATGTTACTCTAATTTGCAAGATTAAAGAAGACAGTAAGCTGTCTTGCTGTGTGTAGCAATCCTTTCCTGTATAGTGACATCAAAAATTAATAAATGGAATGGGATAACTCTTCCATCACTGTCTGAACAGGGTGTCTCCCACAATGGGTATAGAGTAGCAGACCCCAGACTTTGTCCAGGTTCAGTCTTTTCAGTCCACAACTCTTTCCTAAGTTCTGCACTAGGCACTTCCTTCTAGAAAATGCTGATTTTCTCTCTCATTCATTTCTTTGAATTCAGAGGTTCAATAAGTGAAATCTGCTCAGGCAGTCATAGTTCAACCCCCAGCTCAACCAGCCGTACTTGCATATTAATGTTTCCAGATGTAATTTTGACACTGATGTCTCCTATTTGAGTTTATGACCAGCCTGTGCTGGGGGAGCCTGCAAAGGGATGCAATGTTTGTGGAGGTTTGTGGTGCAATTTAAAAGCTGTCAGATTATTAACAAATAAGGGAGAGGCACAGAAAGAATAAAAAGAAAAAAAGAATTTAAAAAGCAACTATTCAAGTAGGAGCTCGTTGGATAATGGAACCTGAAATCTTTGGGAATCTCTCTTTAATTGTCCCTTAAATATTTCAGCCCCCCCTTGTGCTGTGAACCCTATCTGAGACTTACTGTAAAGCCAAACAGCACACAAGGTGGGTGAATGGCAGGCTTTGTCAATTTGCCAAACAACAAATCCCCTCCTCTGCAATAATCTGGATTTTTAAGAATTCCAAGCTCAGTTCATGAACACAGCTACATGAAAGAGGCTTTTAACAGTACAAGAGTTTGGATTAACTCTCCCAGCCCTCACACTCCTTCCTTGCATGGAAGGGATCTGTTAAGTACAAGTATGAATAAAATACCTACAGCTTCAGAAATAATTTTAGGGCTTAGCCTCATCCAGTCTGTGTTGTGCCTTGTGAAGTGTGGACAGGCTGCACAGCCTCTCAGAAGGCAGATATATTCCCCAATTTATTTCAAGCCCTCAGCAGGTAAATGATGCACATTTCTTGGAGGGGAGGGCACGGGAGGAGCAGCAGGTGCAGCCCAAGATCAACCTGCATTCCTGATGACATTATTTTCTATTTAGACTGGCATAAAATGAGAAAATGTTAGATGGAAGTGTCATGGTAAAACCCAGAACTAATTTCGTATTACACATTCTGAAAGTACTAAAACATCTATTTAACAAAGGAAATCCATAAAATAAAATCTGGTCCAATTATAGAGATCCCAATCCTAAAAGACAAAATGGTATATAATATCTACTTCAGCACACATTCTTAATTTAATAAAAAATGTCTTAAAGTATTTTTTTCTCCAGATTATTTATAGAGCCTGTATATAATCTGACTAGTGGACCCAGCAGATATTCTCTCAAGTAAATTAAAGTTTTATGTCCCAAAATGTCTCTGGGGCTTGAATTCTTGGTTGAAAAAGAATAAAAAAAAATCCTACAGTAATTTCTTTTTTCCAGACTGCAGTTGTAACTAGAAAATGCATGAGATGTATCATCTTCAGAATTAGTTTAGTGAAAAGCAGAAGAAGAAAGTGTAGTGGCTAACCTTTTAAAGCTGTGTCTCTTTTCAATTTAAAAAAGTACTGTGCACTTCCTAAAGTTACTATCCTCAGCAGCAGCATGATTTGCACTAACGGGAATAACATAGCCTCAACTCCATGTGTTTGCTGCTTCTTTTTTTTATTTTTAAGAGCAAAACCTTCCAAAATTATGAATAAATTTATCACCAGTATCCTTTTGATGGGAAAAGACTAACAAGACAGCCACACATGACAGTATTATTTCGTGTTAGTCGAGACAAGATGCTGAGGATTTAGAGCTGATCTTTTGTTTCTGCTCAAAGACAAATGGTATAAAATTTGTATGCATGCTTCTGTCCTGACAGCAAAGGGTTCAGCAGGCTCTCGCTGGGAGCTAATGGCTCTTGGGGATGCTGCTCTCTGAAGTCCCTTGGCATGAAATGGTCTCTTGCCATTCATCTCCCGTTAATAGCAGCTCCAAGACTACAGTCTCTTTTTTTCAAGTTCTTTTATCCCTGGCTGAAGCTGTCTGCGTTCTCATTGGAGCCCAGAGGGTATCAGCAGACATGGGGGCGGGCTGCAGGCGCTATGGGGAGCGGGGCGATGTCACCCCGCCCGTGTCCCCGCGGCCCCGGGCGCCCCGCGGGCTCTGGGACAGCGGGACGGCTCCCTCAGTGGGCACCTCCGAGCCGGGAACACCGTGGGCATGTGGGAAAACAGCAGCAGAAAACAAAAAATAGTTTGGTTTGAGAGGGAAGTTATTATAGACCCAAGGGAGATAAGGCTGCTGTTTTCATTTCTGGGATAGGGGCCAGCCGCGTGTAGGGGGCACCTATGGGGAAAACACGACTGGGACACCAGGAGGAGCCACCTGACCCTTTCTGCCAGCACCAGGATGGTGGAGAGAGCCCAAAGCACCTGGCATTGGCTGCCTTCTTCCTTTTAACGTGCCCAAGTATTAAACATGGCTTAGTAATGAAATAACATCACACAATTAGGTGTATATGCCTAATGATATCACAATGCAATCACTCACAGCTCGGTCTGCCTTTTACACAGATCCTCCTCACCTGCAATGGCTGTGCAGGTGTTTCATTGCCTTCTCACACTCTGCTGCCTCAGAGCAGACTCTGATGCTCATGTATTCTTTCACCTCTGTAGTTCCTCTGCCCACAACCTGATTGAGTGGTGGGACTCTCAGCAGTGCTAGTTCTTTTCAAATTGTTCAAACTAACATGCCAATGTGGAGTAGACTTCCTGTGGGAAATTTGGAGCTAACCCCTGAATGAGGTTAATGAAAATATTTTCATCACACATCAGCTGCAGTGGAAGTCATTTGCGCTTGAGAGGAGGTACCAGCTAATTTTAAATCAGTGAGAGTAAAAAATTGACATAGGTAAATCAGAAGATAAGGCTGAAAAAGTTGTAATTTCCTGAAAAATGATAGGGTTTTTTTTTTTTTTTTTAATTTTTATTATTACAGTCTAGGTAAGGAGTGAGTACATATAAATATTCTTTGTGAAAAAATCAGTGGTTTGTTGGATAGCCTCTCTTTTCCAGGCACCTTAGGAATCCTGTTCAGCACAGGCTTGTGCTGCTAAACCAGTTATCCCACACAGGCACCCCAAAGCTGGGGAACCTTGTGAGGGATGTGCGGCCATTGTCACTCAACACACACTGCAAACTGAAGCCATCTCCAGTCTAGTGACAAACACAAACCGTATTTTACCAACACTGGATGATCATAATTTATAAATAAATATAAAAAAAAATTAAAAAAAAAAAAAAAAAAAAAAGAAAGTGGTCTCGGTCTTGTATTGGGAAAGGGAGAAGGGACACAGATTTAAAGCTAACAGAGTTTTCAGCTATGTTTCTATTGGTAAATTAACCTTTCCAAGGCCTTCAATAATTGCTGGAGGCTGTAGTAAGGTAGCCTCTGTCAGATCCTCTCTCTTTAACATCTAGGGACAGCTTTTGAGGACTCTCATAGAAATGCATTATCATTCAACTTCATGTGTGTGTCTGTGTGAGCTCACCCCAATGAAGAGCATCCTTCCCTGAGCAAAACAGCTTTTACAACTGCTGCTGCTCTTGAGCTGCATTAAGGTTGTAGCTGGAAGAAGTCAGAATGAGAAGTATGATTTCTGTTCGGTCTGGTAAACCAGCACAGCCATGCCACTGCCAAGTCTGACTGGAAAAGCACGGGATGTAAAGGGAGAAAGCCCCCACTGCCTCCTCATCTATTAAAATCAGCCACAAACACAATACTGATGTGGTAAGTCAGGGCAATATGCAAATGGCTGCATGTCCCAGAAACCCTAATCCTATCAAGAATGCAGAAGATGTTAATTTGACCATCTTTCACAGCTCATAAATCTATCTGTAGCAAAGCCAGGCTGCCAGATGTCATCCACTAGCACTTCTTTGAGGCTGGCAGTCTCCGCATAGATGCCAGATCATGCCTCAGTAAAGACCAATAAAGAGCATTGTTTGTGTGGACTGAGGGCAGCTTCTCACATTTTGCTACAATAGAGGAAAACAGTGGGAAATTGAATGACTGATTGGCAGAACTGGTGGTCTTGGCTGTCCTGCTTTCCACACACGGAGCTACAGATTTAACATGCATTTTTCATCAGCAGCAAGCAGATTAGTCTACCTTGCTCTCAACAGTTAGTGATGTATGTTCCTCAACTTCGGATTTTGAATCCTAACCTATAAATACAAACTAGACATAATTCTTTTCTCTCAGACAGATACTCCTTATTTATGTTAAATTATTTAAAAGATCAAGCAGCTTTATTATGGTATAATCTTACTTCTAAGATTTAACATCCAGAATAGAAATATTCTATTCAAAGCAAGCAAACATCTGTAAATAAAATACCTCTACAACGATATACTAATTTCATCCTTTGCAAATACAAGCTTTAAAATTACCAGTTGCAATATATCTACTTTAATACCAACCAGAATTAATCTGATTTTTACAATGAGGGTGATAAAATGGTGGCACAGGTTGCTCAGAGAGGTGGTAGATCACCCATCCCTGGAAACATTCAAATTGGACAGGGCTCCAAGCAACCTGATGTAGTTGAAGATGTCCCTGCTCATTGCAGGGGTTTGGAACTTGATGAGTTATTAGGATCCCTTCCTACCTAAACCATTCCAGGATTCTATGATAATTTGCTGTTAAAAGGTGTACCTTGAAAGCACCACAGCAGATATTTTTGTGTCAAGTTACCTGGGAGCAAGGTGGATGAAACTCACATTTATAAACTGAGATGTCTTTCAGCTTCTCAGTGGATATCATGACTATCACAGAACTCCATGTCAAATCACTTTATTACAGTGTTGGGCTGAAAAAAGAAACGAGACAAAATTATAAAGAATGCTGTAGAGAAGCAGGAATTTCCAGCAATAAAAATGACACGTGACTGTCTGCTATTACAGGTACAGACATCCCCATGGAAACTGCTGTTCATTTAGGATGTGTGCATTCCTGTCACAAGCCACCCACATCATTCATTTTAATCACGAAGCTGCAACCCCACAGAAGAGATTTCTCATGCTTTTTCAGATCAGACAGAGGGTCTAGAGAGGGGCAGGCTCTGAACCAAGAGGCTGAGGAATTAGTGCTGGGAAATCCCTGCTCTCTGCAACAAGAGAGAAGTTGCAAAAGGCAACCACAGTTAAACAGTTCAGACAGGTCTAAAGAGACAAAATGATGCAAAAAAAGAAAAATCTGAATAAAGTCAGTCTTTAACGGACATAATGAATTTGCTTGGGAAATCTTGGTTGCATTTTACCTTTAGAATTAGATATGACAGAGGAGAATGCATTGTGTCAGACTATGAGATGATAATTATTCCGTTCAATAACCTTAAAACACCGTATTGCTAAATTATGGTGCAAATATAGCTCTGATTAATTTGCCTGAGATTAAGAGAATTACGAAATAAATGTGTGTTTACAGATATGAGATAATTCATTATGCTAAAACTAGCAGGTCAGTGAGTCCAAACCCACTATTTTAATACTATTTTAAGTAGGTTAAGCTGAACCACAAACTCCACAAAATATGTACTGTAAATTCAGTCCAGTGAAGGAGACATATTAAGCACTATTTTGTAGTTGTTTTTTTAAAGGAAAACACATTATTTATTGATATTGCAATAAAACATTTGTAATATATAACAATGCATCCTATTACACAATAATATTTAAGCTATTAATCATACAATGTCATACCATTATTCTTTCTTCTTTACAAAAAAATAAACACAACTGAAACTTGATATATGAAATATTTAACTCATATATTTTGTTCAAGTGCTTTACTGACAAGCTTGTATTTCTGAGAAAGGGGAGCAAAGTCTCAGAAGACACAGAGGAGGAATACCTAAACCCAAGAATCTATGGACTATTTTGTATTAACCCTTGGCTTTTAAAATTTGCCACAAATATAAGGTTCTTGTATCTCTTGCAAAGTATTGTTGTGATTTCAGTATTTCTGCTGGACTATGTCCCTACAGAAGACACATGGTACTTACATGAATAAAACTGTGCAAAACTTTGAAGCATGAATAAATCTATTTATAGTAAGTGTGAAATTTTCCTTTAAACTGAAATATTCCATTTAACTGCTCCAAGTCTGAAATTACTATTATTTCTTTCTGTATTTTATAAATATATGTTATTTTTATTAGTGTTTCCAAATTTATAATTGACTAAGAACACTTTTAATAGCAGGTGGCATTTCAGAAGTGCTTTGGAATATGATCTAATACACAATTACATTAAAAACCAGGTTTCCCTATTTGTCCAATCCTATCCATAATGGGTTATTCCCATTAAAATTCCCTCTGGGACTTATGTCTCTGTGCTACTATTGAGAATTGCTTGAAATGAGCTAGCTCATCATTCTGCCTCTCCATCTCATTTTGAGTCTGATTATACAAATGCCAAGAGGTTTTTAAAGCTACTCAAAATGCTTACATGGCATATACATGTAGGATGTTGGATAGAAGGCTCACTGTAAGTTTTTTATTTCAGAAATTCAGCAATCTGACACACTTATGAGCAGGATGGTTCTCTGATTTTTTGTCCTTATCAAGACACTTGGTGCCTTTCACTCTAATTTATCGTGACTATTTCAGACCTTGTGGTCTATCACTGACCTGATTTTCCCTGTCAATGTAGTTGCCATCACTGTGAGATGCTCAGTTAATTACACACACACACCCCTACATCCCTGCTCCCCTTTTTAAAAAAACTTTACCTCTTTTTTTTTTTTTTTTTTTTCTCAAGGTCTGTTCTGCACCTTCAGAAACCCATCTCTAGTAATATGCTAAATGTCTCTCCACTCAGAGATTTACTCCCAATAGGAGAATGTTTTCTTAAAACCTATAATTTTGCTGTTTCATTTTCACATTCCTAATCTTTTGAAATAAGATTTAACATTAGTCCATTTAGTTTGAAGTCAGATTTCACTGTCAAGATTATTTGGTTTAGAGACTTTGCATTAGATAACACTTTTGACACAATGTGCTTCAGGAGCCTCATGTTATTACTGGAACTGTGCTGTCTAAAATTGCACTTATTTATTTTTTTTTATTATTTATAAATCTCTAAGTTTTACTAACCAACTGCTAAATAAGTTTTTTTTCCCTAAATATTGAATTAGACTTGGTTTGATGAAAAAAAGCACCCCAAGGAATACTTCTTATTCAAAGTAAACCTCTTTAATTTCAAATCTAATTAGTTAATTTCATGTTTGCAATGCTTTAGTAAGATATTTTCAAATAGGGAACCACTATCAGACACTGGTCATCATATAAAGGTTTATTTATTTAAAGATGACACTTCTGGACTGCTTAGTAGCTCACTCTATCATTAATTAAAATACTTAATGTAACTGCAGTCAGCTTCTACTTGGACTAAAAAGCTATTAGACACAATATCTCCCTTAATTGGGTCATAAATATTATATAGACTAATTGATTTACTGTTACTCCTTTTTGCAACAAAATCTATTTTTTCTTTTTATAGAATCACAGAATCAGTAAGATTGGAAAAGACCTCCAGGACTGAGTCCAACCTATCTGCCTAATTTATTTACTTGCTAATTTACTTACCTATTTCTGTACCCATCTATTGATCTATGATACTCACGGCCCCACAAAATTGAATATATTTCTTATTGTGAAATAAGCTTCCAAATGCATTGCTAGCCAAGTTTACCTTTTTGAAGAGTAGCTGACAACACAGAGCCAGACACCTCTTTTTCACCTGAAGAAAGTGATTACTTCCCAGCCCATTTCTCAGGCTACACTATTCAATATCAACCCTTCCCCAGATGTACCACCCCAGATCTGTACACAGAACTAGCATGAAGCTGCTTTTCCAACTATAAAAGGCCTCAATCACACACGGGTGCATCATCTTTTGCTCCTTAAACAATTCACATTTGTTTTAAATGTTAAGGTTTGCAAATACTTCAGCTGTGGTCTTTTGAAAATTGCTAATGGTCCTAGCTTAAAAACTCTGCAAGAAGTGTTCCCCTGGCCTGTCACTGCACTGTCAGGAGCCACCCCAATCACCTTTGGTGCCACTCAGAAAGACCTCAGCTAAAGCATACTTAAAAATGAACCAGTTTTATCAAGATTGCAAGTGGAGAGATGGATCTCTAATCCATTTCCTTCAAATTTTCTGGCTGCATTAAAATCCCCACCTCCCCATATAGATCCTACCACTACACAGAATCCAGGTGGATAATTTAAGGTGACATACTTTGCCCTTATGCTGTCTATTGAGGGTTTTCAGCTTGTCTCTGATAATCAATGCTTCGAAACCAAAGTTTTGAAGATCTGTTGTACAGGGCACGTGCCTTTGGTATTTAAATCCTATTTCTTTTCTTGCACACACTTTTCCCCAGGTCTAACAATGTTTTGAATTGGCTGCAACTCTCCCCTTCTAAAATGTGTCTATTCTTCTCAAAGGGAGCCCTTCTGAAATTCCTGTAATGCCTACACATCAGTGTTTGTTTGCTTTTTTTATATCAAACATAAATTGGGAAGCTGATGTACCATGATTACTTTGGCTATTCCTAACAATTATATTTATTACTCCTACCATGCCTTTTCAGTGCATGTAGAATTTGCCTTTCTTTTTTTGCAGGTTATTATTTCTTCTATTCTCTCTCTCCTGTCTGTCTTCTCTCAGTTGCCAACCTTGCCCTTTTTAGGGCAGAACTTGTTATCTTCAAACCAGTCATCTACATGCTTTTTCTTTTGTGTTCTGCTCTAGCTGCCTGTAGCTTTTTCTGATCTAGTGAGCCACAGGAAGAGGGAAGAAACCCCTTGGCACTCTTAGAAACACCACTGCTTACACTTGCTGCACAGGGGCAAGAAAAAGGACCCCCCTCCCCTTATGCCCTCCACTGTAGCACTTCCCTTGCTGGCACCACCTCCACCTCCTACTGCAACTTAAGCACAGCTCCAAGAACCACAGGGGCAGGACTCAGTCTCACTGCCAGGGTCACTGAAGGCAAGAAAGAAGCCTTGGTTGCTTCAGCTCAATACCAATCAAGCCTCTGCAACATTTTTTTAACTGGAAGGCAGAAGAAAAGCCACCCATGGGGCTGTCTCCAGTGAAAGAAAATCCATTTTAATATATTAAGTCCAGGAGATGGGCTGAAGAAGGGGACATGGCTCCTACGCTGCAGCACTCTCACTGACAATGATGTTCTGCAGGAAAAGACACTTTAATACTTGTTTAAAATTTTTTTTTCAGAGAGTGAGCAAGTGTGTGTGTGTACCCACAGATATGCATACACACATACAGCTAATGAGCAAGTTCAGGGTAAAAAGGACAGTGGCAACTCCTTTATATACTCAGACAGTCATTATGAAATAGAGTCATTTGCATTCAAAATGAGTGCCAACACACCTCTGTAACATGCACTGTATGGATAATCAACTGTTTCAATTATGTAAGACAGAAGAGTGAGGCTGAATGGTTATTATATTTCTGAGAACTAAAGTCTAACTTACAAGAAAATTGTTTAATGAAAGATCCTAGTATTTTTTATTTGCTTAGTTGCATAATTTCTTTTTATACTAATTATTTAATTAAATAAAACCAAATCTAATGCAGAATGGAAAGAATTTTTTACAACCGAGATAGGTGGAATTTTCAGGAATTTTATCAAAGCTGTGTTCCCAATACCCTTTAAATATTTTCATTACCATTGATCTCAGAAAACATTTGCTTTCCTGCCCTCTAGTGCTCATGTCTATTTAAGTCTTCTACACAAACTTGGTTTTGGAAACCTACCACCATATAAATGGCCCTACTGAAATAAAATTACTTACTCATTGCAATAATACCAGTGACCTAAAGAGTTCCTTCTGTTGTTGCTCATGTACACCCATGCAGTTATCTGAAAGGTAAGGCTCTTTAGGTTACCTTTAATTTTACAAAGCAAATGTAAGCGAGTTTTCTTTCTCAGTTCTGGACCATATAATGGAGTTTTAAGTAACAAACTGAAGCTGTCTTCTGAGTTTATTACTAACACAACTTCACTGCTAGCTAAAGCTGTTAGTTAGCCATGTATCAAACTACAAGTTTCAACAGTATTTACAGGTTTTCATCCACATTAAAAGCTCTTTTACTTAATGTAACTAATTTTGCCTCCAGTGATGCAGTTTGTTACAGCATTGTGCATACTTACATTTAAATCAATGGATTAACATACTACATCTGTAATTACTCCCATGCTACCAGAAAACCAGTGAATTAAATTTATTTAGTGTTAAAATGGATATGGAATGTCATACAGTACATGTAAAGACACTTCAAGATGAGTAAAGCAGAACTAATTGCACAAGGGATTAAAGGTTCACCTCAACAGTCAGTATTATCAAATCATTACAGATTCCATCTTCAGAGTGCAAGGTATGTCATGCAAAAAAACAGCTCAAAAATCCCCAAACAGACAAAACCAACATTGTGGTACCACTTAAAATGCTATCATACCACAACATTTTACAAGACATTAGGTGATCATTCATATAGAATGAAGCATTTTAGCAATAACAAAAAAGTTTTAAACATAATTAACAGATTTTGCATGAACACAAATTCCAGCATTACTATACCTAAGGAACAGGCAACATGCTGGGAGAAAAGTACTTAAAAATCAAAGCCTTTTTTATTCATAGCCAATATTACTTTCTGCAAGAATTCTGCAATCTTATTCTGTTTCCTCACATAACTGGGTAAGGTTCAATACATTTTTACATAGAGTATAATCACATAACCACCACATCAGCAAGAGGATTTCATTATCTTGATCAATTACTACATTTAAAACCATGGTAAGATAACATGCCCTGCAAACAAATTGTCTTCTGGGACAGTGTTCTGCATGTAGAAATATTAAACAACTAAAATATACTCCTACCCACTTTAACCCAAAGTAACTTATAATTTTTATTTACATATTTTTGAAATATGTAGGTTAAAACTGCAGATGGCAGAAAAGCAGAATACACACGAGAGTTACAACAGCACTGATGGGTGCAGTCAGGAACCCTGAATGAGACCTGGACAGGGGCTGTACCTTCTGCACTCTTCTCTGTCCAAGGGGCCTCAAAGGGCTACAGAGGCAGCTGCTGCAGTGGCAGAGCTGCTCCTCCCCTCCCAGCTGGCTGAGCTGGGAGCAGAATGTGCAGCCCCACCAGTTCCACTCAGCTCAAAGCAGACTAACACACTCCTACACACCTGCTTCAACCACAGCCTGAATGTTAACATGGAAGAGACACAGGAGACAACAGGATGGCTTTTAACATTTCCACCTTGCAATGCTCATATTCTGAGGGCACCAACAAGTATAGATTAATCTACCAAAATAAGCATACAAAAAAGGCCAAGTTGTTTGCCCTCGTATTAGGAATAAACTATTTAACTTCCTGGCTTAAATGTAAGCAAGAGAAACTAAAAAGAGAACTTCTTGAGGTTAATTTTCCATCTACATTCAAAGAAAATAATTTACTAAAACTGTAACTTGCAAGGTCTACTAGCCTTGAAGTGAGGATACAGGTTAACTATACCTATAGTTAAATAAAAAACTTCAAAAGGCATTTTACAGAAATAAAATATGCAACTATAGGAAGTAGGTGGAAAACCACTTTAGTATTTGTATGAAACATTCTATTTTCATAGCTCACCATTCTCAGGAATGTATATTTCATAAATAAAAATACAGAACAAAAATTAGTGTATTCAATTTAAAGTTGGATATTTCTAAACCTCTTCAGATAAAATTTGCTTTCTCCCTCACAATTACATGATAAAACCTGAAAAAATTTGACTTTTCAAATCTATCTTGCATGAGAAAACAGATGAACAAACAAACATCTGGAAAGAACATTTTATACAAGATTGCAGTTCTAAAACACTTATATTACAAAGCAATGTAAATAAATACCAGGCTAGTACAAAAGCTCTTATTTACAGTTTTACAAATGAAAACATTTTCAGTGTAAATGCAGTGTTTTAAAGAACACAATATTAGTAAAATGAGTTCCTGTATAGACCATTACAATTTCTGTTAGATTTGAATACAGTATTGTATAAAACCATTGTTTCAAGTTAATTTTTGTTTATAATTTAGTACAGCCAAACCCCAGTTTATGCCTGGAATGGTATCTGTTAAAGTGCTGAAAAAGAGGACATTTCTGAAATTTTAGAAAAACATACTGTACATTATTAAAGCTTTATCAAGTCAAAACTGGTATATTTTGTTCACATTTGCTACCACACCACCTGGGAATGAGAAGTTTTTCAACAAAAACTTGTAATAATCGGGATGGCAGCTGTTGATATCTTCGCATCCAAAGTCTGATGATTTCCCACACAGAACTGTCTTAAGCTTCAGTGGTGGCTTCAGGTTTCATAATCTGATAAGTAATCAAGTATTCTGGATAAGCCTGGAAGAGTGACATACACATTTTTTATTATTTCATTCTCTGGATAAATTCAGAATGCTTGTTAAGGGAGGAGAAAAAAATTATTTAAAGGAAAAATTATAAAAGGAAAAAAGGGCAGAATGTCAAAGGTAGAAATCCCTGGATCATTCAGGAAACATGCACCTTTCACCTGCAACTGGAGCTGGAGATTGTTCTAAACAAGAGAGTCTGCAAAACCAACCCAGAAGCTATTTACCTGCTCTCCTCTGTAAATGACATACTCTGCCAGTGCCAATCCATTTACACTGGGCCGCCCAGTCACCGAGTGATGTCCCGGGGGAGAGTGCGCCATTTTCATCGCACTGAACTGCAGGAAGGACTTGCCCAATGTTACACGACAGAAGAGCAACTGCCTGTGTTGAAAGGGAAAAAGGACCATGAATACACAATGCTCATGACTTTGAACCTTGAAGCCACTTTAGTCAGCTTTCATAGCTCATAAATTTCTCAGGTTCTGTTTTGCTGAAAAAAGTTACACTCACTTTGGAAAGCTCCAGCCCAAGGAAAGGGTTGGTAGTAGCAGGGAAAAATGTTTATCTTAGTTAGAGAAAACAGCATGCTTAACAATGTACTCAGAGATGGCCACCACCTTATCTTTTTCTGTTACTTATTTATTCTCATTTTTTGTTTTTCTTCAGGAAAAAGTTTTTTATCCTCTCCCCGATTACTCATCCTGACAATGTAATTAACAAGAGTTCTAATGCTTGATTTGTATCCAACAGCCAAGACAACATCAAGGCCAAGGGCAAACTCTAGGTTAATGCAAAATACCTCAGACTAGCATTTGTCAGTTTGTTACGCTGTTTCACTATTAAAAGACTCAACAAGGGCTCTTATGTCTGTACACATGCATCTATTGCAATGACAATGGAATCCTGGCATTTTTACAGACCAAGGTTGTCTATCATTTCAGTCTGACAAAACTTTTGCTTTTCTCACCCTTTGCAGCAGACAAACAAAAAACCCCTCATCTTATTCAAAACTTTAGAAAGCACGGAAAGACTCTGACATCCTCTGTAACTCTGGAAGATGATCCTCGTTTTTTGAGAGTGCCAGAAAATAGCAAGCAACATGAAAATGGGGAGAGTCTCAAAGGATACTGGAAGGATACCATTTTACATTGTATACCAACATAAAACAGGATGCACACAAACACAAAATAGTCTTCTGGTTGAAATGACTGCCACCACCAAAACTAACTCCAGGACCTAAGAGTTTATTCTGAACTGATGATATTGGTTAGACATAACAGGTGTTTCTGTTGAAAAGTGGATTCACGAACTCAGTGTCAGAATCCACAAATCCACACCTCTATTTCAGTGTGTGGAAAAGTACTGATGTGAGGGCTGACTGTTAAAAAGTACATCCTCCTCAAAGAAATACTGCATCTGAATATCTCTGAATTTCTCCTTCCTCTGTAACAGGCAATGAACAAAACTCTCCTATTGCTGCATCTTCCACATAAGGATCTAGCAGATCCTCTTCACTCTCTGAATCCCTAAGGGTGATTTTTATAGTAAGTTAAGGGCAAAGATATGGTAAAATGCACTGAAGATGGTAAAAGGTTCTTCAGGACTTAAATATCAAAGTTTTCTGAAAGTTTCTATTAGGCCCAGAACACAGAGAGTACTGAGAAGGCCTGATTACCAAGAAAATCTTTCTTCAGAAAGAGACTGCTTCATTGATAGTCTAGGAAACAGTATACAAAAGCAAAATTAGATTATTTCAAGGGACTTACCTGTGGCAAACATAGCAAGATCTATCTTTGTGAATTGGACATCCAGTGCCACCTCCAATTCCATACACATATTGATTACTTTTGGAAGAATTTTCAGCAAAATAAATCCCAGCTCCAAACATGCCGCCTATATAGGCATGTCTCTCATCAAAGCCTTTGTGAATGATTGCATTCACAAATGGGGAGCCTAAGAGAAAGGAAGTAAAGTATTGAAAATACAGTACACAATTTTTTTTACGCTGTTTTTTTATGTCACAATTCAATCACTTGTTCCCATTGTGTTGGGAACTATGTAGCCTTCCTTATGAACATGCACTGTGACCTTTGCTTACCAGGACAAACTTTGTATTTGTGCACATTACAGACTTCAATCAGCTTTACCTTGCTAATGATAAGCTATCTCTTCTGGAATGCTGAACCAAACTAACTTATCAACTTATAAAACCAAGGAAACAAACAAAAAGAAAATCCCACCCCAAAACAATCCTTAACAGAATAAAGCTTGACCTTTAATCATTTTGGTCATACAGCTGATAAAACAGACTGAAGGAGGCACAGTACTCAATATTCATTCATAACTGCTTAAATGTTTTCACTTAGATCTTTGAAGTCTCCTTTGGGGAGAGACAAGGAGATGCAGATTTCAGAAAAATTATACATCCCTTGTGAAATACACAAATACTTGTTCATAAAACTCATGTAAAACCTAGAATCTGCTTCTACAGAAATTTACTTTGAGATAGTAGAAACCCTCCCATGAAGAGTGCTGCTGATGAAATAAGTTCATAAAGTGCATTTCAAATTCTCACCATGAAACAGCATCCTTTCATTGGCATGGTTATGATTCTCTTCAGAGACCTCTTTCCTCCTGTGAGTGTATCTTTCCCATAGTTTTTTGTTGCACACTTTCTGAATCTGAAACAGTCAAAATGACACCAAAAAACTGTTCAGTTTACTGGACACATGTATACCTACAGAGACTATACTACAGTGCAGTTAGACTGCCAGTGGAACAAGAATACTTTTCTTGGGACTTAATAAAACACAAATTGACTTAGCCTGCACAAATTGATTCTTGTAGTCGGACAAGTAAATTACATACTTAAGAATCAATTCATTTTACAGAGCTCCTTGTTAATAATCCTTAAATTAAATAATCTCTAATTTAAATTTAGCAGGCTCAGTCACAATTCTTGATGCCAAGTCACTAGTAAAAAGATCAATCAGTCAATTAAGAAATGCCTTCCATGAAGACTTGTGAAGCACTTACAAAAGAAAGTAAATTACATACTCCCTGCAGAGGTATGCTGGGCACTGCAAAGTCTTGTGCATGCAGATATAGCATAGCAATTTCACTGTAAATTCAGTTCAGAATAAAACTTAGTAATACTTGCAAACCAAAATATTTATGATATTAATGAAAATTACCATTACTTCAGAAGGAAAACTACATAAATACAAACCAAAATTCCATTAGATTATTTAAAATTGTCTACTGGCTGTTTCTTCACACTTGATGAGAAATTAGAGTCGAAAAGTTTTGCTCTTCCTTCTTGTGTTTTTTCCTACCATTCTCCCTCAAAATACACCCTCTTCTGTTTCCTAAAAAAACTTCTGCCTTTTTATTCAAAAATTCTCCACTTTTCAGTGAGATCCCTCTATGTCAATTTCTCATAAAATGTCTTCCTGACTATTAACCCATAAGTAGCTTACAAGTGTAGAACACTTTATGGATATGTTACTTTTAGACAAAACTCCATAGGTATAAAACCACTGGCCATAAAAAGCCAACAGGCACCTTTAAGATGTTGTATCTATTGAAGACTCCACCAGCATGTCCTCCATCTCTGTGCTCTCGGACAGTACTCTGCATCTGAGAATTGAGAATTTAAAGAGGATTACATTCTTTCAGAACACATTCAACACGTTTCCTTTGCACAAGTCAAATAATGAAAATAACTAATTGTGTATTAACACAAAAATAGTAAGAGAAATTTTTAGGTGACTGGTTGTTAAGTAATGCCAGATTTTGTGAATGCACAGGAAAGGTTTAATGATTAAAAAAACTAAAAAAAGCCACAACATCTTTTGACTGCTCCATGGTCTAGTTTTCGAAGTGGAGAAGATTGTCACTGATCTCTTTAAAACTGTGTTTATTCAGAATTTTGTCTTGTGTGATTACGGCACTTTGAAAGGAAGTGATGCAGAACTATGTATGACAAACAGGCAATCCATTGGTAGCACAGAATTTATGTTATATTGAAGAGGTTTGATATTAGTAGAGGTTTTAAAAATAGTACAAGCAATAATATAAGAAAGAAAAAAAAGTTACAGACATCATGAGCACAGATTATTAAGTGGTGCAGTCAAAGTCAGGAATCTGAAATATCCTTATGCAAGTTTTTCTTAAACTTAGTGATGTTTACTGCATTGTTAAATTGTCTAGCAATACCTCTTTATCTACTTCTTTAATAGCAATAGCAAAAATACTGAGAGACTATAAAGACTGACATTTACCTCTTCTTCTACTGACTGAAATTCCTTGTCTTCGGTGGAAAGGTCTATGAGAATTGTTCCGCTAGCAGAAGTGTTAAGAGTCAGGTATGGGTTAAGTCCTGTGAATGTAATAAAACACAGCACAATGTATATGAATGTCATAAAACACAGTTTCAGAAACTGTAATCATTTCCTCTGATCTGTGGACACTGATTGGTCCTTCTCTCAGCAAGGGTCATCATTTCAGATGCACTAACCCATTTGTCCACACTTAGCTCACTATACTAATACACTCAACAGGGGTAATACTTGTAAGTATTTGCTTATTTCAGAATTCATTTCAACTCTAGGCAGTGACACAGCAAGTAACCAGTACCTGTACAAAGTCCACAACTGCTGGTGGCAATGGCATAATGAATGGGAAGAGCAACTTGACTTGAAGCACTGATTTAGTAGGAGTATATTTGGTCATGCAGAAAGAACTGAAAAGAACTAAGTCTGTCAACCCAAAAGGCTTCAGTCTGGTAATAAAAGCTTAAAAGATACTAAATGTTTAAAGGAAACTTCTCTGTATTTCCAAATATGCAAAAAAATATTGGAATTTTCCATAGAATCCAATGTCAGTTTGCATTGGACAGCCTGCAATCACAGCTGATATGTAAAGGGAGTGTAATTACTGGATATAAGACTATGAAGACAGCGTGTTTCAAGTGTCTTTTCTTGCCATGGCCTTTCCAGACAACTAAGAGGTGACCAGAATTAAACACTGGGTCTGCCATGAGCTCTTTAAAAGGAATAATCTGGGGAAAGTGGAAATTACAGATTTAGGCACAGTACGAAGCCTCATGTAATCAGTGTGCAACTGGAATTGTTCTCAGGAGAAACAAAGTGGCAAGAATCAAAATAAAGCTCATCCACTATTAACCTCAAAACAATGGTTATACAGTGTTCAGGAAGAGATGCCAAAACACCTCTGAAAACAACTTGAGAAAATCGACAGTAATCTTCCCCACCCCAAAAACAAATCCTCAAAAAAGATCAAGAGTTGCTGAAATATTTTAAAGTACTTATGCCTGTGGTTACAAATAAAAATGTCTGACCTTTTATAGCAAGGTGGTGGGGTAAGAACAAGGGTGGGAGTGGTGAAGGATTTAGATATTTTATGTTCTCTCTATACAAAGACATATTAAAATATGTACAAATACACATATGTTCAAAAATACATCAGCTCTGCTTTAAGAAGAAAAGTATCTTGTTAGTGGCTACGTAAACTCAAACCAGACACGAGGCCAAAATCACACCTTAAAACTAACTTTTATCCAAATTACTCAATGAGTCTGTCCAGAAAAAGCTGACAATATGAGAAAATTATGCAGATTCATTTAAATACTTCATTATCAGGAGAAGAATTATCTTGGGGTTGGTTCATACTGTTTAAGGGGGCAAAAGGTAATTTAGAGCTTGGGACAGTGACTCATTACTACTGAGTGCAAATTTTAGAATGAAACTTCACAAATGGTGAAATAGGGAAGGGAAAAAATCCTACCAATTCTAATTTAGCTCATTTCTATGGAACACAGCAAAACAACAGTAAGTGACATTTCAATGAATCAAAGAAGAAAAAAAGAAAAAAAAATTTGGAGGGTTTTTTATTTGGCTTCTATTCAGCCGTAGTTAAATGAAGCATACTGAATTATGATGAATTCAGGACTGCTGGGACTGTGTTGGTATCAACAGTCCTGCACAAATAGAGACTTCAGCAGTAATTTCAATGTAAATTAAAGGTGTTGAACAAAGCAATTATGTCAATTTTGGTTCACTGAAAGCATACCAACTCTGTTTTTGAAGAAAAGTATAAGAATTTCAGCTGGCTTTCTGAGTGAGCAGACAGCATTATGCGGCAGGACCCAACAAACAGGGTACATAACAAGCCTGAACTCGTCAACAGAATGTGCTTTGCTCTTCAGAATGCTTTGATGAAGATAAATACTCCCCATCTCAAGGAGCTTTTCCTCTAAATCAACATTTCACCTAAGTAAACATCATAGAGTGACTACTCTATGAGAGAAAAAAATATAAATCAGAGAACCAGAAGGCAAGATTCACTGTAATTCACAGCATAAATAAAATTACTCAAGTTTCAAGTCAGAAGACATTCTTACCATTTGAAGTGCCATTTTCTAGGTCAGGTTTTATTACCAATTCTTTTAAATGAAAATACAATTTGGAATAACATAAGTAATTTATAAAAATTGATTATGCAGAGGCAGTATTATGTGATAATTTAAAACAAGCATATACCTTGCTGTCCAGAAATAAGTCTTTCAACTCCTTTGATGATTTTATGCCTATGGCCATAAGCATTAATGCCAATTTCCTTCAATTCTTTGTGTCCCATTTCAACCAATACGTCCAGTGTTATCTATAATGAAAGCAAGACCATGTTTTTTGTACTAGAACAACTGCCAATCACAGTGAAAAATATACCTCACAATAGCTGTGAGAAAAAGCAAGTGTGAAAAGAACAGGAACACTAGAGGCTTCAGTGTATTATTTCCATATTTTACTTTTACTCAATTGCTTTCTTGTAACTTTTTGTCTTAAACAAACATGATACAAACCACAAATTACAACTTGCATTGCTTGCAAGGACCATGTTTCTCACCAAAAAAATGTTCCTCTAGATGTATTTAAACAAACACTAAAATTACTAATTAACACAGACTACTTATTTCCCCTACCATTTATATGACTGAAACACTGTTACAACTGTTACACTGATATAAACATCACTGCTCCATCTGCTAATATATACACAAATATTTTAATATAAATTTATTTTATATATCAATGAAAAATCCAGTTTTATAGTCCTTTCCTTCATTCCAGTCAATTTGACAGTCACTCACCTAAAATCTGTCTTATTATACTAACCAGTCACTATTTATTCCATTGACTTCTAGCCCAGAGTATATGGAAATAAATATAACCCTTACCTGTTCTCTCTCAAATATGTCAATTAGATGTTCAAGGCCAAGGTTCCTCACAAACTGATTAATGCTAAAATCGACACCTGAAACTGGATAAGAAGAAAAACTCACAATGTACATTTATACCTGCATTGTAAAATAAGGCATACACATCTCCCCCTGTCTACAGCAACAATGAGAGACAAATTCCTGTTTTGCAGATGGTGGATTAGATATCTGTAAGAATAAATTACTTAATCTGCTCTTCTTTCTCCCTAAGAGCAGTTTTTGTGCTTCCACAGAATAAGCCAATCAACTCCAGAAATGCAAATTACTACAGAAAATATACTGACAAATAAAATGTCATAAAATAAACCTTTTTAAGATACCCAATCTAAGAACAGACACTTAAAAATTAGATAAAATTTACAGTAAAATACTGGTTGGTATGCAGCCAAATTACATTTGATTTCTCTTTTAAAACAAAATTCACCATATTGGTTCTGTTCAGCGAAAAAACCCCACATTTTAAAGGCTCTGGAAGGGAAAAGAGTAAAATCTTATACTACATGACTTTCAAGCTTTTGTTTCTCATTAATGACATCATAAGGAATCTAAATATTGTGTATGCCATAATGTATGGGAAGCTTCACACCTTTGTGTTCTTTTTACAATTTGTTAAGCAACGTTATTCACTCCTGAGAAAGCCTCACCTTCTTTTTTCTCCAGCACAGTAGCTCCCTCTGCACAGTTTGTACCAACAACAGAGGGAAGTTCAGAAAAACTACCAGACAAGTTGTCAAGACTACTTGCAGCAGACAGACTGGATGGACTGGATGGAACAGAAGAGAGGGAGTCGGCTGCAGAGCCTGTAGTCTGAGACACACTTATAACCTGAGGTTTGTAGCAAGTCGGTAAGGCAGAAGGAGGCATTGCTGCTGTCAGTAATGCACTGACATCATCGGCCTAAAGAGCACAAAACAACTCATTAGAACAGAGGAACACTTTGGCACAATGGTTTTTTCCTAGAATGCACTATATTATATCAGATTTCTTAAGTACACTGCAAACTAATATTGGGAAAACATGCATTTTACAATTCAGCTTACAAATGGCCTTTTCTGTCAACAGCATAAATGAAACTGGAAAATGTTTATTTATAAAGGCTGTAAAGACTATAGTATTTCTAAAAAAATTTAGGGCCAGTTAAACAGAATCACTTTTCTACAAAAAAAGAACAGAAACTTCTACTGGCAACAGAATTTATGAAACAAAACAGTTACTCTCAATGTAGTTTTGGATTACATCATAATACTTAGAAAAAACACTCCTAAAAACTTAACAGACAGATAAGTTTCTCAAATTTATGCCACTACAAGGTTTGCTTATATTTTATTGTCACAATTTTTGTATTAGTCAAACTATAAGCACTGAATTCAAAGCATCACATTACAAGAATTAACTCATTTTGTTAGTGTTTTGAGGTTTCCCCCCCAAACTCCATATTGAAACAAGATCCCTGAAGCAAGAAATTACTTAAAGATGATTTATAAAGCTCTATTGACTTCCTTTGCCAGACACATACAAATGCCACAGAAACCACAGTATTTTGAATTTTGCAGAAGTGGATGTGTTACTGTTTTTTTAAAGGACAGTTTTAAATGAGGTGTCACACACAGATAAGTATAGATTTTCCAAGTGGAGCCCCATCACTTACAGTGACCAGGTCCAATGGTGTTTGTCCTTCTTGGTTTTTCAGAGTAGGATCAGCCCCATGTGCCAGTAATAAGGCACAAAGCTGAGTCCTTCCTTTCTGAGCTGCTTCATGAAGTGGTGTGAAAGCCCATTTGTCTGTGGCATTCACACATGCATTATACTTTATGAGTAAAGCTGCTACATCAACATGCTGGAAAAGTAAAAACACCTGTTAAATTCCAAGGTACCACAGTGTACTAAAATAATTCAGGATTACTACTGCTATTTCTCTGTAATCACAGTAATTCTCCATCTTCTTAGAATGCATTTAATTATGATTTTAAAAAGTACTAAAGCAAGGTGTTTTCTTGCTAACCTATGACATATCAGCAAAAAGTTAAATAAGATTTGTTCTCTTGTGAAAAAAGGACAGTATAATACAAAATTCCAAATCCAGAGGAATCTGAAGGAAAAAAAGCCTGAATATAGAATTTGAAATTCCAGTTTGGAAAGTTCACCTGTTTTGGTTAAAGACTTGATTCAAGGACAGAGATTCAGGAAGTTCACAAAAACAACTGCTGTCTCAACAGCAGTCATTTCAGTGAAAGTGAGATCTTCCTGATAAAATTTGACTGGCACAAGTAAGGAAAGGCATTTTACAGAACACCTTTCAGCCTATGGCTTTTTAGGTGTTCATGATCACAAAACTCCATTCGTGATTTTCATTACCTGTAACATAAGCTTGTGATCTAATTATTCATTCTGTATCTTACAAATAAGATTACATTGTAACTCAACAGCAAAAGTAATTCTATCAATCAAGTGTACCTTTTTTTTTAAAACATAAATAAAGTCTCAGGAAGTTTGAGACATTTACCCCATAAGATGCTGCATTGTGCAGAGGAATCAAGCCTCCTTTATCCTGTGCATTCACATCTGCTCCATGCTGCAACAGGTATTCTGCAACCTCCAAATTATTGTAACCAGCTGGAATTGCAGAAGAACAGAATAAACTGAATTAAAACACCACCCCAAACAGGCTGTGGAGAAGCAGTAATTCACTTAAATTACCAATTCAATTAAATTACCAATCCCAGTTAAGACAGTGTAATATCTATTACAAAGGACAGCACTATTTGGTTTTAAAACTTATCAATAAACAAGAAAAGATCCTCTCCGGCTAGACAAAACAGGAAAATAAACAGTTTGAAAAGCAATATGGCAAAGATACTAACTTTTCAAAAGAAAAAGTACTGAATCCTCCAGTTTGAGGCTACACTCTGAGCTTGTGTAAACATAGAAAGTTCAGCCACAGTAGTTAGTAACTGATCAAACTAGCTAATTAGAACACTGACCTGCTAAATGTAGTGGTGTTGAATGCCGTCCTTGCGTGTCCCGACAGTTGACATTGTCAGGTGAACAAAGCTTTTTCACTCGGGCCAAACAGCCTTTCTTTGCAGCATCTAGGAGAGCTGCATCTCCTCTAAGTAAGTCTTGAATATCAGTATCACCATCTTTAACAAGGTCTAGTGGAGTATTGCCATCCCTGTTTTTCTTTGTAGGGTCAGCTCCATGCTGTGCACACCAAAAACAGGTGGTAAGTATGTCAGTAAAATAAACATGCTGCATCTTATGCATCTAATGCCTTGTTGAGCAAATATTCTGATACATATTATGGTTTCCTGCAGAGAGTATTCCATTTACTGTGTGAGAAAGAACAACACAGATACTAACAGTATCCCTTTTACTGAAAGCATTAAACTACAATAACTTAGAAACCAGAAATCAATTTCTCAAAGAAGTCCATTTACTTTTCAAAGTGAACAAGAAAGAAAAGTTAGTTCCCTCCAGCATATGTAATACCTGTAACAGGAGTTTGCAAATCTCATATTTTCCTTTTGCTGCAGCTTCATGCAAGGGAGTGAATTTCCACAAATCAGCAACATTGACAACTGCACCATGTTTAACCAACAGTTCTGCAACTTCATAATGACCGTATGAGCAGGCATTATGTAAAGGGACAAGTCCTCTGAAAACAATTAAAAGAAGAAAAAAACTCTTTAAAAATAGGGTATTTTTTCAACAAGTGATATAAACTTAAAACACAATGCATCTTTGACCATAACAAAACCTTCCCCCCGCAACAGTCTAATATAGTAGGAATACCTATTGCAGTAAAAACTTAATCAGCAGGGCACTAAAGAGAAGTAAAACCACAGGGCCAGAGAAACTCTTAATGCTCTGAAGTGCTGCAAAATGCTTTTGGATAATCCTAACATCTTCATTTTAACAGAAGTTTCCATGAAGATAAAAATTCTGAAGAAAAACGGGATGTTTATCAGCTAACAATATTCAAAAGCTGCGAGAAATGACCAATTACAATTGCCAAGAAAAAACATATTGAAGCATTTACCCCTTATCTTTTGCATGTACATCAGCTCCATGCTGAAGAAGATATTCCACAACAGACACTCTGTTATATCCAGCTGCAAAATGAAGCGGTGTAGACTGACGTCCTTCAATATCTCTGCAGTTCACACTCTGGACTGTACACAGCTTCTGTGAATTTCCCCAAACAAAATATATGTCACTACATAGTGCTGACACCTCTAGTTTAGTCATAGAATATTGTTACGCACATCTCATTTAGCATAACTGTTCTCAAGAAAAAATTATTTTTACAGTCTTTACTTTTTAGAAATTGTGTCCTAAGAAAAAAATCCACCTGCTCCCAAATCCACACCTCTGAACTAATGCTTTTTATGTAAGGCAAACATCTGGAGGTGATGAATATTGTACTCTGTGATCTGTAATAATGGTGTAATACAACGGTTTTAGGACAGATAATATTTCTAAAGCAGGCAGTGAAGGGCTGTTTGATTGCTTTCTTTGAGAAATTATACACTGGCACATAATTCTGTGCTACTTTGGCTGGGGTGGAGTTAGTTTTTTTTCCCAGTGGCTGGTATAGGGCTGTGTTTCGGATTTGTGCTGCACACAGGGCTGATAATTCAGAGATGCTGTTGCCATTGCTGAGCAGAGTTCACACAGAGCCAAGGCCTTTCTGTGCTGCCACACTGCTGAGGAGGCTGGGGAGAGTCACAGCCAGGACAGGTGACCCCAACTGACCAAAGGGACATTCCAGAGCAGAGAGCATCCTGCTCAGTACATGAAGTGGGGGATGTTTGTAGTTATGGAGTTTATGTTCCCAAGTCACTGTTATCTGAGAAGGGGCCCTGCTCTCCTGGGAATAGCTGAACACCTGCCTGCCCATGGGAAGTAGTGAAGTAATTCCTTGTTCTGCTTTGCTTGTGTATGTGGCTTTTGTTTTCTATACTAGTAAACTGCCTTTATCACAACCCACAAGTTTTCCAGCTTTTATCCTTCCGATTCTCTCCTGATCCTGCTAGGGGAAAACTGACCAAGCAGCTGTGTGGGGCTTGGTTGCTGGCTGAGGTTAAACCATGACAAATTCCCTCTAATCTGTAAGGAGAGGTTTAAGCTTACTTTTACAGTATCCACATCTCCAGCCTTTGCAGCCTCCAGCAATTGTCGATCTGCATCAGAATTACCTAATGGGATACCTTCTGCAAAATAAATGAGATTATGTCACAGGTAAGTGTAAGGAGTTGAAGAAATTTGTTAAGACAGGAAATAATTTCAGTTTTTTAAAAGGGAAATCCTTGAAATAAGATCAATCAACTACTGACAATTTCTGTTTCTGTTTACTATCTATGACTATAGCTGATAGAGCAAATACTGTTTGGGAAGTTGACTTCAGCAATGTGCTTCCTGTATGTTTTGAAATGTTGCGGAACCAACAAAGCGTTCTCATTCCAGTTTCAGAATAAGACCAGATCAAGTTTATGTATGTATTATAATGTATAAACCTCTCTCTTGAAAATCCATGTACACTGTTGCTTCCACGCACAAATTCAAAGCAAGCATTTTTGCTTTAGAAACTAATTTTCTATTTTCAAGGTTCCCCCCATCTTACGTCAGGATTTTAATAAAATTATTCCAGGTAGCTATATCCCAGAATCTTCATCTCTAATGATCTAGACAGTAAATGATATTATTAAGTAGAGAGTAAAACATTACTTAGTACTGTCTTTTGCAGAACATATTTTTTTGTTGACTAGTCTTTATTATTATTTGACAGCACTTGAACAGCAAGTAAAATGAAGCACACAGTGGATGTTGAGTAACTCAGCATACCTTGCAGCAGCTGTTGCACACTTTCAGTCCCCATTTGTAAGGCTGTAAAGCCCTGCAGAGACACAATGGAAGGATCACATCCAGAACTCAGCAGCAACCTGCACGTCTGAAGATGACCACAATGTGCTGCTCTGTGCAGAGAGGTCTGGCCAAGATTATCTAATGCATTAACCTAAAAATAACACACAAGAAATACCACTATGAAGTTAATATTAAATACGTTTCCATTGCTGACTGGGAACATCTCACAAGTAGTATCGTTACTTTAATAAAAAGAAGATATTTAGTATATTTCCAATGGTGGTGAGATTTCAAACAAAAACAGTTCATAAAGTAGCCCTCTTTTAGAGGCATGGGAATAATCCAGTGCATTTTTACCACAAACAAGAGTAATTCACTATTTTGCTCCTCGCAGTACAGATCTTCAGTGCTAACATGTAGAACAGCTTTTACCTCACACTGGCTTATTGTGGTATCTCAGACAGGACTTCCTATGTGTTGGCTCAAAGTGTATTCAACAATTTAAAGCTCTGCACTCAAACCTTACTTTTTTATTCCCTATTCCTCCTCTGGTTTTGGAAACTAGCAGTCAGGCTATAATCAAATTTCCATGAGAGACATTCAACTCCCCATCCTGGAGGGTTCAACCACTACAGAGAGTCCCTCCTCTCCACATTTTCTTTCTGTGGAAGTTTGAACTACTCACTGTGTTATGACTTAATATTTTGCCTTAATTTTATTTTTTACTGCATACACCATGTAAAGTCTTTCACACACTTCAGTTTAACTTCTTGCTGTCCATATACACCTCCCACCTTTTTTCCTTATGGATTTAATTATTTCTGCTGGACAAGTAAGACACTGGAAGTTTTCTGTTCACAGAGAGAACAGTATCTGCATTTCTTAAAAACAGGACCAAACCATTGATGATTCTATAATGTATATGGCTGTATGGATGGAGTGATGGTCTGTAGCTGTAGTGAATAAATCTAGAACCTTCCAAAATGAATTATTTTACAAAAACTGTTTATTCCTGTGGTATGAAAACCTGCACACTACATGAATGTCTACAAAAGTATGATACTCATACCTTAGCTTCATGCTTCACAACTACTTCAACAACATCATTATGAGCCTTTTCTGATGCCACATGCAGAGGAGTTAAGAAGCTTAAAAAAAAAAAAACAAATAAAAGGAATCATTCAAAATGTATTTTTCAAAATCTTCTAAACAAACAGTTAGGAGGATTCATTTGTAACTACTCACTCTTTTGTTTTTTCATTGATATTGGCTCCCTTTCTCAGTAGCAATTCACATACTTGTTTCCTCTTAGGATATGGAGATGCAGCAGCACAGTGCTGTAAACATTAAAAAGTCTACAATTAACAACCAGCTAGCAATATCAGGTTTTACTACTTGCTGAATCAGCTGGCAGTTAAGAGTTGCCATACAAAGACAACAGAAAAAAAAACTAACCCAAAACATGCTCATTAATTTGGCAGATTCCATACGGGCTTTTGGATTTACTCTGGTATTTTCAAGAACTCCCCTTTCTAATAACTGTTGGAAACCATCACATAAAGCTAACATACATAGCTTGCTGTTGCTTAAAATGAGACTGTTCTACAAAACCCACACATTTAGACAATCTAAACAAAATAATAATTACTGAATAAATAATTTATGTTAATCTTGACATTAACTTTAAGAATGAAATATTAATCTGTGTTATTTGCTTAAGTAGACACCAGATATTCCAGATTGGTCTGAATTACAAAATTTGACACTGCAATATTTATTGCTAAACTATTACCTTAGGCTTAGGTTAGACACAATATATACAAAACCACTAACAAGTCCTGAGATATTACCAGTGCTGTCTCATGTGTCTGAGGATGCTTGAAGTTCACTGTTTCCAAAGAAAGATGTTTCTTTATACGAGCTACATCTGATTCTCTTGCAGCCTGTAGCAGTGAGTGACCTTTGAATTCATCTTTAAAAATAAAAAGATGAATAGCAGAGGTTTAACTTCTTGACTCAAGAAGGATCAAGACAATTGCTTCTCTCAGTTTAAAAAAATATATTCATTTTATTCAGCAGACCATGGAGCAGACATTTCCAAGTCTGACTCAAGCTATTACATCACTTGACAGAACTTTTGTAGTTAAGTCAAAACACTACACAAATTTTGCTTTGTTTGTAAACCAAAGCCAGACACATCCAAACTGGCTGCACCAGATCTGTTTCACTCACCACTACGTAGGTTCTACTGTTCACATAGGTACTAAGTCAAGCATATAAAAATCTCTACTTCTGACCTAGTTTTGGAAAATCATTTCTAGATGCTAGCATGAAGTCTAGTGCAGTATTTACTGACAACTTTTGTAAATATCACTCAAGGACAGAATATGAGGTCACTCTTTTCAATTAAGTCTGCTGGACAAAAATCCATGTCCTTCATCAAATTCTTTAAATTTCCAGTGACTATGGCACACACAAACATATTTAGCAATATAAGCAGTTATTTTTTCTTTTCTTTAAACAAGAAACTGTGGAATAAAAAAATAATATTTCAACAATCTTGATGTAATGATGGGAACAAGTATGGGAAATGAAAGTGTATTGGCAAGGTCATCAGAGAAAGCATTTAATAGGGGAAAAGCTACACAACCCATCACAACCACTTGACTATAAAATTGACAGTAAAATTATTTTAAATGCCTACATTCAGAAAATATAGCAGTTTCAAATTATAAACAGTGAAATATACTGCAACACTGCACAATTACTTTTAAAGTGTAAGCATTTTACAAATCTGGTTTCTGGCAGGTCACTGTCTAGGGAATCTAATTACACATTACAGGCTGTAATTGTAGAACTGATCCCACTTCATACTCACATGCTAATCGTTCTTTTAATTGGGGCGTTGGAGCCAAATCAATGGTGCTTTTGTTGTGACAGTTCAACAGTGTTGGGTCAGCACCATAACTTAACAAAAGAGAACATACTTCCACCCTGTTCTTAGAAGCTGCTTCATGCAGAGGGGTGAATTGCCAGAGATCCATTGCATTCACACATGCTCCATGCTTGAAAGGGAAAGGGGTAAAAAAAGATGCAGTCAAAACCAGGACGTTAGAAAAAGACTATGTTATTAGTTTCAATACAGTAGACAGTTAAAATAATAATTAATGCTTATATGCAAACTGTTTCCAAGACATTAATTTTCAATCTAACACAACATTTCAGTACATTGTGGTTTTTAATCACCTGGTGTTCCACAGGTACACTCAAAGAAGCCAAAGGCTAGCTAGTCTTTTCAGAAAGGAAAGGAGCTCTGCTACAGGTCAAATCAGAGAAAGCTAAATATTCATTCTCCAAATCACCTGTGAACAAGCTCTGGTTCTCTGCAGCTCTAGAAAATGTCTAGAGTGACCAGCTGCACTAAGATAAATACATGTTCTGTGAATAACCCCCAAGATATGAGTGCCACATTATCTAAAATTAACTCAAAGTTAATTTTAATTCAAAACATTTAAGTACAAGATTCCACAAGTAACACTCCTGGATGAGTAATGTATGCATAATTCTTGTCCAGTAACATTTTGATTGCATTCCAAGTTCAGTCTGTAAGCAAGTACATGTTCTTTCCCACTGTTTCTCTTAAAGCTGTATGGCTTTGCAGAAAGCAATTCAGAATTCTCTGGAACAGAAATCCAGTATGGAGTACAATTCTACCTAAATCATTAAGACACACAGTAGTGTATAGGCAAAAGTTCAGTTGTGGGGTTGTGTCTACTACCATCATTGCAAAAACTCACTTTACAACTGGCCCCTGAAGTAAAAAAAAAGTCTTGACTTTATACCTACTACAATGAAAGCCTATTTCAATAGGTTTTTTAAATTAATTTTTTGCTAAACAAATAGAAAGATACATGGGATTAGTTGGGGGCCGAAACACACAGAACAGAACAAGAGCTATTCCCTGAGCAGCCCAATGTCTGGAGTTAGACAACATTCAGTTGTTACAATGATCTTGATTTGCAGTGGCAGCTGAGAAAATGCACAGCTCAAAACTCCTTTGGTGGAGTACACATATTATGTTGCAACCAACTAGTTTAATGTGCATCATACTTATCTTCACGACTAACGTAACCCAGATAAACCACTTTGGTTCCAAGAGTTCTCTTTTGTTAGGAAAACTGACAAGTTTCTCTTTATTTGGGGTGAAGGCTACAATTCTAGGCCCAAACTAATGTTGTAAAGTTAATTTCCTCAAAAGACTGACTGTTCTTTAATTTAAAAACATTTACATCTTTAATAGTATTCTTTTTAAACACTTGTTATTGCTTTATCTTCTAAAGTATTCCTCTACTTTCAAACTCAAAATATCAATATAGGGGTTTGTTTGGTGCTTTTTTTTTTTTTGGTGAGTGTAGAAAGATTGAGATAAACAGTACTTACTTGGTGGTATGAAAATATTCAACTTTGGAGCAGAGACAGTTAAAAACAGAAAGCACATTTATAAAGAAAAAGCTTCTTTGCAAGCAGAAGATTCTGTAGCTCCAGCTTAATAATCACTAACATGTAGAGCAAAAGCAATTTATCATTCTTTAAGTTTTGTAAATCTACATACAAAATAAAAAAATATGTGACTTGTATTAGTCTATTATAAACTGCTCTTATTTATTAATATGCATTTTCATCTCTTCAAAGACCAACCTTTACTAGAAGCTCTGTTACTTCGTAATGACCATAGGAACAGGCATTGTGAAGTGGCACCAGATCTCTACATAGTAGAAAAAGGAGAAGGATGAATATTTTAGTACACATATGTTAATTTTAAATGCATCTAACACATTGCAACTGGTACTATGCTTTACATTGAACATTTTACAAAAATAATATGACACAAGTTCAAATGAAACTATGGGGAAATAAACTGAAGAAGAAACCAGAAAATCCCATCGGCACTTATCAGAACAGTGAACATCTAAAATAATCAGAAGATGAGAAGTGAATTGCAGATGAAATGGTTCCACTCAGAATTGGAACTCTAAGCAGGAAGAACTATCTGCAGGGGATGTTCAGGAGTGACCCTAATTATAACCCTTTTCACAAAAACAATGCTGTAATATCTTTCCTGTGAAAACTAATCAACTTGCATTTTTGTCATAACAGAAAGGTTAAAGGTGAAAAAACAGTCTCAAGTTGGAAATTCTTTGTGGTTAAAACAGTATGACTGCTCTTTACTTCACCTCAATTTCTAACAAATCCTGTTTATTCTGAACAAAGGGAAAAAGGAACCTACCCTTTATCCTTAGCGTGTACATCAGCTCCGTGCTGCAGCAAGAGCTGAACTATTTTTACACGGTTATATCCAGCTGCTAAATGCAATGGAGTAGACTGAAACAACAGAATGTGGAATAAATCAGTAACACAAAATCAAGATTAATTTTATATTTCTTTTTTCACAACTTGTTAACAGTATGAAATGCTGAAGTCCTTAAAGACTTACAAGTTTAAAAAAAATCTCAGAATGCTTGAATCAGACATATGATGACTATGTTCACTGTTCACTGACTACTCTTGAAGTCAACATTAACACAAATCCCAAATTTACTCTATCACTAATACCAAGGCCATTTTCGTTTCTTTAGCCTACCATAGCTAAAAATACTTTGCTGGCACAAACAATGTCCTTGTGAAAGGGGAAGTAGGAAGACCATTAGCAACAATGATAGTTAAAATATGAAGAAGTCTCTCTGCCAATCAGTGAAGCAAGTTTATAATTATCAAGAGAGATTGTTATCCACATTTGTGAGTGAAGTGAGTGAGTGGGGTGTGGGGGAAATTTCATCTCTTCTAAACTCTCACTCTCCACAGAGAAGACAGATAACTGCTCTATGATCTTGTCTAGCAATTTCACTCAAACATCAGCAGTACTAAAGGAACAGCTACAAATTAGTGAGGAGAAATCTTATCCTCTGCATTTACAAACCTAACCACTGAACCAGATTTCTACAGTTCCTTGATGGTAAGCCTCATAAGCAGATGAGAAAAGAGAGATACATCAGTGTTTTGGAGATTCCGGTATCTTACTACAAAGCCTCACAGAGGGAAAGCAACTAGATCAGAACTTGGGTCAATGACACAAAATACTTAATAAGGATGCCAAAAAGTGATATTCAATAATCTGATCCTTCTGCAGGCTAGGGGCTAAACCCAGAAGATTCAGGATTTTTCAGAATGGAGAATTTGAACATTTTTATGTATTTCTTTACCATTACTTACAGCAATGAACAGCTTGCTCCTGAAACAGGAGCATTAACTTGCCTAAGGGTGCATGTCAAAATGTCTGTGTGTTTCTCCCTGATAGGGGAAAAAAATCTGTGAAAAGGCCTCACTTCTTTTTCACTGCAGAAGTTTCAATCAAAAACATGTTTGTTTATCGCTCCTATATAGAATTACTTGCATAGTCCTTTTAAGATTAAAAAACAAACAAAAAACATCAGCTGCTAGAGAGGTGGAATCTTATTTTCCCACATACAGTGAAGAAAATAGATTTTATGTTTAACATTTTTAAAATCTGCTCAAACAATAGCTGGATCATGTAAGAGATAACTACTTTGAAATCAGGTTTTAAACAGAAATACCTTTCTGCCATCACTTGCATGACAGTTAACATTTAATGGTGTAAGAAGAGACATCATCTTCTCCTCATTTCCACTCCTGAAAAAACAAGATATCAAATGAGCAGAAATAATCTTATACCAACTTTTAGTAGCTTGCTCTGGTTGGATATTTTTTACTGTGATAACGTTTAACACATCTGAAGCAATAAATTTCCCTCTGTATTGCCAGCATTAAAGGGAAAACAAAAATGCATTTATGCAACTACTTTCATAGCTTCATTCACAGAAAACAGCCAAAGATTAGCACCTAGATGGAATGCAAATTCCAAAGACTATATACTTATATATTAATTACATAAAATTCTGCAAATATAACTAAATCCAGTTATTTTCCAAACACACATACCTGGCACTTTCTAAAAGTTCATCTTTCTTGTATTCACCTAGAAGACAAAAGGGCATTCTTTAGCTGTCAAAATAATATATGTGAAGTTCACTACTTATCCTCCTCTTCTAAAATTTTAGAGAACATAAATTCTAGAAGTACTTAAAATATTCTTTTCAGTTGTTAAAGGGATATTTTAAAAAAGAGGAAGGGTGAGTTTTCAGACAGGCAGGTATTCACAGGACAAAGGGAAATGTGTTTAAACCAAAAGAGGAGAGATTTAGACTAAATGTTGAGAGGAAATTCTTTACTCAGAGAGTAGTGAGGCAGAGGAACAGGCTGCCCAGAGAAGTTGTGGATTCCCTGCCTCTGGATTTTTTTTAAGGCCCATGCCTTAAAATATGGCCTGCTCATTTTTATGGCCATGTTGGATAGGGTCTGAATAACCTGGTCTAGTCAATGCCCCTGCCCATGACAGGGGCTTGGAACAACATGATCTTTAAGGTCCTTTTCAACCTAAACCATTCTATGATTCTAAAAATTTGACAATTCATCATTGAACTAGCATGAAAAACTATCCAGAACATACCATGACTGAGATGATGAAAGTCATAAGGGAATTAGTTCTATTTAGAAATATAAACCAGAGACATGTTAAAGTAGTATCAGAAAGACAAACCCTAAACTACTGTGACACATCAGTTCAATTTTTACTAGTCATAAAGAAATCTAAAGATAATCACTTACCAGTCAGCACTGCTTTTGCAGAAGGGTCTGCTAAATCCAAAGCTGTTCTTCCATCTGTGTTCCGGATGGTTGGTTCAGCACCGTGCTGCAACAGTACTACAAAAATGCCAAAGCCTTCTATGAGAAAACAATTCTACTAGACAAGGTTTATGAAACATATCATCACTGTAATCTGCAAGCAACAAAAGAAACATCCTAACTTCCTTTTTCAGATTTTTAATATCAGTATTCTGCAGTGTCATCTGTGACCAGAGTATCTGGTGAAACATGTCTATAAAAAGCAGATCAGAAAGAACCACAGCCTGACAAGAGCCAATCCCAGCTGACCCACCACAAACACTCAGCAGCTATTTTCCATCAGCTCCAGAGCATGCTGCCCCAAACCCTGTGCTGTACTAACCTGCAGACAGCAGTGGCAGGCTGTGCATGTTGCACTCATATTCAGGCCAGACAGGCAGTGTTACCTGTACAGCACTCTAGAGCTCTACAGCTCTCTTAAAGTAAATTGCAGCAAACCATACAATCAAGATTACATGCCTCATTTTCTACCTCTTCTTTAAAGAGCTCCTCTCAAGAACTGTGTAGGTAAAACAGGTAGTCAATATAATTGAAGCTTTCCCATCCTTAACTAATTTAACACGGCTGCTACACATAAGACAGAATGAATCCATTATTAAGATCACTTTTTTTCTTTCCACTGCACTGTACAGGCAGTATAAGAGTTTAGACTGAAATAGAATTTAGCTCCACCATGTCACTTTAAAGCACTTTCCCCCTTGATGTCAGTGTCAACCTTTATAGGTAGACAATCATACAAAACAGGTCCAAAAAATTGCATCTTGTAACAGTGACATATGAATTGAAGTTCATAAAAGTTGTTTACTTTTAACCCTTGTATCAGCCATAACTCCATAAAGTAAAAATGGTCTTTAAAGGGTTCTTGATTTTTCATAGTGAAAACAAGTGAGTCAGTCACAGGAAGAGTGGGAGAAAATTACCAATGCAGACATCTGTCTTTCCCTTAATGGCAGCTTCATGAAGGGGAGTGTAATTCCAATTATCTCGAGCATTAGGATCTGCACCGTGCCGCAAGAGCAGATTGACAACTTCAGCATGGCCAAAAGAGCAAGCGTTGTGAAGAGGAATAAGGCCGCCATCATCTCTTGCGTGGACATTGGCACCACTTTGAAGTAAATATTCAACTACATCCTTCCGACCAAAACCTGGAAAAGGGAGAAAAGGCTTCAGAGTGGGGTAAGAGAAATTCCTGCCTCAAACAGGCAGATTAAACCAAAAAACCCCAATAACAGTAGCCACTCCTAAAGACAATCACAAGTGGCATGGTTTACCACAGAAGCATTTACACATTAAGGATGTTTTTGAAACTCTTAAAAACTAGATTAATCTCAGTAAAAAATAATATTAAGGATGACAGAAGTAATTAGCATCTTGATAGGGTTCCCTCAAATTTCTGCTGTATCTTGCATGCTTATATAATGGTAAACGAACAAGAACATTAAACAGTATCTATGTTTGCTCTAATATCTCCACAAGGCCAGAACACTTTAGGATTTCTGCTTGTAGCCATTATACTCATCTGGTTTTGTTCCAAAGACCACCTCAAAGGTTCCATGAATGTCTCTGTGGGTCTTAGCAATTATTAGGGCAGATGAGAGTCGCATTTTAGCTGCTATGTATCAGTCTTCTGCCAAGTACCTTCTGTGAAATAACTCATGTGTGCAGGATTTCTAAATTTCTCTAAATATCTGAGTTACAAACTCTTTTCCCGAACAGATCAAGATCTGGATGAAGTCTTGATTTCCCCTCAGAGGGAATAACCATGAAGTTGCCAACACCATTGATATCTAGATTGCAGTAAATTTAAACTTTGCTACAGATCACCCATAGAATGTCCATGGCAGGTTTAAGTCCTTGCAACCATAACCCAGAAATGATGTATATTCCTGGTATCAACACAGCACCTAAGTGACAAAAGCATACAAGTGCCAGTATTTCAGCTACAAGGGAACTTTCAGTCTTAGGTTAGATGTGAGTGAAGCTTTCCATAGCATGTTGCTTACTAAACCTGACTTCAGTTAAACCCTCTTCTGGAGCAAGAAGCACTTTCACCCTCTGGAGCTCCCAAAAAACCCACTGCCATTATTAAGCAATTTCTGGATCCCACTTGCCAAGAGAAGATCTTGTAGACAAGCTGTATGTGTCAGAGAAAGAGGCCTGGACAAGTATTCAGTTAAATTCAGTTAAATTCTCACTTTATTCTTCTTCCCTCAAATGTCTGGTAAGGAACCACATTCACCATAGATTCGTCATTATTGTAACAATTGTTTTATGTCAAACTTTTGAATTACAGGATGGACTTCAAGGTATTTTTCATTAACAGTCACAAGGCTATACTGGTGATGTGCTTCTTCAAATTACAATACTGGTGATGTGTTTCTTTAAAATACAATACTAACAATACAAATCTTAGCTAACTAGCACCTTGCCTAAGATGGAACCACAGATCCTAGAGAAAATCCACTTTTGAGTCTCACCATGACACATACCCACCTTGCCTGTCCTAACAGAGACCAGGAGCTCAGCATACCTGGGATGAGAACTGGATCAGATACATGGTCCATGCAAAACCAATTTATCTGCACAGGCACAGTAAATCATATTCACTGCACATGTATGCATATTTCTGCTGCCAAAAAAGGAATTAGTAGCTATACCTATGCCACCTTATTGTCTATACTACATTATATGCATCATGTTTCTCATTCTTAACTATGTCCAGCTATTCTAAATATTATAAATACTATTATTTCTCTTAAATGTGTCCCAATACTCTTCTTGCTTCTTCAAGCTTTCAAGAAAATATACTCAAAACATACTAAATTATCTTGAGAAACTACTCAAAAGAGACCTTCACATGTGCCAGAGTCCTGCAAACACATAATCAACACTGTTATTTGATTACACGCTTGGTATTTTCTCCGAGTACCAAGAAATGTTCTCCAGCACTGCTGCAATTATGTTAGAAAAGACTCTGATCAAACTCTTTGTCCAGAAGTTACATATCTGGTAGCTAAACTACTCATTCTTGTACAGAAGGCATTCCTACTTCTCAAAGTATTGCTGCAAAGCAAGGTTTGTACAGGTAAAATACCTCAGTGGGAATCAACATCACAACTGAAAATCCACTGCATGTAAACCTTATTATAGGCATAGAGAATTCCCTTGGATCCCTCTATTTAATACAGAGGTTCAATCACATACAATTCATGAGCAACCCACAGCTTCTCTCTCAGCAAAGCCTGCATCTACTCTGAAAGTACCTTAAGTACAGCAACGCCCCTCAACTACCAACTAATTTAATGCCCATGAAATTAACTCATTTGTATCACACCCATTTTTGTAACTTCTCTCCAGCACTGAGTGCACAGCAGGGATTCCTGACTTCCTTGGAGAAGCATCTGAACAACAGGGCACCATATATGGAAGGGGAATGATTTTCCCAGTACTTTCTAAAGGATGTGTGAGTACAGAGGAAGTGGCCACACTGCACAGTGATCTCTGCCTCTGCTGTTTCCCTGGGAGTGGAAGAGGGGCAGCCTTTGCTATCACGGGAAGGCAAGTCACTGCCTACTCTAAAAATTCCTCTTCATCATTAGTTAGCTGCAGTAAAAACTATTTCAACACTTTAAAAAAACCCCAACAGTGCAATTTTTAAGAGGTCGGGGTTTTCTTTAGCTCTTCAGCTTTTATCAAGAGACCATCTAAATGGGATCACAGCTTTCAACTGTGCAAGGTAATAGTCTTATCATCAAGAACTCTTTGTTTTTTATTACCAACAAGAAAGGCTGGCTACTCAGGACCTCAAGCTGACACTCTTCTACCACCTGTGACAGTCGAGCAGCTCACTGCACTTGTTCCATTACAAATTTTTAGCTGACAATTCCCAATTATTAATCATAGTAGAAATGTATAATGTGTATAATTTAAAAAATGTATTTATTTAAAGTCACTTATGCCGTAATTGGCATTTAGCTACTTTTGATGGAATAAAAAGCTAACAGAAAGAACTTAGCTGAAATCCTTCTCACTACCCCGGTGATATTTTTTATTAATTTTAGATTGAAGGAAGAGCATTGTGGTACCTGCCAAGTCCTAAAAACCTTGTGATACTTTGAACTCTGACACACGCAGTAATGAAAAAGACTGACTTGAGGAAGTATATGCAGCTCATGATGGGAGAAGATGGAGACTCTTTTATTGTGAAGGGTGGTGGGCTCTTGACAAAACCTTCAGGATAACTTAACCATCATACGCTTTAGTACACAGCTGTGTACTAAAAAAATCCAAAGAGCAACCTCCAGCAAAACTCCAATTTGTATCACTTCTGATAATGATGGATTTCCAGGGAGATCTTGACATCTTTTACTTCAAAATCCACCTTTACAAACTGACATATGGAAAAAGAGGAATTTGGCTTACTTTTAAAAAACAACCTGTTAGGTAAAATCTGGGAAAAGATGTAAAAAACAGAAACTAAGTTCAGACTCAGAATGCCACAAAAAAAAAAAGGAAAAAAAAGCAATACAAAACATGGTGTATTTCAGCTCCAACTCCTCCATAAAAAAAAGTCTTGAAACTGAATGAAACTAGTCAGAGAAGTTTTGTAATGTATTTTCCAAGAACACCCAGGTAACTACGATAAACAAAGCAGGAGTACAACAGATTTTTGTGTTTTACTTCCTGGAATGCGACTCCTTTAGAGTCACAAAACAAAAGCAGTGAGTATTACTCCAACTGTGAATAACAGGGGAAAGGCAAAACCAAACAAAACCAGTCAGGCCCAAGTCCAAGAGCTACTTATGTCCACCTTTCACACAGAGCCTATTGCAGGTGGGCTGACAACAGCAGAGCTCGACCCGAGGCACTGAAGAGTTCCACTGAGAAATCACACAAGGGCTTTCTATCACATGTTCACCAGAAACTCTCAGCATCTCCTACAGGCCAGTGAGAGGAGCAATTAATTTCTCTGTACCAAGTCTGAGGAACATCCAGGCATGACAACAGTGTCTCCCATTTACACACTAACCTGTTTAACATTAGAAATCTAACAGCTACATGAAATCTACAACTATGGCTGTGCATTTTTAAAAGAAAAATATTTACACAGATCAGGAGTTTTTCAAAGATAGATCACCCCTGATCAGAGACATAAACTAGATCATTATAGTGAATGACAAACATCTTAGGCAAAAAACCCCTAAACTAACAAATAGCAAATAAAAACAACCCCTCACTTCTCCAAAATGCTCTAAAACATACACAGTAGTTTAGAAGTTCAGAGTTTATAAGTTCACAGGCAAGATTGCTGCATATAAAAAAATAGCTACAAAAATTGTTTTCCTCTGACACGATATTTTGTCTCCTGAGCTCTCCTGCTGATCAAGCTTCTTGAATTTATTAAATACTTCCGTCCTGAGGAGGCTTTCAAGAACTTAGACCTCTTAAGTCTGAATCAAGCTCTTAACAAGAGAAAAGGACACCTGAAGCAGAAACCTTTACCAAGACAATCTAATAAAGAAACAAACATCTTTGTTGCTCTCCATATTTGTCTGGCTGAAAAGAAGCTGCTGCTTTCTGCAAGTCTGTCAGCCTTGGGGTGCTGCATCTAAGGCCGTAATTAAACCAAAACAACCAACAGGAAAACAACAGTCACAGTCAGGTCTTTGTCTGAAAAGGTGGGATACAATCTTCTGGCCTGCCGCCAGTGAAAGCAGTTGTCCTGTGACGTCAGTTGTTTGCTTACTTACGTCCTGAATTAACAAAGTCCATTTGTCAAAGATAAGAAGGCAAAATGCGTAGAAACGGTGCTGTCTGACAAGCACCTTCATGAGTTCAATTCTAAAAATGCACAGGCCTGCTGAAATCCACAAGAACTGTACGTGGGACATGTGCCCCCGTCAGAGCTCACATGTCACAACACGACCAAAATAAATCCCACCCCAGATGTGGCCTCAAAGCCAGATGAGGTTTGTTTCTTAAAAAAAAAAAGAAAAAAAAAGATGAAAAAAAAAAGAAAAATAAAAAGGAAATAAGGAGCAGACGCAGCTGTACCGCCCGGCGAGCCCCCGTGCGGGGGTGTCACGGGCTCGGTCGCGGCGCCGGGCAGGCCGCGGGGCGGGGGCGACGCTCGGGGCCGCCGGAGCTCCCGGAGCTGCGCCCGGCCCGAGCGGCGAGGCCCGAGCGGCGCGGCCCGGCCCGGCGCCCCGGGGAGGCGGCGCTGCCCCCCGGCTCCCCCAGCCCCGGTACCTGCGGCGAAGTGCAGCGGGCTGGACTTCCTGCCCGCCGTGTCCCGGCTGTTCACGTTCTCGGGCCGCACCAGCCGCTTGACCCGCTCCACGTCCCCGTTCCTGCAGGCCTCGAACAGCTCCCTGGCCGGCTCGGCCGCCGCCGCCGCGCCGCAGCCCGGCGCCTCAGCCAGAGCGGCCGCGCCGCCCGCGCACCGTCGCCCCGCCATGGCCGGGCCGGGCCCCGCGCAGCCCCCGCCGCCCCTCACGGCCCGCGGGGCTCCGCACGCGCTGCCGGGCGGGCGCTGCGCCCGGCGGAGGGATCCGGGCACCGCCGGCCTCGTGCGCAGGCGCGCGCGGCGGGAGCCTCCCAGCGCCGGGCCGCGGTGCTGCGGCTCCATGCGGAGCGCGAGCGGGCCCGCCAGGGGGCGCCAGAGCGGCTCGGCGCGGCGGCGTGAGGGGCGCGGTCACACGGGCCGGCCGAGACCTGCTCCCGATCCGCCGTGAGGGACGAGGGGAGCAGGGAAATACAGCGTAGCCGTTCGTCCCAGAAGAACAAATGTGCCTTTCAGTAATTAAATGTAGGGATTTTTCTGTTCAGGGATTTTTTTCCCCTCTGCAAAATGTGGAAGATTGCATTTTGGTGCCAATGGCTTCATGATCCGTGCGCAGTTGCATATACAGCAAAATACTGTGATTCCGAGGAAGTTGAGTGCTTGCATAATAACTATTAAATGGAAATTAGACAGCCTAAATGACGTGGTTCTCTTTATTTATCTCAAAAAACAGATATCAAAAACCCTGTGAGTTGACTTTGCCAATTCAAGGTTTTGGAAGAGAATGGAAAGTGTCCCCTCCACACCCTCCCAGTAAGCCTCATCTGCTTGATGGGGAAGCCTGAGCCCAGGTGGGAATGACTAGAAGAGGATTCCATTGATAATTCTGAAATACCTTTTTTTTTCTTCTTTCACACCATATTAAAACACTTAGGAAATGGTAGTTGAATATGGTCAGTACTTTCCTGAGGCAAATGCAGAGATGAGTACCTCCAAACTTAGTTGATCATGATCACTGTTACAGTAGGAAAATGACTAAATCCAAGGAAAAAGATATAGCACATTAATACAGACTAGTCACTTCCATTCTGTCAAACATCCCTGAAGCAGGGCAGTTACATCCAAATTTTCTCTTCCTCGTCCACGCTCATGCCTGAACTGCACCCAGGAATTTTTTTGGGGGAGACTACAAGCAGTACCAGGCTGTCACCATGCTGTAGTGACAGATCAAAGTCGATGTTGGTGTCTTTGTCAGTTTAGTAATTTACACATAGTTACAGAGGCAGTGTGACAGAAGAATGCAGCAAGGGGCAGAAACCACAAGTTTTGACAAACATGATGCCTTGGTCGTGTGTGTTTTCTGTAATCCCACTGTTTTTTTCCCTGTGTCTCCATTTAAATTTCAAACTGTGCTCAGCAGGCAGGGAATAGCCAGGCTATGGGCAGAGTCCCACACATACATAATTCATCCACTGCTTTGCATGGGACCATAATGTTCCTGCATAAACTGTCATCAAATGTGGCTCATAGGCCTGCAGCCCTCTCAGACCTTCCCACCTTCTCCAAAGTATGCAGGATGAGAGCTTCCCTTCCTGCCTGCAGGCACCACAGACTGCAAACAAGACCTGCAACGCTGCCATTTGTATATTTTATTGTTGTCATTAGCATAGCTGGAAAAACTATACAAGCTTTTGAGTTCACAAACCCTTCTCTGGGCCTACAATAGAAGTGGAAAATGCTCTAACTTGACTGCTTTCATTTCAAAATTAAAGAAGGGACTTTGTATCTCGAAATTAGTGGAAGTGCAAATACTGTGTAAATACAAGAACATCCCGCTCCTCAGGTCTTCTAAGTAATTTTAAATCCAGAATGATATTTCACTATTCCACTGGAGCAGGATTATAAAGAGTGTGGCCTGTAATAAACTACATTCTCTCCACATCGCTACACCCAAAGTATACTATTATTCCACATTATCCATAGCCTGATTTCCTTTTCCAACATATCTTTGTGATAGTTTGAGTGGGAACTATAGGAGGTCTTTATGAATGGGAACAATTAAAAAAATATACCATAAGAGCAGGATTCAATTACCCTGGAATTCAAGGAGCCAAAGACTCTCAGCATATTTTAGGACTGGTGTATTAATAGTGAGTTCACAGTGACTTCTGAGACTCACCATACATATCCCCCCTTTTTCATTATTTATGTTTATTTATTTTATGAGGAAATAATATAACATCCAATATTTTTCTTCTCTCTTCTGTAAAATAGTAAATGGTTAAAAAGCCATAGCTGAAATATATGTCAAATCTTACCCAATACATGTGGTAGGGACTTTTCTCTAGGGGCAGCAGTGGGTTTGTAACCCACCTGTTATTAACCCAACCTGAGAGGCTCAACCATGAACAGCACAAAAACATCTCACTGTTATTCCTTTTAGTGTAATTCGTGATATACCAATGACCTCTACCTTTGGAGTGTATTTCTGGTGGGACAACCTCACAAAGCAGAAACATGATGTATTTTGGAAGTGTGCTCAGTTTAGAAGCATGCTTGGTTGGTCACTAGAGGGCAGGAAAGGAAAGGAGATAAAAAGGAAGAAAAAAAGAAGGAAAAAAAGAAAAAGAAGAAAAGTAAAAATAAAAATAAATAGAGAAAGATATAGAAAATGAAACAAAAAGAGGGACTGTTGTTCTTGGAAAGCCTTAAAAATAAATGCTTTTCCTTTCTGCTTAGAAGATTAAGGTTTACTTATAGGGAGAGACATTGTTCATGCCAATCTACAAGGCAGTCCATCAGATTTAAGATTTTCAGCTGGCAGCCCTTCATGTTATGAGAATTTTCTAGTTCTTTCTAATTGGTCCCTGAAGTGCTTTGCCTTGCACATGGAACGCTAGAATAAAATGCTAAAATAAATAGAACATTTCAAGAGTTCAGAAATTTAGCTTATTCCAAACAGAGAATGATTTAAAATTTATTCAATTTAAAGTATTTCCAGATGAGACTTAGAAAAAATCCCAAACCAGGGATAATTAATGTGTGCATCAGGAAATAATAAACAATTCCTACAAAGAAAAGGGTTTATTTTGGAGAGAAACAGAAGTGATCTGTTGTTTATTACTAAGTTTTTATAAATATAAACTTTCTCAGTGCAAGCTTCTTTTTCTAAATGAAAATATCAATTTAAGAAATACAGGCTCACTGCAAAATCAAGGCAGTACAGGCTGTACATACATCAGTGACATGTTTAACACTGGATCTTTAAAGAAACATTCTCCTTTCCCCTTCTTATGTCATCCATTAAGTTCTTTGGCTATGTCTTATAAACAAGCAGGAACCAGTTCTTTTGTCTGCCTGGGTGTAGTTAGTGGTGTTTTGTAGGTACCACCTTTATTTTACCAGCAGATGGGGGTAAAGTGCAATAATTAAAAAATGTTCTGGAATAATGAAGGGATTAAAAAAAAAAAAAAAAAAAAAAAAAAAAGAAAGAAAGAAAAAAAGGAGACATGGAGATGGTGAAATGTTGAGAGACTGAGCTTTTCATAGAGAAGTAAACACAAAGCTGAGTGGTCCCTCCAGGAGATGGGGATACACTGTGAGTTGTTAACAAGCTGTAAGGATAGGCCATTTAGTTATCAAGTTACTGTATCTGTGTATGCAGCAGCCTAGAAAATTGTTCAGCAGCTTCATGACCAGCTGTGGTGACTGCACTTAGAGAAGATTCTTTTTAGTGGTAGGGAGAAGCTTGTGATTCAGACACCAGCAGCACAGATAAGTGTATGAGAGTTCGTGGAAACTAGATTACACAGAAAAAAAAAAAAAAAAAAAGCCAGTCTTTGGTCCAGGATGCCTGTGATTTGTTTAAAATTGTTCCAGTTTTCTGTCAAAAACTGCTAGACAGGAATATGTCTAGAGGGCTTAAAGGGAGCTCTTGTTTGTTTTTCTGTAGTGCCTGGAACATTCTGGGATGACAGAGAGCTTTTTTAAAAGCGTAGGCTCCTTCCATGCAAAGCAGAATTACACAGGGTGCCAGCATGGGAACATGGCAGAGGCCTGGGAAGGTGTTATTTTTTTATTGGGAAGAAACCACAAGCAGCAGAAGAGCAGTAGGGCCAAAGATCAGCCTTGACTGGGGATGCTAGCAAAATTCAGATACAGATTCATCTGTACCTCAAACAGGTATAATAGTATGAAAATGCTACAAACAATTAAAGGCAAACAGAATATCTCTCCAACCATGAAATTCATTTTTTCTGAAGCCAGTCAAAATCTAAACAATTGTAGGCTAATTAGGTTATAATCTGTGTAGAATGGACAGAGATAGTAATAGTGAAAGAGCAATTCTCTTGAAAAATTATCTTAAGGGAGAACATTTCAGAGGAGTAATCAACAAGTAGCGAGAGACTCTCCATGTATTTAAATTGCAGTTCAAGTGACATTTATTAACAAAATTCCCTGGTCCTCCAAGTAATTGACCAAGCAGGCAGGTTTCTCAGTGTTTTATACTTAACTGCCTTCTGAAGCACTGTTCCTCTTTCCACTGATGGCATAAGAAGCCCACACTTCTAATTTTGATACTGAAATTGGTTTCCTATAGTACGTAAATACCATACAGAGCAGGCAGTGTGAAGGAAAGCAAAGAAGAAACTAAATGTAATGTTTTTAAAAAAGCAGTACAGTATCACTCCAAATAGTTGCACATAGGTTGTCAAGTTGTTATTTCAGGACAGATCTTTGAAAGGCAATTTCTCAACAATTCAAATGATGGCTTCTTGGAACAGCTAGTTCCACAGTCCAGGGAAAAAATAAGAAAATGAACAGGCTATTCTTGACTTCAGCCTAAGAAAAAGTTACTTAGTTTGAGAAGCTTTTATAGTTTCACCATGAAGTAATTGTTGTCAAATCCAGTGAATTTCAGGGTTTCTAATGGAAAGCTCTTGCTGAAAAGTAGTCCATGGCAGTGATTCAGAAGAGGAATTGTGATGAGAAGAAGGAATGTCATTACAGTGATATTAAAATCCAACATGAAACCATTAAAATACTAAGACTTACTGTGAAGAATATATTTATGCAGATTTTCAACTGAGTGAAGGAAGTAGGAAATGTTCAAATGGTTGTTGGAGTCACACTCCAATGGCCAGAAATTTTCAGTAAAAACCTATAAAAATAAATACAATTTTTTCTTTTTAAAATGAGGATTATGAGAGATCAACACAGTTATGTATATGTCCTACTAAGCATAAGTTATCACAGATCTAAACCAACATTGCAACTGGAAACTTCTCCTTTGGGAGGGTTTTTCTCACAGCTTAAAATTAATTGTAACCAGTAATGTCTCAAAAAGGGTAGAGTACATTTTTGTGAGGGATATTCTTTAAGGAAAAAAGTGCTCTGTTAAGACAACTCTTATGTACCTGGAAGCAAGGTTTAAAATCTTCATCCAAAGAGATTTGTGTCTTTAACAGAAAAATCTCATAATACTCAGATATTTACTTGGTAAGGATAAGGATATTTGCCTTCCTACCTGAATGCAGATCAGCCACATCGCAAATAAGTGGCTAATCCTCACTTCAGTTATATCTATTTCATTTATTTGTTCCTTCAGTCAAATGAAGACAGAAGCTCTTTATCAGACCCCTGAGGTAAAAAAAAGCAACAGAACTGCTGGTTGCACCTTAAATTTATTGAAGACTCAAGTCTAACAAAAGTTAGAAAACATCGAGTAGTCAGAAAGTTCTAAAATAACTGTACACTCGAACAATGCTGAAAGCAAATTAAATTGCAAAAATAAGCTAAAAGCCCTTAATCTGGCAACATTTTAAGGCTCTGTTACGTAGTCTTTATTTTTGTATGTATTTCTTGACTAAATATGTGCAAGAAAAAGAATGTTGCAACAGTTTCACTGATACTCTACAAAAGGCTTACACAGAATTTTACATTGGAGTTTATTAAAACATTTTAAAAGCCAAATGTCTTTGGCATCATTCTCTCTCTCTCTCTCTCTCTCACACACACACACTACCCATGAGTAAAGCAATTTTTAAATAGAATAGTAAATTGGTTGGCTTTGTTTATTGTCAATATTGTACATTTAAAGGATGGGAAAATATTAACAAATTAAGTATCATTGGTTTTCATCACAGTTCAGGGGCATAAATGCATGGGAACATACCATTCATTCATGTGTATACACAGCCTTTCTCTGGATTTTGGGGTTTTTTTTTAGCAAGATAGAGAATATTTTAAAGACTTTATTCAGGCAGTTTATTCTAGGATTATTGCTGTGATCTACTTTTTAAATTCTCTAATTATTATAAGCAACTGAGATTTCTTCTATATAGTTTATATGAAGCCTTATGGCAGTAATTTATGTCTTTATTTGTCCATGGAAGTTAATTTTTCCATTTAGTTCAGAAAATTACTGCTTTTCTTCTTTTATCAAAAATGCATTGATTGATGAAATATTGCCTCGTTGTCACTCTCCAAGATCAAGGGTACACAGTGATGTAATCTGACTGCCTAAAATAGTAAATGGTGCTAAATTTCACCTGGAATGTGATTATTTGGCATGGCACTGTGTACTTGGCCAGTATAGCCAATGCCTAAGACCTGATAAATTCCTCTTTAAATGGCGGTACTTTTTTTAGTGTATAGGGTAATTTTGTGTAGTGAGGATTTAAGCTGTCTGAGAAATATATTTAGAAGTTTTCCTTTTTATATTTTAGAGGTTACTGAATACATTTCTTTATAATTAAAAAGTGGGTAATTTTTACTTTTCAATGCTAACTATTGCTGCTAAGTTACTAACTATTGCTTGTGAAGTTACACAAGATGTCATTTCAACAGCAAGGTTACTTGGGGTTAAAACTAAATATGTCTCAAGTTCTAACTCTCTGCAATTGTTGCAGGAGCATGAATGGTCATCCTTCTCTCTTTCCTTTTCAATTCTTTGCCTCATCTGGCCAGGCTCTTTGGTCTTAAAGATGAGAAATACTTAACTGAGTCTCCTACCTCACTTTCCCCCAAAATGCCCATTTTTGGGAGCCTATTTTACTTCCAGATGTGTCTCATGACTTGAATGACTTCAAGGCTGGAAACAGAACAGCTGAATGGAAAGTTAGACCAGTGTGGAGAAGTGGGCATGATGAAGACCTTACAACCTTAAAGACATTTGAAATGCACACAATATATGTGCACAAAAATAAAGCTCCCATAGGCGTCTAACAGCGAAATAGCTTTTCCACATTAGGTTGCTAACTGGTTTTCTTCAGAAATAATTTCACTGATGATCCTTTCTCTTCTGTCTAGACAGCTCAGAGAGCAGAGCTGCTGCTGTCTTCCTCAATACTGTCCCTGCATGGAAACTATTCAATGTGGACCAGAACAACCCTTGCAGTCTAGATGATGGGACCCAGATGTTCTTGTGACCCTCTTAGCTTGTAAACAGAAGTCCTCTGCAACAGATAAACACTGAATACAAGTTGGCCTAATTTGTATTTGATCCAAGATAAATGGTATCCCTGGAAAAAAAAAATACATGGAATGCATTCTAGTTACTAGGAATCTTAAATTGTAGGCAAACAAATTTGAGTAGTTTGAAACAGCCAGCAAAGTCAGCCATGCATTCAGAAGGGTGGGGAGCACTATAGAACTGATGACAGCATGAGCACAAATGGCTCAGGGGTTTTCTTCTCCATTCAGGCACTTTACACTGTAACAGTATTTAATAATGCTATTAAGAATATCAGTTTCCCTTTTTATAGCTGCACTGAGTGATCCAAAAGCAGTCTGTGCTGTAGCAAAGATCTGAGAGGTCACAGTGCAGATGTATCGCAACAACTGATACATGGCTGTGTTCATTTTATCCAAGACAGAGCAATCACAATAAGGAAAAATCAGGAGGTACTAGGAATCCTCCAATTTAGCCAGAAGAGCTTTTAGCAAAACAAACTTGGAATAAAATAAAATTGTACTTTTTCTGACCAATTCTCACTTGGCATCTACTTAGGTAACACAGAGAGGGAAGTTTTGGGAAGTTGGATTTACCTTATAGGGAGTGTGAAGTAGAAACTCTCTTTAGTATCTAACATCACAGTAACACCATCTTCTGGGGGAGAACAGGTCTGCTTTTAGCAGAGATCTCACAGAGTCCTGTAGGTGTAGCCCACCTTGGCTAAAAGCTGAATTAGTCATTTTTTCCCCATGTGGCCTAGTTCTGTCTAGCAAAGTATTGGAATATTTGGAGTAGTCATGTTGACTTACATAGAGAGACCTGCATATGGGAAGTTCAGTAACATGCCTAAATGCTTTGCTAATTAAGGTGGTCAACTGCCAATCCCTTTAGGATAGGAGAAGAATCTGAAGGCTTTGCCTCTTAACTGGCAGAATAGTGGGAGAGAAAGAAATAAATCTACTATAGATTCCCTTAGCTAACATTCCTCAGCACTGTGTTATTTATTTTTAGACAGATTTATAATGTACTTTGATGCAGAGCTCATAACATTCTTAAAAGGAATATTTAATAAGCCCCTGAAGAGAAGAACCAGAAATCAGAAGATAATATGCTTTAGTATAGTAAGAAATTAAACAATTATTCATGCTACTTACATTGTTAAAAAAAACTATGGGAAACCATAGTAATTATATCTAAGTTATCCATTAATGGCTGCCCTGAGGCCACTCTCTGAAGCAACATACCTGTGCAGCAGATGATGACTTGGAAGCTTGGGTTAAGACATGGTGTGAGCTGGTGCCTTATGCTGCACAGAGCCACTAAGGCTGCAGGCTGCAAGGAGCTTGTGAGGATGGATGGTGGATGGGCAGGGATACAACACTGCTGCAAGAACTCTTGGAAAAAAGCATTTAAACAGCTATCTTGTCTTTCTTATTGACTTACCCCATTGAGTTTTTATTGAATTACTCGGGATGGTAGAAGAGCTCACTGTAGGTGTGATGAGAGTGAATTCAAAAACGAAAAAAGAGTGGAGTAAAAGCAGACCTTCTGCAAAGTGATATTAGAACCACCTAAATAGTTCTGTTGGCAGAATGGAGTAGCCATAGTCTTGCTATTATTATTAGTCTGATCAGAAACAGTGAAATCCAAGCTATGTTCCCACACAGGCCAAGCTCAGAGAATTACTCAAGATAGAGATCTGTATGTATGGACAGAAGTGACCTTGGCACAGCACTGAAGCTCCTCCTTTAGGAAATCAGCCTTTAGTTACTGACTTACTTAGGAAATATACTTTTTCTTGACAAAAACAAGGAATCCATGATCGTGTGTTTGTATTTTGAAATTGCCTGGTTACTGATTCTTTTTAATTTCTAAGTTACACTTTGTCCAGATACTTTAGACAGAAGATTTATTGTCAGTTTGGGTTTTTTTCAGGCAAACAGCCAATGTCCTCTTTTAAACCCCTGCTTCTGCTCTAGCTGTTCCCAACACAAATGTGAAGGCTTAGGTGACATTATACTCTTTGGACAGGGGTTCCAAATTCAAACTGGGACAAGGCTTAATATAGCCCCTCTGTGTCTATATTGGGAGGAATTGTGCAAACCAGCTGGGCATGTGGTTATTACGAATAATGGCAAAGTCTGATGGTCTTTCTAATTCTGATGCCAAGCACCCTGATAAATCTTAGAACATGGTGTCATTTGGAAACCCTGCCTTCTGTCCATTGTTTAGGAAAAAGAAGTTGAATGAAGAGAAACCACCATAAACACAATATGAATTATGTGTCAAAAAGTTTCAAACCAGAAATTGAAAATCAGTAAAAAAAAAAAAAAAATCTTGATTTTTTAGGTCAAAATGGTGCTTTTGTTATGCTAAAAAATGCACTAGAAATATGGCAAACAAATTAAATTGTAATTCTGCACACAGGATAATTTGTATCCTGTTCTTTTATGAAACACCACAGCACTTAAAATTACTAAATGGAAATTCTGACATAAATGTTAACCAAGAATCCTAAACAATAAAAAAACTCCATATAAAAAAAAGTCTAAGATTTATTTTTTTAATTTTGGGAGGTGAAGGGGGAAATATTTTCAGCAGTTATTGACAATTATCTGACTTTGTGGCTACTTAACAGGAAAATTTATATTCCTTCTCTTGTACAAAAAAACCCCTCAAACAGTAACAATCTTTCCAGGGACTAGTCACAGAGAAAGATCTATCAAAGTTTTTTGGTACCTTGATTGGTGTTCACATTCTATCTTTCAATTCAGGGATCTCTAAACAACTTCTTAAGTAGCAAATTTTCTGTCAGCTATTGGAAGGTTTTAAGTTATCAAGAAGGAAAAATATGAAAGAAATAATTGAATGTTTTTCTGTTTGAAGCTTAGCTTGGACCAGTTCTGTTGTGCTGTGTACAAAACCAACTTGATATGGGCATTGACACTCCAGGCTAAAATTGGAAGGAATTCAAAGCAGGGCCACAGTGACCTGCAGGGATTTATTTGAATGTTCTTTTCCTTTGCTATGTACCTTTTATTATCTTATGCCAGTCCTCCAAGTTTATCTATGTGAAGCCAACTCTCCTATTTTTAATTAGCTTCTGAATATGGAGTAGAATATGGAGTAGAGCCTTTCCTTTAAAATATATATTAATATTGTGCATTTGTGCTACCAACTTGGCACGTGTTTGCAGCAGACCTACTGACACACTGTGTTTTTGCACCTGTTTTGTCAGCATATGGCAAAACTAATTCACTGATTGTGTGAGGCACCACTTTGGAACTCACAGGCTGCTCACCAGCTAGAGAGCTGCCTCCCAGCTGCAACTGAGAGCAAGACTGATCTTTGTCATTTTGCAGGACAAAGGAGCTCACCTCAGGTCCTGCTCTGTCTTCAGCAAATCCCTGACATGACCCTAAATTTCTTGTAAAGACTTACTGAATTAGTTCTTGACTGTCTTTTGTTAGCTACAAGTGGGAAGAGGCAAGGATGAATCTGATGCCCTTGTGTCCTCTGGGTAAGAATGGCACATTGAATCCCTGTTGTATTTCCTCCAGTAACCTGCCTTGCCTCAGTCCAGGGATGAGTTTTTCACACTGGAGAGTTTGTTGTGCAGATATGTAATCCCAAGACTGGCACACAGAGCTGTTAGACACTCGTGACAAGCACAGATCCTCTAACTGTAGGGACAAAAAAAAAGAGGTAGGAGGAGAAATGGGATGTCAGGAAAACGTGCTCCTTGAAATGTCATGTGTTATTTTAGCTGTCACCTTTTCCTAAATTTTGTGCTGCAACACTTGAGGCACAAGGTGAAGGAGACAGAGCAAAGGAAGGGCAGTGGCCAGCACCTCCTCTGAACTAGAGACCTTGTGCTTAGCACTGCTCAAGGACACTAAAAGATTTTGGTTTTTTTTTTTTTTTTAAATAACATCCAAGACTGAATTTCTATCAGAGTAATGAAATTCAGATAAACTCAAAAGTGCTACAAAACACTTACCTGCAGTGAAAATACAGAATTTATGAAGATTTAAAATTTCTCTTTGTATTTAGACAATGTATCTAAATTATTTTTGCTGGTTTTTTTCTTGGCATATATTAAATATTTAAATATTAAATATTTAAATTATGACATTTGTGATGGGAGAAAAGCACCAACATCAACTGGCAGTGCTCCCTTCTGGGTCCCTTTTGAAGAAAATGCATGAGCCCATAAAAATAGGGCTCTGTCATAGCATCTGCTCAGATACAGAAGAAAGCCTCTAGATACAGAGCCTCTATCCCAATTTTTTCCTAGCCCAATATCCATTTTTTTCACCATGATTTCCTCCTGCTCTTTGCTTCCTACTCCAAATTAACCCAATTTTAGTAGGCAATTCCAGACCTTCTTATTTGGAAGTATCCCCTGGCAGGAAATCAGTGCCCTATTTTTTAGATTAAAAAAACAGCGAGCAAACTAAGCATTTTCTCAGGATGTATGCTTATATCTCACCCACTCTAAATCCATGCACATGCTTTTTGCATCAGCCATCCTATCATCAACTCTCTGAGCCTGCCTACCAAAGCCAAATTTCAGGTGGTTGAGTAGTGAATTATCTGCAAGAGTGAAGTCTCAGTGAGTAATTGAACCCATCTACTTATAAAGGAAGAAAACTGCGTTTATATTTGATACCATATATCAACAATGGAGTCGCAATACATTTTGGTAGTTGTTAAAAATACTGTATGACATAGCAGCAGCTCTAAGAGTTCTATGGTACTTTGATTACTACAAGGTGTTGGAGTGTGTACAGTCTGGTTTATCTGTAAGTCATGTTTCCTTCCTGCTATGAAGTCTTGCTCTAATTCAGATCTTTGACTATCTATTTCTTTTGATAATGCATGGAAACATCATGTTAAACTTATATCAATACGAATCTGCAGGGACAGTGGGTTTGCTCAGTTGGTCTGCTGAACCACTCCTTCCATAAACAGACAATACAGACAGATGAAATAAAGTGTTAGGCAACACTCCACAAAACTAAGTTTTTTATGACATTTCTTTTCAGCATTACAACAGATTTGGGTTGGTTTTTTGCCATTTGATCTGATTATAGTATACTGGTGCTGAAGTACAGAAACCCACGGATTCAAAGGAACCCCATGCTCTGTTAAATTTCTGCAAACTGTTTTGGCTGTGGGGATGATGCACAGTGAAAGTATAATTGTCCCTAAACTGGGAACACATCCCACTGAATGCATTTCTAAGCATCATCTTGCCCCATCAAGAAAAGCCTGGCAGGAGTTTCAAGTGGGAGTTCCCACCCTTGTTATTAGTTGCATTGTAAGGGTTACACACTGAGTGTGGTAACATTGCTCAGGGAGAGATCTGCAGGAGTATAATTACTCTTTCAAATCCATATTGATAAAGAAAGGAAACGATCCTGAGAACAGAGGACCTCAGAGACCCACAAAAGCAAGAGTCTGTATCTCTATTGGCTTAGCTGAGAAGGTATCATTAGAAATGTCAGCCAGAGAAGCAGGGCAGGGATGTTTTATATTTATGTGGTAGATGTTATTCATACTTCACACCAGTCTGGTGTGCTTACACTGGAGTAGGTCTCATGCAGTTTCATGAGGAACAGCTGCTTTTTATCAATTTTGCATCCAACTCTAATAGTTTATACAGTTTAAACAAAATAGAGATTAATGCCTCATTTTGATAAAAATGGCAGAAAGAATGTTTTGCTAACTTTGGCAAACTAAAGTAAAAGTAAAAGCCATAAATGTCTGAGTTCAGGAAGCTCCTGTCTTGGACAGAATGACATTTTCCTGCAAGGAGGATTAATTTGTCTTCATTTTTGCATATGGCTATCATAAAAAGCAGGGCACAAACATAAGCCTGGAATAAAATGCAGTAGTATGCTATCAACTATACAATGTATTTTTAAAGTTTCATATGGTGTTTGAGAACACAGAGCACAAAACAAGTATTATATCACTTGCAGAACTTATAACAAGGAATGGAAGAAGCAGAATATACTGGAAGAGATGTTAAATGCTGCTGACTCCAAGACTGATTTAGACCTTTTGATTTAGAACAAGGTCAGTCACAGAAAGCCCATCTCCTGTGCACAGCATCTAGAAAGATGATTTGACAATAGTCAGGAATATGTTTAGACTTGTGAAGCTTTAGGATGCAGTATGTGAATCAGCATTCTTGGTTTTTGGATGAACAGATAATGAATCATCACTTCTCTTCCCCTATCTGTACTTACGTTGTGTTACATAAAAGGGCCAGGATTACTATTTTATTTTCTGGTATTATACCTGCAGGGCATGCATAACCTGATTTTGAAACTAGTAGCCCTGATAATAGGGTGTAATTTCTAAAATAGAGACATTCCATTGACCAACACCCCATCCTGCTTTCAGCATTGTTGTGCTATGACTAGCAGTGAAGTTTCTCCTTAAATACCTTCTTCATGAGATATTCAAATACAGACTCTGTAAATTATAAATATGGCTATTGAGAAGCCAAATGTGTAATATATGACAACAGTGATAAAATGAATGCATCATTTCTGTGCTACCTGTTTTATACAGAACTAGAGTTTATTTTCTGTCATACTGTCTTTATCATTGCTCTGAGAAAAAAGATGCTAAGGGAGCAACTTTTCTTTCCCTTGGGGTACAGAGAAATTAAAAAGTTAGTAATTTAAATGACATGGAAAAGATTTATTGTGTAAATATTTTACTTTCCTCCATTCCCACACTTGTTCCCAGAGGACAAAACTACAACTTCCTCTCCCATAACAGCCAGTTGTTATGGCCAGGTCCTGGCTTGGTGACAGCCAGCTCCTGTCCTATGAATAGGCTGAAAACTGCTTTGACTGGACTCCATCTCTCTGTGCCTCTCCTGTTACAGCTATGCATCTTTTCAAGCATAAATATACTGCAGATAAATATATGGGTGTATAAAAAAGGATCAAGTACTTCAGGATGGATTTTCCCTGACCTAGGAGAAGGACATGAATTCCATGCCACCAATGCCATGTGTTATTTTGTGTCTCATCTCATTCTCTGTAAAGGGATCCTTGATAGAACTCTTTGCTGAAGGCAAAGAGAAAGGTTGACTTTGTTGAGTTTTATTTTTTAAATGTTATGTTTACAAGAAACATTCTGTTGGATATTAAGCATTTAGACATTAGAACTTCATTAAAAAGAAAAGATTCTAACTACCTCTGGGTTAAGAGAAGATTTTGATTCACCTAGTCTGGGAATAAAAACCTGAATTCCTTTTCCCCCAAAAACACTCAATGATTTCTCTTCAGATGAAAGCCCTCAACTCCTCATACCCTTAAAGTGTACATTATGACTAGGAAATGCATGTCAGTGTCACCAAGGTGAGATCCATGCCTTTGCAGCAGAGTGAAAGGTAAATGAAGTTAGTTAATTGAGCAAAACACAGCTCATGCCCTAAGCCCATCCAGTTAACACAAAGAGGTTAAAAGAACCAGCCAGGGAGGATGTGGGGGGGATTAAGTTTGCAGTTAAGCATTAGGTTTGCATGAAGAGCAATGGAAGTTCACCAGCATGGTGAGTGCCTGGAATATGCTGCAGAAGGTGAGGCTGAGGGAGCTGGCTTTGCTTCACTTGCAAAAGAAAAGCCAAGTTAGAGTGGTTCAGAGTGCAGCCTCACACTACTGAGAGGAAATTGAGAGAAGATGGAGCCAGACTTTCCCTTGAGAAGTACAGCAAAGGGAAAAGAGGCAGCGGTCACATGTTGCAGAACAGGAATTCCAGACAGATAAAGAGAAAAAAATCAGTTGTTTGCTCTGGCATAGGTTGTCTAGAGAAGCTGTGTCCTTGAAGGTGTTAAAAACTCAGCTGAACAAGCAACCTGAGCAGCTAGATATAATTCTGAAGCTATTCCTACTTTGAGGAGGAGACTGGATTATGTGACATCAAAATGCCTCTTGCAATCTCCACTATTCTGTGACTGCAATTCTCCAGAGAAGCATGCAAGATTATTCTCACTGATTAAAACCATTTTAAATCTTGCAAAACTTACTGTAAGCATTATTGCATATGTGGAGCAAGCACATTTTTGACAGTAAACCATCTGTGTTCTGGGAAGCAGCATCTAAGAATAACCCAAAGAAACCAATTTATTTCAAATATATTATTTAGGCCACAAATCTTTCTACACTCAGGACCATAACTACTTCCCCTTCCACTGCAGGATGAAAGAGGACTGATAATGTTACAGCCCTTGGATTGAAGAGCTTCATTCTTTCCAGCAAATCTAAAAATGAAGTGAATGTCTGCATGAAATTTGACCCTCATGAAACTGGGGAAATATACATTCATATACATATGTATGCTGCACCCAAATAGGGATAACTAGGTCAGATCCTGGGAAGTGGTTAGAAATTAAACTAAATCTGAAAGAGAAAAGATTCATTCATTCACCTCTTAGACGTTTGCCATAGGGGAGCTTTTTCCCCACATAGAAAATCCAAGAAAAACTTGGCACAGAATTTTACTGTACTGATTTCCAAGCCCCATTCTTCCCTGTGATACAAGGACTTTTTAAGAGAACCTAAAATAAAGACATGGGGTCATGTCTCTTGGGTGGCAGAACAAGAAAAGGAGTGTTACTCAGACTCTTCAAGGGCTTCTAAACTGTGAACATCTTGCAGCTGTTAGCTGGGCTGCTGTCAGATATAGCAATGCTTATTCAGGATTAAACATAAATTTTATGGGAATGGTAATCATATTGAATACATATATTCATGAATATATATATTGAACATATATGGCTCCTGCAAGTCTGTAGGGAATTGTGCACATGTGGATAAAAAAATCACATTTTTCCTTGAGAAATTGCAAAGAATGGGACTACTGCCCACATAGCTGATGGAAGTGTCTGCTCAACCAACATTTGCTTCTTCCCACAACATTGAGCATAAACCAAATGCACAAAGAAGCATTTCACTTACTGTTTTCTTTGGGAAAGATTATTCATCAGCAGAGGTAATTCCTTCACCTGGGCCTAGGAAAAAGAAGAGAGAATAAACACTGCTTGTCTACACAACAGCAATATGATTTACATTTATAAAATGTTTGGCCACAGATTATCAAGGTTCAACCATCTCAGTTGTGTGGTTAAAAAAAACCCCACAAAAATTGGAGAAAAATAATGTTGTAGTATTGAAGTACTGCATTCATTTCAGACATTTGAAGACATTCTCAAAAGTGCATCTGGTCTGTACTTATAAGCCAGATTTATAGACATGTATAAAATAAATGTATGTGTTTTGTTTTCTGCACTCTTATAAAATACTTCAGGGAAAGTTCAGGTTATTCCAAGAAGGAATGCCTACATTTATGCTCTTCCTTCTTTTTGGTTTTCTTTCCTTTTTTTACTCTATATTGCAGTAATATAGATAAATATATAGATAAATAATGTGGCATTGTTGTTATTTCATTTTACTACATATTAGCAAAGCAATTATACTTCAAAAAGACTGCATTTTGCATAAAATCAGTGTAAGGAATTTTGCTCAAAATATCCTGAATTTAATATAATCACATGACATTAAATATTTGAGCAGCCTGAGATATATTTTCTTGCTTTTTCTATGTCACTTTTTTCAGAAAGCAACACACTTCTCTGCCACTTTACATTTCCAGTGATGACTCATCTATGATTGACTAATTTATCATTAATCAGCCTTAACAAAATCAGTCCAAAGCTTTCAGTTTCAAGGGATTTAAATGTCTTTAAATTTAACCTCAGAAAGTTCCAAGAGTAGCAAGAACTTGCACTAATGACTGAAATAAAATGAGACCTAGAACCCCTATGAATGCCCAAAGAATTAGACCCATGTCCTGTTGCTGTAAGAAAACATAAACCCCATTCATCTTTACACGTGCATTTGGCTGCATGTTTCTTGCCATGCTTTCTAGGGGATGGTTGTGGCAGTATTGCAGTGAGAGCAGTGCAATGTTTTTTCCAGGCTTTGATTTGCTTATTAGCAAGTGGTTAAAATTTACAGATATCTCAGTAAAGGCTTCCCAATGGCTGTTGCATGTAGGATGTGGTTGAAACCCTCCCCCCTCCCCTCAACCATAAGAAATGGGCTAATAAAAATTCTAAAAATATAAAAAAAATTATTTCTTGCTTCTATGGACTGTGACAGTACTGAAGAAATTCCTAAAACAATAACAAGGTTTCTCAGGACTAGTTTTTTGGGTATATATTTGCAACCATACTAATTTCCAAAGCTCTCCAAAGGGTTCTGAGAAGCAAGTAAAGAATACAGCCTTCCATTAAGTCTTAATAAAACTTCTGCTCACTGTATTTAATCAGACAAACCATTAAAGTAATTAAAAAATTTTCAAAGGCTTATAGGCTCAACTGACTTGTACCTGAAAAATCACTGCCACATTTGCCTCACTGTCACATTCATAGAAAACTGATAGAAATAGACCTTTACAAGGATTAGTCTTAGTAGCAGAGAACAAATATTGAACAGAAGAGCTCAAGTCAAGGAAAAAAAAAAAAAAAAAGCTGCTGTAAACCTTGTGTGACAGAATTGTCCCTGTTACTACAGATGCTCTTTAAAGTCATCAAAAACTCTGCATTCACAGGTGTTGTGTGAGGCTGCAGGAACAAAATATGTGCCAGCCAAAATAAGGTGAACATACTCTGTTTTCTAATGACACCAGCCTAGTGCCACTGGCCTAACAATTGGTGTTAGTCTCAAACCCAAAACCAAATCAAAAGCTTCCCTGCTCAATTACATACTATAACTGCATTAAGCTAGCATTGCTCTCCCACCTAGCAAACTGCATTTCTCAAGAGATGCATTACTATGCAAGTGAAATTGAGATATGTTTTTTCTCTGTGGACTTTTTAACCTATAAATGTGGTCATGACTTTACTTTGCTCTGAGAAAATATTTGCTTATCTTTGCTTCAAAAGGCTTTAATTAAATGCTAAAAGCTCCTCTAGTCTTTCTGTATCTTCCACTGCAATGTATCTTCCCTCCTGAAGCTGTGGTGGAGGATAGCAAAGAGGCAGAGAGACCCAAAAGTAATAAAGTCAGAGTAAACCACAAAATCCTTGTTTAATTACTCAGTTTCAGAACAGAGGTTGAAAAAAGCAGTTCTTTCATTCTCATAAAATGACAAGAGCCAGCAAACAGGTGAGCAGAGCAGCCCATTGTGGTGTGATAGCTGACAGGAAGGCACAATCACTCATTATCTGTTCCCAGAACTGCTGATTGAAAGGTCTGGGTTAGTTCAGGTGAGGTGAAGAATGGCCAGACCTGGAGGACCATCTGCATATAAAAGCATTCACTGTGGAGCTAATACCATATATTTGTCTTCGAACAGAACAGTGTGAACTCAATTGCCTTTTTGTCACCCAGCAGCCTCAATGAACCCCTTGAAATCGAGCCTATGTCTTTACATTGCATTTGGACCATCTAGCAGCAAATTGTTTTTAAAAACATACATTTAAGGTTTAGTGAAACTATGATAGTTATAATAAAAAGCTGGGTTTTCTTTAGCTAACTTGTTACAATTAATTTACTACATCTAATGTGCCACTTTTTCAGGAGAAGTGAAAGAAGTAGTCTGGGTGATCAATTTGGGTTTGAGTTTCTTTCTTACAGAAGCAAGCCCCCATGATGGGGCTTGATTTTATTATCAGCCATGCTTTTTCCAGTAATATATTTCTGCCATTGTGCACCTACAAATGTCAGAAAAGCTAATACTGTGCTGTCAGCACAGTAAGGTGGTTTTTTTTTCCCCTCTGGTGCTCCCATTTATCAGCACTATTTGAAAGGTAAGACAGACACATACACATTTTAAGATGCCAAACCAAAGTATCTGGAAACCTGAGTCCTCTATAAAAAGCACAGCCAGGGAACCATCACTGATGAGACAAATTGGTGTGCTAACTCAGATAACCCTATCAGTTTGCCTCGATGCAAGGACACCTCCCTGGCTGAGGAAAGAGTTACTCTGGCTCTGCACAATGCTCTCTGCTTGCATTGGCAACCAGGAACTGGGACACCAGTCCACGGCCATGAATGTGCTCCAGATTACCAATTAGGCACAAAGTTACTATGTCCAGTCTGTATTTACTGACTTGAGCAATGATCTGCCCATTAAAGGCTCTGGATCTTACTACTGTTTTTTTTACTAAACATATGACTTTAAACAATCTTTCAAGATGCTTTCCCAGTCGGGCAAAACAGGTATTTTACACAGCAGGAGCAAAATATTTTATAGCACCAATAGTGCAATGAGCTACTTACATAGCAACAGAAATATGTGTAGGAAAGCCTTGAGGCAACTCCTTTTTTACAGGCTTCAAGTGGCTCTTATTCAGTGCCTGCAGATAGTGTGACAGAGCAGCCCCAGCTACTGCACGTGATCCCTGATAACACAGCAGCCCAGCTAAGCAGCGTGTGGGAGGCTGCATGTGGGTCAAAGATTCAAGTAGCACAGGCTCATAAAACTCCAGAGTTATTTAGTTGTTTTTTATAATGGGTAAGTAGAAGGGATTTGATAAGTGCCAGCCATGTGTCCAGTCCTTCCTTATACCCATGGGTATGTCTGGCTTACTGCAGGTAGGTGGCCGGGACTGAAAGTCTTTGTAGCTCCCCAAAAGAAAAATAAACTTGCAACTAGTAAGGCTACTAACAAGGCTTCCAACACACAGGTGCTGTTTTCTGTCACTTTCTGTAGACAAACAATGAGAAAATATCATCTGCCTTTGAGAGGGAGCCAGCAGTCACCAAAGGATAAGGGAAGGGAAAGGAGAGGAAGAGCAGCAGGGCTGCAACTCGAGAAGCAGAGGAGCAGGGAAGGTTTTCCTGAGTATCGAGTATCTGGCTCCAGGGAACCAGCAGGATCTTCCAAAGCCTTGTCTGCATTGCCAGTTACTGCTTCAGGCTTCATCTGGGTAACACTTAATGTCAGGTCCTTTCACAAAAGGCAGGAACTTCAGTCACCAAGGGGCAGAACTAAGAAACTGAAGTGTTACTGTCTTGTGAATACTGTCATTATATGACATTGATCCGTGTGCCATGCATCCATCAGCAGGAGCCTCCAGCCTTTCCTGACTGTTCCCTCTGTTCATATGTAGCTTGAATCCAAGACGGAAGTGTCCTTGTCATCATCTGCTATGCTGACACCCTGTCTTCTAAAAAATCCTCACACATAGGCAGTAGAGCTTCTATCTTAAAAATTTCTTTTGCTCACAAATCAAGAAGAGTAAAATCCTTCACTTTGTTCATCACTGTAAGCCACCTTTGCTTCATGTATAACACAGGACTTCCTGCTATCCATTTGTATGTGGTCTCATCTACTGGTAAAAGCTGTGAACTCAGAAAATCACAGTTCACAGACTCCCTATCACATCTTGTTGACTGCAAGTCACCTAGCACCCTTGGGAAGGAATAGCTGAGCAGCAAGAAGGTAGCAGTAGAACTACTGATCCACAGAAGACCCAGAGACAAAGTTGGCAGCCAGGACATGATCTTTGAAGAGCAGTAACTCAGGGGTGAACCTTCTCTAGCAGGATTACTCACAGCCTGCAGATGCACGCTGTCGTCTGTGGGCTGTCCACAGCCTCTGCAAGGGCTTGTCTGCCCCGGGCTCTCTGGGAGGAGGGACAGCAGCAGTGCCACGATATTGCTATGGCTAATGCTTTGGGGGCTGCCTTCCACCAGCTTTTGTCCCTTTCCTGTGCAAAAAGGCAGTAGATAAAACGTGGGACCTCTAGCAGGGCCCGTCATCCTCAGCCAGTGCACAGGTCACCAGGCGTGGGAGGTGAAAAGCCATCAGCACCATTCACATTAAATGTTCTTAAGTACTTTTTCACTGAGGACAGAGGCAGTTATATTCCAGGATGATGGAATATAACTTACGGTCCCAGCTCCTTTCCAAGGAAGCAGAGAAGTCTATAATCTAGCAGGGTTTGTTGCACGGGCCAGGTCCTTTACGGCGCCCTGAAGCGGCCCCACAGGGGCACGCGTAACATTCCGAGCACGCGAAAAGCCCGTGCGGCGCATCCCCGTGTGCCGCCCGGCTGCTGGAAAATGCCGCATGCTACAGCGAGCTCCTCGCAACCCGGCGAGCCCGCAGCTGCTGCTGCCCTTCCCGAAGGACGAGGCAGCCGGGCCAGCTCCGGGCACGGCGCGGGGAAGGGCGCCGGGGGAGTGTCCGGCCGGGCAGGGCAGCCGCGGTTCGGCCCGGTCCGCCCGCACCGCCCCTTGGCCGCGGGCCGCGGCCCGGCCCCATAAAGGCGGCGGCGCGGCGGGGGCGGCCCGGGAGCAGCGACAGCCCCGGCACTAGCCCTGCATAGCCCCGGCACTAGCCCTGCACAGCCCCGGCACTAGCCCTGCACAGCCCCGGCACTAGCCCTGCACAGCCCCGGCACTAGCCCTGCACAGCCCCGGCACTAGCCCTGCACAGCCCCGGCACTAGCCCTGCACAGCCCCGGCACTAGCCCTGCACAGCCCCGGCACTAGCCCTGCACAGCCCCAGGTAAGCGCCCCCCGGGCCCGCTGCCCCTCCAGCAGCCCGCCCCGCCGCTGCCGCCGTGCGGCTTGCACGCTTGGCTGTTCTTTGCTATTTCGGTGTCTCCCACCGTCCCCCCACCCTTTTTTTTTTTTTTTTTTTTTTTTTTTTTTTTTTTTTTTTTTTCCGAATACTGTAAAAGCTCGGTTAACCAAAGTTGTAGAGAGACTGTTTCTGAAGCCTTATTTCTTTCCCTAATAAAGAAAAAGCAAAAGTTGATTAATTTGATGTGGGTACTCTCCTCCTACTGCTTATTATGGTAAATACTCCGCAATAAAAAAAAAAAAAAAAAGGCAAGAAGATGGGGCCAGCATAACTTCTGCTTTATTTTTGGCAGGGCTCTGGAATACCAGCGAGAACTCTGAGACCAGAAAGCCATTTATTTAAGTGACAAAGCAAATGCCTTTCTGTGACTCGACAAAGCTCTGCATTTTCAGCAAGGATTGCATCCATCTCAGCAGGGATGTGCTACAGTTGAAGCCCCCTTTTTTAAATATTCAAGCTATCTGGCCTGGAGTGGGCCATGGCCTTGCACAGTAATTTTGATATCAATTATCTGGGAGGCAAGGTTATACGTAACTCTTTACAAATAAAACTGTAGCATTCTTACTGAATATTTGCAATAGACTTTCAGCATGGTCTTTAGGCATTATCAAATCAAAAAGTTTTAAAAAGTTGTTTCAAAGTTGATTCTTGAAGCCTAAGGAAGTGAAAAAATAGTATGTCTCTCTCTTCTCCCACTTTTTTTCCCCTGCTTCACTCAGCAGTTGACATTAACAGTGCAAAGAACCCTATTGCTTAGACCTGGGTTTGTAGCTCATAAAAATATTTCTAAAGGTGCTTTTGTATTTTTATTCCACCAAACAAGTGCCTAAAAAATTGGCTAATATTTGTTCAGAGCCACAGAATGATGGTTCTGCATAAGGATAGATAGAATCCCATCTCATGCTCTTATAGGATAGGCAGCTTGCTTAATATAGTGCTGTCTGTGCTCAGAGATGAAGCAGCTGATCCAGCCTGTTGGAATTTTAAGACCCCACTCAGGGCCTCTATGAGGGAAGTTCAAGTGGATGAGCACTTCCACTGTAAATGGATCTGTTTTACTCATGACTAGAATGTTATTTTCTGTATTTTCAAGAAAATCTGTTCAATTAGCTTTCACTAAAGTCTCTTTTTCAGAAGTTTGAATAAAGAAAGGAGAGTAGGTTTGAATTGGAGAAGTTTAGGATTGGAAAGAAATGACTGACTAGTCTCACCCTGGTTCCTTAGGAAGAACTGTCAATTTTGATTTAGGCTGCATTGTTTAAAGCAGTGCAGAGATGAGGCTGTGAATAATTAAGAGAATGGATGAAGTAAATACACATTCTTGAGAAGGTTCTTCTCTGATGTAATAAAAGGTAACATTGTGTGTTTCTTTTCATTCAGAATGATACAGATCTTGGACCCGAGGCCCTTGTCCAGCTCCAGCATGCCTGTGGATATGGCCATGCGAATTTGCATAGCCCATTCTCCACCACTGAAGAGCTTTCTCAGCCCCCTCGAGGACTGCCAAAGAAACAACTTTGTGAACAGACTCAAACCTCTCCGGCCGTGCCTTCATGTGAAGTGTGACTCCCAAGATGAGCAGAGGGACTGGAAGCACTCACCAGCCCGAGCCAAGAAGCGAGTTGTGTTTGCAGACTCCAAGGGGCTGTCCCTGACAGTGATCCACACCTTCTCCGAGTTCCAGGAGCCTCCTGGGTGGGATCTGCAGTTTGACCTCTTAGGCATTGAGGACCTAACATCCGACTTAAAACTCCATGAGGAGAAAAACTTCATTCTGGGTTTCCCTCAGCCCTCAGCTGACTACCTGGACTTCAGGAACCGTCTGCAGAAGAACCTGATCTGTCTGGAGACCTGCACCCTGCAAGAGAAGGTGCTGTCAGGCACTGTGAAAGTAAAAAATGTGAGCTTTGAAAAAAAGGTTCAGGTTCGTATTACATTTGATACGTGGAAGACCTACAAAGATGTAGAGTGTGTGTATATGAACAATGTTTACAGTGATTTTGAAAACGATACCTTCTCATTTACCATTGATTTTCCTCCTACCGTTTCCTCTGAAGAGAAGATAGAGTTTTGCATTTCCTACCAAAGTAGAGAACATACCTTCTGGGACAATAATGAGGGTCAGAATTACAAAATTGTACATGCACAGTGGAAGCCTAATGGTGTTCAGATACCATCTGCCAAGGAAGGCTATGAAGATCTTCAGACCTCAAGAAGAGGACAAGAGAGAGAACCTGATCAGCTGGGCAGTCCAAGGTTGTCCAGTGGCCTCTTTCCCCAGTGGCAGAGCTCAGGTCAGATTGAAAGTTCATTACCATATTGGTGATCCACACTACCAAGGAAGCATCCTTCCATTTGGCAACAGAACAGTGCTAGTGTCCTGGTTCACACATTGCATGGTGAAACCAGCTGGCAGGTTTTGTTTGCTGTCTGAACAAATCCAAGTTCATTAGACTCTGGGACTTGTTAAACCATATTATGCTCCTGAAGTTCTTAGCCAAACCTTATCCTTGGAAAGAAAGAAAACCAAGGTGCCACTCATGTGTATGCCACGTGCTATAGGAGTAGCTTGCCTGTATCTCAGTTATATGCTGCTTTCTTCCTGCTGTCAGCTCTCCTGGGTCTAGGAGAGACTTGCAAAGTAGTAGGGAAGGCAGTGGTGTCTCAGCAAGCTGTGGTAACTGTGTGTGAGAGTATGTGTGTGCACAGGGATGGAAACAGAATGTCACAACTCCTTTGCTCCTATCAGGAGTGCAGTAGATACTGTTGGGAGGCTTGCTGTGACCCTCTACGTGCTTATAGCAAAGGCATGTGGGGATGCATGGCAAAGATTCGTGGCTTCAGTACATGCTAAGAAACTTGGAGAGGATAATGGAAAAGTGGGAAAAGGGGAAGAGGCAGAATGTGCTATATAAATTGGAGATGTGCAATGTTCTCATTACTTCTTTCCAAAGCTATTTTTCAAAATCTTGGAGAAAGATCTTTGGGATAAAAAGGAGACTAAAGAAAATAATGCAAAGTGAGTAGTAGAAGTGGCCACTGCTTTAAGAAGGCACCTCTGTCCTTACTGTCTTTGTGAAGCCTTGCATTTGATAACAAATGTAACCTTGACTTCACCATCCTACTTATTTAGTTGGCAAATGGTTGCCTTTCAATGTTAAAAGAAAAATGTGCCTTTGAAAAAATTTTAAAGCTGCCCTAATATGTCAAAAATAAGATTAGGCAACAAAACAAAGCAATTTGTGAATTTCCTACTCTGTAGGATCATTAGGTGATTCCACTCATCACCTGATCTAATCTTACAGCATCTGATGGTTGAGTATCCTGCTCCTATTTGCAACGTTAGCCATGACTTTTCACAAGTAACATAGGCAAGGTCCTTCATATTGAAGACAGTGGATTAGCTGCACTTTGTGAGAGCTAATTTCTTTAAAAGAGCAGGGTTGTTACTAGTTTTTTCTAGGCTGAATATAGTCTTGCACATAGAAAACTGTTCTGGTGTATTTTACCTCATTTTTTATGTTTGGTTTTTTTTAGACTTTAGTAAACTAATATGTATTTTGTATCTGTATGCTTATAATTTAGCTTTTTGAGCTGTCAAACTAAATGTTATCTGGGTTTCATGCAAGACTTGTGTGAGAAATGCTCAGCAGGTGTGAATGCTGGCACACCTTTTAACTATACAGCAATGGTGTTAACATCAAAAAATAAATCACATTTTTGTTCACGGCTAAGAAGTATAATAGCCTGAGTGTGAAGCTACTTGCAGTGCAGCGAGATGTTAAATATTAAGGTGAAATAAGCCTCCTCCACTAATTGCACTTTTCCTTATGTAACCTTTGCTGTTATGTGTAAACTAGCCATTCTAAGAATAAATTTTATTTTGATACATCTGCTTCTCACTCTGTCCGCTCAGTTTATCTATTTTCTTAGCTTTGTAAAAACAAATTTAGCTGTGATGCAAGGTACAAACAGTTTTTTCTGTGCCATGGGATCTGCTAAAGCTGGCTGTGGTATGGCATCTCAGGTCAGAAGCTAGCATTACCCTGAAAATCAAATCCAAGCTCTTCACTAAATGAGAGATCCTCTAAAGCATTCACCTTGCAAGTTGTATCATTTTTAAGAACACTGTATCTCACTAAATTCACCTGGGATATTTTAGTTTGACCAATTTTTTCAAGGATCTTGCTGTGCTGTGGGCAAGTCTGGCAGGACTGTGTCTTAATCTGAGGGCCAGATTTACCTGCTGAGCTAGAGCATATGTGATGTGTGGATGGGTGAATATAGACAGCAGCATTTAATGTTTTCTGGCTTGGTTTCACCTTGACTTGGCTCATTGTTCTCCCTCCTGCAGCTATGCTGCTGTTTAGGGCAGAGGGAGGCTGTAGCCAGGAATCCTACAGAGCTGCCATCAGTCCCAAAGGACTCCCTGCAAAATAGTGTCTGCTCTGAGCCAGCCATGCACCTCTGATGCTGCAGCAGGCACTGAGAATGGAGATAGGGGTGGGGGTGGTGTCCAGGGGCCCTTGTTCCCTGGGGTGTGGGCAGAGAGCATCCCTACTTCTCTTCCATGGCCAGGGACAGCTGCAGAGAAGGGCATTTCTCAGTACATTAACTCACTGACAAGATGCAGTTTAACTCGGTTTGCTGCATGCAAAGTCAAGGGTTTCCAGCAAGAAATCGAGCTTTAGTTGTGAAAAAGCAATTCCCAAAAGACATGAAGCTAACAGCAAGTTGCTGACCTGAGGAATTAACTTAGTGCTTACATGTGGCTGGACATGGAGCCCATCCACCAATTCCAAACTCAGTTACTGAGGGTCTTAATGGACAGGAGCTCTTATATACTGGACCACCAGGTCCCTTATCTAGAAAATAAACTAAAGAGAGATTTGTAACTGAAACGGCTGAAGGCTGCTCTGCCTCATTGTGAAATTTGGCTTCAACAAGTTGTAATTACGTAAGGCTACTGGGTAAAGCAGAAGCCCTCTAGCATGAGGAAAAGCAGCACTTCTTATCCTCCAGCCAGGCTTTGAGACCAGCCAGCCCAACTGCCCTGATTCTGACTGAGACATAAATCACTTAAAAATACCAGAAGACAGATTCCTTTGGCCAAGCCTTGGCTTTAAGCCAGATGCTTTGCAAAGATGCCTTGCAAAGTCCTGCTTACCCAGCAGAGAGTCAATATGGTGCTGCAGTGTCACTCAGCAGCTCCAAATCCCTCCCTCAGCTGAAAGGGCAAGGGATTTCTCATTTTTCTACTCCTACCAAAGCAACACAATTTCACTCCTTCCCCTTAAAACAGCTCGTGTTTAATGCTAAGCTCACATCAATCAAAAAGGTAACATCCATCATAAAGGTAATTAACAACACTAAGGTATATTAACTGAGTAAAATACTAGTTTTACAAATCCTTTAATTAAGCACTGAGCAAAACATCCCCATTGGAAAATTGTCTTGGCATCTTAGATGCTGCCCTTTCAGCCATATCTGTTCCAAAATCTGAAAGTATAAAGCAGATGTAGTACTTGGAAAAAAAAAAAAAAGCTTACAACCTGTGGCATCATCTCATTCTCTTAGGAAGTCGCTTTTTCAGCTGCACTGTGGGTCTGTATTTCCATCACTAATGCGACAGCAGTGAATAACTGGATTCACTCCTATACCTCTGGAGTGTTTGACTGTCAGTTATAACCTATGGGTGGCACAGTGTTTATTATTCAAACACGAATGTTTCAAGTTGGGTTCCTAATAGCTGTGCTCACTTTTGAGAAGCTAGATCTAATTTTGCCTTGCAAAATTAAATTAAAATTTGCTGGTGTTTTATATTAACAAAGATCTATCACCCTGGAAGATCAGTGTCTGAACATTTCCTGAGAACATAATTAGAATTTTCACAGGCAATTAGTGAATGTCTTTTTCTGTTGTTAAATATAGCTAAGCAAATCACCACAATTTATATGGTAAATCTGGTATATTAATGGTAATGTGGCAGATTTTACGGTATTAAATATGCATAAAGCAACAACTCTCATCTCTCTCAGACACTTTTGAGATTTAAAATGAAATGTAATCAAGAAAAAAATATTTCCTGAAGATAAAATAAAAGAAAGTAAGAATGTGCTAAATCCTCTTGAGAGGTCTGTGCTGTTTCAAGAACCACCTGTACTTCAGCCTTTCCTGGCTGGCACTCATTTTACCTATTCTTACAGCTCTTGAGTGATGGTGGCTTCCATTATTCTTTCCTCATTTTAAGAGTCTTCTCAGGTCTTAGCCTGATTAAAATTAAGCTCTTAGCTTCTTGTTTTATTCTGCATAGGCAAGAAGGAACACTTATTTCTTTTTACAATAGCCTGTAATGACTTGAAAGCAAAGAACAGTTTTCTCTCCTCTCCCCACATCCCTTCTCTAGGCTACGTAACACTGCATGTCATTAAAATGAGCATTTTGACTTTCCATCCTTGTTTATAACCTGTTAGAGCTTTGAATTTTCCTTAAAGCAGAAATATCACTTCTGACTAAAAGCCTCATGGTGTGGTCCTCAACGTCACCAGTGAAAACTTAGCACAGCTCAGTACCCATTTTTCATTGCTCAACTGGCTTCATCTATCTCATTCAGAAAGGCCTGGGGAATGCACAGCTCATTTCAGTGCTGGAGAGCCTGTCTGTGAAGCTCATGACAGCTGGGATTGAATCACTGATGCACTTCACTGACCATTTATTCTAACAATGGCATTTCCTCCATTAGAAACATTTGTCTTTTTCCTGTTCCTCCTCCCTGTATTGCAAACTGCTCCTAACACTCCAGGCTTTGCCTCCTTTCTGAAATAGTCATTAACTTAGTGAGCTTTCCTTTCTTCTAGGTGAAGTGCAGCATTTTCTGTTCCCTTAACAAAATTCACATTATCTTGGCAGGATTGGTGCAGGGAAGGCCCACTGACATTTGTTTTTGTGCTGCTTGCTGCAGGTGGGCCAGTGTCAATTTTGGTGAGTGCACCTTTCAAACAGTGAGGTAGGAAATGCCAGGGTTAATTCTGGTAAGGCAAAGCCTGAACAGGGCAGGGTGGGGCTGCTCTTAGGCACTGCAGCCTGCATGCACAGCTGTGCTACATGTCCTGCATGGATGTCCTGCAGCTGTGCTACAGCCCCAGTGCTCTGAGCACAGGGGGGAAAACAAGGCTGCTCCACAGCTAAAGGCTTGGCTCTCTGGGACTGGCAGTGGGATTATGGTTACAATAAGATAACAACCAGAATCAGGGGAAAGGAGTCAGTATTGAACAAGAAATCAAACACAGCATAGCAGAAACTGTAAGGGTGCAGCCAAAGTAATTGGTCTACAGTTTACTACATAGTAAAAAGAAATAAATGGGGAAGAACTAAATAAAATTATTTGCCCCAAAGTTGTTGCAGAAAAACATCTGCATATTTCAGGTCACTGTAATATTTTATATGCTTTTTGGACTTGCAGCACTTCAAATGTTACTTTCAGGAGCAACATGATAGCAGCTATCACTACAGACTTGATGGCAATGAGAGCATTAGGGCAATTCCCCTTGCTTGCAAAAATGGGAAAACAAAACAAAAGCCTTCACACAGCAAAAATCCTGCCCTAAATAGTCCCCTCATCCCTGAATCACACACACAACAGTAGTTAACCATCAAGTCATATCTGTGAAATTGTTACACCAAAAGCAAGTACCTCAAATTTTTTTTTTTTTTTTTCAAAAAAGTCTCTTACTGATATCCCTTTGAGAAAACAACATTTTAACAAATGAGTTCAGAGTATGCAGCAAGCATCATTAACTGAAACCAGTGGAAGGGCAGGGTGAGGTTTTTTTTCTATGTGTTCTCTTGGGTTTTGTTTGTGTGTGTTTTTAAAGTGCTTTTCTTCAGGGAGCTTTTTCTTTTGTTCCTGCCTTCCCACTCACAATCTCCCTCCAGTTTTCCTTGACTGGAGCTAAATCAATATTGAACCAGGAGACAGATAAATTCTCTGAGTGTCCAGCTTTACTTTGGCCCAAAAGTGAATAGAATCTATAGAGATATGCAACAGAATTTATAGAGCTATATCAACTCTCAAACACAAATCCATAACATACCAACAAAGCAAAAAACCAAACTCCCAGTTCTTGTTTTCAATTTAAAGCTAATTACACACTGCAGTTCTATCAGGTGAGGGGCCAAGAATGTCATGGTACAGTATAGACATCTTTGACTTGGCTCTGAGCACCATAGCAAACCCACCCACTGACTCCAGGAAAATAAACTGAGTCTATAGACTCAAAGCTCAGCCACAACCATTACCAGCCACCCTTCTTCTACCCATCAGAAACTCAGGTCACACACTGATACAGCACAGAAATACACAAGCTGCAGAGTTGGATGGGGAGAGTTAAAGATGAATTTTGTGTTCAGGTGACACTGCCATATGTCAAATATTGATACCCCTCAAACTCTCCATCTAGAAAAGGCAAGTAATGGAAGACCTCCTAATATTTTCTGCTCCACTTTTATCATCGTCTTGGAACAGTCACATTTTTCCATACTCCAAACCAGCCTGGGTTCTCTGTGTCTGTAACTCTCACCTCAGCAGCTGCACCACCAAAAGCATTTCCCTTTGCTCTGCATTGGGAAGTCAGGAAAAGTTAACTTCCAAACCACCCTCTCCATCCTTAGAGTTTATTTTCTTTCTCGATCAGGCTGAAAAAAAATCCTCCATTTCTTACCTGCCATAATCTTCTGAAAGACCATAGTTGTCTGAATTTCTGGAAAATATCACTTTCAGAGGTCTGTCATCATCTTTGTTCAGGAAGGACATCCAGCAGGATATAATCCTAGTGCAAAGGAATTGTCTACTGGTGCAAAGGCAACCCCAGGAACAGAGATAGGTTGAGTTAGGATCAATCATGACTCCAAAGGACAGGAACTAAGAACCACTTCCAGTCATAGGAGACTGGAGACAGCTTTAGGGATAGCTGTTACTGCTGAAGCAAATTTCCTGTAAGCCTGATGTGATCCTGGGGGTGGTGGGTGAGTGCTGCACTAGCAGCACCTGAGAAAATGGGCATAGCAGGTGCTGCTGGTAAGGCACACATGGTGTTTATCTGCTAAATAACAGAATTACATTCCTCTCCAAATCAAATCTTATCATGCTGAAGAAAAACAAAAGGGGTGTTTCAGAGCCCCCCATCTCTGCATCCCAGGTGTACTGGGACCAGTTGCCCAACTTTGTGCATTGAATCATGGGGAAGCATGAGTCCAAGTGACCAACACAGGAGCAGCTGGGGCTGTGCTGCATGCAGTGCAGACCCTGCTGGAGTAACAGCTGTGGTACAGAGCTTCTCTACCCAGCTGGAGGAGAGCAATCATGCACTACATGATAAGAGTCTGCTCCTCTATTGCAAAATCCATGTAATGAGGCCATGGGTTTATGCACAAAATCATAAATGGGATGGGACTGCTGTGGAACACATCTCAAGCTGCTTTATTTTTTCTAATCATCAGTTTCATTACATGGTTGGACAATGGGAAGATGCCAGCAGGTCACATCCTTGGCAGCAGTTGCAGAATGTGATGTTACAATGCACTTTGAAAGTTTTTGACCAATCACAAAAAGCAAAAGCACATTGACAGTAGTTCTATCCAACCACTATAAGTACATGTACCTTTGGTTAAAACAGTGCTTGCTTATTTTGAATACAATACCTGCTTGTAAGCCTTAAAATACAATACACTCAATTATTAAGCTTAGACCTTCCTAATATCTTGCTAGATACACTTTTCTGCAGCTTAGAGTTATTCTAGCCAAGCTTTAATACAAAAATCATTGTTCTATTTGTCCTTGCTTTCTACATCTCATATAACTTTTCAGTTGACAAATCTTATGCCTACAGCTTAACTCTAATTGCAGATTTCTGTCTCTGTAGCCTGCTTTTTTTCAGCTTTCCCAAAACCTTCTGATTTTAAGGATTCCCCCATCCACGAGCAGCTGAATACTGAAGAACTGAACTCCAATTTTAGCTGAAGAACTGAACTAATTTTAGCTAGTAATTAGGAAAAAATAGTATTTTTTATTTTTGGTGAACTTCAAATGTCAATTATTGTATTATGACATCATGTTTTATTCTACACAGTGAAAACTATGCTATCTCAAATATAAAATGTCATACAAATACTTCAAGTGTACATCCTGGGCATGTGCAAGTTAAGGTGCCATGTAGCTACAGCCTCAAGCAACTAACTGACAGAGATTTCTCTGGATTTCTCCCCCTCATGCTTCAGTCCTTATTCAAAAGGGGGAGAAAAAAAAGAGAGATGAAAAGTGTTTATGAGATTACATCCTGCTAGCTGGTTATTAGAACTCCCATCTTGCTCCTGCCAGCTCCAGGAGAATGCCCAGGGCAGGGTCATGGTGACTGTCAACTCGTTCACCCTGCAATCTTTCTTGTCTCTTGTGGCAGTGTGAGAAAGAATCACTTTCTGTCAGCATGGCAGTAATGAAGCATCACAGAATCAAGGAGAGGTGATTCTGAACCACAGAATCACAAAGAGAAGACTGTGTAGTCATTTTATATAATCAGTCACCTTTCCTGGACTAAAAGCTCCTTAGAGAAGGAAAATTTACCCTTTAGGACCTATGGCTCAGAGGAATGTACTAATGCCTTCTTCAGTCACTGTTGAACATATTGCAATGATTAGGTAGAGACATATATTTATAGTTAATTATCTTGTTAAGGCAGCAAGAGCAGGGTGAATTCCAAATGCAAAATATTGCCTCCCCCTTCCTTTCCATATGGATTATATTAGCCCCTCTGGTATTTGCTTACTCCTCTTGGGAGCCTTTTCAAAGATTTCTCAGCTCTGAGATGTAATGCCTGGCACTGCTGACGTGCAGAATTAAAACTGAAAAGCGTATTTACTATCTTCTGTTTTTAGATTAGCAATAGAGAAAATGGTCCTTGGCCTTCACCAAAAGCCAGAAGGGCCCAAGGGACACAGCTGCAGTGTGAGCAGAGTGGGGAGAAGAAAGCCATTGCAGGGCAGCCTGGAGGGGTGGAGGCAGAAATCCCTCTGGAGCCGCAGGAGCGACTGGAGGAGAGGGAGGCTGTGGATAAAAGCCCTATCAAATGCTCATTGCTGGCATGGAGATGTGTTGAAGTGTTATTTCAGGAGACAAGAGAAGAGTGGTTTTGTCTATGGGCCAGGGAAAGGATTGAGTGGCAGCTTTACTGATATCTTCAGTTAGTGTTCAGTGGTTTGAGGAAAGAGTAAAACACCATAATTTTCACTGGATGTTTCTGCTGCACAAAGCTAAAAATAATTAAAACAATAAAGAGAATAAGAAGAGTGTTTTTTCCACTTTCAGGGAACATTACTAACAGCTCTAGTATTTGCTCTTTGAAGTGGGGTACAGATAGTTTCCAGACACCATTTAACCTATTTTCCAATTTGTCTTGTTTACTGAATATTTTTTAAACCCTCAAGGCATAGCTATTAAAGCAATACTTACAAAAAAAGTTTCTCATTTTTGAAGGATTTTCTCAGACAACAAGGTTGCCACACCACCCTTGCATGACTAGAAGCCAGAATAAATTCTTAGTATTTTAGCTCTATTTTTATATTGCTCTTTTGGTAAATAGAGCAGTGTCATTCACAGGTACATAACCTGAGGCTTAGGTGCCAGAGGCTTATTTGCCACAGGTTTAAAATAATCTTGGGACAGTGGTGGCTTTTTTTCATCTATGGTTTCAATTTTTGTCAGAGCAATTGCTCTTGCAAACAGCTCTTGCTTTTCCTGCTCTGAGTCACAAGTTTGTGAGAACAGAAAGCAACTCCTGAAGTAATTTACATAAGGGTTTGTTTGTGTGCCTTTCTAGACACAAATCTGCACAGTGGTTTGGGATGCATTCTTTCTCTGTTGAAGTTCTGGCCTCCCACAAATAACCTTTCATGGTACTATTAATTTTCTGGGTTTGGGACTACACTGGTGAGGGAGAATTGTCAGTAGGGCAGTTCCTCTTAAAGTCATGCCAGTCCTGCTGGAAGTGACTTTGGCACCTTATGTTCAAGCATCTTTTGTTCTCCAAAGGGCATTCCTTTTCAACACCATGAGCCCACATGATTTCTTGGACAGCTTGGACTTTCCTTCACATAATGGTGCAAATTAAATGTCTCTGGCCTTCAGTAAGATTGGGATGTGTGTGGCTGCCTCTCAAACTGGCGAGGAGCACAGAAGTGAAACAGGGCAGGTTGTGGACTGAAGTGCTGGATGTTTTCCACCATCTGGCTGCTGGTGTTTGCCACAGCTGCTCCCTTCCCACTCTGGCTGCCAGGCAGAGCCCAGGCAGCTCCAGGGGAAGGAAGGGAAGCTGAGCAGCCAAGGGCAGGGCTGCAGCTCAGTGCTTCTAGAGGAAACATTCCTCTGCTCTAAGGAGCTGCTGAAATAGTTGTACTGCCAGCATCTGCTTCCTCTTAGACATCCATTTTACTCCTACATTTGACAGATGGACCAGTGATGGGGAGATGGGTGCTGAGAGCCTCCTGCTAATTTCACTGATTTGGAAACAAAACTGAGAAATGCATATATTTTTATCTCTCACTTCTTTCACAGGCATTCTACTCCTTCATTCAGCAAGGCCAGAGCTACAAATAAAACTTGGATTTTGTTTAGCAAGGAATGGAGTAGAAGATGGAGGTGTGGCTTATCTAAACCATTTCACCTGTTTTCAGGTTACTGCAGGCCTGAATATTTCAAACATAATTAAAAAATATATTCTTGGTGCAAAGACTGCTTTTGAAGTAGAAAGAGCTATTTTTCATTATCCAGCTGAATTTCCAACTATTCTGAACACGCAGTAAACAGTTAGAATTTCTCTTGGATAGCTCTCAGTTCCGTGTGGTCAGGTGACATAATAATTCTGCTATTGTGCTTGCCCCGCTCTTGGGCTTCCTGCAATTTTTCTTGTCATACACCCTTGATTCTCAAACTTTCTGTGGATCTATTCTCACCTCCTGCCCTGCCTGAAATTCACAGGCTGTATGTGCTAGTGTGAGTCAGCAGTAATTACATTTCATCTAGGAAAGGTGTAGGAAAGACAGTGGAGAAGGAGTTGGAGGTGATTCAGCAGAACACTTTATGGACAGTATCACTGGAAATCACCACACCTGAGTCCTCAGGTCGAGGGCTTCACAATTCCAGACCATTGTGTAATAGCCAGCCATCCTAAAGGCTCTCTGCAGCAGTCTGAAATTTGCTATCCCATTATACTTAGACTGCCAATTGAAGCACCATGGCAGGGCAGGGATAGTGCCTAAGTGCTGTGAGCAATTTCCCATTTGTTCTCCGTGTCAAGCGTTCTCTCGATTCTCACAAAACACAGCACTGTAGTTAGAAGTCATTTGAATCTGATGAGTCAGAGCACACAGTATTATTCTGGCACAACTGAGGCACTAGCAATTAAACCTTATTCTCCAGTTGTTCTGCCTTTTTAATCACTGCCAGTTCTCATGTGTTTCTGGCTTATTGGTTGCTTTGGAGGAGCTGGTGGCATACAGCTGATCAGGTATTTCAGAGATGTGCCATGCTGATGTCAGTCCAACTGCAGAGTTAAAATCTAATGTCTGATCAAAAATGATTTGATTTGTATTATGAATCCACCGTGGGGTTATGTTGCCATATTCACTAAAGCAGGAGCAAGACAGGACTGCATACCAATATCATAAAAGGAACCAGCAGTTAATTGTGTGATTTGCTGAGTTAATTTTTGTTAGAAACTACAGTAATTAGCAGTAAACCAAAGTCAAAGTAATTTTTTCCAAAATATATCTGGTTCTAATTTCTTTTTAACACTTTGTGGCTGGGAATAGCTCTTTATGAGGCTGAGGGAACCCCTCCCTGGGCTGGGCTGCCCAGAGCAGGCTGCTTGTGGGACGTGTTCCTCTGCATGTTCCTCTCCAGCCCTGCCAGAACTCTAACCCTGGGTGTGGCTTCTTCCTTTCTGGTCTCCCCTTCCAAACAAAGCCCAAGAATTACATGACACTTCATACAAGACAAATCAATAAAGGGTCAAAACAAGAACAAGAAACTCCTAGCTTGTGGCTTAAGAAATATGCTTAGCATATTTTTCCTATAAGTATTTTGCAGCAATGACATGCTGTCCTCACAGTGCTTTATAAGGCCAAGGCAAGATAATCTTTCCTTATCTCCTAAATATGCATAACACCCAGAACAGTATTTGCAGATGGCAATACAGTATATTTTATGGATGTTCTAATTTTACAAAACCACATTTCATTATTTGTTTATTTAGCATATTCTCCAAATATTTTCTCTAATTCTCTGACAATATTTTGTACACATGTCAGAACTGAAGTACTGGGTGTTTAATGTCAGCAGAGGAGACTGTCTGAAGGCCAAGTAGGGAAAGATGTGAGTGGAATGAGAGCACTGTGGCTGTGGGGGGGGGGGGGGGGGCACATTCAAGAGCAGATGTGGAAGCTGTTAAGCCTGTTGCTGGATCTTAAACATGTAACAATTTCCCCCTAAATTTAGAACTGAGACTTCTCTTCCTAAGGAGAAACAAGGCATTTCAAGAATAATTCTGTAAAAGTTACGTGATTATGGAGACCATTGAAGTTAGCCAATACGAAAGTGTGTGTTAAGTCTTGCTCCTTTCAATAATTTATTTTGCATTTTACTAAATTATACTTCAAAATTTTCTCTTAATTCACTGCTGCTAAATGCTTTGGTGCTTTTGGTTTTCTCTCTTTTTTCTAAAAGCCTGAATTAAAACCTAATCATCTCCTTTTAAGATTCCCATTTCTGTCAAATAAAAGAAACAGAAAGATGGATATAAAGATAGCAGAGAGAGATTAAATGGAAATGGGATTTTGGTAGCTTGGTGTGGACCCTACTGAAAGCTCAAGGAAAAATCCAGCTTGGATTTCTCCCAGGCTGTTGGCATTCTCGGCTCCAGCTTGGGTCTTTCCCAGGCTGGGGACTTTTCTCAGAGACAAACAAGGAAAGGAAGAATGAATAACATAGATTAACACCTGTTGTTGATCACAGAGCCATGTGTGTGCTACGTGATGTTTTGTAGAAAGCATGTTTTCAAAGAGGTGCTGCCTTCTTGGACCAATGAGCCTTTTCTATCCTGCATTGCACGATCTATCCTATACAAGTGTGGTGGCCTTTCAATAAACTGCTTCTTCCTGCTGCCTTGGAAGAAGTTGTGTGTGTGTTGCTGTATTTCTCACCATTTCTAATCAGACAGCGACAGCTTGGCTCTGATAACTCTATCATTTCCTCCCTCTTTGCCTCTCAGGCATTGAAGCACAAACTTTTGCAAGCATGGAGTTATTGAGTTGCTGCTCATCACTTCTCCTTCCTGCAGGACTGACAGCACTGCAGGCATCCAGGGCTGTGAGGAGCACCCACAGGCATGGAGCCAGTCAATGCCCTCATCACCTGCTCAGTGTTGGCACTTCACTGACGCCACAGGGAATGGTGGATAATTCAGATGGCAAACCTGCCTTGTGGAGAGCAGGCTGAGGGAGCTCCTGCAGCCACTGGTGTCTGACATCCTCATTTTTAGATTGGCACTACCTCAACACCAGCACAGGACATCCTTTCCAAATATGAAAAAACAAATAAATATTTTCTAGAAGCATCTCCTGCCCACAAGCTAATGTTCCTTTTGGATCTCAGTGAAAATGCTTGGAAACATTTTCAGGGTACTGCATTATGCATTTTAGTCAAAAAGCTTCCTTGCATACAATAAAAAAAAAGAAAATATCTTAACAGTCTACTGTTTAAATTATTAGCCTGGCTTGCCCTGTCCTATGAACACGTAAATATTTTAAATTGCCATTGGATAAAATGCACAAGCAATTCCTGAAACTGTCCAGGGGAAATGTATTCCTCCACTTATCTGCAACAGAAGAAAAATGGCAGAATCCTTCTCTCAAATGTGTACAGTATTTGCCCTTTCCAGAATGAAACTAGACCAGATTTCTCTATATGGTTTTGCAGAGTTCCTATACAGTTCTTAGCTCTAAAAAGTTAAATTTTTTCCAAGTATGTATAGATTTATTATTTAACAATGGCTAGAAACAGTCAACATTGTTAAGTTCTTGATAAATACCTTGTTTAAATGTAGACAAGATGCCACAAAATACTTTCCCTAATAGGCAATAAAACATAGTCATCTGTTCTAACTGCAGTGATACAGGTGCAGCAAAATATATATTCATCAATTCACTTTATCAGGGAGTACCATAAGGACATGCCTACCACATATCTAAGGAGATCCCACAATAGATCACATTTAAACAATGTTTCAGCTTCATTTTCAATGAACAGGATTTTCTTTTTAATTTAAAAATGAGACATGATCTGAGATGTACATACACCTACTCAAGCTGTGGATTAATGAGGCTCTGCCTCCAGCTGATGCCTCTATTGTGAAGCTTGTAACAGAAAGTGTTTTATGCCCACCCCAAGCACAGCTCTGCTATCTTTTGGTTAAAGATCTTTTTACATAGCTGATGGCAAAGGCGAGCACACTCAGTATGTTTTTATAGTCTCATTTACATATTTTTTATATCACGATTCTTTATCTAGGTTATCCCACCTCACCCTTTTCCTGGAGAATTGAGCAGTGCTTATACAGCAGAATTGGGTAATGAAGAAGAAATACCTCAGGAAAAGTCTGTACCCGCAACAACTTTCCAGGGATCTGCAGGGAGACTGAAGGGAACTACAAGTGCACTAAGTCAGGTTTGCACCTTCTGGATCTGGCCAGAGGGAAAGAGGAGCTCAGCTCAGTGAGGAGCTGCTCTCGTCCATGGTGGCTGTGAGCATGGGCTGCCCTAAAGTACAAGTTGTGTGTCCACAGAGCACTTTGGACTGATTATGTTTCTGACTCTCCAGCTTGCTCCTCCAGACCTTTCCTGAGGTCAGCCTGACTCAGTGACTACACGTGGTGCTACAGGAGCAATGCAGACCAGCAGATTCTTGGGCACCACAGCCACATAAGTCATCACAAACAGAGGAGGGAGAGGGGTGTGCATCTTCTGCCAGGCACTTTATGGCACAAAGACTGCTAAACACCCAAAATATGCAGAGTCAAGATGCAGGTTTAAAAGCATAGATATGAAGAGTATGAGAAGGACACACAATTGTAACCTTTTGCAGAGTCAGAAGAGAGATGTATTTATAGTCTTAAATATCTGAAAAATGAAGGGTGTGAGACCTCTTAGTCTTAGAGCCCTCTGGACTCTGTGTGCTTTTGGGATCTAACAGTCATATCATATCTCTCAGAACCTGGAACTAAATGAACTTAAAAACAAAATGAGTGCAATTTAAGAGGTGAGGAGAGATGCCAGAAGTGTCAGTGGTAGGTGTCCTTTCCAGCACCCAGCCATGCTCGTGGGAGGTTCTCCTTGCTGGAGCTGCATTAAAAACACTTTGTCCTGGACTTGCTTTCCATGCCAGAGCTTGGCCCCAAGCTTACATTCCTACAGTCAGAAGGCACTCTTGTGCTCAACACAGCAACTTGATTTCAGCCTGCCAGCCACACACAGTTTTACACTAAAACACGGCAGATTTAGACCAAATTTAAGGAAGAAATTTTTATGATGAGAGTGGTGAAACACTGGATGAGGTTCCACAGAGGGGGTGGTTGTTACTGTCCCCAGAGTTATTAGAAGATGTGTTAAGTGATGTGGTTTAGTAGTGGACTAGACAGTATCATGGTTATGGTGGGACTCAAGAACCTTAATGATCATTTCCAACCTAAATGATTCTACGATTACCTTTGAAATCCATTGTAGACAGTGAGTCCTGATTGTTCCTTATGCTCCTCTCCCCTTCTGAAATATTTCTCTGCATTTATCTCAGCTCAGTGCACACAAGTCCCAACTCTTTCTCCACTCCTTTGGAGGCTAGAAAACAACAACAAAAAAGAATTCCGAAGTGTTTCTTTTAATAAGAGAGAGAGTTCATGTGAAGGCAATATGCTATGCTATAAGAAACACTCATTCTCTTCATAGAAAATTAAGAAAGGACCAGTGAGATAGTAGCATTCAAGAAGTGCTTTTTTACAACACTGTGCTGGCCTCATTGCTTCTTGAGAAACATATTTCTGGGTTTTCTCTGAAGATTTCATTATTCCACCCAGTGAATTCAATTTATCCCATATAAAGAAGTTATATTTAGAAAAGTTGCAGTCAAAACCATGATGCCATCACTGATTTATGTGCACAGCAGCAACAATGAGTAATAAAGTTAAAAAGCAATAAGAGAGGTCTAACAGATGGGCAAAACACAAGAATAAATGTTCTGATAAAAACACAGATTCAGCAAACCACCAAACCCAGCAGATTCTTGGAAATTTGTCTTTATTTGAATTAACTAAGTATATTTCCTATAGTTGTTACAGTGTTGTAATATTAAGGAACAGAGCATGGCCAAGGGCAGTGGAACATAATCTGGATATCAGGGAGAAAATGCAGAACATACTGTAGCTCAGTTGCACTTTGCCCCATGACATAAACTTATAAATCCTTCTAGATGAGCTGCCCTTTCCCACAATCCATGCCACTAAAACTAGATGCAGCAATGGTATTTGTGTACTCAAAGCCCTCAGCTACTGTTCCTCATGTCATGCCTTCCCATTTTATAAGAAATTGATTTTATTTCAGGAAACTGGGCTTAAAGTCAGGGGAAAAGTACAATAATATAAGTGTATAAAATGTTGAGCCATCATAATAGAACATGTAAATTTGGCAAATAACTTCTCATTAACAAGGTTTTGGCTCAACTGGGTTCCTGTTTCCTGCACCAGGATAGGAAATATTAGTTTAATAATATTTTTTATTGGGGAAGGTGGCTTCATTATCACTGGGAAATCCGGTGCCATTGCCAGTAGTGGCTTGGGTGAAGATCCTGAAACTCAGCAACTCCCTTGTTTCCCATACCTGAGAGCTTTGAACCTGCTCACAAATGGGTAACCCTTCCTTTTGACTAGAAAAAGACAGTCACGGGCTGTGATAATAAAAGATGATTTCTAAGTGGTCAGCCCTGCTGCACAACCCATTGCAATCTGAAAATGAAATGGAAAGATTATGAGGAGCATGGTTTTCTTGTGTGCACAGCTTCTGTACAGAACTGACATTTAATTAAATCTTTTTGTGCTAAGAAGATGTGAAAGTAATTTCTAACTGCAATTATAACCTGTGGATGGCAGAACATATTTCCAGAGATAATCACCTGTTCTGGGCAGATAATGAGATTTACATGGCCTGAGACCAAGATTGAAGTTTAGAAACATTTAGAGAAATAATTTCTATCATGGTGATTTCTCAACAGCCCTAAATCAATCCAGCTGTAATGTGCATTTGCCATCCTCCACTGCCCTTTGCTGGACCTGTGGAATCAGGCAGTGACAGCAGCAGGACACAGCTGTAAGCCAGGCTCTCTCTTGGTTTTCAGCAGACCCATGGTTTTGGCTACAGCAGTGCTTTTGAACCATGTACAATCCCAACATTTCTTTGACTGCTGTAAATGAATAACCTGGTTTGTGCTGCAGCAGCAGCAGCTCAGGAGGATGGGAGCTGCAGAGTGCTCACCCTCCAGCCCTGCCTGGCCCCAGAGCCCCACCAGGGACCCCAGCCTTGGGCAGAAACTCTGAAACATGAAACAGAATGACACACTGAAACAGAATGACTGGGAGCAGGGCTGGAGGATCTGCCTGTTGCTGCCAGCTGTAATCTTTGGGCCTGAGCAAACTTCCTAATGTGAACACTCACAGTGAATAGAGTGTTATAAAAAATATGGCATTCAACTCATGTAAGCAGGTTTAATCAGAAACGAAAGCTGGATACTGTATGAATGAAGAAATTTTGGTCACAGGAGACTGTAGAGCAGTTTTCTCAAATATGCATTTGTTGGCTATGGCTGCCTCAGTCTAACAATTCAACATTTTCTAAATTAGGAGGGATTTATATAAACAGAGCATGGTCTCTAAGGTGCTGTTTATGGTCTATCTGGTATAAATATTTATGATCATTCTAAAACTAGTGGTTTTTCTAAAGTGTGCTTTTGTTTAATAGAGCTCCTGACAGCCTCTGTGGTAAATATGCAGTCTTGTTTCTTATGAGAGAAGAGAGGCAACAGAGAAACCCACTGGAAATACTGCTACAATGGAGGCTAATGAATGGAGGGTCGTTCTTAGCTGTGAACTGCAGACTCTCTGCTGTCTGAGAAGAATTCCCTCCTACACACTTTTCCCCTGGGCATGCAATCCTTTTCCACGTGCCCTTGCAAACCTATCCATGTCATGCAGAATATAGATAGGAGCAGAGTGCTGGGAGGAAGTGCTGGAGCTGCTGCCTCCTGCAATAGAACACGTGTGATCACACGGAGTGCATCTGCTTACTCAGATCTGGTGTCAGAATGATAATTCATGTCCTCTCTGCAGGAATAAAAATAAACTGGGTTCAGGCTGAGTTCAACAATCTAAGGTTGCATTTTAGCAGTTACCAATCTTCCTGGGAGGTGAGGCATTTTTCAAGCTCCCACTAAGAGGAAAGAAACCAGATAAAAACCTGGTGCATGATGAGGAGCATGGTGCTCACAGTGACATGACTCATACCCACTGGTCGTGACTTCAGTGGGTTTCTGTGAGCCATGACTACAGCATCTTTTAGCAGGATTTCCTTGAGTCACTGGCCTGTCTATTACAGATCTATAGATCTGTGGAACCTAAGCAAGTTTATAGAATAGACTGTTCCTGTTCGTGTACTGCACTATGAATTGTAAAGTGCAACTGTGGGTAGACTGTCAATTCATTTCTATCTTAATCTCTTTTTTGAATAACAAAGCTGCATTTAAAAAATTGTAACCCTCTCATTTCCAGATCTTGCAAGTAAAATCTGCTCTTAGTACAGAATCACCAAACAAGAATAATAAATGACTGAAAATTATTATGAACTTCCAAATCCTTCACCAAATTGAGTAATCCAAACAGTGTGCCTTCTTACCCTGACTCTTTCCAATCCCACTCTTCTCCCTTGTTACACAGCTAGGAACATGGATTTCAGAGCAAGAGCTAAGCAAGTTCACTATGGTCCTCAACTTCAACCACTACAGCAAATCTCAAATACAGAAAAAATTCAAATTCATTTATGACAATTCACCAGGAAGATGAAAAAATGGCAAACTGTAAATATGACAACCCACTGCTATAATTCAATTTGCACAGGCCAACAAGGTGAATGATTAACGTACTTTTGCAAACGGGAATGAAGTTGTCCAAACTGGGAGAAGCCAGGTAGTATTTATTAAAAGGGAAAGAAATGGGTTCTAAAGAGAATTTGAGACCACAGGGAATACTTAACTGAACATTGTATTATTGTGGATAAATACCTGATAGTTGTGTTGAGAAGGGAAGAAGAATGAGCCAGACTCTTCTCTGCAGTGACAGGACCAGAGGCAATAGACAAAACCTGAAACACAGAAAATTCCCCTTAAACATAGGAAAACACTTCTTCATTGGGGTGTAGTGAAACACTGAAACAGTAATAGAAAAACACTCAACCCCCAACAGTTACCCAGAGAGATTCTGGAGTATCCACCCTCGAAGATATTCAAAGCTGGACAAGGCAGATTCCCTGGCAGCTGCTCTGAGCAGAGGACTTGGACTTGACAGCTCCCAGAGGGCTCTGCCAACACCCACCTCATGTGGCTCTTCAGTACCTACACTGAGACCAGAAATAGGAGAAACTTATCCAGGGGAAAAGATTCAAGAAATAGAAGCTGATAATAAATGCTTGGTAATAAACGAAGTTAATTGCAAAGTTTTGACCATTTGACTTGCTGGATCAATTTGCTAAAGACTGTTGTGGATATTCCAACAATACCAACTTGAAAATCAGATTTTTTTCTAAATATAGTGATAGGACAAGGGGGAATGGCTTTAAACAGGAAGAGGGTCTTTTAGTTAATGGTCTATTCTATATAAAATACATTCTTATATTTCATAAAACACATTCTTTAGTGGGACCTGTGTCCCAGTGAATTTAAGTATCTTGATGCATCTTTCAGCTTATGATTTTCATTACATTCTTTTGGCCTCAGAAAATTGAAAAAATGCAAAATATATTTTTTTGCATAGCATTGTTACCAGGTAGACAAATCTTACAGTGAGAAGACCAGTGGATATTCTTTTTTGAAAAGAAAGCTCCATACAAACAATATTTCTCCCTGGCTTGCCCTGCAGGATTGGTCTTGGCAGGGAGAAAGTATTGGTGTATCTCTTAAGCTATGGTTTTAAAAAGTTTTAAAGAAAATCTCCCAAAGTACATCTGTAACAATGAGTCCAACTTTGGTAATACTTGCAAATTTGTGGAAAACATGCCTGCTTCCATCTGACTACAGAGGATGATGGGCACAGAACTGGAGCTCATTTGTATTCCAAGCTAGCTCAGACCATGGGAGCACGTGCACCTGAGCAGCACAGTCTCTAGCTCACTGTGTCACTGGGACAGCTGCCAGTGTGTGGCACATGCCTGGAGAGCCTGCTTCAGTTCAAATATTTACCTTGCAGATAGCAGGCTGACTGGGTCTGTGCTGCCTCTTTGTCCAGCTGCAATGTGTTGGAAATGTTCAGGTTACAGCACCCATTTTCTGCATGTCCAGCTTATGTGGAAAGCAGAATATCCTTCCCTTTGTCTGTGGCAATTTTCAGAAGGGAAGGTGGTACAGCTTGTCAGCATCTTCTGGAGGATGGCTGGGTAGTGACAACCACTGGCTTGAGACAGACCAAGACAGAGCTGGGGGCTGTTCTCCACAGCCCTCTGTCAGCAGCCAGACCAAATCTCTTCTGACACAAAGAGGACATTTTTAGAATAACTAATGTTCAGTCAGTGACAAGCTAGACAAAGTGATGTGTTTCAGAAAATTAATGCTCAGGAAAGAAAATTTGAGCTATTGGGGAAAGAGGATTCTCAGCTTTGCAGAGCCATATTGAAGAAGTGCTGAATCTTTTCAAAATGAAAAGAAGTAAAAGTAAGTTGACTAAAACCACCAAGTGTGTTTGACCTTTCTTTCCTGTAAGCAAAATCTTTGAGTTGAGCTGGGGCCTCCCCCATATGAAAAGAAAAGATCTTGCTCCCTCTGTTATGTTATTCCTCTCCAGATGTGGGGAAGATGCTGTTTGTAATCTATGTGATTCCAGCCCTTCACTCTAACCAGGAGACCTGTCCATGAGATGGGACTGCATGGCAGATCCCCCTCCCCTCAGAAAGCAAAGCTGTGCATTGCCAGTGCCTCAGAGCTCTCTGGAACAGACCTCTGAATCTGCAAGGATCAGGACTCAGAAATGCCCAGGGCATCTCACACCAGCCTTCCCCCAGCCTTCAACCCAACTGTGTTTAACAGAAAACCAAATAAAGATATCACGCACTCACAAAGGTAAATACAGAGAATGTTTCTCAGAGTCACAATTGCACTGAGCCCAGGTCCCTTCCTCCCACCCCCAGAGTCCCCAGCCCCAGGCACAGGGACTGGAGAGGCTGCAGCAGCTCTGGTGCAAGAGAGCAGCAAGGGCACAACTCCCTCTCACATGAGCAAATATCAAAATACCCACCGTGAGCAAATTAAATACCAACATTATTTACTGGGTCTGGTGCTTTGTTTAAGTGATTCACCCACAGAGTTCATTTTGTAAAAGAAGTGCAAATAAGCACTGCCATTTAATTTTTGATCTGAATCTGATGACAAGCAGAGTCTGTACCAGTTTCCTGGGCTGCTGCACAATGGGCCACCTGCCCAGCACAGAGCTGGAGGGTACCTCGCAGCTTGTAAAATAATTGTTGGTGCTCTTTAAAATCTTTTCATTCCTTTAAGGAGAGGAGATAAAAGAAAAATAATGACTAACTTGGAACATTTGCTGTCTTTTACAAAACACACCAGCATCTTATAATCCATTAAAGATGAAACAATTCAAATTTTGTACTAAAAAAGTTGCATTTAATACCTAAGAGAGAATTTTTTTTGATCAGCCTCCATGTGTTTACTAATGTGCAGATGTCTAAAAATACGTATTTACCAATCAGAGGTTACTCAGTTTAACAGATTAAATAGAAACTGTAATGTCTGTTAAAATTTAACAGTCTTCTTCTAGCTTGTGTGGCTGCAGACTCTGAAGCCATGGCCAAAATCGAGTAGGAGTTCTCTGGGCCTCACCTGATTTGAGCACAGTTAGAGGGTAACCTTTGAAGGACTGCCAATACAAATGGTCCTTCCTGATAACATCTGCCTTGAGCATGATGAAATGGCACTTGGATCCAATTCACTAAAATATTCTGTCCTCTTTGAGCACTTTTCAAGTTTAAAAGCCCCAAAAAAGATCAACAAAAATCCCATGCAATTTCAATGAAAAGTTTACTCTAATGATAGGTCTAGATTAGACCTAAAATGGAATTTCCAAAGCCCTTTTCATGTCTTACTAAAAAAGATATTACTCTATAACAATCCAAATTAATAAATATCTGATGGGTTGATTTGGAGACTTCAGAATGGGACTGAGCAATCAACAGCAGAGCCTTTTCTCATTTAGTTTGCTGCTGAAATCAGACCTCTGCCTCAGCTCTCCTAGGATGAATTCAGAGCAATGCAGATTGTTTGCAAAAACATATTTGCTTGCTAGAGCTGGGGTGTAAAGGCACTGGTATTCTCATTTCCTCTTCTCCCTCCTTTCCCAGTACAGTACTACCATTTTTTAGTGTGCAGTTTATGCTGAAAGCCCCACAGAGCCCAGATGTGGACAACTACAGCTATGCAATAGAGAATTTTAGTCCACACTGAGCTTCAAAATTCTCTTTTAGGTAGAACTTTGACAAATGGGAGCCTGAATGTGCCCTGCACATACCTTCCTTTTCATCTGGAAAGGTGAAGGGAAACACTGGGCACATCTTTCTGGTCCATTATTCTTATGGTTTCTTCCAATATACAGATTTAAGAAGGTTTAGTCTGAAAGCTCAGTACAACCATTTATCTTCATTTGTGGCAGAATTTCCTAAACTTCTGAAAGCTGATCCTCCTGCATCAGGAAGAGGAGCAAGGTCCTGGCACTTGGCAATTTTCCTGTGTGCCCTGCATTATTCCTCCCCATCCCCATGCTGACCCACTTTGGATAACCCTGAGGCATGCCACCACTGCCTTGGGATTTGCTTTTTCAAAAATACCACCTCAGATTGTCCTTTCAAAAAATAACCCCCCTGACAGTTTCTCTTTAGTGCCAGTATTTTAAGAGGTTAGTTCTTGTCACTGTGAATGTCAGTATTCACCCCATCTACACTTTGTTCAACACAGTTCTCTCCTGCTATCCTATTAGCAAAGTATTATCACATTTAAATCCAATTATCATTAATTTAAAAGACAGTCAGTAGTGAAAGCTCTTCTATGCTTTTAGAGGCTGGAAATAAGTCTCACCAGTTCAACTTTATGATTATCTTTTTTTATAATTAGGTGCTGACTTTATTCCCAGGACTGAGAGCATGAGCTCCTCTAGCTCATTCACAGGATCCCTGGGCATCCCCAAAATGTTACAGGAATCTCTGAAGTCCTGCAGCAAATTTCAGACTCTGTTGGAGACATCATGGAGCAAACTTCTAGCAGAATGAAGAATGTCTCCTTTCAGTAACATTAACAGCTATCACCAAATTGTGTTAACACATACATAGTGCTTCCATTTCATCTGCCTGGTTCAAAAGCATGTGTAAACCTGAAATACAGGATATGACACTCAAAGAGCTGATGGAGGCATGTAAGGAGGTGGCAGTAAAGCTGTAAACTTTTATTGTGACCTCTGCAGCAGAAAGCAGAAATGACTTGTCTGGTTATGGGAGAAATACAACTCCTGACAAAATGTTGTTCCATATATGAACTGCATGATTCTGAAATGTAAGAACCTTCTTTCTCTTAATACATTTTAGAACATATTCTCCCACTAATATCTTCCATAAACACACAAGAAAACTCTGCTGCTGCACAATAAACATTTCTTGGCTCTGTACTTTTTGTATTTCAACACTCTTTCCTGGATTCTGCTCTCAGCTAAAAGAGATGGGTTGTTTCTGTATTTAGCAAACAAAAATGTAAGTACTCTGAAGTTTAATGAACTAAATTCATGTCATGAACTACAGGCCTTCCCTTCCTCTCCTGCCACCTCAAGCAAGCTTTTCAACTGGCCTCTAAGCAAGTTTTTAAACTTCTTTAAGAGCAAGTCCATCAAAAAAATTAAATCAAAGTAGCTTTTACTCTCTCTTCATACCTAATAGCTATTAAATATGGAAATACCTCGGGACTAATTTTCTGACAGGCAGTCCTATTGTCATTTCAGTCCCCTAAGAATATTTTAAGTTTTTTTTCAGTCTTAGAAGAGTAAAAAAAAACCCAAACAAACTGGAAACAGATTTTGTTTAGGAAAAATATTTGTATGTTGCTTAAAACATTCATGGCAAGTTTAGGAAAATACACAAACCTCCCAGCTGATATATTAAAATCACTTTGTTATGAGCCATGAGATAAGGTGCTGGAGTTTTCCAGAAAGCTGGTGTGAGGACCAATGAATTCACTTTCTGCACACAGCAAACACAAACTCCCCTGCAAACAGCTGAAGTGCTGCAGACAATCTCACTCACGTGATGCAGCCCCACAGGTCTCATCCAAACACTGGAACCAAAGCCAGCTCTGGGGAGTTGCACTAAATAAAATCACACTACATAAAAACTTTCAATTATGTTTCAGCAATGAAGATTTCTATCCCAGAGCTACACAGCTGTGATATGAACTCACAGAGAGGATTCACACCACTACAGACACAAAACACAGACACTAAGAGTGATACTGCTCTGGTTCTGGTTCTATTAAACCCTGCTTGGGGAATTTTGTGACCACAGAGAGGGAATTTCATGGTGTCAATGTTCCTAGCAGCTGTGCTGGGGTCACAGCAAGGGCTGCTGTGGCAGGGAAGTGGTGCCAGACAAAAGGCAACTTGGTAAAAAGGAACAAGAGCAGCACTCCAGCCTGGCACCTTGCTTTGGCCCAGGAGTAACAGAGGCTGAGGCTGGCTGTGAGTTTGTGGCATTATCGTGCTCTCACAGACTCAGGACATTATCCTATTTGCCTCTGCAAAGCTTCCCATGAAGAAACAAAACAGTCCTGAGATTAGGTTGGTTTGTAGCAAAAACCATCATTGGCTGTGCTTTCTTGCTCTGCCAATTCAGTGCTAATATTCCTGGGGAAAACTTTTTTTGGAAATATGACCACACTTCTGCTTAAATACAGTGAAGATTTTGGTAAATAATTATTCCATGCATAAATTATGTCTGAAACTTTAATAGTACTTTTAAAGAAGCTGAATATGGATCAGTCTTGGAGGAAAGTGACCAAGAACAGCATTTCTCATGAGGGAAAGTGGCTGCTCTAATACTTATCAGCATAATTCTCTATTGATGCTATCAGCTTTCAACAACTGACTAGAAGTCAGGGGTTTAGCACCCCTCAAGCATAAAAGCATCAGTGCCACACTCTTTGAAGAAATTGCAAAGGATGCCCAGAAACACAAAGTTTGTTTCTTAGGTTGTGAAGAGATTATTTGGAGTAGGCTGAGCTAGACACAGAGAAATATGAAGCAACCATATAAAGGCAAAGAAAGTCTGTTGTAATCACTGGCTGAGTTAAATCTGTGTTTGTAAGAAGTGTGTCAACTCAGCCAACAGGAGCTGGCAGCTATGTGTGTGCAGCTAGTTTTTCCAAAGGAAGGGCAAAGTAAAACTAGAGTGTTTGTTCTGGCATCCCAGCTATGTTTGTTCTAAGTTCAGCAGTATCTTAATTCTATTCAATGTATTATTCTTCCTTTCAGACACAGAGACATTCTTGAAACAAACAATAATCTCCATTGTTTTTGGGGAAGGTTAGTTCTGGTGAGGTTTCCTGACCAGTCAGCAAGCAAAAAGTCAGCCACAGCCTGCTGTCCTTCAGTATCAGCAGCTTTCATAAAAGCTGCATTGCTCTCTCTTTTTCATAAGGAAAAATGGAAGCCTAGGAGATCATCTGATGTACTGTAGGGCCAATAATTACCAAAATTTTTGCACAGTCATTTGAGAAAATTGACAACATACCATAATTCCCAGGAAAAGGCTATTGGTTTTCAAACCTGAGCAGTAACAAAGCTCACCAACGTTTGCAAAAGACACGTCACACACAAACTATACAGCTCAGGGAGTGAGGCGGCTGTACTGAACCCAAAAGCAAAATAATCACATTTACCTTATCAGAGTCTGTGGCTGCCTCCATTTACACAGGCATTATCTGGAGGAGTTACCTGGGTGCTGCAATGAGATGGGAAGAGCACCACTGGAGCCTTGGAGAAAGCTGTGGGGAGTGAGTGGAACATTGCTGTGTTTTCCTGGGAAAGGCAGAGCTAAAGGGACCCCCATGCTCTGCTGAAGGTGGGAGGGTGCTGCTGAGTGCAGGCTGCAGGGGATGCCTGCCCCAGGGCTGTGGGTCTGCTCTCCAGATAAACAGGGGCTGGGCAGCTCTGTGGGATGCTGGTGACTCTGCCCAAACCTGGGTGAGCATCAGCTGTGGTCACACCAGCAACAGCTTGGTGCCCCAGGCTTGACCAGGGCTGCTCCTGCACCTCCTGGCTGGCAGGGAGGGAGAGTGTGGAGCCACCAAGCTCTGCCCAGAGCCAGCTCCATGTCCAGCATACCTTGTCTGCTCCCCATGGCCTGCAGAGCTGCACCTGGGTACCAGTGCTGCCTGCTCTGGATCACACAAAAGCTCTGATACAGGGCCAGGTGCTCTGCACAAAAGCCCTTTCCAGATCTCTGGAACTTCAGGCCAGTTCATCACCAAATCCCCTTCATTTTCCATCAAGTCACTTGCACTTACTTGTTACAATTACGTTGAGATGGACTGAACTGACACCATCAACAGCCCTTTATTAAAACTTTTCATGCCTTTTCAGGCAATTCTGACTCCTTTCCTCGCAGGCAGCCTCACACAACTCTGCTTTCCTCATTAGCTGTTTCACACAGTACTGACTCCTTTTCTTACAGGCAGCTCCACACAGCTCTGATTTCTCTCCTCTCCTCTCAGCAAATTTTATTCTGCATTACCAGCTAACCCCAACCTGTCCCTTACCTGCCCACCTAACTCTGTCTGTCCCTCACACAGCATCTTCTCACCTTCTGTCCCTTCCTCCTCACAGCACAGCCAGCACACTCCATCCCAAACTGCAGCAGACTCTGAGTCTCAAACTCCAGCTGCAACTTGTGTCCAGTAACCCATCCTTTTATAACACCCATCCTCATTGGGCAGGCAAGGCTGTTTCCATTCCTTGCTAATCAGTACAGCTGTAATTCATTGGGGAATATTGCCTCCTGCACTAACCTTACAAACTATTCTCCTACACTTCTTCTCCAAGGTGTACAACTGCCCATAAAAAGAACATGAAAAATATCAAAAGAAATCTAAAAACTGCAATTACTTTATTGAAAAATCTCACAGAATACAAAAATGAAGACTGAATTTTATAGAAAGAGCCCCATAGAAATTATAATGTGAAGTCTAAAGAATTTTATCAAGAATTATTATTTGTTCTTTTCATCCAAACCTGTATTACTGCTGGAGATTTCTGCAGCAAGGCTGAAAAGTCCACTTATAAATCAATACATTATCATTTGGACCTTACCTAAAGATTTCCAGAGGAATCTTTCCTTCTGCAAATCAGCAATTTCATATTTAAATGAGAGTTCACCTTTAACATTCGTTATTATTGTTCTAAATGAACAATTCTATGAAATATTCTTTTGCTACCTTGCAAATGCACTTCAGTAAAGCACTGCAAGATAGGAAAGATAATTACCTTTGTATCTTTATATGGCTACCTATTAAAGACATCTACAATAGGAATGAACATCATCATCTAAGCTCCCACAAACATATTTATGTGTCATAGCAGGATATGAGTTACATTCAGAGCTAGATTTGTATCTTTATTCATGGGATGCCAGCTGTGATGAAAGCATTAGGGACATTAGTAACTAATTGCCAGTCCCAATATACCAGTGGATGTAGCAGGCTGCTATTCCTAGGTGGGAATTTAATGGCCTGCTAGGCTTACATAACCACATACAGTGTCTAGCTGCTGGAAAGAAGGACTTTGGTACCTCAGTGGCTCACAAGAGACTCATCTCCCAGAGAAGGCAGACACACAAAATGCATCAGAGCCTGAGTTTAAAATATGATATAATTTTGTAAATTGTATTATCCAGACTTATCATGCATGTATCAGCTTTGAATTTAATCTTGGCATTAGCTGACTATTCCCCAGAGATGTACCTTGCCAAGAAGATGTACTTTCATTACTTTCCTATTTGATTTTTATAATACTAATCCTGAGGCAAGCTTGAAAAAACAGAACAGTAGTTAAATCCCCATCTGGTTTTGCAGAAAGTTTGTGGAGGTTGGAGAAGGGCTTAGCAAAGGATAATTTACAACAGATACATAGCTTTCAGATCAGATTTAGCAACACGACCAGCCTTAGGGAAACAAGAAAGGCCTTGCTACTGAAACCCTTGCAGATTTATTGCTGTATCCATGACCTTACAGTTTGCATGAGATGCTGCCTCCTGCCACTGGCTGTTCCAGATGCTGATGCTGTGCCCTCAGCAGTAAAGTCTGCCCTCAGCACCGGGGTGAGCAGGCTGATGAGGTGGCTGATGAACCATTTCCATTTGGTAGTTTGTTTTTTTTTGTTTTTACCCTGGCACCTGGTAGACGACTTGGCTTTTGTAATCTGAATCCTGTGATCACTCATTGTCTTACTGAACTGGTAACAGCACAGGACTTGGGGATGAGTGGGGGAAGAAAAGAGCATTTACCTTGTCTGCCATTTCCCTTTTCATGTGTCTGTTCAAGCTCAGAAGCCTGACTAGAGCAGAAATGTGTGAGCCTTGGGGAGTGGGCTCAGACAAATACATTTTGCTAATAGAGGCTCAGAGGCAGCTGCTGCCACAGACAAGGCCTAATGCAAACCAAAATTCACAAAGTCAGAAATTTTAGGTAAAAAGAAGATAAAATCTGGTTTCTTTTGCTTCATTCCCCATCTCTTTGCAAGCTGCTGTGTTCACCTTTAAGAGAAGTGTCTGCAATGAGACATGACAGTGAGAGTATTAGAAAGAAACCCAAGAACAGTCTGAAATAGCATTTTTGCTTGCCTGAAGTGTGCCTGTGATTGCCAAGTCATGCTAACACACTACAGCCAGAGCCTTGTTACTGAGAGGGGGGGCTGATAGCCTTGGCACAAGAACCTGTTCCTTCAGCTGCAGATCCAGTCCAGCTCACACACAGACTTTGGCTCCATCCTGGAGAGGCAATGTTGGGTCCCTCCCCTGTGGGCTGTTACCAGAAGACTTGAAACAGTACAAACAAGGGAATTTATTCCTTCTCAAAATCAGCAATTTCGCCCTTGAAGAAGGGAGAGGTCACCTTTAACCAAGCTAAATTAAATAAAGGTAAATTAAATTACAGTTTCACTGGAACAGTTCAGTGAAACTGTGGGACTGGGACTGAAGGCACAGCTCTGTGCCAGGAGAAAGTTCCTGCTGATGAACCAGAGCAGTGGCAGGGCCAGAGCCCACAAACCCAGCTTTAGAGGGAGTGCCAGACACCAGGTTACTCTGCTCTGAGTAGTCTAATGTCCACAATGCACAAACCCCTGCACAAATTACAGCATAAAGTGAAAACTCTAATGTGCTTCAAGAATGCATTATTGTATGTAAAAGGTAGAGGTCACTAGGTGATGATTTGGAATTAGGTAAAGAAAACATTTAACAATGGTTAAAATTTGATAATGCAAGACTGGGTATGCTTCTGCAGAGGAAATACTTTCATGGTTTTCAAGAACAGTTGGGGTTTTTGTTTTTTTTTTTTACATCCTAAAATGTCATCACTCTTTTGGGAAAATACTCCATTGCACTGAAGTGAGGATTAATGTGGAGATAAAGCCCCAGGGGCAGATTCCTGCCTTGTGTGAACTTGCACCTTTAGGATGGAGGATGGCTCTGCTGGTTTGAAATGTCTTTCTGCTGCTCCTCTGAATCCCAGCTCTTGGTGCTGACACCATACACGACTCAGCCAGCTCTCCTCATGAACTCCATGCCTAGAGCAGCAGCATTTCTTGCCTTGGACTGAGCCAAAGTTCTTTACCAGCTTTAGAGGACAACTGGCAAACACCTCACTGCTGCTGAAACAGAGGGAAAAACAGCAACTGATCAAGAGATTAGTGGACATTCTAGATGCCACAATGGAACACAGGGTTTTTATTCAGATTATACAGAAACCCTAATCAGCACTGCACATGAAACCAACTAAAAATTAACCTGACAAAGCATGACATAACTGCTCCCATCTGGATTACTAATTTCATTAACCTATTAACTAATATGTTTCCCATGCCCATGGGAAACAGACACAAAAGTGCTCATGCTGTTTTTCTTTTTTCTTCATTGTATATTCAGAACCAGAGTGTTCCTGCAGCTGATTATGGTCTCTCCCACAGACTGGAGAGTTACAGGCCCATTTCAATCTAATTTCCTGGTCTTGACAAAAATCATTGACTGAAAAATGAGAGGTTCCTTGAAAAATATGTATAACATTCAGTGCAATAGCACTTCAAGGCAGAGGGGAAAACCTACATGAATGCTATTTACCTGAAAACAAATACTTCCTCAATTAAAACTGAAAGTATTTGTGTTTCAAGGGTTTATAAGAAGGAACTTAATAATAAGGCAGTTTAGGAATATACAGAGGGGATAACAGCTTTATGTGTTTTGGTGTGCTCTATGCTTTATATAAACATTCACAAAACATCCAGGTTTGATAAAGGGAAGAAATACTAGGAAATAAAGATTGAAATATGCCTTTTCATTGTGTAGATTGCAATTAAATGCTCAAAGTTATGATTTCCATAAATAAGGAAAGAATGATGAAGTCATTAAGTTTGGGGAATATATGTTGTAAACCATGGAATATGTAAATAGTTGCATTAAAGTCTTTGCCAATCAGGTTGTCAAACTGAAATTTTTACAGTCAAAACTTGAGTTCTGTAATGACAGCATTTTTACAAGTTGGCAAGTATGGGATTCATCCAAAGCCTTCTGAAATCAGTGAACATTTTTGTGGGCTTGAATAAGTACTTTAACAGGATATGCTCCATAATGCAAATCTCAACACCTCTCTCTGCAAAACTGCTCAAAGCTTTATAATAAAAATGGTTTATTTTCAGCTTAGAATTTTTCAGCATATTGAGCATATTTTCAGCTCATTGAGGCTCCAAATGCATACTTTTCAATATAATATTTTCCAAAGCTTTCTGTATGTCATTTACCCATATGAAAACCCCCCAGTTAATTAGTAGAACAGAGAACCAAAAGTCATGAAGTCCAGGTTCAAATCTAAACATGATTTTGTGCAATATAGTCTATTCAGTGATGGAAAGAGTTTCAAAGTGCCATAGGCATGCTTTCCTCCAGCATTGAAATAAAAAGATTTTTCTACTAACAAAAACTGCAAAAAACAATTAATTTTTTTTTTAAATTATGTGCAACCCAGTAGAGAGTTTTGCAGAAGAAATGGCCTAGAAAGCATTCATAAATTTTCACTGGCTGTTATAGCTTTTGCAAATACTCATTAAAAAAACACATATACAAATCTCCCCATATGCTATAGAAGTGGAAATTTTAGGATCACTTAAATCTTGCTTGCTCACACAGAATTACTATCCAGTGTGAAATGTGGACTTGAATATTAAAAAGTAACAGTAAGAATTGGTGATAAGGCCTCTTTCTCACACAAGAAAACAAACTGGCATAAGGAAATAAATTCCACAGCCAATGTGAAGGGTGGGTGAGTGTGGGTGCCTGAGCTCAGAGCCTGACCCAACACCAGAGCTCCCCAGAGAGGGCAGCTATTCCACAGAAAATAATCCTTTCAGAGTCCAGACTTGTTCACAGGTTTATGAAGGCTTGAAAGATAAATGCAGCCTGAAGATTGTAGTGCTGATAAAAGGATAAAAAACCGCAATTTTCAGAGTTTGATAATCAAAAAAAGAAGTTAGTGCAATGTAATAAGTGGACAATTTTCCAGGATGACTTTCCTAGTATTCTCTGTATTTTCAGCCAATAAGGTACTTCTAGCTTGTTATTTCTGCACATTGCTCAGGAAAATTGCACACTGAGACATGAAGAAGAATGGTAATTTAGTTTTTAGACTTACCACACTTCCCAGAATACTCTACCATTCTCAGCCCCTTTTGTCCATGGTTCACACTGGCCTTGTGAGTAGGAGGAAGAGTTTCAGGCATGATTCTTGGGCACGACTAATATTTGTATTTAGCTAACAAATCATTAGATTCACAGGAAACAAAGATTGTAATCAAATCACACAATCATAGAACAGCTGGGGTTGAAAAGGACCTTAAAAATCACATAGTTCCAAACCCCTTGACACCTTCCACGAGACCAGGTGACTCACAGCCCCATTTAGCCCAGACTTTGGCATCTCCAGGGATGGGGAGCCAGCCCACAACTTCTCTGGCCATTCTATTCCAGCATCTCACCACCTTCACAGTAAAGAATTTCTCTCTAAAATCTAACCTAACCTTCCCTTCTTCAGGTTAAGGCCATTTGCTCTTGCTCTATCACCTCATACCTTAGTCAAAAGTCCCTCTCCAGCTCCCCTGTAGCCCCCAGGTACTGTAAGGTGCTGTGAGGTTCTCCTGGCACCTTCTCTGCTCCAGGCTGAACAGCCCCATCTCTCTCAGCCTGTCTTCATGGAGAGGTGCTCCAGACTTGAGATCACCTTAGTGGCCCTTCTCTGGGCTCACTCCAACAGGACAACATCCTTCTCGTGCTGGGACCCTCACACTGGGCACAGCACTCCAGCTGGGGTCCCAAGATAACTCAAAATAAAGGTGCATTTTAATTTCCTAAGGTGAGGAAGTAGGCAGCCATGGTTCCCACTGAAGCAGAAATGAAGCTTTTATTCCACTTGGAGATGTTTAACTAGAGAACTGCAGGAGATAAAAGCTCATGCAGCACTCATGATGGTGGGAGAACCCTGCTCTCTGTGAGTGACTCAGTGTGCTCACCTGGAGGAGGAGGGGACCAGCCTCCCTCTGTCTGACTCAAACCACAGATTTAGGAACTCAAGGGATACAGATAACAAAAATTCTGCCTTCAGAATGCCAATTCCCCTCTCATTGGTAAATGCTCTGACCACCTGAGTGTTGGATGGGACAGATGGAAAACATGACATCTTCCTCACATTGTAAATCAAGTATTTCTCCCCACAAATAGAAATTAGCCACTAAATTTTATCAGCAATTGTGGATCAAATTAAAACCCCCAGTAGGGTCTGAATGCACGAGAGATAATCACTATAGGTTCGAATAGCTGCAAGTATGAAAAAGCTGTGGCTGTATTTTATGGATACTCTATTTACAAAATGCAATTTCTGATGTATATTGTATATATATCTGTGGTTTTTCCTACTGCAGAAATCAGACACCTTTGCTACAAAAGTAAGCCATTGGTGAAATAAGCACTTACACTATTGGCTGGATGTAGGGCTGAAGGTCAGGAGCTGTTAAAAAGTAGAACATTGCCCCAGAGTTACCTCGGTGTTCAATTTCAGCCAAAGCCAGACTGTGCCCTGCTTATGGGCAGTCTGGAACCCCACCAATAAATCCACTGAAACAAAATTCAAATCCAAAAAAAGTGCCTTTACAAACAGAAAAATGAACAAATATTTTTTCTTTATATGCAAATTGCCAACATGTGGTTTGATAATTCCTGCAGTTCTGTCTTCACATTCTGCCTATGCTAAAATAGTGAGGGAGATGGGAAAGGCTATTATACAGTTTTACAAGTTATAATGGACATATAATGCCCAGCATGTTAAGATAATATGAGACTACTTTCTTTAACTGCTTTGGACTGATACTATTCAATAATTGTGATGAAGGTCTGATCTTAACAATAAATTTCTACATTCTTTTTATATCACTGCCTTTAGGTTTGATAAACTACGTGAAAAACACTTTGCTATTACCAACAAAAAGGTCTAAGATGGTGTTTGGTGCAGATGTTTTGTCTTTTAATCTGCAATAATTGAGACAAGTGAAGCAATTATATCAATGTTGCACATTTCCAAAACTGTCTCGATTTCAAACACTCAAGAAAAGTCACCAACCAGCTGGTTGACAACTAGGTAGTAGTACCTGATCCATCCAAAACACAAGCATCTCCTGCTTCCTGGTTTTTTCCTTTGACCCTCGACCTGAAAAGAAACTGGGGTTCAAATTGAGTGAAGTAATCACAGAGATACCCATATGCACCTAATTAAGGAAGAATGGTAATGGCAGAAATGTAGCACTCCAAGGTTTTGCATTTAGGGTATTTTACAGGACAGATCTGGGGTCATACACTACAAAGCATGAGCAAGTAAAACCTAATGAAGGCAGATTTTGGAGCTTTTAAAAATAATATTTTCTTCACAATAAATGACTAGAATTTGACATACTAATGTATCAATTTGGTAACAAGCTTACATTTCAAATTTATTTGCTCACCTCCGCTTATCAATTTCTAGCAAAACCTGTTTAAAAAAGATGGAGAAATCATGAATGGAACACAGAGCCAAGACAGCCAGTGAGCTTCAGCTGTGATCTCGCCTTCATTGACTGAGTGACACAAACAAGTGGCAATGACTTCAAAGTGTAAAACTGGGAAGCATTCAGAGCTGGAGGGAAAGGCTGCAGCTGGCTTGCTGCACTGCCAAACCCTGCTGCAGCCTCTCTGCTGGCTCAGCAAACAAGATCTCCCACCAGCATGGATCAGGCTGGCTGATAAAGGGGTCCCTCCTGTTAAACTCTTTCTACATTTTGTTGAAAAGGATGGGATTTCATATGGTCCAAGACAAGCCTTGGCTTCTTTGTCACCTCCTAAGTGGGGCTCATTTGCTCAATTCTGTTAGTCAAAGCAAGAGAATTCCATGACTAATATAAATTAGGTAAGCATGGGCCATGACAAGATCAGTAGGGAAAAAAGCAAACATCCCCAAGTTTAATGTTGGCCATGGGTTTATGCACAAAATCATAAATGGGATAGGACTGCTGTGGAACACATCTCAAGCTGCTTTATTTTTTTCAGTTATCAGTTTCATTACATGGTTGGGACAATGGGAAGATGGCAGCAGGTCACATCCTTGGCAGCAGCTGCAGAATGTGATGTTACAATGCACTTTGAAAGTTTTTGACCAATCACAAAAAGCAAAAGCACATTGACAGTAGTTCTATCCAACCACTGTAAGTACACGTACCTTTGGTTAAAACAATGCTTGCTTATTTTGAATACAATACCTGCTTGTAAGCCTTAAAATACAATGCACAGAGCTCCATTATTAAGCTTTGACCTTCCTAATATCTTGCTAGATACACTTTTCTGCAGCTTGAAGAGTTATTCTAGCCAAGTGTTAATACTCAGACCATTGTTCTATTTGTCCTTGCTTTCTACATCTCATATAACTTTTCTGCTGACAAATCTTAAATTGCAGTTCTGCTGTTTCTGACACCTGCTTTTTTGCAGCTTTTCCAAAACCCTCTGATTTTAAGGATTCCCGCACCCAAGGTAAATAAAATAATAAACTAGTACCAACAAAAAAGAAGAGCAGATTGAGTTACAAAGACTGATCTGAAGCTTGAAGTGTTATCTCTCAGGGATTTTTGTCCCAGGATATCTTCAGTATGTAGAGTCTGTCTAGCTCCTCAAAATTGAGAGAACAGCACAGCAATGCTCTCCACTTCCCCCTGCCACCTTGAACTCATTGTTTCTAATCTTTCTTTTTTTTTCTTAAGAGCAGAGACACACCTACAAGTTGCACCCTAGAGACAAAAGTCATTATTCTTTTGCAGCAGCTTTATCTATGTATTCTTCCTTAATATTAGAAACACTTTGATTTATGAAAATGTGCTGCAAATACAAGATTGACATTGCATGTAGCTAGGATAAGGACAGACAAGCCAAATAACTCATAAGAGCAAGTGACAGCTCAGTTCTTAAATGTCTGTTAAATTCTCCTAAGTCACTCTGTGTTTTGAGTAAATACAAAATAAAATCTGATACCTACTGAAGAAAAACCCAAAAACCTAGAAAAAATGGTGACAAATAGCCAGCAAGATAATTTTCTAATCTAGGAAAATTCAAAGTGAAAGCCTCTATTTTTTTATCATTCATATTAATCACAATTATATATCTACTGTATTATGAATGACAGTAGATCTTGAGCATGGTGAAAGGCAGCAGAACTGTACAAAGAATGCAGATTGTTGCTATAAGTAATGACAGGAGAAACTAATCAAGGATTGATTGTGCTGCATGAAAGTAGCAATTTCATCTTCCCAGTACACCTACAAGTATGAAAATGCTAACTGAATGCATGATTAAGCATAGCAGCTGTGCTTATGTCATACAGAATTAATAAGCCCTACTAATAAAGCCAGCAACAAATAAATTGAGAAGAAATTCAAGGGAGAAATACAAACTGAGAGTACCTTTGCACCATAAAATAGAAAAGCCTTGATGTGTCAGGGTGCTCTGAAGAGGGAAGAGAAACACAGAAAGGTCACTTTATCTTTTGAATAATGATGTGAAAAATGATGCAAGCAATTACACCTTCAGATCCCCAGCTGCAGTGTACCCACTGCAAACAGTTACAAAGGAAAACCACACACAACCACAGCTTCCACACAGGGATGTAACAGAGACATAAAATAATTCCAATGCTGTCACTTTCAAATAAAAACTTACTCCTAAAGCACACACCATGTTTTTGTCACATGCCTCCAGCAGTTTACACAAAAACAGCCAGAGAATGAGGGACAGAATACACAGCTGTGGATGTTGCCTCAACACCTTTGATTATAGGATGGTGTTCAATGTTTAAAATCAAGTATAGGAAAATAAAACTGTTTTTAAATTAATTTCATTGAGAATTTAGTTCAGTACCTGAGAGTTCTTGACCAACATTATAGACTGTTGAAGAAACTGACCTCCCTTTTTGAAATGAAGAATTAATGGTATTAAATTTGTCAGTGTAAGAAATACATTTAAACATTCCCTGTAAGGGTGTGAAACCCATCACCAGTAGAAACTGGGCCAGCATGGGCTAGGATATGATCAATAGGAAGAGAGCAAACATCCCCCTGGTAATTCAAACACAGCTTGGTTAAAATACCCCAGGAGATTTCAGCCCCTATCTGGCAACTAACAACGCAATGTAAACAATTATTAAGTGGGAATCCTTTTCACATATTTGCAGTAACTTCCAGTAGCTCAAGATACTGGAAAGAGAGTTTTCACCTTCCAGAATGTGCCATTTGATGTAACAGCTTAATACATTTCAGCCAATGAGCATAAATATGCTCTTGAATAGATTCTGGATCCCAAAGCAAAAGCACCCAAACCAAAATGCAACAGGAACAAATGTCTGTTATTATTTTAAAACTTCCAGTTTGAATCAATACTGACTGCTTTCAATGCTTGGGAAAGCTTTTTTTTCATGGTAAAAATTACCTGAAAAGTTGAAGTTTCAAAAGAAAAATGATGAAGAACACTTTATTGATATCAGTACGATCAGACAATGCAATAAGCACTACACAGAGGTGCATGTAGAAAAATATTATAGTTTACTCAAATTTTAGCTTTATCTAACAGTTATTGAATTAAAGAAAAGATTTTCAGTTCTTAAACTCTCTAAGATATTCTACCCTAGAAAATTTAAACCTCATCAACTGAGGAAATAAAATTGGAATTTTCCAACTAAAAAGCAAATCCATCAAAATGCTAAGGAAGTAAATTTCTTCTATTCTGGTATTGTGTTCATCACTATTTTACACAGGTCACATTTATCTGCCATTGTTAAATAATTTTTCTATTAATAAATGTTAAAGAATTAATATACATTTAATACCACAAAACATGTCTTGTCAGGGTGTTCAAATATCCGAGGAGGATACATCTTCATCTTGGAATCCAAAAATATTTGGGAAAAGATCCTTCTTTAAAGCAGATGAGCAAGATGACAAAATTAAGTGCCTTCTTTGCTCAGTGTGGCACATAGCCACTAATCAAGGCCAACTATCAAAAGCCCCAAGCAGTACATATGCTGCCACCACAGTCTTTGGAAACCAGGAATGTGAGGTTACATAAATTCACCAGAAGACAATCAAAACCAAGACCCACATGTTGGAGTTTAAACCCCACGGCTTTCAAAAATGACTCTGCTTTAGCTACTTTATATCCAGCTGGATGGATTTTTCCAGAGGACAAAACACAGTTCTTAACTTCCACAATACTGCTACTGACACAAAACAAATAGCAAAAGAAATCAATGTTCTAGCTCTCTGCTAGAGCAGAGATTGAATGTACACTGAGTAAACTCACCCATTGACAAGATGTTTGAATTAAATAATGTAGCTACAAATTGTTCTGTTCTGGTAATGCCAGTGGAGGCTGCATTGTTATTATCCATAGTATGGTAGCAGCCAGAGATCCTGGTGTGCAGATAACTAATGACTCTGTGAGAACAGACTCATCTCTCCTGGTTAATAAGAAATCATGTTACAGAGTTAAAGCAGCAAATAAACAAGAAGCCCTTAAACCTGAACATCATATACCCACAGAATCTAGGACAACAGTCATGGGAAGAAAATACTGCATCAAAAAGTAAAAGTCTCACTCACTACAAGTACCAAATCATTAAACTGATGGCAAAAAAAAAAAAAAAAAAAAGGTAAATGAAGTCTTGCTGACATAGAACATAAAACACACAAGACATTAACTGATATATCATTTTATTATGCATATAGGTATTAACTCTAGTACTGCAGAGGAGTCCAGAACTGAACTTAGTCTGCCCAACTTATGTGAACTTCTTCCACCCTTCCAGAGACTAATGAGCAACTCCTTCACCAGATCATCAGGAAAAATCTCTTTCATCTTCCTTGACCTGTTGTGTTTTACATAAAGCCATTGGGGTTCAAATAATTCAGTAAGAATTTAATTAACAATTTGAAAGGTGCAGATCACTGGGGGCCATTTTTGCTCATTAATTTAACAACAAAACCTGCTTCACTATTAATTAGAACATTTCTAACACAAGTGAAACAGCTGAGGCAGTCCAGGCCATCTCATTATTATTTTCTTATACACATGAATATTTAAAAGTGCAAGGAACTTCAACAACACATACACCAGTACAGACCCTGAAAAAAAAATTAGAAATAGTCTGAAAAATTACTTGACCCAAACAAATTTATTGGAAGAAAACCAGGGGGTCTAGAAGAAAAAACACATTAGTCAGGACATGAAACCTTTCAGGGACCTTTCAGATATTTTCATTTTTTCAAGAAGGAGTTCTGAAGGAATACTAAATACCACAGCTATGAAGATTTACAGTGGGTATAATATTTGCTTCTGGAACAAGTTGACCAGTACCAACACCAATTACTACTACCCAGAAGGAATCTCACCACTTTTAGCCAAAAAATCAAAAGGAAATACTGCATTTCAGTTTTAAGCTCCAGTGGCAGCCATCTGATCCCTAGCTGAAACAGGACAAGGCAAGCCAGGCTTTCCAACCTTTTTCCAAATATCAGTCTTGAGGCTGTTGACTGTCAGAGGTCAGGTATAATCAATCTCATCTCTGAGATTTTGGCAGTGTCTTTCATTGGTCCTAAAAACACATTAGGAACTTTCAATGGAAAGAGAAGACACTTTCAAAACTCAGCTTTCAAAATCAAAACTTTCAAAACTATAACCAAGAAGCTCCTTCTCCTTTTTCCATATTTGTTTGCTAAAAGTCAATTTATATTTGCCGACTTTGCAAATCTGCAAATATTTGTGATACAAATTTTTAAAACGTGACTTTTTTCTTCATTATGTGCATTTATAATATCTACTGTTAGCTAAGAGGAAAGTCTAACCTCTAATTAAATTGCTTGAATCTTCATCTTTGCTGCCATCTGTAGGTAAATGGGGTGGTACAAAGGCAACAGTTCTGTGATCAGGACCCTGCCCATGAGAAAGCACAATGTTCTTGTTACCTGTCCTTCCTGATTTTAATGTTAAAATTAGGCAGAAAAACATAAAAGATAAAACATACAACAGCTTGTGGCTTCGCCTCTTCCTGCAACTCCAAGTAAATTTGCAACTGAGGTAACAAAAAAAAAAAAAAAAAAAAGGAAAATTAAATTAGAATCACAGAATGGTTTGGGTTGGAAGAGCCTCAAAGATCACACATTTCCAACTCCCTGGCCATGGGCAGGGATGCCATTCATTAGATCAGGCTCCTCGGGGCTTCATTCAGCCTGGCCTTGACCACTTCCAGGCATGGGGCATCCACAGCTTCTCTGGGCAACCTGTTCCAGTGCCTCCCTATCATCTGAACAAAGAGCTTCCTTCCAGCATCTCATCTAAACCTGCCTCCTTCAGTTTAAAACCATTTCTCCTTGTCCTGCTGCTATCTGCCCAAATAAAAAGTCCCTCTCCCTCCTTTCCATGATCCCCATTAAGGGACTGGGAGGCTGCAATTACAAAGCCTTCTCTTCCCCACATGGAACAACCCCAGTTGCTGGATCCATGATGGAGATCTATACTATTATTAGCATTAATACATCATGGGATGTACCAGAACATCTGCAATTTTAACTACAAATATGAAATCTAAGTCTTGATGTATGTTTGATTGTTGAAACTTAGTTTCTTTGCAGTGAGCCATGCAATGTTTTAGCAGAACTGTTACTATAAAAGAAAACTTCTCAAAAGAAAAATAAACCAAAAGCAGAGAGGTTGATCATGACTTTAAACCCATTATGACCAATCTTGGAAATCTGAAATTATACAAGTGAGGTCAGCATTTTAAATATTTGATTTAATGACTGGACAATTTTAATACATAAAAATAGATACTTAGTAATGAACAAGTTTATACAAACCAGATTTCTTTTGTACAGTACAAAACAATGATGGAGATAAAAAAAACATTTGCTGGGTTACAGGGCAAGACACAAGAACAACAAAACACCATTGAATAAATTTTTGAAAATTATCAGAGGCTTATTTCATAAATACAGTGTAGGTACAGCTTTCATTTAACAAATACAAAATTTACTATTCAATTTATCAACATCAGGAAATATATAAAATGTCTTTGAATGACAATCTGATTTAAAAACTAATGCAAATACAATAGCATTTTTAGAATTCTGAGGTAATATTACACATTATCTCAAAAAAAGCTTCAATAAATAAAACTAAACAGAAGGCAAAGTGCAGTTCAGTGAAAAGGAGAAAAGATAAAGCTTTCATCTTAACAATAGTAGATAAATAGTTCTTAAAAGTGGGTTAAAGCATTAAAAAAATATTTTGGCTAATTTGCCATGTTTTCAGATAAACTGTATAGCTATTTATTCATAAGCCAACCTTTCATGAATCCAATTCTACAAAGAGAGGAAAGGCAGTAGGTCTTTCTTTCCAGATTTCTTTCTTACATCCATATTCAGGTGTTAGAAATTTAACGTATCTTGCAGCAATCTAGTTCATTCAGTGCAACAGTGAAAGCTGGATTTATTTCTAAACATCTGAAATCCTTCAAGTTAAAATTAATTTTAACATCTCCGTTAAGGAGATACAATGTAAAAATGCAGAATTTTTCAGTGCTGCTTTTAGCACTCTTCGTGCTAACCTAGTATAGTTCCAGGCTAAAGCCAATGGAAATTTTATTACTGGTTTCAATGACAGCACTAAGAATACAGTCAAATATTCTAAAATATCCTAATACTTATCTCTGCCTCAATAAAACAGTAAAATCACTACTAATTTTTCTAGGAGAAATAAAAAAATAAAATTTACACTTAGCTATTGAAGAATACCCAGAACAACTTTGAAATAATGAATTACACAGATTAATTTGTTCATCATTTGAAAATCTGTTGACTGTATGTAAATAATACAGAGAAAGAAAGAAGACTAATATAATATTTGAGTACAGACACTACAAGATAGTTATGCATCCATGCCCCAGCAGAAATCAATGGGGAAAGCTGACAAATAAGATGCCAAAGTGTCTCAAGTGATCTGGGCCTTATTCAGCTGAAAGTCTACAGAACACACAGTAGTCGTTCATATTTAAAAATACTATACTGCAGGCTAATAAATTCTTTCCACTTAATGAATAAAACCCAGACTTACAATCATTTCAGTATTTTAGAACCATTTCTTCCCCAGCTGCTAATTTAGTAACTCAGAGCAGACATATCAAGAATTATTTTCACGGAGTTTGCAGTGAAAAACACAAAACATTTTTAAATGCTGGTCTCCATGTTAACGAAAGTTGGAACCCTCTTCAGAAATGTTATTGTATTCACTTTTGTCACAGCTTATTTAAGACTTTCAACAAATTTGCTGCAAAAAATGATAGCATAATACACTATATCAGTTTTCCACCAGTTGTGCATATAATTCTCTTCCTAAAGCATTTCACCAGATGTGGAGTTGATTTTAAATATCTAGTTTTGTTTAATATAATGCTACAATAGATCTGGCTAGTGTGCTGTTAAGAATGAACATACAAATTCCTTAATACCTGTAGCTTGAACTTGAATCCCCTCAAGCTGAAAAAATACCTTTTAACACTCTTGTACAGTCAAGTGTAAAAGCTGAATATACATCATCTAAAACCTCTTAGTCATAAAAAATAATTTTTTTAGCAGTAAATGGCACTATCAAAACCCTATTTCTTCACAGGCAGTTATTTACATACTTCTTAGACAGCTGGTCTCACTGAGAAGGAAAACCAGAATAAAACTACATACAGTTTATAAAGACTAAAATACATATTTGCCTTTGTGAAAAAATGGCTACATGCTGATGTTATAGTTTTTCTATTATTAATATTAATTTAAAACAATCTAACACTGGGATTTACCAATAGAGAAATATTCTGTATATTACCTCCCAGTGGGATACCTTGATGTAAAGGAATCATGATTAATGATAAAGTGCTATTAAGAAAAATCTAAAACTTGGGAATTGTCTTAGTTGGGTTTCATTTATCAAACAGATGAGATTTTTGTACAAAGAAAGCTATTTTCTGTGACAAAGCAAGCAGCAAATATATTGCCATTCAGGAAAAAAACCCATACACTTCATATTTAATTAAAAAATTATCTAAATGCAATAAAACTGGCACAGTATCAAGAGACACAACAATGAAAAGCTTAAAGGCACAATCAGAAGAGAGTGAATGCTACATAAAAATGCTGTTCTTGGAGTGTTTAATCTTATTCCAGACCAAACCCCTCTGCATTTGAAATTCCAATTATTAACTTTTGCTTCAGTTCCTTCTTGTTCTTGTAAGGAGGGAGACAAAGCTGGTTGAAGCAGGTATGTGCCACAGGTAACCTAAAATAATTTAAAAAATACCCAGCAAAACATATTTAAGAATAATGCAATAAAACCAGAACACTGCCAATTGCCTGACCATGTTCAGTTAAACATTTGTTAAGAAATTCCATAAAAGGAGCACTTATGTTGGTTCAAGTTCTGTTGAATGCAAGTAACACCACTGCTGGTAGTAAGTACCTCAGGTGAATTTGTTAGCCTGCAACTCCCTCCTCCATCTTTATTTTTTTTTCAAGTTGTAAACATCTCTTTCCAGATTTAGGAAACTCCAGGTACCACATGACTCTAAACACAAAATCTGGGTATAGACTGAATCCACAACATGGAAAAGGAAGGTGAGTCCTGCAGTAGGTAGAGACACACCTGGAATTACCACAGTTAGGTGTCTGGGAGGACACAGAACTCAGGGTTCAGCCTGCTGAAACAGGTCCTTACTTCAGCAGGGAGCTCTGAGAAACTGACTGAAATGCTGGAAAAACAACAGTTCACAAATTCTGGTCTCAGCTATACCAACACCTCAGTTCCAAGCTTCTTCTGAGAGCCTGAATACATGTATTGCAGATATGGCTAAGGAATGCCTGACTGAAACACTGGAAACTTTGCTTCTCACTAGAATGGATTGATTTGATGAGCCACAGGTAATAAAATGCTACAGGAACTTCTTGCCATTTAAATTCTCAAGTGACATGGAGGACACACCTGAGGATACAGACTTGTCCTACAGCTGCTAACTTGGGGGGAGACAGGAGAAAGACAATGAGCTGAAGCTCAGCCTGCCATTTGGAAAACACACTGAAAAATGTGTTACATTGGGGACACATTTTATTACTTGACTCAAAAGCCCTTTAGGTCTCTTTTCATTTCATCCCTCTTTTGAATGGCACCAAATTGGCCTTTGATCATTGGCAAACATGCTTGAAAGAGGGTGGAACCTCAAATTTGGAAACCAAAGTTACTTTTCTCCTCCCTGACCTTTAAGAAAAATCAGCAAAGATCTGTTAATTGGATTGGAGTAATGGCTCAGAATTTTCAAAATAGAGAAGCTTTTATTAATTTGCCAATTCTTATTGCTATTACATTCTTTGATCCTATTGTGTGGGCAATATGATGATGGTGTCTACATTTATCCCTGTACAGGCAGTCTGACAGCAACAATTATCTTGCAAAACATGAACCTACAGCAGTTTAAAATGCACACTATTTCAAAACACATTTTCTCATTTTTAAGGAAAAGAACAATTTATGGAAGGAACATAAAGAGTGATTCAATATTGACTGATTTTTCTTCATTTTTCATCTGATCTTCATGTTCCTTTAATGTTACTGGAACCATTTATTACCTCATTGAGAAAAGCATTAGAAATATCACAGTAATGAGATAATTTAATTTAAAACAACCCTCAAATTTATTATGTTTTTATTTTTAGATCAGCACTTCACAGAAAACACAGCAAAATTCAGACCTTGAAAAATGCAGTTTAATATTCAGACTTTGAAAAATAGTTTAAGTATTTTGATTACTCTAGCTGTTTGAGAAATCTGGGTAAGCCAATAATTAATGCTTCACAGAGAGCTTCAGAGCAGCAAGCTTTTCTATACAGCTTTCAAATTATTTAAACTGACCTTCTCCAGTCTTAAGAATTAAAAAAGAATAGTAACTGGATTGCTCCTAGTAACATCATAAAACCAAAAAAAAATTCAGAAGAATTCATGGCAGTTTAAGGTATGTTTTCATTAGGTCAGCTGTCACATTAGGAATGACTAAATAATTTATTTGAATTGAAAACATGTAAATAATCCCTCTAAATATTTACCAGCCGCAAATGTGAATATTGACTGGAAAAGCAATTTCCTTGTGTTTTAAATTCACACAATCAATAAGTGGGGATAACATGCTAAAGGCAACTAAAGGAGTCCATGCAATTTCTTCCTTGTACATTTGTTTGCTCTTCTGTAAAAAGACATTCCAGAGCAATAAAGGCTCTTGGGAAAAAAATTAATGAAAAAAATCTTAAAAATCCAAACATTACTTACCAATTAGTGGATGTCTCACTCTTCGAAATCTTGAAATTCAGATCAGCCATTCCTCCCACAGGTACTCTATCACTTCCTGTAGCAAAATGTAGCAGCTTCTTTTGAAGGTCTAGGGAAAATCCAAGTACTACATCCCAGAAGTATCTATACTCAGGGCAGAGGGAGAAGAAAATGTTGCAATGCAACATTGTAAAAAAATAGCAAAAGATGACAATAAAACTACAAGCACTACATGATGAATATCACTTACTGAGAGGTTAATTAACATAATATATAGGACATCAGCAGTATCCCAATATACAAGGTTCAATTCCCAAGGAATTTACAAGTAAAATATTTTATCAATTTTGGAATGATGTCTTGTCAAATGATGCTTCAACCCACTTATCTATGCAACTATAAATGCCTTCTACTCACTAATGTAAAAAAACCCCTTATTATCAAAGAGAATTGAGCAAAACCAGTATTTTTAGATGATTGGATAATAAAAATACTGAGATTTAATATGCAGGATTTGGAGCTTTACTTTTCAAACTACTCCACTTCAATGTGATCATAATCTTTTAAGGATATTCAGTAAACACATACCATTAAAGATTTAATTCTTCCTACTTATGACAAATTAGTAGTGTCTGTGTCTTATTTAGAAATAGGTTTCTAAAACTTCAGTCATTTCAGATCACCCTTGAAGAGATTCCTGATGGAAGTCTAACATTCTATGATGTTTTAAACTCACTAACTAGAATAAAAACCCAGGCCTACCGTATAGTCAGATCATTTTTTTGGTAGCCCTCATACTGGGTACTTCTCTGTAAAGCAGACATGTCCAGTTCAGGACTGCCACAGACAAGAATTTCAACCTCCTCTGGACGAAGTAGCTGCCGTAAATTGAGGACAAAATACTTAATTTTTTAAAAAAACATGAGAAATGATGCTCATTAACAATTAACAGAATATCATTCAATACAAGTCTCTAACTTGGATACATACTGATAACAGAAAAATTAATTACTCAGCACTTTGAAGACTCTCTTACTGCCATATACAGTAGAAAGTTAATTACAGGATAACACAATATTTCAGCATATTTTGTTCTTCCTTCTTCATCATTATTACATTTATTACACTGACTTGCCTATCATGACCAGACTACAAATGGGCAAGAAGAAAATTGAGTTTGTACATAAGGAAATCTGAGGGAGGGTCTTGACTTCAATTTTGATTTCCACTTCCATTTCATTTGCACTGACAGCTCCCAGTGTGGGTAGCTGAGCAGCAGAGGCTGACAGAACTTGACTCTCAGGTGTACACAGTGCAAAGCAAACATAACAATAAGCCATGTTTAATATCCACTAAACTTCCACCTGCAGAACACACATACTCATTTACTACAACATCATCAAGTTGCATGGAAGGATGCCATGGCATTTCAATGGATTCTCATTATCCTTCCAGAACCTTCCCTGCAGATGGGCACACCTCACTTTGCTGCAAGGTGTCATAGCTCAACAATTCCACTGGAATTCAGAAAATCCCAGGCAAACTGAAACTTTCTCTTCTTTCTTAGTGGAGAAGGGATGCTGTAAATTAACAAAGTAATTTCAACAGCCAAACAGGACTGAAAACAGAAGAATGTTTAATTTCAACCTCACTGAGTGTTCTTCCTGTAAAAAGAATTAGGTGTTTTCAGAGGAGTCACTCAGGAGCACTCAGACACAGTTGTTCTGCAGTTCCTAAGTGAATACACAGAAATCTTGTAAACATTCACAGAAGAGCCTGTGATGTGTCTGTGAATGCATAGTGATAAACCTGTCTTCTGGAGTTTATTTATTTATCTCTTTTCAATGAAACACTACCAAGAATAGCTGATTACCTGATTAATTTCTTCAATTAGGTTGGATTAATCAAGTCTATCAATCAGTCAATATTCCTTCCAAATCTTAAAATTATCCAGTGCAATTTGATTTAGATAAATCATTGTCAAATACTTGAAAAAGAAGTGAAGAGTTATGTTTCACTTTATTCTTACCAGTAATGCATATGAAGCACAGACACTATGAAATCCATAATAGAAAGCTGCAAATTGTTTGTAGATCGATCTATTGAGAAGAAAATCAACATAGAGCTGCACATATTCTAAAAAAAAAAATTATTTTGTTACATTATAATTTTAATCAAGCACTGCCCTCTAAAATTGTAGTGAATATGAAAAATGAATGCATTTAATTTTAGATACCATTGGTAGGTATACCAGAAAGAACTACAGCCATTTCATTTTCACACTTTGTTAATGAAAGCATAGGCTTATAGAACAGAGAAAAAGGACAAACTTAGATCTACAAAGTATGTGTAGTTAATATCTATTGAAATACCTTTCCTATTCCTATTTGTGACTGGGATTTTATCTCCATTTGGCTTTAAGTTGTAAGATTTTATAACACCAAATTCTTCCTGAAAAACCTACAGAAAAAGAGGAGTCAAGGTCAGCACTGGAAAATAAATTCATATACTTAGAAATGACAAAGCTTATAATATGTCATGCATTCCCTCTCTCTCTTCAGCACATGCTGTAATTTTGAGGGCTGTGAGGTTTTTACAAGGTAAATATTACTATTTTCAACAAAGTGCTCAGAAAATTAGTATTCAAAGAGCAAAACCCGACCCTGCTACATAGTGGCATGTCAAAGTGACCTGCAGGCTCTGGAGCCATACAGCTTTTCATACAAAATAATGGCATAGGAGCAGCAAACACAATTAAGAAGGTATTTGCTCTGCTGTAGCTCACCAACCTGAAATTTCATTAACTAGTATGTGTGTTCTGAAACAATGAGCAACTGAAAAAGACTGCCCTGACTGAAACAATAACAACACACAGGTCAGGCAAAACTGTAAAAACTTCAACAAGCTTTTGATGAAGTGAGATTTCCTGGACAAAATAAAATAACCAAGCAAACTTTGACTCTCTTCTGGGTTAGACAGAAGAGCAAAGAGCTGGAAATGCACCAGCAGCTGGCCAAGAGACCCTGGTGGTGACACTGGGATCCAACCGCGACCACCCAGCGGCGCCGGCAGCGCGGCTCCAGAGCCAGCTCTGACCCCCACACCCACATTCCAAACCACCAGCAGCCACAGCTGTGAGCCACTCCACTGCCTTTCTAACACTGGGAAAAACCACTGAACGAGGGTAAGGACCACTTAGAGTTGTGCATTTAATGACCTGAAAGGTTGAGTAAAAATCCTCTTCAACATTGCCTTCGTAGGATAGAAGTTCACTCAGTCCGTGTGCCAATTCCTACAATAGGAGTAAAAACTCTTCATAAATCTACAAAACTAAGTGATGCACTTCACACGGATATGCCAGAAGCATTGTTTTATACAGATAGTGTCTTGGAAAAAGCTGCATTTCTAAAATGCACATTATGCTAGAAAACAGAGATTTTCTGATTTCATCAGAAGCAGACTTTATCAGCCTGTACTGAAAAAAAGCTGCTTTTAAAAAAGTTTATAACTCAAGTATTAAATATAAATAAATCAGGTTTTATATCAATAATTTTGCCTCTTAGAAAATGTAATACTTACAGGCATAATCTGAAACAGGTCATCTAATGTGACACCACAGATGCCTACAAGTGTGTTATGATCACAGGGAACAATGGGAGGACTCAGTAATTTCTTGTAACAGCAAGGTGGGAAACGAATATCCAAGGTGATGCTGTTGTATACAGCAAGTCCCATAAGCTATATATGTCAAAAGTTAAGGGCAAATCTGACACATCTTTATTACAGTTAATATTTTTGCAGCTTGGAAAAAATATTTTAAGATTCATGCTCAACAAGCAGAAGGAATGTAAATTCTTTCACTGTTTCTGGACTGACAATTTAAAATGAAGTTTTTCATTACAATTAAGCAGTGGTTAACACGGTCAAATGATGCACATTGACAGAACACTTGAGAATCTTCATTGTAATATTCTATACAAGCATTACTCCAATAAATTTTTCAAAGGTTTTGTTATGAAAAAAGAAAAATAAATGTGTTTTTCCAGTGAAAGATCAATTAACCAGTATTTCTTTTAAATAAATCTAAAAAGCATTAAGTCAAACCTGCACTGATACTACAGCTCATCCACTAGCACAATTAAGTGCATCCCATGAAACAAATTTGAAACTATCCTAATTCCTAATTCAACTTCTCAGAAGAATACAATAAATCTGTCAGAAAAGACCTACAACCTGATGCCAGTGAAATCAGTAAATGGACACTATTACCTCAGTGGAGTTATAAGTATGTACTATCATAAATCATTTGTCTGAGGTCATCATTTATGAGCGCAACAGAAAACCTAGAAAATAAACTTGTCTCAAAATAGGCTTCCATTTCGTAATAAAAAAGGCAAAAAGCCACATACTGCTCAATGGGGACTTAAGTATTAATGGACACAGGCAAATTGATGTTTACTGAAAGAAACTCAGAGGCTTAAGTACATAAAAATTACAACTTATACATAAAATAGTTGCAATTTTAACATTGACTTAGCATCGTCTGACTGCAAAAGGAACCACACACTCCATTTTCTTCCTATTTTTAGTTCATTTGCTTGAACGATATTAAAAAAACCCAAAACATTTAAAATGGAACAATGGTGTAAATACAACCTTTGAAGGAGCTTGAGCCAGTGCCTTATTTTATCTCCAACCAGCTCATCAAATGATTGCCATTTGGAATGTTCTAGCAGACAGAAAAGGATACGGCTCCAACCAGTCGGAATTCTGAGTAGTTGTCGCATTTAAAGCTGCTGAACCAATGGCACTGTGAGTCCTTGTGGTAGGTGAACATGCCTGCAGAACAGCAATATGGCCCTTAAAAAGCCTGAGCTTTGTAAGATTTTGTACAAAGCCTCACCTTTCTTACCTGTGCACCCTTGGAATGCTCCTGGGAGTGCCCACATCCCCATGCTTGTTCTCAGGACCCTGCTCCATCCACTGCAGGAGCCTGCAGGCAGGTGCTTGGGAAGGAGCACCAAGGGCAGTGCCAAGCCTGAAGCAGGCTCAAGCCCACCAACCCTGCTTGGTGCTGGTGCAACATGTTCTTCAGGGTCTCCAGCTGTGGATATTTTGCAATGTCCCTATGCAATCTGTTTCTGCATTGTGCTCCAGCACTGGTACTGCCATAAACATTAACTGTCTAAGCAAGCATTTTCTTACTGCAATGCAAGTTCACTTATTTCCTCCTTTCTAGGTCAATAGCAGATGACAATCCCTAAAAATGCTGGCATGAATTCCATGATACAAATATCATAAGCTTTACCTTCTTAGAATAGAAAACTGTAAATGGTTTGTGTTATACACATACACTACCAGCAAAGGGGTATGTTTCATATTTTCTGCCATAAAATTATACCAGAAAAGTTAAAAAAGCCCCAAACCACATGTACCCTAAAAAAGCTACTCATGGGTCTAAATGACAAGCCAGATCCTACTGAAATCATGAGTATAGATGAGTTTGACTGCTATTTGCGTCAGACACAGAACATTCTGTTTTAAAGAGTGACAGAAAGTAAAAACCTACATAATGAAAGCAGATAACAGCTCTAAAATACCTAGGAAGTATTGCTCAGAGAGGCAAGACACACTCCACACAAGCATACTCTATTGCAGAAGTAAATTGGATAAAATGTGATGGTCTTTTTGAATTTGTTGGGATTGAATTGGCCAAGTTTATTGTTGCCATGGTCTGTCCACACCAAAGTCCTGACTAGTTATAAGTATACCTCCTGTGCTCACTGAATCTCTGAAATCAAAGTTGGTGAAAAATAATATTTAAGTGAAAAAAAAAAAAAAACCAACCAAGTCCTTTTGACTTAAAAAATGAAGAGTGAAAATCCAACTTGTCTCAAGGACATCCAATTCTTATGATAAATTACAGGCAAAAAGCTGCCTTCACATTTCCTCCCTCCCCACTCTCCTAAACCATTTATCTTTTGAACTCCAGCTTAAAAAGTTGCTCATCACAAAAGGTTTAGACACTGCCATAAGCAACAGAACAGCTGCATGTAAGGCAGTGCAAGGTTCACATACTAAAAGATCACAAGGATGTTGGAACAAAATAGATTTTGAATCCCATGTGCTAATTGTCCACACCAAGATAAAGAGAACATTGCAAAACACACAGGCAGGCAGACAGCTGAGTTAATTCAGAGTTTTTAAATTGCAGGAATTAAACCTGAAGAATCAGTTAAAATGAAAAGGGTAATAACAGTGATATTTTCCCTTCCAAGCTTCTGACATGTTATTTGCATCTTAAGCAATTAAGACAGCAGAGGATACAGTCCCTTTCTGAGGGACAAGAATATTTCTGAACTCCTCCCACACTTTGCTGATAGTCGTAACAATGAAAGAATTTGCACTTTAAAGTAAGGAAGCCTGCCAGAGATAGTGAAAAAATAAATTACTCTGAATGTTTCCAAACTCATCAGTTACCAAGCTCTGCTGACAGCATTTTTACTAACAGAACTGTCAAACTTACAGAATGCTTTCTGCAGGATAAATTGTTTCCTATTAAGGTTGCTCTCACCAATGTCATATCTTCACACAGACCCCTTTTGACTAGAAAAAGGGCTACAGGCAAATAACAATCTCAACAGATATGACGACATACTTATGACTTAAAATTCTGTACTTTTAGAAGCACTCCTAGAAACATCAAAGGACCATGATTTTCAGGGATATGAACACTTACAGGCAAAGACAGGCAAGCTCAATGACTATCAGGTGTTATGCTTAAGTCCCTGGAAATCAATTTAAAAGTCATCCTGGCAACACTTTAACACACTAAACCATCAATAATGTATCCATGCCCAGAGGAAAGCTCATTAGAGTGAGAATAAAACTAATCCAGATCCATCTACCTCACTATAAAACAAGTGGATAGAACTGCTTGTTTATGACAGCTCATTCATGTCTTACAATCTCCCATTTGATCTTATATTCTTCCCCTTGGGCATGAAATGTCCTTATAAGCTCACAGGTTCTGGTAACAGCAGAGGCAGGCTTTTTCATTCAGGCTCACACCTGCCTATACTGTCTGAGATTACCCCACACCCCTGTAAGAATACTGGCCACACAGGTACCACAAACAGAACATATGAAGACAAAGATTCAAAGTAAACTAATCTCTACCTATCCTAGTCACAGAAATAGCACTAGAATGTGCAGGCACGCTCAGTGCAACTATCAGTGCCAAAAAAACCCCATTGATACAGGGGAGACCTGGCAGTTTGCCAGAACTGAGCACAGTAACAGCATCCAACTGCAGCTACTGACAAAATCCAGAAAAACTCCCTCCCTAAACCAGCAATATAAAGACAACTGAGAGCAGAAAGAGAATATGCAGCATAGGAAGAAGTAGGGAAGGATGGTAAATGATAAACCAATACATTTGGCCTTATCTCCACTTGAATATTTGCTGAACCATTGTGCTGGTTTAGGTTGAGATAATTTCCTTCAGAGCTAATAGCTAAGCTATTTGCAAGACTATGCTTTGGATTTGTGCTGAAAACAGTGTTTACAATGCAAAGACTTTTCCATTATTGCTGAACAGAACAAATTCTCAAATTGTATTTAAGAATTAAGAGGACTCACCATAATCTGGGTGAAAAATCTGTCGAATCAGAAGAAGAAACCATTCTTTTGTCAGGCCACCCATATCAAGACCAGCTTCTCCTACAAAAGTGACTTTTAACTTCTTTTTCAGATCTGCCTTCTTCCTTGCTAGCTATTGTGAAATAGGTAAGGCAGAAGAAAAAGGAGATTGAACATATTATCACTACCACTAGCCATAGAGAACACACCTCAGCCTCTACTCTACTGCTCTTGCTTTGCTTAAACCATTAATTTGCATAATTTTCTAATAGGTCAAAACTATATTAAAACAATGACTGAATTGCAGAAGTAAGGCAATTATGACTACTTGACACCCTCAACTAATTTGCACACGGTGTCACTCTCTGGGCTTGAAAAAAGTTATGTGTTGTACAAATAGTCTTAATAAGCAATTAGATACAATGAATTGCATTTGTCTGGAATATTTCAGACCTATATAATTTTTTACCTTTTAAATAAGATGTGCTACCAGGAGGAAATGACAAATTAAAAAAGTACTTAGACATAATTTGGAAATATTTAGAAATAAGGAAGTAAGCTAATATTTCAATATTTGGACACCATTCGGTTCTGTGTAAGATGCCTGCCAACAAGTATCAGCTGCTTCTTAGAATTATTTTTTAGGCAATTGTAATGAGCTCCTTTCATTGCTTTGTCCTAAGAGACAGCATTTCATGCAGGTACACAAAAAACCTGCAAAGAATTAGATTACAGCCTTTTACAATTAACAGTGATTTTTCAGACTGAGTCTCTATACAAGCCTTCTTTAAACCATTAATTACTGTCCAGCTCCAGAGAAAGTGTTTAAACCAGTCAAGAATATGCATGTGCTAAAATAATCTCCATTTTGTTACTTGCACAAGTAAATTCCTATTACATAAAAATTCCTATTACATAAAAATGTTATAATTATTGGTATTTGTGTTATGTGAAACAAGCCACTTATTAGTTGAAGTGATTTTTCTTTGCAAATTATTATTTGAAATTCCCTCTCCATCTGCCATCCCCCATAAATTTAAGAATATTAATATATACTATATTCTTACTCATCTCTGAGATAGGTAGAAGAAAACATTGAAAATAAATAGATGAATATTTTGACTATAAAAATTTTTTTAATTTGCTCTTGGTTATATTAGTGAGGTAAAAAAATGCCTGAGAGGAAGCAATATCACCAATCATATTTCTTCTGTCTTAGGAGAACAGGCCAAAAATAGACAGGTTTTAATAGCAGAAAATAAAGTTAAAACTTACATTTTATGACATGAGTAACCAGAATTTGTTTGATGTTGTTTTCACTACCTGGACAGTATCATCAGGCTGTTCTCAATGTTGAGAAAGAGAGGGAACTAAATTTCATTAAATGATGTTAATTAGCAAGGTTCAGAGGATACTGAAGAATTGGCTACTTAATAGACACATCTGTTTCATTTCTCAAAAAGGAAAAATTACACTGAAGAATGTGAGGAATTAGTTAAAAGAATTGAAGAAAAGAAAGCCCAAAATTATTATTATAAGATAGAGATGGAAAAAGAAAAATATTCCAAGAATTAGAACAAACAACCTCATTAGTGATTAGTCAGATACTATTCATGCTGCTGTCATGGACTCAAGTCCTGCAGAAACTGATAATTGTGCACAGGATTTTTAACACAAAAATTATAAAAACAAATAAAGACCATGTACAAGTATGTATGGGATTTGCTATGGAGCAGCATGAGCACAGGAAATTAATTTCAAGATGTCTAACCCAATCTGTTCTTCAGCACTGCAATTTTGACAGTAATTAAATTCTCTTTATTTAGTGCTATGTAGTTATATTCCCAATCTCTTAGTGCAAAAGATTTAAATATGACTTATCAAATTGAAATCTAACAATAGGTACTCTACAGCAACACACAATTTAATTACATTTTTTTATTACCTCATCAAGTGAATCACTAACAAGGTGTGTCCTCCTCACTTTCACATTTAGGAATAACATATTCATGTCAGGCTTCTGTCTCCGAGAGACTTTATCCACCAGGCTTTGCTATTTGAATGAAAAAGAAACATCACACATGCAGTATCTTCATGTAAAAAAAAAAGGTGTCACACTTGTTAACTGTAAAAGTTCTCAGTATGGTGTATTAAAGACCTTTCCCTAACATTGTAACTGCTTCAATATATTCTAGGAGATGGAGAGAAATTTCTTTACTACAGAATTCTCATGAGTTTTTCTTCCTTAATCATCATGTTAATTTAACAGGCTAACACATTATGCTGGTTTCTCAAAAGAGGAAAAAAGTAAGTCAAGTACTATAACTTTCTCTAAAACACTGCCATTCATAAAGATCCTGAAACTAGTACACAAAAAGAAAAAAAATACTGAGAGAACCCAGCATGGACATTTGTAGACTAGTCATAGTAAAATGATTTAAGTTCTTTTCCAGGGTAATCAGAAACTCTAGAAGTTGTAACAGGTCACATGTAATATCAGTCTAACAAATACTCATAAAATACCAATGGAAGTGACAAAGATTCATCTTGAGGGACTTACCCGTGCAATACTTATCATTTGTTGTTCTGAGTCCCTTTGAATAATCACTTTTTTTGCTGCTATAGAAATAATAAATGGGTATTGACAGAAAGAAAACCTAACAAGAGAAAAGAAGATTAAATATTTTCTATCTAGCATACTATTTTCAGTGAATTATTCAGTAACTAATCCCTCCACTGACAATAATTTCCAAATAGCTTCTGGTTTTTTCACTTTGTATATAGTGATATTTGACTCAATAGAACAAACTGTTATTTGCAAATACTGCTAGAAACTGGAATTAATAATACTTATCTTTTGGGTTTTTTGTGATTTGTTTAGTTGGTTTTTTTCTTCTCAAGTAAAATATCAGGTATCAGACAGAAGAGTAGCCTGAAATACCTGATTCAGTGGAGCAAATTATGGTGCCCAAGTTTACCCCAACTGCTGCTGAAGGCAAGGAAAATGTCTATGAATGTATTGGAGGCTAAAATTTGTCTATAATAAGACACAGTCTGAAGTCCATGTCAATAATTAATAAACTTACTTTATTATCATCATCCATATTTTACATATTTTCTCTAGGTTGCAAAGGTAGAATGAGATTTATTCCAGTCAATCTCACATCCATGCAGTAGCAAGTAAGTAGCAGCTGTAATGTTTTTTTCATTAAAATAATACAGTATTTAATGTGGACCTATGTACAAATAAATGGTATGCATACCATATAGACACTGTATTTCCTCTACATTTAATACAGACATACATAGCATAGATACAATGCATTGAAGTACTATTCAACAAGAAGCAACCAATTATTCTTCCTACCTGTGAGAATTCCCATAGCATTGCCAGTTATGATATTCTTCCATAAGATCAATATGATCAAGTGTAGAATTGTAGAAATCCGTATATGAAATTATAGGAGGGCTAATCAGACTATTTGCAGCATCTACAAAGAGAACACAAAAGCTTTTTAAAGTAATGCCTAGACCCAGCATATTTAATTTCTTGGCATCATGAGCACTAAAAACTTTAAGCCAAGCCTAAAATAACACAAACAATTAATAACTTAGCTAGAGAAATACAGCTACAACATAGCACTATATAACAACACATTAATTTCTGTAGAAAACAGAAAATCCCTACTTCATCCAATTTATGATAAGGGAACCTCAGTTTGACTCTGGTTTCTTTACTGACATACACCAAATTAAGGTTTCATGGACAAAGGGTGCTATGTTCTGCTGAAATTGATGGAAAAGCAGTTTGATAAATGAAAGTGTTTAAGAAATTCACATAATTTCAAGCAGCTGTGGCCAGAAACCCTACATTTTTTTCCAGTATACCATCTAGACCTGCACAAAAATTAAGTACTTGACCAAAGGAAGAAAGCCAATTCACATTTATCTCATTATATAATGGCATTCATAAAATATCAAACAGCTAATAAGTTTTCTTTCTTTACACTTCAGCACTATTAACACTTCATAATTTAATTTTGGTCAATCAGACAAAAAGTAGTGTCTTTTGATTAACTAAATAGCTCTTTTTCCAGAATTAAGGAACAAGCAACTCTTTAATAGATGCCTATAAACATATCTTGGGTTTAGACACAGGTCTGCTAATGTGCCTAACTCTGGACTGTGCAGAATACTTCTAAGTAAAAATTTTAAGTTGACAGGCAAAATACCTTAGTTCCAATTTTAATTTTCATTTGGTGGTTTTATCTTCTAAAAAGGAAAAAGTAAGTGCTCTAATCACCATTTGGCAGCAGTTGTGAAGGTTTACATTTGCAGTAGTCAAATCTGCTGTGCTCTATGTTGAACTGCACAGGGGTTTACCTTTTTTAAGCTGTAGTTTTGGATCTAAGAGGCACTTGCATTGCCTAACTTCCTTTAGATGCTAAATAGTTCTGTGAGGGTAGGTGAGTTATAGAAGAAATTCTGGCAGCTACAAGGTTAAGATAGTTTCTTTTATAAATCTGAGGGAAACCTTAACCATTGGTTACTTCTGTGGATTTCTGTTTGAATGATCTTTGTTGTTGCTGTTACAGGAAAACTCTGCATAGCAATTATTCTCTACAAGTAGGAAGACACCAACAGAAGTCTCTTGCTTATCACATTTCAGCATTTTATTGTAGTTTGTACTGTGCCACCATCATTATTAGTATCCCCCAGAAGAGGAGCAGTAAAAACCATCCTCTCCCAAGATGTGTGTGTTATATAAAACAAACCCCATACACACACACAAATATACATATAAAAACATATATTTGCCTACACAGTTCAAGAAAAATACCTACTAAATAAAGCCAGGACTTTTGTTGCTGATGGAATCCACCAGGTACATTTCACCATAGGTGGAAACTCTTCAGGTTTTGCAGGAAACAGCCGTAAAGAAATAAATTGCAGTAACCTGTCCACCACCTGCTTGAACCTCTTCTGTGAAATCCTAAAACAAACATGCTGCACTTACTCTCATGTGATCACTGTCTACACTAGAGTTGTTACCAAATTTCAATGTTTTTTTAAAAACCACCTTCATTACAATTTTTAAATCCAATTATAATTGTTTAAATTAATTTTTAATGCTTTTGTCCTATTTGTACATAAAAACAAAATTCCAAAATGAAAGCTGGAACAAGCATGCTTTTAAATATTGGCACAAGGCAATGTTCTTCAGTGCACCCCTAACTATGCTCCTTAACTCTGTAGAAAAATAATAAAAGAAAAGCAATAGAATCATTATCTGTTCTTGACTTACAGTAAACAAAACAAAAATCCTTATCTATTTCACTCCACACTCTGAATACTGAGGAATTCTGATTTGAGATACATAGTCCTTTAAATAAAAAGTGCTTCATATGCTTGTGCCATGTGTACATTTTAAATCACATGCTGCATCACTTCCATAATAGCACAACAATACACATATATGTGTAGGCATGTTAAAATAGCTTTTTCTAAACAGGAGCTTTCCTATTTTAATGGTTTCCATTTTTAATAACTGCTCTAAGACTAAAAACATTGATAGATGTATTGCATAGACAGAACTGCATTTACAAATTATAAATGCAGTTACAATGAAGCAGTATTTTACCACAATTTAAAGCAAATCTGGACATAGGGAGGGGGAGGGAAATTAAATTACCATCCTTGCAAAGAAGAAAATCCTTAATTAAGATTTCCTAGGAGATTTGGAAATTGCAAATATGGCCAAGCTTTGTTTTTACCTCAAACTGAACTTTTTGCTCAGTCAGTACATGGAAGGCAATCTGCACACCAATTCAGGAGTTGCTCTTTGGGCAGTTACCCCATATGACTTTTAGTGAGGTGCTATTACAGTTATTTCAATTAATTACAAATCCAATGCCCTAAGCACATTCTTTTACCACCTCTATCACACTAGGAAGTCAGGCCCCTAGTTCCTTTGTGGTTTCTGTACATTACAGCAACATTATAGTATCTTTTGCAAGTTATGCAAGATAAAACTTTATTTAAACACAGATCATAAAGATGTTTGTTTTAATAATACCATATAAACATATAACTAAAAATTACACACAAGTATTTATATTGCATGTGTTATCAAAAATAACTCTGATAAGTCATTTTGTGATTAAGGCTTTTTTGCATAAATATAAGAAGTTTTATACATTATATACATTTTGCATCTATAAATCAGTATCACTTAGTGGACTAAGTCCACATGTATTTGAAAGCCACAAAACCAATCTCTTTACTCAATTAAATTAACTTTTATATAATTTATAAAACAGTCAACATCAATGGAAATACAGTAACAATTGTTATCCTAGAAATGGAATTTGTAATGTGGGGTTTTGGTTTTCTTTTTACTTTTTAGACCAGTGCACTAGGAAATGATGGTCAGCTTCTGTTAAGGCTGCTATCTGTCTTAGCAAGTGAGCATAGATGACATAAGTAGAAGTGTTACTAAATTGAGGATTCTGAAAAAGATTAAAAAAAGTGTTAGGTTAATAAACTGCATAAAGGGAAAAAAGTCATTAGGATTTTTTCTCATGTTTGTTGTTGCCAGTACAATTACACAGGAAAGTAGCTCACAAAATAGCTGTGACAGTGGTAAAACTATGGGAAAAAACAACTCACAACTTCTAGCCAAACAAAAAATATACAACTGCTGTATTATAAAAGTATGATTTTTTTTTTTCCCCAAAAGAAAGCCCACAGGTAGCCCAAAGGCAGTACTCAATATTCTGGATTATTCTTTACATTGCAACACAAATTACACTGCTCTAAGTGATGTGCTTTTCATATCAGTAATACAAATTCTTATAGCCCCTGTCTATCCCTTATCAATCCAAACTAATTTTCCCTCTGTTCCAAGTGTTCACACATTCCCTCTTTTCAGCAGGAGATATTATTTTGAATTCACAGCTAGTGTAGGCCACCCCAGAGAAGAAAACTATTGTCTCAAGAAATTAAATTGCTATTTGATATTCTCAAATAACAGCAGAAATTGCTCCTTGTGTTCAGAGGTGTTAGGTACACTATAAAATATAAAGGGAAAATCTATAAATACAAGCCTACTATAGCAGCAAAGGTAAGAGGTGACCACCCACAGAAATCAGACATTGTAACCAGTCAGATAGACTGGATAAAATGTAACACTGGAGAAAGTTACAGCAATATCAGAAACTGCATATATTGAAACTTTCAGAGTTACAGAACCCTAATAAAGCAAATTGGGGAATAAGGACAACATAAGAACAAATAAGCAGATAAAATATTTATTCTTTCAACCCAGAAAATAAAAGGAAACAATTACTTGTGTACTAGTGCATTGTTTTAATCTATGCAACCTTTCCCATCTTCCATTAAGCTCCCATTCCCATCATGCATCACATTTTTTCCACATTTCAATATGTTCTTACAATAGGAAATTGCACGTGAAGTACCTCAGCTATATAAACTATCTTGTTTGCACAGTATACTGGTTTATAGATTAATAAGTTAAGCAGACACATACTTATATAAAAATATTGTATTTTTCTTACCTGTAAAAGTATACAATATGCTCTAAGATCATCTTTTGTTCGTGGCCTAAGAATAAATGAAATAATAAACAGAACCATATGGATCCATAATCTATAGACATTAAGAGTCATGAAATCATGAACGATTCCATTTTGCTTTGCTAATATCTATAGAATACCATATTTAAGAATCTTCACTGGTCTCAAAAACTGCAAAGGATATTTACAGACTCTGACAATTCTCCAAAGGCAGCAGGCTATTTATTATCTGTCTTTTTAAAACATGACACTAAAAAAAGGTCAGAATTGAAGAGTCAGAGGTGTTCCAAAGAGGGAATTTCGCATTATTGTCGATCTCAAGTGACACCATAAAATAGTTTATTTGCTCTTCTTTCATACTTCCTGCAACAATTCTCCATACACTTCTACCACTGCAGACACTGCACTTCTTTGTGTTTACCAAGGCTTTTATATAACCACAAATTCAGGCAGCAACATCACACAAAACAGTGTAAGTTGGAGAAAGACCTGGGTCACATGGGAGTTACAACAAGCCACTGTCTCTTGCTGCACCCTTTTGTGAATTACACCACACATTCTCATTTCTATTACTTCATACTAAAATTCTGACATCTCCAAAAATCTTCCTGCTTTTGGTCTATCCCCTGCTGTATCCTGCACTGCTCTTTCTGTGGTGCTGCCACACATGAACTGTGAAGCAAACTGTGGATCAGGGAAGTGTCCTATTTGCTGGTGGGGGTGGACAACGAGAATAAGTTTTAGATAAATTCCTTAATTAATCTCACAATTCAGATGTCCAAAGAAATGCCCTGGCAACGAGCAGCTGAGATTGGGTGATGGAATGCATGGCTGGGTATGGATCTGCCTCTCAGAGGTTCAATGACAGCTTACAGAGTTCAGGATGTATTTCAGCAGATTTGCCAAAAAGAAGTTCTTATCAAATGAGCTGCATCACATTTTCTTTCTTTGCCCAAAAGATAAAACCTATAGCAGATTTAAGTGCTGGCACAGCACTGGTGCAAACACTTATTATAATTACCCTGTCCATTCTTGCAGTAGACCATTAATTATTCCTTTTAGGACTGACTTCTGAACATCTTGAGGCTATGAAAAAAGGAGAGGAAAAATATCTGACATAATTATACATATTCAATACAAGACATTGTACAAATAAGCAAGTTTGCTTTGCCTGCATTTAAAGACAGCTAAGAAATCTTTTGTGTTATGATGCTGAGCTCCTAAATATCTTCCTCACAGACATACTAGCTGAGCATGGGGTTGTGCCAATGGTGCCTTTCAGCACTTAAACCCTGCAAATATAATTTCTAAACTACTCCTGTGCTTTGTATACTAGGCACAGGACCTATTTTATACTATCCCCATCCTCATATTTTCTTTATTTCCCACCATGCAGTCCCATCACAGCCATGTAGTATCTCTAAGATTTGCAGTCTTTAGGAACTATCACAATGTAAACTATGCTTTACTAGTAGGAAAATTTTCCTCCTCTTTTACTAGAGCAGCTGTCATGATTCTATGACGTTTCTCATGGGATCATTTAAAGTATGTTTTGAGAGATTCTTTAGAAATCATGCCTATCTGAGAAAAACTTTTGATATAAATGGTATAAAACATGAATCCTTTTTTCCTACTTACAGTATTTAATAAGGCATCATAGACAACATTCACAAATTTTGCATCGATTCCAGAATCCTCAATGGTATTAAATGGAGAATTGGTATCTTTCTGTAAGTTAGATAATACATGAAGCATTTTGAGTATTTTATAGCTATCTTTGAAAATGTAAGATTAATAGCAAGCATAGGAAAACATGTTCAGATATAAGTATTCTCCTAATCAAAACCTAAGAATATAAGTTTCCTTAATTAGTATGCTAAAGACAGAGCAAAACAATAGTAATCCTACACATATTCATATTGTCATTCTGTTTTAAAAATGTAAGAGGGTTTCAAATAATGAATTACATTGAACTTTCATTTTTGTTGTTGATCCATTATTAGACAAAGGCAAGAAAATTTCAAGCATTTATCATTTGTAAAATAATTAAAGGTCATGGGTTATTTTGTCCAGGCTCAGGCTCTACCACCCATATTAAATATTGTAAGCACATTTTGCTTTATAGTAAGCAGGAAATAATAATTTAGCATGAACTCAGAAACACAGATAGAACTGTTCCTTAGGAAAACCAAGTGTGCCATGATAACACACAAACAGCTTTAATAGAATCCATACCAAACTTTTTTTTAGGGATAGGGAATTTCTTTTTCCAAATTTGCCTGGGCCTCTGCATTAGCTTCGAGGTTTTAAAACTGGAATTTGTGTAGAAAGTACCTACACAGTCACAGTGTCACACAAACTATGAACTGGAATTTTAAAGCTCCACAAACTTGAAATATGATTACTTAAACTGGAATCAATAAATTAATGCAGTAACAGATTGTCTACAAAAGGCAGGTGAGATCATGCAAAATTATTTTAGTGGCCTTGAATACCTTTGCTTTAACAGGTATCTTTGGAAACATTTTGAAGATACAAAGTACTGTAATTACCAAACAGTATTAGGAATTATTTTCTACCTTAAATGCAGCATTTATCTCCAAGAAAGAATCAAAAGTTGTAGAATAAAAATTATGTACAGCTTTCCAATCTCCCGATGCCTTCGACTTTTCCATATCATCCCTAGAGAAAATATATTCAAATACTCGTAATGGTTTGACCTTTCCAGCCACTTAGACTTCAAAATGCATTGTAACTTGAAGCTCTTCTCACTAAGAACACTTAGAAGACAGACAAGTATAATATCTGTATCTTTCTAACATCTTCCTTGTCATTTAAAGATCATGGCATTATAAGAGAACAAAAGCATAGTTTGTGTTTGATACACCTGAGCAATGTCTTTTATTTAAAATGTTAATTCACAATGTCACAGTTCAGTGTGTTAGGACAAATAATTAGCAGAACAGAACAGAATTAAACTGCAGCTACACTGACATGATAAAGCTTCTCAGAGTAATTTAAGTATGAGGGGTCCTAAACCACTCAAATTCACTAGAATTTCTTCAAAATTTTATTTCTTTTAAATTTTTTCAAACAGAACTCAATCTTAGGCACATGACAAGGTGGCCACCAGTGACAAAGTGGCTTCACTAAGGGCAAATTGTGCCTGCCAAATCTGGTGGCCTTCTACAGTAGAGTTACAATGCTGATAGATGATGGAAGAATGATATTGTCTACCTGGACTTGTACAAGGCCTTCCCCTGGAAACTGCTTCCTCTCACTTTGCTGCAGGCTGTGCAAGAAATCCTCAGCATTGGGAAATCCTAACCAGGCTCAGCACAGGGAGCAGCCTCCAGATCCAGCTGAGGAGGACCTAGCCCTGCCTGGAGGATGGCAGCCGTGGGAGAGGGGAAATGGAGAGGTGTAGGGGCTCACAGCTGGGGACTCAAATGCACTAAGGACAGGGGCTAATGGCTTTAACCTGAAGCAGGGTTGATTTACATTAGATATAAGGAAGGAGTCTTTTACAAACACTGCCACAGGTTGTCTAGAGATGATAGTCAATAGATACAAAAAGCTGAATGTGAAAAAAAATTCAGTTCTTTGAATCACCTGAATACCAGTAAAGGATCACCTCTTTGCAAATTTTTCATTTTTCCTCTTTTTCTTTCCCACAAGATACACACTGAATAATCAAAAAGTGTTCCTTTTCCTCCCTGGAAGCACAACATTTCGAACGTGAGAGAGAGAAATAATTGCCAGTATAACCAAAACACCTAAGACTGTAAGAGATTTGCCAGCCTACAATAAGCCATAATAATTCTTTGCCAAAACTAGATGTTCACTGCCTATCTAATTTTGAAGTATATGTTTTGCCATTTTCTGTGCGGAACAACATCTCAAGCTAGAAAAAATATTTTGATAGTTTTCACAGTAACAGAGTTATCAATCCCACCATATAACTAGATTACCTCCTTGCCAGTCTTACTGAAACTCTTTCCTCATTTGAGATTAACAAAATCAAATGTATGAATCAGGTCAAAACGAAAAGAATTCCAAAGAAAGGAAGAAAACACACTTCTAGGAACACCAGCATAACTTACTGAAAATCTTTCACAGTTTTGGTTCGAGTTGGGAGGGAAGGCTCAGGAGGAAATGGTGCTGTCAGCTCTTGGGGTATAGTATCTGCAGACACACGCTGCTTCTGCCGCACGTCCAGGCAAAGAGGTGGCAGCTCTCTCCCTTCTGAAAAGGTAAAGAAGAGCAAATACAATGCATCTAACACAAACAAACTGGTACTAGGGCAAAAGGAAACTCCGAGTGTTTAATTCTAATTCTTTGAAAAAGAATTTGACTTATCACATGCGCATGCAGACATGATGGAAAATTTGGATAACTAATAAAAATAGCAGTGTTGCCCATTATTGTATTTCCAATATAGATTGTAAATATTTAATATTCAAACTTCAACACTGGTGCTCCTTACTGCTAATCAAAATCTCACAATCATACCAAAGTCTGACTATAGTACAAGGACAACACTTCAGTCCATTTTTCTACACTGTGATACAGAATTTAAGCTAGAGATAACTGTGAATCACCTACAGCTTCCATGAACAATCTCTCCAAAAACCTAAATGGGAGAAGTAATTTCTTTTGCCTTACAGAGAATTAGTGGTGAAACAGAAGCATCTTTGATCACTTCTCAATAAATCAGGCTGCCTATTCTAGTACTACTGGCAGTGCTGTGCAAAGGTCTTTCTATTCTACTCTTTCCTTTTAATTTGATCTGAGAATATTTGATCAGATTAGTGTGGCAAAACTTGGCAACAGTGTGAGAAGAGAGATGAAGCTGCCCCTGTGTCTGACACAGCTCCAAAACACACCCAGCACAGGCCAAAGTGGAGCCCAGCAGTGACACTGGTAGCACCCCAGTGGCAATATATTTAGGAAAGGGTAAAAAAAGCTGCATAGTAGCTGAGAGAGGGGGAGGGATTTAAAAAAAAAAAGGAAGAAAGAAAGAGAAAGCAACTACCCTACAGACACCCATGTGAGTGAAAAAGAAGGAGGAGGTAGTCCAGAGTGTGGGGCAGAGATTCCTCTGCAGCCAGTGGAGAGCCCATGCTTGATCAGGCTGCTGGCAGAATTGCAGAGAAGTTGAGAACAAGGGAAGTTGTGGTAAGCAGGGAAGGGGAAGGTGTTCTGAGTTTTGCTTCTGTTTTGTTTAACTGGCAATAAATTAACATTCTTGTACTCTCAGTCTTTATGTCAGCCCATAAGCTTTTTCTTCTTTTTTTCTCCCCATGTCCTGTTGAGGAGGGGAAGCCACAGAGCAGCTTGGTGGGTGTCTGGCAGTCAACCAAGGTAAACCCACCCAAAACATGAAAAAAGATTTCCACTTCATTTTGACAGTGTCTTCCCAAACATTCTCAAACAGTCTTACTGTCTGATTTATGCTGCTCATTTTTAAAAGCATTTACAAGAATTGTGACATATGTTTGGGATAAAATACACTACATAAAATAGAAGTGCCCTCAAAAGCCATACATATTTAATGAAAATCCTCTATTAATTGTCTAAGACCCTGCTAAGGCCTTTTGAAGATTTGGGTTTTTTAATTAACTAAACATCAAAATAGTATCACTATACTGCTGCCTACTCCACTTATCACAGCAGGGAAACAGATGCTAAGAATGTCCCATGAATCCAAGAGCAGAGTTTTTTTTCACTCATGCTCATGACAGAGACACTGTCACTGTGACTTAACTCAGCCACCATTCATGAGATAACAGACCAGAACTGTCCTCAGTACCCTGATGACAGCACTGATTTCTGATATGGAACCTTGCCCATTCTCACAGCTGGAATTTTAACTATTTTAAGAGTAGTAATAGAAAAAAACAAAGCAGACACACAGATAATAAATTAATCCAAGCCAAGGTGCCAACCAATCCAATTATGTAAATGTTCTGCTATTGAACACCATTCTCTGAAAGCAGGATGGACTGATTTTAAAGAATTAAAGAAAGAATTTATCTTATTTTTATACTCTGAGAATAACAAGCTTTTTGATTTAAATCTCATTCTATCCTCTCAATTTTAAATGGATTAAACATTGAGCTATAACCAGCTGAACACACTGAAATGAGGAAAATATTCTTTCTACATCAGTAGAAGAGACATCTGCTGGCAGATGCTGCATCTCAATTCAATAAATTGAGGCTGCAGGTGCTGAGCTGGTAACTTGCACCCTGTCAGCAAAGCAATGTTCTTTGAAATATATGCAGTTTAATTTACACATACTAAAATTGATTTTTAATAGTATCTTTAACACATATGGTCAACTTCAGTATGTTTTGTCATCATTCAAGTTTATTTGTACACAGATTTATTTGATCTTCTGCCAGTAAAGAATGCTAATTAAGATCTGTCACTTGACTTTCATTGAGTAGAAATGGGAAACTTCATTTATTGAGTTGATAAACAGCAATAACACAAAATTACAAGACAAGAAAAACCAGTAATTTCTGGCTTCTTGCCCAGTTACATCAAGTAAAAAGATTCAGCAAAGCGTTGACTGCTTAAGGAATGATCAAAAACTTTGGTGAGGAAATCTCACTGATACAAAGCAGAATTGAGTAGTCCAGGGAAGTTCAGGGTAAATAAATATTGTAACTATTTTTGCTGTGAACAACACACCTGCTGGCTGATGAAGATTTTCAAAGAAGATAAAGCAAACAAAATTCACTTACTGTATTTGTAACATTAGAAAAGAACTAAAACAATCTATTCAGAATATAAATTTCACACCAGATCATTGTTACATTAGAAAACTAGTTATATGTGGCACCTATATAGCACCCAAACATCTCCCTACTTTTCATGCTGTATCTACCAGCATTAGCTTTTCCACACCTTTGTTTTCAATGAAATTAATGTTCTTTGAACCTAAGTGTGAAGTATTACTAGCATGTGCCTATATATGTACACATATAAATACAGCTACACATGTTCAGAGATAGCATATGTATGGACGAAGTGCAAAAAAGCCCAAATACCAAAACACCAATCAAGCACTATTCTTTAATGCCAGATTAGCAAAAGCAGCATTTTTAACTGATAAATTTGCTTAAATTTCTCCACAGAAATACTGCCTCAAAATATTTTGAATTCATCTTTAACTGCTCCTAAAAATATTCTGATTTTCTATAGGCAGGTTACTCTGATCCTGAAACTACCACAGCATCTGCTCAATTTTACACACTGAGCTCTATTTCAAGAACATATCCTTATTCATAATAAATATTGCCACACGTTAGTGTGGTGAAAATTATCAACTAAGTACTTCTGAGACATTAATTACAACTGGGATAGCACTGTCTGCAGCAAATTGAGGGCACTTCAAGAGAGTGGTGTTTAGAGTTTGTCATTCTTGCTAGGTACCAAAAAAAAAGGAGTGGGGAGAGGTCAGTAGAGAAGCAGATTTTTGGTATGTGGGAGAATTTTTACTGGCCATCTCCACCCACTGAGGTTTCCTTTGTGGTACAAAGCAATTTGATCTAAGCAAAAAAATCGTGTTTGAGGTATCATTCAAACCTTTTGTGTTTCAGTGATTGTCCTTGTATTTGGAAGTAGAAAGCTCCTCTTTACCCTGTAACAAAAACTGCTTAAAAAAAAAAAAAAAAAGTCTTTCACTGACTTTTAGTTTTGCAGTATAGCCAACAAGACTAATAAAAGACTATTTTAGTAAGAATCTAATGCTGCAAGTTATACACCACCTTTCCTGCACAACTTTGACAATACCTGTCAACAGTTTCATTTCAAAGTCACACTGCTGAGATCTCTCAGTTCAGCTTCCTTTTTGCCTCAAATTCACTGACTAATGCAAAGACTTAGTGAACCACAGCAAAATAGGTCGGACCACAGGTCTGACCACAACACCATCTCATCTAAATTTCATTATTCTAGCCTACCATACTGAATAGAGCTACACTTTCTATCTTTTAACCAAGTATTGTTACCACATCATAGTGCAACAACCTTCCTTCTCACTTATAAAGCTCTTCAGAACTTACCAGTTGTTGCCCGTGCATTTTATTTTTTGCTATTACTGGCCTTCATCTACACTGAAAAACAGCATCTCTCAGCAACTCTCTCCCTTAAAAGCATTATTCTTGCCACATTCCCACCATCCTTCAGATGTCAATAAAACAATTTTCTCCAAAGTTCTGACGATTTCTAGAGACACTGCCTGGTTGAAGCTAGACAAAGAATATCTACAGATAGACTGCCAAATCAGTACCTTTCTTTAAAACTTCAGGTGCTTATTTCATCCTCCAGGTCTATTTGTTTTTTCTTATCCAACTTGCCTCTATGACACAACCTCTAATGAGGATGGGCTATCATATATATCCCTGCCTGTACAATGTACAACACAGTATAATTTAATGAAATCTAGATTTCTAGATTTTCTGGCACTACCACAATATAAATACTGGCAGAAAACTGAGCACCTTCTAAACTTGGTAACTAAGTAACACAGGTCTTTTTTTCTCTTACCGTTTTTGATGTTGGGTATAACAAGTTGTGTAGGCGAATTTCTGTTTCCGATGCCTTCTTTCTTTTGGTTGATAGTAGTGATGAAATTGCTGAAAGTGGAAAACTGACTTTTGGCTCCTTCCTCCAACCCCTGTAATTAAGATGACAGTAGGCTCTAAAGGGCTAATATATTACTGCTAGAGTAATCTTCCTAGTGAAGCATTACACAGAATTCTTAAATACCTTTTAACCTGAAATCAGACTGGTAATAACTGAATAAGACATAAAGAATGATTCTGCAAGTTTCCTCATAAATAAAGATTCTGCATGTACCTCAGGAGAGATACCATAAAATTCCTTTCCATTACATTAAAAAACTCAATTATTAAGCTGCAGGATATGAAGAAATCCTTGGATAACTGCAAGGAAAACACAATACAATTAGGATGATGTTGATGATATTCTAACTTTCTGCATCCTAGTCTCGACTTTTATACTTCTCACTACATCCAGTTTAGTTTAAACAGAAGAAAGTATCACATACTCCTTTCTCCAAATAACCCTAACATATTCAAGTAGTTTAGACAAATTTCCCAAGACATGAAATGTAAGGCCAAAAAACTTAACCTGCTAAAAAAATTTCAATACTGACCACCTGAATAAAACTCCCTAATGATTCAAAATGGTCAGCATCTGCTGCCACTGAAGAAAGGCTGACCAACAAATATTGGTTAACAAAATGCTAAAATACTCCTTGCTTGAACACCTGTACATGCTGTCACCAAGGAGCCTGCACAAGTCTCTGCTAGGAAGTGCTGAGCACTAATGTGTTTTAACAGCAAACAGAAGTGAAATCACACATCAGACTTCCAAAGGATTGTGCCAGTTAATCAGCACTGGGTGCTATTAGATACAGTTACTTACTACAGAACTTGTAAAGCAAAGATGGGGTTAAGAGGCTTGCCCAAGAAGTCTCAACGAATATTTTAATTTTCATCTCAGTTCCAAGTCATAAATTGATATCAGGAGAAGGTAAATCAATTAAAAAATATATACACACACTTCCTGCACGCCATGATTTTCAACCTCACAGTAACCTAGACTCATTTTCCTGATATCTGGCATCTGTGCTCTCAGTTAGAAAAATGTTTCCACACAAATCAAAACTTTAATTCTGCAAATGAGAATACATGTTCTAGAATAATTAATCTAATATCCTATCAATTTTTTTTAACATGTACATCTCCCTTTCCCCTTAACAGAAATACATTGGACTAAGACATGCAGCCAGAGTATATAAAAGCTAAAACCCATCATCATCTTAGAACGTCATTTGTTCTAAGAAAAGCACTTGACTTCCACCACAACATCCTGAAAAACCACCAGAAGGGTAATAACACAGCCCATAAATCTACCACACCACAGTGTACACAAGCTGGTACATTGCCAGGAATTTTAAATAACTGTGGCACATGCTACTATTTTTCTGTGGTTTGTAACTCACAAAATTGTAAATGCGAACAATCATCAGGACTTCTGGCTCTAAAAAATTACAAATTTCAATTTCTAAAACTGGTATTTTTACCAAATTTCAATTTCTAGTTCCAAATTCTTTCTAACAAACATTGCAAAATAAAATGTAATTACCAGTGTGATTTTCAGATTAACATTTCCTTTTAGTATATAACCTTTGAAATATCATTAAGATGATTCTTAAAAGTCACCTGGCACCTGATCTGAGAAAAACAGACCCTGGACAAACATTAATGACTGAAAAATAATGTTTAAACAAATCCAGATCTGAGCTTAATCTGCTCTGTCACAAAATGTGTGCTCCAGGCAGAAAAGCTCTGAAGCACAGACTAGTCTAATTATGATTAATAGGGAATAGATTGCAGAGATAATTGAAAAAAGGAGTTTTTTCTTAAATAAATTATTGTGACAGCCTTTTTTGACTGACTTAGCTTTCTAGGTTTTACTCCAGTCATGTCACTGAAATACTATAGGTGGACAGTTTTTAAAAAGCTTTCTCCTTACTGCCACCTCCCTCAGCAGTGATCACAAAGAACAAAAACTGCATGCCCTAACTCCATCATCCTGTTTCAAGAGCAGTTCCAACAATATTAAACAAACATATGGATAAGGCTTTATTGGGAGACCCATTGTCATTAATGAGAAGCTCTGACAACCCCTGAGGGAATAATCTAGGACAAGTGCCCAGCACCATGTCATACTTTAAAATTTTGTAGAAGGTCACTGAGCTTTTAGAGCCTAAGATTCTACAAGCACATGGCCATCAGAAAACTGAACATCCACCAAAAGGAATGAATATGCTTAGAGGGAGTAAGGGGATCAAAGTAATCTTTAATCTTGTTTTAAGATCATATTAATAAGCCACAACTCTGTTGGCTTCTTAGTGGAAGTTTTCCAAAACATGAAGGCCTCCATAAGACTGGAGAAGTCCTAGCATTATACTTTATAAAACTGTATTTTTCATTATTGAAGTTAAATGAAATGGTGAAAACAAGACAAAATGTTCCCAAAGAGCACATATAGACTGCTTTCTCAGAAGAGACAAAAGATCATCTAGAGGAGTTTCTTGAAAATCCTGCATTAGCCCTAACATTGCTTACTCAAGACCCTTATGGATATGGCAAGCAAAGACTAGTGAGGATGAAAAGATTTCTTTCCGTGTGCAAGAACACATGGAGGAGACTCAGATTTCCAGAAGGCATGTGACAGTGCAACAGGCTGCACAAAAAGCAGGATTTTCCCTTTCACTCATAGCTTGAAAGCTGTGATTTTGGACTGTTTTTCCTTTACAGAAGTATCTAGTTGTTCTTATTTATTAGGAAGCAAATGATTTAGCTTTCCACAAGTTTCCTTCCAGAATGCTGACACCCAAACGATCACCCCTTTGGTGATAATCTATGACATCTCTCCACAAAACTCTCTCTCTCCCCCATAACATACTACTGAAGCCCAAGTAAGGCTCCAGGTAAATTCAAACCCCGCCCTGCACTTGACTCACAGCCACACCCAGCCAGCTCTGAGCTCCTCTGCAGCAGGTCCCGCGAAACTGCTCCAGCCTGCGGGCAACACTTCAGAGATAAGGGACGGATGTCCAGCTACAAAGAAATTCTCCTGATTCTGTAAGGCAGCTGCAATTCTACATGGCCATTCAGGGGCACATATTTTTCATTAGCTGAGCTAAGCCTGACAAATTTTAGGCCAGCATTTGTATCTTTATTCTAAGGGACTGAAAATTGCCATTCAAAGTCTCAGGTGGAGATATTCAAAGGTAAAAATAACTCCTGGGCACTCGTCCATTACAGACTTCTCCCACCAAATCGGTATTTGAATCACAAGAATAAACATATTCTTACACATTCTGACAGATTTACAAAGCTGAAAGTCTTTCAGCAGATTGGAACGTTTAGGCAAAACACAAAATTGGCAGAATTGCTCTAAGGAGTTTGCATACAATTACTTAGTTTAACATCACAATTATTTCCTGACAGTTATAAATATTATATGTGCAATTCTTTTAAATTCAAATTATGAATTTAAATAAATTATAATTTAGATTAGAATTTCTCATAAGTCAGATGCTTATCAGAACCGCTGAACTAAAATCTCCTAAGTGTATTACTACAACATTAGTAACATTTTTTGTTAAGTTCTTGGACTGAAGTAACTTACCACAAGTTCTAATGTTAAGTTGTGTAAGATATTCAACTCGTGACAGAAAAATTTTATTTTCTGTAATATTGTATGGTCAGCAGAAAGAAAAGCACAACTCTGGTATAATTAAAAACCTGAGAAAACGTTTCTGAAAGGAATCTATAAGAAAATACCCTATCCCCACTTTTTTTCCCTGCATTAATTCATTCGTCATTTCATCAAAACGTTCTGTCATCTTTGCTTCAACACAAAAAACTGGAAAATATTTTTAAAGAAAAAGTTAAAAATACAGAAGTATTTCCCAGCTGCCTCTCTTGCCATTAAGCGTATTAGAGCTGAAACCCTCCACCCCCGAGAACCCTTAATGAACATTCACAATGCTGCAAACCTTCAGTCATGACTAACCCGACAGAACAGACCGTTGTAAAATGTTAACTATAAGCGGATGGAGAATTTATAGCTTCATTATGTCATTGCTTACAGATGCACTTGTTATTTTTAAGAAACTTGAATGAAAGCCTCTCAACGGAAAGGAACATGAAAGAAAATGAAGACGCTGCTTCCCCCCTTCCCTTTCTCCTCCCAAACAAAGCGGCAAACGCAGCAAACGAGCGCGGAGTGGCACAGGCGGGCCGGCGGGCGGCCGCCCGGCCGCTGACGGGACCTACCCCGGCAGCCGCGGTGGACGCCGACGGGATGGGCGGCAATATCTCTCCCTCCTTTTCCTTTTCTTTTTGCGTTTCCTTTTCTTTCTCCCCTTCTTCCTCTTCTTCCTCCTCCTCGCCGCCCTCCTCGGCTGCCGGGACGGCGGCGCTGCCCTGGCTCAGCTCGGCGCCCGGCGGATGCCCCTCGCCGGGGCCGGGGGGCAGCTCGGCGGCAGCCGCCGGGCTCTGCAGCGACATGCTCCCGCTCCGGGGCGCGTCTCGGCCGGCGGCAGCCTCTCGGTGCCGTGGGCACCCGCGACCCGCGCCCGCCTCCTCTCCTCCCTCCGAGGAGCCCCCGCGGGCACCCTCAGCTCCGCCGCTCCGCTCCGCTCGGCCGCCGCGGCACTGCAGCAGCCGTGCTGCTCCCGGGCGCCCAGACACCCCCGCACGGCGGGGCGGAGCGCAGCGCAGCGCAGCCCGGCCGCCCCCGCCGCGGCCCCGGCGAGCAGGGGGAGCGCGGGACGCGGCGCAGCGGAGGCGCCGGCGGAGCCGCTGCCCGGGAGCGCCCTCGCCGCCGCGCCGCCTACAGAGCGCGGGCGGCAGGAGGGGCCGCCGCCGCCATGCTGCTCAGCGGCGGCCCGAGGAAACGCGCCTGGCGGCCGGGGGGGAGCGGAGGACACGGCGGCGGAAACTCCGCGGCGCAGGAACGGCGCGGGGCTGCGGCTGGCCCGCGCAGCCGCCCTGGCAAGGGGTGCCGGGCAGGGTGTGGGGCAGCGACGGGACTCGGGAGTGGCGACGAGGAAATGGACGAGCAATAAACAAATATCAACATAAATGTATATATAAAAATATATATAAATATACAGCTGGGTGAAGGGATACCGCTAGGCACGGCCGCGCCTCCGTCACGGCGGGTGGTGCCGGGTGCTGCTGCGCTGGCACAGGCCGTGCTGGCAGTGGCACCTGTGACACCGCTCTAGGGCTGTGCTGGCAGTGGCACCTGTGACACCGCTCTGGGTCCGTGCTGGCAGTGGCACCTGTGACACCTCTCTAGGGCCGTGCTGGCAGTGGCACCTGTGACACCGCTCTAGGGCCGGGCTGGCAGTGGCACCTGTGACACCGCTCTGGGCCCGTGCTGGCAGTGGCACCTGTGACACCTCTCTAGGGCCGTGCTGGCAGTGGCACCTGTGACACCGCTCTAGGGCCGGGCTGACAGTGGCACCTGTGACACCGCTCTAGGGCTGTGCTGGCAGTGGCACCTGTGACACCGCTCTAGGGCTGTGCTGGCAGTGGCACCTGTGACACCGCTCTAGGGCTGTGCTGGCAGTGGCACCTTTTACACAGTGTTGTCACCTCACAGCTCCTCATGGTTTCAGGTAAAAGAAAATTTTCTTTTTTCCAAAAAGAAAATACAGAAATCATCGAATCACTGAAGTTGAAAAAGCCCTTTGATATGATAATCTCAATCTTCAGCCAAATAACACCGTGCCCACTATACCTTGTCATGGAATTGAACCTCATTGTGAAGGAGTGTGCGGTTCCATGAGGAATGAGTGTGTGATGGATGTGTGAGCGTGGTCCTGTCTCTGATGGCAAAGGCCGAGTGGTGCCAGGGCTGTGCCGTGGTGGATCCTGCCCCTCCACTTGGGCAGGTCTCAGGGAGCCTGAGGCAGTGCCCACTGTCAGAGCCTAGTGCAGCTCCCCGGCTGCGCTGGAGCTTTGCTGATAGTGTGTGAAGAAATACCATCTTCAGAAGAGGTGCTGTGTTGACCTGGTTGCCAATACATCTAGGCCAATTTAAGCTCTTCAAACCACTAGCTGCCAGATGAAACAAGTTTCCTTCAGACCACTCTAATTTTCTATCTGAAGAAGAGTTTTTCTCCCTGCTTCAGGAACAGAGCGTGATTAGCATTACAGACCATGTGAAACAAATCTTCAAAATTGTTTTCCTGGTGGAGGAAAAACATGTGATGATTTTTCTGAGCATTGGTAGTACACAAGTAGCTCCTGCAGGAGCTGTGGGAAAGATTTCTGTAAGAATCATAAAAGCAATGGCACAATAGGTACTGCAGTGTTGATCTAACACATTGAAAAAGGCTTTTCCTTTCTGAAGGAACTGGCAGACCTGGAGTTTTTAAAGGTTTCACTAAGAAATAACTTTGTCTCCTTACCAAGTTAAATATGAGATCTGGTTTTCCAAGAAGTTCATTCTTCTTGCTGTGCTTACTTCCCAGTGGCTTTCAGCAGTTTGCATGAATAAGCGGCCTGTTGCACTTAAACAAAGCCCCCCAAACACTCACTCATCTTTTTCCTTTCCATGCCAAGAAATAACATAATGATAGTAATTTCAACAGCTTCAGTACAAGCAGCTTTACACCCAGTGGCAGTCCCCAGCTTGAAATAATTGGCACAACTGTTTCGTGGAGCTGTGCCAGCTTGAAACATGGAAGGATTTGCTCCCTTGAGCCTGCAAAGAGAGATGAAATAAAGAAAAAATTAAATGTAGAAAGGAAAGTATAGAAACAAATTAATATGTTTTTCAGTTCCATAAAGCTATAAAGGCCTGATTTTTGATGATGTCAAAAACACTGAAATAGTTTCTACCAAGATTATCTCATGAACAAGCTAATGCAATGTGAAAGATATCAACTTCTATTGTCCATGCCCTTCTGTGCTATTTGAAGGTGAAATGCTCTCTTGGAGCTAAACTAATTCAGGTGAATATTTTGACTCATAGCAATTATGAAAATAGGCACAAAAAATTTCTTCCTATTTTTGTAAGAGAGCAAAAAATACTGAACAAGCAAACACATTTTCTTACTTCTAACTAATGTAGCATACATCTGGTGCCCAGGGTTTGAAACTAAAAGTATTTCAATATCATTCACAGATCCACAAGGCAGTCAAAGATATAATCATAGCTGGGAAAGACATGTCTAAATCAGCTTTCAGTTTTCTAGCATGGACTGATGCTATCTTGGAGAAGCAGTGCTGCATGTAATGAGGTGATGCATGTAGACCCTGCAGTAATTTGTTGCCAAAGTTATGAACTAGGGTAATGGGCAATGGAGCAGTCAGAAAACAGGACAAAGACATTATTGCAGTAAGATTTGTTTGATATACTACATACACAATTTTCAAAACTAAACAGAACTATGCTACTGCCATTCTACAGATTTCATGAATTTGTTGGCCAGATGGCCTGGGAGCCTTGACAAAGGGCCAAACACACTCAATGCCTGTATTTCAAAGGACACTTTCCTTGATTTTTTACATCTCTTGTAAGCTACTTAAACATCTTAAATCACGTGGTGCCAGCTACTTCACCAAAATTTTTGGTGAAAGGGGCAAAGGTAAAGCTCAACTGAAAATGGTTGCTGATGCCCAAGTACATATTGCCTGGGTCTACAGTTCTTGCTGTTCCCAGAGGAGTTTGCAGTGTCACTCGACCCCATGCTGGCACACCATGCTGCTGGCTCAGATGAACATATGCACCCTGCAGTACCACCCCTGAATAACTGTGGGGGACACAGGCAGGATGTGACCCTGAACAGATTTTCTTGTAGTTACAGAAGAACAGTCCTGCCTTAGCAGGATGTTGACCCTTTCACTGGAATAAGATCTTCTTGAAACCTTATTTTAAAATGTTTCACAGATATATCTCTTCTATCCAAAGAGTTTGAGTTGTCAGGAAGGGGGAAAAGCCACTGGCACATCTCTGTGCAATGACGTGGCCAGGCACAGGCTGCCACTAGGAATGACAGATGGAACCAAACCAAATGCTAACATTTGTTCACAAATGATTACTAAACGCTTACAAGTAATAGATACACTCACAGAGACTGGCATTTGGGAGTGACACACAAATGTAAAAAATAAAAAGGGCTGAGTTCCCTGCCTAGTACTGTCATGACAAATACTGATTGGATCTCTCATTCTTCTCTGCAGTCAGAAGTCAAATTCAGCTGTAGCCAAAATCTCCCCTGGTTTAATTCAGTAACATTAGGGGATAGGCTTGGGCTGTTAGTGAGTTTTTCCTTGATACTCAAATGGTTTACTAGTGTTTGCAATCAAATGGTGTCAAAAATCTCTGGTACAAACTGGCATTTCAGGAGCTGAAATGACACACGTCCTTCAGAAAAGGTAGGCGGAATTTTCCCATTCAGTTGCTGATGTACTCCCATCACACATCTGTACTGTGTTTCTCTTATGGAGTAGTGCTATTTCCTTCTCTATACCTTTTGAAGATCTCATTTTGTACTTCCCAGTATAAAATAATTGGGCCATTTAAGAGATGTGTGGGATGGACCCTGAGTGGGCACAAGGGGAAGCATAGTATGACTGAAACATCAAAAGAGGAAGCAAAGGCTGAAGACAACCCATTTCCTCTCTATGGGTGTAGGAGAGAAAGAAATGGTTGGGAGTTTTCCAACAAAACAGGTTTTCAGCAAAACATTCTGTTTCAACAGAAAGATCTGATTAATTGAAATGGAAATGTTTTACAAAGAAGCATCTTTCTCAGCGACCTTTTAGCAGAACTCAGGCAAGATGCCATCAAAATCCACCTGTTACTCTGCCGGCTCAGTTGGAGAGCTCACCACACTTGCTATGTGAATCACAAAAAATTAGAGACACTGTAGCTTCTGTACTGCCTGGCCCGCTAACTCCCGAGCTGTGGTGCCCTCCTGCAGCACCTGCCCACATCATCCTTTAGGGAAGATGGAAGTTCACATCTGCTCACAAGTCATGACTGTTCTGAGACTGCACAACCTCAGAGCTTGTAGGGGATGACCCCAGTCTTGTCCAACCTCCCCTTTTTTGCAGCCACTTGTTTCCCTTGAAGTTGGACTAAGGTATAAATTTGAAGAATTCTGCCCAAAAGTCCAAATGATTGTGAATTCATCTGCCACTGCTAACAAATAGTCTATTTATATTTGCTATTCCTGTGGCAAATTTGAAAATATGTCAAGGTTGATGCTGGCTTACTGCTTTAGTCCCTATATCATATGCCTTCATTTACAAGAGAGAAAAGCTCCTTTTATTCCAGAAGCACATATGCAAGGTGCACTCAGAACCTCCTAAGCTAAGTCCATGTTTTTTCCCTTATGACTAACCTTAGACAGATCTATTGTTCTTGCTTACCCTTGGCTATCCTCCAGTACTTGAAAAGTCTCATTTAAAAAATAAAATTATAAACATTTATAAAAACTGGTGCAAAGAACTTGGATAATCATCTGAAGCACTTACATGCAAATTGGGTTGTCTTGGCAGACAATTGTGTATTTTTCTTTGGCAAATGGTAAATGCTTGATTGAAGGTACATCACCAGATGGGATGCATCCAGCTTGGGCATTCCTAGTACACAAAAGGAAGAGGTAATCAGAGGTTCTGTGTATAACTATTGGCATTGTTGTTTTCACTTTGGGTTCCTTGTCATCACTGACTGTACAGTGTAACAGCTGTTCCAGCCAAACAAAAAAGGCTTGAAGACTTTGGTGCCTAAGCTGTAGATTATCTTCTAGGTTAGTGATTAACTCGTTTTTGTCTGCCTGAATAGGGTGAATATTATATTACTTCTTGCCCTGGGAGAGGGTCTTTGTTAGCCTCTCTTTTAGAAATGCAATGGCTTTTCAGAGGAAGCTTATCTGTGATAATGCAGTTTATGCAAACATTGGAAGAAAGATATGGCAAGAGAAAAACTCACCAAGTGAAGAGCATTCACTTAGTGATCTCTCAGCTTTACTAAGGTTTCCACTTCTTCTCTGCAGAAAGCTGGTGTTGGTTATTCAATATAAATGTCAGTTAATTTCACTTGTACAGAATGTGGCAGTAGCATGGTCTTCCCCAAGGTATAGCAAGGGGCAGATGTTAAAGCTCTACTTTTGTCATGTCTGATCTGGAACTTATTTTTAAATGAGATAGAGGCAGATACTAGGCACAGACTTTTATTCAACTTCTATTCAAACTGGAAATAAGAAACAAATATGCCATGCTAAAAGGGTTAAAATGAGATGTCAATAATAATGTTTAACTCAGAAAACAGCTTATGTACCTTTGTCATGTGACCTATAAAATTGTAAACCACTCTTAGAATTAACATTTGCATAGCATGGCTTTGCAAATCTCTGCTTACTTAACAAAGGAGTCTGATTTCTTTAAAAAGACAGCGGTCTTGAACTGAAGTGACAGCGAGAGATACAATTTAAATAATTTCCGCTCGCTCATCCTCTTAGGCTAGGAGGAGCTGGGGGAGCGGAGGGCGCCGGCGGTAGCCGAGGCTGCAGCTCCCTCCAGCGCCGGCTCGGCGGCTTTCCCAGCGCCGAGAGCATCGCATCGGGCTCCCGCCGCTCGGAAATTACTTACTAGCTCGCAGACAGGGTGGGAGTACCTAGGTTTCGAGCTTTAAAGGTAATAAATATGGGATAAGATCGTGTACGCAGTGATTTGCATGAGTATCCTTGGAACTCCTATGGCAATTTTCACAGACAGTATTAGCACCATATGTTGGTTTGGGGAGGATTGAGAGCTGGCTGCTTGCAGACAAGACTGTCACATTTTTAAGGCAGTCTGTGGTATTTCCCTTGTAATGTCTAAACGGGATGAGTACAGTTTCTGCTTCTTCCAGTATCTTAATTAGCTAACTTTAATAGCCTTTTCTGTTGATGGCAAACCTTTACAAATAGGAGAGATGGCTGAATTTGTGGAGCTCTTGAATCTCCCAAGGAAGAAAGACCTTTGGCACACACATGATGGTAGCTAGAATCAAAGGGCTGGGACAGTTGCTGTCCTGCCACTGAATGGTGCAGTCCTTGCTGATGAATCTGCAACCTTCCTGCCACACTTCTCAGGCTGGCCTGTAAGATGAATCACCTCTGCTTTTCATCTGCAGCTACAACCCCAGGGGAATCCAAAGTGGAGGGTGAGCTTCTACAAGTGTTAGTGGTGCTGTTCCTGCAGCAGAGCAAGTGCTGAGGACAGCTGAAAATCTGGTTCCTCATGTGCAGCAGGAGCCTGGTTTGGATCCAGCTGCAGAATTGTAGCACAGGCACTGATGTGCCCCAGCTCAGCACCTGGCCAAGCAGAGCCTGTTGGGTGCTGTGCCAGCCTGGCCTTTCCTAGGCTCAGCCTTCCCTCTTCCAGGGCTGCTTCACTTTCTCATCTTTCCTGCTCAGGGCAAGTTTGTTTGAGAAAACCAGTTACAAGTGTAAGAGGGCTCTCTCTCCTGTCTCCTATAAACACCAAAAATTTCAAACCCAACTCTTTCACCTTCCCAAGATTTTCTTAATTTTCCCCCACTGCTATCAGTTGTCAATTTCCTGTTAGACACAGCTCTAGACCTACTGGCTGCTTTTCAGCAGCTTGCCTGGAGTAGCTATGAGAGTACAGACAAGGAACATACTGCAGTGCTATGCCACAGCCACAGACCACAGAAGGGAGAAAAAGACTCCCAGCAAGACCCCACACTGTTCTGTAGTGTCACTACAGGCCCATCACACATACAGACTGAAATGTTCATACCTCCGAGGAGCACACCTGAGGTTTCACAGCAGATTTGGGTGGAAACAGCAGCTTCAGGACATTTCTTCAGTCAGTGTGGGCTCAGACACTGTGTGTGCCCTGTGTGCCAGCAAGAGGCAGCAAGTGACAACTCATGATCTTCCAGAAGCACCAGAAGTGCTTACAGATGGGTGCCAAGAGCATCCCTGTGCTGTGTGATGTGGATGCCACTCAAATACCCTTCACCACTGGCACAGGCAGTGCTCAGTGCAGGTTGCATAAGTGTATTCAACAAGGGCCTTTAAAAAAAGAAAAGCACAAATGTAAGTAAATAAGATCAAGATGTGCTTTATGGATACTGTCTAGCTTCTTTCTACATAAATAACTTGCACTCACTCAAAACTTGTTCCTTCCTAGGCAGTGTCTGTTCTAGTAAAACCTTCTTGTCCACCAAAAAGCACATGAACTCTTTACGGTTTGTGTGAGAAAAAAGGAGTGATGCAAACACAACTAATGCAACGGTGACTAAATTTGCCTAATGAATGAACAAATAATGCTGTTTTGCTTCTCTCACCTTCAGAGGAAATGTGCACCAAGTGGTTAATAATCCATCCCCTGCACTAGCCCCACACAGTATCCTTCTATTAAGAAAATTCCATCACAGTGGAGTATGCTTGACTGTAGAGGCAGAAACATTATAAAAGTAAAGAACTGGACTAGATACTAGAGTTCATATAGCTGACTTTCTCCTGAATTATCTTTCAATAAACGTTTTCCCTTTAAAATTTTTCTACGCTTACTCTCCTTAAAACATAAATATTTTGATATTTTTTGCAAAAGCCTTCATCTTCAGTGGAGTTCTTCAGCACACACAGTAAGGCAGTAGAGAATCCTGGAATTACAAAACACTATTCAAATATAAACAAGAGATAATAAACAGCTGTACCAGTTCCCTGTATAAATTGTAATACTTGTTGAAAATATGCTGGAGCAAGGGAAGAACTCCTCTCTCTGAGAAGCAGCAGAAACAGTGTGTGATGAACTGACTGTAACTCCCATTCCCTGACTCTCCTGCTCCACTGCTGGGGAGGGGGTGGAGCTGGGAAGGAGGGAGGGGTGGGGGAGTGTGTTTTGAAGGTCTTATTTTATTTCTCATTATCCTGCTGTGATTCTGTTAGTAGTAAATTCAATTGACATCTTTAATTTGCATCTGTTTTGCCCATGAGGGCATTTGATGAGTGATCTCTCTCTGTCCTTATCCTCTACCCACGAACCCTTTGTTATATTTTCTCTCCCCTGTCCAGCCAGCTTCAACCCAATACACACAGCCTCCCACATTTTCAGCTGATATTGCAGAATTTACTGTTATTGAGCATAAAGGTGCCTGATTTGCTGGAGATCATTGCAGGAGTACAGGCTCCTTCCCAAGACAGTGATGCCAAATTATAATGTCATTTGTATTTATCCAAGTAGTTCTATTTATAATAACCTTCCAGGTGACCCAATTGTACACTTGGTAAAGCATGTCTAAAGAAGATTAGTTTCTATCTTTCAGAGTATGAAGTAGTGTACTATATAAATGCTGCAGCTTAGCTACTGTCTGTTTTGAATGTCAGTTAGGATCAGGTAGTGTTTATGTGCTTCTGAGATTTAGCAGTTTTTATTCAGGATTTCTCAAATTTGCATCAAGCTGAAACTTGGCATGTAAGCTGTCAGCACAGATGCTAGTTTTATTCCAAAAATAGAGTAAGTTGAAGCTTTTAAAGGTGTCAAGTGGCTTATTTATGCAGTGGTTGCAGATCCTTTCGTTTTTCTCGCTTTCAACTATACAGAAGCTTACTCTGTAACCTTCCTCCAGGATTACAGTCCTGAACAGTGAGGAATAAAAAGGTAAGTGATCACAGCAGAGTGATAATCCAAGGAAATGCCCTGGAAACAAGTGTAAATAATGGTAATTTTAGGTGAAATAGAACTACCTTCATGAAATCACCATAAACAAAAATAATTGAGAAAACATCTGAAATGCTACCCAAAATACTAATGCTAATGCTATCAAGCTATATTGCTTGACAGCATCGTGGAAAGACAGCTAAATCTCCAGCTCTGTGAAGGTTTCCTAACACTCCCATTTAGAAAAGGAATCCTTCTTTCAGGGATTACTGAAACCTCCTCCTCCAGGAACCATTGCAGGGTACAGCTCTACCTCCACCATGGTATTTACTGAGTATGTGTATTAAAGTCTAAGGCATAATGACTCAGAAAACTTGTAGTAGTATGGATCACTTATGTTCAGTTATCTACAGCACAGTTTGAGGGGTAACAAACTGCCCCTCATAGAATAAATCAATCCAAATATAAGGGGTTCACAAGTGGACCCCCCCTTTACTTTGTGCAGCCAAGTGCCCTCTGCCATGACCTAAGCTCTGGTAGACTAGAAAACAAAACCAGGAGTTTGAATAATGTCCTGCCAACAGCTACAGGAGAGAGCAGGTCAATGCAAACATGACATACACCCTGTCCTCTTTCCTTTCTAAGAACCCTGAAAGACAGAATGGGGTAGGTAAAGCCAGGGAGGACCTGCCTAGTCAGACATCTGTCTGTAGCTTCAGTTTCCATTTGTAACAAGTGCAGGGAATAACCAATAATTTGCAGTCATGTTGATATATAAATAAATGATACGTAGGTTTCTGTTAATTTTTTCAGTTTTTAGAATACTTACAGGTTGCAATGACTATAATTAAGTTTCAACTGAATGTAGTCATTTGCCAAAACTTTCAAATTCATAGCTGTATTTTTTTTCCAGTGAGCAATTTACTCTTCATAAAAGCACTTGTGCCAGTACAAGTTAGTGTGCATGACTTCTTTATACTACTCTTCTTGGGGAGGCATCCCCCATCTGTTTAAAAAACAAAGAGAAGTTGTTACAATGGTTGCAGAAAAAAAAAATTAACTTTAGACCCTTTCATTCTACTGAATCCAGTTAGATCCAAATATGAATAAAGACGATGAAAGTTACAAGATTATAAACTTGAAGCATTTGCTCCTACGTAATGCATATTCAACACTCAATCATTTTATATTCTCTGAGGAATGGTAGAATTTCAACACTCACTGGCTATATCTCTTTTTGAAGGTCTTCAGCAGTAATTTCTCTTCTCAAATCTACTCCAAAAATGTTCAGCTGTATCAAAATAATAGACAAGACCACATCAAGTTCTATTTAGTGGCCATGATTTGCACATCTACAATACTCTTAACATGCAAACGTTTTAGTCTTTCCTGTCAGAATGAAGCAATGTGAAAAACCTGAGCTAATTTATTTGGGCTTTAGACAGCTGTGGATGAGAACTAATTTCTGGTTAGGAATTGAATTCATGCCAGCAGGAGCTTACTCTTAAACAGATGCTCCAGAATTCTATTAGGAAGGTCACATATCTCATGTCATCACTTGATGGGTACCTGGTCAGAAGTCTCTTCCCTCCCTGCTATTGCTGTCCCTGTGAAATAGCAAACATATTTTCTGGTCATTGTGTGCTCTGTGAATAATTTCTCTAAAAGGTTATTTACAGAAAAGTCAGGTCCATTTTCCTAACTCTAAAAACATGTAAGTTAAAC